>NC_092528.1:2381666-3728333 GCF_037038585.1 Patagioenas fasciata
TTTGGGGCACTCCTGGGTCCCCTCCTGAACTCCTGGGTCCTTTGGGGCACTCCTGGTCCCCCTCCTGAACTCCTGAATGGCTCCCCTCAGAACTCCTGGTTCCCCTCCTGAATTCCTGGGTCGGTCCCGCCATGAACTCCTGTGTGGGTCCCTCTTGAACTCCTGCGTCCTTTGGGACACTCCTGGGTGGGTCCCCTCCCGAACTCCTGGGTGGGTCCCCTCCCGAACTCCTGGGTGGGTCCCCTCCCGAACTCCTGGGTGGATCCCCTCCCGAACTCCTGGGTACTTTGGGGCACTCCTGAGTCCTCTCAGAACGCCTTGGTTTCCCCCTGAACTCCTGGGTCCTTTGGGGCATTCCTGGGTCCCCTCCAGAACTCTGGATCCTTTGGGGCACTCCTGGGTCCCCTCCTGAACTCCTGGGTCTTTTGGGGCACTCCTGGTCCCCCTCCTGAACTATTGAGTGGGTCCTTCCTGAACTCCTGAATGGGTCCCTCCTGAACTCCTGAATGGGTCCCCTCAGAACTCCTGGGTCCCCTCCTGAAGTCCTGGGTGCGTCCCGCCATGAACTCCTGGGTGGGTCCCTCCTGAACTCTTGGGTCCCCTCCTGAACTCTGGATTCTTTGGGGCACTCCTGGGTCCCCTCCTGAACTCTGGATCCTTTGGGGCACTCCTGGGTTCCCCCCTGAACTCCTGGGTCCTTTGGGGCACTCCTGGATCCCCTCCTGAACTCCTGGGTACCCTCCTGAAATCTTGGGTCCCCTCCTGAAGTCCTGAGCGGATCCTTTGGGGCACTCCTGGGTCCCCTCCTAAGCTCTTGGGTCCTTTGGGGAACTCTTGGGTCTCCTCAGAACTCCTGGGTTCCCCCCTGAACTCCTGGGTCCTTTGGGGCATTATTGGGTCCCCTCCTGAACTCTGGATCCTTTGGGGCACTCCTGGGTCCCCTCCTGAACTCCTGGGAGGGTCCCCTCCTGAACACCTGGGTGCCGTCCTATACTCTTGGCTCTTTTGGGGCACTCTTGGGTCCCCTCAGAACTCCTGCGTTCACCCCTGAACTCCTGGGTCCTTTGTGGCACTCCTGGGTCTCCTCAGTACTTTTGGGTTCCCCCCTGATCTCCTGGGTCCTTTGTGGCACTGCTGGGTCCCCTGCCGAACTCTTGGGTACTTTGGGGCACTCCTGGGTCTCATCAGACCGCATGGGTCCCCTCCTGAACTACTGGGCGGGTCCCTCCTGAACTCCTGTGTTCCCCCCTGAACTCCTGGGTCCTTTGGGGCACTGCTGGGTCCCCCACTGAACTCCTGGGTGGGTCCCCTCCTGAACTCTGGATCCTTTGGGGCACTCCTGGGTCCCCTCCTGAACTCTTGGGTCCTTTGGTGAACTCTTGGGTCCCCTCAGAACGCCTGGGTCCCCTCCTGAACTCCTGGGCGGGTCCCTCCTGAACTCCTGTCTTCCCCCCTGAACTCCTGGGTCCTTTGGGGCACTGCTGGGTCCCCTCCTGAACACCTGGGTGGGTCCCCTCCTGAACTCTGGATCCTTTGGGGTACTCCTGGGTCCCCTCCTGAACTCTTGGGTCCCCTTCTAAGCTCTTGGGTCCCACCCTGAACTCCTGGGTCCTTTGGGGCACTCCTGGGTCTCCTCAGTAATCTTGGGTTCCCCCCTGAACTCCTGGGTCCTTTGGGGCACTGCTGGGTCCCCTCCCGAACTCCTGGGTGGGTCCCTCCCGAACTCCTGGGTTTCCTCGTGAACTCTTGGGTACTTTGGGGCACTCCTGTGTCCCCTCAGAACGCCTGGCTTCCCCCCTGAACTCCTGGGTCCTTTGGGGCATTATTGGGTCCCCTCCTGAACTCTGGATCCTTTGGGGCACTCCTGGGTCCCCTCCTGAACTCCTGGGTTCTTTGGGACACTCCTGGGTCCTCTCCTGAACTCCTGTGTCCGCTCCTGAACTCTTGGGTTACCCCCTGAACTCCTAGGTCCCCTCCTGAACTCCTGGGCGGGTCCCCTCCTGAACTCCTGGGCGGGTCCCCTCCTGAACTCCTGGGCGGGTCCCCTCCTGAACTCCTGGGCGGGTCCCCTCCTGAACTCCTGGGCGGGTCCCCTCCTGAACTCCTGGGCGGGTCCCCTCCTGAACTCCTGGGCGGGTCCCCTCCTGAACTCCTGGGCGGGTCCCCTCCTGAACTCCTGGGCGGGTCCCCTCCTGAACTCCTGGGCGGGTCCCCTCCTGAACTCCTGGGCGGGTCCCCTCCTGAACTCCTGGGCGGGTCCCCTCCTGAACTCCTGGGCGGGTCCCCTCCTGAACTCCTGGGCGGGTCCCCTCCTGAACTCCTGGGCGGGTCCCCTCCTGAACTCCTGGGCGGGTCCCCTCCTGAACTCTGGATCCTTTGGGGCACTCCTGGGTCCCCTCCTGAACTCCTGGGTCCTTTGGGGCACTCCTGGTCCCCCTCCTGAACTCCTGAATGGCTCCCCTCAGAACTCCTGGTTCCCCTCCTGAATTCCTGGGTCGGTCCCGCCATGAACTCCTGTGTGGGTCCCTCTTGAACTCCTGCGTCCTTTGGGACACTCCTGGGTGGGTCCCCTCCCGAACTCCTGGGTGGATCCCCTCCCGAACTCCTGGGTACTTTGGGGCACTCCTGAGTCCTCTCAGAACGCCTTGGTTTCCCCCTGAACTCCTGGGTCCTTTGGGGCATTCCTGGGTCCCCTCCAGAACTCTGGATCCTTTGGGGCACTCCTGGGTCCCCTCCTGAACTCCTGGGTCTTTTGGGGCACTCCTGGTCCCCCTCCTGAACTATTGAGTGGGTCCTTCCTGAACTCCTGAATGGGTCCCTCCTGAACTCCTGAATGGGTCCCCTCAGAACTCCTGGGTCCCCTCCTGAAGTCCTGGGTGCGTCCCGCCATGAACTCCTGGGTGGGTCCCTCCTGAACTCTTGGGTCCCCTCCTGAACTCTGGATTCTTTGGGGCACTCCTGGGTCCCCTCCTGAACTCTGGATCCTTTGGGGCACTCCTGGGTTCCCCCCTGAACTCCTGGGTCCTTTGGGGCACTGCTGGGTCCCCTCCTGAACTCCTGGGTGGGTCCCCTCCTGAACTCTTGGCTCTTTTGAAGCACTCGTGGGTCCCCACAGAACTCCTGGGTTCCCTATTGAACTCCTGGGTCCTTTGGGGCACTCCTGGATCCCCTCCTGAACTCCTGGGTACCCTCCTGAAATCTTGGGTCCCCTCCTGAAGTCCTGGGCGGATCCTTTGGGGCACTCCTGGGTCCCCTCCTAAGCTCTTGGGTCCTTTGGGGAACTCTTGGGTCTCCTCAGAACTCCTGGGTTCCCCCCTGAACTCCTGGGTCCTTTGGGGCACTGCTGGGTCCCCTCCCGAAATCTTGGGTACTTTGGGGCACTCCTGGGTCTCCTCAGAACGCCTGGGTCCCCTCCTGAACTACTGGGCGGGTCCCTCCTGAACTCCTGTGTTCCCCCCTGAACTCCTGGGTCCTTTGGGGCACTGCTGGGTCCCCCACTGAACTCCTGGGTGGGTCCCCTCCTGAACTCTGGATCCTTTGGGGCACTCCTGGGTCCCCTCCTGAACTCTTGGGTCCTTTGGTGAACTCTTGGGTCCCCTCAGAACGCCTGGGTCCCCTCCTGAACTCCTGGGCGGGTCCCTCCTGAACTCCTGTCTTCCCCCCTGAACTCTGGATCCTTTGGGTCACTCCTGGGTCCCCTCCTGAACTCTTGGGTCCTTTGGTGAACTCTTGGGTCTCCTCAGAACGCCTGGGTCCCCTCCTGAACTACTGGGCGGGTCCCTCCTGAACTCCTGTGTTCCCCCCTGAACTCCTGGGTCCTTTGGGGCACTGCTGGGTCCCCTCCTGAACACCTGGGTGGGTCCCCTCCTGAACTCTGGATCCTTTGGGGCACTCCTGGGTCCCCTCCTGAACTCTTGGGTCCTTTGGTGAACTCTTGGGTCCCCTCAGAACGCCTGGGTCCCCTCCTGAACTCCTGGGCGGGTCCCTCCTGAACTCCTGTCTTCCCCCCTGAACTCCTGGGTCCTTTGGGGTACTCCTGGGTCCCCTCCTGAACTCTTGGGTCCCCTTCTAAGCTCTTGGGTCCCACCCTGAACTCCTGGGTCCTTTGGGGCACTCCTGGGTCTCCTCAGTAATCTTGGGTTCCCCCCTGAACTCCTCGGTCCTTTGGGGCACTGCTGGGTCCCCTCCCGAACTCCTGGGTGGGTCCCTCCTGAACTCCTGGGTGGGTCCCTCCCGAACTCCTGGGTTTCCTCGTGAACTCTTGGGTACTTTGGGGCACTCCTGTGTCCCCTCAGAACGCCTGGCTTCCCCCCTGAACTCCTGGGTCCTTTGGGGCATTATTGGGTCCCCTCCTGAACTCTGGATCCTTTGGGGCACTCCTGGGTCCCCTCCTGAACTCCTGGGTCCTTTGGGACACTCCTGGGTCCTCTCCTGAACTCCTGGGTCCGCTCCTGAACTCTTGGGTTACCCCCTGAACTCCTAGGTCCCCTCCTGAATTCTTCAGTCCCTCCCTGAACTCCTGGGCGGGTCCCCTCCTGAACTCCTGGGCGGGTCCCCTCCTGAACTCCTGGGCGGGTCCCCTCCTGAACTCCTGGGCGGGTCCCCTCCTGAACTCCTGGGCGGGTCCCCTCCTGAACTCCTGGGCGGGTCCCCTCCTGAACTCCTGGGCGGGTCCCCTCCTGAACTCCTGGGCGGGTCCCCTCCTGAACTCCTGGGCGGGTCCCCTCCTGAACTCCTGGGCGGGTCCCCTCCTGAACTCCTGGGCGGGTCCCCTCCTGAACTCCTGGGCGGGTCCCCTCCTGAACTCTGGATCCTTTGGGGCACTCCTGGGTCCCCTCCTGAACTCCTGGGTCCTTTGGGGCACTCCTGGTCGCCCTCCTGAACTCCTGAATGGCTCCCCTCAGAACTCCTGGTTCCCCTCCTGAATTCCTGGGTCAGTCCCGCCATGAACTCCTGTGTGGGTCCCTCTTGAACTCCTGCGTCCTTTGGGACACTCCTGGGTCCCCTCCCGAACTCCTGGGTGGGTCCCCTCCCGAACTCCTGGGTGGATCCCCTCCCGACCTCTTGGGTACTTTGGGGCACTCCTGGGTCCTCTCAGAACGCCTGGGTTTCCCCCTGAACTCCTGGGTCCTTTGGGGCATTCCTGGGTCCCCTCCAGAACTCTGGATCCTTTGGGGCACTCCTGGGTCCCCTCCTGAACTCCTGGGTCTTTTGGGGCACTCCTGGTCCCCCTCCTGAACTATTGAGTGGGTCCTTCCTGAACTCCTGAATGGGTCCCTCCTGAACTCCTGAATGGGTCCCCTCAGAACTCCTGGGACCCCTCCTGAAGTCCTGGGTGGGTCCCTCCTGAACTCTTGGGTCCCCTCCTGAACTCTGGATTCTTTGGGGCACTCCTGGGTCCCCTCCTGAACTCTGGATCCTTTGGGGCACTCCTGGGTTCCCCCCTGAACTCCTGGGTCCTTTGGGGCACTGCTGGGTCCCCTCCTGAACTCCTGGGTGGGTCCCCTCCTGAACTCCTGGGTGGGTCCCCTCCTGAACTCCTGGGTGGGTCCCCTCCTGAACTCTTGGCTCTTTTGAAGCACTCGTGGGTCCCCACAGAACTCCTGGGTTCCCTATTGAACTCCTGGGTCCTTTGGGGCACTCCTGGATCCCCTCCTGAACTCCTGGGTACCCTCCTGAAATCTTGGGTCCCCTCCTGAAGTCCTGGGCGGATCCTTTGGGGCACTCCTGGGTCCCCTCCTAAGCTCTTGGGTCCTTTGGGGCACTCCTGGGTCTCCTCAGTAATCTTGGGTTCCCCCCTGAACTCCTGGGTCCTTTGGGGCACTGCTGGGTCCCCTCCTGAACTCCTGGGTGCGTCCCTCCTGAACTCCTGGGTGGGTCCCTCCCGAACTCCTGGGTTCCCTCGTGAACTCTTGGGTACTTTGGGGCACTCCTGTGTCCCCTCAGAACGCCTGGCTTCCCCCCTGAACTCCAGGGTCCTTTGGGGCATTATTGGGTCCCCTCCTGAACTCTGGATCCTTTGGGGCACTCCTGGGTCCCCTCCTGAACTCCTGGGTCCTTTGGGACACTCCTGGGTCCTCTCCTGAACTCCTGGGTCCGCTCCTGAACTCTTGGGTTACCCCCTGAACTCCTAGGTCCCCTCCTGAATTCTTCAGTCCCTCCCTGAACTCCGGGTCCCCTCCTGAACTCCTGGGCAGGTCCCCTCCTGAACTCCTGGGCGGGTCCCCTCCTGAACTCCTGGGCGGGTCCCCTCCTGAACTCTGGATCCTTTGGGGCACTCCTGGGTCCCCTCCTGAACTCCTGGGTCCTTTGGGGCTCTCCTGGGTCCCCTCCTGAAGTCCTGAATTCCTCCCCTCAGAACTCCTGGGTCCCCTCCTGAATTCCTGGGTCGGTCCCGCCGTGAACTCCTGGGTGGGTCCCCTCCCGAACTCCTGGGTGGGTCCCCTCCCGAACTCCTGGGTGGGTCCCCTCCCGAACTCTTGGGTACTTTGGGGCACTCCTGGGTTCCCTCAGAACGCCTGGGTTTCCCCCTGAGCTCCTGGGTCCTTTGGGGCATTCCTGGGTCCCCTCCAGAACTGTGAATCCTTTGGGGCACTCCTGGGTCCCCTCCTGAACTCCTGGGTCTTTTGGGGCACTCCTGGTCCCCCTACTGAACTATTGAGTGGGTCCCTCCTGAACTCCTGAATGGGTCCCTCCTTAACTCCTGAATGGGTCCCCTCCTGAACTCTGGATTTTTTGGGGCACTCCTGGGTCCCCTCCTGAACTCTGGATCCTTTGGGGCACTCCTGGGTTCCCCCCTGAACTCCTGGGTCCTTTGGGGCACTGCTGGGTCCCCTCCTGAACTCCTGGGTGGGTCCCTCCTGAACTCCTGGGTGGGTCCCTCCCGAACTCCTGGGTTCCCTCGTGAACTCTTGGGTACTTTGGGGCACTCCTGTGTCCCCTCAGAACGCCTGGCTTCCCCCCTGAACTCCTGGGTCCTTTGGGGCATTATTGGGTCCCCTCCTGAACTCTGGATCCTTTGGGGCACTCCTGGGTCCCCTCCTGAACTCCTGGGTCCTTTGGGACACTCCTGGGTCCTCTCCTGAACTCCTGGGTCCTCTCCTGAACTCTTGGGTTACCCCCTGAACTCCTAGGTCCCCTCCTGAATTCTTCAGTCCCTCCCTGAACTCCGGGTCCCCTCCTGAACTCCTGGGCGGGTCCCCTCCTGAACTCCTGGGCGGGTCCCCTCCTGAACTCCTGGGCGGGTCCCCTCCTGAACTCCTGGGCGGGTCCCCTCCTGAACTCCTGGGCGGGTCCCCTCCTGAACTCCTGGGTGCCATCCTGATCTCTTGGGTCATTTGGGGCACTCCTGGGTCCCCTCAGAACTCCTGGGTTCCCCAGTGAACTTCTGGGTCCTTAGGGGCACTCCTGGTCCTCCTCCTGAACTCTTCAGTCCCCTCCTGAACTCCTGGGTCCCCTCCTGAACTCCTGGGTCCTTTAAGGCACTCCTGGGTCCCCTCCTGAGCTCCTGAGTCCTTTGGGGCACTGCTGGTCCCCTCCTGAACTGTGGATCCTTTGGGGCACTCCTGGGTCCCCTCCTAAGCTCTTGGGTCCTTTGGGGAACTCTTGGGTCCCCTCAGAACTCTTGGGTTCACCCCTGAACTCCTGGGACCTTTGAGACACTCCTGGGTCTCCTCAGTACTGTTGGGTTCCCCCCTGAACTCCTGGGTCATTTGGGGCACTGCTGGGTCCCCTCCCGAACTCCTGGGTGGGTCCCCTCCCGAACTCCTGGGTGGGTCCCCTCCCGAACTCCTGGGTGGGTCCCCTCCCGAACTCCTGGGTGGGTCCCCTCCCGAACTCCTGGGTATTTTGAGGCACTCCTGGGTCCCCTCAGAACGCCTGGGTTCCCCCCTGAACTCCTGGGTCCTTTGAGGCATTCCTGGGTCCCCTCCTGAACTCTGGATCCCTTGGGGCACTCCTGGGTCCCCTCCTGAACTCCTGGGTCCTCTCCTGAACTCTTTGCTTACCCCCTGAACTCCTAGGTCCCCTCCTGAATTCTTCAGTCCCTCCCTGAACTCCTGGGCGGGTCCCCTCCTGAACTCCTGGGCGGGTCCCCTCCTGAACTCCTGGGCGGGTCCCCTCCTGAACTCCTGGGCGGGTCCCCTCCTGAACTCCTGGGCGGGTCCCCTCCTGAACTCCTGGGCGGGTCCCCTCCTGAACTCCTGGGCGCCATCCTGATCTCTTGGGTCATTTGGGGCACTCCTGGGTCCCCTCAGAACTCCTGGGTTCCCCACTGAACTTCTGGGTCCTTAGGGGCACTCCTGGTCCTCCTCCTGAACTCTTCAGTCCCCTCCTGAACTCCTGGGTCCCCTCCTGAACTCCTGGGTCCTTTAAGGCACTCCTGGGTCCCCTCCTGAGCTCCTGAGTCCTTTGGGGCACTCCTGGTCCCCTCCTGAACTGTGGATCCTTTGGGGCACTCCTGGGTCCCCTCCTAAGCTCTTGGGTCCTTTGGGGAACTCTTGGGTCCCCTCAGAACTCTTGGGTTCACCCCTGAACTCCTGGGACCTTTGAGACACTCCTGGGTCTCCTCAGTACTGTTGGGTTCCCCCCTGAACTCCTGGGTCATTTGGGGCACTGCTGGGTCCCCTCCCGAACTCCTGGGTGGGTCCCCTCCCGAACTCCTGGGTGGGTCCCCTCCTGAAGTCTTGGGTATTTTGAGGCACTCCTGGGTCCCCTCAGAACGCCTGGGTTCCCCCCTGAACTCCTGGGTCCTTTGAGGCATTCCTGGGTCCCCTCCTGAACTCTGGATCCCTTGGGGCACTCCTGGGTCCCCTCCTGAACTCCTGGGTCCTCTCCTGAACTCTTTGCTTACCCCCTGAACTCCTAGGTCCCCTCCTGAATTCTTCAGTCCCTCCCTGAACTCCTGGGCGGGTCCCCTCCTGAACTCCTGGGCGGGTCCCCTCCTGAACTCCTGGGCGGGTCCCCTCCTGAACTCCTGGGCGGGTCCCCTCCTGAACTCCTGGGCGGGTCCCCTCCTGAACTCCTGGGCGGGTCCCCTCCTGAACTCCTGGGCGGGTCCCCTCCTGAACTCTTGGGTCCTTTGGGCACTCCTGGTCCCCCTCCTGAACTCCTGAATGGGTCCCCTCAGAACTCCTGGGTCCCCTCCTGAAGTCCTGGGTGGGTCCTGCCATGAACTCCTGGGTGGGTCCCTCCTGAACTTTTTGGTCCCATCCTGAACTCCTGGGTCCTTTGGGGCACTCCTGGTCCCCCTCCTGAACTATTGAATGGGTCCATCCTGAACTCCTGAATGGGTCCCGCCATGAAGTCCTGGGTGGGTCCTGCCATGAACTCCTGGGTGGGTCCCTCCTGAACTTTTTGGTCCCATCCTGAACTCCTGCGTCCTTTGGGGCACTCCTGGGTCCCCTCCTGAACGCCTGGGTCCCCTCCTGAACTCTTGGGTCCCCTCCTGAACTCTGGATCCTTTGGGGCACTTCAGGGTCCCCTCCTAAGCTCTTGAGTCCTTTGGGGAACTCTTGGGTCCCCTCAAAACTCCTGGGTTCACCCCTGAACTCCTGGGTCCTTTGGGGCACTCCTGGGTCTCCTCAGTACTCTTGTGTTCCCCCCTGAACTCCTGGGTCCTTTGAGGCACTGCTGTGTCCCCTCCTGAACTCCTGGGTGGGTCCCTCCCTGAACTCCTGGGTCCTTTGGGGCACTCCTGGTCCCCCTCCTGAACTCTTGAATGGGTCCCTCCTGAACTCCTGGGTCCCCTCAGAACTCCTGGGTCCCCTCCTGAAGTCCTGGCTGGGTCCCGCCGTGAATTCCTGGCTGGGTCCCGCCGTGAAGTCCTGGGTGGGTCCCTCCTGAACTCCTGGGTGGGTCCCTCCTGATCTCTTGGGTGCCCTCCTGATCTCTTGGGTCCTTTGGGGCACTCCTGGTCCCCCTCCTGAACTCCTGGGTCCTTTGGGGCACTGCTGGGTCCCCTCCTGAACTCCTGGGTGGGTCCCCTCCTGAACTCCTGGGTGGGTCCCCTCCTGAACTCTTGGGTCCTTTGGGGCACTCCTGGGTTCCCCACTGAACTCCTGGGTCCTTGGGGCACTCCTGGTCCCCCTCCTGAACTCCTGGTCACCCTCCTGAACTCTTCGGTCCCCCACTGAACTCCTGCGTCCTTTGGGGCACTCCTGGGTCTCCTCCTGAACGCCTGGGTCCCCTCCTGAACTCTTGGGTCCCCTCCTGAACTCTGGATCCTTTGGGGCACTTCAGGGTCCCCTCCTAAGCTCTTGAGTCCTTTGGGGAATTCTTGGGTCCCCTCAGAACTCCTGGGTTCCCCACTGAACTCCTGGGTCCTTTGGGGCACTCCTGGTCCCCCTCCTGAACTCTTCGGTCCCCCCTGAACTCCTGCGTCCTTTGGGGCACTCCTGGGTCTCCTCCTGAACGCCTGGGTCCCCTCCTGAACTCTTGGGTCCCCTCCTGAACTCTGGATCCTTTGGGGCACTTCAGGGTCCCCTCCTGAACTCTTGGGTACTTTGGGGCACTCCTGGGTCCCCTCAGAACGCGTGTGTTCCCCCCTGAACTCCTGGGTCCTTTGGGGCATTCCTGGGTCCCCTCCTGAACTCTGCATCCTTTGGGGCACTGCTGGGTCCCCTCCTGAACTCCTGGGTCCTTTGGGGCACTCCTGGGTCCGCTCCTGAACTCTTGGGTTACCCCCTGAACTCCTAGGTCCCCTCCTGAATTCTTCAGTCCCTCCCTGAACTCCTGGGCGGGTCCCCTCCTGAACTCCTGGGCGGGTCCCCTCCTGAACTCCTGGGCGGGTCCCCTCCTGAACTCCTGGGCGGGTCCCCTCCTGAACTCCTGGGCGGGTCCCCTCCTGAACTCCTGGGCGGGTCCCCTCCTGAACTCTGGATCCTTTGGGGCACTCCTGGGTCCCCTCCTGAACTCCTGGGTCCTTTGGGGCACTCCTGGTCCCCCTCCTGAACTCCTGGTCCCCCTCCTGAACTCTTCGGTCCCCCACTGAATTCCTGGGTCCCCTCCCGAACTCCTGGGTGGGTCCTTCCCGAACTCCTTGGTACTTTGAGGCACTCCTGGGTCCCCTCAGAACGCCCGGGTTCCCCCCTTAACTCCTGGGTCCTTTGGGGCACTCCTGCGTCCTCTCCTGAACTCCTGGGTCCTCTCATGAACTCTTGGGTTACCCCCTGAACTCCAGGTCCCCTCCTGAAGTCTTCAGTCCCTCCCTGAACTCCTGGGTAGGTCCCTACTGAACTCCTGGGCGGGTCCCTCCTGAACTCTGGATCCTTTGGGCACTCCTGGGTCCCCTCCTGAACTCCTGGGTGCCCTCCGAACTCTTGGGTTCCCCCCTTCACTCCTGGGACCTTTGGGGCACTGCTGGGTCCCCTCCTGAACTCTGGATCCTTTGGGGCACTCCTGGGTCCCCTCCTGAACTCTGCATCCTTTGGGGCACTGCTGGGTCCCCTCCTGAACTCCTGGGTCCTTTGGGGCACTCCTGGGTCCGCTCCTGAACTCTTGGGTTACCCCCTGAACTCCTAGGTCCCCTCCTGAATTCTTCAGTCCCTCCCGGAACTCCTGGGCGGGTCCCCTCCTGAACTCCTGGGCGGGTCCCCTCTTGAACTCCTGGGCGGGTCCCCTCCTGAACTCTGGATCCTTTGGGGCACTCCTGGGTCCCCTCCTGAACGCCTGGGTCCCCTCCTGAACTCTTGGGTCCCCTCCTGAACTCTGGATCCTTTGGGGCACTTCAGGGTCCCCTCCTAAGCTCTTGAGTCCTTTGGGGAACTCTTGGGTCCCCTCAGAACTCCTGGGTTCACCCCTGAACGCCTGGGTCCTTTGGGACACTCCTGGGTCCTCTCCTGAACTCTTGGATCTGCTCTTGAACTCTTGGGTTACCCCCTGAACTCCTAGGTCCTCTCCTGAATTCTTCAGTCCCTCCCTGAACTCCTGGGCGGGTCCCCTCCTGAACTCCTGGGCGGGTCCCCTCCTGAACTCCTGGGCGGGTCCCCTCCTGAACTCCTGGGCGGGTCCCCTCCTGAACTCTGGATCCTTTGGGGCACTCCTGGGTCCGCTCCTGAACTCCTGGGTCCTTTGGGGCACTCCTGGTCCCCCTCCTGAACTCCTGAATGGGTCCCCTCAGAACTCTTGGGTCCCTTCCTGAAGTCCTGGGTGGTTCCCGCCATGAACTCCTGGGTGGGTCCCTCCTGAACTTTTTGGTATCACCCTGAACTCCTGGGTCCTTTGGGGCACTCCTGGTCCCCCTCCTGAACTCTGGATCCTTTGGGGCACTCCTGGGTCCCCTCCTGAACTCCTGGGTCCTTTGGGACACTCCTGGGTCCTCTCCTGAACTCCTGGGTCCGCTCCTGAACTCTTGGGTTACCCCCTGAACTCCTAGGTCCCCTCCTGAATTCTTCAGTCCCTCCCTGAACTCCGGGTCCCCTCCTGAACCCCTGGGCAGGTCCCCTCCTGAACTCCTGGGCGGGTCCCCTCCTGAACTCCTGGGCGGGTCCCCTCCTGAACTCCTGGGCGGGTCCCCTCCTGAACTCCTGGGCGGGTCCCCTCCTGAACTCTGGATCCTTTGGGCACTCCTGGGTCCCCTCCTGAACTCCTGGGTGCCCTCCGAACTCTTGGGTTCCCCCCTTCACTCCTGGGACCTTTGGGGCACTGCTGGGTCCCCTCCTGAACTCTGGATCCTTTGGGGCACTCCTGGGTCCCCTCCTGAACTCTGCATCCTTTGGGGCACTGCTGGGTCCCCTCCTGAACTCCTGGGTCCTTTGGGGCACTCCTGGGTCCGCTCCTGAACTCTTGGGTTACCCCCTGAACTCCTAGGTCCCCTCCTGAATTCTTCAGTCCCTCCCGGAACTCCTGGGCGGGTCCCCTCCTGAACTCCTGGGCGGGTCCCCTCTTGAACTCCTGGGCGGGTCCCCTCCTGAACTCTGGATCCTTTGGGGCACTCCTGGGTCCCCTCCTGAACGCCTGGGTCCCCTCCTGAACTCTTGGGTCCCCTCCTGAACTCTGGATCCTTTGGGGCACTTCAGGGTCCCCTCCTAAGCTCTTGAGTCCTTTGGGGAACTCTTGGGTCCCCTCAGAACTCCTGGGTTCACCCCTGAACGCCTGGGTCCTTTGGGACACTCCTGGGTCCTCTCCTGAACTCTTGGATCTGCTCTTGAACTCTTGGGTTACCCCCTGAACTCCTAGGTCCTCTCCTGAATTCTTCAGTCCCTCCCTGAACTCCTGGGCGGGTCCCCTCCTGAACTCCTGGGCGGGTCCCCTCCTGAACTCCTGGGCGGGTCCCCTCCTGAACTCCTGGGCGGGTCCCCTCCTGAACTCTGGATCCTTTGGGGCACTCCTGGGTCCGCTCCTGAACTCCTGGGTCCTTTGGGGCACTCCTGGTCCCCCTCCTGAACTCCTGAATGGGTCCCCTCAGAACTCTTGGGTCCCTTCCTGAAGTCCTGGGTGGTTCCCGCCATGAACTCCTGGGTGGGTCCCTCCTGAACTTTTTGGTATCACCCTGAACTCCTGGGTCCTTTGGGGCACTCCTGGTCCCCCTCCTGAACTCTGGATCCTTTGGGGCACTCCTGGGTCCCCTCCTGAACTCCTGGGTCCTTTGGGACACTCCTGGGTCCTCTCCTGAACTCCTGGGTCCGCTCCTGAACTCTTGGGTTACCCCCTGAACTCCTAGGTCCCCTCCTGAATTCTTCAGTCCCTCCCTGAACTCCGGGTCCCCTCCTGAACCCCTGGGCAGGTCCCCTCCTGAACTCCTGGGCGGGTCCCCTCCTGAACTCCTGGGCGGGTCCCCTCCTGAACTCCTGGGCGGGTCCCCTCCTGAACTCCTGGGCGGGTCCCCTCCTGAACTCTGGATCCTTTGGGGCACTCCTGGGTCCCCTCCTGAACTCCTGGGTCCTTTGGGGCTATCCTGGGTCCCCTCCTGAAGTCCTGAATTCCTCCCCTCAGAACTCCTGGGTCCCCTCCTGAATTCCTGGGTCGGTCCCGCCGTGAACTCCTGGGTGGGTCCCCTCCCGAACTCCTGGGTGGGTCCCCGCCCGAACTCCTGGGTGGGTCCCCGCCCGAACTCCTGGGTGGGTCCCCGCCCGAACTCCTGGGTGGGTCCCCGCCCGAACTCCTGGGTGGGTCCCCTCCCGAACTCTTGGGTACTTTGGGGCACTCCTGGGTTCCCTCAGAACGCCTGGGTTTCCCCCTGAGCTCCTGGGTCCTTTGGGGCATTCCTGGGTCCCCTCCAGAACTGTGAATCCTTTGGGGCACTCCTGGGTCCCCTCCTGAACTCCTGGGTCTTTTGGGGCACTCCTGGTCCCCCTACTGAACTATTGAGTGGGTCCCTCCTGAACTCCTGAATGGGTCCCTCCTTAACTCCTGAATGGGTCCCCTCCTGAACTCTGGATTTTTTGGGGCACTCCTGGGTCCCCTCCTGAACTCTGGATCCTTTGGGGCACTCCTGGGTTCCCCCCTGAACTCCTGGGTCCTTTGGGGCACTGCTGGGTCCCCTCCTGAACTCCTGGGTGGGTCCCTCCTGAACTCCTGGGTGGGTCCCTCCCGAACTCCTGGGTTCCCTCGTGAACTCTTGGGTACTTTGGGGCACTCCTGTGTCCCCTCAGAACGCCTGGCTTCCCCCCTGAACTCCTGGGTCCTTTGGGGCATTATTGGGTCCCCTCCTGAACTCTGGATCCTTTGGGGCACTCCTGGGTCCCCTCCTGAACTCCTGGGTCCTTTGGGACACTCCTGGGTCCTCTCCTGAACTCCTGGGTCCTCTCCTGAACTCTTGGGTTACCCCCTGAACTCCTAGGTCCCCTCCTGAATTCTTCAGTCCCTCCCTGAACTCCGGGTCCCCTCCTGAACTCCTGGGCGGGTCCCCTCCTGAACTCCTGGGCGGGTCCCCTCCTGAACTCCTGGGCGGGTCCCCTCCTGAACTCCTGGGCGGGTCCCCTCCTGAACTCCTGGGCGGGTCCCCTCCTGAACTCCTGGGTGCCATCCTGATCTCTTGGGTCATTTGGGGCACTCCTGGGTCCCCTCAGAACTCCTGGGTTCCCCAGTGAACTTCTGGGTCCTTAGGGGCACTCCTGGTCCTCCTCCTGAACTCTTCAGTCCCCTCCTGAACTCCTGGGTCCCCTCCTGAACTCCTGGGTCCTTTAAGGCACTCCTGGGTCCCCTCCTGAGCTCCTGAGTCCTTTGGGGCACTGCTGGTCCCCTCCTGAACTGTGGATCCTTTGGGGCACTCCTGGGTCCCCTCCTAAGCTCTTGGGTCCTTTGGGGAACTCTTGGGTCCCCTCAGAACTCTTGGGTTCACCCCTGAACTCCTGGGACCTTTGAGACACTCCTGGGTCTCCTCAGTACTGTTGGGTTCCCCCCTGAACTCCTGGGTCATTTGGGGCACTGCTGGGTCCCCTCCCGAACTCCTGGGTGGGTCCCCTCCCGAACTCCTGGGTGGGTCCCCTCCCGAACTCCTGGGTGGGTCCCCTCCTGAAGTCTTGGGTATTTTGAGGCACTCCTGGGTCCCCTCAGAACGCCTGGGTTCCCCCCTGAACTCCTGGGTCCTTTGAGGCATTCCTGGGTCCCCTCCTGAACTCTGGATCCCTTGGGGCACTCCTGGGTCCCCTCCTGAACTCCTGGGTCCTCTCCTGAACTCTTTGCTTACCCCCTGAACTCCTAGGTCCCCTCCTGAATTCTTCAGTCCCTCCCTGAACTCCTGGGCGGGTCCCCTCCTGAACTCCTGGGCGGGTCCCCTCCTGAACTCCTGGGCGGGTCCCCTCCTGAACTCCTGGGCGGGTCCCCTCCTGAACTCCTGGGCGGGTCCCCTCCTGAACTCCTGGGCGGGTCCCCTCCTGAACTCCTGGGCGCCATCCTGATCTCTTGGGTCATTTGGGGCACTCCTGGGTCCCCTCAGAACTCCTGGGTTCCCCAGTGAACTTCTGGGTCCTTAGGGGCACTCCTGGTCCTCCTCCTGAACTCTTCAGTCCCCTCCTGAACTCCTGGGTCCCCTCCTGAACTCCTGGGTCCTTTAAGGCACTCCTGGGTCCCCTCCTGAGCTCCTGAGTTCTTTGGGGCACTCCTGGTCCCCTCCTGAACTGTGGATCCTTTGGGGCACTCCTGGGTCCCCTCCTAAGCTCTTGGGTCCTTTGGGGAACTCTTGGGTCCCCTCAGAACTCTTGGGTTCACCCCTGAACTCCTGGGACCTTTGAGACACTCCTGGGTCTCCTCAGTACTGTTGGGTTCCCCCCTGAACTCCTGGGTCATTTGGGGCACTGCTGGGTCCCCTCCCGAACTCCTGGGTGGGTCCCCTCCCGAACTCCTGGGTGGGTCCCCTCCCGAACTCCTGGGTGGGTCCCCTCCTGAAGTCTTGGGTATTTTGAGGCACTCCTGGGTCCCCTCAGAACGCCTGGGTTCCCCCCTGAACTCCTGGGTCCTTTGAGGCATTCCTGGGTCCCCTCCTGAACTCTGGATCCCTTGGGGCACTCCTGGGTCCCCTCCTGAACTCCTGGGTCCTCTCCTGAACTCTTTGCTTACCCCCTGAACTCCTAGGTCCCCTCCTGAATTCTTCAGTCCCTCCCTGAACTCCTGGGCGGGTCCCTCCCTGAACTCCTGGGCGGGTCCCCTCCTGAACTCCTGGGCGGGTCCCCTCCTGAACTCCTGGGCGGGTCCCCTCCTGAACTCCTGGGCGGGTCCCCTCCTGAACTCCTGGGCGGGTCCCCTCCTGAACTCCTGGGCGCCATCCTGATCTCTTGGGTCATTTGGGGCACTCCTGGGTCCCCTCAGAACTCCTGGGTTCCCCACTGAACTTCTGGGTCCTTAGGGGCACTCCTGGTCCTCCTCCTGAACTCTTCAGTCCCCTCCTGAACTCCTGGGTCCCCTCCTGAACTCCTGGGTCCTTTAAGGCACTCCTGGGTCCCCTCCTGAGCTCCTGAGTTCTTTGGGGCACTCCTGGTCCCCTCCTGAACTGTGGATCCTTTGGGGCACTCCTGGGTCCCCTCCTAAGCTCTTGGGTCCTTTGGGGAACTCTTGGGTCCCCTCAGAACTCTTGGGTTCACCCCTGAACTCCTGGGACCTTTGAGACACTCCTGGGTCTCCTCAGTACTGTTGGGTTCCCCCCTGAACTCCTGGGTCATTTGGGGCACTGCTGGGTCCCCTCCCGAACTCCTGGGTGGGTCCCCTCCCGAACTCCTGGGTGGGTCCCCTCCTGAAGTCTTGGGTATTTTGAGGCACTCCTGGGTCCCCTCAGAACGCCTGGGTTCCCCCCTGAACTCCTGGGTCCTTTGAGGCATTCCTGGGTCCCCTCCTGAACTCTGGATCCCTTGGGGCACTCCTGGGTCCCCTCCTGAACTCCTGGGTCCTCTCCTGAACTCTTTGCTTACCCCCTGAACTCCTAGGTCCCCTCCTGAATTCTTCAGTCCCTCCCTGAACTCTTGGGCGGGTCCCTCCCTGAACTCCTGGGCGGGTCCCCTCCTGAACTCCTGGGCGGGTTCCCTCCTGAACTCCTGGGCGGGTCCCCTCCTGAACTCCTGGGCGGGTCCCCTCCTGAACTCCTGGGCGGGTCCCCTCCTGAACTCCTGGGCGGGTCCCCTCCTGAACTCCTGGGCGGGTCCCCTCCTGAACTCCTGGGCGGGTCCCCTCCTGAACTCCTGGGCGGGTCCCCTCCTGAACTCCTGGGCGGGTCCCCTCCTGAACTCTTGGGTCCTTTGGGCACTCCTGGTCCCCCTCCTGAACTCCTGAATGGGTCCCCTCAGAACTCCTGGGTCCCCTCCTGAAGTCCTGGGTGGGTCCTGCCATGAACTCCTGGGTGGGTCCCTCCTGAACTTTTTGGTCCCATCCTGAACTCCTGGGTCCTTTGGGGCACTCCTGGTCCCCCTCCTGAACTATTGAATGGGTCCATCCTGAACTCCTGAATGGGTCCCGCCATGAAGTCCTGGGTGGGTCCTGCCATGAACTCCTGGGTGGGTCCCTCCTGAACTTTTTGGTCCCATCCTGAACTCCTGCGTCCTTTGGGGCACTCCTGGGTCCCCTCCTGAACGCCTGGGTCCCCTCCTGAACTCTTGGGTCCCCTCCTGAACTCTGGATCCTTTGGGGCACTTCAGGGTCCCCTCCTAAGCTCTTGAGTCCTTTGGGGAACTCTTGGGTCCCCTCAAAACTCCTGGGTTCACCCCTGAACTCCTGGGTCCTTTGGGGCACTCCTGGGTCTCCTCAGTACTCTTGTGTTCCCCCCTGAACTCCTGGGTCCTTTGAGGCACTGCTGTGTCCCCTCCTGAACTCCTGGGTGGGTCCCTCCCTGAACTCCTGGGTCCTTTGGGGCACTCCTGGTCCCCCTCCTGAACTCTTGAATGGGTCCCTCCTGAACTCCTGGGTCCCCTCCTGAAGTCCTGGCTGGGTCCCGCCGTGAATTCCTGGCTGGGTCCCGCCGTGAAGTCCTGGGTGGGTCCCTCCTGATCTCTTGGGTGCCCTCCTGATCTCTTGGGTCCTTTGGGGCACTCCTGGTCCCCCTCCTGAACTCCTGGGTCCTTTGGGGCACTGCTGGGTCCCCTCCTGAACTCCTGGGTGGGTCCCCTCCTAAACTCCTGGGTGGGTCCCCTCCTGAACTCTTGGGTCCTTTGGGGCACTCCTGGGTTCCCCACTGAACTCCTGGGTCCTTGGGGCACTCCTGGTCCCCCTCCTGAACTCCTGGTCACCCTCCTGAACTCTTCGGTCCCCCACTGAACTCCTGCGTCCTTTGGGGCACTCCTGGGTCTCCTCCTGAACGCCTGGGTCCCCTCCTGAACTCTTGGGTCCCCTCCTGAACTCTGGATCCTTTGGGGCACTTCAGGGTCCCCTCCTAAGCTCTTGAGTCCTTTGGGGAATTCTTGGGTCCCCTCAGAACTCCTGGGTTCCCCACTGAACTCCTGGGTCCTTTGGGGCACTCCTGGTCCCCCTCCTGAACTCTTCGGTCCCCCCTGAACTCCTGGGTCCTTTGGGGCACTGCTGGGACCCCTCCCGAACTCCTGGGTGCGTCCACTCTTGAACTCCTGGGTGGGTCCCTCCCGAACTCCTGGGTCCCCTCCTGAACTCTTGGGTACTTTGGGGCACTCCTGGGTCCCCTCAGAACGCGTGTGTTCCCCCCTGAACTCCTGGGTCCTTTGGGGCATTCCTGGGTCCCCTCCTGAACTCTGCATCCTTTGGGGCACTGCTGGGTCCCCTCCTGAACTCCTGGGTCCTTTGGGGCACTCCTGGGTCCGCTCCTGAACTCTTGGGTTACCCCCTGAACTCCTAGGTCCCCTCCTGAATTCTTCAGTCCCTCCCTGAACTCCTGGGCGGGTCCCCTCCTGAACTCCTGGGCGGGTCCCCTCCTGAACTCCTGGGCGGGTCCCCTCCTGAACTCCTGGGCGGGTCCCCTCCTGAACTCCTGGGCGGGTCCCCTCCTGAACTCCTGGGCGGGTCCCCTCCTGAACTCTGGATCCTTTGGGGCACTCCTGGGTCCCCTCCTGAACTCCTGGGTCCTTTGGGGCACTCCTGGTCCCCCTCCTGAACTCCTGGTCCCCCTCCTGAACTCTTCGGTCCCCCACTGAATTCCTGGGTCCCCTCCCGAACTCCTGGGTGGGTCCTTCCCGAACTCCTTGGTACTTTGAGGCACTCCTGGGTCCCCTCAGAACGCCCGGGTTCCCCCCTTAACTCCTGGGTCCTTTGGGGCACTCCTGCGTCCTCTCCTGAACTCCTGGGTCCTCTCATGAACTCTTGGGTTACCCCCTGAACTCCAGGTCCCCTCCTGAAGTCTTCAGTCCCTCCCTGAACTCCTGGGTAGGTCCCTACTGAACTCCTGGGCGGGTCCCTCCTGAACTCTGGATCCTTTGGGCACTCCTGGGTCCCCTCCTGAACTCCTGGGTGCCCTCCGAACTCTTGGGTTCCCCCCTTCACTCCTGGGACCTTTGGGGCACTGCTGGGTCCCCTCCTGAACTCTGGATCCTTTGGGGCACTCCTGGGTCCCCTCCTGAACTCTGCATCCTTTGGGGCACTGCTGGGTCCCCTCCTGAACTCCTGGGTCCTTTGGGGCACTCCTGGGTCCGCTCCTGAACTCTTGGGTTACCCCCTGAACTCCTAGGTCCCCTCCTGAATTCTTCAGTCCCTCCCGGAACTCCTGGGCGGGTCCCCTCCTGAACTCCTGGGCGGGTCCCCTCTTGAACTCCTGGGCGGGTCCCCTCCTGAACTCTGGATCCTTTGGGGCACTCCTGGGTCCCCTCCTGAACGCCTGGGTCCCCTCCTGAACTCTTGGGTCCCCTCCTGAACTCTGGATCCTTTGGGGCACTTCAGGGTCCCCTCCTAAGCTCTTGAGTCCTTTGGGGAACTCTTGGGTCCCCTCAGAACTCCTGGGTTCACCCCTGAACGCCTGGGTCCTTTGGGACACTCCTGGGTCCTCTCCTGAACTCTTGGATCTGCTCTTGAACTCTTGGGTTACCCCCTGAACTCCTAGGTCCTCTCCTGAATTCTTCAGTCCCTCCCTGAACTCCTGGGCGGGTCCCCTCCTGAACTCCTGGGCGGGTCCCCTCCTGAACTCCTGGGCGGGTCCCCTCCTGAACTCCTGGGCGGGTCCCCTCCTGAACTCCTGGGCGGGTCCCCTCCTGAACTCCTGGGCGGGTCCCCTCCTGAACTCCTGGGCGGGTCCCCTCCTGAACTCCTGGGCGGGTCCCCTCCTGAACTCCTGGGCGGGTCCCCTCCTGAACTCCTGGGCGGGTCCCCTCCTGAACTCCTGGGCGGGTCCCCTCCTGAACTCTGGATCCTTTGGGGCACTCCTGGGTCCGCTCCTGAACTCCTGGGTCCTTTGGGGCACTCCTGGTCCCCCTCCTGAACTCCTGAATGGCTCCCATCAGAAATCCTGGGTCCCCTCACGAATTCCTGGGTGGGTCCCCTCCTGAACTCCTGGGTGGGTCCCTCTTGAACTCCTGGGTCCTTTGGGGCACTCCTGGTCCCCCTCCTGAACTCCTGAATGGGTCCCCTCAGAACTCTTGGGTCCCTTCCTGAAGTCCTGGGTGGTTCCCGCCATGAACTCCTGGGTGGGTCCCTCCTGAACTTTTTGGTATCACCCTGAACTCCTGGGTCCTTTGGGGCACTCCTGGTCCCCCTCCTGAACTCTGGATCCTTTGGGGCACTCCTGGGTTCTCCCCTGAACTCCTGGGTCCTTTGGGGCACTGCTGGGTCCTCTCCTGAACTCCTGGGTGGGTCCCCTCCTGAACTCCTGGGTGGGTCCCCTCCTGAACTCCTGGGTGGGTCCTCCCCTGACCACCTGGGTGGGTCCCCTCCTGAACTCCTGGGTGGGTCCCTCCTGAACACCTGGGTGGGTCCCTCCTGAACACCTGGGTGCCGTCCTGAACTCTTGGCTCTTTTGGGGCACTCTTGGGTCCCCTCAGAACTCCTGGGTTCACCCCTGAATTCCTGGGTCCTTTGGGGCACTCCTGGGTCTCCTCAGTACTCTTGGGTTCCCCCCTGAACTCCTGGGTCCTTTGTGGCACTGCTGGGTCCCCTGCCGAACTCTTGGGTACTTTGGGGCACTCCTGGGTCTCCTCAGAACGCATGGGTCCCCTCCTGAACTACTGGGCGGGTCCCTCCTGAACTCCTGTGTTCCCCCCTGAACTCCTGGGTCCTTTGGGGCACTGCTGGATCCCCCACTGAACTCCTGGGTGGGTCCCCTCCTGAACTCTGGATCCTTTGGGGCACTCCTGGGTCCCCTCCTGAACTCTTGGGTCCTTTGGTGAACTCTTGGGTCCCCTCAGAACGCCTGGGTCCCCTCCTGAACTCCTGGGCGGGTCCCTCCTGAACTCCTGTCTTCCCCCCTGAACTCCTGGGTCCTTTGGGGCACTGCTGGGTCCCCTCCTGAACACCTGGGTGGGTCCCCTCCTGAACACCTGGGTGGGTCCCCTCCTGAACTCTGGATCCTTTGGGGTACTCCTGGGTCCCCTCCTGAACTCTTGGGTCCCCTTCTAAGCTCTTGGGTCCCACCCTGAACTCCTGGGTGCTTTGGGGCACTCCTGGTCCCCCTCCTGAACTCTGGATCCCTTGGGGCACTCCTGGGTCCCCTCCCGAACTCCTGGGTGGGTCCCCTCCTGAAGTCTTGGGTATTTTGAGGCACTCCTGGGTCCCCTCAGAACGCCTGGGTTCCCCCCTGAACTCCTGGGTCCTTTGAGGCATTCCTGGGTCCCCTCCTGAACTCTGGATCCCTTGGGGCACTCCTGGGTCCCCTCCTGAACTCCTGGGTCCTCTCCTGAACTCTTTGCTTACCCCCTGAACTCCTAGGTCCCCTCCTGAATTCTTCAGTCCCTCCCTGAACTCTTGGGCGGGTCCCTCCCTGAACTCCTGGGCGGGTCCCCTCCTGAACTCCTGGGCGGGTTCCCTCCTGAACTCCTGGGCGGGTCCCCTCCTGAACTCCTGGGCGGGTCCCCTCCTGAACTCCTGGGCGGGTCCCCTCCTGAACTCCTGGGCGGGTCCCCTCCTGAACTCCTGGGCGGGTCCCCTCCTGAACTCTTGGGTCCTTTGGGCACTCCTGGTCCCCCTCCTGAACTCCTGAATGGGTCCCCTCAGAACTCCTGGGTCCCCTCCTGAAGTCCTGGGTGGGTCCTGCCATGAACTCCTGGGTGGGTCCCTCCTGAACTTTTTGGTCCCATCCTGAACTCCTGGGTCCTTTGGGGCACTCCTGGTCCCCCTCCTGAACTATTGAATGGGTCCATCCTGAACTCCTGAATGGGTCCCGCCATGAAGTCCTGGGTGGGTCCTGCCATGAACTCCTGGGTGGGTCCCTCCTGAACTTTTTGGTCCCATCCTGAACTCCTGCGTCCTTTGGGGCACTCCTGGGTCCCCTCCTGAACGCCTGGGTCCCCTCCTGAACTCTTGGGTCCCCTCCTGAACTCTGGATCCTTTGGGGCACTTCAGGTTCCCCTCCTAAGCTCTTGAGTCCTTTGGGGAACTCTTGGGTCCCCTCAAAACTCCTGGGTTCACCCCTGAACTCCTGGGTCCTTTGGGGCACTCCTGGGTCTCCTCAGTACTCTTGTGTTCCCCCCTGAACTCCTGGGTCCTTTGAGGCACTGCTGTGTCCCCTCCTGAACTCCTGGGTGGGTCCCTCCCTGAACTCCTGGGTCCTTTGGGGCACTCCTGGTCCCCCTCCTGAACTCTTGAATGGGTCCCTCCTGAACTCCTGGGTCCCCTCAGAACTCCTGGGTCCCC
The DNA here is from genome assembly GCF_037038585.1 of Patagioenas fasciata. Classification (NCBI taxonomy): domain Eukaryota; kingdom Metazoa; phylum Chordata; class Aves; order Columbiformes; family Columbidae; genus Patagioenas; species Patagioenas fasciata. The sequence continues at coordinate 2,404,830 of NC_092528.1, forward strand.
TCCTGAAGTCCTGGCTGGGTCCCGCCGTGAATTCCTGGCTGGGTCCCGCCGTGAAGTCCTGGGTGGGTCCCTCCTGATCTCTTGGGTGCCCTCCTGATCTCTTGGGTCCTTTGGGGCACTCCTGGTCCCCCTCCTGAACTCCTGGGTCCTTTGGGGCACTGCTGGGTCCCCTCCTGAACTCCTGGGTGGGTCCCCTCCTAAACTCCTGGGTGGGTCCCCTCCTGAACTCTTGGGTCCTTTGGGGCACTCCTGGGTTCCCCACTGAACTCCTGGGTCCTTGGGGCACTCCTGGTCCCCCTCCTGAACTCCTGGTCACCCTCCTGAACTCTGCATCCTTTGGGGCACTGCTGGGTCCCCTCCTGAACTCCTGGGTCCTTTGGGGCACTCCTGGGTCCGCTCCTGAACTCTTGGGTTACCCCCTGAACTCCTAGGTCCCCTCCTGAATTCTTCAGTCCCTCCCGGAACTCCTGGGCGGGTCCCCTCCTGAACTCCTGGGCGGGTCCCCTCTTGAACTCCTGGGCGGGTCCCCTCCTGAACTCTGGATCCTTTGGGGCACTCCTGGGTCCCCTCCTGAACGCCTGGGTCCCCTCCTGAACTCTTGGGTCCCCTCCTGAACTCTTGGGTCCTTTGGGGCACTTCAGGGTCCCCTCCTAAGCTCTTGAGTCCTTTGGGGAACTCTTGGGTCCCCTCAGAACTCCTGGGTTCACCCCTGAACGCCTGGGTCCTTTGGGACACTCCTGGGTCCTCTCCTGAACTCTTGGATCTGCTCTTGAACTCTTGGGTTACCCCCTGAACTCCTAGGTCCTCTCCTGAATTCTTCAGTCCCTCCCTGAACTCCTGGGCGGGTCCCCTCCTGAACTCCTGGGCGGGTCCCCTCCTGAACTCCTGGGCGGGTCCCCTCCTGAACTCCTGGGCGGGTCCCCTCCTGAACTCCTGGGCGGGTCCCCTCCTGAACTCCTGGGCGGGTCCCCTCCTGAACTCTGGATCCTTTGGGGCACTCCTGGGTCCGCTCCTGAACTCCTGGGTCCTTTGGGGCACTCCTGGTCCCCCTCCTGAACTCCTGAATGGGTCCCCTCAGAACTCTTGGGTCCCTTCCTGAAGTCCTGGGTGGTTCCCGCCATGAACTCCTGGGTGGGTCCCTCCTGAACTTTTTGGTATCACCCTGAACTCCTGGGTCCTTTGGGGCACTCCTGGTCCCCCTCCTGAACTCTGGATCCTTTGGGGCACTCCTGGGTCCCCTCCTGAACTCCTGGGTCCTTTGGGACACTCCTGGGTCCTCTCCTGAACTCCTGGGTCCGCTCCTGAACTCTTGGGTTACCCCCTGAACTCCTAGGTCCCCTCCTGAATTCTTCAGTCCCTCCCTGAACTCCGGGTCCCCTCCTGAACCCCTGGGCAGGTCCCCTCCTGAACTCCTGGGCGGGTCCCCTCCTGAACTCCTGGGCGGGTCCCCTCCTGAACTCCTGGGCGGGTCCCCTCCTGAACTCCTGGGCGGGTCCCCTCCTGAACTCTGGATCCTTTGGGGCACTCCTGGGTCCCCTCCTGAACTCCTGGGTCCTTTGGGGCTATCCTGGGTCCCCTCCTGAAGTCCTGAATTCCTCCCCTCAGAACTCCTGGGTCCCCTCCTGAATTCCTGGGTCGGTCCCGCCGTGAACTCCTGGGTGGGTCCCCTCCCGAACTCCTGGGTGGGTCCCCTCTCGAACTCCTGGGTGGGTCCCCGCCCGAACTCCTGGGTGGGTCCCCGCCCGAACTCCTGGGTGGGTCCCCTCCCGAACTCTTGGGTACTTTGGGGCACTCCTGGGTTCCCTCAGAACGCCTGGGTTTCCCCCTGAGCTCCTGGGTCCTTTGGGGCATTCCTGGGTCCCCTCCAGAACTGTGAATCCTTTGGGGCACTCCTGGGTCCCCTCCTGAACTCCTGGGTCTTTTGGGGCACTCCTGGTCCCCCTACTGAACTATTGAGTGGGTCCCTCCTGAACTCCTGAATGGGTCCCTCCTTAACTCCTGAATGGGTCCCCTCCTGAACTCTGGATTTTTTGGGGCACTCCTGGGTCCCCTCCTGAACTCTGGATCCTTTGGGGCACTCCTGGGTTCCCCCCTGAACTCCTGGGTCCTTTGGGGCACTGCTGGGTCCCCTCCTGAACTCCTGGGTGGGTCCCTCCTGAACTCCTGGGTGGGTCCCTCCCGAACTCCTGGGTTCCCTCGTGAACTCTTGGGTACTTTGGGGCACTCCTGTGTCCCCTCAGAACGCCTGGCTTCCCCCCTGAACTCCTGGGTCCTTTGGGGCATTATTGGGTCCCCTCCTGAACTCTGGATCCTTTGGGGCACTCCTGGGTCCCCTCCTGAACTCCTGGGTCCTTTGGGACACTCCTGGGTCCTCTCCTGAACTCCTGGGTCCTCTCCTGAACTCTTGGGTTACCCCCTGAACTCCTAGGTCCCCTCCTGAATTCTTCAGTCCCTCCCTGAACTCCGGGTCCCCTCCTGAACTCCTGGGCGGGTCCCCTCCTGAACTCCTGGGCGGGTCCCCTCCTGAACTCCTGGGCGGGTCCCCTCCTGAACTCCTGGGCGGGTCCCCTCCTGAACTCCTGGGCGGGTCCCCTCCTGAACTCCTGGGCGGGTCCCCTCCTGAACTCCTGGGCGGGTCCCCTCCTGAACTCCTGGGCGCCATCCTGATCTCTTGGGTCATTTGGGGCACTCCTGGGTCCCCTCAGAACTCCTGGGTTCCCCAGTGAACTTCTGGGTCCTTAGGGGCACTCCTGGTCCTCCTCCTGAACTCTTCAGTCCCCTCCTGAACTCCTGGGTCCCCTCCTGAACTCCTGGGTCCTTTAAGGCACTCCTGGGTCCCCTCCTGAGCTCCTGAGTCCTTTGGGGCACTGCTGGTCCCCTCCTGAACTGTGGATCCTTTGGGGCACTCCTGGGTCCCCTCCTAAGCTCTTGGGTCCTTTGGGGAACTCTTGGGTCCCCTCAGAACTCTTGGGTTCACCCCTGAACTCCTGGGACCTTTGAGACACTCCTGGGTCTCCTCAGTACTGTTGGGTTCCCCCCTGAACTCCTGGGTCATTTGGGGCACTGCTGGGTCCCCTCCCGAACTCCTGGGTGGGTCCCCTCCCGAACTCCTGGGTGGGTCCCCTCCCGAACTCCTGGGTGGGTCCCCTCCTGAAGTCTTGGGTATTTTGAGGCACTCATGGGTCCCCTCAGAACGCCTGGGTTCCCCCCTGAACTCCTGGGTCCTTTGAGGCATTCCTGGGTCCCCTCCTGAACTCTGGATCCCTTGGGGCACTCCTGGGTCCCCTCCTGAACTCCTGGGTCCTCTCCTGAACTCTTTGCTTACCCCCTGAACTCCTAGGTCCCCTCCTGAATTCTTCAGTCCCTCCCTGAACTCCTGGGCGGGTCCCCTCCTGAACTCCTGGGCGGGTCCCCTCCTGAACTCCTGGGCGGGTCCCCTCCTGAACTCCTGGGCGGGTCCCCTCCTGAACTCCTGGGCGGGTCCCCTCCTGAACTCCTGGGCGGGTCCCCTCCTGAACTCCTGGGCGGGTCCCCTCCTGAACTCCTGGGCGCCATCCTGATCTCTTGGGTCATTTGGGGCACTCCTGGGTCCCCTCAGAACTCCTGGGTTCCCCACTGAACTTCTGGGTCCTTAGGGGCACTCCTGGTCCTCCTCCTGAACTCTTCAGTCCCCTCCTGAACTCCTGGGTCCCCTCCTGAACTCCTGGGTCCTTTAAGGCACTCCTGGGTCCCCTCCTGAGCTCCTGAGTTCTTTGGGGCACTCCTGGTCCCCTCCTGAACTGTGGATCCTTTGGGGCACTCCTGGGTCCCCTCCTAAGCTCTTGGGTCCTTTGGGGAACTCTTGGGTCCCCTCAGAACTCTTGGGTTCACCCCTGAACTCCTGGGACCTTTGAGACACTCCTGGGTCTCCTCAGTACTGTTGGGTTCCCCCCTGAACACCTGGGTCATTTGGGGCACTGCTGGGTCCCCTCCCGAACTCCTGGGTGGGTCCCCTCCCGAACTCCTGGGTGGGTCCCCTCCTGAAGTCTTGGGTATTTTGAGGCACTCCTGGGTCCCCTCAGAACGCCTGGGTTCCCCCCTGAACTCCTGGGTCCTTTGAGGCATTCCTGGGTCCCCTCCTGAACTCTGGATCCCTTGGGGCACTCCTGGGTCCCCTCCTGAACTCCTGGGTCCTCTCCTGAACTCTTTGCTTACCCCCTGAACTCCTAGGTCCCCTCCTGAATTCTTCAGTCCCTCCCTGAACTCTTGGGCGGGTCCCTCCCTGAACTCCTGGGCGGGTCCCCTCCTGAACTCCTGGGCGGGTTCCCTCCTGAACTCCTGGGCGGGTCCCCTCCTGAACTCCTGGGCGGGTCCCCTCCTGAACTCCTGGGCGGGTCCCCTCCTGAACTCCTGGGCGGGTCCCCTCCTGAACTCCTGGGCGGGTCCCCTCCTGAACTCCTGGGCGGGTCCCCTCCTGAACTCCTGGGCGGGTCCCCTCCTGAACTCCTGGGCGGGTCCCCTCCTGAACTCTTGGGTCCTTTGGGCACTCCTGGTCCCCCTCCTGAACTCCTGAATGGGTCCCCTCAGAACTCCTGGGTCCCCTCCTGAAGTCCTGGGTGGGTCCTGCCATGAACTCCTGGGTGGGTCCCTCCTGAACTTTTTGGTCCCATCCTGAACTCCTGGGTCCTTTGGGGCACTCCTGGTCCCCCTCCTGAACTATTGAATGGGTCCATCCTGAACTCCTGAATGGGTCCCGCCATGAAGTCCTGGGTGGGTCCTGCCATGAACTCCTGGGTGGGTCCCTCCTGAACTTTTTGGTCCCATCCTGAACTCCTGCGTCCTTTGGGGCACTCCTGGGTCCCCTCCTGAACGCCTGGGTCCCCTCCTGAACTCTTGGGTCCCCTCCTGAACTCTGGATCCTTTGGGGCACTTCAGGGTCCCCTCCTAAGCTCTTGAGTCCTTTGGGGAACTCTTGGGTCCCCTCAAAACTCCTGGGTTCACCCCTGAACTCCTGGGTCCTTTGGGGCACTCCTGGGTCTCCTCAGTACTCTTGTGTTCCCCCCTGAACTCCTGGGTCCTTTGAGGCACTGCTGTGTCCCCTCCTGAACTCCTGGGTGGGTCCCTCCCTGAACTCCTGGGTCCTTTGGGGCACTCCTGGTCCCCCTCCTGAACTCTTGAATGGGTCCCTCCTGAACTCCTGGGTCCCCTCAGAACTCCTGGGTCCCCTCCTGAAGTCCTGGCTGGGTCCCGCCGTGAATTCCTGGCTGGGTCCCGCCGTGAAGTCCTGGGTGGGTCCCTCCTGATCTCTTGGGTGCCCTCCTGATCTCTTGGGTCCTTTGGGGCACTCCTGGTCCCCCTCCTGAACTCCTGGGTCCTTTGGGGCACTGCTGGGTCCCCTCCTGAACTCCTGGGTGGGTCCCCTCCTAAACTCCTGGGTGGGTCCCCTCCTGAACTCTTGGGTCCTTTGGAGCACTCCTGGGTTCCCCACTGAACTCCTGGGTCCTTGGGGCACTCCTGGTCCCCCTCCTGAACTCCTGGTCACCCTCCTGAACTCTTCGGTCCCCCACTGAACTCCTGCGTCCTTTGGGGCACTCCTGGGTCTCCTCCTGAACGCCTGGGTCCCCTCCTGAACTCTTGGGTCCCCTCCTGAACTCTGGATCCTTTGGGGCACTTCAGGGTCCCCTCCTAAGCTCTTGAGTCCTTTGGGGAATTCTTGGGTCCCCTCAGAACTCCTGGGTTCCCCACTGAACTCCTGGGTCCTTTGGGGCACTCCTGGTCCCCCTCCTGAACTCTTCGGTCCCCCCTGAACTCCTGGGTCCTTTGGGGCACTGCTGGGACCCCTCCCGAACTCCTGGGTGCGTCCACTCTTGAACTCCTGGGTGGGTCCCTCCCGAACTCCTGGGTCCCCTCCTGAACTCTTGGGTACTTTGGGGCACTCCTGGGTCCCCTCAGAACGCGTGTGTTCCCCCCTGAACTCCTGGGTCCTTTGGGGCATTCCTGGGTCCCCTCCTGAACTCTGCATCCTTTGGGGCACTGCTGGGTCCCCTCCTGAACTCCTGGGTCCTTTGGGGCACTCCTGGGTCCGCTCCTGAACTCTTGGGTTACCCCCTGAACTCCTAGGTCCCCTCCTGAATTCTTCAGTCCCTCCCTGAACTCCTGGGCGGGTCCCCTCCTGAACTCCTGGGCGGGTCCCCTCCTGAACTCCTGGGCGGGTCCCCTCCTGAACTCCTGGGCGGGTCCCCTCCTGAACTCCTGGGCGGGTCCCCTCCTGAACTCTGGATCCTTTGGGGCACTCCTGGGTCCCCTCCTGAACTCCTGGGTCCTTTGGGGCACTCCTGGTCCCCCTCCTGAACTCCTGGTCCCCCTCCTGAACTCTTCGGTCCCCCACTGAATTCCTGGGTCCCCTCCCGAACTCCTGGGTGGGTCCTTCCCGAACTCCTTGGTACTTTGAGGCACTCCTGGGTCCCCTCAGAACGCCCGGGTTCCCCCCTTAACTCCTGGGTCCTTTGGGGCACTCCTGCGTCCTCTCCTGAACTCCTGGGTCCTCTCATGAACTCTTGGGTTACCCCCTGAACTCCAGGTCCCCTCCTGAAGTCTTCAGTCCCTCCCTGAACTCCTGGGTAGGTCCCTACTGAACTCCTGGGCGGGTCCCTCCTGAACTCTGGATCCTTTGGGCACTCCTGGGTCCCCTCCTGAACTCCTGGGTGCCCTCCGAACTCTTGGGTTCCCCCCTTCACTCCTGGGACCTTTGGGGCACTGCTGGGTCCCCTCCTGAACTCTGGATCCTTTGGGGCACTCCTGGGTCCCCTCCTGAACTCTGCATCCTTTGGGGCACTGCTGGGTCCCCTCCTGAACTCCTGGGTCCTTTGGGGCACTCCTGGGTCCGCTCCTGAACTCTTGGGTTACCCCCTGAACTCCTAGGTCCCCTCCTGAATTCTTCAGTCCCTCCCGGAACTCCTGGGCGGGTCCCCTCCTGAACTCCTGGGCGGGTCCCCTCTTGAACTCCTGGGCGGGTCCCCTCCTGAACTCTGGATCCTTTGGGGCACTCCTGGGTCCCCTCCTGAACGCCTGGGTCCCCTCCTGAACTCTTGGGTCCCCTCCTGAACTCTGGATCCTTTGGGGCACTTCAGGGTCCCCTCCTAAGCTCTTGAGTCCTTTGGGGAACTCTTGGGTCCCCTCAGAACTCCTGGGTTCACCCCTGAACGCCTGGGTCCTTTGGGACACTCCTGGGTCCTCTCCTGAACTCTTGGATCTGCTCTTGAACTCTTGGGTTACCCCCTGAACTCCTAGGTCCTCTCCTGAATTCTTCAGTCCCTCCCTGAACTCCTGGGCGGGTCCCCTCCTGAACTCCTGGGCGGGTCCCCTCCTGAACTCCTGGGCGGGTCCCCTCCTGAACTCCTGGGCGGGTCCCCTCCTGAACTCCTGGGCGGGTCCCCTCCTGAACTCCTGGGCGGGTCCCCTCCTGAACTCCTGGGCGGGTCCCCTCCTGAACTCCTGGGCGGGTCCCCTCCTGAACTCCTGGGCGGGTCCCCTCCTGAACTCCTGGGCGGGTCCCCTCCTGAACTCTGGATCCTTTGGGGCACTCCTGGGTCCGCTCCTGAACTCCTGGGTCCTTTGGGGCACTCCTGGTCCCCCTCCTGAACTCCTGAATGGCTCCCATCAGAAATCCTGGGTCCCCTCACGAATTCCTGGGTGGGTCCCCTCCTGAACTCCTGGGTGGGTCCCTCTTGAACTCCTGGGTCCTTTGGGGCACTCCTGGTCCCCCTCCTGAACTCCTGAATGGGTCCCCTCAGAACTCTTGGGTCCCTTCCTGAAGTCCTGGGTGGTTCCCGCCATGAACTCCTGGGTGGGTCCCTCCTGAACTTTTTGGTATCACCCTGAACTCCTGGGTCCTTTGGGGCACTCCTGGTCCCCCTCCTGAACTCTGGATCCTTTGGGGCACTCCTGGGTTCTCCCCTGAACTCCTGGGTCCTTTGGGGCACTGCTGGGTCCTCTCCTGAACTCCTGGGTGGGTCCCCTCCTGAACTCCTGGGTGGGTCCCCTCCTGAACTCCTGGGTGGGTCCTCCCCTGACCACCTGGGTGGGTCCCCTCCTGAACTCCTGGGTGGGTCCCTCCTGAACACCTGGGTGGGTCCCTCCTGAACACCTGGGTGCCGTCCTGAACTCTTGGCTCTTTTGGGGCACTCTTGGGTCCCCTCAGAACTCCTGGGTTCACCCCTGAATTCCTGGGTCCTTTGGGGCACTCCTGGGTCTCCTCAGTACTCTTGGGTTCCCCCCTGAACTCCTGGGTCCTTTGTGGCACTGCTGGGTCCCCTGCCGAACTCTTGGGTACTTTGGGGCACTCCTGGGTCTCCTCAGAACGCATGGGTCCCCTCCTGAACTACTGGGCGGGTCCCTCCTGAACTCCTGTGTTCCCCCCTGAACTCCTGGGTCCTTTGGGGCACTGCTGGATCCCCCACTGAACTCCTGGGTGGGTCCCCTCCTGAACTCTGGATCCTTTGGGGCACTCCTGGGTCCCCTCCTGAACTCTTGGGTCCTTTGGTGAACTCTTGGGTCCCCTCAGAACGCCTGGGTCCCCTCCTGAACTCCTGGGCGGGTCCCTCCTGAACTCCTGTATTCCCCCCTGAACTCCTGGGTCCTTTGGGGCACTGCTGGGTCCCCTCCTGAACACCTGGGTGGGTCCCCTCCTGAACACCTGGGTGGGTCCCCTCCTGAACTCTGGATCCTTTGGGGTACTCCTGGGTCCCCTCCTGAACTCTTGGGTCCCCTTCTAAGCTCTTGGGTCCCACCCTGAACTCCTGGGTCCTTTGGGGCACTCCTGGTCCCCCTCCTGAACTCTGGATCCCTTGGGGCACTCCTGGGTCCCCTCCCGAACTCCTGGGTGGGTCCCCTCCTGAAGTCTTGGGTATTTTGAGGCACTCCTGGGTCCCCTCAGAACGCCTGGGTTCCCCCCTGAACTCCTGGGTCCTTTGAGGCATTCCTGGGTCCCCTCCTGAACTCTGGATCCCTTGGGGCACTCCTGGGTCCCCTCCTGAACTCCTGGGTCCTCTCCTGAACTCTTTGCTTACCCCCTGAACTCCTAGGTCCCCTCCTGAATTCTTCAGTCCCTCCCTGAACTCTTGGGCGGGTCCCTCCCTGAACTCCTGGGCGGGTCCCCTCCTGAACTCCTGGGCGGGTCCCCTCCTGAACTCCTGGGCGGGTCCCCTCCTGAACTCCTGGGCGGGTCCCCTCCTGAACTCCTGGGCGGGTCCCCTCCTGAACTCCTGGGCGGGTCCCCTCCTGAACTCCTGGGCGGGTCCCCTCCTGAACTCTTGGGTCCTTTGGGCACTCCTGGTCCCCCTCCTGAACTCCTGAATGGGTCCCCTCAGAACTCCTGGGTCCCCTCCTGAAGTCCTGGGTGGGTCCTGCCATGAACTCCTGGGTGGGTCCCTCCTGAACTTTTTGGTCCCATCCTGAACTCCTGGGTCCTTTGGGGCACTCCTGGTCCCCCTCCTGAACTATTGAATGGGTCCATCCTGAACTCCTGAATGGGTCCCGCCATGAAGTCCTGGGTGGGTCCTGCCATGAACTCCTGGGTGGGTCCCTCCTGAACTTTTTGGTCCCATCCTGAACTCCTGCGTCCTTTGGGGCACTCCTGGGTCCCCTCCTGAACGCCTGGGTCCCCTCCTGAACTCTTGGGTCCCCTCCTGAACTCTGGATCCTTTGGGGCACTTCAGGGTCCCCTCCTAAGCTCTTGAGTCCTTTGGGGAACTCTTGGGTCCCCTCAAAACTCCTGGGTTCACCCCTGAACTCCTGGGTCCTTTGGGGCACTCCTGGGTCTCCTCAGTACTCTTGTGTTCCCCCCTGAACTCCTGGGTCCTTTGAGGCACTGCTGTGTCCCCTCCTGAACTCCTGGGTGGGTCCCTCCCTGAACTCCTGGGTCCTTTGGGGCACTCCTGGTCCCCCTCCTGAACTCTTGAATGGGTCCCTCCTGAACTCCTGGGTCCCCTGAGAACTCCTGGGTCCCCTCCTGAAGTCCTGGCTGGGTCCCGCCGTGAATTCCTGGCTGGGTCCCGCCGTGAAGTCCTGGGTGGGTCCCTCCTGATCTCTTGGGTGCCCTCCTGATCTCTTGGGTCCTTTGGGGCACTCCTGGTCCCCCTCCTGAACTCCTGGGTCCTTTGGGGCACTGCTGGGTCCCCTCCTGAACTCCTGGGTGGGTCCCCTCCTAAACTCCTGGGTGGGTCCCCTCCTGAACTCTTGGGTCCTTTGGGGCACTCCTGGGTTCCCCACTGAACTCCTGGGTCCTTGGGGCACTCCTGGTCCCCCTCCTGAACTCCTGGTCACCCTCCTGAACTCTTCGGTCCCCCACTGAACTCCTGCGTCCTTTGGGGCACTCCTGGGTCTCCTCCTGAACGCCTGGGTCCCCTCCTGAACTCTTGGGTCCCCTCCTGAACTCTGGATCCTTTGGGGCACTTCAGGGTCCCCTCCTAAGCTCTTGAGTCCTTTGGGGAATTCTTGGGTCCCCTCAGAACTCCTGGGTTCCCCACTGAACTCCTGGGTCCTTTGGGGCACTCCTGGTCCCCCTCCTGAACTCTTCGGTCCCCCCTGAACTCCTGGGTCCTTTGGGGCACTGCTGGGACCCCTCCCGAACTCCTGGGTGCGTCCACTCTTGAACTCCTGGGTGGGTCCCTCCCGAACTCCTGGGTCCCCTCCTGAACTCTTGGGTACTTTGGGGCACTCCTGGGTCCCCTCAGAACGCGTGTGTTCCCCCCTGAACTCCTGGGTCCTTTGGGGCATTCCTGGGTCCCCTCCTGAACTCTGCATCCTTTGGGGCACTGCTGGGTCCCCTCCTGAACTCCTGGGTCCTTTGGGGCACTCCTGGGTCCGCTCCTGAACTCTTGGGTTACCCCCTGAACTCCTAGGTCCCCTCCTGAATTCTTCAGTCCCTCCCTGAACTCCTGGGCGGGTCCCCTCCTGAACTCCTGGGCGGGTCCCCTCCTGAACTCCTGGGCGGGTCCCCTCCTGAACTCCTGGGCGGGTCCCCTCCTGAACTCCTGGGCGGGTCCCCTCCTGAACTCTGGATCCTTTGGGGCACTCCTGGGTCCCCTCCTGAACTCCTGGGTCCTTTGGGGCACTCCTGGTCCCCCTCCTGAACTCCTGGTCCCCCTCCTGAACTCTTCGGTCCCCCACTGAATTCCTGGGTCCCCTCCCGAACTCCTGGGTGGGTCCTTCCCGAACTCCTTGGTACTTTGAGGCACTCCTGGGTCCCCTCAGAACGCCCGGGTTCCCCCCTTAACTCCTGGGTCCTTTGGGGCACTCCTGCGTCCTCTCCTGAACTCCTGGGTCCTCTCATGAACTCTTGGGTTACCCCCTGAACTCCAGGTCCCCTCCTGAAGTCTTCAGTCCCTCCCTGAACTCCTGGGTAGGTCCCTACTGAACTCCTGGGCGGGTCCCTCCTGAACTCTGGATCCTTTGGGCACTCCTGGGTCCCCTCCTGAACTCCTGGGTGCCCTCCGAACTCTTGGGTTCCCCCCTTCACTCCTGGGACCTTTGGGGCACTGCTGGGTCCCCTCCTGAACTCTGGATCCTTTGGGGCACTCCTGGGTCCCCTCCTGAACTCTGCATCCTTTGGGGCACTGCTGGGTCCCCTCCTGAACTCCTGGGTCCTTTGGGGCACTCCTGGGTCCGCTCCTGAACTCTTGGGTTACCCCCTGAACTCCTAGGTCCCCTCCTGAATTCTTCAGTCCCTCCCGGAACTCCTGGGCGGGTCCCCTCCTGAACTCCTGGGCGGGTCCCCTCTTGAACTCCTGGGCGGGTCCCCTCCTGAACTCTGGATCCTTTGGGGCACTCCTGGGTCCCCTCCTGAACGCCTGGGTCCCCTCCTGAACTCTTGGGTCCCCTCCTGAACTCTGGATCCTTTGGGGCACTTCAGGGTCCCCTCCTAAGCTCTTGAGTCCTTTGGGGAACTCTTGGGTCCCCTCAGAACTCCTGGGTTCACCCCTGAACGCCTGGGTCCTTTGGGACACTCCTGGGTCCTCTCCTGAACTCTTGGATCTGCTCTTGAACTCTTGGGTTACCCCCTGAACTCCTAGGTCCTCTCCTGAATTCTTCAGTCCCTCCCTGAACTCCTGGGCGGGTCCCCTCCTGAACTCCTGGGCGGGTCCCCTCCTGAACTCCTGGGCGGGTCCCCTCCTGAACTCCTGGGCGGGTCCCCTCCTGAACTCCTGGGCGGGTCCCCTCCTGAACTCCTGGGCGGGTCCCCTCCTGAACTCCTGGGCGGGTCCCCTCCTGAACTCCTGGGCGGGTCCCCTCCTGAACTCTGGATCCTTTGGGGCACTCCTGGGTCCGCTCCTGAACTCCTGGGTCCTTTGGGGCACTCCTGGTCCCCCTCCTGAACTCCTGAATGGCTCCCATCAGAAATCCTGGGTCCCCTCACGAATTCCTGGGTGGGTCCCCTCCTGAACTCCTGGGTGGGTCCCTCTTGAACTCCTGGGTCCTTTGGGGCACTCCTGGTCCCCCTCCTGAACTCCTGAATGGGTCCCCTCAGAACTCTTGGGTCCCTTCCTGAAGTCCTGGGTGGTTCCCGCCATGAACTCCTGGGTGGGTCCCTCCTGAACTTTTTGGTATCACCCTGAACTCCTGGGTCCTTTGGGGCACTCCTGGTCCCCCTCCTGAACTCTGGATCCTTTGGGGCACTCCTGGGTTCTCCCCTGAACTCCTGGGTCCTTTGGGGCACTGCTGGGTCCTCTCCTGAACTCCTGGGTGGGTCCCCTCCTGAACTCCTGGGTGGGTCCCCTCCTGAACTCCTGGGTGGGTCCTCCCCTGAACACCTGGGTGGGTCCCCTCCTGAACTCCTGGGTGGGTCCCCTCCTGAACACCTGGGTGGGTCCCTCCTGAACACCTGGGTGCCGTCCTGAACTCTTGGCTCTTTTGGGGCACTCTTGGGTCCCCTCAGAACTCCTGGGTTCACCCCTGAATTCCTGGGTCCTTTGGGGCACTCCTGGGTCTCCTCAGTACTCTTGGGTTCCCCCCTGAACTCCTGGGTCCTTTGTGGCACTGCTGGGTCCCCTGCCGAACTCTTGGGTACTTTGGGGCACTCCTGGGTCTCCTCAGAACGCATGGGTCCCCTCCTGAACTACTGGGCGGGTCCCTCCTGAACTCCTGTGTTCCCCCCTGAACTCCTGGGTCCTTTGGGGCACTGCTGGATCCCCCACTGAACTCCTGGGTGGGTCCCCTCCTGAACTCTGGATCCTTTGGGGCACTCCTGGGTCCCCTCCTGAACTCTTGGGTCCTTTGGTGAACTCTTGGGTCCCCTCAGAACGCCTGGGTCCCCTCCTGAACTCCTGGGCGGGTCCCTCCTGAACTCCTGTCTTCCCCCCTGAACTCCTGGGTCCTTTGGGGCACTGCTGGGTCCCCTCCTGAACACCTGGGTGGGTCCCCTCCTGAACACCTGGGTGGGTCCCCTCCTGAACTCTGGATCCTTTGGGGTACTCCTGGGTCCCCTCCTGAACTCTTGGGTCCCCTTCTAAGCTCTTGGGTCCCACCCTGAACTCCTGGGTCCTTTGGGGCACTCCTGGTCCCCCTCCTGAACTCTGGATCCTTTGGGGCACTCCTGGGTTCTCCCCTGAACTCCTGGGTCCTTTGGGGCACTGCTGGGTCCCCTCCTGAACTCCTAGGAGGGTCCCCTCCTGAACTCTGGATCCTTTGGGGCACTCCTGGGTTCCCCCTTGAACTCCTGAGTCCTTTGGGGCACTGCTGGGTCCTCTCCTGAACTCCTGGGTGGGTCCCCTCCTGAACTCCTGGGTGGGTCCCCTCCTGATCTCCTGGGTGGGTCCCCTCCTGATCTCCTGGGTGGGTCCCTCCTGAACACCTGGGTGGGTCCCTCCTGAACACCTGGGTGCCGTCCTGAACTCTTGGCTCTTTTGGGGCACTCTTGGGTCCCCTCAGAACTCCTGGGTTCACCCCTGAACTCCTGGGTCCTTTGGGGCACTCCTGGGTCTCCTCAGTACTCTTGGGTTCCCCCCTGAACTCCTGGGTCCTTTGTGGCACTGCTGGGTCCCCTGCCGAACTCTTGGGTACTTTGGGGCACTCCTGGGTCTCCTCAGAACGCATGGGTCCCCTCCTGAACTACTGGGCGGGTCCCTCCTGAACTCCTGTGTTCCCCCCTGAACTCCTGGGTCCTTTGGGGCACTGCTGGATCCCCCACTGAACTCCTGGGTGGGTCCCCTCCTGAACTCTGGATCCTTTGGGGCACTCCTGGGTCCCCTCCTGAACTCTTGGGTCCTTTGGTGAACTCTTGGGTCCCCTCAGAACGCCTGGGTCCCCTCCTGAACTCCTGGGCGGGTCCCTCCTGAACTCCTGTCTTCCCCCCTGAACTCCTGGGTCCTTTGGGGCACTGCTGGGTCCACTCCTGAACACCTGGGTGGGTCCCCTCCTGAACTCTGGATCCTTTGGGGTACTCCTGGGTCCCCTCCTGAACTCTTGGGTCCCCTTCTAAGCTCTTGGGTCCCACCCTGAACTCCTGGGTCCTTTGGGGCACTCCTGGGTCTCCTCAGTAATCTTGGGTTCCCCCCTGAACTCCTCGGTCCTTTGGGGCACTGCTGGGTCCCCTCCCGAACTCCTGGGTGGGTCCCTCCTGAACTCCTGGGTGGGTCCCTCCCGAACTCTTGGGTTTCCTCGTGAACTCTTGGGTACTTTGGGGCACTCCTGTGTCCCCTCAGAACGCCTGGCTTCCCCCCGGAACTCCTGGGTCCTTTGGGGCATTATTGGGTCCCCTCCTGAACTCTGGATCCTTTGGGGCACTCCTCGGTCCCCTCCTGAACTCCTGGGTCCTTTGGGACACTCCTGGGTCCTCTCCTGAACTCCTGGGTCCGCTCCTGAACTCTTGGGTTACCCCCTGAACTCCTAGGTCCCCTCCTGAATTCTTCAGTCCCTCCCTGAACTCCTGGGCGGGTCCCCTCCTGAACTCCTGGGCGGGTCCCCTCCTGAACTCCTGGGCGGGTCCCCTCCTGAACTCCTGGGCGGGTCCCCTCCTGAACTCCTGGGCGGGTCCCCTCCTGAACTCCTGGGCGGGTCCCCTCCTGAACTCTGGATCCTTTGGGGCACTCCTGGGTCCCCTCCTGAACTCCTGGGTCCTTTGGGGCACTCCTGGTCCCCCTCCTGAACTCCTGAATGGCTCCCCTCAGAACTCCTGGGTCCCCTCCTGAATTCCTGGGTCGGTCCCGCCATGAACTCCTGTGTGGGTCCCTCTTGAACTCCTGGGTCCTTTGGGGCACTCCTGGGTGGGTCCCCTCCCGAACTCCTGGGTGGATCCCCTCCCGAACTCTTGGGTACTTTGGGGCACTCCTGGGTCCCCTCAGAACGCCTGGGTTTCCCCCTGAACTCCTGGGTCCTTTGGGGCATTCCTGGGTCCCCTCCAGAACTCTGGATCTTTTGGGGCACTCCTGGGTCCCCTCCTGAACTCCTGGGTCTTTTGGGGCACTCCTGGTCCCCCTCCTGAACTATTGAGTGGGTCCTTCCTGAACTCCTGAATGGGTCCCTCCTGAACTCCTGAATGGGTCCCCTCAGAACTCCTGGGACCCCTCCTGAAGTCCTGGGTGGGTCCCGCCATGAACTCCTGGCTGGGTCCCTCCTGAACTCTTGGGTCCCCTCCTGAACTCTGGATTCTTTGGGGCACTCCTGGGTCCCCTCCTGAACTCTGGATCCTTTGGGGCACTCCTGGGTTCCCCCCTGAACTCCTGGGTCCTTTGGGGCACTGCTGGGTCCCCTCCTGAACTCCTGGGTGGGTCCCCTCCTGAACTCCTGGGTGGGTCCCCTCCTGAACTCCTGGGTGGGTCCCCTCCTGAACTCCTGGGTGGGTCCCCTCCTGAACTCCTGGGTGGGTCTCCTCCTGAACTCCTGGGTGGGTCTCCTCCTGAACTCCTGGGTGGGTCTCCTCCTGAACTCCTGGCTCTTTTGAAGCACTCGTGGGTCCCCACAGAACTCCTGGGTTCCCTATTGAACTCCTGGGTCCTTTGGGGCACTCCTGGATCCACTCCTGAACTCCTGGGTACCCTCCTGAAATCTTGGGTCCCCTCCTGAAGTCCTGGGCGGATCCTTTGGGGCACTCCTGGGTCCCCTCCTAAGCTCTTGGGTCCTTTGGGGAACTCTTGGGTCTCCTCAGAACTCCTGGGTTCACCCCTGAACTCCTGGGTCCTTTGGGCACTCCTGGGTCTCCTCAGTACTCTTGGGTTCCCCCCTGAACTCCTGGGTCCTTTGGGGCACTGCTGGGTCCCCTCCCGAACTCCTGGGTGGATCCCTCCCGAACTCCTGGGTGGGTCCCTCCTGAACTCCTGGGTGGGTCCCTCCAGAACTCCTGGGTTTCCTCGTGAACTCTTGGGTACTTTGGGGCACTCCTGTGTCCCCTCAGAACGCCTGGCTTCCCCCCGGAACTCCTGGGTCCTTTGGGGCATTATTGGGTCCCCTCCTGAACTCTGGATCCTTTGGGGCACTCCTGGGTCCCCTCCTGAACTCCTGGGTCCTTTGGGACACTCCTGGGTCCTCTCCTCAACTCCTGGGTCCGCTCCTGAACTCTTGGGTTACCCCCTGAACTCCTAGGTCCCCTCCTGAATTCTTCAGTCCCTCCCTGAACTCCTGGGCGGGTCCCCTCCCTGAACTCCTGGGCGGGTCCCCTCCCTGAACTCCTGGGCGGGTCCCCTCCCTGAACTCCTGGGCGGGTCCCCTCCCTGAACTCCTGGGCGGGTCCCCTCCCTGAACTCCTGGGCGGGTCCCCTCCCTGAACTCCTGGGCGGGTCCCCTCCCTGAAC
This sequence comes from Patagioenas fasciata, assembly GCF_037038585.1. Classification (NCBI taxonomy): domain Eukaryota; kingdom Metazoa; phylum Chordata; class Aves; order Columbiformes; family Columbidae; genus Patagioenas; species Patagioenas fasciata. Next base: position 2,421,593 of record NC_092528.1, read on the forward strand.
TCCTGGGCGGGTCCCCTCCCTGAACTCCTGGGCGGGTCCCCTCCCTGAACTCCTGGGCGGGTCCCCTCCTGAACTCCTGGGCGGGTCCCCTCCTGAACTCCTGGGCGGGTCCCCTCCTGAACTCTGGATCCTTTGGGGAACTCCTGGGTCCCCTCCTGAACTCCTGGGTCCCCTCCGAACTCTTGTGTTCCCCCCTGCACTCCTGGGTCTTTTTGGGCACTGCTGGGTCTTCTCCTGAACTCTGGATCCTTTGGGGCACTCCTGGGTCCTCTCATGAACTCCTGGGTCCTTTGGGGTACTCCTGGTCCCCCTCATGAACTTTTGAATGGGTCCCTCCTGAACTCCTGAATGGGTCCCTCCTGAACTCCTGGGTCCCCTCAGAACTCCTGTGTCCCCTCCTGAAGTCCTGGGTGGGTCCCGCCATGAAGTCCTGGGTGGGTCCCTCCTGAACTCTTGGGTCCTTTGGGGCACTCCTGGGTCCCCTCCTGAACTCTGGATCCTTTGGGGCACTCCTGGGTTCCCCCCTGAGCACCTGGGTTTTTTGGGGCACTGCTGGGTGTCCTCCTGAACTCCTGGGTGGGTCCCCTCCTGAACTCCTGGGTGGGTCCCCTCCTGAACTCCTGGGTCATTTGGGGCACTCCTGGGTCCCCTCAGAACTCCTGGGTTCCCCACTGAACTCCTGGGTCCTTAGGGGCACTCATGGTCCCCCTCCTGAATTCTTCGGTCCCCCACTGAACTCCTGGGTCCCCTCCTTAACTCCTGGGTCCTTTGGGGCACATCTGGGTCCCCTCCTAAACTCTTGGGTCCTTTGGGGAACTCTTGGGTCCCCTCAGAACTCCTGGCTTCCCCCCTGAACTCCTGGGTCCTTTGGGGTACACCTGGGTACCCTCCTGAACTCTTGGGTCCCCTTCTAAGCTCTTGGGTCCCACCCTGAACTCCTGGGTCCTTTGGGGCACTGCTGGGTCCCCTCCCGAACTCCTGGGTGGGTCCCTCCTGAACTCCTGGGTGGGTCCCTCCCGAACTCCTGGGTTTCCTCGTGAACTCTTGGGTACTTTGGGGCACTCGTGTGTCCCCTCAGAACGCCTGGCTTCCCCCCTGAACTCCTGGGTCCTTTGGGGCATTATTGGGTCCCCTCCTGAAGTCTGGATCCTTTGGGGTACTCCTGGGTCCCCTCCTGAACTCCTGGGTCCTCTACTGAACTCCTGGGTCCGCTCCTGAACTCTTGGCTTACCCCCTGAACTCCTAGGTCACCTCCTGAATTCTTCAGTCCTTCCCTGAACTCCGGGTCCCCTCCTGAACTCCTGGGCGGGTCCCCTCCTGAACTCCTGGGCGGGTCCCCTCCTGAACTCTGGATCCTTTGGGGCACTCCTGGGTCCCCTCCTGAACTCCTGGGTCCTTTGGGGCACTCCTGGTCCCCCTCCTGAACTCCTGAATGGCTCCCCTCAGAACTCCTGGGTCCCCTCCTGAATTCCTGGGTCGGTCCCGCCATGAACTCCTGTGTGGGTCCCTCTTGAACTCCTGGGTCCCCTCCCGAACTCCTGGGTGGGTCCCCTCCCGAACTCCTGGGTGGGTCCCCTCCCGAACTCCTGGGTACTTTGGGGCACTCCTGGGTCCCCTCAGAACGCCTGGGTTTCCCCCTGAACTCCTGGATCCTTTGGGGCACTCCTGGGTCCCCTCCTGAACTCCTGGGTCTTTTGGGGCACTCCTGGTCCCCCTCCCGAACTATTGAGTGGGTCCTTCCTGAACTCCTGAATGGGTCCCTCCTGAACTCCTGAATGGGTCCCCTCAGAACTCCTGGGTCCCCTCCTGAAGTCCTCGGTGGGTCCCGCCATGAACTCCTGGGTGGGTCCCTCCTGAACTCTTGGGTCCCCTCCTGAACTCTGTATCCTTTGGGGCACTCCTGGGTCCCCTCCTGAACTCTGGATCCCTTGGGGCACTCCTGGGTTCCCCCCTGAACTTCTGGGTCCTTTGGGGCACTGCTGGGTCCCCTCCTGAACTCCTGGGTGGGTCCCCTCCTGAACACCTGGGTGGGTCCCCTCCTGAACACCTGGGTGGGTCCCCTCCTGAACTCCTGGGTGCCACCCTGATCTCTTGGGTCATTTGGGGCACTCCTGGGTCCCCTCAGAACTCCTGGGTTCCCCACTGAACTTCTGGGTCCTTAGGGGCACTCCTGGTCCTCCTCCTGAACTCTTCAGTCCCCCACTGAACTCCTGGGTCCCCTCCTGTAACTCCTGGGTCCTTTGGGGCACTCCTGGGTCCTCTCCTGAACTCTTGGGTCTCCTCCTGAACTCTTGGGTCCTTTGGGGCACTCCTGGGTCCCCTCCTAAGCTCTTGGGTCCTTTGGGGAACTCTTGGGTCCCCTCAGAACTCCTGGGCCCTTTGGGGCACTCCTGGTCCCCCTCCTGAACTCCTGAATGGCTCCCCTCAGAACTCCTGGGTCCCCTCCTGAATTCCTGGGTGGGTCCCGCCAGGAACTCCTGGGTGGGTCCCTCTTGAACTCCTGGGTCCTTTGGGGCACTCCTGGTCCCCCTCCTGAACTTTTGAATGGGTCCCCTCAGAACTCCTGTGTCCCCTCCTGAAGTCCTGGGTGGGTCCCGCAATGAATTCCTCGGTGGGTCCCTCCTGAACTTTTGGGTCCCACCCTGAACTCCTGGGTCCTTTGGGGGACTCCTGGTCCCCCTCCTGAACTATTGAATGGGTCCCTCCTGAACTCCTGAATGGGTCCCTCCTGAACTCCTGAATGGGTCCCCTCAGAACTCCTGTGTCCCCTCCTGAAGTTCTGGGTGGGTCCAGCCATGAAGTCCTGGGTGGGTCCCTCCTGAACTCTTGGGTCCCCTCCTGAACTCTTGGGTCCTTTGGGGCACTCCTGGGTCCCGTCCTGAACTCTGGATCCTTTGGGGCACTCCTGGGTTCCCCCCTGAACTCCTGGGTCCTTTGGGGCACTGCTGGGTCCCCTCCTGAACTCCTGGGTGGGTCCCCTCCTGAACTCCTGGGTGGGACCCTCCTGAACTCCTGGGTGGGACCCTCCTGAACTCCTGGGTGGGACCCTCCTGAACTCCTGGGTGGGACCCTCCTGAACTCTTGGGTCATTTGGGGCACATCTGGGTCCCCTCCTAAACTCTTGGGTCCTTTGGGGAACTCTTGGGTCCCCTCAGAAATCCGGGCTTCCCCCCTGAACTCCTCGGTCCTTTGGGGTACTCCTGGGTACCCTCCTGAACTCTTGGGTCCCCTTCTAAGCTCTTGGGTCCCACCCTAAACTCCTGGGTCCTTTGGGGCACTCCTGGTCCCCCTCCTGAACTCCTGAATGGGTCCCCTCCTGAACTCCTGGGTGGGTCCCTCCTGAACTCTTGGGTCCCCTCCTGAACTCTGGATCCTTTGGGGCACTCCTGGGTCCCCTCCTGAACTCTGGATCCTTTCTGGCACTCCTGGGTTCCCCCCTGAACTCCTGGGTCCTTTGGGGCACTGCTGGGTCCCCTCCTGAACTCCTGGCTCGGTCCCCTCCTGAACTCCTGGGTCATTTGGGGCACTCCTGGGACCCCTCAGAACTCCTGGGTTCCCCACTGAACTCCTGGGTCCTTTGGGGCACTCCTGGTCCCCCTCCTGAACTCTTCGGTCCCCCACTGAACTCCTGGGTACCCTCCTGAACTCCTGAGTCCTTTGTGGCACTCCTGGGTCCTCTCCTGAACTCTTGGGTCCCCTCCTGAACTCTTGGGTCCTTTGGGGCACTCCTGGGTCCCCTCCTAAGCTCTTGGGTCCTTTGGAACACTCTTGGGTCCTCTCCTGAACTCTTGGGTCCCCTCCTGAACTCTTGGGTACTTTGCGGCATTCCTGGGTCCTCTCAGAACGCCTGGGTTCTCCCCTGAACTTCTGGGTCCTTTGGGGCATTCCTGGGTCCACTCCTGAACTCTGGATCCTTTGGGGCATTCCTGGGTCCTCTCCTGAACTCCTAGGTGCCCTCATGAATTCTTCAGTCCCTCCCTGAACTCCTGGGCGGGTCCCCTCCTGAACTCCTGGGCGGGTCCCCTCCTGAACTCCTGGGCGGGTCCCCTCCTGAACTCCTGGGCGGGTCCCCTCCTGAACTCTGGATCCTTTGGGGCACTCCTGGGTCCCCTCCTGAACTCTGGATCCTTTGGGGCACTCCTGGGTCCCCTCCTGAACTCCTGGGTCCTTTGGGGCACTCCTGGTCCCCCTCCTGAACTTTTGAATGGGTCCCCTCAGAACTCCTGTGTCCCCTCCTGAAGTCCTGGGTGGGTCCCGCAATGAATTCCTGGGTGGGTCCCTCCTGAACTTTTGGGTCCCACCCTGAAATCCTGGGTCCTTTGGGGGACTCCTGGTCCCCCTCCTGAACTATTGAATGGGTCCCTCCTGAACTCCTGAATGGGTCCCTCCTGAACTCCTGGGTCCCCTCAGAACTCCTGTGTCCCCTCCTGAAGTTCTGGGTGGGTCCCGCCATGAAGTCCTGGGTGGGTCCCTCCTGAACTCTTGGGTCCCCTCCTGAACTCTTGGGTCCTTTGGGGCACTCCTGGGTCCCCTCCTGAACTCTGGATCGTTTGGGGCACTCCTGGGTTCCCCCCTGAACTCCTGGGTCCTTTGGGGCACTGCTGGGTCCCCTCCTGAACTCCTGGGTGGGTCCCCTCCTGAACTCCTGGGTGGGTCCCCTCCTGAACTCCTGGGTCATTTGGGGCACATCTGGGTCCCCTCCTAAACTCTTGGGTCCTTTGGGGAACTCTTGGGTCCCCTCAGAACTCCTGGCTTCCCCCCTGAACTCCTGGGTCCTTTGGGGTACTCCTGGGAACCCTCCTGAACTCTTGGGTCCCCTTCTAAGCTCTTGGGTCCCACCCTGAACTCCTGGGTCCTTTGGGGCACTCCTGGGTCTCCTCAGTACTCTTGGGTTCCCCCATGAACTCCTGGGTCCTTTGGGGCACTGCTGGGTCCTCTCCCGAACTCCTGGGTGGGTCCCTCCTGAACTCCTGGGTGGGTCCCTCCCGAACTCCAGGGTCCCCTCCTGAACTCTTGGGTACTTTGGGGCACTCCTGGGTCCCCTCAGAACGCCTGGGTTCCCCCATGAACTCCTGGGTCCTTTGGGGCACTCCTGGTCCCCCTCCTGAAGTCCTGAATGGGTCCCCTCCTGAACTCCTGGGTGGGTCCCTCCTGAACTCTTGGGTCCCCTCCTGAACTCTGGATCCTTTCGGGCACTCCTGGGTTCCCCCCTGAACTCCTGGGTCCTTTGGGGCACTGCTGGGTCCCCTCCTGAACTCCTGGCTGGGTGCCCTCCTGAACTCCTGGGTCATTTGGGGCACTCCTGGTCCCCCTCCTGAACTCTTCGGTCCCCCACTGAACTCCTGGGTCCCCTCCTGAACTCCTGAGTCCTTTGGGGCACTCCTGCGTCCTCTCCTGAACTCTTGGGTCCCCTCCTGAACTCTTGGGTCCTTTGGGGCACTCCTGGGTCCCCTCCTAAGCTCTTGGGTCCTTTGGAACACTCCTGGGTCCTCTCCTGAACTCTTGGGTCCCCTCCTGAACTCTTGGGTACTTTGGGGCATTCCTGGGTCCTCTCAGAACGCCTGGGTTCTCACCTGAACTTCTGGGTCCTTTGGGGCATTCCTGGGTGCACTCCTGAACTCTGGATCCTTTGGGGCACTCCTGGGTCCCCTCCTGAACTCCTGGGTCCTTTGGAATATTCCTGGGTCCCCTCCTGAACTCCTGGGTCCGCTCCTGAACTCTTGGGTCCGCTCCTGAACTCCTAGGTCCCCTCCTGAATTCTTCAGTCCCTCCCTGAACTCCTGGGCGGGTCCCCTCCTGAACTCCTGGGCGGGTCCCCTCCTGAACTCCTGGGCGGGTCCCCTCCTGAACTCTGGATCCTTTGGGGCACTCCTGGGTCTCCTCCTGAACTCTGGATCCTTTGGGGAGCTCCTGGGTCCCCTCCTGAACTCCTGGGTCCCCTCCGAACTCTTGTGTTCCCCCCTGCACTCCTGGGTCCTTTGGGGCACTGCTGGTTCCCCTCCTGAACTCTGGATCCTTTGGGGTACTCCTGGGTCCCCTCCTGAACTCCTGGGTCCTTTGGGGCACTCCTGGTCCCACTCCTGAACTTTTGAATGGGTCCCCTCAGAACTCCTGTGTCCCCTCCTGAAGTCCTGGGTGGGTCCCGCAATGAATTCCTGGGTGGGTCCCTCCTGAACTTTTGGGTCCCACCCTGAACTCCTGGGTCCTTTGGGGGACTCCTGGTCCCCCTCCTGAACTCCTGAATGGGTCCCTCCTGAACTCCTGGGTCCCCTCAGAACTCCTGTGTCCCCTCCTGAAGTTCTGGGTGGGTCCCGCCATGAAGTCCTGGGTGGGTCCTCTCCTGAACTCCTGGGTCCGCTCCTGAACTCTTGGGTCCACTCCTGAACTCTTGGGTCCGCTCCTGAACTCCTAGGTCCCCTCCTGAATTCTTCAGTCCCTCCCTGAACTCCTGGGCGGGTCCCCTCCTGAAGTCCTGGGCGGGTCCCCTCCTGAAGTCCTGGGCGGGTCCCCTCCTGAACTCCTGGGCGGGTCCCCTCCTGAACTCTGGATCCTTTGGGGCACTCCTGGGTCTCCTCCTGAACTCTGGATCCTTTGGGGAGCTCCTGGGTCCCCTCCTGAACTCCTGGGTCCCCTCCGAACTCTTGTGTTCCCCCCTGCACTCCTGGGTCCTTTGGGGCACTGCTGGTTCCCCTCCTGAACTCTGGATCCTTTGGGGCACTCCTGGGTCCCCTCCTGAACTCCTGGGTCCTTTGGGGCACTCCTGGTCCCCCTCCTGAACTTTTGAATGGGTCCCCTCAGAACTCCTGTGTCCCCTCCTGAAGTCCTGGGTGGGTCCCGCAATGAATTCCTGGGTGGGTCCCTCCTGAACTTTTGGGTCCCACTCTGAACTCCTGGGTCCTTTGGGGGACTCCTGGTCCCCCTCCTGAACTATTGAATGGGTCCCTCCTGAACTCCTGAATGGGTCCCTCCTGAACTCCTGGGTCCCCTCAGAACTCCTGTGTCCCCTCCTGAAGTTCTGGGTGGGTCCCGCCATGAAGTCCTGGGTGGGTCCCTCCTGAACTCTTGGGTCCCCTCCTGAACTCTTGGGTCCTTTGGGGCACTCCTGGGTCCCCTCCTGAACTCTGGATCCTTTGGGGCACTCCTGGGTTCCCCCCTGAACTCCTGGGTCCTTTGGGGCACTGCTGGGTCCCCTCCTGAACTCCTGGGTGGGTCCCCTCCTGAACTCCTGGGTGGGTCCCCTCCTGAACTCCTGGGTCATTTGGGGCACATCTGGGTCCCCTCCTAAACTCTTGGGTCCTTTGGGGAACTCTTGGGTCCCCTCAGAACTCCTGGCTTCCCCCCTGAACTCCTGGGTCCTTTGGGGTACTCCTGGGAACCCTCCTGAACTCTTGGGTCCCCTTCTAAGCTCTTGGGTCCCACCCTGAACTCCTGGGTCCTTTGGGGCACTCCTGGGTCTCCTCAGTACTCTTGGGTTCCCCCCTGAACTCCTGGGTCCTTTGGGGCACTGCTGGGTCCTCTCCCGAACTCCTGGGTGGGTCCCTCCTGAACTCCTGGGTGGGTCCCTCCCGAACTCCAGGGTCCCCTCCTGAACTCTTGGGTACTTTGGGGCACTCCTGGGTCCCCTCAGAACGCCTGGGTTCCCCCATGAACTCCTGGGTCCTTTGGGGCACTCCTGGTCCCCCTCCTGAAGTCCTGAATGGGTCCCCTCCTGAACTCCTGGGTGGGTCCCTCCTGAACTCTGGATCCTTTCGGGCACTCCTGGGTTCCCCCCTGAACTCCTGGGTCCTTTGGGGCACTGCTGGGTCCCCTCCTGAACTCCTGGCTGGGTCCCCTCCTGAACTCCTGGGTCATTTGGGGCACTCCTGGTCCCCCTCCTGAACTCTTCGGTCCCCCACTGAACTCCTGGGTCCCCTCCTGAACTCCTGAGTCCTTTGGGGCACTCCTGCGTCCTCTCCTGAACTCTTGGGTCCCCTCCTGAACTCTTGGGTCCTTTGGGGCACTCCTGGGTCCCCTCCTAAGCTCTTTGGTCCTTTGGAACACTCCTGGGTCCTCTCCTGAACTCTTGGGTCCCCTCCTGAACTCTTGGGTACTTTGGGGCATTTCTGGGTCCTCTCAGAACGCCTGGGTTCTCCCCTGAACTTCTGGGTCCTTTGGGGCATTCCTGGGTCCACTCCTGAACTCTGGATCCTTTGGGGCACTCCTGGGTCCCCTCCTGAACTCCTGGGTCCTTTGGAACATTCCTGGGTCCTCTCCTGAACTCCTGGGTCCGCTCCTGAACTCTTGGGTCCGCTCCTGAACTCTTGGGTCCCCTCCTGAATTCTTCAGTCCCTCCCTGAACTCCTGGGCGGGTCCCCTCCTGAACTCCTGGGCGGGTCCCCTCCTGAACTCCTGGGCGGGTCCCCTCCTGAACTCCTGGGCGGGTCCCCTCCTGAACTCCTGGGCGGGTCCCCTCCTGAACTCTGGATCCTTTGGGGCACTCCTGGGTCAACTCCTGAACTCTGGATCCTTTGGGGAGCTCCTGGGTTCCCTCCTGAACTCCTGGGTCCCCTCCGAACTCTTGTGTTCCCCCCTGCACTCCTGGGTCCTTTGGGGCACTGCTGGTTCCCCTCCTGAACTCTGGATCCTTTGGGGCACTCCTGGGTCCCCTCCTGAACTCCTGGGTCCTTTGGGGCACTCCTGGTCCCCATCCTGAACTTTTGAATGGGTCCCCTCAGAACTCCTGTGTCCCCTCCTGAAGTCCTGGGTGGGTCCCGCAATGAATTCCTCGGTGGGTCCCTCCTGAACTTTTGGGTCCCACCCTGAACTCCTTGGTCCTTTGGGGGACTCCTGGTCCCCCTCCTGAACTATTGAATGGGTCCCTCCTGAACTCCTGAATGGGTCCCTCCTGAACTCCTGGGTCCCCTCAGAACTCCTGTGTCCCCTCCTGAAGTTCTGGGTGGGTCCCGCCATGAAGTCCTGGGTGGGTCCCTCCTGAACTCTTGGGTCCCCTCCTGAACTCTTGGGTCCTTTGGGGCACTCCTGGGTCCCGTCCTGAACTCTGGATCCTTTGGGGCACTCCTGGGTTCCCCCCTGAACTCCTGGGTCCTTTGGGGCACTGCTGGGTCCCCTCCTGAACTCCTGGGTGGGTCCCCTCCTGAACTCCTGGGTGGGTCCCCTCCTGAACTCCAGGGTGGGTCCCCTCCTGAACTCCAGGGTGGGTCCCCTCCTGAACTCCTGGGTGGGACCCTCCTGAACTCCTGGGTGGGACCCTCCTGAACTCCTGGGTCCTTTGGGGAACTCTTGGGTCCCCTCAGAACTCCTGGCTTCCCCCCTGAACTCCTGGGTCCTTTGGGGTACTCCTGGGTACCCTCCTGAACTCTTGGGTCCCCTTCTAAGCTCTTGGGTCCCACCCTGAACTCCTGGGTCCTTTGGGGCACTCCTGGGTCTCCTCAGTACTCTTGGGTTCCACCCTGAACCCCTGGGTCCTTTGGGGCACTGCTGGGTCCTCTCCCGAACTCCTGGGTGGGTCCCTCCTGAACTCCTGGGTGGGTCCCTCCCGAACTCCAGGGTCCCCTCCTGAACTCTTGGGTACTTTGGGGCACTCCTGGGTCCCCTCAGAACGCCTGGGTTCCCCCATGAACTCCTGGGTCCTTTGGGGCATTCCTGGGTCCCCTCCTGAACTCTTGGGTCCTTTGGGACACTCCTGGGTCCTCTCCTGAAATCTTGGATCTGCTCTTCAACTCTTGGGTTACCCCTTGAACTCCTAGGTCCCCTCCTGACTTCTTCAGTCCCTCCCTGAACTCCTCGGCGGGTCCCCTCCTGAACTCCTGGGCGGGTCCCCTCCTGAACTCTGGATTCTTTGGGGCACTCCTGGGTCCCCTCCTGAACTCCTGGGCGGGTCCCCTCCTGAACTCCTGGGCGGGTCCCCTCCTGAACTCTGGATTCTTTGGGGCACTCCTGGGTCCCCTCCTGAACTCCTGGGTCCTTTGAGGCACTCCTGGTCCCCCTCCTGAACTCCTGAATTGCTCCCCTCAGAACTCCTGGGTCCCCTCCTGAAGTCCTGGGTGGGTCCCGCCATGAACTCCTGGGTGGGTCCCTCCTGAACTCCTGGGTCTTTTGGGGCACTCCTGGTCCCCCTCCTGAACTCCTGAATGGGTCCCCTCCTGAAGTCCAGGGTGTGTCCCGCCATTAATTCCTGGGTGGGTCCCTCCTGAACTCTTCGGTCCCCTCCTGAACTCTGGATCCTTTGGGGCACTCCTGGGTCCCGTCCTGAACTCTGGATCCTTTGGGGCACTCCTGGGTTCCCCCCTGAACTCCTGGGTCCTTTGGGGCACTGCTGGGTCCCCTCCGGAACTCCTGGGTGGGTCCCCTCCTGAACTCCTGGGTGGGTCCCCTCCTGAACTCCTGGGTCATTTGGGGCACTCCTGGGTCCCCTCAGAACTCCTGGGTTCCCCACTGAACTCCTGGGTCCTTTGGGGCACTCCTGGGTCCTCTCCTAAGCTCTTGGTTCCTTTGGGGAACTCTTGGGTCCCCTCAGAACTCCTGGGTTCACCCCTGAACTCCTGGGACATTTGGGGCACTCCTGGGTCTCATCAGTACTCTTTTGTTTCCCCCCTGAACTCCTGGGTCATTTAGGGCACTGCTGGGTCCCCTCCCGAACTCCTGGGTGGGTCCCCTCCCGAACTCCTGGGTGGGTCCCCTCCCGAACTCCTGGGTGGGTCCCCTCCCGAGCTCCTGGGTACTTTGAGGCACTCCTGGGTCCCCTCAGAACGCCTGGGTTCCCCGCTGAACTCCTGTGTCCTTTGGGGCACTCCTGGGTCCTCTACTGAACTCTTGGGTCCTCTCCTGAACTCTTGGGTTACCCCCTGAACTCCTAGGTCTCCCCTGAATTCTTCAGTCCCTCCCTGAACTGCGGGTCCCCTCCTGAACTCCTGGGCGGGTCCCCTCCTGAACTCCTGGGTCATTTGGGGCACTTCTGGGTCCCCTCAGAACTCCTGGGTTCCCCACTGAACTCCTGGGTCCTTTGGGGCACTCCTGGTTCCCCTCCTGAACTCTTCGGTCCCCCACTGAACTCCTGGGTCCCCTCCTGAACTCCTGGGTCCTTTGGGGCACTCCTGGTCCCCCTCCTGAACTTTTGAATGGGTCCCCTCAGAACTCCTGTGTCCCCTCCTGAAGTCCTGGGTGGGTCCCGCAATGAATTCCTGGGTGGGTCCCTCCTGAACTTTTGGGTCCCACCCTGAACTCCTGGGTCCTTTGGGGGACTCCTGGTCCCCCTCCTGAACTATTGAATGGGTCCCTCCTGAACTCCTGAATGGGTCCCTCCTGAACTCCTGGGTCCCCTCAGAACTCCTGTGTCCCCTCCTGAAGTTCTGGGTGGGTCCCGCCATGAAGTCCTGGGTGGGTCCCTCCTGAACTCTTGGGTCCCCTCCTGAACTCTTGGGTCCTTTGGGGCACTCCTGGGTCCCCTCCTGAACTCTGGATCCTTTGGGGCACTCCTGGGTTCCCCCCTGAACTCCTGGGTCCTTTGGGGCACTGCTGGGTCCCCTCCTGAACTCCTGGGTGGGTCCCCTCCTGAACTCCTGGGTGGGTCCCCTCCTGAACTCCTGGGTCATTTGGGGCACATCTGGGTCCCCTCCTAAACTCTTGGGTCCTTTGGGGAACTCTTGGGTCCCCTCAGAACTCCTGGCTTCCCCCCTGAACTCCTGGGTCCTTTGGGGTACTCCTGGGAACCCTCCTGAACTCTTGGGTCCCCTTCTAAGCTCTTGGGTCCCACCCTGAACTCCTGGGTCCTTTGGGGCACTCCTGGGTCTCCTCAGTACTCTTGGGTTCCCCCCTGAACTCCTGGGTCCTTTGGGGCACTGCTGGGTCCTCTCCCGAACTCCTGGGTGGGTCCCTCCTGAACTCCTGGGTGGGTCCCTCCCGAACTCCAGGGTCCCCTCCTGAACTCTTGGGTCCTTTGGGGCACTCCTGGTCCCCCTCCTGAAGTCCTGAATGGGTCCCCTCCTGAACTCCTGGGTGGGTCCCTCCTGAACTCTTGGGTCCCCTCCTGAACTCTGGATCCTTTCGGGCACTCCTGGGTTCCCCCCTGAACTCCTGGGTCCTTTGGGGCACTGCTGGGTCCCCTCCTGAACTCCTGGCTGGGTCCCCTCCTGAACTCCTGGGTCATTTGGGGCACTCCTGGTCCCCCTCCTGAACTCTTCGGTCCCCCACTGAACTCCTGGGTCCCCTCCTGAACTCCTGAGTCCTTTGGGGCACTCCTGCGTCCTCTCCTGAACTCTTGGGTCCCCTCCTGAACTCTTGGGTCCTTTGGGGCACTCCTGGGTCCCCTCCTAAGCTCTTGGGTCCTTTGGAACACTCCTGGGTCCTCTCCTGAACTCTTGGGTCCCCTCCTGAACTCTTGGGTACTTTGGGGCATTCCTGGGTCCTCTCAGAACGCCTGGGTTCTCCCCTGAACTTCTGGGTCCTTTGGGGCATTCCTGGGTCCACTCCTGAACTCTGGATCCTTTGGGGCACTCCTGGGTCCCCTCCTGAACTCTGGGTCCTTTGGAATATTCCTGGGTCCCCTCCTGAACTCCTGGGTCCGCTCCTGAACTCTTGGGTCCGCTCCTGAACTCCTAGGTCCCCTCCTGAATTCTTCAGTCCCTCCCTGAACTCCTGGGCGGGTCCCCTCCTGAACTCCTGGGCGGGTCCCCTCCTGAACTCCTGGGCGGGTCCCCTCCTGAACTCCTGGGCGGGTCCCCTCCTGAACTCCTGGGCGGGTCCCCTCCTGAACTCTGGATCCTTTGGGGCACTCCTGGGTCTCCTCCTGAACTCTGGATCCTTTGGGGAGCTCCTGGGTCCCCTCCTGAACTCCTGGGTCCCCTCCGAACTCTTGTGTTCCCCCCTGCACTCCTGGGTCCTTTGGGGCACTGCTGGTTCCCCTCCTGAACTCTGGATCCTTTGGGGTACTCCTGGGTCCCCTCCTGAACTCCTGGGTCCTTTGGGGCACTCCTGGTCCCCCTCCTGAACTTTTGAATGGGTCCCCTCAGAACTCCTGTGTCCCCTCCTGAAGTCCTGGGTGGGTCCCGCAATGAATTCCTGGGTGGGTCCCTCCTGAACTTTTGGGTCCCACCCTGAACTCCTGGGTCCTTTGGGGGACTCCTGGTCCCCCTCCTGAACTCCTGAATGGGTCCCTCCTGAACTCCTGGGTCCCCTCAGAACTCCTGTGTCCCCTCCTGAAGTTCTGGGTGGGTCCCGCCATGAAGTCCTGGGTGGGTCCTCTCCTGAACTCCTGGGTCCGCTCCTGAACTCTTGGGTCCGCTCCTGAACTCCTAGGTCCCCTCCTGAATTCTTCAGTCCCTCCCTGAAGTCCTGGGCGGGTCCCCTCCTGAAGTCCTGGGCGGGTCCCCTCCTGAACTCCTGGGCGGGTCCCCTCCTGAACTCCTGGGCGGGTCCCCTCCTGAACTCCTGGGCGGGTCTCCTCCTGAACTCCTGGGCGGGTCCCCTCCTGAACTCTGGATCCTTTGGGGCACTCCTGGGTCTCCTCCTGAACTCTGGATCCTTTGGGGAGCTCCTGGGTCCCCTCCTGAACTCCTGGGTCCCCTCCGAACTCTTGTGTTCCCCCCTGCACTCCTGGGTCCTTTGGGGCACTGCTGGTTCCCCTCCTGAACTCTGGATCCTTTGGGGCACTCCTGGGTCCCCTCCTGAACTCCTGGGTCCTTTGGGGCACTCCTGGTCCCCCTCCTGAACTTTTGAATGGGTCCCCTCAGAACTCCTGTGTCCCCTCCTGAAGTCCTGGGTGGGTCCCGCAATGAATTCCTGGGTGGGTCCCTCCTGAACTTTTGGGTCCCACTCTGAACTCCTGGGTCCTTTGGGGGACTCCTGGTCCCCCTCCTGAACTATTGAATGGGTCCCTCCTGAACTCCTGAATGGGTCCCTCCTGAACTCCTGGGTCCCCTCAGAACTCCTGTGTCCCCTCCTGAAGTTCTGGGTGGGTCCCGCCATGAAGTCCTGGGTGGGTCCCTCCTGAACTCTTGGGTCCCCTCCTGAACTCTTGGGTCCTTTGGGGCACTCCTGGGTCCCCTCCTGAACTCTGGATCCTTTGGGGCACTCCTGGGTTCCCCCCTGAACTCCTGGGTCCTTTGGGGCACTGCTGGGTCCCCTCCTGAACTCCTGGGTGGGTCCCCTCCTGAACTCCTGGGTGGGTCCCCTCCTGAACTCCTGGGTCATTTGGGGCACATCTGGGTCCCCTCCTAAACTCTTGGGTCCTTTGGGGAACTCTTGGGTCCCCTCAGAACTCCTGGCTTCCCCCCTGAACTCCTGGGTCCTTTGGGGTACTCCTGGGAACCCTCCTGAACTCTTGGGTCCCCTTCTGAACTCTTGGGTCCTTTGGGGCACTCCTGGGTCCCGTCCTGAACTCTGGATCCTTTGGGGCACTCCTGGGTTCCCCCCTGAACTCCTGGGTCCTTTGGGGCACTGCTGGGTCCCCTCCTGAACTCCTGGGTGGGTCCCCTCCTGAACTCCTGGGTGGGTCCCCTCCTGAACTCCAGGGTGGGTCCCCTCCTGAACTCCTGGGTGGGACCCTCCTGAACTCCTGGGTGGGACCCTCCTGAACTCCTGGGTCCTTTGGGGAACTCTTGGGTCCCCTCAGAACTCCTGGCTTCCCCCCTGAACTCCTGGGTCCTTTGGGGTACTCTTGGGTACCCTCCTGAACTCTTGGGTCCCCTTCTAAGCTCTTGGGTCCCACCCTGAACTCCTGGGTCCTTTGGGGCACTCCTGGGTCTCCTCAGTACTCTTGGGTTCCACCCTGAACCCCTGGGTCCTTTGGGGCACTGCTGGGTCCTCTCCCGAACTCCTGGGTGGGTCCCTCCTGAACTCCTGGGTGGGTCCCTCCCGAACTCCAGGGTCCCCTCCTGAACTCTTGGGTACTTTGGGGCACTCCTGGGTCCCCTCAGAACGCCTGGGTTCCCCCATGAACTCCTGGGTCCTTTGGGGCATTCCTGGGTCCCCTCCTGAACTCTTGGGTCCTTTGGGACACTCCTGGGTCCTCTCCTGAAATCTTGGATCTGCTCTTCAACTCTTGGGTTACCCCTTGAACTCCTAGGTCCCCTCCTGACTTCTTCAGTCCCTCCCTGAACTCCTCGGCGGGTCCCCTCCTGAACTCCTGGGCGGGTCCCCTCCTGAACTCTGGATTCTTTGGGGCACTCCTGGGTCCCCTCCTGAACTCCTGGGCGGGTCCCCTCCTGAACTCCTGGGCGGGTCCCCTCCTGAACTCCTGGGCGGGTCCCCTCCTGAACTCTAGATTCTTTGGGGCACTCCTGGGTCCCCTCCTGAACTCCTGAATTGCTCCCCTCAGAACTCCTGGGTCCCCTCCTGAAGTCCTGGGTGGGTCCCGCCATGAACTCCTGGGTGGGTCCCTCCTGAACTCCTGGGTCTTTTGGGGCACTCCTGGTCCCCCTCCTGAACTCCTGAATGGGTCCCCTCCTGAAGTCCAGGGTGTGTCTCGCCATTAATTCCTGGGTGGGTCCCTCCTGAACTCTTCGGTCCCCTCCTGAACTCTGGATCCTTTGGGGCACTCCTGGGTCCCGTCCTGAACTCTGGATCCTTTGGGGCACTCCTGGGTTCCCCCCTGAACTCCTGGGTCCTTTGGGGCACTGCTGGGTCCCCTCCGGAACTCCTGGGTGGGTCCCCTCCTGAACTCCTGGGTGGGTCCCCTCCTGAACTCCTGGGTCATTTGGGGCACTCCTGGGTCCCCTCAGAACTCCTGGGTTCCCCACTGAACTCCTGGGTCCTTTGGGGCACTCCTTGTCCCCCTCCTGAACTCTTCGGTCCCCCACTGAACTCCTGGGTCCTTTGGGGCACTCCTGGGTCCTCTCCTAAGCTCTTGGTTCCTTTGGGGAACTCTTGGGTCCCCTCAGAACTCCTGGGTTCACCCCTGAACTCCTGGGACATTTGGGGCACTCCTGGGTCTCATCAGTACTCTTTTGTTTCCCCCCTGAACTCCTGGGTCATTTAGGGCACTGCTGGGTCCCCTCCCGAACTCCTGGGTGGGTCCCCTCCCGAACTCCTGGGTGGGTCCCCTCCCGAACTCCTGGGTGGGTCCCCTCCCGAACTCCTGGGTGGGTCCCCTCCCGAACTCCTGGGTACTTTGAGGCACTCCTGGGTCCCCTCAGAACGCCTGGGTTCCCCGCTGAACTCCTGTGTCCTTTGGGGCACTCCTGGGTCCTCTACTGAACTCTTGGGTCCTCTCCTGAACTCTTGGGTTACCCCCTGAACTCCTAGGTCTCCCCTGAATTCTTCAGTCCCTCCCTGAACTGCGGGTCCCCTCCTGAACTCCTGGGCGGGTCCCCTCCTGAACTCCTGGGTCATTTGGGGCACTCCTGGGTCCCCTCAGAACTCCTGGGTTCCCCACTGAACTCCTGGGTCCTTTGGGGCACTCCTGGTCCCCCTCCTGAACTCTTCGGTCCCCCACTGAACTCCTGGGTCCCCTCCTGAACTCCTGGGTCCTTTGGGGCACTCCTGGGTCCTCTCCTGAACTCTTGGGTCCCCTCCTGAACTCTTGGGTCCTTTGGGGCACTCCTGGGTCCCCTCCTAAGCTCTTGGGTCCTTTGGGGAACTCTTGGGTCCCCTCAGAACTCCTGGGTCCTTTGGGGCACTTCTGGGTCTCCTCAGTACTCTTGGGTTTTCCCCCTGAACTCCTGGGTCATTTGGGGCACTGCTGGGTCCCCTCCCGAACTCCTGGGTGGGTCCCCTCCCGAACTCCTGGGTGGGTCCCCTCCCGAACTCCTGGGTGGGTCCCCTCCCGAACTCCTGGGTGGGTCCCCTCCCGAACTCCTGGGTGGGCCCCCTCCCGAACTCCTGGGTGGGCCCCCTCCCGAACTCCTGGGTGGGCCCCCTCCCGAACTCCTGGGTGGGCCCCCTCCCGAACTCCTGGGTGGGCCCCCTCCCGAACTCCTGGGTGGGCCCCCTCCCGAACTCCTGGGTACTTTGAGGCACTCCTTGGTCCCCTCAGAACGCCTGGGTTCCCCCCTGAGCTCCTGGGTCCTTTGGGGCATTCCTGGGTCCCCTCCTGAACTCTGGATCATTTGGGGCACTCCTGGGTCCTCTCCTGAACTCCTGGGTCCTCTCCTGAACTCTTGGGTTACCCCCTGAACTCCTAGGTCCCCTCCTGAATTCTTCAGTCCCTCCCTGAACTCCGGGTCCCCTCCTGAACTCCTGGGCGGGTCCCCTCCTGAACTCCTGGGCGGGTCCCCTCCTGAACTCCTGGGCGGGTCCCCTCCTGAACTCCTGGGCGGGTCCCCTCCTGAACTCCTGGGCGGGTCCCCTCCTGAACTCTGGATCCTTTGGGGCACTCCTGGGTCCTTTCCTGAACTCCTGGGTCCCCTCCTAACTCTTGTGTTCCCCCCTGCACTCCTGGGTTTTTTGGGGCACTGCTGGGTCGTCTCCTGAACTCTGGATCCTTTGGGGCACTCCTGGGTCCCCTCCTGAACTCCTGGGTCCTTTGGGGCACTCCTGGTCCCCCTCCTGAACTATTGAATGGGTCACTCCTGAACTCCTGAATGGGTCCCCTCCTGAAGTCCTAAGTGGGTCCCGCCATGAACTCCTGGGTGGGTCCCCTCCTGAACTCTGGATCCTTTGGGGCACTCCTGGGTCCCCTCCTGAACTCTGGATCCTTTGGGGCACTCCTGGGTCTCCTCCTGAACTCTGGATCCTTTGGGGAGCTCCTGGGTCCCCTCCTGAACTCCTGGGTCCCCTCCGAACTCTTGTGTTCCCCCCTGCACTCCTGGGTCCTTTGGGGCACTGCTGGGTCGTCTCCTGAACTCTGGATCCTTTGGGGCACTCCTGGGTCCCCTCCTGAACTCCTGGGTCCTTTGGGGCACTCCTGGTCCCCCTCCTGAACTTTTGAATGGGTCCCCTCAGAACTCCTGTGTCCCCTCCTGAAGTCCTGGGTGGGTCCCGCAATGAATTCCTGGGTGGGTCCCTCCTGAACTTTTGAGTCCCACCCTGAACTCCTGGGTCCTTTGGGGGACTCCTGGTCCCCCTCCTGAACTATTGAATGGGTCCCTCCTGAACTCCTGAATGGGTCCCTCCTGAACTCCTGAATGGGTCCCCTCAGAACTCCTGTGTCCCCTCCTGAAGTTCTGGGTGGGTCCCGCCATGAAGTCCTGGGTGGGTCCCTCCTGAACTCTTGGGTCCCCTCCTGAACTCTTGGGTCCTTTGGGGCACTCCTGGGTTCCCCCCTGAACTCCTGGGTCCTTTGGGGCACTGCTGGGTCCCCTCCTGAACTCCTGGGTGGGTCCCCTCCTGAACTCCTGGGTGGGTCCCCTCCTGAACTCCTGGGTGGGTCCCCTCCTGAACTCCTGGGTGGGTCCCCTCCTGAACTCCTGGGTGGGTCCCCTCCTGAACTCCTGGGTGGGTCCCCTCCTGAACTCCTGGGTGGGTCCCCTCCTGAACTCCTGGGTGGGTCCCCTCCTGAACTCCTGGGTGGGACCCTCCTGAACTCCTGGGTGGGACCCTCCTGAACTCCTGGGTCCTTTGGGGAACTCTTGGGTCCCCTCAGAACTCCTGGCTTCCCCCCTGAACTCCTGGGTCCTTTGGGGTACTCCTGGGTACCCTCCTGAACTCTTGGGTCCCCTTCTAAGCTCTTGGGTCCCACCCTGAACTCCTGGGTCCTTTGGGGCACTCCTGGGTCTCCTCAGTACTCTTGGGTTCCCCCCTGAACCCCTGGGTCCTTTGGGGCACTGCTGGGTCCTCTCCCGAACTCCTGGGTGGGTCCCTCCTGAACTCCTGGGTGGGTCCCTCCCGAACTCCAGGGTCCCCTCCTGAACTCTTGGGTACTTTGGGGCACTCCTGGGTCCCCTCAGAACGCCTGGGTTCCCCCATGAACTCCTGGGTCCTTTGGGGCATTCCTGGGTCCCCTCCTGAACTCTTGGGTCCTTTGGGACACTCCTGGGTCCTCTCCTGAAATCTTGGATCTGCTCTTGAACTCTTGGGTTACCCCCTGAACTCCTAGGTCCCCTCCTGACTTCTTCAGTCCCTCCCTGAACTCCTGGGCGGGTCCCCTCCTGAACTCCTGGGCGGGTCCCCTCCTGAACTCCTGGGCGGGTCCCCTCCTGAACTCTGGATTCTTTGGGGCACTCCTGGGTCCCCTCCTGAACTCCTGGGCGGGTCCCCTCCTGAACTCCTGGGCGGGTCCCCTCCTGAACTCTGGATTCTTTGGGGCACTCCTGGGTCCCCTCCTGAACTCCTGGGTCCTTTGAGGCACTCCTGGTCCCCCTCCTGAACTCCTGAATTGCTCCCCTCAGAACTCCTGGGTCCCCTCCTGAAGTCCTGGGTGGGTCCCGCCATGAACTCCTGGGTGGGTCCCTCCTGAACTCCTGGGTCCTTTGGGGCACTCCTGGTCCCCCTCCTGAACTCCTGAATGGGTCCCCTCCTGAAGTCCAGGGTGTGTCCCGCCATTAATTCCTGGGTGGGTCCCTCCTGAACTCTTCGGTCCCCTCCTGAACTCTGGATCCTTTGGGGCACTCCTGGGTCCCGTCCTGAACTCTGGATCCTTTGGGGCACTCCTGGGTTCCCCCCTGAACTCTTTGGTCCTTTGGGGAACTGCTGGGTCCCCTCCTGAACTCCTGGGTGGGTCCCCTCCTGAACTCCTGGGTGGGTCCCCTCCTGAACTCCTGGGTCATTTGGGGCACTCCTGGGTACCCTCAGAACTCCTGGGTTCCCCACTGAACTCCTGGGTCCTTTGGGGCACTCCTGGTCCCCCTCCTGAACTCTTCGGTCCCCCACTGAACTCCTGGGTCCTTTGGGGCACTCCTGGGTCCTCTCCTAAGCTCTTGGTTCCTTTGGGGAACTCTTGGGTCCCCTCAGAACTCCTGGGTTCACCCCTGAACTCCTGGGACATTTGGGGCACTCCTGGGTCTCATCAGTACTCTTGCGTTTCCCCCCTGAACTCCTGGGTCATTTAGGGCACTGCTGGGTCCCCTCCCGAACTCCTGGGTGGGTCCCCTCCCGAACTCCTGGGTGGGTCCCCTCTTGAACTCCTGGGTGGGTCCCCTCCCGAGCTCCTCGGTGCGTCCCCTCCCGAGCTCCTCGGTGCGTCCCCTCCCGAGCTCCTGGGTACTTTGAGGCACTCCTGGGTCCCCTCAGAACGCCTGGGTTTCCCCCTGAACTCCTGTGTCCTTTGGGGCACTCCTGGGTCCTCTACTGAACTCTTGGGTCCTCTCCTGAACTCTTGGGTTACCCCCTGAACTCCTAGGTCTCCCCTGAATTCTTCAGTCCCTCCCTGAACTGCGGGTCCCCTCCTGAACTCCTGGGCGGGTCCCCTCCTGAACTCCTGGGTCATTTGGGGCACTCCTGGTCCCCCTCCTGAACTCTTAGGTCCCCCACTGAACTCCTGGGTCCCCTCCTGAACTCCTGGGTCCTTTGGGGCACTCCTGGGTCCTCTCCTGAACTCTTGGGTCCCCTCCTGAACTCTTTGTCCTTTGGGGCACTCCTGGGTCCCCTCCTAAGCTCTTGGGTCCTTTGGGGAACTCTTGGGTCCCCTCAGAACTCCTGGGTCCTTTGGGGCACTCCTGGGTCTCCTCAGTACTCTTGGGTTTTCCCCCTGAACTCCTGGGTCATTTGGGGCACTGCTGGGTCCCCTCCCGAACTCCTGGGTGGGTCCCCTCCCGAACTCCTGGCTGGGTCCCCTCCCGAACTCCTGGCTGGGTCCCCTCCCGAACTCCTGGCTGGGTCCCCTCCCAAACTCCTGGCTGGGTCCCCTCCCAAACTCCTGGCTGGGTCCCCTCCCAAACTCCTGGGTACTTTGAGGCACTCCTTGGTCCCCTCAGAACGCCTGGGTTCCCCCCTGAGCTCCTGGGTCCTTTGGGGCATTCCTGGGTCCCCTCCTGAACTCTGGATCCTTTGGGGCACTCCTGGGTCCTCTCCTGAACTCCTGGGTCCTCTCCTGAACTCTTGGGTTACCCCCTGAACTCCTAGGTCCCCTCCTGAATTCTTCAGTCCCTCTCTGAACTCCGGGTCCCCTCCTGAACTCCTGGGAGGGTCCCCTCCTGAACTCCTGGGCGGGTCCCCTCCTGAACTCCTGGGCGGGTCCCCTCCTGAACTCCTGGGCGGGTCCCCTCCTGAACTCCTGGGCGGGTCCCCTCCTGAACTCCTGGGCGGGTCCCCTCCTGAACTCTGGATCCTTTGGGGCACTCCTGGGTCCTTTCCTGAACTCCTGGGTCCCCTCCTAACTCTTGTGTTCCCCCCTGCACTCCTGGGTTTTTTGGGGCACTGCTGGGTCGTCTCCTGAACTCTGGATCCTTTGGGGCACTCCTGGGTCCCCTCCTGAACTCCTGGGTCCTTTGGGGCACTCCTGGTCCCCCTCCTGAACTATTGAATGGGTCACTCCTGAACTCCTGAATGGGTCCCCTCCTGAAGTCCTAAGTGGGTCCCGCCATGAACTCCTGGGTGGGTCCCCTCCTGAACTCTGGATCCTTTGGGGCACTCCTGGGTCCCCTCCTGAACTCTGGATCCTTTGGGGCACTCCTGGGTTCCCCCCTGAACTCCTGGGTCCTTTGGGGCACTGCTGGGTCCCCTCCTGAACTCCTGGGTGGGTCCCCTCCTGAACTCCTGGGTGGGTCCCCTCCTGAACTCCTGGGTGGGTCCCCTCCTGAACTCCTGGGTGGGTCCCCTCCTGAACTCCTGGGTGGGTCCCCTCCTGAACTCCTGGGTCATTTGGGGCACTCCTGGGTCCCCTCAGAACTCCTGGGTTCCCCTCTGAACTCCTGGGTCCTTTAGGGCACTCCTGGTCCCCCTCCTGAACTCTTCGATCCCCCACTGAACTCCTGGGTCCTCTCCTGAACTCTTGGGTCCCCCCCTGAACTCTTGGGTTCTTTGGGGCACTCCTGGGTCCCCTCCTAAGCTCTTGGATCCTTTGGGGAACTCTTGGGTCCCCTCAGAACTCCTGGGTTCACCCCTGAACTCCTGGGACCTTTGGGGCACTCCTGGGTCTCATCAGTACTCTTGCGTTTCCCCCCTGAACTCCTGGGTCATTTGGGGCACTGCTGGGTCCCCTCCCGAACTCCTGGGTGGGTCCCCTCCCGAACTCCTGGGTGGGTCCCCTCCCGCACTCCTGGGTACTTTGAGGCACTCCTTGGTCCCCTCAGAACGCCTGGGTTCCCCCCTGAACTCCTGGGTCCTTTGGGGCATTCCTGGGTCCCCTCCTGAACTCTGGATCCTTTGGGGCACTCCTGGGTCCTCTCCTGAACTCCTGGGTCCTCTCCTGAACTCTTGGGTTACCCCCTGAACTCCTAGGTCCCCTCCTGAATTCTTCAGTCCCTCCCTGAACTCCGGGTCCCCTCGTGAACTCCTGGGTCATTTGGGGCACTCCTGGGTCCCCTCAGAACTCCTGGGTTCCCCACTGAACTCCTGGGTCCTTAGGGCACTCCTGGTCCCCCTCCTGAACTCTTCGGTCCCCCACTGAACTCCTGGGTCCTTTGGGGCACTCCTGGGTCCTCTCCTAAGCTCTTGGGTCCTTTGGGGAACTCTTGGGTCCCCTCAGAACTCCTGGGTCCTTTGGGGCACTGCTGGGTCCCCTCCCGAACTCCTGGGTGGGTCCCCTCCCGAACTCTTGGGTACTTTGGGGCACTCCTGGGTCCCCTCCTGAACTCCTGGGTCCTTTGGGGCACTCCTGGTCCCCCTCCTGAACTCCTGAATGGGTCCCCTCAGAACTCCTTGGTCTCCTCCTGAAGTCCTGGGTGGGTCCCTCAATGAATTCCTGGGTGGGTCCCTCCTGAACTTTTGAGTCCCACCCTGAAATCCTGGGTCCTTTGGGGCACTCCTGGTCCCCCTCCTGAACTATTGAATGGGTCCCTCCTGAACTCCTGGGTCCCCTCAGAACCCCTGTGTCCCCTCCTGAAGTTCTGGGTGGGTCCCGCCATGAAGTCCTGGGTGGGTCCCTCCTGAACTCTTGGGTCCCCTCCTGAACTCTTGGGTCCTTTGGGGCACTCCTGGGTCCCCTCCTGAACTCTGGATCCTTTGGGGCACTCCTGGGTTCCCCCCTGAACTCTTGGGTCCTTTGGGGCACTGCTGGGTCCCCTCCTGAACTCCTGGGTGGGTCCCCTCCTGAACTCCTGGGTGGGTCCCCTCCTGAACTCCTGGGTGGGTCCCCTCCTGAACTCTTGGGTCATTTGGGGCACTCCTGGGTCCCCTCAGAACTCCTGGGTTCCCCCCTGAACTCCTGTGTCCTTTGGGGCACTCTTGGGTCCTCTCCTGAACTCTTGGGTCCTCTCCTGAACTCCTAGGTCTCCCCTGAATTCTTCAGTCCCTCCCTGAACTGCGGGTCCCCTCCTGAACTCCTGGGCGAGTCCCCTCCTGAACTCCTGGGTCATTTGGGGCACTCCTGGGTCCCCTCAGAACTCCTGGGTTCCCCACTGAACCCCTGGGTCCTTTGGGGCACTCCTGGTCCCCCTCCTGAACTCTTCGGTCCCCCACTGAACTCTTGTGTCCCCTCCTGAACTCCTGGGTCCTTTGGGGCACTCCTGGGTCCCCTCCTGAACTCTTGGGTCCCCTCCTGAACTCTTGGGTCCCCTCCTGAACTCTTGGGTCCTTTGGGGCACTCCTGGTCCCACTCCTGAACTATTGAATGGGTCACTCCTGAACTCCTGAATGGGTCCCCTCCTGAAGTCCTAAGTGGGTCCCGCCATGAACTCCTGGGTGGGTCCCCTCCTGAACTCTGGATCCTTTGGGGCACTCCTGGGTTCCCCCCTGAACTCCTGGGTCCTTTGGGGCACTGCTGGGTCCCCTCCTGAACTCCTGGGCGGGTCCCCTCCTGAACTCCTGGGCGGGTCCCCTCCTGAACTCCTGGGTTCCCCACTGAACTCCTGGGCCCTTTAGGGCACTCCTGGTCCCCCTCCTGAACTCTTCGGTCCCCCACTGAACTCCTGAGTCCTTTGGGGCACTCCTGGGTCCTCTCCTGAACTCTTGGGTCCCCTCCTGAACTCTTGGGTTCTTTGGGGCACTCCTGGGTCCCCTCCTCAGCTCTTGGGTCCTTTGGGGAACTCTTGGGTCCCCTCAGAACTCCTGGGTTCACCCCTGAACTCCTGGGACCTTTGGGGCACTCCTGGGTCTCATCAGTACTATTGCGTTTCCCCCCTGAACTCCTGGGTCCTTTGGGGCACTGCTGGGTCCCCTCCCGAACTCCTGGGTGGGTCCCCTCCCGAACTCCTGGGTGGGTCCCCTCCCGAACTCCTGGGTGGGTCCCCTCCCGAACTCCTGGGTACTTTGGGGCACTCCTGGGTCCCCTCCTGAACTCCTGGGTCCCCTCCATACTCTTGTGTTCCCCCCTGCACTCCTGGGTCCTTTGGAGCACTGCTGGGTCCCCTCCTGAACTCCTGGGTGGGTCCCCTCCCGAACTCCTGGGTGGGTCCCCTCCTGAACTCTTGGGTCATTTGGGGCACTCCTGAGTCCCCTCAGAACTCCTGGGTTCCCCACTGAACTCCTGGGTCCTTAGGGGCACTCCTGGGCCCCTCCTGAGTTCTTCGGTCCCCCACTGAACTCATGGGTCCCCTCCTGAACTCCTGGGTGGGTCCCCTCCCGAACTCCTGGGTGGGTCCCCTCCCGAACTCCTGGGTGGGTCCCCTCCCGAACTCCTGGGTACTTTGGGGCACTCCTGGGTCCCCTCCTGAACTCCTGGGTCCCCTCCATACTCTTGTGTTCCCCCCTGCACTCCTGGGTCCTTTGGAGCACTGCTGGGTCCCCTCCTGAACTCCTGGGTGGGTCCCCTCCCGAACTCCTGGGTGGGTCCCCTCCTGAACTCCTGGGTGGGTCCCCTCCTGAACTCTTGGGTCATTTGGGGCACTCCTGAGTCCCCTCAGAACTCCTGGGTTCCCCAATGAACTCCTGGGTCCTTAGGGGCACTCCTGGGCCCCTCCTGAGTTCTTCGGTCCCCCACTGAACTCATGGGTTCCCTCCTGAACTCCTGGGTCCTTTGGGGCACTCCTGGGTCCCCTCCTGAACTCCTGGGTCCCCTCCTGAACTCTTGGGTACTTCGGGGCACATCTGGGTCCCCTCCTGAACTCCTGGGTCCTTTGGGGAACTCTTGGGTCCCCTCAGAACTCCTGGCTTCCCCCCTGAACTCTTGGGTCCTTTGGGGTACTCCTGGGTCCCCTCCTGAACTCTTGGGTCCCACCCTGAACTCCTGGGTCCTTTGGGGCACTCCTGGGTCTCCTCAGTACTCTTGGGTTCCCCACTGAACTCCTCGGTCCTTTGGGGCACTGCTGGGTCCTCTCCCGAACTCCTGGGTGGGTCCCTCCTGAACTCCTGGGCGGGTCCCCTCCTGAACTCCTGGGTCCCCTCAGAATTCCTGGGTTCCCCACTGAACTCCTGGGCCCTTTAGGGCACTCCTGGTCCCCCTCCTGAACTCTTCGGTCCCCCACTGAACTCCTGGGTCCTTTAGGGCACTCCTGGGTCCTCTCCTGAACTCTTGGGTCCCCTCCTGAACTCTTGGGTTCTTTGGGGCACTCCTGGGTCCCCTCCTCAGCTCTTGGGTCCTTTGGGGAACTCTTGGGTCCCCTCAGAACTCCTGGGTTCACCCCTGAACTCCTGGGACCTTTGGGGCACTCCTGGGTCTCATCAGTACTATTGCGTTTCCCCCCTGAACTCCTGGGTCCTTTGGGGCACTGCTGGGTCCCCTCCCGAACTCCTGGGTGGGTCCCCTCCCGAACTCCTGGGTGGGTCCCCTCCCGAACTCCTGGGTGGGTCCCCTCCCGAACTCCTGGGTACTTTGGGGCACTCCTGGGTCCCCTCCTGAACTCCTGGGTCCCCTCCATACTCTTGTGTTCCCCCCTGCACTCCTGGGTCCTTTGGAGCACTGCTGGGTCCCCTCCTGAACTCCTGGGTGGGTCCCCTCCCGAACTCCTGGGTGGGTCCCCTCCTGAACTCCTGGGTGGGTCCCCTCCTGAACTCTTGGGTCATTTGGGGCACTCCTGAGTCCCCTCAGAACTCCTGGGTTCCCCAATGAACTCCTGGGTCCTTAGGGGCACTCCTGGGCCCCTCCTGAGTTCTTCGGTCCCCCACTGAACTCATGGGTCCCCTCCTGAACTCCTGGGTCCTTCGGGGCACTCCTGTGTCCCCTCCTGAACTCTTGGGTCCCCTCCTGAACTCTTGGGTACTTCGGAGCACATCTGGGTCCCCTCCTGAACTCCTGGGTCCTTTGGGGAACTCTTGGGTCCCCTCAGAACTCCTGGCTTCCCCCCTGAACTCTTGGGTCATTTGGGGCACTCCTGGGTCTCCTCAGAACGCCTGGGTTCCCCACTGAACCCCTGGGTCCTTTGGGGCACTCCTGGTCCCCCTCCTGAACTCTTCGGTCCCCCACTGAACTCCTGGGTCCCCTCCTGAACTCCTGGGTCCTTTGGGGCACTCCTGGGTCCCCTCCTGAACTCTTGGGTCCCCTCCTGAACTCTTGGGTCCCCTCCTGAACTCTTGGGTCCTTTGGGGCACTCCTGGTCCCACTCCTGAACTATTGAATGGGTCACTCCTGAACTCCTGAATGGGTCCCCTCCTGAAGTCCTAAGTGGGTCCCGCCATGAACTCCTGGGTGGGTCCCCTCCTGAACTCTGGATCCTTTGGGGCACTCCTGGGTTCCCCCCTGAACTCCTGGGTCCTTTGGGGCACTGCTGGGTCCCCTCCTGAACTCCTGGGCGGGTCCCCTCCTGAACTCCTGGGCGGGTCCCCTCCTGAACTCCTGGGTTCCCCACTGAACTCCTGGGCCCTTTAGGGCACTCCTGGTCCCCCTCCTGAACTCTTCGGTCCCCCACTGAACTCCTGAGTCCTTTGGGGCACTCCTGGGTCCTCTCCTGAACTCTTGGGTCCCCTCCTGAACTCTTGGGTTCTTTGGGGCACTCCTGGGTCCCCTCCTCAGCTCTTGGGTCCTTTGGGGAACTCTTGGGTCCCCTCAGAACTCCTGGGTTCACCCCTGAACTCCTGGGACCTTTGGGGCACTCCTGGGTCTCATCAGTACTATTGCGTTTCCCCCCTGAACTCCTGGGTCCTTTGGGGCACTGCTGGGTCCCCTCCCGAACTCCTGGGTGGGTCCCCTCCCGAACTCCTGGGTGGGTCCCCTCCCGAACTCCTGGGTACTTTGGGGCACTCCTGGGTCCCCTCCTGAACTCCTGGGTCCCCTCCATACTCTTGTGTTCCCCCCTGCACTCCTGGGTCCTTTGGAGCACTGCTGGGTCCCCTCCTGAACTCCTGGGTGGGTCCCCTCCCGAACTCCTGGGTGGGTCCCCTCCTGAACTCTTGGGTCATTTGGGGCACTCCTGAGTCCCCTCAGAACTCCTGGGTTCCCCACTGAACTCCTGGGTCCTTAGGGGCACTCCTGGGCCCCTCCTGAGTTCTTCGGTCCCCCACTGAACTCATGGGTTCCCTCCTGAACTCCTGGGTCCTTTGGGGCACTCCTGGGTCCCCTCCTGAACTCCTGGGTCCCCTCCTGAACTCTTGGGTACTTCGGGGCACATCTGGGTCCCCTCCTGAACTCCTGGGTCCTTTGGGGAACTCTTGGGTCCCCTCAGAACTCCTGGCTTCCCCCCTGAACTCTTGGGTCCTTTGGGGTACTCCTGGGTCCCCTCCTGAACTCTTGGGTCCCACCCTGAACTCCTGGGTCCTTTGGGGCACTCCTGGGTCTCCTCAGTACTCTTGGGTTCCCCACTGAACTCCTCGGTCCTTTGGGGCACTGCTGGGTCCTCTCCCGAACTCCTGGGTGGGTCCCTCCTGAACTCCTGGGCGGGTCCCCTCCTGAACTCCTGGGTCCCCTCAGAATTCCTGGGTTCCCCACTGAACTCCTGGGCCCTTTAGGGCACTCCTGGTCCCCCTCCTGAACTCTTCGGTCCCCCACTGAACTCCTGGGTCCTTTGGGGCACTCCTGGGTCCTCTCCTGAACTCTTGGGTCCCCTCCTGAACTCTTGGGTTCTTTGGGGCACTCCTGGGTCCCCTCCTCAGCTCTTGGGTCCTTTGGGGAACTCTTGGGTCCCCTCAGAACTCCTGGGTTCACCCCTGAACTCCTGGGACCTTTGGGGCACTCCTGGGTCTCATCAGTACTATTGCGTTTCCCCCCTGAACTCCTGGGTCCTTTGGGGCACTGCTGGGTCCCCTCCCGAACTCCTGGGTGGGTCCCCTCCCGAACTCCTGGGTGGGTCCCCTCCCGAACTCCTGGGTGGGTCCCCTCCCGAACTCCTGGGTGGGTCCCCTCCCGAACTCCTGGGTGGGTCCCCTCCCGAACTCCTGGGTGGGTCCCCTCCCGAACTCCTGGGTACTTTGGGGCACTCCTGGGTCCCCTCCTGAACTCCTGGGTCCCCTCCATACTCTTGTGTTCCCCCCTGCACTCCTGGGTCCTTTGGAGCACTGCTGGGTCCCCTCCTGAACTCCTGGGTGGGTCCCCTCCCGAACTCCTGGGTGGGTCCCCTCCTGAACTCCTGGGTGGGTCCCCTCCTGAACTCTTGGGTCATTTGGGGCACTCCTGAGTCCCCTCAGAACTCCTGGGTTCCCCAATGAACTCCTGGGTCCTTAGGGGCACTCCTGGGCCCCTCCTGAGTTCTTCGGTCCCCCACTGAACTCATGGGTCCCCTCCTGAACTCCTGGGTCCTTCGGGGCACTCCTGTGTCCCCTCCTGAACTCTTGGGTCCCCTCCTGAACTCTTGGGTACTTCGGGGCACATCTGGGTCCCCTCCTGAACTCCTGGGTCCTTTGGGGAACTCTTGGGTCCCCTCAGAACTCCTGGCTTCCCCCCTGAACTCTTGGGTCATTTGGGGCACTCCTGGGTCTCCTCAGTACTCTTGGGTTCCCCACTGAACTCCTCGGTCCTTTGGGGCACTGCTGGGTCCTCTCCCGAACTCCTGGGTGGGTCCCTCCTGAACTCCTGGGTGGGTCCCTCCCGAACTCCTGGGTCTCCTCCTGAACTCTTGGGTACTTTGGGGCACTCCTGGGTCCCCTCAGAACGCCTGGGTTCCCCCATGAACTCCTGGGTCCTTTGGGGCATTCCTGGGTCCCCTCCTGAATTCTTGGGTCCTTTGGGACACTCCTGGGTCCTCTCCAGAACTCCTGGGTCTGCTCGTGAACACTTGGGTTACCCCCTGAACTCCTAGGTCCCCTCCTGAATTCTTCAGTCCCTCCCTGAACTCCGGGTCCCCTCCTGAACTCCTGGGCGGGTCCCCTCCTGGACTACTGGGCGGGTCCCCTCCTGAACTCCTGGGTCCTTGGGGCACTCCTGGTCCCCCTCCTGAACTCCTGAATGGCTCCCCTCAGAACTCCTGGGTCCCCTCCTGAATTCCTGGGTGGGTCCCGCCAGGAACTCCTGGGTGGGTCCCTCTTGAACTCCTGGGTCCTTTGGGGCACTGCTGGGTCCCCTCCCGAACTCCTGGGTGGGTCCCCTCCCGAACTCCTGGGTGG
The DNA here is from genome assembly GCF_037038585.1 of Patagioenas fasciata. Lineage (NCBI taxonomy): Eukaryota > Metazoa > Chordata > Aves > Columbiformes > Columbidae > Patagioenas > Patagioenas fasciata. The sequence continues at coordinate 2,450,972 of NC_092528.1, forward strand.
GTCCCCTCCCGAACTCCTGGGTGGGTCCCCTCCCGAACTCCTGGGTACTTTGGGGCATTCCTGGGTCCCCTCAGAATGCCTGGGTTCTCCCCTGAACTCCTGGGTCCTTTGGGTAATTCCTGGGTCCCCTCCTGAACTCTGCATCCTTTGGGGCACTCCTGGGTCCCCGCCTGAACTCCTGAGTCCTTTGGGACACTCCTGGGTCCTCTCCTGAACTCCTGGGTCCTCTCCTGAACTCCTGGGTCCCCTCCTGAATTCTTCAGTCCCCCCCTGAACTCCTAGGTGCCCTCCTGAATTCTTCAGTTCCTCCCTGAACTCCGGGTCCTCTCCTGAACTCCTGGGCGGGTCCCCTCCTGAACTCCTGGGCGGGTCCCCTCCTGAACTCCTGGGCGGGTCCCCTCCTGAACTCCTGGGCGGGTCCCCTCCTGAACTCCTGGGCGGGTCCCCTCCTGAACTCCTGGGTCCTTTGGGGCACTCCTGGTCCCCCTCCTGAACTACTGAATGGGTCACTCCTGAACTCCTGAATGGGTCCCCTCCTGAAGTCCTGGGTGGGTCCCGCCATGAACTCCTGGGTGGGTCCCTCCTGAACTCTTGGGTCCCCTCCTTAACTCTGGACCCTTTGGGGCACTCCTGGGTCCCCTCCTGAACTCTGGATCATTTGGGGTACTCCTGGGTTCCCCTCTGAACCCCTGGGTCCTTTGGGGCACTCCTGGGTCCTCTCCTGAACTCTTGGGTCCCCTCCTGAACTCTTGGGTTCTTTGGGGCACTCCTGGGTCCCCTCCTAAGCTCTTGGGTCCTTTGGGGAACTCTTGGGTCCCCTCAGAACTCCTGGGTTCACCCCTGAACTCCTGGGACCTTTGGGGCACTCCTGGGTCTCAACAGTAATCTTGCGTTTCCCCCCTGAACTCCTGGGTCATTTGGGGCACAGCTGGGTCCCCTCCCGAACTCCTGGGTGGGTCCCCTCCCGAACTCCTGGGTACTTTGAGGCACTGCTGAGTCCCTTCAGAACGCCTGGGTTCCCCCCTGAACTCCTGTGTCCTTTGGGGCATTCCTGGGTCCTCTCCTGAACTCTGGATCCTTTGGGGCACTCCTGGGTCCTCTCCTGAACACTTGGGTTACCCCCTGAACTCCTAGGTCCCCTCCTGAATTCTTCAGTCCCTCCCTGAACTCCTGGGCAGGTCCCCTCCTGAACTCCTGGGTCATTTGGGGCACTCCTGGGTCCCCTCAGAACTCCTGGGTTCCCCACTGAACTCCTGGGTCCTTTCGGGCACTCCTGGTCCCCCTCCTGAACTCTTCGGTCCCCCACTGAACTCCTGGGTCCCCTCCTGAACTCCTGGGTCCTTTGGGGCACTCCTGGTCCCCCTCCTGAACTCTTCGGTCCCCCACGGAACTTCTGGGTCCCCTCGTGAACTCCTGGGTCTTTTGGGGCACTCCTGGGTCCTCTCCTGAACTTTTGGGTCCCCTCCTGAACTCTTGGGTCCTTTGGGGCATTCCTGGGTCTCCTCCTAAGCTCTTGGGTCCTTTGGGGAACTCTTGGGTCCCCTCAGAACTCCTGGGTTCACCCCTGAACTCCTGGGTCCTTTGGGGCACTCCTGGGTCTCCTCAGTACTCTTGGGTTTCCCCCCTGAACTCCTGGGTCATTTGGGGCACTGCTGGGTCCCCTCCCGAACTCCTGGGTGGGTCCTCTCTTGAACTCCTGGGTGGGTCCCCTCCCGAACTCCTGGGTGGGTCCCCTCCCGAACTCCTGGGTGGGTCCCCTCCCGAACTCCTGGGTACTTTGAGGCACTCCTGGGTCCCCTCAGAACGCCTGGGTTCCCCCCTGAACTCCTGGGTCCTTTGGGGCATTCCTGGGTCCCCTCTTGAACTCTGGATCCTTTGGGGCATTCCTGGGTCCCCTCTTGAACTCTGGATCCTTTGGGGCACTCCTGGGTCCTCTCCTGAACTCTTGGGTCCTCTCCTGAATTCTTCAGTTCCTCTCTGAACTCCTGGGCGGGTCCCCTCCTGAACTCCTGGGCGGGTCCCCTCCTGAACTCCTGGGCGGGTCCCCTCCTGAACTCCTGGGCGGGTCCCCTCCTGAACTCTGGATCCTTTGGGGCACTCCTGGGTCCCCTCCTGAACTCCTGGGTCCCCTCCGAACTCTTGTGTTCCCCCCTGCACTCCTGGGTCCTTTGGGGCACTCCTGGGTCCCCTCCTGAACTCTAGATCCTTTGGGGCACTCCTGGGTCCCTTCCTGAACTCCCGAATGGGTCCCTCCTGAACTCCTGAATGGGTCCCTCCTGAACTCTGGATCCTTTGGGGCACTCCTGGTCCTCCTCCTGAACTCCTGAATGGGTCCCTCCTGAACTCCTGAATGGGTCCCTCCTGAACTCCTGAATGGGTCCCTCCTGAACTCTGGATCCTTTGGGGCACTCCTGGGTTCCCCCCTGAACTCCTGGGTCCTTTGGGGCACTCCTGGGTTCCCCCCTGAACTCCTGGGTCCTTTGGGGCACTGCTGGGTCCCCTCCTGAACTCCTGGGTGGGTCCCCTCCTGAACTCCTGGGTCCTTCGGGGCACTCCTGGGTCCCCTCCTAAGCTCTTGGGTCCTTTGGGGAATTCTTGGGTCCCCTCAGAACTCCTGGGTTCCCCCCTGAACTCCTGGGTCCTTTGGGGCACTGCTGGGTCCCCTCCCGAACTCCTGGGTGGGTCCCCTCCCGAACTCTTGGGTACTTTGGGGCACTCCTGGGTCCCCTCCTGAACTCCTGGGTCCCCTCCTGAACTCCTGTGTTCCCCCCTGAACTCCTGGGTCTTTTGTGGCACCGCTGGGTCCCCTCCTGAACTCCTAGGTGCGTCCCCTCCCGAACTCCTGGGTGGGTCCCCTCCTGAACTCCTGGGTACTTTGGGGCACTCCTGGGTCCCCTCCTGAATTCTTGGGTCCTTTGGTGAACTCTTGGGTCCCCCAGAACTCCTGGGTTCACCCCTGAACTCCTGGGTCCTTTGGGGTACTCCTGCGTCCCTCCTGAACTCTTGGGTCCCACCCTGAACTCCTGGGTCCTTTGGGGCACTGCTGGGTCCATTCCCGAACTCCTGGTTGGGTCCCCTCCCGAACTCCTGGTTGGGTCCCCTCCCGAACTCCTGGTTGGGTCCCCTCCCGAACTCCTGGTTGGGTCCCCTCCCGAACTCCTGGGTACTTTGGGGCACTCCTGGGTCACCTCAGAACTCCTGGGTTCCCCCCTGAACTCCTGGGTCCTTTGGGGCATTCCTGGGTACCCTCCTGAACTCTGGATCTCTTGGGGCACTCCTGGGTCCCCTCCTGAACTCCTGGGTCCTTTGGGGCACTCCTGGGTCTCCTCCTGAACTCTGGATCCTTTGGGGCACTCCTCGCTTCCCCACTGAACTCCTGGGTTCTTTGGGGAACTCCTGGTCCCCCTCCTGAACTCCTGGGTCCTTTGGGGAACTCTTGGGTCCCCTCAGAACTCTTGGGTTCACCCCTTAACTCCTGGGTCCTTTGGGGCATTCCTGGGTCTCCTCAGTACTCTTGGGTTCCCCCCTGAACTCCTGGGTCATTTGGGGCACTGCTGGGTCCCCTCCCGAACTCCTGGGTACTTTGAGGCACTCCTGGGTCCCCTCAGAACGCCTGGGTTCCACCCTGAACTCCTGGGTCCTTTGGGGCATTCTTGGGTCTCCTCCTGAACTCTGAATCCTTTGGGGCACTCCTGGGTCCTCTCCTGAACTCTTGGGTCCTTTGGGCACTCTTGGGTCCTATACTGACTTCTTGGGTTACCCCCTGAACTCCTAGGTCCCCTCCTGAATCTTTCAGTCCCTCCCTGAACTCCCGGTCCCCTCTTGAACTCCTGGGCGGGTCCCTCCTGATACTCCTGGCCTGCCTGGCCACTTCGCTTCACACCTCCGCCCCGGCCACTTCACACCAGGTTAGGGTTTAGGGTTAGGGTTATGTTTTTACATATCATCCCAAAGTTCAAGTTTAAGTTTTGAGTCACTAATGCTCATAACAGTCTTTCCAGGTTTTAATTGCTTCACTGTAGTAATTACCAGTTTACAGGTGGTTACAAGGCCGAGAATATATTTTTCACTGCGACTAATCGCCTTCCACAACACAGTTCCCACTTTTTCCCAGGTCTCTATTTGAAAAACTCCTAACAGGTCAGCAGGAAACCCACTGCCTCTGCACCAAATTACCAATCTTTTGAGGTTACTCTCCTCATACTTCACCACTCTCTTAGAGAGAATATGCGAGAGGAGCCGCAGTATTTCTTTTTCTTCTTTAAAAATATTCTGCTCCATCTCCTCTCTCCCCCAGCTGCTCACCTCTTTGGGCGTCCTTTGCGACGATATTGGATCCTTTATCACTCCTCTGTCACTCCGTAGCCATCAATTGGGAGTCACGCAGCCCGCAGCCTGCGTCCCGGTCACGGTCCAGCCGAGCCGTTCCAGCTGGGGCTCGCTCCCTGCAGCGGTCACGCGCTTTCCGTAAATTCTCCTTAGGGATCACGTCGGGGTCACCGCTTGCGAGGGCGCAAACTCACGGACTCCACGCTACTTAACACGAATTCAAGAGAAGCCATTTATTACAGAGACAAGCCTCCTTATATACGCAGTTATTTCCCGATAAGCGTCCACGTTCCAAACACGCGTCGGCTGATCGGATATCGTCCACGTTCGGGTCTTGTTATTATAGAATTACCTCACTCTCATAACAGATGTTGTTTTTCAGCCTTCGCGACAGTCTTGGAGTCGCTTTGTCTAGTTCAGAAATAAATCTCTATCTAACAGAAACCCATCTGCACAGCAACCTTAAGAAAATCCCTTAAATCTCCCACAGGTGCTGTTATTTCTAGTTAGTGTCCAGGTGATTTTATAAGGGTGGTGGGCGGGGCCTGGGATGATCGACCCCTCCCCTCGGCAGCTTTTGAGCCGTTTAATCTACATGGGCAGACGTCTTTGGAGAAGTGGAGGTGTCTGTTTGAGGTACGAGCTTCAGGAGCAGCAAAGGTTCAGTAGCAGCTGTAGTAGAAAGATTGTTTGTCATTATGTTTCATTCATTGATTCGGTTCCAGGTGCTTTACATTTTCCCAAAATTCCTGACTACAATGAAGAGGGAGTGCTGGCAGTTGTATTTCACTTTCCATCTGCTCCCTAGAAAAACGAAGTTGAAATCCATACTCAATCTCATTGTAGCTGCAATAGCAGCAATAAAGTGCAGGTGCTGTCATTTTCAGGGAGATTCCAGGTAATTTGGTAAGGGTGGTGAGGGGGTCTGGGGTGAATGACCCTGCCCCTTTCCCAGGGGTTTGTGGGAAGGGGTGGGCGGAGCCCTGGGTATTTGAGCCCCAGTCCCCGGGCAGGGAGCCCAGTCTGCTCCAGAGCCTCTTCAGTGGTGGTTCTCTGCTGCTCCTGCAGCAGCCAGTAGCTTTTGGGATTTTTAATCCAAATAGGCAGATGTCTTTGGACAAGCAGAGGTGCCTGTTTGATGTAAGAGCTTCAGGAACAGCGAAGGTTTAACAACAGCTGTAGTAGAAAAGTTGTTTGTCGTTATGTTTCATTTGTTGATTCATTTCCAGGTGCTTTGCATTTTCTCAAGATTCCTGACTACAATGGAGAGGGAGTGTTGTTTTTTGGTTTGTATTGCTGTATTAATAGTTGTTAATGTAATCTCTTCTCCTGGAAGAGCGTCTTGTCTCCAGAACCTTTGCAGCGTGCGGCGGCCCCCGGTGGATCATTCAAATGTACCTCCCAGAACTCAGCCAAGGTAAGCAACGAACCGTAGGCTACTATGGATAAATATTATTTGGGCGCTTGATAGCGTGCGTTTTCTCACTTTCCTTACTGTAGGCGACGATGGAGAAAGCGACAACTGCGGGAAGATCCCCGTTAGCACAGGTGGCATTTTCCTCTGTCGAAGGTGGATTCAGTCCCTCGGCCCTCTGAAAGATAAGTGGAGGCACGAGGGCTGGGAAGGGGCTGGGAATCGCAGGGTGGGTTTAAAGTTCTCAGACAGAAAAGCGCAGTCTAGGAGCGGTCCCCTTCGGGCAGATAAGGGGTCAGGGAACGTTCCGGTGCGATGCCAGCATCTGCCGGGCAGGGCAGCTCCAGCCGGCGCCTGTTGTCGTGTAGTTCGGGAAGCCCGCCTCGTGCCAGTCAGACGATCACGGGGTCTCGCTGTGCTCCGGGGGCCCAACGGGCCTCTCGGGTGCTATCCTGGGATCCGGAATGCCGGTGTTAATTGGCGTAGAGCCAATCGGGTGCTGGATTCTTGTATCATCAGCCAAAGGCATGGACGGTGCTTGCATTTTGGACGTTTCTGGTCAGCTGTGACTTACGGTGTCAATCTGGGCTGCATCAGCAGCTCTGCTCTCTACCCCTCCAGTCTAAGGGACTGGCACTTCAAGATGCTGGGAAGAAGTTCTTAGGTCGTGCCGCCGTCTCCTCTGCGTGTGTGTGTGGCAGTGCCGCTGTCTCGTAAGGGTGTGACGTTCGGCTCCTTTTTCTTTTTCCTGGGGCTGCAGAAGAGGCTCCTTGCCTCATCACTGCCTCCCTGCAGGGCATTTGGATTGATGCCGTCTCTGGTTTTGGGTCACTGTCGTTGCAGAGCGTTTTTGGTGCTGTTGCGGTTGTGTCGTCCATAGCGTTCTGTGGCGCGTTTGTCTGCGCACGTGCACGTTCGGCTCGGAGCTGCTCTGCCCGGCGGTGTGGAGTCAGGGGTTGGTGGAGCGAACTCTAGGAGTCCAGGGTTAATCTGTTGACAGATTCAATTGTGTAGGCAGAGGTTGTGCGATCATCTGGGATGCAGTAGATGTGGGCAGGGGAGCTGGCAGTCCGTTCCCCAGTGTTTTAGGGACTCAATTAGAGTGTCGGGTGGGATTCCTGAATAGAAAGCAAACCTGTGGAATGGTCAAGCTGTTGATGAGCGTCTGGGTGACTTGTTGAATACCTTATTTTCAGAGGTAGAGGGATGACTTGGTATGAAAGAGCAACAGAAGAGGCGAGCAGCGCGCCATAAGCAGGTGGGTCGGTGTGTGATGCCAGCGGGAAGATGTGCCGTGTGGCTCTATGTAAGTTTGGTCATTTGTCTCTTTCATAGAAGCAAAGAGGAAACCTGGGTATTATCACCGCAACTCCTCGGGCAAGGTGAACAATGAGCGTCGGGCCGAAGCAGCAGCACGTTTCAGGTCCCGTGTTGCCAGTGGAGGTGTGAGCGTCATTGGGTTGTGTTTTACAGGCGGCAGCTGAACCTTTGTGGTCAAGGGCGTTGCAGTCAAAAGCAAGGGTGGGCAGGCAGGTGGGAGAGCGGCCAAGGTAAAGGAGCGGGAGACGGGCCCGTCTACGGGCGGGCTGTTTTTGAGCAGCGTACGAGCAGGTGCCTTTGTTTTCGCAGGTGCCGTGGACCAGCTCGGAGGGGCGAAGCCGCACGCCGGTCAGCAGCCGAGAAGGTGAGGCGGCGGTGGGTGTTGAGGAGCCCGGTGTCGCTCGGTGACTCGGTTCAGCGTTTCCTTCTTGTTTTGCAGGCTCCTTTTGGGCCCTTTGGACTTGGAGGAACGTTTCTGGTGAGCCGGGGTATGGGCGAGGAGGAGCGTGGGGCTGGGGACTCGCTCCAAGCCCTACAGTTCTTTTGTTTCTTGCTGTCTTAGGTGTTACGAGCAATGAGGGTTTGTGACCGCACCCGTGACACGACGTGCCGAACGGAACGCCGAGGAACTTAGGAGGAGGTGGGTGTTGCGGGAGGAGTTGGCGTTTACCCCGCTATACTGTATGCTGGCACGGCTTAGTGAGCGTGTGTTTTCCTGTGTTACTGTAGATGTTGAAGAGGACCCCGGCAATGCAGGAACATCTCCGTTAGCGCACGTGGCGTTTTCTCTGTCGAAGGTGGATTTGGTCCCTCGGCCCTCTGAAAGATAAGTGGAGGCATGGGGGCTGGGAAGGGGCCGGGAATCGCAGGGATGGGGGTAAAGTTCTGATAAGGGAAAGGGCTGTCCAGGAAAAGTCCCCTTTGGGTGGGTAAAGAGCCCAGGGAACTTTACAGTGCGATGCCAGCATGTGCCGGGAAGGGCAGCTCCAGCCTGCGTCTGCGTTGTCGTGTAGCTCGGGAAGCCTGCCTTGCGTCTGTCAGATGATCCCGGGGTCTCGCTGTACTCCGGGGGCCCAACGGGCCTCTCAGGTGCCATCCCGGGATCCGGAATGACGGTGTCAATTGGTGTAATGCAAATCGGGTGCTGGATTATTGTATCATCAGCCAAAAGCGTGGACGGTTCTTGCATTTTGGATGTTCCTGGTTAGTTGTGATTTATGGTGTCATTCTGGGCTGCATCAGCATCTCTGCTCTCTACCCCTCCAGTCCTAGGGACTGACACTTCAAGATGCTGGGAAGAAGTTCTTAGGTTGTGCCGCCGTCTCCTCTGTGGGTGTGTGCGCGCCAGTGCCGCCGTCTCCTCTGTGGGTGTGTGCGCACCAGTGCCGCCGTCTCCTCTGTGGGTGTGTGCGCGCCAGTGCCGCCGTCTCCTCTGTGGGTGTGTGCGCGCCAGTGCCGCCGTCTCCTCTGTGGGTGTGTGCGCGCCAGTGCCGCCGTCTCCTCTGTGGGTGTGTGCGCGCCAGTGCCGCCGTCTCCTCTGTGGGTGTGTGCGCGCCAGTGCCGCCGTCTCCTCTGTGGGTGTGTGCGCGCCAGTGCCGCCGTCTCCTCTGTGGGTGTGTGCGCGCCAGTGCCGCCGTCTCATAAGGGGCCGTGACGTTGGGCTCCTTTTTCCTGGGGTTGCAGAAGAGGCTCCTTGCCTCATCACTGCCTCCCTGCAGGGCGTTTTGATTGATGCCATCTCTGGTTTTGGCGTCGCTGTCGTTGCGGAGCGTTTTCGGTGCAGATCACTTCTGAAGCAGCTGGAACTCCTTCATATGCTGCTAGTATTTCCTTTTCAGTTGGAGTATAGTTGGCCTCAGATCCTTTGTATCCTCGACTCCAAAAACCTAAGGGTCGACCTCGGGTTTCTCCTGGTGCTTTCTGCCAGAGGCTCCAGGTAAGTCCATTATCTCCGGCTGCGATGTAGAGCACATTTTTAACATCTAGTCCAGTTCGGACTGGTCCAAGGGCCACCGCATGAGTTATCTCACGCTTAATTTGTTCAAAGGCTTGTCGTTCAGGGCCCCACTCAAATTGGTTCTTTTTACGAGTCACTCGATAGAGAGGCTCACAATGTGGCTGTAGTCAGGAATATGCATTCTCCAAAAACCTACAATGCCCAAGAAAGTCTGTGTCTCCTTTTTATTAGCAGGTGGAGACATTGCTGCAATTTTGTTGATCACATCCATTGGGATCTGATGACGGCCATCTTGCCATTTTATTCCTAAAAACTGGATCTCTCGTGCAGGTCCCTTGACCTTGCTTCGTTTTATGGCAAAACCAGCATCCAAAAGAATATGAATTATTCTCTCACCTTTCTCGAAGACTTCTTTCGCTGGGTCGCCCCATACGATGATGTCATCAATATATTGCAAGTGTTCTGGAGCTTCACCTTGCTCCAGCGTGGTCTGGATCAGTCCATGGCAGATGGTAGGGCTGTGTTACCACCCCTGGGGTAAGCGATTCCATGTATACTGGATGCCCCTCCAGGTGAAAGCAAACTGCGGCCTGCACTCTGCTGCTACAGGAATAGAGAAAAATGCATTAGCAATGTCAGTTGTAGCATTGCACTTCACTGCCTTTGACTGCAGTTCAAATTGCAGTTCTAGCATGTCAGGCACAGCAGCACTCAGTGGTGGTGTAACTTCATTCAGGCCACGATAGTCTACAGTTAGTCTCCACTCGTCATTAGACTTACGCACTGGCCAGATTGGGCTGTTAAAAGGTGAGCGAGTCTTACTGATCACACCCTGGCTTTCCAATTGACGGATCAGCTTCTGGATAGGAATCCAAGAGTCTCGATTGGTGTGATATTGCTGGCGATGCACCATTGTGGTAGCAATTGGCACCTGCTGATCGTCAACCATCAGCAGTCCTACAACAGAAGGGTCATCTGAAAGACCAGGCAAATCAGACAGCTGTTCAATTTTCTCAGTGTCCACAGCTGCTATACCAAATGCCCACCTATACCCTTTTGGGTCCTTAAAATACCCTCTCCTGAGGTAGTCTATACTAAGGATGCACAGAGCATCTGGACCAGTCACAATGGGATGCTTTTGCCAGTTTTTTCCAGTTAGGCTCATTTCAGCCTCTGCAACAGTCAGTTCCTGGGATCCCCCAGTCACTCCAACAATATTGATGGATTGTGTTCCTTTATAGTTAGAAGGAATTATTGTGCACTGAGCACCAGTGTCCACTAAAGCTTTGTACTCCTGGGGTTATGTTTTACCAGGCCATAGTATTTGTACAGTCCAATAAACTCTGTTATCCCTTTCCTCCACCTGGTTGGAGGCAGGGCACCTCTAATTCCTGTTTTGCACAGTCTCTGGGTGTAAATTAGAGGTTCCTTCAAGAGCATCAGAATCTCTTCTGCTCCTTTTGTAAACTGGAGCAGCCACCTTCCTAGGAATTTTTCCTTTTATCTCACGTACTTGTTCTTGAAGTTCTGAAGTAGGCCTTCCATGCCACTTATTCATGTTTTCTCCCTGCTCATGTAGGAAGAACCACAGTGAACCTCTTTTTGTGGGCTGCCTCTGCCCTCTCTCTCGAGATTGGAAACGCCTTCTCCTAACAGCTGAAACATAGGTTTGTGCAGGTCGTGAACGGTACGAGTCTTCTCTGAGCTCTTTGATTTCTTGCAACAGCTTTTCAAACCGGTCATCAGATTTTTCACACAGTTTCTCCACAGCGGAGACACAAGCCCGCAGAGAACCAGCACGGCTGTCCTCAAAGTACCGGAGCTGCTCAATCACTTCATTAATTTCTTGTACACCTCTAGCTGACCAGACCATTCCTGCCAATGACTTAGCATATGCAGGTGGTGCACTTTGTACAAATCTGCGCCACATAGATTTTGTACAATTGATTCTGTCTGGGTCTGTCCCCTCTTGGCTGTTTGGTCCTAGATAGATGATCTCTCGCACAGCTAATTCTCTCAGGAATTGGATACCTCTCTCCATAGTATTCCATTTCCCTAACTTGGATATACAATCTTCCTTGTAGGGAAATCTGACTTTCATAGCTGCCAGGAGTCGGGTCCAGAGAGTAGAGGCATTAGACTCTCTTGAAATTGCCCTATCAATGGTGGAATCTTTTGACAGAGATCCCAGCTGCCTGGATTCACCACCTTCCAATTCAATTGTTTCTGCCCCATTGTCCCAGCATCGCAGCAGCCAGGTTAAAATATTCTCGCCTTCACGACGACTGAAGTCTTTTCGCAGATCTCTCAGCTCACCTGGAGAAAAGGACCGAGTGGTGATCACTTCATCTCCACCCTGTCCTGATGATGATGCCTCTTGGGTTGATGTTGGCCCTGTGCCATCACCTGCTGCACAGGTAGTCTTTCTAGTGACTTTGTTACAACCAGCAACTGATGCTGATATGGGTTCACCATCATTTGATTCATTTTCAGAGTCTGAATGACTGTCACAGTGATTGCTGTGGTTACAGCAGCAACAGTGCCCAGTGTGTGAAGACGGGGGGGCTGCCTTGTTAGCCTTTGAGGCTGGAGAAGTAACGTTATCTGCAGCGACCTTGGCAGGGGAGCTCTGCGGAGGAGCTGTAGCTTCAGCCTGTGAAGCCGCAGTTGGGGGGGCAGTGGCTGCAGCAACAGCTTTGGCTGTTTTGCCTTTTCTCGAGCGGCTAGGAGTGCTTTTTGCTAAAGCTTCCGAAGACGCACCGCAAATCTCAGGACTAATAAGAGACACAAACCTCCTATTGAACCTCATTTCTCTTAACAGTAACACAAACTGACACACATTCAGCAAACCAGATAACACCATCACAGTTCTATCAAAGCTCCAAGGATATTCTAAGTTCTCTAAAACATTTGCGAACTGTCCTAGCGAAAACACAAAAGTATTGTTAGTCAGCCTTTCTAAAGATTCGCTTGACCAATTAGCAAATATAGAGCCATTCTGCTCTTTAATCTCTCCTGGAGGTTTTTCAAGGTAAAGCAGAAGCGAGTAGAAATTCATTAGCGGCTGCAGTATAATGAAATAAACCAGTGCCATACCACACAGTATCATCATGACTGCTGTCCAGTTTCTTGTTGTTATATAATGAATACTTCGATTCAGAAAGAAACACCAACACAGATATGGGATCAGCGAGCACAATGTAGAAAATAACTGATACAACTTTTGTCATAACATCTTTAAATCGATGTAATTCACTTTGCCTTGATGCCACTATAATAATATCCAAAGCAAACAGACGCGCGAGTATCGCAACTCTATGTGTTGGCACTGTGCCAAGAAAATTGAAAGGTACGTCAGAGCAGTAGAAGAGCCAAAAATCTCCAAATTTACCCCTTTCTCTTGCCCCACGTTCGGTGCCAATTATCTGTCGAGGGTTAATATTGCGGGGTGACAATCAAACCCTGGTAGATGTATTGTTAACTTCCTCTCCCCCCTACTTCCCCCTTTTGCCCCTCCCTCTCCCCCCTTCCCACTCAGGGCAGGCGATCGGGAGGGAAAGAAGGACAGAGAGAAGAGAGTTGGAAAAGTTAAAGATGTTTTACTAATGCTACTAATAAGAATAGAGAAAATAATACAAAATATACAAAACCAATCTTGTAAGTCTCAGCAACTGCAGAGCCAGCACCCAAAGTCCTGGATTAGACTCTGTAACCAACTGGAGCTGGATTCAGTCTCTCACTAGGCCTCAGTTCGCAGGGACGACCAGCAAGGTCCTCTCCTAATGTCAGCCATGAGGAAAAAGGGAAAAAGGGCAAAAAGGGAAAAAAGGGGCCGAGATCCTCGTGATCTCCCACTTTTATATGAAGTATTCACGTGAATGGAATGTTATACACCGTTGGTCAGTCTCTCGATCATCAGTTTCTCTTTGCCCCTCTCGCGAGATGTCCATCCGTGCTTATCAATAAGTTTGCATTCCATTGCTAGGTTTAACCAAAACATGTGTTGGGTTCTCCAGGAAAATGCAGCTAATATGAAGGCTTTAGCTGACAGGCAAAAAATCACTAAAAGAGAAACTTTTTTTTTAACAATACCAGGACAAGGAGGAACTTGGTGATGCAGGACGATCTCTATCAGCACATGTGGTGTTTCCCTCTGTTGAAGATGGATTCAGTCTCTTGGCCCTCTGAAAGATAAGTGGAGGCTGGGGGGCTGGGAAGGGGTTGGGAACTGCAGGGAGGGGGGTGAAGTTCTCTTTGGGGCAAGGGTGATCCAGGAACAGTCCCTTTTGGGCAGGTGAAGGGTCCAGGGAACTTCACAGTGCGATGCCAGCGTGTCCCGGGCAGGGCAGCTCCAGCCTAGTGTCAGCGTTGTATTGCAGGTCGGGAGGCTTGCATTGTGCCTGTCAGACGGTCCCGGGGTCTCGTCGCGCTTGAGGGACCCGACAGGCATCCCGGGCGCCATCCCGGGATCCGGAACGCCGGTGCCAGTTGGCGTAGCGCCAATCGGGTCCTGGTTTTCTTGTATCAGCAGCTGAAAGTGTGGATGGTTTTTGCATTTTGGATGTTTCTGCGCGGTTGTGTTTTATGGTGTAGTTCTGGGCTGCATCGGCAGCTGTGCTCTGTACCCCTCCAGTCTAAGGGACTGGCACTTCTTCCCAGCATCTTGAAGTTTTTAAGTTGTGCTGCCGTCTCCTCTGTGTGTGTGTGCGCCAGTGCTGCCGTCTCCTCTGTGTGTGTGTGCGCCAGTGCTGCCGTCTCCTCTGTCTGTGTGTGCGCCAGTGCCGCCGTCTCCTCTGTGTGTGTGTGCGCCAGTGCCGCCGTCTTATAAGGGGCCGTGACGTAGGCAGTACTGAATGCTGCTCCGTACTACTTCTCCTCCGGTGGCAAATGCTTCACAGTCGCCCGAGGAAAGACGCTTAGCAATCGATCTCCAAGAGAAACGAAACACATGATGCCATAAGGCGAAAGAATGGCAGGGCATCTCTTCACAAGCTTGTCGCTGATCTATAGCTGAGGGCAAACACTTGTGTGCTTGTGGGAGAGCCTGTGTCTTTCCTGGAAGCGTTTGGGAGTTTTGCTCAGACGCGTGTTTCCTCAAGTTCAAGAATCAAGATCTAGGATACCTGCAGACAGGTGCCTGTTTGTGTGGAGACAGTCTGCCTGAAACTCTGTGTTCCTTAGCGCCCGCTCTTTCTATCCGTCGCTCCACATGCCTGGGAGTCCCTTTCTTTCTCTCCACAAGCACGTGTGTTGACTTCGTCGCACACGTGCATCTGCACAAGCGTTGAGCTCAGCGGATGGAGTGTGTCTCTTGACACTTGCTGTGCGTTGGCTGTGTCTGCCTGCTCCAGTGAAGAGAGAAACGGGAAATCATCTTGGTAGAGGCAACAAAGCAAAAGCGAGGCAGGATTGACATCTGCTCAACAGAGACGGATTCCCCACGCTGACACAGTTCACAGTTACACGAGAAGAAATCTGAGCGGTACATGGACCGGAGACGTGTTTCCGAAGAGGTCGTTTAGCGAGTGAACAGCAGTGTGCGCGACTTTCAGGAGTGTGCCAGAATCACCAGAGCCTCTGTTCAAAAGCTGCTGCCTCTGTGACCGCATTGAGGCACGTTCCCGTGTCTGCGAGTGTATAGACGGCTCTTTCGTGTTCACTCCAAGGGAAACGGTCCGCTATTGCTTCTGTGCGTACAGATGCGATTCCCTTGTCTTTTGCGAACACAGGGAACTAGGTCCATCCAAATCTACAGGGTAAGGACGCGTCTGCATATGTTTTGGTGAACAATCGAGTGTGCGTGTTCTGACAGCTGCCTCTATGCAGACGTCTCCACAAAGACACTTCTGAATGCCCCGCAGCCCAGCACTGAATGGATACACAAACAAGTGGACCGGTGTGAGCAACCACATATGAAGAAGGACGTCTTTCCTCTCACAGAAGCACGAACGTATTGGCGTTCAAGCACAAGGCAGAAACAAGGTGTGAACAGATGAGCTGCTGCTATATTCTCCGTTCGGCATGCTTCGTTGTAGCTCCCTTGCCGGTCGGAAGAGCAGCAGCTGACATAGAACCTTTGTCACAATGCCCGCTAGCGTGGTGAGGATGCGGGCACTCTGCAGATGACAGGGACCCAGCAGGACTTGGTGTCAGCTCAGCAATTGCTCAGTTCCCCAAAGAAGCTGAATTCTGCAAATTGCTGCTTTTGCTCTTGAAATGACATCATCAGGTGGGTGTTTTGGTGTAATACACTGAAAACCAGAGCAGAAATGCTGAAATATTCCCATGGTATGCATGGTCTTAGGAGCAAAGCACCGTGACTCAGCCTAAGTAGATCTGCCGCTTATTCTTTTGTCCTGCCAACAGATTGTGGAAGTAGAGTATAAAAACTATCCTTATGGAGAGATCTTTGCATTTTAGGCTTAGTCTAAGTGTCTCAAGTAGCCGGGGATTTGCTTGGGCCTAATCCATCAGGTCTGATGGCTTTCCTGCTCGTCTCCAGATGAATGTGGTAGAAAATATAAAGCAAGGAAACGTCCTTTGGCCTAGCCTTGCCTTGCCTTATTTCCTTCTCATCCTGTTCTCTGTGCCAGCCTCTCTCACTAAGCCCTCGTCTGGCTGCATGTCTCTTCTTTCCTCTTTCCTTTTCTCCAACTCTCCTGCTTCCTGGCTTTTGTCTTTCCATTCCTCCATTTCAGTCCTGCAGGCCGGCACTAGATTTTCCTCTTCCCTCCCTTTGGCTTGCTCCCTTTGCTTTCTCCCTTTGTTCCATTGTTGCTTTATCCATGCGAGCCACGGAACCTGACACACCAATATGATATTCACAGAGCTCGCTTTATTGTCGGACCGGGCTAGCTTTATTGCAAAACTGCCCTGTCCACGCGCCTTACAACAACGTGATTGGTTGTAACTCGTGTTATACAATAACACGATAGGCTGCATGTGCTGTCCACGCGCTCTGCATGCATGTGTCCGGCGATTGCTCACTCATTATTACATTCTAATGGTGCTCCTTTAGTTTCTTTTGTCTCTGGCTTCACCTCTCAGCCAGGCTGGCGACAACCCCATCCCCCTGGGGCGGGAAGAGGGCTCTGCCGCTACATCTCCCCCTCTTTTATTTAATATTATCAATACGCCA
This sequence comes from Patagioenas fasciata, assembly GCF_037038585.1. NCBI lineage: Eukaryota > Metazoa > Chordata > Aves > Columbiformes > Columbidae > Patagioenas > Patagioenas fasciata. Next base: position 2,467,130 of record NC_092528.1, read on the forward strand.
TATCTTGCTTTAAATACAGTGTGAAATACAGGGTAAGAACATTAAGGCTAATACAATTACAATTAACAAGAACAAACCTGTTTTCAATATTCCTTTTAACCAAACAAGGCATTCACCCCAAAAAACCCAATATCTTCTGTTATTTTCTTGTTCTGCAAATCTTCTATCTTTTTAAGTTCAAACAACACATGCAATCGAAGTCTTCATAACTGTGAACATGTCCAATAAGAAAAAATTAATTGCTGCTCTGTTTTACAAAGTGGTATTCTCAACATTGGCTACATTCGTTGCTTAAAGCGATAACATGTCTGAGGTTAAGGGTTGTCATCACTGCAATCGGTTTCTTCTCTGTTAGCTAGCCAAGGTCTCACCCACTTTGCTGGGATCCATGAATTTTTGTGGTTACCTGTAGAAACACAAGCATATCCCCTTCCCCAGGTTATTAGTGACATAGGACCTTCCCATTGTTGTGTTGTCGGATTAAACACACTAACCTTAGGCACATTTTCGGAAAAATCTTTGACATTTTTGATATGGTGCATAACAACCGGTTCCATTTCAGTTTCACTTTTAGGATTAAGCCAGTTCAGCACATACAATGCCTTCATCAATACCTCTTCTGGGCTCACACCAATTCCCCCTTGTTTTTTCAAAACAGACAAAAGATTTTTTAATGCACGGTGTGCACGCTCAATAATTGCTTGGCCAGTAGAATTATAAGGGATTCCAAACAGGTGTTGTACCTTCCACTGGGTGAGGAAGGCTGCAAGTCTGTCAGAGTGGTATGCAGGACCATTATCTGTTTTGATTTGTGTAGGGACACCCATGACAGCAAAAGCTTGTAGTAAATGATGTTTTACTGCCTTTGTATTTGCTGAGGTCAAGGCTGTAGCCCACAGCAGTCCTGAACAGGTATCTATGGAGACATGAATGTACTTTTGTCTGCCAAATGGTGCAAATTCAGTAATATCAGTTTGCCATAACTGACCTGGCTGCAAGCCCCGAGGATTTACTCCCTTTTGTTGGAGAGGGACTATGCGGGCACAATCAGGACAAGCTGCAATAATGGCTCGAGCTTGTTCCTTTGTAATTGTAAACTGCTTCCGGAGTGCTGCTGAGGATTGATGAAAGAATTTGTGAGCTTGTCTGACTTGTTCAAAAGGGGATATATCTGCTACTGCCACAAGTTTGTCTATGATGCTGTTTCCCTCTACTAGACCACCTGGTACGTTAGTATGGCTTTTTATATGCATGATAAATACTGGTGCTGTCCTATAATCTAATACGTTCCACAAATCTAACAATGCTTCAAACAACAAGGAATTGGAAACTCGCTGCAAAAGCGCTCTATGTATTCTTTGTACAATTCCCACAACATAAATAGAATCTGTTACCAGATTAACTGGAGAGTTATGCCATTTTTGCAATGCTGCTAAGCATATTGAGGGCAGTTTCTTTTAATATGTCCTGTGTTTGCAAGTAAAACATGCTAGGCCACAAGAAGGGCTTCCACCTTTCATTGCAGGCTTACGTGCTGCAGCCAAGGCCGCAGCGTGGGCTTGAGCATGTATTTTTGCTTTTTCTACTTCCTGCTGCATAATTGGTACCTGTGTGCAAGCTTCCACCATCTCTGCTAAAGAACCAGTTTTTCCCAAACCGACTAATATCTGTTGGCATTGGGTGTTTGCATTCATCATAGCCAAATCTTTCCCCACAGCAGCTTTTGCCTCTGGAGTCACGTTAGGAGAGGCATCTATCACTTCTTTTAAATGATCCACAAATGTCATATATGGTTCCCCAGGATCCCACTCTATTGTAGAATAGGGTGGCACAGGGTTACCTCTATTTGGCAATTCTTTCACTGCCGCCAAGGCAAGCCCTTGCGTTTGCTGCAAAATCCTTGGATGGAGTGCTGCCTGAGTAGCACCATCTGCATATTGCCCACGACCCAGTAACTGGTCCATGCTAGCTAACCGCAACGGATCATCAGCTGGTAAACGAACATTTTCTAATACTGCCAATTCCACTTTCCCCTGCCACTTGTCCAAGAACAGCAAATACCCCGTTGGAGGAAGCAATAACTCCATCAATGCCCTAATATCTCTTTAAGTTAGTACTTGCCCCTTGAAAAATGAATTGATTAGCTGCATCACATGCTTATTATCCATACCATATTGCATAACTGCACTTTGCAATTGCTTAACCGTTTTCCAATCAAAAGGCGACCACTGCCTTTGTCCTCTATTATCTATGTGCACTGGCATTGCTGTAATACTACCAGGTGACATGATCCCTTCAATAGTTGCATCTCTGATTACCCCTTGCCAACGTTGCCCTGCATTATAAGAATGATCTCGAGGAATATCTCTATCCTGATGCACAGGGGCAGCACCCAAATTATCATTATTATCACTGCTATACAATTCCCTTGTGTTTCCCTGTGGATCAGTAAGTCGACGCATATTTGCAAACCGATCTGCTAACCCAGTCTCCAGCCCTTTTCCATATCGTGCTCTCAAATATTCATCTGCTTCTCTTACAGACCACATCCCATCTTCAACACATTGTCTAGCCCATTTTTGTATTCGCTCCCTTTTGATACGGAGCTCCTCCGGAGTGAGGTCTAATTTCGCCCCCTCCCTTTCCTGTTTTCCCCGTTTTTCACATTCCCTGCCAATTGCCTCCAGCCCGTCCTTAATTGCATCTGACGCCTTTTTATATGCTATTAACCGCGAAGTTTTACTGTTACCGCCATCTAGTCGTTTCATAGCTTCTAGAACTTCTTGCATCTGGCTCTCCTGCCGTCTCAGTAAGTCCTTCAGGCTCTGCACGTGGCTCTCCTCCTGGAAGTCAGGGTGATTCTGCGATGCTCCGTCCTGGTGTTCCATCGGGTCCTCCGGCAAAGGCACGTCGGCTGGATTAACTTGTCCTGGCTTGTTGAAACTTGCCGGTTGCTGCCATTCGTCGTCGGAGCCAGGCAATGGCTCAACGGGCGCAGAGGGTATAATTTGCTCTCCGCCCCAGAACTCCAGATCTGATACGGGACATACCAGTGGTGTTGATTCCTCGGAGTTCTCGGAGGATGGGCAGCTCGCGGCGGGCGACTCCGAGGGGACGGCACACAGCTCCGGCTCCTCTGGGACTTCCTGCATTAGCTGCCTGACCTCCCGCCAGGGTCCGGCGAGATCGCAAGCCTCGCAGTTCCCCCTTGTAGCCGCTTCCCATAGTTCGGTCCCTATGTCCTCCCATGTACCGGGAGAAAAAAATTCGTCCGTCGAACGAACACAGCCCTTACGCTGGGCGAATAGTAAAAGGCGCTCCACCGCGTCTTTTTCCAAAATTCTTCCTGTTCTTGCAGCCAGCTGCAGAATACTTCTCACTATTATTTTTTCTTCCACGGATGCCGTGTTTCCCATGCCACCTGCTTCTTCGTAGGCCTACTTTCCGCTATGATTGAGCGCTGGGCTGGTGTCGCCCCCAGGTGGCGTCCTCGCGTCTTCACTTCCGGCGATCTTGCTTCGATACGAAGTATCACGTCGGGGTCACCAAAGTGTTGCTTTATCCATGCGAGCCACGGAACCTGACACACCAATATGATGTTCACAGAGTTCGCTTTATTGTCGGTCCGGGCTAGCTTTATAGCAAAGCTGCCCTGTCCACGCGCCTTACAACAACGTGATTGGTTGTAACTCGTGCTGTACAATAACATGATAGGCTGCATGTGCTGTCCACGCGCTCTGCACACATGTGTCCGGCGATTGCTCACTCGTTATAACCTTCTAATGGTGCTCCTTTAGTTTCTTTTGACTCTGGCTTCACCTCTCAGCCAGGCTGGTGACAACCCCATCCCCCTGGGGCGGGGGGGGGGCGGGGCTCTGCCACTACACCCAAAGAAGCTGAATTCTGCAAATTGCTGCTGTTGCTCTTGAAATTATGTCATCAGGTGGGTGTTTTGGTGTAATACACTGAAAACCAGAGCAGAAATGCTGAAATGTTCCCATGGTATGCATGGTCTTAGGAGCAAAGCACCATGACTCAGCCTAAGGAGATCTGCCACTTATTCTTTTGTACTGCCAGCAGATTTTGGAAGTAGAGTATAAAAACCATCCTTATGGAGAGATCTTTGCATTTTAGGCTTAGTCTAAGTGTCTCAAGTAGCCGGGGTTTTTGTTTGGGCCTAATCCATCAGGTCTGATGGCTTTCCTCCTCGTCTCCAGATGAATGTGGTAGAAAATATAAAGCAAGGAAACGTCCTTTGGCCTAGCCTTGCCTTGCCTTATTTCCTTCTCATCCTGTTCTCTGTCCCAGCCTCTCTCACTAAGCCCTCGTCTGGCTGCATGTCTCTTCTTTCCTCTCTCCTTTTCTCAAAGTCTCCTGCTCCCTGGCTTTTGTCTTTCCATTCCTCCATTTCAGTCCTGCAGCCCGGCACTAGATTTTCCTCTTCCCTCCCTTTGGCTTGCTCCCTTCGCTTTCTCCCTTTGTTCCATATCCTTCTTTCCGACTTGTCTCTTGGAGACTTTTGGCCACGCTGGACCCAAGTCTGGGGAAGTTTTGGAAACTTTTCAGAGGCCTCGCTGCTGACAGGGGGGACAGCAGGCAGTGACGGGCCCGGGGCTGACAGGCTCCCCCTCCTCTCGGGGGCGCTCGGCTGCCACACCCAGCTGACATAGAACCTTTGTCACAATGCCCGCTACCGTGGTGAGGATGCGGGCACTCTGCGGGTGACAGAGACACAGCAGGACTTAGTGTCAGCTCAGCAATTTCTCAGTTCCCCAAAGAAGCTGAATTCTGCAAATTGCTGCTGTTGCTCTTGAAATGATGTGATCAGGTGGGTGTTTTGGTGTAATACACTGAAAACCAGAGCAGAAATGCTGAAATATTCCCGTGGTATGCAAGGTCTTAGGAGCAAACCACCGTGACTCAGCCTAAGGAGATCTGCCGCTTATTCTTTTGTACTGCCAGCAGATTTTGGAAGTAGAGTATAAAAACCATCCTTATGGAGAGATCTTTGCATTTTAGGCTTAGTCTTAGTGTCTCAAGTAGCCGGGCTTTTTGTTTGGGCCTAATCCATCAGGTCTAATGGCTTTCCTGCTCGTCTCCAGATGAATGTGGTAGAAAATATAAAGCAAGGAAACGTCCTTTGGCCTAGCCTTGCCTTGCCTTATTTCCTTCTCATCCTGTTCTCTGTCCCAGCCTCTCTCACTAAGCCCTCGTCTGGCTGCATGTCTCTTCTTTCCTCTCTCCTTTTCTCAAACTCTCCTGCTTCCTGGCTTTTGTCTTTCCATTCCTCCATTTCAGTCCTGCAGCCCGGCACTAGATTTTCCTCTTCCCTCCCTTTGGCTTGCTCCCTTCACTTTCTCCCTTTGTTCCATATCCTTCTTTCCGACTTGTCTCTTGGAGACTTTTGACCACGCTGGACCCAAGTCTGGGGATGTTTTGGAAACTTTTCAGAGGCCTCGCTGCTGACAGGGGGGACAGCAGGCAGTGACAGGCCCGGGGCTGACAGGCTCCCCCTCGCCTAGGGGGCGCTCGGCTGCCACACCCAGCTGACATAGAACCTTTGTCACAATGCCCGCTAGTGTGGTGAGGATGTGGGCACTCTGCGGGTGACAGGGACACAGCAGGACTTGGTGTCAGCTCAGCCAAGTCTGTCTGCGAAGCAGCAGTGGGATGCTTTTCCACACAAGCAGAGCTGTGGAGCCCTGTGTGTCCTTGTCTGCAGTGGCTGTACAGCTCTGGCTGAAAAGGAGTTTATTTCTTTCCTGCAGTTAGAAACCTTTCTTTATCACAGCTAGCACGCTCATTATTTGGAAGGCACCAAGGAAGGGGGGCATGGAAGGGGCAGAACTTGACTGACAGCTGGATTGATTAACAAGACTATACCATCCCATTAGTGTCATGCTTCGTATTTCAGGAGAGTTGGGAGACCGACAAGACCTGATAATGTATCACAGCAGCAGCGTCTCCATTCTGCTCCAGCTTAGCAAAGCGTTGGCAGGATTGTTCTTAAGGCCCCCCTAGTGAATTACATCCTCTCAGTAAAGCAGTGGGAAGTATCTCAAAGAGTTAATTGCATCACTTCGTATTGCAAACACTCCTCACGAGCATTTAGAGTACGACTGAGAGCTGAGAGAGGTCAGGTAGGATAAAGTGGTGAATTTGGGCATAGCAGAAAGTTGGATCTGTGAGAAATGCAGTTGTGATTCCTGCTGAGGAGATGTTCAGTGTTTACAGATATAACCAAATGAGGCACAGGCTCTGAACCTGGAAAAAGGAAAAGCTGGTTAAGTTCTATGTAACAAGGTATGAAACTTGTTTATGAATTTATATTGATAGAGGGAACTAACATTTTAAGGGTTACCCAACCCCATTATAAGGGCCTACTAACAAACTAACACTTTAAGCCACATAATGAATTTAACAGTTTAGAGCTGTATGTAACCAATTGTGTTAAAAAAAAAAAAAAACAGAACCTCATCGAATGCCTAGATAAGAAGTTTTACAGCCCCAGCTGTAACCTTCAGGAGACAAGACAGCCGAGATTTACAGCAAAAGGGGGCGCCAGTCTGATTTCGGTCGACTTGGCAGCTTGGGTTCCAGCCAATTCATCATAATGAGCCACGGGTAAGAAGTTCACTGTGACGAAGCTGAAGGAGCCTTCATCCAAAGACCCCTCCTCAAAATCACCAAGTGACACTGTAGAGAATATGCTTGAAGAAACAGGGCACTTGGTACTTTTCCAGTCCCACTTGCACAACCCAGCGTACGTGTCGGACAGCAAGGATTTGTCCTTGGGTAATCAATAGAAAGAAACTTATTAAGAAGTAAAACACGAAAAGAGGATGTAGAACAAAGGTATGCTGTCTTGTAGAACAAAGACGTGCTATTTTGTAGAACAAAGACGTGCTATTGCTGTAACGGGTGAACATTACGTTGTAACTAATTACCTTGTGTCATATACCACGTGAACCTTGGATTAACCCTATAGAATAGAATCAGAATTGTAATAAAACGAGCATTAATCATCCCTCCATGAGGACTCATCTTTGACCCGCGGCTCTCCAATCTTCATGGCACTGCGCAGGTGTAACTGGGGAGGGTCAACGAGGAGACTATGGAAATGGTTATCTGAGACTCATTTTAATAAGAAGTGGGGAAAGGTTATGAATATGTAGAGGGGTTTCTGGGGTCATTATGAATATGTAACACCTTACTATATTTAAGCACACTTCCCATTGTTAAAAGATGTATGTGTTGGGCAGAGCGAATCCCCGCGCACCCAGCGCTGTTTTGCTTATGCTCTAATGAACACGTATTTAAGGAATACAACTAAGGAATTGGATTAAACGTTGTTTATCCATAGAAAAAGTGTAAGCTATTTATTTCAATTGGTGACCCCGACGTGACAACCTTGGATGGCTCTGTGTTACCTCAGGTTCAAGGGAGGCGCCCCACATTAACAGTGGCCCTTGCACTCGGGTGTGCGGAGAGCTACCAACGTTATTCAAAATTAAAGCAAAAGCAAAAGAAAGAAGCTCACTCCCCCTGAATACTGCAGTTTACCCATAATCCAGAGTGCACGACGGTCCCGACAGGAAAAGTGGACTGTAAGTACCGCCGGGTCGGGCAGTTTGACTGTGTGACTGGTGTTGGCTGAGACGCAACCTGGTTGCGAAGGGAGCGTGGAGTCCTTCTAAGTGCGCTTCCAACACCCCGCGAGGGCCTTGGCCACTGAAGGGACAAAGTGAGTGAAGAACTCTGTGTCGTGGGTTTGAGCCACACGTTGTGAGCCAGGTTTTGTGGGTTTGATCCTCACAAGAGGTCGAAGGGGAGTGACCTGCCAGAGGTACCCCCTGACAGTCCCTTGGTGAGGGGGTCACGTGAGAATTTTGGACCCCCCAACAGTCTCTTGGGGAGGATCATGCTACAATTCTGGGATGAAGAGAAGTTCACCCAAGGAAAAAGCAAAGGATAAACAGGCTCCTGGAGTGGACCCCCCAGTTTGTAACAAAGTCCTGGGGAGATATAAGAAAGAAACTAGAAAAACTCAAAGAGCTAAGGAGAAACCAAGAGTTAACTCATCCCTCATCCCACCTGTTGGGATGGGACAGTTTATTGTGTGTCAGAAGTGGGATATTCTGTGAGAAGCGGTTCGGGCGGGATAGGAGCCAGAGGCTCTAAAGGAGGACTGATCGGTCTGTGCCGCGTTCTCCGGCAGTGGGTCATGGCATCCCGGGTCAAGCCAGGCCTGGACTGCTCCCTGATGTTGAGTTTACTGAAAGATTATAAGGCTTGCCGGACTCCTGAGGGTCTTAGGAGGGCTTCTGGACATTGGTCGGCTCCAGATATTGTAACTGAGCAAACAAGGGACTTGGCAAAAGAAAGCAGATTTGAGATCTCTGCTGTTTTGGAAGCAGCATTGATAGCTGCCACAAACAACAAGCAAACTGAGCAAGAGGTCATTAAATCACCTTACACAGATTTACAAGCACAATGGAGTAAACTTCAGCAAGCAGAGAGAGAATTAGTTGATAACAAATGAATCGTAGAAAACTTGCAGAATGATTATAAATGATTTTAAAAGATAACACCAAACTGGACCTGGCCATCGCACTGGGAAGAAGAAACCCAAAAGGAAAGTGCTAGGAACTGCAGTGAGCGGGGTCACCACGCCAAAGAGCGCGAGCTCCCGCTGCAGCCCAACAGATGCCATTGCTGCCGGGGCACCAGCCACCCGGTCATCAGCTGCCCCAGAAGAGCAACACGAATGTTTTGTTCAACATGAGAATTTGTTTGTTCTTTGAGGGAGAAAGGTAAGTCTTTTCCTGTCGAAGCAGCCTTCTTACTTGTGGTCCGAGAAAAGGTTAAATAGGAAATCATCATGTTAGTACAAGAATTTACTAACCTTCCCGAAAAAGGGGGAACTGATAGAGGGAACTAACAAACTAACGAACCCATTATGTTAAGAAAAAACAGAACCTCGTCCAATGCCAAGGTAAGAGGTTTTACAGCACCTAGATGTAAACTTGACAAGATGAGATAACTAAGATTTACAGCAAAAGGGGGGAACCAGTCTGATTTCAATCGACTTGGCAGCTTGGGTTCCAGTCCATTCAACATAATGAGCCAAAGGTAAAGAGGTCACTGTGACGAGGCTGAAGGAGCCTTCATCCAAAGACCCCTCCTCAAGACCACCAGATAGCACTGTGCAGGTGCAACAGGGAGGGGTCAAGGAGGAGACTATGGAAATGATCACCTGGGACTCATTTTAATAAGAAGCAGGAAAAGTTATGAATATGTAGAGGTGTTCCTGGGGTCATTATGAATACGTAACACCTTACTGTATTTAAACACACCTCATATTGTTAGAAGTTGCGCATGAACGGTGGAACGATCCCCCTTGCGCCCGACGTCGAAATGAACATACCTGCTTTATAACCTTGTGAGTTGGGAAGTTTTATGACTTGACAGGTTGTAAAGTTGTTTCCACTCACCATCACAGCCAGAGAGTCCTGCAGCCCCGGCGCAGCTCTGAACAGATGTAGAAGGCAACCCCAGCTCCTCCAGCATCCTTTTCTTACTCCTGCAGTGATTACCGCCCCTTAAGGGGTGGGGAGGAGGAGGAGATCCCTTCGGTACCTGCAGTCTGCTGGTTCACTGCTGGGGCGCAGTGCTAGGGGCGGGAAATATGAAAATAAACCGGAGCAGCAGTGCTCCTGGGGCGGGGGGTGTTCCCTGCAGAGCATCCCCCTGGGAGCCGGGCCTCGGCTCAGCCCGACCCAAACCCGCCCCACGCCCTCTCGGCGGAACCTCAGGAACCAGGGACAAGTGACCCCAAGATGGGGGTGGCCGGGCAGAGAACGGGTTCCCTCTGGCTGGTAAAGGGGGATTGAGCTGAGGGGGAACGGGAGGTTTGGAAAAGGGGAAGGGGGTTCCCTGGCAGGCAGCAAGGCTGGAGGGGGGGTCCCGTCCCCTCACCCAGCCACGCGAGCTCCGCCAGGGGCTGGAGCGCCGCTCCATGCGGCCACCGTCCTGTCTGTGTGAGAGACCGTGAGGGCACAGCGGCCGCGCTCTCCCCGCCCCGCGACAGACACCTCATCAGCCACCGCCCGAACGGCGCCGGTACCCGAGGAGGAGGACTTGAAGAACGTTAACTCCCCCTCCTCGGCGGGGTGCGCCGCCCACTTCCCAAGAGCGGCTCCCAGAGCGACCAGCTCCCCTCCTCCCCGGCGGTACGAGGCACGGCCTCACTGCGGTGGCTTCATTGCCTGCGCCGAAGATGGCGGTGTGACGGGAGCGGGAAAGCGTGAGGCGCTGCAGGCGTCAGGCCCGGCCCGGGAGCCCCCAGCCACTCCTGCTCCCACGCACCCCCCCCCGTTTGCTTTTCATTTGTGTATCGTATATAAATGCAGAGACAAGGAGCAGCGGCACGGAGCAGGCTGCTGGGTACGAGGTGTTCCCTCAGCACACACCCCCACACCCCCCCGTCCCGGGCCGGGCCGCTCCGCACGAAAGGGAAGGTGAGGGAAAAACAAAAACTAAAGGCACAGAGGCGTCGTGGCTGAAGCCGAGCTGTGCTCATCTACCCTTTGAATGACAATTCCAAAGGCACATCCCCACTCACGAAAGCTGGCGGCTCCGCAGGGTCCCCAGCAGACACAACCACCGGCCGGCGGGGCGGGGGGGGCTCTGCCCGGGGAGCTCCCGCAGGGTCCGCAGTCTGAGGACAACGCTCCGCCCACAGCCCCGCACCGAAACCGCCGGAAGGTCCCACAGCCTCCTTGTCAAGCCCAAGGGAATCCGAGCTGGGCCCGTATACGGTCAGTGCTCCAGAAGCTTCTCTGCTCCCAGGCGTTTCATTAAACGAGGGCCCCGTCTGTCAGCCGAGGGCTGTGGGCGTGACCAGAGCGCCCATCAACCGGAAGTGCCGGGCGCTTTCCTGCGGCTGCAAAGTGCTGCGACATGGGGCTGTGGGCACGCCAGGGCGGGGCGCGGAGCTGCTGCGTCCCCCCAGTTCTGGGTCCCCCGACCCAGAGCAAAGCGCTCCCCTCCTCCGGCTGCCGACAGTCAGCCCGGCTTCTTGCACAGCCCCCTGGTTACCCCCTCACCCCGTGCCCCCAGTTAGTCCCAGCGGGTGTTTCTGAAGCCCGTGGACACCTCAGCCCCACCCGGGGTGCAGGATGGGCCTTTGCTGGCTCTGCCCTGGTGCCCACCGGTTTGCTGCCAGTGCTCCCTCTGGGGGCGCCCTGGGTACCACCGGATCCACCTGGGCACCCCCAAAGTGCCTTTTTAGCGCTTATTTTTCTCCTGAAAAGCAAGCACAGCGGGGCTTTCTGCCATCCTGCCCCAGGGACCCCCACTCAGATCACACCAGCGCTTGGTTGCCCATCGCCATTTATTGGAGCCGCTGCCTGCTCAGCGCCCGGGGCGTTGGGACCGGGGCCGGGACCCCTGTCCTGCCCGGCTGTCAGGGAGTGATTCACTGCGGGGGGGCTGGATGGGCGGCAGCAGACTCGGTGCCAGGGTGAAGCGCCTGGGAGACGGGACTGGTTGGTGCAGCAGCACGGCCGAGAGCAGCGAGGAGGGGGTGCCTGGGGGCGAGGGGCAGGGTCAGCCACAGACACCCACAAACAGGGTCCTTCCCCCACCCTGAAGCACCCAGGCTGTTCTCCCACACTGCCAGCACCACCCCCCATGTCCCCCCAGCTCCCTCCAGCTCCACCACGAGGAGCGGCTGCCCCAGCAGCCCGTGCTGCCCCCACATCCCAGCCCAGACCCCAGACCCCCGTCCCACCCTGCCCAGCTGCCGGCACAGACCCGTCCCCACAGACAGCAGGGTGTCCTCTGCCCCCCGGTGCCCTGACAGGGCCATACCTGGCCGGCTCCTCGAGGTCGTGGTGTCTGGGGTGGCCCTTGGCGTTGTGGGCAGCTGAGAGCCCCCCATCACGGAGAGCTGCTCGTCCTGCCGGTTCCCATCAGTGCTGTCCTGGCCCGAAAGCTGCATCGCGTCCTTCTGGGAAGGGGAGAGCGTGTGACCCAAACACGGGGCCCCACTCCGCATCCCCCAGCAACCCTCCCCCAGCCAGCTCTCCCTGGAGAAACTGAGGCACGGATGGATCCCCCCGCAGGCTCAGCATCCCCCTCCCCACCTCCGTCATCCCTACCTTGTTGGGGCTGCGGGCGCCGGATGGGGACGGCCGTGGGGTGCTGGGCAGTTGGGGCTGGAAGCGCGGGGGCTTGAGGGTGTGTGCGCCCCCGCAGCTCCGCGGAACAGTGGGGTACCTGCACGCGCCCGTCCGCTCCCTGTGGGACAGGACACGGGGTGCTCAGTGCCTGGCAGGTGGCACCCCATGTGTCACTCGACGCCAGAGATGGGTCAGGGGGCAGTTACTCACGGTCCAGGTGTTAGAGATAGAATCAATTTTATAGGGGATTATACTAGTACAATCAATACAGTCAATCTTAATAGGAGACTAACAGGATCAATTTTACAAGATATTATTTTCTGGGATGGGTACCAGGCTGATTCAACCTTTGCATACCGTGTTTTACCTAATAAGGGAATTGAGCATACCTTTATCTTATCAACCTAGCGTTTATCTTAGCCCAAATATGCTTAGAATGAGGAGAAATGTATACAGTACCTCTGGAAATTAAGCTAGTCAGCAGTTGTGCAATTATAGAGTAGTGCGCATGTGCCGCATCAAAAGGTGAAAAAGACAGAGGCGATGAAGACTACTTACTTCATCCTGAAGACCCCCTGAAAGACCACCAGAGGACACTGCGCATGATCAAAGTAGTTCCAAGGTGTTGCAATCGATGTTGCAATAAATGTTGAGCAACTGTTACATATTCTAATGATCCTAATGAATATATGAATATGTATGTGAATGGACTGCATAAATACTGTGTAACCTAAACTGACGATGGAAGCCAGTTTTGGGTGCGAACCCCTGGTTTCCCAGCGCTGAAATAAAGCACCGCATATAACTACGCCCGTGGTTATGTGTCCTGATTGCTAACATTTTGGCAACCCAGATGGGACCTCGCGGGCATTGCTGAGACGGCTCGCGTCTCGATCCTGCTCTGGCTAGCACCGAGGTATTCTTGGGGAGTGCGTCGGACGCGACCGGCTCTCTGCTGCTCACAACGGACCTCTGATTGGTAAGAAGGTGCTTTATCTGTTGTTTTACCTGGATTATTGGGTACCCATCTGGTCTGGTTCTGTTATGGTCCTGTAGCCTGCTGGTCAGGCATCCGGTAGCCTGCCGGTCAGATGCAGCGAAAGCCACGCTCAGTTGGGCAGGGAGCTCCCGAGGTATTGCCTAGGCAGCCGTCCGTTAGACAGAGGGAAACCTCTGCAGGTTCAGCATCTGGTATCTGGTTATCTGGTTCTGGTTTTGCCTGTCTGGTTATCTGCGTGCACCTAGGGTCTGGTTATTTGTGCACACACCTGGTCTGTTATTTGTGTTATTCAGGCTCACCACTTGGTCTGGTTATTTATCTGGTTGTCTGGGGTCGCCGGTTTCAACAGTGAATACAGATCATCGTTCTGGTAATTTGACCTGTGTTCACTGTTGAGACTGGTGATTTCAAAGTTATCCGTGTGTTATCTTTCTGTATTAACCCGTCTCTGCGTTACTCTTTTTTGTTGGTATGTGTGGTACAAAGATGTCACCATTAGACTGTTTGTTGAAACATTGGAAGGAGGCTGGATTTGGACAATCTATGAGTAAAAAGAAATTAATTGAATATTGTACTCACTGGTGGCCTGAATATGACTTGCCTAATGAAGTACGTTGGCCACCGGAGGGTACTTTAGAACATGGAGCTATTGTTGAATTAATGAGGTTTTGTCAAAGGGAAGGTAAATGGGATGAAGTACAGTATGTGGATCTCTTTTTCTATCTTGAACAAAAACAGGACTGGACGAAGCAATGTGGGTTAATGTTAGTCCAGAGGAACGGTATTAATGATAAATGTACGGGCTGTACGGTGGAAAAGAAATGCATAACGTGTTTGGCAGTAGAGAGCAGCCGCGGCAACGCTTCAGATCTGCCGTGCTCAGACGTTGCGCCTTCAGAAATTGAACCCTCTGCACCTAAACCCCTTAAACCCTCGGCACCTGTGCGTCTTACTGAAAGTGATATCGATTCAGTGGGGATGAGGGGGCAGCAACCGGAGTAAAAGGAGTAACAACTACACCAATATCCCACAGAACTAGGAACAGAGAAAAGGAAGCCCAAAAGGGGGGTGAACCGTCAAATGTAATAGCACCCTTGAGACAGGCGGGTGAACCGTCAAATGTAATAGCACCCTTGAGACAGGCGGTAGGAGTGGGGGGAGAACCAGTTTATGTAAAAGTCCCATTTTCACCAGGAGATCTAATGATTTGGAAACAATCAGCTGGTCCTTACCAGGAAAACCCAGACAAGGTTGCAAGGATAATTAAGATGATAATTAAAATGCAGAATCCCGATTGGGATGATTTGCAAGTGATTCTTGACACATTAATGGATTCTACAGAAAAAGATATGGTTATACGGGTAGCAAGAGATAAAGTAAGAGAGGATATTCGGAATGGGGCTGTGGGCGGTAATGTTGATGAGAATTTCCTAAAAGAGGAACCCCGGTGGGATTATAATACTGGGGCTGGTCAGCTTCGCCTCCGGAGGTATCAGGACTGGTTATTAATTGGTGTTCAGACTGCTATGCCAAAACAAATGAATTGGTCAAAATTGTATAATGTTAGGCAGGAAAAGAATGAATCCCCTTCAGCCTTTTTAGAAAGATTGAAGGAAACTGCAAAAGATATATGGATTTAGATATTGAAACGGAACAAGCAAGGGCCCAGTTGGCTTTGATCTTTTTGGGGGAGTCTCAGGATGATATTCGGAAGAAATTACAGAAACTGGAAGGGGCACAATTGCGAGATCTGGATGTTATGTTAGAAACAGCCTGGAAAGCTTATAATACTAGAGAAAAGGAGCAGTCGAGGCGTTCTCAGCAAGACTTGTTGGCTCTGGTCCAAGGGCAAGGCAGGGGAATAGGAATGGAAGCCCGCGGCAGGGGAGCTAGAGGCGGTCGAGGGCGCGGTTTTCGGAATGTTCAGGGAACTCCTCTGAGGCCTGTTGTAAAGCTTGGTATAAATCAATGTGCTTATTGTAAGGAGGGAGGACACTGGAAAAATGAATGCCCGAATCATCCGGGCCCTACGGGTCGGGTACCACGCGCAGCAGGGAATGCAATACAAACTATGGTGTTGGGGGAGTATAATAACAACAGCTGACTATATGGCAGCACAGAAACAGATACCCAGAGTAAGGACCCCCTGGTGACGATACAAGTGGGGGATCAGGATGTGAGATTTTTTGGTGGACACAGGGGCTACTTATTCTGTGCTAAATTCTTTACAGGGAACAGTAAGTAATAAAAAGACAACGATTGTTGGTGCCACAGAGAAGGAAGAAGTACAGCCATTCCTACAACCCTTAGACCTGTGTTTTGGAGAAAAGGAGTTAACCCATGAGTTCTTATATGTTCCAGATTGTCCAGTTTCCCTTTTAGGACGGGACTTATTGACCAAATTGGATGCTGTAATAACATTCGAGAATGGAAACCTGGTAATGAAAATTCCAGAATCTAAGGTAGGACAAGTTTTGCTGTTAAAAGAAAACCCAGTAGCAGAGGTACCACAAGCTGTGGAGGAGGCAGTGATCCCCACGGTATGGGCGACTGACATACCTGGGAAATCGAAAACGGCCCAGCCCGTTAAAGTGGAACTGAAGGAAGATGCCAAGTCAGTACAGTTGAGGCAGTACCCACTGAAACTAGAAGCTAGGTTAGGAATAGTGCCTCTAATTGAAAAATTTTTGAGGTATGGAATTCTAGAGGAATGTGAATCAGAATATAATACTCCAATTTTTCCAGTAAAGAAGCCTGATGGTAGTTACCGATTAGTCCAAGATTTGCGGGCTGTAAACCAGATCACTAAGGACATTTATCCGGTATTTGTAAACCCATATACCTTGTTAACATCTGTGAAGGAGAAATAGAAATGGTTTACTGTACTTGATTTAAAAGATGCCTTCTTCTGCATACCCCTCGACCAGGAAAGCAAAAAATTGTTTGCCTTTGAATGGGAAAATCCACACAATGGAAGGAAAACTCAGTTAACCTGGACACGTCTTCCGCAAGGATTCAAGAATAGCCCAACTATTTTTGGAAATCAGTTGGCTAAGGAACTCAAGGAATGGACTACAAAAGGCCACATCATAATCCCTCGACAATGGTACCTGTTGCTACAATACGTAGACGACATTTTGATCGCGACTGAGACGCGAGAACTCTGCATCCAGGTAACGATTGAAATACTGAACCAATTGGGAATGAATGGGTACAAAGTATCGAAAAATAAAGCTCAAATTGTATCCGAGACTGTGATTTATTTAGGATGCGAGCTTTCTCAAGGACAGCGGAAAACACAAACCGTGTGCATGCTATCTGTGCTATTTCAGAACCACGAAACTTACATGAATTAAGATCCTTTTTAGGAATGACAGGATGGTGCAGGCTCTGGATCATGGACTATGGACTTATTGCCAAACCTTTATATGAGGCACAGAAGAGTAAGACCTTAGTGTGGGGAAAGCCACAACGAGAGGCTTTCCAGAAATTGAAACAAGCTTTGATGCAGGCACCTGCCTTGGGTCTGCCAGACTTGAGCAAAGATTTTCAGTTGTTTGTACATGAGCGACAAAGACTTGCCTTGAGGGTATTAACCCAACGACTGGGATCTTGGAAAAGACCTGTCGGCTATTTTTCTAAACAGCTAGATCCGGTAAGTGCTGGGTGGCCGGCGTGCTTACGGGCGGTAGCTGCTACAGTAATACTGATCCAAGAGGTCCGAAAACTAACTATGGGAAAAAGGATAGAAGTGTTTGTATCCCATATGGTGACAACAGTACTGGAACAAAAGGGGGGCCATTGGCTTTCCGCAAGCAGAATGATGAAATACCAGGTAATTCTGACAGAACAAGATGATGTTATTCTAAAAACTACTAACCTAATGAACCCTGCTGAGTTTTTGGGTGCAGGTACTGAAGAAGGAGACCTGGAACATGATTGCGTGGAAGTCATCGAATATACCCACGCAAGTCGCCCTGATTTGAAAGACACTCCGCTGGCAGAAACTGACTGGGAACTCTTTCCTGATGGCAGTAGCTTTGTGGAGAACGGAATGCGGTATGCAGGATATGCCATCACTACTGCCAAGACAGTAATTGAGGCTAAGCCCTTACCATCAAACACCTCAGCACAAAAAGCGGAGTTAATCGCCTTAACCAGAGCATTGGAACTCAGCGAAAACAAGAAAGTTAATATATGGACTGATTCAAAATATGCTTTCGGAGTTGTTCATGTGCATGGAGCCCTTTGGAAAGAGCGGGGACTGCTCTCTTCACAAGGAACAAACATGAAGTACCAGCAGGAGATACTGAACCTGCTTAAGACCATTCAAAAGCCATCACAAATTGCTGTAATGCACTGTAAAGCTCATCAAGGTGGAACATCAAAAATCATCGAGGGAAATCGGCTTGCTGATCAAACAGCTCGGTCAGTAGCACGGCAAGTAAGAACAATGGTGGGCCTTGTCTCCCAGAAGGTAAGAGCAATTGATTTATTACCTTCAGAACCACCTAAATATTCTACAGAAGATGAAAAATTGGCAAGTCTAGTAAGAGCCAGCAAAAATAATTCTGGGTGGTATGTAACCACCAACGGACAAGTTGTGGTACCAACCACTATTATGAGAGGAATACTTCAGACGGAACAACAGAAGTGTCACTGGGGTGCAGAAGCATTGGTAGCTTACCTAAGAAAACAAATTATCTCGGTCCAGATGTTAACAATGGCAAAGTCTATTACAGCTAAGTGTGAAATTTGCTTGAAAAATAATCCTTTAGTAAGAAGAAAAATAGAAATGGGGAAAATTAAGGCAGGTGTACAACCTGGGGATTATTGGCAAATAGATTATGTAGAGCTCCCCAGAACCCGAGGATTCAGGTGTATACTAGTTGGGGTAGATACCTTTTCAGGATGGCCAGAAGCTTTCCCTTGTCGCACCAACCAAGCAAAAGAAACTGTAAAATGGTTACTAAAGGAAATAATCCCTAGATTTGGGGTACCACTGGGGATATCTTCCGATAGGGGACCACACTTTGTGGCACAACTAGTAAAAGAAATCAGCAGATGTTTGGGAATTAAATGGGAGTTACATACCCCATGGAGACCCCAGTCTAGTGGGCAAGTGGAAAAAATGAATCAAACTCTAAAAAGGCAACTTAGCAAGATCTGTCAGGATGCAAAAATTCAATGGCCTCAGGCCTTGCCAATAGCATTGCTGCGCATTAGGATTAAACCTAGGAGTGGGATGTCAGTAAGTTCATACGAGATTTTGTATGGCAAACCATATGAAGCACCAGACCCAAACCCAGAGGTACATGTGAAAGGTAATCTGGACTTGCACAATTATGTGTTGTCTCTTGGCAGGACATTGAATCGACTCAGATCCGCACTAGTGTGGAATCGCCCACTGGCGCTCGAGAATCCGGTACATGATATAGAGCCTGGAGACACGGTGTATATAAGAACCTGGAATGAAGAACCCTTAAAAGAGCGCTGGGACGGACCCTATCAAGTACTCCTGACTACATTCACCGCAGTCAAAGTTGCTGGAGTAGACTCCTGGATACATTATACCCGAGTGAAAAGAGTTCCAAGACTCTGGAAATCGCAGATAGTGGGTCCTACCACGCTCAAGATTACATCGCAATAATGTCTGGTTTTCATTACCGAATTGTGATTTTGGTTAGAGCGTTTGTACTTTTGAAAATTGGAGGGGGAAGTGCCACTCTATTCCACAAGGCCTCTGATAAATGGTGGGAAAATGGGACAATTCAAATGGGATTGCAAATTAGGCCACGAAGAGCAGTAAACAATAATGAAAGTACCCAGGTGCCACAGGTAGCACAAAGCGTACAGAATCAGGCAGAGAATCTGATGATAGGGCTAATTCGAGATTTTGCATTGACCCAGAATACCAGTAGCATCACTGCTTGCCTTCCAATTCCAAAATCGGCTGAAGATCCAATACAGTGGGGAATAATATCTACCACCTTACCAGAAGTAAATAAAACTAGTAAAATAGCATGTGAATCTCACACTAGAATAGAAGAAGTCCCAACTGAGCGATGGGTAAAAAGCAGACCCCAGACAGAAGTAATGACAATAGAAGATTGTATGAGACTCAGAGGAAAACTTGGTTCAGGTGCTGGGTGGAAAACCAAGTGCACCTATGAAAGCTGGACCAAAGAGACGGTAAATGAAAAGGTTGAACGGACTTACTGGGAATGCAAAGATCAAAATAGCAAAAATAGAACTGAATCATGGAATAACATGTGGACACTGAGTATTGTACAACAATACCAATATAGTGAAGCATTTCCATGGTGTGTACGGTGGTCCAATGTAAGAGGAGGAACAACAGTACCATGGTGGAATTGTTCGCAAGTAATAACCTGCCAGACAGATGTAAAAGAAATACCTCTGTCCATCATCCAAGTTGCAACAATTGCAGGTTGCATTTGTCAGAAACAATTGGATCCAAAGGAAGCAACCAAAATAGGCATTGATGGAGATAGAATTGATTGTAGAGGCGTTATAGGTAGTGTGGGACATCTGGTTTGGGCCTTAAGTGATGGGACCTGGACAACTCACCTACCAATAGGAGGACCAGTAAAGGAAATTACTCTGGGACTGCCGACCCTATGTCCTATTTGGAAAAAGTCACCCTTGAAAAATAGGCAAGAACTTCTACAGGTTAGGCACAAACGAGAGGTAGATGAAGATGTGTGGCACGAACCATCAAGCAGTGTTAAATTTGGCTGGGCACTAGAATCTTTCTTTGCACCAATTGCGGCCTACAGAAATAGAGAAATGATTGATAAATTGATTGGGCAAATGGATCGATTGGCTAGAATAACTAAAAAGGCTTTTCGGGAACTTAATATACAATTACAGGCTACGACTAAAATGACCTTGCAGAATAGAATGGCACTCGACATAATGTTACTGAAAGAAAATGGTGTCTGTGGATATTTGAAAGACAGAATTGATCATTGCTGCATCCATATTCCAAACGTAACTTCAGAAGTTGAGAAGGACATTTCCCAACTGACCCAAACAGAGATGGAGCTGCAAAAAGAAAAGCAGGATGCAGAACAGAGCTGGATAGGCGCTCTGTTGAATACATTTGGCTTAAATTTGGGAGGATGGGTACATTCACTACTAGAAAGTGTAGTGGTACTTGAAATTGTGATTGTGCTTCTTTGCTTATTGTATGTAGGTATTAGGCGTGTACTTAGTCAAACAAGTGATCGCATTTTTAGTGTCTTGAGCAGGAATTATGGTAATCCTGTATTCGAAAACCCTCCAGCTTATGAAGAATAATCGAAATAGTTGATTAAGGTGAGAATGCATTGTCTAAGAATAGAAAAGCATTCTCAAAGGGGGGACATGTTAGAGATAGAATCAATTTTATAGGGGATTATACTAATACAGTCAATACAGTCAATCTTAATAGGAGACTAACAGGATCAATTTTACAAGATGTTCTTTTCTGGGATGGGTACCAGGCTGATTCAACCTTTGCATACCGTGTTTTACCTAATAAGGGAATTGAGCATACCTTTATCTTATCAACCTAGCGTTTATCTTAGCCCAAATATGCTTAGAATGAGGAGAAATATATACAGTACCTCTGGAAATTAAGCTAGTCAGTAGTTGTGCAATTATAGAGTAGTGCGCATGTGCCGCATCAAAAGGTGAAAAGGACAGAGGCGATGAAGACTACTTACTTCATCCTGAAGACCCCCTGAAAGACCACCAGAGGACACTGCGCATGATCAAAGTAGTTCCAAGGTGTTGCAATCGATGTTGCAATAAATGTTGAGCAACTGTTACATATTCTAATGATCCTAATGAATATATGAATATGTATGTGAATGGACTGCATAAATACTGTGTAACCTAAACTGACGATGGAAGCCAGTTTTGGGTGCGAACCCCTGGTTTCCCAGCACTGAAATAAAGCACCGCATATAACTACGCCCGTGGTTATGTGTCCTGATTGCTAACATTTTGGCAACCCAGATGGGACCTCGCGGGCATTGCTGAGACGGCTCGCGTCTCGATCCTGCTCTGGCTAGCACCGAGGTATTCTTGGGGAGTGCGTCGGACGTGACCGGCTCTCTGCTGCTCACAACGGACCTCTGATTGGTAAGAAGGTGCTTTATCTGTTGTTTTACCTGGATTATTGGGTACCCATCTGGTCTGGTTCTGTTATGGTCCTGTAGCCTGCTGGTCAGGCATCCGGTAGCCTGCCGGTCAGATGCAGCGAAAGCCACGCTCGGTTGGGCAGGGAGCTCCCGAGGTATTGCCTAGGCAGCCGTCCGTTAGACAGAGGGAAACCTCTGCAGGTTCAGCATCTGGTATCTGGTTATCTGGTTCTGGTTTTGCCTGTCTGGTTATCTGCGTGCACCTAGGGTCTGGTTACTTGTGCACACCTGGTCTGTTATTTGTGTTATTCAGGCTCACCACTTGGTCCGGTTATTTATCTGGTTGTCTGGGGTCGCCGGTTTCAACAGTGAATACAGATCATCGTTCTGGTAATTTGACCTGTGTTCGCTGTTGAGACTGGTGATTTCAAAGTTATCTGTGTGTTATCTTTCTGTATTAACCCGTCTCTGCGTTACTCTTTTTTGTTGGTATGTGTGGTACAAAGATGTCACCATTAGACTGTTTGTTGAAACATTGGAAGGAGGCTGGATTTGAATAATCTATGAGTAAAAAGAAATTAATTGAATATTGTACTCACTGGTGGCCTGAATATGACTTGCCTAATGAAGTACGTTGGCCACCGGAGCGTACTTTAGAACATAGAACTATTGTTGAATTAATGAGGTTTTGTCAAAGGGAAGGTAAATGGGATGAAGTACAGTATGTGGATCTCTTTTTCTATCTTGAACAAAACCAGGACTGGACGAAGGAATGTGGGTTAATGTTAGTCCAGAGGAACGGTATTAATGTGTCTTGGTTTTGTTAAAAAACAAGTTTCTCTTTTAGTGAATTTCTGCCTGTCAGCTAAAGCCTTCATATTAGCTGCATTTTCCTGGAGAACCCAACACATGTTTTGGTTAAACCCAGCAATGGAATGCAAACTTATTGATAAGCACGGATGGACATCTTGCGAGAGGGGCAACGAGAAACTGGTGATCGAGAGACTGACCAACGGTGTATAACATTCCATTCGCGTGAATACTTCATATAGAAGTGGGAGATCACGAGGATCTCGTCCCTTTGCTCTCTTTCCCTTTTTTCCTCATGGCTGACATTAGGAGAGGACCTTGCTGGTCGTCCCTGCGAACTGAGGCCTAGTGAGAGACTGAATCCAGCTCCGGTTGGCTACAGAGTCTAATCCAGGACTTTGGGTGCTGGCTCTGCAGTTGCTGAGACTTACAAGATTGGTTTTGTATATTTTGTATTATTTTCTCTATTCTTATTAGTAGCATTAGTAAAACATCTTTAACTTTTCCAGCTCTCTTCTCTCTGTCCTTCTTTCCCTCCCGATCGCCTGTCCTGAGTGGGAAGGGGGGAGAGGGAGGGGCAAAAGGGGGAAGTGGGGGGGAGAAGAGGTTAACAATACGTCTGCCAGGGTTTGATTGTCACCCCGCAATCCTAACCCTCGACAGATAATTGGCGCCCAACGTGGGGCGAGAGAAAGGGGTAAATTTGGAGATTTTTGGCTTTTCTACTGCTCTGACGTACCTTTCAATTTTCTTGGCACGGTGCCAACTCATAGAATTGTGATACTCGCGCGTCTGTTTGCTTCGGATATTTTTTAGTGGTATTAAGGTAAAGTGAATTACATTGATTTAAAGATGTTATGGCAAAAGTTGTATCAGTTATTTTCTACATTGTGCTCGCTGATCCCATATCTGTGTTGGTGTTTCTTTCTGAATCGAAGTATTCATTATATAACAACAAGAAACTGGACAGCGGTCATGATGATACTGTGTGGTATGGCACTGGTTTATTTCATTATACTGCAGCCGCTAATGAATTTCTACTCGCTTCTGCTTTACCTTGAAAAACCTCCAGGAGAGATTAAAGAGCAGAATGGCTCTATATTTGCTAATTGGTCAAGCGAATCTTTAGAAAGGCTGACTAACAATACTTTTGTGTTTTCGCTAGGACAGTTTGCAAATGTTTTAGAGAACTTTGAATACCCTTGGAGCTTTGATAGAACTGTGATGGTGTTATCTGGTTTGCTGAATGTGTGTCAGTTTGTGCTACTGTTAAGAGAAATGAGCTTCAATAGGAGGTTTGCGTCTCTTCTTAGTCCTGAGATTTGCAGTGCGTCTTCAGAAGCTTTAGCAAAAAGCACTCCTAGCCGCTCGAGGAAAGGCAAAACAGCCAAAGCTGCTGCTGCAGCCACTGCCCCCCCAACCGCGGCTTCACAGGCTGAAGCTACAGCTCCTCCGCAGAGCTCCTCTGCCAAGGTCGCTGCAGATAACGTTACTTCTCCAGCCTCAAAGGCTAACAAGGCAGCCCCCCCGTCTTCACACACTGGGCACTGTTGCTGCTGTAACCACAGCAATCACTGTGACAGTCATTCAGACTCTGAAAATGAATCAAATGATGGTGAACCCATATCAGCATCAGTTGCTGGTTGTAAGAAAGTCACTACAAAGACTACCCGTGCAGCAGGTGATGGCACAGGGCCAACATCAACCCAAGAGGCATCATCATCAGGACAGGGTGGAGATGAAGTGACCACCACTCGGTCCTTTTCTCCAGGTGAGCTGAGAGATCTGCGAAAAGACTTCAGTCGTCGTGAAGGCGAGAATATTTTAACCTGGCTGCTGCGATGCTGGGACAATGGGGCAGAAACAATTGAATTAGAAGGTGGTGAAGCCAGGCAGCTGGGATGTCTGTCAAAAGATTCCACCATTGATAGGGCAATTTCAAGAGAGTCTAATGCCGCTACTCTCTGGACCCGACTCCTGGCAGCTATGAAAGTCAGATTTCCCTACAAGGAAGACTGTATATCCAAGTTAGGGAAATGGAATACTATGGAGAGAGGTATCCAGTTCCTGAGAGAATTAGCTGTGTGAGAGATCATCTATCTAGGACCAAACAGCCAAGAGGGGACAGACCCAGATAGAATCAATTGTACAAAATCTATGTGGCGCAGATTTGTACAAAGTGCACCACCTGCATATGCTAAGTCATTGGCAGGAATGGTCTGGTCAGCTAGAGGTGTACAAGAAATTAATGAAGTGATTGAGCAGCTCCGGTACTTTGAGGACAGCCTTGCTGGTTCTCTACGGGCTTGTGTCTCCACTGTGGAGAAACTGTGTGAAAAATCTGATGACCGGTTTGAAAAGCTGTTGCAAGAAATCAAAGAGCTCAGAGAAGACTCGTACCGTTCACGACCTGCACAAACCTATGTTTCAGCTGTTAGGAGAAGGCGTTTCCAATCTCGAGAGAGAGGGCAGAGACAGCCCACAAGAAGAGGTTCACTGTGGTTCTTCCTACATGAGCAGGGAGAAAACATGAATAAGTGGCATGGAAGGCCTACCTCAGAACTTCAAGAACGAGTACGTGAGATAAAAGGAAAAACTCCTAGGAAGGTGGCTGCTCCAGTTTACAAAAGGAGCAGAAGAGATTCTGATGCTCTTGAAGGAACCTCTAATTCACACCCAGAGACTGCGCAAAACAGGAATTAGAGGTGCCCTGCCTCCAACCAGGTGGAGGAAAGGGATAACAGAGTCTATTGGACTGTACAAATACTATGGCCTGGTACAACACAACCCCAGGAGTACAAAGCTTTAGTGGACACTGGTGCTCAGTGCACAATAATTCCTTCTAATTATAAAGGAACGCAATCCATCAATATTGTTGGAGTGACTGGGGGATCCCAGGAACTGACTGTTGTAGAGGCTGAAATGAGCCTAACTGGAAAAAACTGGCAAAAGCATCCCATTGTGACTGGTCCAGATGCTCCATGCATCCTTGGTATAGACTACCTCAGGAGAGGGTATTTTAAGGACCCAAAAGGGTATAGGTGGGCATTTGGTATAGCAGCTGTGGACACTGAGAAAATTGAACAGCTGTCTGATTTGCCTGGTCTTTCAGATGACCCTTCTGTTGTAGGACTGCTGAGGGTTGACGATCAGCAGGTGCCAACTGCTACCACGACGGTGCATCGCCGGCAATATCGCACCAGTCGAGACTCTTGGATTCCTATCCAGAAGCTGATCCGTCAATTGGAAAGCCAGGGTGTGATCAGTAAGACTCGCTCACCTTTTAACAGCCCAATCTGGCCAGTGCGTAAGTCTAGTGACGAGTGGAGACTAACTGTAGACTATCGTAGCCTGAATGAAGTTACACCATCACTGAGTGCTGCTGTGCCTGACATGCTAGAACTGCAATTTGAACTGCAAAGGCAGCCAAGTGGTATGCTACAATTGACATTGCTCATGCATTTTTCTCTATTCCTGTAGCAGCAGAGTGCAGGCCGCAGTTTGCTTTCACCTGGAGGGGCATCCAGTATACATGGAATCGCTTGCCCCAGGGGTGGTAACACAGCCCTACCATCTGCCATGGACTGATCCAGACCACGCTGGAGCAAGGTGAAGCTCCAGAACACTTGCAATATATTGATGACATCATCGTATGGGGCGACACAGCGAAAGAAGTCTTCGAGAAATGTGAGAGAATAATTCATATTCTTTTGGATGCTGGTTTTGCCATAAAATGAAGCAAGGTCAAGGGACCTGCACGAGAGATCCAGTTTTTAGGAATAAAATGGCAAGATGGCCGTCGTCAGATCCCAATGGATGTGATCAACAAAATTGCAGCAATGTCTCCACCTACTAATAAAAAGGAGACACAGACTTTCTTGGGCGTTGTAGGTTTTTGGAGAATGCATATTCCTGACTACAGCCACATTGTGAGCCCTCTCTATCGAGTGACTCGTAAAAAGAACCAATTTGAGTGGGGCCCTGAACAACAACAAGCCTTTGAACAAATTAAGCGTGAGATAACTCATGCGGTGGCCTTTGGACCAGTCCAAACTGGACTAGATGTTAAAAATGTGCTCTACATCGCAGCCGGAGATAATGGACTTACCTGGAGCCTCTGGCAGAAAGCACCAGGAGAAACCCGAGGTCGACCCTTAGGTTTTTGGAGTCGAGGATACAAAGGATCTGAGGCCAACTATACTCCAACTGAAAAGGAAATACTAGCAGCATATGAAGGAGTTCGAGCTGCTTCAGAAGTGATGGGCACTGAAGCACAGCTCCTCCTGCACCTCGACTGCTGGTGCTGAGCTGGATGTTCAAAGGGACGGTTCCCTCTCCACATCATGCAACCGAGGTTACATGGAGTAAATGGATTGCACTGATCACACAACGAGCTCGAATTGGAAGTCCCAACAATCCAGGGATATTAGAAGTGATTACAGACTGGCCAGAAAGCAAAGACTTTGGGATGTCTCCAGATGAGAAGGAAGTAAAACGTGCTGAAGAAGCACCACCATATAATACGCTTTCAGAGACTGATAAGCAGTATGCACTGTTCACAGATGGATCCTGTCGTCTTGTAGGAAAACATCGAAGGTGAAAGCTGCTGTGTGGAGTCCCACACGACAAGTTACAGAAGCCACTGAAGAACACGTGAATCCAGTCAGTTTGCAGAAGTGAAAGCCATCCAGCTGGCTTTGGACATTGCTGAACGAGAGAAGTGGCCAATACTTTATCTCTATACTGACTCATGGATGGTAGCAAATGCCTTGTGGGGGTGGCTACAGCAATGGAAGAAAAGCAACTGGCAGCGCAGAGGTAAACCCATTTGGGCTGCCACACTGTGGCAAGACATTGCTGCGCGGCTAGAGAGCCTGCCTGTGAAAGTTCGTCATGTAGATGCTCATGTGCCTAAAAGTCGAGCCACCAAGGAACATCTAAACAACCAACAAGCAGATCAAGCTGCTAAGATTCAAGTAGCTGAGGTGGACTTGGACTGGCAACATAAAGGTGAACTTTTCCTAGCTCGGTGGGCCCATGATGCTTCAGGGCATCAAGGTAGAGATGCAACATACAAATGGGCTCGTGATCGAGGGGTGGATTTAACTATGGACACTATTTCACAGGTTATTCATGAATGTGAAACTTGCGTCGAAATCAAACAAGCAAAACGGTTAAAACCTGTATGGTATGGGGGGCGATGGTTAAAGTATAAGTATGGAGAAGCTTGGCAGATTGATTATATCACACTTCCACAAACACATCAAGGTAAGCGTTATGTACTTACAATGGTGGAAGCAACCACTGGATGGTTGGAAACATATGCCTTACCTCATGTTACAGCCCGAAATACTATCTTGGGCCTTGAGAAGGAAGTCCTTTGGCGGCACGGTACGCCAGAAAGAATTGAATCAGACAATGGTACTCATTTCAAAAACAGTATTATAGACAATTGGACCAAAGAACATGGTATTGAGTGGGTATATCATATTCCATATCATGCACCAGCCTCTGGGAAAATTGAAAGGTACAATGGTTTGTTAAAAACTACACTAAAGGCACTTGGTGGTGGAACCTTTAAAAACTGGGATTCACATTTAGCAAAAGCCACTTGGTTGGTCAACACCAGGGGATCAACCAATCGAGCCGGGCCTGCCCAATCAGAAATTCTACGGACTGTAGAAGGAGATAAAGTCCCTGTAGTACACATGAAAAATATCTTAGGAAAGGCAGTCTGGGTTACTCCTGCCTCAGGCAAAGGCAAACCTATTCGTGGGATTGTTTTTGCCCAGGGACCTGGCAGCACCTGGTGGGTGATGCTTAAGGATGGAGAAGTTCGGTGTGTACCTCAAGTGGATTTGATTTTAGGTGAAAATATGCAATGCTGAACTGTATGATGTGAATTGCCGCACTAACAATGTTTAATAAGTGTCTTTCAGATCAAGACAATGGTGATGAAACCAGCGCTGGCTTCTTCGAGTGACGCCCGACACCTTCTTCGAAGTTGGTGTCCTTAACCCACAAACAGTGGTCATGAGATGCACTTGGACCATTTTTCCTGCCCTGGGAGACTGTTGTGACAAAATGAACTTAATGAACATTTCAAAGGATGGTCCACTGATTAATTACTCCTGTGTATATATGTACATATGTATATATATATAGTAGTAGTGATTAATTAGATTGTATTGATAGATTGTATTGATAAGGTTTAAGTATTCAGTGAAAGGCATATTATAAGGGGTGGAATGTCCTGGTTTTGTTAAAAACAAGTTTCTCTTTTAGTGAATTTGCCTGTCAGCTAAAGCCTTCATGTCAGCTGCATTTTCCTGGAGAACCCAACACATGTTTTGGTTAAACCCAGCAATGGAATGCAAACTTATTGATAAGCACGGATGGACATCTTGCGAGAGGGGCAACGAGAAAACTGATGACCGAGAGACTGACCAACGGTGTATAACATTCCATTCACATGAATACTTCATATAAAATTGGGAGATCATGAGGATCTCGTTCCTTTTTCCCTTTTTTCCTCATGGCTGACATTAGGAGAGGACCTTGCTGGTCGTCCCTGTGAACTGAGGCCTAGTGACAGACTGAATCCAGCTCCGGTTGGCTACAGAGCCTAATCCAGGACTTTGGGTGCTGGCTCTGCAGTTGCTGAGACTTACAAGATTGGTTTTGTATATTTTGTATTATTTTCTCTATTCTTAGTAGTAGCATTAGTAAAACATCTTTAACTTTTCCAACTCTCTTCTCTCTGTCCTTCTTTCCCTCCCAATCGCCTGCCCTGAGTGTAAAAGGGGGGAGAGGGAGGGGCAAAAGGGGGAAGTGGGGGGAGAGGAGGTTAATAATACATCTGCCAGGGTTTGTTTGTCACCCCACAATCCTAACCCTTGACAGGCTGGGACAGAGAAAAGGATGAGAAGGAAATAAGGCAAGGCAAGGCAAGGCTAGGCCAAAGGACATTTCCTTGGTTACATATTTTGTACCACATTCATTTTGAGATGAGGAGGAAAGCCATCAGACCTTATGGATTAGGCCCAAGCAAAAACCCCGGCTACTTGAGACACTTAGACTAAGCCTAAAATGCAAAGATCTCTTCATAAGGATGGTTTTTATACTCTACTTCCACAATCTGCTGGCAGTACAAAAGAATAAGCGGCAGATCTACTTAGGCTGAGTCACGGTGCTTTGCTCCTAAGACCATGCATACCATGGCAATATTTCGGCATTTCTGCTCTGGTTTTCAGTGTATTACACCAAAACACCCACCTGATGACATCATTTCAAGAGCAACAGCAGCAATTTGCAGAATTCAGCTTCTTTGGGGAACTGAGAAATTGCTGAGCTGACACCAAGTCCTGCTGTGTCCCTGTCACCCGCAGAGTGCCCGCATCCTCACCACGGTAGCGGGCATTGTGACAAAGGTTTTATGTCAGCTGGGTGTGGTAGCCGAGCGCCCCCTAGGAGAGGGGGAGCCTGTCAGCCCCGGGCCTGTCACTGCCTGCTGTCCCCCCTGTCACCAGCGAGGCCTCTGAAAAGTTTCCAAAACATCCCCAGACTTGGGTCCAGCGTGGCCAAAAGTCTCCAAGAGACAAGTCGGAAAGAAGGATATGGAACAAAGGGAGAAAGCAAAGGGAGCAAGCCAAAGGGAGGGAAGAGGAAAATCTAGTGCCGGGCTGCAGGACTGAAATGGAGGAATGGAAAGACAAAAGCCAGGAAGCAGGAGAGCTTGAGAAAAGGAGAGAGGAAAGAAGAGACATGCAGCCAGACGAGGGCTTAGTGAGAGAGGCTGGGACAGAGAACAGGATGAGAAGGAAATAAGGCAAGGCAAGGCAAGGCTAGGCCAAAGGACGTTTCCTTGCTTTATATTTTCTACCACATTCATCTGGAGACGAGGAGGAAAGCCATCAGACCTGATGGATTAGGCCCAAACAAAAACCCCGGCTACTTGAGACACTTAGACTAAGCCTAAAATGCAAAGATCTCTCCATAAGGATGGTTTTTATACTCTACTTCCACAATCTGCTGGCAGTACAAAAGAATAAGCGGCAGATCTACTTAGGCTGAGTCACGGTGGTTTGCTCCTAAGACCATGCATACCATGGGAATATTTCAGCATTTCTGCTCTGGTTTTCAGTGTATTACACCAAAACACCCACCTGATGACATCATTTCAAGAGCAACAGCAGCAATTTGCAGAATTCAGCTTCTTTGGGGAGCTGAGAAGTTGCTGAGCTGACACCAAGTCTTGTTGTGTCCCTGTCACCCGCAGAGTGCCTGCATCCTCACCACGGTAGCGGGCATTGTGACAAAGGTTCTATGTCAGCTGGGTGTGGCAGCCGAGCGCCCCCTAGGGGAGGGGGAGCCTGTCAGCCCCGGGCCTGTCACTGCCTGCTGTCCCCCCTGTCAGCAGCGAGGCCTCTGAAAAGTTTCCAAAACATCCCCAGACTTAGGTCCAGCGTGGCCAAAAGTCTCCAAGAGCCAAATCGGAAAGAAGGATATGGAACAAAGGGAGAAAGCGAAGGGAGCAAGCCAAAGGGAGGGAAGAGGAAAAAGTAGTGCCGAGCCGCAGGACTGAAATGGAGGAGGTTTTGCACTTTCTTATGATACAGTTCTATAGGAGGCTTCAAGCCTAGACAAGATGATTTCACGTTTTTCTTCTGGAGTTATGCATTTGCTGTTCCTTCTTTCTTCTTGTTCTTTTAGCAGGATCATTTTATCTCAGCATGGCAGTGGCCCTAAAGGCACTTGCTTTGATAGAGCTGTCTCAATAAGGTGTTGAACAAGTCCTCGCAGACACAGAATGATGTAGCACGCTATAGAAATCAGTGCTTCTGTTACTACGATTAAAGAATTAATTTCTCTCAATTTTCCACACCCAGATTCTAACAATCCCATGAGTGGACTATCTACACCTGAATTCTCAGCCAATTCTTCTGCTGAAGTTGTGGTTAGACATGTATCACCTTTTTCTGCCAACATCGTATCTGGGACCATGTTATTTTCCCATGCCATTCTACTAGTAGCATCTAATTGTTTGGTGATTCCTTTAACTGCTTGTCTAGTATAACTTATAAATAAATGTTATTTATCCCATCTACATTCTTGTTTGTAGTTACCTACCAAAACAAAACGGACTCAGAACCCGCAGCTAACTTGACTTCTTGCTTTGTGTTCCTTGGGGACTCCTCTGGGGACCCCAATCTAATTGAAATAAACCCTGTCATCAGAGGAAAGCCCTAAACTCCTTTTTCTGTTGCCCTGATGGATCACAGTGTTCAAATGCCAGGGTAAAAGGAATTTCCAATTGTACGACGTCACAGGTACCTTCCCAGTGGGGGATAAAATGGAATGAAGTGTCATCTTCCCACAGTACCACCAAAGATCCACTCAGGAAGCATTTGAGGACATATGAGGACCAACTTCCCGTGTCTCTGCACATCTACTCATGTTCCTAGGAACTTGGTATCATTCCTGCCCCGTCGTGAGAGACAGGCAGTATGATTTCCAATTATTCCTGAAAATGCCAGGGGAATTTTGATATTTTTCCCTGCAAAGCTTATTTCTCCATGCCGTAGAGTCTTGGCATAAGGCTAAGATGCACTCCATCCCCTGTCAATCTTCGCTCCACCCCAGAGGGAAGGGTACCACTTGGGCCACAGGCCTTCCTGCTGCACAGGCATAGCAATTGCTCTTGTTTAGGCTTTGCACCATATATTTGATCCATTCTACCCAGGCATTTGTACCTCCATATATTTTGAACCTTCCCAGGGCATCTTTTCTACTAATGTCTATTTGTGATCCATAAACCCCACTTACTGAATCATCTGCTCTCTGTCTTGCAATTAGCAAAGGGTTGCACTGCAGAGACTCACATCCTGGGAGAGATTGTCCTTTAGATACGGTAATTTTTCTTTTCAACTCTATAACCGTTCATTGCTCACTGTCCATCCCCTAAACTCTGTGGTCCAAATAACACTGTACGAGGAGGGGCAATGAGAGACAGCAACAAAAACTGTGCACTTATTTAAATCATCCTTAGACTCAGTCCCCTTGGACACGTTTCTTTTCATAACTCAATTCTCTTTAGCT
Organism: Patagioenas fasciata; assembly: GCF_037038585.1. Lineage (NCBI taxonomy): Eukaryota > Metazoa > Chordata > Aves > Columbiformes > Columbidae > Patagioenas > Patagioenas fasciata. The sequence continues at coordinate 2,499,373 of NC_092528.1, forward strand.
CTGTACATCCCCACAGTTAAGGATGTGGCAATCATCTACTCAAATTGTTAGGGAACCTTCAGTTTCAGTGATGTTTGTTAAGTAACCCATTTGTAAATTCTACATACACAGGATTAACAATCCCCAAAAGTTTCATTTCATTTTCATCTCTGTATCTTTAGTCGAAGGGGGTCGTCAGTTGTCAATACTTGCCACTCGTCATTGTCCTTTGGAGGTTCGATTGGCTCTTTAATGCGTGTCTAATGAGTCCACCCTTTCTCAGCTGGTTGTACCACTGTCTCGGTGAGCAGCAGAATTTGAAATGCTCCTTCCCAATCTGGCTGAAGCTTCCGTTTCTTTCCAGGATTTGACCAGGACCCAGTTTTCAGGCTGAAACTTGTGAGCTGCAAACTCTAAAGGCAGAGTTTGTGCCAGAAGGCCTTGTGCCTGAGAGAAGATAGGCAAGACAACCCGAGTATACAGTTTTTGAGAAATAAATCCTTAGTTTCAAACTGTGGAGGTCCACCTATTATTAAACTTTTGCTACCACTGCTGCTGCGGCAGTGCTCAGGAGGAAAGCTTCTCCCCCTCTGGCAAGGTGATCAACCAACACTAGTATGTATTTAATTCGACCAGCTACAGGCAAATCACCTTGAATATTTTGAGAGAGTTGTAAACTTGGACCCTGCCCTCCTGCAGGCTGCTTTTTAAGTGCCTTTTTATTTATTCTTTTACAAACCACCCATCTTTCACAAATTTGCTTGGCTATAGTATAAATTCCCGTATTACGTCACACATTGCTTGTGTTCCCCAATAACTCTCCTGATGTAGAATCGCTAATACCTCCCTCATGATTTGCTTATTTAACATTTCTCTACCATCTGGGAGTACCCATTTCCCACTCTGTTCCCTGGCTCCTAATTCTTGGAGGACTTCTTATTTTTCATCAAAAACTGGAATTTCCTGTGAGGCCAGGACCTCAAGCGTGAGATAACTTACAGTTATTAATTCAGGTTTTAAGGCTGCTTCTCAGGCCATTTCATCTGATAACCAATTTCCCCTGACACAAAAGGAGTTTCCCCTCTGATGTCCTAATGGACATCATGTACTACAGCCACTTCTATTGGTGACATCAGATTATGTAACACTTGTCCAACTGGTTCTTCCCGAACCAATTCTTTCCCTTTGCTATTAATTAGACCCCATTCTTCCCAGATTTTCCCAAAGGTGTGCACTACTCCAAATGCATATCTAGAACCATTACAGATGGTACCTTCTTTTCCATCTAACACTTGCAGTGCCTGATTGACAGCGTATAGCTGGCATGTTTGAGCTGACCAGTTATTAGGTAACCTGCCCGTTTCTTATTTCACCACTCACACCTTCAACGATGGCACACCCATTGTGTCTTTTCCCCTGAATTATCCCTGAAGTCCCATCTATGAGGAGGTGCAGCCCATTGTCATCTCTCCACAGGAAAGTAGCAGGGTTTAATTTCCTGCTTTCTTTCACCAGAAGAGCGGTGACTGCTGCAGTTTGCACACACTCAAGACACTGGGTCTAAGAGCTTAGATAAGTGTGCCACTGGCTGTCGCTTCCCCCCAGCCCACTTGCTGGTGGAGCAGTGTGGGAGGCAGAACAGGCCACCCTGTGCAAGCATTGCTCAACAGTACCAAAAACATCTCTGTATTATCAACACTGTTTTTAGCACGAATCAAAAAACATAGTCCCATACTAGGTACTACAAAGAACATTAACTCCACCCTGGCCAAAACCAACACAAACTTCCAGGTAATAGAATAGCTCTCAAATTTTCTCCTTATCACCCCCCCAGGCAGTAACTGTGCTTCCACACCCAGAGCCTGTAAAACATTTTTCTCTAATAAATAAGCTGGGGAATCTTCCACTAATATATTCCTTCTCCATACACTTTTAATTCTTATTATCACAGATAGGAATTTATTCATAATTGTCTCTCCTTCCTCCCTGCTACCCCATTTATTACAACTCTTTCTTCAGTTTTAGATCTTTTTAGGGTAGAATTTAGAAGGGATAGGGTAGCTTCTGTTTTTACTAAAAACTAGACCTCATTACCTCCTACTTTACCAATTACATGCCCCTTTGCGATTTAAACAAGTTGCCCCACAAAAAAGAAACACCACAAATATTTTCAGCCCCTCTGATTTTCCAAAGTGTATTGAGTTTTCTTCCTTTGGTCATTTCTAACAGTTACCGTCCTCGGGGTAAATATCCCACATTTCCACAACAATAGCATTCCATTTTCTCTCATTCTCTCACTTGTATCACCGACTTCAGTCTAAATCTTCTCGCTCTGGTGCTGCCAGGCCTTCAAGGAGAAGACGAACGACATAGCCCGCCGGTGGAGGGAACTCCATGCCAAGAAGGACCAGATGAAAAGCTACATGGAGAAATCTTTGAGAAGGTTAAAGGTACGCCTGCTCCTGATCAGCTCCGCTGACGTGACCCTGAGCCACAGCGCCACCTTCTCCCCTCATTGCATCACCCCGTCCCTGCTGCTCCCTGCACGGGACAGCTGGCATCAGAGCAGTGTCCCCTCCCCAAACCCGCTGCACCCCAACGCTTTGAGCACCCTGGACGGTCCAAAATGCTCTTTGCAGCCCGAGCTGGCCCTGCCTGGGCTGGAGATCCTTCCCAGGCAGCCCCCACATTCTGGGGGTGCCACCCAGACCCCACAGCACTGGGTACCCCAATACCCGCCAGAACTGGGCTTCGAGCATCCCCTGGTGTGGGATGCAGCCAGATCTCCAGCGATGGGGAGGTTGCCAGGTTGGGACTCCAAAAAACTACCCATGACCGATCTGACACCCCCGCAGATGTGCACCCCCAGCAACACGCCGGCCACGCTGCCCAACGTCCCCGACACTGTGGTCACGTTCTCCAAGCTGCAAACCCCTGAGAACCGGTAAAGCAGCAACAGCCCCATCGCCTCCATGGCCTGTGCCCACGAGAGCTTCAGCCCCTTTTGGGCTTCCTCGCCCCACAACCCCCAGCCCGCCTGGCTGCCCCCTCCTCACCCAGCGTTGGGAGTGGGGGCTCCCCTGAGAATCGCACTGGAAGAATTTTCTAGGTAGTACTCCTAGGGTGGGGGGGCACACACTCTTGGGAAGGGCACTGGCCCTCAAGACCCTCTAGATGGTCTTTCCTCCCCTCATTTTTTAAAAATATATATCTAACGTATTATAAATCCAGAGAGAAGGAGCAGCAGCACAGAGGTGGGTGCTGGGTGGGGGGGTTTCTTAGTGCCCCCTCCCACCAGCATCGCTGCAGCGGGGCTGGAGAGCAAAGGGGAGGCAAATAACAAAGAAATCGATGGCTGGAGACAGCTGTCGGCCCCCGGATCATGGCTATGGGGGCACCCTGGACTGAGGGGGCACAGCCGCTGGGCCCCCTGCCTCTGCATGTCCCAGAGCCCTGATGAAGCCCCCAAAGCGCTCCCCTCCTCCGGCTCCCAAAATCAGCCCGGCTTCTTGCACAGCCCCTATGGGGCCCCCTTACCCCGTCCTCCCTCCCTCGACACCCCCAGGGTCCAGGGGGATTCTACAAGGTGATGTCCCCCCGTCACTGCCACTGCCACACACGGTCCTTCCCAGGGGAGGGGAGAGCTGGGGGGGTTTCAGTCTTGAAATCAATCTTGCAGCGGCGGGCGGGCGGCGGCGCCGCACCCTGAGCTCTCTGGGTAGCCTGGCCAGGTGGCTGCTCCGCACCTGGGCGCGCCTGGTCGGGGGCCGCGGAAGGCGCCGAGCTGTGCCAGAGGACGATGAAGGTGGGTTCCGGGCCTTTAAGGAAAAGATGGCTGACATAGCCTGCCGGTGGAGGAAACTCCATGCCAAGAAGAACCAGCTGAAAACCTACATGGAGAAATCTTTGAGGAGGTTAAAGTTACGTCTGCTCCTGATGAGCTCCGCTGATGTGACCCTGAGCCACAGCGCCACCTTCTCACCTCCCCTGGGGAGACAGTCTTGGGCCAGCACTTCTGTCCAAGCCTCCCTTGAACCTGGCGGGGTGAGGAACAGGACTGGCAGGGCATGGGGGTTTGTACTGCAGATGGGGAAAGCCCTGATAGCGCTTGGGCAGCAGAGAGCTTGTCCAGTACCAGTGTGATCTCCTGGTGGGGGAAACATCACTAGGAAGATGATCAGCTGCGAGTCCAAGCTCTGAAGAAAGCCGTGAGAGAAAGAAAGGAGAAAACACAAAAGGAGATGGAGCTTTTGAGGGCTAAGAAGAAACTCGAAGCCCTGAAAAAAGGAACACCAGAAGCTCAGCAGCCAAGTGCAGAAGCACTCCATCTTCAAAAACTACCTGGAGAATGTGGTGAAGATCTCCCCACAGGTGAGTTTGGACATGAGAGACAGATCATGGCCTCAGGGAGGGCTGTATGTGGATGTTAAACCTGGAGGAGATAAGGCAAGTCCAGGGAAATCATGACACTTGGTCAAACCCAGACACCTCAGGTGGGATGGGAGGAGGTTCCCTGCAAGCCAGGTGAGCCAAGGGGACCAGAGTGAGGGGAGGAAAAGCAGAAAAGGAGATGAAGGCTTGAGAAAACCCAAGAAAAAGTGTTAGAAGGGGGAACAGCACAGAGCTGAGGGGCATGGGGACCCCTTTGTGTCACTGTTTCACGTGACATGGATGGTTTGGGAGAAGGGCCAAGCTGCCCGAAAATGGGAGCCCAGGCAGCTGTCGGGAAAGCTGAGCCCTCTCTCAAGGGTGTGTGGGCGTCCCTCCCTGCATCGCTCGCACTCCTGCGGCCTGGCTGCCCCACTCCCATGGCTGGGTGACTTGGCCCTGGCAGCTGCACTTGTGCTTTGTTTCCTATCAGAGCACTGGGGGGTGGTACGACATCTCCCCTTGCTGCTGGCAGTGGCAGCTCTGGGACCGGCACAATGGGGCCATCAAACAGGGAATGTGGCGACGCTCACAAACCAACTGGGGCAGCAGGCTCGCCAAGAGGGGAAATCTTTCAGCTGGGGGAGGTGTTGTCCCTGGTCAGGACAGGGTGCCAAACAGTACGAGACTTGCAGTCATGAGGGGAGGGCAGGGGCATTACTAAATCCAGGATCCTTGTGCTGCAGTTTGAGGACATCCAGGACGTCATTTCCCGCTACAAGCTGCTGGTGAGGACGTGCAAGGACCTGCAGCAGTCCCAAGAGAAGGACAGGGAAATGATGGAGCAAGCCAAGGTGCTCCTGGATCAGTATGAGGCAGAGAAAGCAGCTGAGATCCTGCAGTGCCAAAATGAGCTGGAGCAGCTCCAACGACATTTTGCGCAGGCTCAAAGTGATGTCCGCTTCTGGGTGAGGAACTGCGGGATGGGCAGGGGAAGATCTCCAAGGCCTGGCTGGGTGAAGCCACAGGGTCATGGCAAGGCACAGTGGCAGACTTTGTAATTGGAGGAGATGCCTCATTTCATCCCTGCAGCAGGGGGTGCAGAATGACAAATGACAGACCAGGTCTGGAGCAGGTTATGTCTGGGCTTAAAACAAGTCCAAAAGTGACCCAACTGGTAATCATCTGGGCTGTACCAAGGCACATGAATGTGTAGAAACGCGCGCAGCTCTGCTGGCCTCTGTTCCCTTTGCATCACTCTGAGGGGGCCTTGCCAAATTCCCTTCCTGGATACTCCAGGCTGCAGGAGTTGAGTCCCACCAGGTAAAGCTGGAAAGCGTGTGGTCTGGGTGGGTGGTGGTGGGATGTGCTGCCCCCAGGGTGTCAACTATCGGGGTATCTGGAGGACCCACTAGAACGAGGGGTGCAGGAGCTGGCAGAGAGATGGGGCTGCTCAAGGAGTAGCTGTGGTAGTTCCTGGATCTGCTTCCACCACACCAAGCTGAACCAGCTCCAGCATAGCCCTGGGTGAGGACAGGTTCTTCCTAGCAAAACAAAGGAGTGTGGAAGCCAGGCTCTCCAGCACTGAAGCAGCATCTTTGCTGGGACATATCACCATGCTGTGTGTCTGATGGGCTGATGAGGGACAGACGCTACAATATGTGGATGGCATTCCTACTGAAAACGCTCAAAAGTGGTTTATGGACAGAAGCAGCCAGCCCTGAGGTGATCTGGACCTTTGCCAAAAACCCTTTCCCACAAAAGGCAGAGATAATTGCCCTTACTCTGCCCTGGAACTAGCTCAAGGTAAAACTGTTAGCATCTATACTGACTCCAAGAATGCTTTCAGGGCTGTGCATGTGCACAGAGCAATTTGGAAAGAAAAGGGACTTTTGAACTCTCGAGGCAAACAGATCAAGCATGCGGAGGAGATATTGGAACTACTGAAGCAGTTCAACTTCCTAAGAAAACGGCAATCACGCACATTAAGGCGCACCAGAAAGTGAGCTTGGAATCGGAAAAGGCTGGCGGACACAGAGGCAAACCAAACGGCTCAGCACAAGGTAAAAACACAAAGTGCTCTCGTCCTTGGTGGGCAGGTCTCTAACAGGTAAGCCAGAGTGTACTAAAGAGAATCGAAACTCATCGTAGATTTAAAGGAATCACATCATAAGGAAGGGTGGGCTCAAACGCCCCAGGGAAAACTTACCACCCCCTCTCATCTGGTTTGGCCTTTAGGAAGGGAAGAACAGAAGAAGGGGCCTTGGGGACCAGAACCACTACGCAAACATTTGATTAGGGAGACAGGAGCTAGAGATTTGTCTGTCACTGTGGAAGAGGTGACAGCGGTGTGATCTTTGCCTCCAGACTAATCCCAAAAATATGCCCAAGCTAGAAATGGGTCAAATGGGGAAAGGGAATGGGCCTGGACCACAATGGCAAACTGATTGTTCAGAACTCCCAGGAAAAGGGGGGTACCAATATTTGTTGGTATTAACTGATGTTTTTTCAGGTTGGCCAGAAGCGTTCCCTACCAGGACAGGAAAAGCTTAGGAGGTGACTAGAACATTGATACACAAAATAATACCAAGGCTTGGAGTCCCAGCTGTTAGATCCTCTGATTGAGGGCCACATTTTACTGACGAGTATGTGAAGTCTTTTGCAGAGAACTTTGAAACCATAATAGGAAGGTCCATTTCAAGACCCCCTGCCTGCTACCAATATTAGAGAACAGAATGCCTGGATTCGCCATTCTAGAGTGAAGAAAGCCTGCGAAACACCACAGAGGGTAACCCGGGTGCAACCTGGAAAACTCTGTTTTTCACAATCACCTTTTGGTCCTTCTGGGGGACCAGCCTGGGTGGTGCTTCCCGCATTGGGAAGAAGAAACCCAAAAGAACAAACAAGTAGAATTTTTGGTAGATATGGGGGCAACACTAATGAAAACCTGGAAAGAAGAAACTTCAACCCCATGATGGGAGGGGCCTTTTTCTTGTTTTGTTAACTACAGAACCAGCTGTTTGGAGGGCAGAGAAAAGATGGACACACGTCTCTCAAGCTAAAGGACCCCTGACGGAAGAAAGAACCTTGAAAGTATCTCAAGAACCGGGCGAACTGAAATTGAAGTTGACTCGGGGTTGTAAATAGACTGTGGTATAAGCATATCCACAAAGGGAACTTACCAACAGGATTGTGTAATGAATGTCTAAGAATAGAAGATCAGGAAACCAGAGCTCGGTTGAGGATTCTAGTTGCCACTGGAAGAATAGAAAAAAAATAGCCAAGAATGGTGGGAGGTATTTACTGAAGGGGTGAATGGGAATTTAGAGAGTCCGCCAGTGATGAAAAGAATAGAGTGCAGACAGAGAAATCAAATTCCGTGTTGCTCCTGTTGTTCCTAGGAAGTGAAGGCTAAGAGTTGGGAAACAATAATCGCCACACTAACAACAAAAACAGGAAAGGCGGGGACACGGCCCTCGCTGCCGAGAAGACGACGAACTCGGCTGCCGGCTGCAACCTGCTCGGCCAGAGAGCGTGGAAACCTGGACCTGATCCTCTTGCCAGGAGCGGTGACTTATTGTTCCCAACTTAGCCTGGCTAATCCCTGTACCAAGTGCTACGAGCGTGTGAGAATAGGAAGACTAACCCAGTATGTTCTAAATTATCACACTCGTATTAATTCTGGATGTTATGATAGAACAAAATTGGAGAAGTGTGAAATCCAAGGGCAGAAATTATGGGTAGCAACTAACCTAGAGAAAGGTGGACTCGGTGTAGGCTCTGCCTCCTGCCCTAGGGGAGAACAGAGGATCTGTTTTACACAAGTTGGTAGGAGGGCCTATTCAGATGGAGGGGGAGTGCAAGACAAAACTTGAAACAGAGAGGAGTTTAATAAATGCCCCATAGGAGGAATGCAAACTTGGAAAGATGGTGAATGGCCTGCACAAAGAATATCTGAATACTATGATCCAGCCACATGGGCCCAAGATGGAAACTGGGGAATCGCATGCCCCTATATATATGCTAAACCAAATTATTCGGTTGCAAGCAGTGGTTGAAATAATAAGCAACCAGACGGCTGAGGCACTGAATCTCATAGCGAGACAATTGTCTCAGACCAGAGCTGCAGTGTACCAAAATCAGGTAGCTTGAGATTGTCTTTTAGCTGAAGAGAGGGGGGCGTCTGTGGGAAACTGAATACTTCGGAGTGTTGTTTGGAAAGAGATGGCAATGGGGAAGCCATAATGACAATAGCAGAGGAGATAAAACGCGTTGCACATGTACCAATACAGAAATGGAATTCTATACTTAGTAGCCATTGGTGGGGTAACTTATTTGGGGGAGCCTGGTGGAAGAAAATAGGCTTCATGATAGTACGTGCATATCTGGGTTTACTGTTTGTGCCACGTATGACCCCGTGCTTTGTTCGGTTAATACATTCAGTAGTCCAAGCCATGCAAATCTCAGGCACGCCTATAGATCCTGAAATGGCAGCAAAAGGAACGGGGTATAAACTAATGATTTTAAAAAATAACACCAAACTGGACCTGGCCATCGCACTGGGAAGAAGAAACCCAAAAGGAAAGTGCTAGGAACTGCAGTGAGCGGGGTCACCACGCCAAAGAGCGCGAGCTCCCGCTGCAGCCCAACAGATGCCATTGCTGCCGGGGCACCAGCCACCCGGTCATCAGCTGCCCCAGAAGAGCAACACGAATGTTTTGTTCAACATGAGAATTTGTTTGTTCTTCGAGGGAGAAAGATAAGTCTTCTCCTGTCAAAGCAGCCTTCTTACTTGTGGTCCGAGAAAAGGTTAAATAGGAAATCATCACGTTAGTACAAGAATTTACTAACCTTCCCGAAAAGGGGGGAACTGATAGAGGGAACTAACTAACTAACTAACCCATTATGTTAAGAAAAAACAGAACCTTGTCGAATGCCAAGGTAAGAGGTTTTACAGCACCTAGATGTAAACTTGAGAAGACGAGATAACTAAGATTTACAGCAAAAGGGCGGAACCAGTCTGATTTCAATCGACTTGGCAGCTTGGGTTCCAGTCAATTCCACATAATGAGCCAAAGGTAAAGAGTTCACTGTGACGAGGCTGAAGGAGCCTTCATCCAAAGACCCCTCCTCAAGACCACCAGATGGCACTGCGCAGGTGCAACAGGGAGGGGTCAAGGAGGCGACTATGGAAATGATCACCTGGGACTCATTTTAATAAGAAGTGGGAAAGGTTATGAATATGTAGAGGCGTTCCTGGGGTCATTATGAATACGTAACACCTTACTGTATTTAAACACACCTCATATTGTTAGAAGTTGCGCATGAACAGTGGAACGATCCCCCTTGCGCCCGACGTCGAAATGAACATACCTGCTTTATAACCTTGTGAGTTGGGAAGTTTTATGACTTGACAGATTGTAAAGTTGTTTCCGCTCACCATCACGGCCAGAGAGTCCTGCAGCCCCGGCGCAGCTCTGAAGCAAGAAACAACAGATGTAGAAGGCAACCCCAGCTCCTGCAGCATCCTTTTCTTACTCCTGCAGCATCCTTTTCTTACTCCTGCAGTGATCACCGCCCCTTAAGGGGTGGGGAGGAGGAGGAGATCCCTTCGGTACCTGCAGTCTGCTGGTTCACTGCTGGGGCGCAGTGCTAGGGGCGGGAAATATGAAAATAAACCGGAGCAGCAGCGCTCCTGGGGCGGGGGGTGGTCCCTGCAGAGCATCCCCCCGGGAGCCGGGCCTCGGCTCAGCCCGACCCAAACCCGCCCCACGCCCACCCGGCAGAACCTCAGGAACCAGGGGACAAGTGACCCCAAGATGGGGGTGGCCGGGCAGAGAATGGGTTCCCTCTGGCTGGGAAAGGAGGGGTTGAGCTGAGGGGGAACGGGAGGTTTGGAAAAGGGGAAGGGGGATCCCTGGCAGGCAGCGAGGCTGGAGGGGGTCCCGTCCCCTCACCCAGCCACGCGAGCTCCGCCAGGGGCTGCAGCGCCGCTCCCCGCGGCCGCCGTCCTGTCCGCGCGAGAGACCGCCCCGCCGCCATCTCTAGTGAGGGCACAGCAGCCGCGCTCTCCCCGCCCCGCAACAGACACCTCATCAGCCACCGCCCAAACGGCGCCGGTACCCGAGGAGGAGGGCTCGAAGGACGTTAACTCCCCCTCCTCGGCGGGGTGTGCCCGCTTCCCAAGAGCGGCTCCCAGAGCGACCAGCTCCCCTCCTACCCAGTGGCACGAGGCACGGCCTCAGTGCGGCGGCTTCACTGCCCACACCGAAGATGGCGGCGCGACGGGAGCAGGAAAGCGTGAGGCGCTGCAGGCGTCAGGCCCGGCCCGGGAGCCCCCAGCCGCTCCTGCTCCCACGCACCCCCCCCCGTTTGCTTTTCATTTGTGTATCGTATATAAATGCAGGGACAAGGAGCAGCGGCACGGAGCAGGCTGCTGGGTACGAGGTGTTCCCTCAGCACACACACCCACACCCCCCCATCCCGGGCCGCTCCGCACGAAAGGGAAGGTGAGGGAAAAACAAAAACTAAAGGCACAGAGGCATCCTGGCTGAAGCCGAGCTGTGCTCATCTACCCTTTGAATGACAATTCCAAAGGCACATCCCCACTCACGAAAGCTGGTGGCTCCGCAGGGTCCCCAGCAGACACAACCACCGGCCAGCGGGGCAGGGGGGGCTCTGCCCGGGGAGCTCCCGCAGGGTCCGCAGTCTGAGGACAACGCTCTGCCCACAGCCCCGCACCGAAACCGCCGGAAGGTCCCACAGCCTCCTTGTCAAGCCCAAGGGAATCTGAGCTGGGCCCGTATACGGTCAGTGCTCCAGAAGCTTCTCTGCTCCCAGGCGTTTCATTAAACGAGGGCCCCGTCTGTCAGCCGAGGGCTGTGGGCGTGACCAGAGCGCCCATCAACCGGAAGTGCCGGGCGCTTTCCTGCGGCTGCAAAGTGCTGCGACATGGGGCTGTGGGCACCCCGGGGCGGGGCGCGGAGCTGCTGCGTGCCCCCAGTTCTGGGTCCCCCGACCCAGAGCAAAGCACTCCCCTCCTCTGGCTGCCGACCGTCAGCCCGGCTTCTTGCACAGCCCCCTGGTTACCCCCTCACCCCGTGCCCCCAGTTAGTCCCAGCGGGTGTTTCTGAAGCCCATGGACACCTCAGCCCCACCCGGGGTGCAGGATGGGCCTTTGCTGGCTCTGCCCTGGTGCCCACCAGTTTGCTGCCAGTGCTCCCTCTGGGGGGCCCTGGATACCACCGGATCCACCTGGGCACCCCCAAAGTGCCTTTTTAGCACTAATTTTTCTCCTGAAAAGCAAACACAGCGGAGCTTTCTGCCATCCTGCCCCAGGGACCCCCACTCAGACCACACCGGCACTTGGTTGCCCATCGCCATTTATTGCAGTCGCTGCCCCCACCCTGAAGCACGCAGGCTGTTGTCCCACACTGCCAGCACCACCCCCCATGTCCCCCCAGCTCCACCACGAGGAGCGGCTGCCCCAGCAGTCCGTGCTGCCCCCACATCCCAGCCCAGACCCCAGACCCCCGTCCCGCCCTGCCCAGCTGCAGGCACAGACCCGTCCCCCCAGACAGCAGGGTGTCCTCTGCCCCCCGGTGCCCTGACAGGGCCATACCTGGCCGGCTCCTCGAGGTCGTGGTGTCTGGGGTGGCCCTTGGCGTTGTCGGCAGCTGAGAGGCCCCCATCATGGAGAGCTGCTCGTCCTGCCGGTTCCCATCAGTGCCATCCTGGCCCGACAGCTGCATTGCGTCCTTCTGGGAAGGGGAGAGCATGTGACCCAAACACGGGGCCCCACTCCGCATCCCCCAGCAACCCTCCCCCAGCCAGCTCTCCCTGGGGAAACTGAGGCACGGATGGATCCCCCCGCAGGCTCAGCATCCCCCTCCCCACCTCCGTCATCCCTACCTTGTTGGGGCTGCGGGCGCCGGATGGGGACGGCCGTGGGGTGCTGGGCGGTTGGGGCTGGAAGCGCTGGGGCATGAGGGTGTGTGGGCCCCCGCAGCTCTGCGGAACAGTGGGGTACCTGCACTCGCCCGTCCGTTCCCTGTGGGACAGGACACGGGGTGCTCAGTACCCGGCAGGTGGCACCCCATGTGTCACTCGACGCCAGGGAGGGGTCAGGGGGCAGTTACGGTCCAGGCGCCAGCGTGTGGAGGGGCCGGTCGCAGGACAGGCAATGGAAACCAGGCAGCAGCTGCCTGGAGAGAGGAGAAAAGGGCTGGGGAGCTCCTGGGGGGCACAGCCCCACCTGCACACCGTCCCCTGCCACAAAAAGCCTCTGCACCCACCCCTCAAGATTGGTTCGGGAGGGCTCCTCCCACACGTGCCCCCTCATTGTGCCCCCTCCATCACTGGGAAGCTGCAGCTGGCAGGAGCACAAGGCACAGCCACTTGCTCAGCATCCCAAGGGGCGCTGCCCACACGGCTCCCACGCCAGGGTACCACAGCGGCACGAGCTGGGACAGCCAGCAGGAACAGGGCCAGCACTGCCAAAGGCACCGCTGTCCTCATCGCACTCACTTCCTAATCCCAGCGGCATCGTCACGCTCTGGCTGCAGCGCCTTCTGGAGCTGCCCGCTGAGGCTCTTCCACCGCTCCTCCTGCTGCTCCCGGAACGCCCCCAGCTCCCAGCGGTCCAGCTGTGGATGGGTGACACCCTCAGCCATCTACCCCAGGATGGGACATGACGGTCCCCAGGGGGACAGCCGGGAGGGGGCACCCTCGCAAGGATGCTGCCTCAGGCTGCCAGGCCCCCAAGGTGCCAGTTCTGCGTAGAGGGGACGAGCCCTCACCTTGCAGTCCATCTGTCTCTGCAGCTCTTTCTGGAACTGGTGCCAGCCCTCCTCCTGGCCCGTCACCCGGCTCGTCACCTCCTCCACCGCCTTGTTCAGCCGCTCCTCGCACGCCTCAAACTGGCTGCGACTGACTTCGTCAGCCAGGGTGGCTTTGTCTGCTTTCTAGCAACGGGGAAAGGCGGGAGAGCGGTGGGGACAGGATCCAGGGACAACGTGAGAGGGAGAAGTGGCTAGGTGGCCCTGTTCACCCCATCACCCCCGTGGGGTTGGTCCCACCAGCCAAAGGCACTCGGGGTCACAGAGGGACCTGGCAAGGGACCCGCAGCCGGGCTGGAAATCCTCCCTCCCCCGGCTGGTTCTGCCAGCCGGCACCCAAGGGACAAGGGGCGTTTGTCACCCTGCCCGGGACACCCTTGGCTGGCACCAGGGCCCCTCGAGCCCCTACCTCATCGATTCCCAGCACCAGCAGCTGCTCCTTGTCTGCTTTCTGCTTCTTGAGCCTCTCCAGGGCCTGGGACAGAGCCTCCCAAGGCAGACAGCAGCCCGTGACGCCACGGCAGGGTCGGAGCTGCCCCCCGGCCAGCCGAGCACCCCCTGCCTCCCCTCCCCACCCCATCAGAAACCTCCAGGAAAGGAATCGGGAAGCTGTGCAGGGCTGCGAGCAGGGTGGCAGGCGGACAGACCCCTTGGGGTCCCAGCCTGGGCTCTGCCTGCGGGTTACAGCCACCCACCTTGATGTCCTTCTGCTCCTGCTGGCCATCCTGCTGGAGGTTTGCAAGGGCCGAGCTGAACTTCTCATAGTCCTTTTCGAGCTGCATGATGCTGGCCTGGAGGCACTTGAGCTGCTCGTCCTGCTGCAGGGACTAAGAGGACAAGGCGGTGCTGAGCCAGGGGGTGGCTGCCCCGCGGGGACAGACCCAGGGTCTTTTGGCTGGTGGCTGCGGGCTCTCAGTGCAAGCAGGACATTTGCTCCAAGGCTTTAATTCCCTTCCATGCTGCTGACTCCCACAAGCCAATTAGGGGGGCAGCGAGGGGTTCCCCCACGTTACAGCAAAGCAGAAATGCCTGGGGGGTCCTGGCAGCTCAAGCCCCCTACACCGTGTCTCCTTACCTGTTTCCTCCACTTCGGGTAACTCTCCACCTTGCTGCCCGCCTTCTGGGCCAGGGATTCCAGCTGCTCCTCGAGCTTCTCGCAGTGCTGGAGGAGCTTCCCCAGCAGCGCCCTGGTGTCCCAGTTGCAGCCGGGGCACCCTGCGTGCTCGTGTCCCCCGCTCTGCGCCATCGCCCTCGGCTCCTCCAGCTGCTGGTAGGGGAGGAGGAATCAGCTCTGAGCCGCATTGGATGCCGCCCACAAGCCCAGGTGCCGTGGAGGCTCCACGGCCCCATCTGGCCAGGGAATGTGGTCGGGACACTGCCAGGACTCCCCCCGAGCCAGCAGGGGCTGGGAGCACTGCCCCCGGGCCTCACATCTGCCTGCAGCTGCTCAGCTGTCTCCATCACCAACTTATTCACATACTCGGCCACAAACTGCTCCAGCTCGGCCTGGGTTGGCTCCTGCTGCTTCCCCAACTCCTTCCGCTCTGCCTTGACCTTCTGTCCCTTGGGCCTGGCCAGTGAGACGGGGGCAGGGGCAGGTTTAGCCTTCGTGGGGGTGTCCCTCGGCCCCCAAACTGGGATGCTCCCAGACCCCAGGCTCCCTCGCAGCCCTGCGGGGTAGGAAACCCTCTCCCATCCTTTTACCGCGGCTGTTGGGTCATCTGGCCGCTGCCGTCTGCTTTCCTGCCGGCTCCAGCCGCCTTCACCTTTCTGGGAGCATCCTCCACCTTCCTGATCTGTGAACGGCAGTGGGGGCAGTGAGGGCACAGCCCCCTGTGTCATTCTGGCACAAGGACCCTTTGGCTGCCCCCTCCCTGCCCAAACTGGCATCCCCACAGCCCCTCGGGGACTGCTGCTGGCTCACCTTCTCCTCCTGCCCATGGAGGACCCTGGCCATGTCTTGCAGGAAGGCCACCTGGCACTTGAGGTCGGCCAGGATGCTGGTGATGCTCTGCCGGCCTAGAGGGACATGGTGCAAGGGGATGTGCTGTCGGTGAGGGGGTCTCAGCCTTGGGGCCACGCTCTGAGCATGACGAACCCCTGACCCAGGGTGTCCCCACGCCAAACAACCCCCACCAGCCCCCCGGTGCTCTCACCTCCCTCTGGGAAGAGCCGGCGCACGTTGTCAAGATCTGAATGTTCTGCTTTGGTAGATTTAAGCTGCTCCACCTGCTCCTTCAGACCAGCGCAGAGGTGGCCGAGCTGCCCAACCTGGGAGAGAACCTCCCGCATCTCCGACTCGTAGCTGGAGGTGCTGGTGGAGCCCCAGGGCTTGGCCGGCTCTTGGGCATCCCCTGGGATGGTGGCTTGGGAGCTGGAGGACCCAGGCTGCACCCCAGGGGTGGTGGTGTGGGTCCCAGGTGATCGTGGCTGCATCCCCGAGGTGCTGGCCTGGGTGCCCGGGGATCCTGGCTGCAACCCCGGGGTGGTGGCGCCGGCACCACAAGATCCTGCGTGAGCAGAGGGAGTGCCTGACAACTTCACAGGGGTCACTGGTTCCCCCTGTGTCCCTGCTTGCATCCCCGGGGAGCCAGACCCTGCAGTCCCCTTGCTGGTCTCCATCCCAGGCTGTGTCCCACGTCCCTTCGGCCCCAGTGCGGAGCGCTTCCTGGCCTGGGTATCCATGGCTACCTGGGTGGGCTCGGCGGGGGCAGACTGGCCCCCAGCGCCCTCCTGGGAAGAAGAGGCAAAGGGCAGCAGGGTTACTAGCAGCTGGGCAGCCGTGAGGACAGACCCCAGAACCTCCCGCCGTGTCCTCAGTCCCCATCCCCAAACCACCATCTCGCGGGGCCAAACCCGTGTTGAACATGAGAGCCCAAATGCAAAGGGATCATGGGCTCAGACCGGCCATAGAGCCGGGGGGACGGGACCTCCAGGGATGGGAGCCCCAGCATTGCTGCCCAGCACCCCCAACCCACAGACTGTGCCCCGAGGCAGGAGGGCTGGTGTCCCCGAGGGAGCGGGGGACGCAGCCGCCTCCTGTCCCTGCGCAGCCCGGCAGCGTCCTGGGGCTTCCCCTGGAGCTGGGCGAGGAGAGAGACACCCGTTCAAATGTGGGAGCGGGATTTAAAGAACATCCCCAAATGAACTGGGGCACGAGGCAGAGGGACGCTGGGCAGGGCTGTGCCTGGAGGCCGCGGCTGAATTGCGCAGGCAGAGCTTTATCTCTCCTCCTTCCCTTCCCATGGTTCTGTTTGGATGGCTCTCTAGTTCAGAAGTGCCTTAGCAACTCTTGGGACACCCTTCCCATTCTTCCCTCCTGCTTCCCTTCACGCTGGTGACACCGATGGCCGTGGGGCACGGGCACAGTGTGACAGGGCAGCAGGAACAGGGAGGGTACAAGGGCCCAGCTCTCTCCCGGGGCACCAGGGGACACTCACCAGGCCAAGGGTCTCCTGTATCTCCTGGATGTCCTCTGCAAGGCCAGAATGCGCCTCCTGCATCTCCTCCTTCATCTCCCGCATGTCCTGTTTCATTCCAGAATGCGTTTCCTGCATCGCCTCCTTCATCTCCCGCACGTCCTCTGCCAGGCCAGACTGCACCTCCTTAAACTTGTTGATCTCCTCCCACAGATCCTGGAGTGAAACCCTTTCCTGGGAGAGTGGGTGGGGGGTGACCCCAGGGGAGGGTCCCTGGGGACCTGGACCCCGCTGTGCTCTGCTGCGGGAGCTCGGGCTTAACCCAGCCCTTGGGCTGAGGGCGGCACGAGGGCAGCGCGGAGCCCAGAGGAGGGGGCGTCTTGTGGGGGAGCACCCAGGGACCAGCAAGAGCATCTACCTTGGAGACAGCTCTCTCCTTCTCTTCTGTTGTTTTTGGCATCAGCTCCTTGGCCATGGAGGAGACTTCGGAGTTGCTCCTGGTCCCCTCCAGCGTGTCCTTCTCATCCAGCTGCTCCTCTGGTTTCCAGAGCTGCTGCCCGGTGCCCAGGGCTCCGTCCTCCTCCTTCTCCTGGCCAGGCTGGGCCTTGCTGTCCTGGTCCTTTGCCAGGCTGGGGGTCGGGCTCTGCCCTGGCTCCAGGACAGGCGACTCCTGCTGGCCCAGCTGCCCGATGATGGCCTCGAGCAACTTGTGCAGGGCCACCAAGTCGACAGCCCCCATATGGGGTGTCCCGATGGTGGCGTTCAGCAGCTCCAACAGACCGAGTGTGGCCATCGCTGCTGCTCCGCTGGAAAACACGGAGCCTGATGTGGGAAGGCGGGAGCTTTTCTGTCCGGAGGTGATGTTGGAGGGAATGGCAGGCAGCAGCCTTTGTCCTCCTCCTTCTTGCCACAGAAAGTGATCCAGTCACCGAACAGATCCAAGTGCTGAAAGTGATCAAACCACCGAAAGTGATGCAACCACCAATAGCGATCCCACCACCAGAAGTGGTTCAACCACCAATAGTGAACCCACCATCAAAAGTGATGCAACCACCAATAGCGATCCCACCACCGAAAGCGATCCAACTGCCAAAATGAGTCCACCACCACAGTGATCCCACCACAGCCAGTGACCAAATGGGCGAGGGGCACAGGTGACAGGGGACAATACAGTGTCTTGGTTGCCCGGCAACAGCTGCCCCAGGAGCCAGCGGGCACCGCCCTGGTCATTGTGATGAAGTTATCCACGGGATGGGAGATGCTGAGGGTCCCTCCTGCCTTTCCCGCTTTACCACCTACAACACAGCTGGTGACACCTCAAATGTTGTGGCAGTCACTGCAGACCCTGCCCAGATGCAAAATACAATCAGGCAGGTCATGGGGAATGAAATCTCATTTCACTGAATTAAATACCCTCAGTTTTAATTACAGAGAGAGTGGCTTTATCCATGTTGTGTACTCAATCAAACTCTCCCGATGTTTAATCCGCTCCTTTCCCCACGGCACAGCGGCCTCGGAGGCAATTCCCCTTCGTGGCAGATGTGCAGTGACTGGCTCACGAGTGCACCAGCACCTGGGAACCTGGGCTGAAAACAAGGCCAAAGTGCCCGGTTTAGGATGCCTTTCCCTGCGGTTGATCAAGGCAGACGGATGCCTTTGGAGAGGGAGCTGTTCTGAAGGGATTTCTTCTGCCTCTCTTGACTGACTGCTGGCACGAGCCAGCGGCTGCTGACCAGGAAATGTGCTCATCGCTTGCTCCCCCATGAACACTGTCCTGGCCTTTTCAGCTATAAAGACATAAACCAGAGTATGTTTCCTGTCCTCTGTACAAGAAGGCGGTTCAAATGCAAAGGTGATCTTGCCTGTAAGCAGCACGAACTGCTCTAGAGACAGCTCTTTGCTGGGGATGGAGCTGTGAGAGAGGTTCTCCAGCGGGCACGGCTGCCTCCCTTTTGAAACACGGGCAATCTTTTGCTGGGATTCCCGTCCCTCAGCCTGATAGCTCTGACATCTCCTCTGATGCCTCAGAAACGGTGCTGCTATCTACACAGCCATTGCAAGATCCTCCTGCTCTGTGAACTGAAGTTGCAGACCCCAACACAGAAAGCAGGGCTGCCATGATTCCTGAGAGTGAAGCCCACATCCCAAAGCAAGCCGGTTCTTAGAGACGGCCAAGTTTCGAGCAGCGCTGTCACACGTGAGCTGCGAGTCACACGAGGAAGAGTTCCAGAGGATGGAGCGTGTCCCCAGATAGTTTTTGCCAGCGCTGACTGAGGAAGAGGCATCCTGTCCAGGGACCTCTGCAGAGAGATCTCCAGGCAGAGCTCCAGGGGGGCAACAGCCCCTCTCAAACCCCATTTGTGCACCCCAAGTGGCCGCACTGCAATGGGCAAGCCTTCATCCCGGGCCAGAGATTCTGGGTCCAGAAGTCATGGCTTGCTCCTGGGAGGGTCTTTTTGTGTCAGCCACCTCCTGTGTTTTGCCACGCATTTCTCACTGTCAATGACTTTCATTTCTTTTCCCTCTACGCTCTCCTGCGGTTTTGCCGTGGAGAGCAGATGCCAACAGTCTATTCCAGCCTTAGGGGATCTTGCAGACTTCTCCTTTGCTGTCTGTGGGGCTGGCGATTGCCTTCTGCTGCCCCTGGTTCATTTTGAAGACTAATTCCTGGCAGACGTGGTTGGTGCTGCTGAGCAACACTCTTGGCTTTTTGCTGGTGCCCAGTAGGACACCTACAAGAAAGCAGGTATCAAAAACCTCTCGGTTCTTGTGGTGAATGGTGTTGTGAAGAATCATTTAACTTCTCATTTTCCTCCTGAGCTCCTGGGTTTTTTGGCAAGATTGGCCTCAAAAAGGGACGGGTCTGTCCTGGGGGGAGGTGGGGAGGGCACTAAATTTAGCCCAGTGCACAGAAAGCAGGGGCCGTACCGGGAACCGCGAGAGGCCCGGCCAGTGCCTCGTGTCCTGGGGAGCCCTGCCTGACTTTCTGTGCCCTAATGGGGTGCAAAGCAGAGCAGGGGGACAGGGAGCCGGGTGAAGAGGGTCCTGTGGGACCCCAAAACTCTCCCAACCCATGGTGCTGGTCCTCCTTGCATCACCCCGTCCGTGCTGCTCCCTGCACGGGACAGCTGGCATCAGAGCAGCGTCCCCTCCCCAAACCCGCTGCACCCCAGCGCTTTGAGCACCCTGGATGTCCAAAATGTTCTTTGCAGCCCGAGCTGGCCCTGCCTGGGCTGGAGATCCTTCCCAGGCAGCCCCCACATTCTGGGGGTGCCACCCAGACCCCACAGCATTGGGTACCCCAATACCTGCCAGAACTGGGCTTCGAGCATCCCCTGGTGTGGGATGCAGCCAGATCTCCAGCGATGGGGAGGTTGCCAGGTTGGGACTCCAAAAAACTACCCATGACCGATCTGACACCCCCGCAGATGTGCACCCCCAGCAACACGCCGACCACGCCGCCCAACGTCCCCGACGCTGTGGCCACGTTCTCCAAGCTGCAAACCCCCGAGAGCCGGCAGAGCAGCAACAGCCCCGTCGCCTCCATGGCCTGTGCCCGCGGGAGCTTCAGCCCTGTCCTGGTTTTGTTAAAAAACAAGTTTCTCTTTTAGTGAATTTGCCTGTCAGCTAAAGCCTTCATGTTAGCTGCATTTTCCTGGAGAACCCAACACATGTTTTGGTTAAACCTAGCAATGGAATGCAAACTTATTGATAAGCACGGATGGACATCTCATGAGAGGGGCAACGAGAAACTGATGATCGAGAGACTGACCAACGGTGTATAACATTCCATTCACGTGAATACTTCATATAAAAGTGGGAGATCACAAGGATCTCGTCCCTTTGCCCTTTTTTTCCCTTTTTCCTCATGGCTGACATTAGGAGAGGACCTTGCTGGTCATCCCTGCGAACTGAGGCCTAGTGAGAGACTCAATCCAGCTCCGCTTGGCTACAGACTCTAATTCAGGACTTCGGGTGCTGGCTCTGCAGAGTTGCTGAGACTTACAAGATTGGTTTTGTATATTTTGTATTATTTTCTCTATTCTTATTAGTAGCATTAGTAAAATATCTTTAACTTTTCCAACTCTCTTCTCTCTGTCCTTCTTTCCCTCCCGATCGCCTGTCCTGAGTGGGAAGGGGGGAGAGGGAGGGGCAAAAAGGGGGAAGTGGGGGGGGAGAGGAGGTTAACAATACATCAGCCAGGGTTTGATTGTCACCCCGCAATCCTAACCCTCGACAAGCCCCTTCTGGGCTTCCTCGCCCCACAACCCCCAGCCCGCCTGGCTGCCCCCTCCTCACCCACCGCCCATGGCCTCCACCACCCCCTGCCCCCCCAGAAAGCCACGGCCACCATGGACGGCCAGAGATCAGACTGGGCTGGCGGAGGTAGGGGGGTCCCAGGCCAGGGCGTTGGGAGCGGGGGCTCCCCTGAGAATCGCACTGGAAGAATTTTCTAGGTAGTATTTCTAGGGTGAGGGGGCACACGCTGCTGGGGAGGGCACTGGCCCTCGAGAGCCTCTAGATGGTCTTTTCTCCCCTCTTTTTTAAAAAAATATATATCTAATGTATTATAAATCCAGAGAGAAGGAGCAGCAGCACAGAGGTGGGTGCTGCGTGGGGGGTTTCTTAATGCCCCCTCCCACCAGCATCGCTGCAGCGGGGCAGGAGACCGAGAGGGAGGCAAATAACAAAGAAATCGATGGCTGGAGGCAGCTGTCGGCACCTGGATCATGGCTATGGGGGCACCCTGGACTGTGGGGGCACAGACGCTGTGCCCCCTGCCTCTGCATGTCCCCCCCTAGAGTTCACTCCACCCGCCCCTGACTCCACACCGCCGGGCAGAGCAGCTCCGAGCCGAACGTGCACGTGCGCAGACAAACGCGCCACAGAACGCTATGGACGACACAACCGCAACAGCACCAAAAACGCTCTGCAACGACAGTGACCCAAAACCAGAGACGGCATCAATCCAAATGCCCTGCAGGGAGGCAGTGATGAGGCAAGGAGCCTCTTCTGCAGCCCCAGGAAAAAGAAAAAGGAGCCGAACGTCACACCCTTACGAGACGGCGGCACTGCCACACACACACGCAGAGGAGACGGCGGCACGACCTAAGAACTTCTTCCCAGCATCTTGAAGTGCCAGTCCTTTAGACTGGAGGGGTAGAGAGCAGAGCTGCTGATGCAGCCCAGATTGACACCGTAAGTCACAGCTGACCAGAAATGTCCAAAATGCAAGCACCGTCCAGGCTTTTGGCTGATGATACAAGAATCCAGCACCCGATTGGCTCTACGCCAATTAACACCGGCATTTCGGATCCCAGGATAGCACCTGAGAGGCCCGTTGGGCCCCCGGAGCACAGCGAGACCCCGTGATCGTCTGACTGGCACGAGGCGGGCTTCCCGAACTACACGACAACAGGCGCCGGCTGGAGCTGCCCTGCCCGGCAGATGCTGGCATCGCACCGGAACGTTCCCTGACCCCTTATCTGCCCGAAGGGGATCGCTCCTAGACTGCGCTTTTCTGTCTGAGAACTTTAAACCCACCCTGCGATTCCCAGTCCCTTCCCAGCCCTCGTGCCTCCACTTATCTTTCAGAGGGCCGAGGGACTGAATCCACCTTCGACAGAGGAAAATGCCACCTGTGCTAACGGGGATCTTCCCGCAGTTGTCGCTTTCTCCATCGCCGCCTACAGTAAGGAAAGCGAGAACAAGCACGCTATCGAGCGCCCAAATAATATTTATCCATAGTAGCCTACGGTTCATTGCTCACCTTGGCTGAGTTCTGGGAGGTACATTTGAATGATCCACCGGGGGCCGCCGCACGCTGCAAAGGTTCTGGAGACAAGACGCTCTTCCAGGAGAAGAGATTACATTAACAACTATTAATACAGCAATACAAACCAAAAAACAACACTCCCTCTCCATTGTAGTCAGGAATCTTGAGAAAATGCAAAGCACCTGGAAATGAATCAACAAATGAAACATAACGACAAACAACTTTTCTACTACAGCTGTTGTTAAACCTTCGCTGTTCCTGAAGCTCTTACATCAAACAGGCACCTCTGCTTGTTCAAAGACATCTGCCTATTTGGATTAAACATCTCAAAAGCTGCTGGCTGCTGCAGGAGCAGCAGAGAACCACCACCGAAGAGGCTCTGGAGCAGAATGAGCTCCCTGCCCGGGGACCGGGGCTCAAATACCCAGGACTCCGCCCACCCCTTCCTAAAAACCCCTGGGAAAGGGGCGGAGTCATTCACCCCAGATCCCCTCACCACCCTTATCAAATTACCTGGAATCTCCCTGAAAATGACAGCACCTGCACTTTATTGCTGCTATTGCAGCTATAATGAGATTGAGTATGGATTTCAACTTAGTTTTTCTAGGGAGCAGATAGAAAGTGAAATACAACCACCAGCACTCCAGCATCTTCATTGCAGTCAGGAATTTCAGGAAAATGCAAAGCACCTGGAAATTAATCAACAAATGAAAAATAATGACAAACAATCTTTCTACTACAGCTGCTACTGAACCTTTGCTGCTCCTGAAGTTCTTACGTCAAACAGACACCTCTGCTTGTCCAAAGACATCAGCCCATTTGTATTAAACATCTCAAAAGTTGCCGACTGCTGAAGAAGCAGCAGAGAACCACCACCCAAGCTGCCCTGGAGCAGAATGAGCTCCCTGCCCAGGGACCGGGGCTCAAATACCCAGGGCTCCGCCCACCCCCTCCCACAAGCCCCTGGGAAAGGGGCAGGGTCATTCACCCCAGGCCCTCTCACCACCCTTATCAAATTACCTGGAATCTCCCTGGAAATGACAGCACCTGCACTTTATTGCTGCTATTGCAGCTACAATGAGACTGAGTATGGATGTCAACTTAGTTTTTCTAGGGAGCAGATAGAAAGCGAAATACAACTGCCAGCGCTCCATCTCCATTGTAGTCAGGAATTTTGGGAAAATGCAAAGCACCTGGAACCGAATCAATGAATGAAACATAATGACAAACAACCTTTCTACTACAGCTGCTACTGAACCTTTGCTGCTCCTGAAGCTCGTACCTCGAACAGACACCTCCACTTCTCCAAAGACGTCTGCCCACGTAGATTAAACAGCTCAAAAGCTGCCGAGGGGAGGGGTCGATCATTCCAGGCCCCGCCCACCACCCTTATAAAATCACCTGGACCCTAACTAGAAATGACAGCACCTGTGGGAGATTTAAGGGATTTTCTTAAGGTTGTTGTGCAGATGGGTTTCTGTTAGATAGAGATTTATTTCTGAACTAGACAAAGCAACTCCAAGGCTGGCGCGAAGGCTGAAAAACAACATCTGTTATGAGAGTGAGGTAATTCTATAATAACAAGACCCGAACGTGGACGATATCCGATCAGCCGACGCGTGTTTGGAACGTGGACGCTTATCGGGAAATAACTGCGTATATAAGGAGGCTTGTCTCTGTAATAAATGGCTTCGCTTGAATTCGTGTTGAGTTGCGTGGAGTCCGTGAGTTTGCGCCCTCGCAAGCGGTGACCCCGACGTGATCCCTAAGGAGAATTTACGGAAGGTGTGCAACCGCTGCAGGGAGCGAGCCCCAGCTGGAACGGCTCGGCTGGACCGGGACCGGGACGCAGGCTGCGGGCTGCGTGACTCCCAATTGATGGCTACGGAGTGACAGAGGAGGGATAAAGGATCCGATATCGTCGCAACAGATGCCCAAAGAGGTGAGCAGCTGGGGGCGAGAGGAGATGGGGCAGAATATTTTTAAAGAAGAAGAAGAAATACTGCGGCTCCTCTCGCATATTCTCTCTAAGAGAGTGGTGAAGTATGAGGAGAGTAACCTCAAAAGATTGGTAATTTGGTGCAGAGGCAGTGGGTTTCCTGCTGACCTGTTAGGAGTTTTTCAAATAGAGACCTGGGAAAAAGTGGGAACTGTGTTGTGGAAGGCGATTAGTCGCAGTGAAAAATATATTCTCGGCCTTGTAACCACCTGTAAACTGGTAATTACTACAGTGAAGCAATTAAAACCTGGAAAGACTGTTATGAGCATTAGTGACTCAAAACTTAAACTTGAACTTTGGGATGATATGTAAAAACCTAACCCTAACCCTAAACCCTAACCCGGTGTGAAGTGCCCAGGCAGGAGGTGTGAAGTGCCCAGGCAGGAGGTGTGAAGTGGCCAGGCAGGAGGTGTGAAGTGGCGGGGAGGAGGTGTGTTTACCTCATTTGCATATTTAACTAGGTCGTTTTCATAATTGGGTTTTAATTTACATAATCAGGGTCTCATTTGTTTCATATGTGTTTGGCTATTTATGGTTTGAGTTTTTCCTAGGGGTATGGTAATGTCATGTAATGGATTGGAATGTATAATTTCGTTTTTTCGTTCTTCCACACAAAATACCTACAAGTCTGGTGCAGCAGTAGGGCTGTGGATGCTCTAGGGGAGGACTGGAATTATTTATTTAATGTGTTTTTTTTTTAAATCCCCTAGAGCATCCACAGCCTTACTGCTGCACCTGAAGAAAAAACAACAACAAGGAAGTTTAGTTTGTATTTTATTTTTAGTTTGGCAATTTAAATAATCTGACATGCTGTCCAATAGAAAGCCTGCCAGAACTGCACACGCGATCCCATTCAACCTCACCAACCGATCCGCTCAAACTCCATCAAACACGCACTCGGACAGAGTCCGACACTCACAGAAACAAAGACCAGCACACACAGACAGACAAAGTCCGACACTCGCACACAACAGCGATAGACACCGAGTCTAACGCGCCCACACGGATGCCAAGTCCGGCACACGGACAGTGACACTGTGTCCTAGGCACACACATAGACACAGCAAAGTCCAACACTCGCGTGGCACGGAGTCCCACACGTTCACAGACAGAGACAAGGACAAAGTCGAACGCACGCCGCACGGTGACAAATTCCCGCACGGACACCAGCGCTCTGCCCCTCCAGCCCTCCCGTGCCCTCTGATTGGCCCACTCGGACGCAGGGGGCGGGTGGTGACCCCCAGCAGAACAAACCCTTCTATCTTGCATTGCCCTTCGCCATCACAATCGCACAGCAGTGAACTTGTAAGAGTAAAGCAGCCGTCTGACAGACACGCGCTCAGAACCAGACGAGGCTGGGGTCACACAGATGGACTTGCATTGTGGTAACATCACTTTATTTATTGCCCCCCACGGTGTTTTAAGGTGGGTTGTGCGGGAGTGGGCGGAGTCTTCAGAGGCACCGACGAATCAGGTGAGAGCGATGGTCACCTGCGGGAGGAGCTTGGCCAGGCGGGCGCAGCGATCGGGGGCGGCGGCCAAGGGCGCGTCGGCCAATTGGATGCGGCGCAGCTGGGGGCAGGCGGCCAATGGGGTGAGGGCGGAGGCGTCGCCAATCGCTAAGATCAGAGTCAAAGGGAGGAACCAATCAGAACCTGACCCCAGCACCCCCAGTTCACGCCACTTCACCCCAGTTCTCCTTGATCCGGTCGCACTGATCCCCATTGACCCTCACTGACCCCTCAGTGTCTCCCAGTCCCTCCCAGTGCCCCCTTGGTTCTCATGGTTTCCATGGAGATCCAGATCCTCCAGGTGGTGGAGGGGTGGGAAACCCTGCAGAGTTGTGATCTCATTGAGTAGACAAGTCCAGAGCCTGCGGAGGACGGGCAGCCGGATGCCTGGGTCCCTCCTGAACTCCTGGGTGGGTCCCCCATGAATTCCTGGGTGGGTCCCCAGGAGTTCAGGAGGGGACCCAGCAGTGCCCCAAAGGACCCAGGAGTTGAGGGGGGAACCCAGGAGTGCCCCAAAGGATCCAGAGTTCAGGAGGGACCCACCCAGGACTTCACGGCGGGACCCACCCAGGACTTCAGGAGGGGACCCAGGAGTTCTGAGGGGACCCAGGAGTTCAGGAGGGACCCATTCAAGAGTTCAGGAGGGGGACCAGGAGTGCCCCAAAGGACCCAGGAGTTCAGGGTGGGACCCAGGAGTGCCCCAAAGGATCCAGAGTTCAGGAGGGGACCCAAGAGTTCAGGAGGCGACCCAAGAGTTCAGGAGAGGACCCAGGAGTGCCCCAAAGAACCCAGGAGTTCAGGAGGGGACCCAGGAGCTCTGAGGGGACCCACGAGTTCAGGAGGGACCCATTCAATAGTTCAGGAGGGGGACAAGGAGTGCCCCAAAGGACCCAGGAGTTCAGGGTGGGACCCAAAAGTTCAGGAGGGACCCACCCAGGAGTTCAGGAGGGACCCACCCAGGACTTCAGGAGGGGACCCAGGAGTTCTGAGGGGACCCATTTAGGAGTTCAGGAGGGGGACCAGGAGTGCCCCAAAGGACCCAGGAGTTCAGGAGGGGACCCAGGAGTGCCCCAAAGGATCCAGAGATCAGGAGGGGACCCGCCCAGGAGTTCAGGAGGGGACCCGCCCAGGAGTTCAGGAGGGGACCCGCCCAGGAGTTCAGGAGGGGACCCGCCCAGGAGTTCAGGGAGGGACTGAAGAATTCAGGAGGGGACCTAGGAGTTCAGGGGGTAACCAAAGAGTTCAGGAGCGGACCCAGGAGATCAGGAGAGGACCCAGGAGTGCCCCAAAGGACCCAGGAGTGCAGGAGGGGACCCAGGAGTGCCCCAAAGTACCTAAGACTTCAGGAGGGGACCCGCCCAGGAGTTCAGGAGGGGACCCGCCCAGGAGTTCAGGAGGGGACCCGCCCAGGAGTTCAGGAGGGGACCCGCCCAGGAGTTCAGGAGGGGACCCGCCCAGGAGTTCAGGGAGGGACTGAAGAATTCAGGAGGGGACCTAGGAGTTCAGGGGGTAACCAAAGAGTTCAGGAGCGGACCCAGGAGATCAGGAGAGGACCCAGGAGTGCCCCAAAGGACCCAGGAGTGCAGGAGGGGACCCAGGAGTGCCCCAAAGTACCTAAGACTTCAGGAGGGGACCCACCCAGGAGTTCGGGAGGGGACCCACCCAGGAGTTCGGGAGGGGACCCACCCAGGAGTTCGGGAGGGGACCCAGCAGTGCCCCAAAGACCCAGTAGTTCAGTGGGGGACCAAAGATTTCAGGAGGGGGACCAGGAGTGTTCCAAAGGACCCAGGAGTTCAGTGGGGAACCCAGGAGTTCTGAGGGGACCCAGCAGTGACCCAAAGGACCCAAGAGTTCAGGCGGCACCCAAGAGATCAGGAGGGACTCACCCAGGAGTTCAGGAGAGACTCACCCAGGAGTGCCCCAAAAGACCCAGGAGTTCAGGGGGGAACCCAGGATTGCCCCAAAGGATCCCCAGTTCAGGATGGGACCCAGGAGTGCCCCAAAGGATCCAGAGTTCAGGAGGGGACCCAAGAGTTCAGGAGGGGACCCAACCAGGACTTCATGGCGGGACCCAACCAGGACTTCAGGAGGGACCCACCCAGGAGCTCAGGAGGGACCCATTCAATAGTTCATGAGGGGGACCAGGAGTGCCCCAAAGGACCCAGGAGTTCAGGGTGGGACCAAAATATTCAGGAGGGATCCACCCAGGAGTTCATGGCGGGACCCACCCAGGACTTCAGGAGGGGACCCAGGATTTCTGAGGGGACCCATTCAGGAGTTCAGGAGGGGGACCAGGAGTGCCCCAAAGGACCCAGGAGTTCAGGAGGGGACCCAGGAGTGCCCCAAAGGACCCAGGAGTTCAGGAGGGGACCCTGGAGTTCAGGGTGGGACCCAAGAGCTTAAAAGGGGAACCAAGAGTTCAGGAGGGGACCCAGGAGATCAAGAGGGACCCACCCAGGAGTGCCCCAAAGGACCCACGAGTTCAGGAGGGGACCCAGGAGTTCAGAAGGGGACCCAGGAGTGCCCCAAAGGATCCAGAGTTCAGGAGGGACCCACCCAGGACTTCACGGCGGGACCCACCCAGGACTTCATGGCGGGACCCACCCAGGACTTCAGGAGGGGACCCAGGAGTTCTGAGGGGACCCAGGAGTTCAGGACGGACCCATTCAATAGTTCAGGAGGGGGACCAGGAGTGCCTCAAAGGACCCAGGAGTTCAGGGTGGGACCCAAAAGTTCAGGAGGCACCCACCCAGGAGTTCAGGAGGCACCCACCCAGGAGTTCAGGAGGGGACCCACCCAGGAGTTCAGGAGGGGACCCACCCAGGAGTTCGGGAGGGGACCCAGCAGTGCCCCAATGGACCCAGGAGTTCAGGGGGGAACCCAAGAGTACTGAGGAGACCCAGGAGTGCCCCAAAGGACGCAGGAGTTCAGTGGGGGACCGAAGAGTTCAGGAGGGTGACCAGGAGTGCTGCAAAGGACCCAGGAGTTCAGGAGGGGACCCACCCAGGAGTTCAGGAGGGGACCCACCCAGGAGTTCAGGAGGGGACCCACCCAGGAGTTCAGGAGGGAACCCCGCAGTGCCCCAAAGGACCCAGGAGTTCAGGAGGGGACCCACCCAGGACTTCATGGCGGGACCCATTCAGGAGTTCAGGAGGGACCCATTCAATAGTTCAGGAGGGGGACCAGGAGTGCCCCAAAGGACCCAGGAGTTCAGGGTGGGACCAGAAAGTTCAGGAGGGACCCACCCAGGAGTTCAT
Source organism: Patagioenas fasciata (assembly GCF_037038585.1). Taxonomy (NCBI): domain Eukaryota; kingdom Metazoa; phylum Chordata; class Aves; order Columbiformes; family Columbidae; genus Patagioenas; species Patagioenas fasciata. The sequence goes on from NC_092528.1 coordinate 2,528,519, forward strand.
GGCAGGACTCACCCAGGACTTCAGGAGGGGACCCAGGAGTTCTGAGGGGACCCATTCAAAAGTTCAGGAGGGGGACCAGGAGTGCCTAAAAGACCCAGGAGTTCAGGAGGGGACCCAGGAGTGCCCCAAAGGACCCAAGAGTTCAGGCGGGGACCCGCCCAGGAGTTCAGGCGGGGACCCGCCCAGGAGTTCAGGAGGGACCCGCCCAGGAGTTCAGGAGGGACCCGCCCAGGAGTTCAGGAGGGACCCGCCCAGGAGTTTAGGAGGGACCCGCCCAGGAGTTTAGGAGGGACCCGCCCAGGAGTTCAGGAGGGACCCGCCCAGGAGTTCAGCGAGGGACGGAAGAATTCAGGAGGGGACCTAGGAGTTCAGGGGGTAACCAAAGAGTTCAGGCGAGGACCCAGGAGTTCAGGAGGGGACCCAGCAGTGCCCCAAAGGATCCAGAGTTCAGGAGGGGACCCAGGAATGCCTCAAAGGACCCAGGAGTTCAGGGGGGAACCTAGGCGTTCTGAGGGGACCCAGGAGTGCCTCAAAATACCCTTTGGGGCACTGCTGGGTCCCCTCCTGAACTCCTGGGTGGGTCCCCTCCTGAACTCCTGGGTGGGTCCCTCCTGATCTCTTGGGTGCCCTCCTGATCTCTTGGGTCCTCTGGGGCACTCCTGGGTTCCCCACTGAACTCCTGGGTCCGTTGGGGCACTCCTGGTCCCCCTCCTGAACTCCTGGTCCCCCTCCTGAACTCTTCGGTCCCCCACTGAACTCCTGGGTCCCCTCCTGAACTCCTGGGTCCTTTGGGGCACTCCTGGTCCCCTCCTGAACTGTGGATCCTTTGGGGCACTCCTGGGTCCCCTCCTAAGCTCTTGGGTCCTTTGGGGAACTCTTGGGTCCCCTCAGAACTCTTGGGTTCACCCCTGAACTCCTGGGACCTTTGGGGCACTCCTGGGTCTCCTCAGTACTGTTGGGTTCCCCCCTGAACTCCTGGGTCATTTGGGGCACTGCTGGGTCCCCTCCCGAACTCCTGGGTGGGTCCCCTCCCGAACTCCTGGGTGGGTCCCCTCCTGAAGTCTTGGGTATTTTAAGGCACTCCTGGGTCCCCTCAGAACGCCTGGGTTCCCCCCTGAACTCCTGGGTCCTTTGAGGCATTCCTGGGTCCCCTCCTGAACTCTGGATCCCTTGGGGCACTCCTGGGTCCATTCCTGAACTCCTGGGTCCTCCCCTGAACTCCTAGGTCCCCTCCTGAATTCTTCAGTCCCTCCCTGAACTCCTGGGCGGGTCCCTCCCTGAACTCCTGGGCGGGTCCCTCCCTGAACTCCTGGGCGGGTCCCTCCTGAACTCCTGGGCGGGTCCCTCCTGAACTCCTGGGCGGGTCCCTCCTGAACTCCTGGGCGGGTCCCTCCTGAACTCCTGGGCGGGTCCCTCCTGATCTCCTGGGCGGGTCCCTCCTGATCTCCTGGGCGGGTCCCTCCTGAACTCCTGGGCGGGTCCCCTCCTGAACTCTTGGGTCCTTTGGGGCACTCCTGGGTCCCCTCCTGAACTCCTGGGTCCTTTGGGCACTCCTTGTCCCCCTCCTGAACTCCTGAATGGGTCCCCTGAGAACTCCTGGGTCCCCTCCTGAAGTCCTGGGTGGGTCCTGCCATGAACTCCTGGGTGGGTCCCTCCTGAACTTTTTGGTCCCATCCTGAACTCCTGGGTCCTTTGGGGCACTCCTGGTCCCCCTCCTGAACTATTGAATGGGTCCCTCCTGAACTCCTGAATGGGTCCCGCCATGAAGTCCTGGGTGAGTCCCTCCTGAACTTTTGCTTCCCCTCCTGAACTCTGGATCCTTTGGGGCACTCCTGGGTCCCCTCCTGAACTCCTGGGTGGGTCCCCTCCTGAACTCCTGGGTGGGTCCCCTCCTGAACTCCTGGGTGGGTCCCCTCCTGAACTCCTGGGTGGGTCCCCTCCTGAACTCCTGGGTGGGTCCCCTCCTGAACTCCTGGGTGGGTCCCCTCCTGAACTCCTGGGTGGGTCCCCTCCTGAACTCCTGGGTGGGTCCCCTCCTGAACTCCTGGGTCCGTTGCAGCACTCCTGGTCACCCTCCTGAACTCTTCGGTCCCCCACTGAACTCCTGCGTCCTTTGGGGCACTCCTGGGTCCCCTCCTGAACGCCTGGGTCCCCTCCTGAACTCTTGGGTCCCCTCCTGAACTCTGGATCCTTTGGGGCACTTCAGGGTCCCCTCCTAAGCTCTTGAGTCCTTTGGGGAACTCTTGGGTCCCCTCAAAACTCCTGGGTTCACCCCTGAACTCCTGGGTTCTTTGGGGCACTCCTGGGTCTCCTCAGTACTCTTGTGTTCCCCCCTGAACTCCTGGGTCCTTTGGGGCACTGCTGTGTCCCCTCCTGAACTCCTGGGTGGGTCCCTCCTGAACTTTTGGGTCCCACCCTGAACTCCTGGGTCCTTTGGGGCACTCCTGGTCCCCCTACTGAACTCTTGAATGGGTCCCTCCTGAACTCCTGGGTCCCCTCAGAACTCCTGGGTCCCCTCCTGAAGTCCTGGGTGGGTCCCGCCGTGAAGTCCTGGGTGGGTCCCTCCTGAACTCCTGGGTGGGTCCCTCCTGAACTCCTGGGTCCTTTGGGGCACTCCTGGTCCCCCTCCTGAACTCCTGGGTCCTTTGGGGCACTGCTGGATCCCCTCCTGAACTCCTGGGTGGGTCCCCTCCTGATCTCTTGGGTCCTTTGGGGCACTCCTGGGTTCCCCACTGAACTCCTGGGTCCTTGGGGCACTCCTGGTCCCCCTCCTGAACTCCTGGTCACCCTCCTGAACTCTTCGGTCCCCCACTGAACTCCTGCGTCCTTTGGGGCACTCCTGGGTCTCCTCCTGAACGCCTGGGTCCCCTCCTGAACTCTTGGGTCCCCTCCTGTACTCTGGATCCTTTGGGGCACTTCAGGGTCCCCTCCTAAGCTCTTGAGTCCTTTGGGGAATTCTTGGGTCCCCTCAGAACTCCTGGGTTCACCCCTGAACTCCTGGGTCCTTTGGGGCACTCCTGGGTCTCCTCAGTACTCTTGGGTTCCCCCCTGAACTCCTGGGTCCTTTGGGGCACTGCTGGGACCCCTCCCGAACTCCTGGGTGCGTCCACTCTTGAACTCCTGGGTGGGTCCCTCCCGAACTCCTGGGTCCCCTCCCGAACTCCTGGGTCCCCTCCTGAACTCTTGGGTACTTTGGGGCACTCCTGGGTCCCCTCAGAACGCCTGTGTTCCCCCCTGAACTCCTGGGTCCTTTGGGGCATTCCTGGGTCCCCTCCTGAACTCTGCATCCTTTGGGGCACTGCTGGCTCCCCTCCTGAACTCCTGGGTCCTTTGGGGCACTCCTGGGTCCGCTCCTGAACTCCTAGGTCCCCTCCTGACTTCTTCAGTCCCTCCCTGAACTCCTGGGCGGGTCCCCTCCTGAACTCCTGGGCGGGTCCCCTCCTGAACTCCTGGGCGGGTCCCCTCCTGAACTCCTGGGCGGGTCCCCTCCTGAACTCCTGGGCGGGTCCCCTCCTGAACTCCTGGGCGGGTCCCCTCCTGAACTCCTGGGCGGGTCCCCTCCTGAACTCCTGGGCGGGTCCCCTCCTGAACTCCTGGGCGGGTCCCCTCCTGAACTCTGGATCCTTTGGGGCACTCCTGGGTCCGCTCCTGAACTCCTGGGTCCTTTGGGGCACTCCTGATCCCCCTCCTGAACTCCTTGTCCCCCTCCTGAACTCTTCGGTCCCCCACTGAATTCCTGGGTCCCCTCCCGAACTCCTGGGTGGGTCCTTCCCGAACTCCTTGGTACTTTGAGGCACTCCTGGGTCCCCTCAGAACGCCCGGGTTCCCCCCTTAACTCCTGGGTCCTTTGGGGCACTCCTGCGTCCTCTCCTGAACTCCTGGGTCCTCTCATGAACTCTTGGGTTACCCCCTGAACTCCTAGGTCCCCTCCTGAATTCTTCAGTCCCTCCCTGAACTCCTGGGTAGGTCCCTACTGAACTCCTGGGCGGGTCCATCCTGAACTCTGGATCCTTTGGGCACTCCTGGGTCCCCTCCTGAACTCCTGGGTGCCCTCTGAACTCTTGGGTTCCTTCCTTCACTCCTGGGACCTTTGGGGCACTGCCGGGTCCCCTCCTGAACTCTGGATCCTTTGGGGCACTCCTGGGTCCCCTCCCGAACTCCTGGGTGGGTCCCCTCCCGAACTCCTGGGTGGGTCCCCTCCCGAACTCCTGGGTGGGTGCCCTGCCGAACTCTTGGGTACTTTGGGGCACTCCTGGATCCCCTCAGAACGCCTGGGTCCCCTTCTGAACTCCTGGGTCCTTTGGGGCACTCCTGGGTCCTCTCCTGAACTCCTGGGTCCGATCCTGAACTCTTGGGTTATCCCCTGAAATCCTAGGTCCCCTCCTGAATTATTCAGTCCCTCCCTGAACTCCTGGGCGGGTCCCCTCCTGAACTCCTGGGCGGGTCCCCTCCTGAACTCCTGGGCGGGTCCCCTCCTGAACTCCTGGGTCCTTTGGGGCACTCCTGGTCCTCCTCCTGAACTCCTGGGTCCGATCCTGAACTCTTGGGTTATCCCCTGAAATCCTAGGTCCCCTCCTGAATTATTCAGTCCCTCCCTGAATTCCGGGTCCCCTCCTGAACTCCTGGGCGGGTCCCCTCCTGAACTCCTGGGCGGGTCCCCTCCTGAACTCCTGGGCGGGTCCCCTCCTGAACTCCTGGGCGGGTCCCCTCCTGATCTCTGGATCCTTTGGGGCACTCCTGGGTCCCCTCCTGAACTCCTGGGTCCTTTGGGGCACTCCTGGTCCTCCTCCTGAACTCCTAAATGGGTCCCCTCTGAACTCCTGTGTCCCCTCCTGAACTCTGGATCATTTGGGGCACTCATGGGTTCCCCCCTGAACTCCTGGGTCCTTTGGGGCACTGCTGGGTCCCCTCCTGAACTCCTGGGTGGGTCCCCTCCTGAACTCCTGGGTGGGTCCCTCCTGATCTCTTGGGTCCTTTGGGGCAATCCTGGGTTCCCCCCTGAACTCCTGGGTCCTTTGGGGCACTGCTGGGTCCCCTCCCGAACCCTGGGTGGGTCCCTCCTGAACTCCTTGGTGGGTCCCTCCCGAACTCCTGAGTCCCCTCCTGAAGTCTTAGGTACTTTGGGGCACTTCTGGGTCCCTTCCTGAACTCCTGGGTCCTTTGGGGCACTCCTGGGTCCTCTCCTGATCTCCTGGGTCCGCTCCTGAACTCTTTGGTTACCCCCTGAACTCCTAGGTCCCCTCCTGAATTCTTCAGTCCCTCCCTGAACTCCTGGGCGGGTCCCTCCTGAACTCCTGGGCGGGTCCCTCCTGAAGTCCTGGGCGGGTCCCCTCCCGAACTCTTGGGTCCCCTCCTGATCTCTGCATCCTTTGGGGCACTCCTAGGTCCCCTCCTGAACTCCTGGGTCCTTTGGGGCACTCCTGGTCCCCCTCCTGAACTCCTAAATGGGTCCCCTCAGAACTCCTGGGTCCCGCCATGAACTCCTGGGTGGGTCCCTCCTGAACTCCTGGGTGGGTCCCTCCTGAACTCCTGGGTGGGTCCCTCCTGAACTCCTGGGTGGGTCCCTCCTGAACTCCTGGGTCCCACCCTGAACTCCTGGGTCCTTTGGGGCACTCCTGGGTCCTTTGGGGCACTCCTGGTCCCCCTCCTGAACTATTGAATGGGTCCGTCCTGAACTCCTGGGTCCCCTCCTGAAGTCCTGGGTGGGTCCCGCCGTGAAGTCATGGGTGGGTCCCTCCTGAACTCTGGATCCTTTGGGGCACTCCTGGGTTCCCCATTGAACTCCTGGGTCCTTTGGGGCACTGCTGGGTCCCCTCCTGAACTCCTGGGTGGGTCCCCTCCTGAACTCCTGGGTGGGTCCCCTCCTGAACTCCTGGGTGCTCTCCTGATCTCTTGGGTCCTTTGGGGCACTCCTGGGTTCCCCACTGAACTCCTGGGTCCTTTGGGGCACTCCTGGTCCCCCTCCTGAACTCCTGGTCCCCCTCCTGAACTCTTCCGTACCCCACTGAACTCCTAGGTCCACTCCTGAACTCCTGGGTCCTTTGGGGCACTCCTGGTCCCCTCCTGAACTCTTGGGTCCCCTCCTGAACTCTGGATCCTTTGGGGCACTCCTGGGTCCCCTCCTAAGCTCTTGGGTCCCCTCCTGAACTCCTGGGTCCTTTGGGGCACTCCTGGGTCCCCTCAGAACTCCTCGGTTCCCCACTGAACTCCTGGGTCCTTTGGGGCACTCCTGGTCCCCCTCCTGAACTCTTCGGTCCCCCACTGAACTCCTGGGTCCTTTGGGGCACTCCTGGGTCCTCTCCTGAACTCTTGGGTCCCCTCCTGAACTCTTGGGTTCTTTGGGGAACTCTTGGGTCCCCTCAGAACTCCTGGGTTCACCCCTGAACTCCTGGGACCTTTGGGGCACTCCTGGGTCTCCTCAGTACTGTTGGGTTCCCCCCTGAACTCCTGGGTCCTTTGGGGCAATCTTGGGTCCCCTCCCGAACTCCTGGGTGGGTCCCCTCCCGAACTCCTGGGTGGGTCCCCTCCCCAACTCCTGGGTGGGTCCCCTCCCCAACTCCTGGGTGGGTCCCCTCCTGAAGTCTTGGGTATTTTGAGGCACTCCTGGGTCCCCTCAGAACGCCTGGGTTCCCCCCTGAACTCCTGGGTCCTTTGAGGCATTCCTGGGTCCCCTCCTGAACTCTGGATCCTTTGAGGCAATCCTGGGTCCCCTCCTGAACTCCTGGGTCCTCTCCTGAACTCTTTGGTTACCCCCTGAACTCCTAGGTCCCCTCCTGAATTCTTCTGTCCCTCCCTGAACTCCTGGGCGGGTCCCTCCTGAACTCCTGGGTACTTTGGGGCAATCCTGGGTCCCCTCCTGAACTCCTGGGTCCTTTGGGGCACTCCTGGTCCCCCTCCTGAACTCCTGAATGGGTCTCCTCAGAACTCCTGGGTCCCCTCCTGAAGTCCTGGGTGGGTCCTGCCATGAACTCCTGGGTGGTTCCCTCCTGAACTTTTTGGTCCCACCCTGAACTCCTGGGTCCTTTGAGGCACTCCTGGTCCCCCTCCTGAACTCCTGAATGGGTCCCTCCTGAACTCCTGAATGGGTCCCTCCTGAACTCCTGAATGGGTCCCGCCATGAAGTCCTGGGTGGGTCCCTGCTGAACTTTTGGTTCCCCTCCTGAACTCTGGATCCTTTGGGGCACTCCTGGGTCCCCTCCTGAACCCCTGGGTCCTTTGGGGCACTGCGGGGTCACCTCCTGAACTCCTGGGTGGGTCCCCTCCTGAACTCCTGGGTGGGTCCCCTCCTGAACTCCTGGGTCCTTTGCAGCACTCCTGGTCACCCTCCTGAACTCTTCGGTCCCTCACTGAACTCCTGCGTCCTTTGGGGCACTCCTAGGTCCCCTCCTGAACGCCTGGGTCCCCTCCTGAACTCTTGGGTCCCCTCCTGAACTCTGGATCCTTTGGGGCACTTCAGGGTCCCCTCCTAAGCTCTTGAGTCCTTTGGGGAACTCTTGGGTCCCCTCAGAACTCATGGGTTCACCCCTGAACGCCTGGGTCCTTTGGGACACTCATGGGTCCTCTCCTGAACTCTTGGATCTGCTCTTGAACTCTTGGGTTACCCCCTGAACTCCTAGGTCCCCTCCGGAATTCTTCAGTCCCTCCGTGAACTCCTGGGCGGGTCCCCTCCTGAACTCCTGGGCGGGTCCCCTCCTGAACTCCTGGGCGGGTCCCCTCCTGAACTCCTGGGCGGGTCCCCTCCTGAACTCCTGGGCGGGTCCCCTCCTGAACTCCTGGGCGGGTCCCCTCCTGAACTCCTGGGCGGGTCCCCTCCTGAACTCCTGGGCGGGTCCCCTCCTGAACTCCTGGGCGGGTCCCCTCCTGAACTCTGGATCCTTTGGGGCACTCCTGGTCCCCCTCCTGAACTTCTGAATGGCTCCCATCAGAACTCCTGGGTCCCCTCACGAATTCCTGGGTGGGTCCCTCCTGAACTCCTGGGTGGGTCCCTCTTGAACCTCTGGGTCCTTTGGGGCACTCCTGGTCCCCCTCCTGAACTCTGGATCCTTTGGGGCACTCCTGGGTTCTCCCCTGAACTCCTGGGTCCTTTGGGGCACTGCTGGGTCCCCTCCTGAACTCCTGGGTGGGTCCCCTCCTGAACTCCTGGGTGGGTCCCCTCCTGAACTTCTGGGTGGGTCCCCTCCTGAACTCCTGGGTGGGTCCCCTCCTGAACACCTGGGTGGGTCCCTCCTGAACACCTGGGTGCCGTCCTGAACTCTTGGCTCTTTTGGGGCACTCTTGGGTCCCCTCAGAACTCCTGGGTTCACCCCCCAACTCCTGGGTCCTTTGGGGCACTCCTGGGTCTCCTCAGTACTCTTGGGTTCCCCCCTGAACTCCTGGGTCCTTTGTGGCACTGCTGGGTCCCCTGCCGAACTATTGGGTACTTTGGGGCACTCCTGGGTCTCCTCAGAACGCATGGGTCCCCTCCTGAACTACTGGGCGGGTCCCTCCTGAACTCCTGTGTTCCCCCCTGAACTCCTGGGTCCTTTGGGGCACTGCTGGGTCCCCCACTGAACTCCTGGGTGGGTCCCCTCCTGAACTCTGGATCCTTTGGGGCACTCCTGGGTCCCCTCCTGAACTCTTGGGTCCTTTGGTGAACTCTTGGGTCCCCTCAGAACGCCTGGGTCCCCTCCTGAACTCCTGGGCGGGTCCCTCCTGAACTCCTGTCTTCCCCCCTGAACTCCTGGGTCCTTTGGGGCACTGCTGGGTCCCCTCCTGAACACCTGGGTGGTTCCCCTCCTGAACTCTGGATCCTTTGGGGTACTCCTGGGTCCCCTCCTGAACTCTTGGGTCCCCTTCTAAGCTCTTGGGTCCCACCCTGAACTCCTGGGTCCTTTGGGGCACTCCTGGGTCTCCTCAGTAATCTTGGGTTCCCCCCTGAACTCCTGGGTCCTTTGGGGCACTGCTGGGTCCCCTCCCGAACTCCTGGGTGGGTCCCTCCTGAACTCCTGGGTGGGTCCCTTCCGAACTCCTGGGTGGGTCCCTCCCGAACTCCTGGGTTTCCTCGTGAACTCTTGGGTACTTTGGGGCACTCCTGTGTCCCCTCAGAACGCCTGGCTTCCCCCCTGAACTCCTGGGTCCTTTGGGGCATTATTGGGTCCCCTCCTGAACTCTGGATCCTTTGGGGCACTCCTGGGTGCCCTCCTGAACTCCTGGGTCCTTTGGGACACTCCTGGGTCCTCTCCTGAACTCCTGGGTCCGCTCCTGAACTCTTCGGTTATCCCCTGAACTCCTAGGTCCCCTCCTGAATTCTTCAGTCCCTCCCTGAACTCCTGGGCGGGTCCCCTCCTGAACTCCTGGGCGGGTCCCCTCCTGAACTCTGGATCCTTTGGGGCACTTCTGGGTCCCCTCCTGAACTCCTGGGTCCTTTGGGGCACTCCTGGTCCCCCTCCTGAACTCCTGAATGGCTCCCCTCAGAACTCCTGGTTCCCTTCCTGAATTCCTGGGTCGGTCCCGCCGTGAACTCCTGTGTGGGTCCCTCTTGAACTCCTGGGTCCTTTGGGACACTCCTGGGTCCCCTCCCGAACTCCTGGGTGGGTCCCCTCCCGAACTCCTGGGTGGGTCCCCTCCCGAACTCCTGGGTGGGTCCCCTCCCGAACTCCTGGGTGGGTCCCCTCCCGAACTCCTGGGTGGGTCCCCTCCCGAACTCCTGGGTGGGTCCCCTCCCGAACTCTTGGGTACTTTGGGGCACTCCTGGGTCCTCTCAGAACGCCTGGGTTTCCCCCTGAACTCCTGGGTCCTTTGGGGCATTCCTGGGTCCCCTCCAGAACTCTGGATCCTTTGGGGCACTCCTGGGTCCCCTCCTGAACTCCTGGGTCTTTTGGGGCACTCCTGGTCCCCCTCCTGAACTATTGAGTGGGTCCTTCCTGAACTCCTGAATGGGTCCCTCCTGAACTCCTGAATGGGTCCCCTCAGAACTCCTGGGTCCCCTCCTGAAGTCCTGGGTGCGTCCCGCCATGAACTCCTGGGTGGGTCCCTCCTGAACTCCTGGGTCCTTTGGGGCACTCCTGGGTGGGTCCCCTCCCGAACTCCTGGGTGGATCCCCTCCCGAACTCCTGGGTACTTTGGGGCACTCCTGGGTCCCCTCAGAACGCCTGGCTTCCCCCCTGAACTCCTGGGTCCTTTGGGGCATTATTGGGTCCCCTCCTGAACTCTGGATCCTTTGGGGAACTCCTGGGTCCCCTCCTGAACTCCAGGGTCCTTTGGGACACTCCTGGGTCCTCTCCTGAACTCTTGGGTTACCCCCTGAACTCCTAGTTCCCCTCCTGAATTCTTCAGTCCCTCCCTGAACTCCGGGTCCCCTCCTGAACTCCTGGGCGGGTCCCCTCCTGAACTCCTGGGCGGGTCCCCTCCTGAACTCCTGGGCGGGTCCCCTCCTGAACTCCTGGGCGGGTCCCCTCCTGAACTCCTGGGTGCCATCCTGATCTCTTGGGTCATTTGGGGCACTCCTGGGTCCCCTCAGAACTCCTGGGTTCCCCACTGAACTTCTGGGTCCTTAGGGGCACTCCTGGTCCTCCTCCTGAACTCTTCAGTCCCCCACTGAACTCCTGGGTCCCCTCCTGAACTCCTGGGTCCTTTGGGGCATTATTGGGTCCCCTCCTGAACTCTGGATCCTTTGGGGCACTCCTGGGTCCCCTCCTAAGCTCTTCGGTCCTTTGGGGAACTCTTGGGTCCCCTCAGAACTCTTGGGTTCACCCCTGAACTCCTGGGACCTTTGGGGCACTCCTGGGTCTCCTCAGTACTGTTGGGTTCCCCCCTGAACTCCTGGGTCATTTGGGGCACTGCTGGGTCCCGTCCCGAACTCCTGGGTGGGTCCCGTCCCGAACTCCTGGGTGGGTCCCGTCCCGAACTCCTGGGTGGGTCCCGTCCCGAACTCCTGGGTGGGTCCCCTCCCGAACTCCTGGGTGGGTCCCCTCCCGAACTCCTGGGTGGGTCCCCTCCCGAACTCCTGGGTGGGTCCCCTCCCGAACTCCTGGGTGGGTCCCCTCCTGAAGTCTTGGGTATTTTGAGGCACTCCTGGGTCCCCTCAGAACGCCTGGGTTCCCCCCTGAACTCCTGGGTCCTTTGAGGCATTCCTGGGTCCCCTCCTGAACTCCTGGGTCCTCTCCTGAACTCTTTGGTTACCCCCTGAACTCCTAGGTCCCCTCCTGAATTCTTCAGTCCCTCCCTGAACTCCTGGGCGGGTCCCTCCCTGAACTCCTGGGCGGGTCCCTCCCTGAACTCCTGGGCGGGTCCCTCCCTGAACTCCTGGGCGGGTCCCTCCCTGAACTCCTGGGTGGGTCCCTCCCTGAACTCCTGGGCGGGTCCCCTCCTGAACTCCTGGGCGGGTCCCCTCCTGAACTCCTGGGTCCTTTGGGCACTCCTGGTCCCCCTCCTGAACTCCTGAATGGGTCCCCTCAGAACTCCTGGGTCCCCTCCTGAAGTCCTGGGTGGGTCCTGCCATGAACTCCTGGGTGGGACCCTCCTGAACTTTTTGGTCCCATCCTGAACTCCTGGGCGGGTCCCCTCCTGAACTCTTGGGTCCTTTGGGGCACTCCTGGTCCCCCTCCTGAACTATTGAATGGGTCCATCCTGAACTCCTGAATGGGTCCCGCCATGAAGTCCTGGGTGAGTCCCTCCTGAACTTTTGCCTCCCCTCCTGAACTCTGGATCCTTTGGGGCACTCCTGGGTCCCCTCCTGAACTCCTGGGTGGGTCCCCTCCTGAACTCCTGGGTGGGTCCCCTCCTGAACTCCTGGGTGGGTCCCCTCCTGAACTCCTGGGTGGGTCCCCTCCTGAACTCCTGGGTGGGTCCCCTCCTGAACTCCTGGGTGGGTCCCCTCCTGAACTCCTGGGTCCGTTGCAGCACTCCTGGTCACCCTCCTGAACTCTTCGGTCCCCCACTGAACTCCTGCGTCCTTTGGGGCACTCCTGGGTCCCCTCTTGAACGCCTGGGTCCCCTCCTGAACTCTTGGGTCCCCTCCTGAACTCTGGATCCTTTGGGGCACTTCAGGGTCCCCTCCTAAGCTCTTGAGTCCTTTGGGGAACTCTTGGGTCCCCTCAAAACTCCTGGGTTCACCCCTGAACTCCTGGGTCCTTTGGGGCACTCCTGGGTCTCCTCAGTACTCTTGTGTTCCCCCCTGAACTCCTCGGTCCTTTGAGGCACTGCTGTGTCCCCTTCTGAACGCCTGGGTGGGTCCCTCCGGAACTCCTGGGTGGGTCCCTCCTGAACTTTTGGGTCACACCCTGAACTCCTGGGTCCTTTGGGGCACTCCTGGTCCCCCTCCTGAACTCTTGAATGGGTCCCTCCTGAACTCCTGGGTCCCCTCAGAATTCCTGGGTCCCCTCCTGAAGTCCTGGGTGGGTCCCGCCGTGAAGTCCTGGGTGGGTCCCGCCGTGAAGTCCTGGGTGGGTCCCGCCGTGAAGTCCTGGGTGGGTCCCGCCGTGAAGTCCTGGGTGGGTCCCTCCTGATCTCTTGGGTGCCCTCCTGATCTCTTGGGTCCTTTGGGGCACTCCTGGTCCCCCTCCTGAACTCCTGGGTCCTTTGGGGCACTGCTGGGTCCCCTCCTGAACTCCTGGGTGGGTCCCCTCCTGAACTCCTGGGTGGGTCCCTCCTGATCTCTTGGGTGCCCTCCTGATCTCTTGGGTCCTTTGGGGCACTCCTGGGTTCCCCACTGAACTCCTGGGTCCTTGGGGCACTCCTGGTCCCCCTCCTGAACTCCTGGTCACCCTCCTGAACTCTTCGGTCCCCCACTGAACTCCTGCGTCCTTTGGGGCACTCCTGGGTCCCCTCCTGAACTCTTGGGTCCCCTCCTGAACTCTGGATCCTTTGGGGCACTTCAGGGTCCCCTCCTAAGCTCTTGAGTCCTTTGGGGAATTCTTGGGTCCCCTCAGAACTCCTGGGTTCACCCCTGAACTCCTGGGTCCTTTGGGGCACTCCTGGGTCTCCTCAGTACTCTTGGGTTCCCCCCTGAACTCCTGGGTCCTTTGGGGCACTGCTGGGACCCCTCCCGAACTCCTGGGTGCGTCCACTCTTGAACTCCTGGGTGGGTCCCTCCCGAACTCCTGGGTCCCCTCCTGAACTCTTGGGTACTTTGGGGCACTCCTGGGTCCCCTCAGAACGCCTGTGTTCTCCCCTGAACTCCTGGGTCCTTTGGGGCATTCCTGGGTCCCCTCCTGAACTCTGCATCCTTTGGGGCACTGCTGGGTCCCCTCCTGAACTCCTGGGTCCTTTGGGGCACTCCTGGGTCCGCTCCTGAACTCTTGGGTTACCCCCTGAACTCCTAGGTCCCCTCCTGAATTCTTCAGTCCCTCCCTGAACTCCTGGGCGGGTCCCCTCCTGAACTCCTGGGCGGGTCCCCTCCTGAACTCCTGGGCGGGTCCCCTCCTGAACTCCTGGGCGGGTCCCCTCCTGAACTCTGGATCCTTTGGGGCACTCCTGTGTCCGCTCCTGAACTCCTGGGTCCTTTGGGGCACTCCTGGTCCCCCTCCTGAACTCCTGGTCCCCCTCCTGAACTCTTCGGTCTCCCACTGAATTCCTGGGTCCCCTCCCGAACTCCTGGGTGGGTCCTTCCCGAACTCCTTGGTACTTTGAGGCACTCCTGGGTCCCCTCAGAACGCCCGGGTTCCCCCCTTAACTCCTGGGTCCTTTGGGGCACTCCTGCGTCCTCTCCTGAACTCCTGGGTCCTCTCATGAACTCTTGGGTTACCCCCTGAACTCCAGGTCCCCTCCTGAATTCTTCAGTCCCTCCCTGAACTCCTGGGTATGTCCCTACTGAACTCCTGGGCGGGTCCCTCCTGAACTCTGGATCCTTTGGGCACTCCTGGGTCCCCTCCTGAACTCCTGGGTGCCCTCCGAACTCTTGGGTTCCCCCCTTCACTCCTGGGACCTTTGGGGCACTGCTGGGTCCCCTCCTGAACTCTGGATCCTTTGGGGCACTCCTGGGTCCCCTCCTGAACTCTTGGGTCCTTTGGTGAACTCCTGGGTCCCCTCCCAACTCTTGGGTCCCCTTCTAAGCTCTTGGGTCCCACCCTGAGCTCCTGGGTCCCCTCCTGAACTCCTGGGTCCTTTGGGGCACTGCTGAGTCCCCTCCCGAACTCCTGGGTGGGTCCCCTCCCGAACTCCTGGGTGGGTGCCCTGCCGAACTCTTGGGTACTTTGGGGGACTCCTGGATCCCCTCAGAACGCCTGGGTCCCCTTCTGAACTCCTGGGTCCTTTGGGGCACTCCTGGGTCCTCTCCTGAACTCCTGGGTCCGATCCTGAACTCTTGGGTTATCCCCTGAAATCCTAGGTCCCCTCCTGAATTATTCAGTCCCTCCCTGAATTCCGGGTCCCCTCCTGAACTCCTGGGCGGGTCCCCTCCTGAACTCCTGGGCGGGTCCCCTCCTGAACTCCTGGGCGGGTCCCCTCCTGATCTCTGGATCCTTTGAGGCACTCCTGGGTCCCCTCCTGAACTCCTGGGTCCTTTGGGGCACTCCTGGTCCTCCTCCTGAACTCCTGGGTCCGATCCTGAACTCTTGGGTTATCCCCTGAAATCCTAGGTCCCCTCCTGAATTATTCAGTCCCTCCCTGAATTCCGGGTCCCCTCCTGAACTCCTGGGCGGGTCCCCTCCTGAACTCCTGGGCGGGTCCCCTCCTGAACTCCTGGGCGGGTCCCCTCCTGATCTCTGGATCCTTTGGGGCACTCCTGGGTCCCCTCCTGAACTCCTGGGTCCTTTGGGGCACTCCTGGTCCTCCTCCTGAACTCCTAAATGGGTCCCCTCTGAACTCCTGTGTCCCCTCCTGAACTCTGGATCATTTGGGGCACTCATGGGTTCCCCCCTGAACTCCTGGGTCCTTTGGGGCACTGCTGGGTCCCCTCCTGAACTCCTGGGTGGGTCCCCTCCTGAACTCCTGGGTGGGTCCCCTCCTGAACTCCTGGGTGGGTCCCTCCTGATCTCTTGGGTGTCCTCCTGATCTCTTGGGTCCTTTGGGGCAATCCTGGGTTCCCCCCTGAACTCCTGGGTCCTTTGGGGCACTGCTGGGTCCCCTCCCGAACTCCTGGGTGGGTCCCTCCTGAACTCCTTGGTGGGTCCCTCCCAAACTCCTGAGTCCCCTCCTGAAGTCTTAGGTACTTTGGGGCACTCCTGGGTCCCCTCCTGAACTCCTGGGTCCTTTGGGGCACTCCTGGGTCCTCTCCTGATGTCCTGGGTCCGCTCCTGAACTCTTTTGTTACCCCCTGAACTCCTAGGTCCCCTCCTGAATTCTTCAGTCCCTCCCTGAACTCCTGGGCGGGTCCCTCCTGAACTCCTGGGCGGGTCCCTCCTGAACTCCTGGGCGGGTCCCCTCCTGATCTCTGGATCCTTTGGGGCACTCCTAGGTCCCCTCCTGAACTCCTGGGTCCTTTGGGGCACTCCTGGTCCCCCTCCTGAACTCCTAAATGGGTCCCCTCAGAACTCCTGGGTCCCCTCCTGAAGTCCTGGGTGGGTCCCGCCATGAACTCCTGGGTGGGTCCTTCCTGAACTCCTGGGTGGGTCCCTCCTGAACTCCTGGGTGGGTCCCTCCTGAACTCCTGGGTCCCACCCTGAAATCCTGGGTCCTTTGGGGCACTCCTGGTCCCCCTCCTGAACTATTGAATGGGTCCCTCCTGAACAACTGGGTCCCCTCAGAACTCCTGGGTCCCCTCCTGAAGTCCTGGGTGGGTCCCGCCGTGATGTCCTGGGTGGGTCCCTCCTGAACTCTGGATCCTTTGGGGCACTCCTGGTCCCCCTCCTGAACTCCTGGTCCCCCTCCTGAACTCTTCCGTACCCCACTGAACTCTTGGGTCCCCTCCTGAACTCTGGATCCTTTGGGGCACTCCTGGGTCCCCTCCTAAGCTCTTGGGTCCTTTGGGGAACTCTTGGGTCCCCTCAGAACTCCTCGGTTCCCCACTGAACTCCTGGGTCCTTTGGGGCACTCCTGGTCCCCCTCCTGAACTCTTCGGTCCCCCACTGAACTCCTGGGTCCTTTGGGGCACTCCTGGGTCCTCTCCTGAACTCTTGGGTCTCCTCCTGAACTCTTGGGTTCTTTGGGGAACTCTTGGGTCCCCTCAGAACTCCTGGGTTCACCCCTGAACTCCTGGGACCTTTGGGGCACTCCTGGGTCTCCTCAGTAATCTTGGGTTCCCCCCTGAACTCCTGGGTCATTTGGGGCAATGTTGGGTCCCCTCCCGAACTCCTGGGTGGGTCCCCTCCCCAAGTCCTGGGTGGGTCCCCTCCCCAAGTCCTGGGTGGGTCCCCTCCTGAAGTCTTGGGTATTTTGAGGCACTCCTGGGTCCCCTCAGAACGCCTGGGTTCCCCCCTGAACTCCTGGGTCCTTTGAGGCATTCCTGGGTCCCCTCCTGAACTCTGGATCCTTTGGGGCAATCCTGGGTCCCCTCCTGAACTCCTGGGTCCTCTCCTGAACTCTTTGGTTACCCCCTGAACTCCTAGGTCCCCTCCTGAATTCTTCTGTCCCTCCCTGAACTCCTGGGCGGGTCCCTCCTGAACTCCTGGGCGGGTCCCCTCCTGAACTCTAGGGTCCCCTCCTGAACTCTAGGGTCCTTTGGGGCACTCCTGGGTCCCCTCCTGAACTCCTGGGTCCTTTGGGCACTCCTGGTCCCCCTCCTGAACTCCTGAATGGCTCCCCTCAGAACTCCTGGGTCCCCTGCTGAAGTAATGGGTGGGTCCTGCCATAAACTCCTGGGTGGGTCCTGCCATGAACTCCTGGGTGGTTCCCTCCTGAACATTTTGGTCCCACCCTGAACTCCTGGGTCCTTTTGGGCACTCCTGGTCCCCCTCCTGAACTCTTGAATGGGTCCCTCCTGAACTCTTGAATGGGTCCCTCCTGAACTCCTGAATGGGTCCCGCCATGAAGTCCTGGGTGGGTCCCTGCTGAACTTCTGGTTCCCCTCCTGAACTCTGGATCCTTTGGGGCACTCCTGGGTCCCCTCCTGAACCCCTGGGTCCTTTGGGGCACTGCGGGGTCCCCTCCTGAACTCCTGGGTGGGTCCCCTCCTGAACTCCTGGGTGGGTCCCCTCCTGAACTCCTGGGTGGGTCCCCTCCTGAACTCCTGGGTGGGTCCCCTCCTGAACTCCTGGGTGGGTCCCCTCCTGAACTCCTGGGTGGGTCCCCTCCTGAACTCCTGGGTGGGTCCCCTCCTGAACTCCTGGGTGGGTCCCCTCCTGAACTCCTGGGTGGGTCCCCTCCTGAACTCCTGGGTGGGTCCCCTCCTGAACTCCTGGGTCCTTTGCAGCACTCCTGGTCACCCTCCTGAACTCTTCGGTCCCTCACTGAACTCCTGCGTCCTTTGTGGCACTCCTGGGTCCCCTCCTGAACGCCTGGGTCCCCTCCTGAACGCCTGGGTCCCCTCCTGAACTCTTGGGTCCCCTCCTGAACTCTGGATCCTTTGGGGCACTCCTGGGTCCCCTCCTAAGCTCTTGAGTCCTTTGGGGAACTCTTGGGTCCCCTCAGAACTCCTGGGTTCACCCCTGAAAGCCTGGGTCCTTTGGGACACTCCTGGGTCCTCTCCTGAACTCTTGGATCTGCTCTTGAACTCTTGGGTTACCCCCTGAACTCCTAGGTCCCCTCCTGAATTCTTCAGTCCCTCCCTGAACTCCGGGTCCCCTCCTGAACTCCTGGGCGGGTCCCCTCCTGAACTCCTGGGCGGGTCCCCTCCTGAACTCCTGGGCGGGTCCCCTCCTGAACTCCTGGGCGGGTCCCCTCCTGAACTCCTGGGCGGGTCCCCTCCTGAACTCCTGGGCGGGTCCCCTCCTGAACTCTGGATCCTTTGGGGCACTCCTGGGTCTGCTCCTGAACTCCTGGGTCCTTTGGGGCACTCCTGGTCCCCCTCCTGAACTCCTGAATGGCTCCCATCAGAAATCCTGGGTCCCCTCACGAATTCCTGGGTGGGTCCCCTCTTGAACTCCTGGGTCCTTTGGGGCACTCCTGGTCCCCCTCCTGAACTCTGGATCCTTTGGGGCACTCCTGGGTTCTCCCCTGAACTCCTGGGTCCTTTGGGGCACTGCTGGGTCCCCTCCTGAACTCCTAGGAGGGTCCCCTCCTGAACTCTGGATCCTTTGGGGCACTCCTGGGTTCCCCCTTGAACTCCTGGGTCCTTTGGGGCACTGCTGGGTCCCCTCCTGAACTCCTGGGTGGGTCCCCTCCTGAACTCCTGGGTGGGTCCCCTCCTGAACTCCTGGGTGGGTCCTCCCCTGAACACCTGGGTGGGTCCTCCCCTGAACACCTGGGTGGGTCCTCCCCTGAACACCTGGGTGGGTTTCCTCCTGAACTCCTGGGTGGGTCCCTCCTGAACACATGGGTGCCGTCCTGAACTCTTGGCTCTTTTGGGGCACTCTTGGGTCCCCTCAGAACTCCTGGGTTCACCCCTGAACTCCTGGGTCCTTTGGGGCACTCCTGGGTCTCCTCAGTACTCTTGGGTTCCCCCCTGAACTCCTGGGTCCTTTGTGGCACTGCTGGGTCCCCTGCCGAACTCTTGGGTACTTTGGGGCACTCCTGGGTCTCCTCAGAACGCATAGGTCCCCTCCTGAACTACTGGGCGGGTCCCTCCTGAACTCCTGTGTTCCCCCCTGAACTCCTGGGTCCTTTGGGGCACTGCTGGATCCCCCACTGAACTCCTGGGTGGGTCCCCTCCTGAACTCTGGATCCTTTGGGGCACTCCTGGGTCCCCTCCTGAACTCTTGGGTCCTTTGGTGAACTCTTGGGTCCCCTCAGAACGCCTGGGTCCCCTCCTGATCTCCTGGGCGGGTCCCTCCTGAACTCGTGTCTTCCCCCCTGAACTCCTGGGTCCTTTGGGGCACTGCTGGGTCCCCTCCTGAACACCTGGGTGGGTCCCCTCCTGAACTCTGGATCCTTTGGGGTACTCCTGGGTCCCCTCCTGAACTCTTGGGTCCCCTTCTAAGCTCTTGGGTCCCACCCTGAACTCCTGGGTCCTTTGGGGCACTCCTGGGTCTCCTCAGTAATCTTGGGTTCCCCCCTGAACTCCTGGGTCCTTTGGGGCACTGCTGGGTCCCCTCCCGAACTCCTGGGTGGGTCCCTCCTGAACTCCTGGGTGGGTCCTTCCCGAACTCCTGGGTTTCCTCGTGAACTCTTGGGTACTTTGGGGCACTCCTGTGTCCCCTCAGAACGCCTGGCTTCCCCCCTGAACTCCTGGGTCCTTTGGGGCATTACTTGGTCCCCTCCTGAACTCTGGATCCTTTGGGGCACTCCTGGGTCCCCTCCTGAACTCCTGGGTCCTTTGGGACACTCCTGGGTCCTCTCCTGAACTCCTGGGTCCGCTCCTGAACTCTTGGGTTACCCCCTGAACTCCTAGGTCCCCTCCTGAATTCTTCAGTCCCTCCCTGAACTCCTGGGCGGGTCCCCTCCTGAACTCCTGGGCGGGTCCCCTCCTGAACTCTGGATCCTTTGGGGCACTCCTGGGTCCCCTCCTGAACTCCTGGGTCCTTTGGGGCACTCCTGGTCCCCCTCCTGAACTCCTGAATGGCTCTCCTCAGAACTCCTGGTTCCCCTCCTGAATTCCTGGGTCGGTCCCGCCATGAACTCCTGTGTGGGTCCCTCTTGAACTCCTGGGTCCTTTGGGACACTCCTGGGTCC
Organism: Patagioenas fasciata; assembly: GCF_037038585.1. NCBI lineage: Eukaryota > Metazoa > Chordata > Aves > Columbiformes > Columbidae > Patagioenas > Patagioenas fasciata. The sequence goes on from NC_092528.1 coordinate 2,548,142, forward strand.
CCTCCCGAACTCCTGGGTGGATCCCCTCCCGAACTCTTGGGTATTTTGGGGCACTCCTGGGTCCCCTCAGAACGCCTGGGTTTCCCCCTGAACTCCTGGGTCCTTTGGGGCATTCCTGGGTCCCCTCCAGATCTCTGGATCTTTTGGGGCACTCCTGGTCCCCCTCCTGAACTATTGAGTGGGTCCTTCCTGAACTCCTGAATGGGTCCCTCCTGAACTCCTGAATGGGTCCCCTCAGAACTCCTGGGTCCCCTCCTGAAGTCCTGGGTGGGTCCCGCCATGAACTCCTGGGTGGGTCCCTCCTGAACTCTGGATCCTTTGGGGCACTCCTGGGTCCCCTCCTGAACTCTGGATCCTTTGGGGCACTCCTGGGTTCCCCCCTGAACTCCTTGGTCCTTTGGGGCACTGCTGGGTCCCCTCCTGAACACCTGGGTGGGTCCCCTCCTGAACTCTGGATCCTTTGGGGTACTCCTGGGTCCCCTCCTGAACTCTTGGGTCCCCTTCTAAGCTCTTGGGTCCCACCCTGAACTCCTGGGTCCTTTGGGGCACTCCTGGGTCTCCTCAGTAATCTTGGGTTCCCCCCTGAACTCCTGGGTCCTTTGGGGCACTGCTGGGTCCCCTCCCGAACTCCTGGGTGGGTCCCTCCTGAACTCCTGGGTGGGTCCTTCCCGAACTCCTGGGTTTCCTCGTGAACTCTTGGGTACTTTGGGGCACTCCTGTGTCCCCTCAGAACGCCTGGCTTCCCCCCTGAACTCCTGGGTCCTTTGGGGCATTATTGGGTCCCCTCCTGAACTCTGGATCCTTTGGGGCACTCCTGGGTCCCCTCCTGAACTCCTGGGTCCGCTCCTGAACTCTTGGGTTACCCCCTGAACTCCTAGGTCCCCTCCTGAATTCTTCAGTCCCTCCCTGAACTCCTGGGCGGGTCCCCTCCTGAACTCCTGGGCGGGTCCCCTCCTGAACTCTGGATCCTTTGGGGCACTCCTGGGTCCCCTCCTGAACTCCTGGGTCCTTTGGGGCACTCCTGGTCCCCCTCCTGAACTCCTGAATGGCTCTCCTCAGAACTCCTGGTTCCCCTCCTGAATTCCTGGGTCGGTCCCGCCATGAACTCCTGTGTGGGTCCCTCTTGAACTCCTGGGTCCTTTGGGACACTCCTGGGTCCCCTCCCGAACTCCTGGGTGGATCCCCTCCCGAACTCTTGGGTATTTTGGGGCACTCCTGGGTCCCCTCAGAACGCCTGGGTTTCCCCCTGAACTCCTGGGTCCTTTGGGGCATTCCTGGGTCCCCTCCAGAACTCTGGATCCTTTGGGGCACTCCTGGTCCCCCTCCTGAACTATTGAGTGGGTCCTTCCTGAACTCCTGAATGGGTCCCTCCTGAACTCCTGAATGGGTCCCCTCAGAACTCCTGGGTCCCCTCCTGAAGTCCTGGGTGGGTCCCGCCATGAACTCCTGGGTGGGTCCCTCCTGAACTCTTGGGTCCCCTCCTGAACTCTGGATTCTTTGGGGCACTCCTGGGTCCCCTCCTGAACTCTGGATCCTTTGGGGCACTCCTGGGTTCCCCCCTGAACTCCTGGGTCCTTTGGGGCACTGCTGGGTCCCCTCCTGAACTCCTGGGTGGGTCCCCTCCTGAACTCCTGGGTGGGTCCCCTCCTGAACTCCTGGGTGGGTCCCCTCCTGAACTCCTGGGTGGGTCCCCTCCTGAACTCCTGGGTGGGTCCCCTCCTGAACTCTTGGCTCTTTTGAAGCACTCGTGGGTCCCCACAGAACTCTGGGTTCCCTATTGAACTCCTGGGTCCTTTGGGACACTCCTGGATCCCCTCCTGAACTCCTGGGTACCCTCCTGAAATCTTGGGTAGCCTCCTGAAGTCCTGGGCGGATCCTCTGGGGCACTCCTGGGTCCCCTCCTAAGCTCTTGGGTCCTTTGGGGAACTCTTGGGTCTCCTCAGAACTCCTGGGTTCCCCCCTGAACTCCTAGGTCCTTTGGTGCACTGCTGGGTCCCCTCCCGAACTCTTGGGTACTTTGGGGCACTCCTGGGTCTCCTCAGAACGCCTGGGTCCCCTCCTGAACTACTGGGCGGGTCCCTCCTGAACTCCTGTGTTCCCCCCTGAACTCCTGGGTCCTTTGGGGCACTGCTGGGTCCCCCACTGAACTCCTGGGTGGGTCCCCTCCTGAACTCTGGATCCTTTGGGGCACTCCTGGGTCCCCTCCTGAACTCTTGGGTCCTTTGGTGAACTCTTGGGTCCCCTCAGAACGCCTGGGTCCCCTCCTGAACTCCTGGGCGGGTCCCTCCTGAACTCCTGTGTTCCCCCCTGAACTCATGGGTCCTTTGGGGCACTGCTGGGTCCCCTCCTGAACACCTGGGTGGGTCCCCTCCTGAACTCTGGATCCTTTGGGGTACTCCTGGGTCCCCTCCTGAACTCTTGGGTCCCCTTCTAAGCTCTTGGGTCCCACCCTGAACTCCTGGGTCCTTTGGGGCACTCCTGGGTCTCCTCAGTAATCTTGGGTTCCCCCCTGAACTCCTGGGTCCTTTGGGGCACTGCTGGGTCCCCTCCTGAACTCCTGGGTGCGTCCCTCCTGAACTCCTGGGTGGGTCCCTCCCGAACTCCTGGGTGGGACCCTCGTGAACTCTTGGGTACTTTGGGGCACTCCTGTGTCCCCTCAGAACGCCTGGCTTCCCCCCTGAATTCCTGGGTCCTTTGGGGCATTACTGGGTCCCCTCCTGAACTCTGGATCCTTTGGGGCACTCCTGGGTCCCCTCCTGAACTCCTGGGTCCTTTGGGACACTCCTGGGTCCTCTCCTGAACTCCTGGGTCCGCTCCTGAACTCTTGGGTTACCCCCTGAACTCCTAGGTCCCCTCCTGAATTCTTCAGTCCCGCCCGGAACTCCGGGTCCCCTCCTGAACTCCTGGGCGGGTCCCCTCCTGAACTCCTGGGCGGGTCCCCTCCTGAACTCCTGGGCGGGTCCCCTCCTGAACTCTGGATCCTTTGGGGCACTCCTGGATCCCCTCCTGAACTCCTGGGTCCTTTGGGGCTCTCCTGGGTCCCCTCCTGAAGTCCTGAATGGCTCCCCTCAGAACTCCTGGGTCCTCTCCTGAATTCCTGGGTCGGTCCCGCCGTGAACTCCTGGCTGGGTCCCCTCCCGAACTCCTGGCTGGGTCCCCTCCCGAACTCCTGGCTGGGTCCCCTCCCGAACTCCTGGCTGGGTCCCCTCCCGAACTCTTGGGTAATTTGGGGCACTCCTGGGTCCCCTCAGAACGCCTGGGTTTCCCCCTGAGCTCCTGGGTCCTTTGGGGCATTCCTGGGTCCCCTCCAGAACTCTGGATCATTTGGGGCACTCCTGGTCCCCCTACTGAACTATTGAGTGGGTCCCTCCTGAACTCCTGAATGGGTCCCTCCTGAACTCTTGAATGGGTCCCCTCCTGAACTCTGGATCTTTTGGGGCACTCCTGGGTCCCCTCCTGAACTCAGGATCCTTTGGGGCACTCCTGGGTTCCCCCCTGTACTCCTGGGTCCTTTGGGGCACTGCTGGGTCGCCTCCTGAACTCCTGGGTGGGTCCCTCCTGAACTCCTGGGTGGGTCCCTCCCGAACTCCTGGGTTCCCTCGTGAACTCTTGGGTACTTTGGGGCACTCCTGTGTCCCCTCAGAACGCTTGGCTTCCCCCCTGAACTCCTGGGTCCTTTGGGGCATTATTGGGTCCCCTCCTGAACTCTGGATCCTTTGGGGCACTCCTGGGTCCCCTCCTGAACTCCTGGGTCCTTTGGGACACTCCTGGGTCCTCTCCTGAACTCCTGGGTCCTCTCCTGAACTCTTGGGTTACCCCCTGAACTCCTAGGTCCCCTCCTGAATTCTTCAGTCCCTCCCTGAACTCCGGGTCCCCTCCTGAACTCCTGGGCGGGTCCCCTCCTGAACTCCTGGGCGGGTCCCCTCCTGAACTCCTGGGCGGGTCCCCTCCTGAACTCCTGGGCGGGTCCCCTCCTGAACTCCTGGGCGGGTCCCCTCCTGAACTCCTGGGCGGGTCCCCTCCTGAACTCCTGGGCGGGTCCCCTCCTGAACTCCTGGGCGGGTCCCCTCCTGAACTCCTGGGCGGGTCCCCTCCTGAACTCCTGGGCGGGTCCCCTCCTGAACTCCTGGGCGGGTCCCCTCCTGAACTCCTGGGCGGGTCCCCTCCTGAACTCTTGTGTTCCCCCATGCACTCCTGGGTCCTTTTGGGCACTGCTGGGTCTTCTCCTGAACTCTGGATCCTTTGGGGCACTCCTGGGTCCTCTCCTGAACTCCTGGGTCCTTTGGGGTACTCCTGGTCCCCCTCCTGAACTTTTGAATGGGTCCCTCCTGAACTCCTGAATGGGTCCCTCCTGAACTCCTGAATGGGTCCCCTCAGAACTCCTGTGTCCCCTCCTGAAGTCCTGGGTGGGTCCCGCCATGAAGTCCTGGGTGGGTCCCTCCTGAACTCTTGGGTCCTTTGGGGCACTCCTGGGTCCCCTCCTGAACTCTGGATCCTTTGCGGCACTCCTGGGTTCCCCCCGAGCTCCTGGGTCCTTTGGGGCACTGCTGGGTCCCCTCGTGAACTCCTGGGTGGGTCCCCTCGTGAACTCCTGGGTGGGTCCCCTCCTGAACTCCTGGGTGGGTCCCCTCCTGAACTCTTGGGTCATTTGGGGCACTCCTGGGTCCCCTCAGAACTCCTGGGTTCCCCACTGAACTCCTGGGTCCTTAGGGGCACTCCTGGTTCCCCTCCTGAATTCTTCGGTCCCCCACTGAACTCCTGGGTCCCCTCCTTAACTCCTGGGTCCTTTGGGGCACATCTGGGTCCCCTCCTAAACTCTTGGGTCCTTTGGGGAACTCTTGGGTCTCCTCAGAACTCCTGGCTTCCCCCCTGAACTCCTGGGTCCTTTGGGGTACTCCTGGGTACCCTCCTGAACTCTTGGGTCCCCTTCTAAGCTCTTGGGTCCCACCCTGAACTCCTGGGTCCTTTGGGGCACTCCTGGGTGGGTCCCTCCCGAACTCCTGGGTGGGTCCCTCCTGAACTCCTGGGTGGGTCCCTCCCGAACTCCTGGGTTCCCTCGTGAACTCTTGGGTACTTTGGGGCACTCGTGTGTCCCCTCAGAACGCCTGGCTTCCCCCCTGAACTCCTGGGTCTTTTGGGGCATTATTGGGTCCCCTCCTGAAGTCTGGATCCTTTGGGGTACTCCTGGGTCCCCTCCTGAACTCCTGGGTCCTTTGGGACACTCCTGGGTCCTCTACTGAACTCCTGGGTCCGCTCCTGAACTCTTGGCTTACCCCCTGAACTCCTAGGTCACCTCCTGAATTCTTCAGTCCTTCCCTGAACTCCTGGGCGGGTCCCCTCCTGAACTCCTGGGCGGGTCCCCTCCTGAACTCCTGGGCGGGTCCCCTCCTGAACTCCTGGGCGGGTCCCCTCCTGAACTCCTGGGCGGGTCCCCTCCTGAACTCCTGGGCGGGTCCCCTCCTGAACTCCTGGGCGGGTCCCCTCCTGAACTCCTGGGCGGGTCCCCTCCTGAACTCCTGGGCGGGTCCCCTCCTGAACTCCTGGGCGGGTCCCCTCCTGAACTCTGGATCCTTTGGGGCACTCCTGGGTCCCCTCCTGAACTCCTGGGTCCTTTGGGGCACTCCTGGTCCCCCTCCTGAACTCCTGAATGGCTCCCCTCAGAACTCCTGGGTCCCCTACTGAATTCCTGGGTCGGCCCCGCCATGAACTCCTGGGCGGGTCCCCTCCCGAACTCCTGGGCGGGTCCCCTCCCGAACTCCTGGGCGGGTCCCCTCCCGAACTCCTGGGCGGGTCCCCTCCCGAACTCCTGGGCGGGTCCCCTCCCGAACTCCTGGGCGGGTCCCCTCCCGAACTCTGGATCCTTTGGGGCACTCCTGGGTGCCCTCCTGAACTCCTGGGTCCTTTGGGGCACTCCTGGTCCCCCTCCTGAACTCCTGAATGGCTCCCCTCAGAACTCCTGGGTCCCCTCCTGAATTTCTGGGTCGGTCCCGCCATGAACTCCTGGGTGGGTCCCCTCCCGAACTCCTGGGTGGGTCCACTCCCGAACTCCTGGGTGGGTCCACTCCCGAACTCCTGGGTACTTTGGGGCACTCCTGGGTCCCCTCAGAACGCCTGGGTTTCCCCCTGAACTCCTGGGTCTTTTGGGGCATTCCTGGGACCCCTCCAGAACTCTGGATCCTTTGGGGCACTCCTGGGTCCCCTCCTGAACTCCTGGGTCTTTTGGGGCACTCCTGGTCCCCCTCCCGAACTATTGAATGGGTCCCTTCTGAACTCCTGAATGGGTCCCTCCTGAACTCCTGAATGCGTCCCCTCAGAACTCCTGGGTCCCCTCCTGAAGTCCTGGGTGGGTCCCGCCATGAACTCCTGGGTGGTTCCCTCCTGAACTCTTGGGTCCCCTCCTGAACTCTGGATCCTTTGGGGCACTCCTGGGTCCCCTCCTGAACTCTGGATCCTTTGGGGCACTCCTGGGTTCCCCCCTGAACTCCTGGGTCCTTTGGGGCACTGCTGGGTCCCCTCCTGAACTCCTGGGTGGGTCCCCTTCTGAACAACTGGGTGGGTCCCCTCCTGAACTCCTGGGTGGGTCCCCGCCTGAACTCCTGGGTGCCACCCTGATCTCTTGGGTCATTTGGGGCACTCCTGGGTCCTCTCCTGAACTCCTGGGTCCTTTGGGGTACTCCTGGTCCCCCTCCTGAACTTTTGAATGGGTCCCTCCTGAACTCCTGAATGGGTCCCTCCTGAACTCCTGAATGGGTCCCCTCAGAACTCCTGTGTCCCCTCCTGAAGTCCTGGGTGGGTCCCGCCATGAAGTCCTGGGTGGGTCCCTCCTGAACTCTTGGGTCCTTTGGGGCACTCCTGGGTCCCCTCCTGAACTCTGGATCCTTTGCGGCACTCCTCGGTTCCCCCCGAGCTCCTGGGTCCTTTGGGGCACTGCTGGGTCCCCTCGTGAACTCCTGGGTGGGTCCCCTCGTGAACTCCTGGGTGGGTCCCCTCGTGAACTCCTGGGTGGGTCCCCTCGTGAACTCCTGGGTGGGTCCCCTCCTGAACTCTTGGGTCATTTGGGGCACTCCTGGGTCCCCTCAGAACTCCTGGGTTCCCCACTGAACTCCTGGGTCCTTAGGGGCACTCCTGGTTCCCCTCCTGAATTCTTCGGTCCCCCACTGAACTCCTGGGTCCCCTCCTTAACTCCTGGGTCCTTTGGGGCACATCTGGGTCCCCTCCTAAACTCTTGGGTCCTTTGGGGAACTCTTGGGTCTCCTCAGAACTCCTGGCTTCCCCCCTGAACTCCTGGGTCCTTTGGGGTACTCCTGGGTACCCTCCTGAACTCTTGGGTCCCCTTCTAAGCTCTTGGGTCCCACCCTGAACTCCTGGGTCCTTTGGGGCACTCCTGGGTGGGTCCCTCCCGAACTCCTGGGTGGGTCCCTCCTGAACTCCTGGGTGGGTCCCTCCCGAACTCCTGGGTTCCCTCGTGAACTCTTGGGTACTTTGGGGCACTCGTGTGTCCCCTCAGAACGCCTGGCTTCCCCCCTGAACTCCTGGGTCTTTTGGGGCATTATTGGGTCCCCTCCTGAAGTCTGGATCCTTTGGGGTACTCCTGGGTCCCCTCCTGAACTCCTGGGTCCTTTGGGACACTCCTGGGTCCTCTACTGAACTCCTGGGTCCGCTCCTGAACTCTTGGCTTACCCCCTGAACTCCTAGGTCACCTCCTGAATTCTTCAGTCCTTCCCTGAACTCCGGGTCCCCTCCTGAACTCCTGGGCGGGTCCCCTCCTGAACTCCTGGGCGGGTCCCCTCCTGAACTCCTGGGCGGGTCCCCTCCTGAACTCCTGGGCGGGTCCCCTCCTGAACTCCTGGGCGGGTCCCCTCCTGAACTCCTGGGCGGGTCCCCTCCTGAACTCCTGGGCGGGTCCCCTCCTGAACTCCTGGGCGGGTCCCCTCCTGAACTCCTGGGCGGGTCCCCTCCTGAACTCCTGGGCGGGTCCCCTCCTGAACTCCTGGGCGGGTCCCCTCCTGAACTCTGGATCCTTTGGGGCACTCCTGGGTCCCCTCCTGAACTCCTGGGTCCTTTGGGGCACTCCTGGTCCCCCTCCTGAACTCCTGAATGGCTCCCCTCAGAACTCCTGGGTCCCCTACTGAATTCCTGGGTCGGCCCCGCCATGAACTCCTGGGCGGGTCCCCTCCCGAACTCCTGGGCGGGTCCCCTCCCGAACTCCTGGGCGGGTCCCCTCCCGAACTCCTGGGCGGGTCCCCTCCCGAACTCCTGGGCGGGTCCCCTCCCGAACTCTGGATCCTTTGGGGCACTCCTGGGTCCCCTCCTGAACTCCTGGGTCCTTTGGGGCACTCCTGGTCCCCCTCCTGAACTCCTGAATGGCTCCCCTCAGAACTCCTGGGTCCCCTCCTGAATTTCTGGGTCGGTCCCGCCATGAACTCCTGGGTCGGTCCCGCCATGAACTCCTGGGTGGGTCCCCTCCCGAACTCCTGGGTGGGTCCCCTCCCGAACTCCTGGGTGGGTCCCCTCCCGAACTCCTGGGTGGGTCCCCTCCCGAACTCCTGGGTACTTTGGGGCACTCCTGGGTCCCCTCAGAACGCCTGGGTTTCCCCCTGAACTCCTGGGTCTTTTGGGGCATTCCTGGGACCCCTCCAGAACTCTGGATCCTTTGGGGCACTCCTGGGTCCCCTCCTGAACTCCTGGGTCTTTTGGGGCACTCCTGGTCCCCCTCCGGAACTATTGAATGGGTCCCTTCTGAACTCCTGAATGGGTCCCTCCTGAACTCCTGAATGCGTCCCCTCAGAACTCCTGGGTCCCCTCCTGAAGTCCTGGGTGGGTCCCGCCATGAACTCCTGGGTGGTTCCCTCCTGAACTCTTGGGTCCCCTCCTGAACTCTGGATCCTTTGGGGCACTCCTGGGTCCCCTCCTGAACTCCTGGGTCCTTTGGGGCACTGCTGGGTCCCCTCCTGAACTCCTGGGTGGGTCCCCTTCTGAACAACTGGGTGGGTCCCCTCCTGAACTCCTGGGTGGGTCCCCGCCTGAACTCCTGGGTGCCACCCTGATCTCTTGGGTCATTTGGGGCACTCCTGGGTCCCCTCAGAACTCCTGGGTTCCCCACTGAACTTCTGGGTCCTTAGGGGCACTCCTGTTCCTCCTCCTGAACTCTTCAGTCCCCCACTGAACTCCTGGGTCCCCTCCTGTAACTCCTGGGTCCTTTGGGGCACTCCTGGGTCCCCTCCTGAACTCCTGGGTCCTTTGGGGCACTCCTGGTCCCCCTCCTGAACTCCTGAATGGCTCCCCTCAGAACTCCTGGGTCCCCTCCTGAATTCCTGGGTGGGTCCCGCCAGGAACTCCTGGGTGGGTCCCTCTTGAACTCCTGGGTCCTTTGGGGCACTCCTGGTCCCCCTCCTGAACTTTTGAATGGGTCCCCTCAGAACTCCTGTGTCCCCTCCTGAAGTCCTGGGTGGGTCCCGCAATGAATTCCTGGGTGGGTCCCTCCTGAACTTTTGGGTCCCACCCTGAACTCCTGGGTCCTTTGGGGGACTCCTGGTCCCCCTTCTGAACTATTGAATGGGTCCCTCCTGAACTCCTGAATGGGTCCCTCCTGAACTCCTGGGTCCCCTCAGAACTCCTAGGTCCCCTCCTGAATTCTTCAGTCCCTCCCTGAACTCCTGGGCGGGTCCCCTCCTGAACTCCTGGGCAGGTCCCCTCCTGAACTCTGGATTCTTTGGGGCACTCCTGGGTCCCCTCCTGAACTCCTGGGCGGGTCCCCTCCTGAACTCCTGGGCGGGTCCCCTCCTGAACTCCTGGGCGGGTCCCCTCCTGAACTCCTGGGCGGGTCCCCTCCTGAACTCCTGGGCGGGTCCCCTCCTGAACTCCTGGGCGGGTCCCCTCCTGAACTCTGGATTCTTTGGGGCACTCCTGGGTCCCCTCCTGAACTCCTGGGTCCTTTGGGGCACTCCTGGTCCCCCTCCTGAACTCCTGGGTCCCCTCCTGAAGTCCTGGGTGGGTCCCGCCATGAACTCCTGGGTGGGTCCCTCCTGAACTCCTGGGTCCTTTGGGGCACTCCTGGTCCCCCTCCTGAACTCCTGAATGGGTCCCCTCCTGAAGTTCAGGGTGTGTCCCGCCATTAATTCCTGGGTGGGTCCCTCCTGAACTCGTGGGTCCCCTCCTGAACTCTGGATCCTTTGGGGCACTCCTGGGTCCCCTCCTGAACTCTGGGTCCTTTGGGGCACTGCTGGGTCCATTCCTGAACTCCTGGGTGGGTCCCCTCCTGAACTCCTGGGTGGGTCCCCTCCTGAACTCCTGGGTGGGTCCCCTCCTGAACTCCTGGGTGGGTCCCCTCCTGAACTCCTGGGTCATTTGGGGCACTCCTGGGTCCTCTCCTAAGCTCTTGGTTTTTTTGGGGAACTCTTGGGTCCCCTCAGAACTCCTGGGACCTTTGGGGCACTCCTGGGTCTCATCAGTACTCTTGCGTTTCCCCCCTGAACTCCTGGGTCATTTAGGGCACTGCTGGGTCCCCTCCCGAACTCCTGGGTGGGTCCCCTCCCGAACTCCTGGGTGGGTCCCCTCCCGAGCTCCTCGTTGGGTCCCCTCCCGAGCTCCTGGGTACTTTGAGGCACTCCTGGGTCCCCTCAGAACGCCTGGGTTCCCCCCTGAACTCCTGTGTCCTTTGGGGCACTCCTGGGTCCTCTACTGAACTCTTGGGTCCTCTCCTGAACTCTTGGGTTACCCCCTGAACTCCTAGGTCTCCCCTGAATTCTTCAGTCCCTCCCTGAACTCCGGGTCCCCTCGTGAACTCCTGGGCGGGTCCCCTCGTGAACTCCTGGGTCATTTGGGGCACTCCTGGGTCCCCTAGAACTCCGGGGTTCCCCACTGAACTCCTGGGTCCTTTAGGGCACTCCTGGTCCCCCTCCTGAACTCTTCGGTCCCCCACTGAACTCCTGGGTCCTTTGGGGCACTCCTGGGTCCTCTCCTAAGCTCTTGGGTCCTTTGGGGAACTCTTGGGTCCCCTCAGAACTCCTGGGTTCACCCCTGAACTCCTGGGTCCTTTGGGGCACTGCTGGGTCCCCTCCCGAACTCCTGGGTGGGTCCCCTCCCGAACTCCTGGGTGGGTCCCCTCCCGAACTCCTGGGTGGGTCCCCTCCCGAACTCCTGGGTGGGTCCCCTCCCGAGCTCCTGGGTACTTTGAGGCACTCCTGGGTCCCCTCAGAACGCCTGGGTTCCCCCCTGAACTCCTGTGTCCTTTGGGGCACTCCTGGGTCCTCTACTGAACTCTTGGGTCCTCTCCTGAACTCTTGGGTTACCCCCTGAACTCCTAGGTCTCCCCTGAATTCTTCAGTCCCTCCCTGAACTCCGGGTCCCCTCGTGAACTCCTGGGCGGGTCCCCTCGTGAACTCCTGGGTCATTTGGGGCACTCCTGGGTCCCCTAGAACTCCGGGGTTCCCCACTGAACTCCTGGGTCCTTTAGGGCACTCCTGGTCCCCCTCCTGAACTCTTCGGTCCCCCACTGAACTCCTGGGTCCTTTGGGGCACTCCTGGGTCCTCTCCTAAGCTCTTGGGTCCTTTGGGGAACTCTTGGGTCCCCTCAGAACTCCTGGGTTCACCCCTGAACTCCTGGGTCCTTTGGGGCACTGCTGGGTCCCCTCCCGAACTCCTGGGTGGGTCCCCTCCCGAACTCCTGGGTGGGTCCCCTCCCGAACTCCTGGGTGGGTCCCCTCCCGAACTCCTGGGTGGGTCCCCTCCCGAACTCCTGGGTGGGTCCCCTCCCGAACTCCTGGGTGGGTCCCCTCCCGAACTCTTGGGTACTTTGGGGCACTCCTGGGTCCCCTCCTGAACTCCTGGGTCCTTTGGGGCACTCCTGGTCCCCCTCCTGAACTCCTGAATGGCTCCCCTCAGAACTCCTGGGTCCCCTCCTGAAGTCCTGGGTGGGTCCCGCAATGAATTCCTGGGTGGGTCCCTCCTGAACTTTTGAGTCCCACCCTGAAATCCTGGGTCCTTTGGGGCACTCCTGGTCCCCCTCCTGAACTATTGAATGGGTCCCTCCTGAACTCCTGGGTCCCCTCAGAACCCCTGTGTCCCCTCCTGAAGTTCTGGGTGGGTCCCGCCATGAAGTCCTGGGTGGGTCCCTCCTGAACTCTTGGGTCCCCTCCTGAACTCTTGGGTCCTTTGGGGCACTCCTGGGTCCCCTCCTGAACTCTGGATCCTTTGGGGCACTCCTGGGTTCCCCCCTGAACTCCTGGGTCCTTTGGGGCACTGCTGGGTCCCCTCCTGAACTCCTGGGTGGGTCCCCTCCTGAACTCCTGGGTGGGTCCCCTCCTGAACTCTTGGGTCATTTGGGGCACTCCTGGGTCCCCTCAGAACTCCTGGGTTCCCCCCTGAACTCCTGTGTCCTTTGGGGCACTCCTGGGTCCTCTACTGAACTCTTGGGTCCTCTCCTGAACTCTTGGGTCCTCTCCTGAACTCTTGGGTCCTCTCCTGAACTCTTGGGTCCTCTCCTGAACTCTTGGGTCCTCTCCTGAACTCTTCAGTCCCTCCCTGAACTGCGGGTCCCCTCCTGAACTCCTGGGCGGGTCCCCTCCTGAACTCCTGGGTCATTTGGGGCACTCCTGGGTCCCCTCAGAACTCCTGGGTTCCCCACTCAACCCCTGGGTCCTTTGGGGCACTCCTGGTCCCCCTCCTGAACTCTTCGGTCCCCCACTGAACTCCTGGGTCCCCTCCTGAACTCCTGGGTCCTTTGGGGCACTCCTGGGTCCCCTCCTGAACTCTTGGGTCCCCTCCTGAACTCTTGGGTCCCCTCCTGAACTCTTGGGTCCCCTCCTGAACTCTTGGGTCTTTTGGGGCACTCCTGGTCCCCCTCCTGAACTATTGTATGGGTCACTCCTGAACTCCTGAATGGGTCCTATACTGAAGTCCTAAGTGGGTCCCGCCATGAACTTCTGGGTGGGTCCCCTCCTGAACTCTGGATCCTTTGGGGCACTGCTGGGTCCCCTCCTGAACTCCTGGGTGGGTCCCCTCCTGAACTCCTGGGTGGGTCCCCTCCTGAACTCCTGGGTGGGTCCCCTCCTGAACTCTTGGGTGGGTCCCCTCCTGAACTCCTGGGTGGGTCCCCTCCTGAACTCCTGGGTCATTTGGGGCACTCCTGGGTCCCCTCAAAACTCCTGGGTTCCCCACTGAACTCCTGGGTCCTTTAGGGCACTCCTGGTCCCCCTCCTGAACTCTTCGGTCCCCCACTGAACTCCTGGGTCCTTTGGGGCACTCCTGGGTCCTCTCCTGAACTCTTGGGTCCCCTCCTGAACTCTTGGGTTCTTTGGGGCACTCCTGGGTCCCCTCCTAAGCTCTTGGGTCCTTTGGGGAACTCTTGGGTCCCCTCAGAACTCCTGGGTTCACCCCTGAACTCCTGGGACCTTTGGGGCACTCCTGGGTCTCATCAGTACTCTTGCGTTTCCCCCCTGAACTCCTGGGTCATTTGGGGCACTGCTGGGTCCCCTCCCGAAATCCTGGGTGGGTCCCCTCCCGAACTCCTGGGTGGGTCCCCTCCCGAACTCCTGGGTACTTTGAGGCACTGCTGGGTCCCCTCAGAACGCCTGGGTTCCCCCCTGAACTCCTGTGTCCTTTGGGGCATTCCTGGGTCCTCTCCTGAACTCTGGATCCTTTGGGGCACTCCTGGGTCCTCTCTTGAACTCCTGGGTCCCCTCCTGAATTCTTCAGTCCCTCCCTGAACTCCGGGTCCCCTCGTGAACTCCTGGGCGGGTCCCCTCGTGAACTCCTGGGTCATTTGGGGCACTCCTGGGTCCCCTCAGAACTCCTGGGTTCCCCACTGAACTCCTGGGTCCTCTGGGCACTCCTGTTCCCCCTCCTGAACTCTTCGGTCCCCCACTGAACTCCTGGGTCCTTTGCGGCACTCCTGGGTCCTCTCCTAAGCTCTTGGGTCCTTTGGGGAACTCTTGGGTCCCCTCAGAACTCTTGGGTTCACCCCTGAACTCCTGGGTCCTTTGGGGCACTGCTGGGTCCCCTCCCGAACTCCTGGGTGGGTCCCCTCCCGAACTCCTGGGTGGGTCCCCTCCCGAACTCTTGGGTACTTTGGGGCACTCCTAGGTCCCCTCCTGGACTCCTGGGTCCCCTCCGTACTCTTGTGTTCCCCCCTGCACTCCTGGGTCCTTTGGGGCACTGCTGGGTCCCCTCCTGAACTCTGGATCCTTTGGGGCACTCCTGGGTTTCCCCCTGAACTCCTGGGTCCTTTGGGGCACTGCTGGGTCCCCTCCTGAACTCCTGGGTGGGTCCCCTCCTGAACTCTTGGGTCATTTGGGGCACTCCTGAGTCCCCTCAGAACTCCTGGGTTCCCCACTGAACTCCTGGGTCCTTAGGGGCACTCCTGGGCCCCTCCTGAGTTCTTCGGTCCCCCACTGAACTCATGGGTCCCCTCGTGAACTCCTGGGTCCTTTGGGGCACTCCTGGGTCCCCTCCTGAACTGTTGGGTCCCCTCCTGAACTCTTGGGTACTTCGGGGCACATCTGGGTCCCCTCCTGAACTCCTGGGTCCTTTGGGGAACTCTTGGGTCCCCTCAGAACTCCTGGCTTCCCCCCTGAACTCTTGGGTCCTTTGGGGTACTCCTGGGTCCCCTCCTGAACTCTTGGGTCCCACCCTGAACTCCTGGGTCCTTTGGGGCACTCCTGGGTCTCCTCAGTACTCTTGGGTTCCCCACTGAACTCCTCGGTCCTTTGGGGCACTGCTGGGTCCTCTCCCGAACTCCTGGGTGGGTCCCTCCCGAACTCCAGGGTCTCCTCCTGAACTCTTGGGTACTTTGGGGCACTCCTGGGTCCCCTCAGAACGCCTGGGTTCCCCCATGAACTCCTGGGTCCTTTGGGGCATTCCTGGGTCCCCTCCTGAACTCTTGGGTCCTTTGGGACACTCCTGGGTCCTCTCCTGAACTCCTGGGTCTGCTCCTGAACACTTGGGTTACCCCCTGAACTCCTAGGTCCCGTCCTGAATTCTTCAGTCCCTCCCTGAACTCCGGGTCCCCTCCTGAACTCCTGGGCGGGTCCCCTCCTGAACTCCTGGGCGGGTCCCCTCCTGAACGGGTCCCCTCCTGAACTCCTGGGTCCTTGGGGCACTCCTGGTCCCCCTCCTGAACTCCTGAATGGCTCCCCTCAGAACTCCTGGGTCCCCTCCTGAATTCCTGGGTGGGTCCCGCCAGGAACTCCTGGGTGGGTCCCTCTTGAACTCCTGGGTCCTTTGGGGCACTGCTGGGTCCCCTCCCGAACTCCTGGGTGGGTCCCCTCCCGAACTCCTGGGTGGGTCCCCTCCCGAACTCCTGGGTACTTTGGGGCATTCCTGGGTCCCCTCAGAATGCCTGGGTTCTCCCCTGAACTCCTGGGTCCTTTGGGTAATTCCTGGGTCCCCTCCTGAACTCTGGATCCTTTGGGGCACTCCTGGGTCCCCGCCTGAACTCCTGAGTCCTTTGGGACACTCCTGGGTCCTCTCCTGAACTCCTGGGTCCTCTCCTGAACTCCTGGGTCCCCTCCTGAATTCTTCAGTCCCCCCCTGAACTCCTAGGTGCCCTCCTGAATTCTTCAGTTCCTCCCTGAACTCCGGGTCCTCTCCTGAACTCCTGGGCGGGTCCCCTCCTGAACTCCTGGGCGGGTCCCCTCCTGAACTCCTGGGCGGGTCCCCTCCTGAACTCCTGGGCGGGTCCCCTCCTGAACTCCTGGGCGGGTCCCCTCCTGAACTCCTGGGCGGGTCCCCTCCTGAACTCTGGATTCTTTGGGGCACTCCTGGGTCCCCTCCTGAAATCCTGGGTCCTTTGGGGCACTCCTGATCCCCCTCCTGAACTCCTGAATGGCTCCCCTCAGAACTCCTGGGTCCCCTCCTGAAGTCCTGGGTGGGTCCCGCCATGAACTCCTGGGTGGGTCCCTCCTGAACTCCTGGGTCCTTTGGGGCACTCCTGGTCCCCCTCCTGAACTACTGAATGGGTCACTCCTGAACTCCTGAATGGGTCCCCTCCTGAAGTCCTGGGTGGGTCCCTCCTGAACTCTTGGGTCCCCTCCTGAACTCTGGACCCTTTGGGGCACTCCTGGGTCCCCTCCTGAACTCTGGATCATTTGGGGCACTCCTGGGTTCCCCTCTGAACCCCTGGGTCCTTTGGGGCACTGCTGGGTCCCCTCCTGAACTCCTGGGTGCCCTCCTGATCTCTTGGGTCATTTGAGGCACTCCTGGGTCCCCTCAGAACTCCTCGGTCCCCCACGGAACTCCTGGGTCCTTTGGGGCACTCCTGGGTCCTCTCCTGAACTCTTGGGTCCCCTCCTGAACTCCTTGGTCTTTCGGGGCACTCCTGGGTCCCCTCCTAAGCTCTTGGGTCCTTTGGGGAATTCTTGAGTCCCCTCAGAACTCCTGGGTTCCCCCCTGAACTCCTGGGTCCTTTGGGGCACTGCTGGGTCCCCTCCCGAACTCTTGGGTACTTTGCGGCACTCCTGGGTCCCCTCCTGAACTCCTGGGTCCCTTCCGAACTCCTGTGTTCCCCCCTGAACTCCTGGGTCTTTTGTGGCACCGCTGGGTCCCCTCCTGAACTCCTAGGTGGGTCCCCTCCCGAACTCCTGGGTGGGTCCCCTCCTGAACTCTGGATTCTTTGGGGCACTCCTGGGCGGGTCCCCTCCTGAACTCCTGGGCGGGTCCCCTCCTGAACTCTGGATTCTTTGGGGCACTCCTGGGCGGGTCCCCTCCTGAACTCCTGGGCGGGTCCCCTCCTGAACTCCTGGGCGGGTCCCCTCCTGAACTCCTGGGCGGGTCCCCTCCTGAACTCCTGGGCGGGTCCCCTCCTGAACTCTGGATTCTTTGGGGCACTCCTGGGTCCCCTCCTGAACTCCTGGGTCCTTTGAGGCACTCCTGGTCCCCCTCCTGAACTCCTGAATTGCTCCCCTCAGAACTCCTGGGTCCCCTCCTGAAGTCCTGGGTGGGTCCCGCCATGAACTCCTGGGTGGGTCCCTCCTGAACTCCTGGGTCCTTTGGGGCACTCCTGGTCCCCCTCCTGAACTCCTGAATGGGTCCCCTCCTGAAGTTCAGGGTGTGTCCCGCCATTAATTCCTGGGTGGGTCCCTCCTGAACTCGTGGGTCCCCTCCTGAACTCTGGATCCTTTGGGGCACTCCTGGGTCCCCTCCTGAACTCTGGATCCTTTGGGGCACTCCTGGGTTCCCCCCTGAACTCCTGGGTCCTTTGGGGCACTGCTGGGTCCCCTCCTGAACTCCTGGGTGGGTCCCCTCCTGAACTCCTGGGTGGGTCCCCTCCTGAACTCCTGGGTCATTTGGGGCACTCCTGGGTCCCCTCAGAACTCCTGGGTTCGCCACTGAACTCCTGGGTCCTTTGGGGCACTCCTGGTCCCCCTCCTGAACTCTTCGGTCCCCCACTGAACTCCTGGGTCCTTTGGGGCACTCCTGGGTCCTCTCCTAAGCTCTTGGTTTTTTTGGGGAACTCTTGGGTCCCCTCAGAACTCCTGGGACCTTTGGGGCACTCCTGGGTCTCATCAGTACTCTTGCGTTTCCCCCCTGAACTCCTGGGTCATTTAGGGCACTGCTGGGTCCCCTCCCGAACTCCTGGGTGGGTCCCCTCCCGAACTCCTGGGTGGGTCCCCTCTTGAACTCCTGGGTGGGTCCCCTCCCGAGCTCCTCGGTGGGTCCCCTCCCGAGCTCCTGGGTACTTTGAGGCACTCCTGGGTCCCCTCAGAACGCCTGGGTTCCCCCCTGAACTCCTGTGTCCTTTGGGGCACTCCTGGGTCCTCTACTGAACTCTTGGGTCCTCTCCTGAACTCTTGGGTTACCCCCTGAACTCCTAGGTCTCCCCTGAATTCTTCAGTCCCTCCCTGAACTCCGGGTCCCCTCGTGAACTCCTGGGCGGGTCCCCTCGTGAACTCCTGGGTCATTTGGGGCACTCCTGGGTCCCCTAGAACTCCGGGGTTCCCCACTGAACTCCTGGGTCCTTTAGGGCACTCCTGGTCCCCCTCCTGAACTCTTCGGTCCCCCACTGAACTCCTGGGTCCTTTGGGGCACTCCTGGGTCCTCTCCTAAGCTCTTGGGTCCTTTGGGGAACTCTTGGGTCCCCTCAGAACTCCTGGGTTCACCCCTGAACTCCTGGGTCCTTTGGGGCACTGCTGGGTCCCCTCCCGAACTCCTGGGTGGGTCCCCTCCCGAACTCCTGGGTGGGTCCCCTCCCGAACTCCTGGGTGGGTCCCCTCCCGAACTCTTGGGTACTTTGGGGCACTCCTGGGTCCCCTCCTGAACTCCTGGGTCCTTTGGGGCACTCCTGGTCCCCCTCCTGAACTCCTGAATGGCTCCCCTCAGAACTCCTGGGTCCCCTCCTGAAGTCCTGGGTGGGTCCCGCAATGAATTCCTGGGTGGGTCCCTCCTGAACTTTTGAGTCCCACCCTGAAATCCTGGGTCCTTTGGGGCACTCCTGGTCCCCCTCCTGAACTATTGAATGGGTCCCTCCTGAACTCCTGGGTCCCCTCAGAACCCCTGTGTCCCCTCCTGAAGTTCTGGGTGGGTCCCGCCATGAAGTCCTGGGTGGGTCCCTCCTGAACTCTTGGGTCCCCTCCTGAACTCTTGGGTCCTTTGGGGCACTCCTGGGTCCCCTCCTGAACTCTGGATCCTTTGGGGCACTCCTGGGTTCCCCCCTGAACTCCTGGGTCCTTTGGGGCACTGCTGGGTCCCCTCCTGAACTCCTGGGTGGGTCCCCTCCTGAACTCCTGGGTCATTTGGGGCACTCCTGGGTCCCCTCAGAACTCCTGGGTTCCCCACTCAACCCCTGGGTCCTTTGGGGCACTCCTGGTCCCCCTCCTGAACTCTTCGGTCCCCCACTGAACTCCTGGGTCCCCTCCTGAACTCCTGGGTCCTTTGGGGCACTCCTGGGTCCCCTCCTGAACTCTTGGGTCCCCTCCTGAACTCTTGGGTCCCCTCCTGAACTCTTGGGTCCCCTCCTGAACTCTTGGGTCCCCTCCTGAACTCTTGGGTCTTTTGGGGCACTCCTGGTCCCCCTCCTGAACTATTGTATGGGTCACTCCTGAACTCCTGAATGGGTCCTATCCTGAAGTCCTAAGTGGGTCCCGCCATGAACTTCTGGGTGGGTCCCCTCCTGAACTCTGGATCCTTTGGGGCACTGCTGGGTCCCCTCCTGAACTCCTGGGTGGGTCCCCTCCTGAACTCCTGGGTGGGTCCCCTCCTGAACTCTTGGGTGGGTCCCCTCCTGAACTCCTGGGTGGGTCCCCTCCTGAACTCCTGGGTGGGTCCCCTCCTGAACTCCTGGGTGGGTCCCCTCCTGAACTCCTGGGTGGGTCCCCTCCTGAACTCCTGGGTCATTTGGGGCACTCCTGGGTCCCCTCAAAACTCCTGGGTTCCCCACTGAACTCCTGGGTCCTTTAGGGCACTCCTGGTCCCCCTCCTGAACTCTTCGGTCCCCCACTGAACTCCTGGGTCCTTTGGGGCACTCCTGGGTCCTCTCCTGAACTCTTGGGTCCCCTCCTGAACTCTTGGGTTCTTTGGGGCACTCCTGGGTCCCCTCCTAAGCTCTTGGGTCCTTTGGGGAACTCTTGGGTCCCCTCAGAACTCCTGGGTTCACCCCTGAACTCCTGGGACCTTTGGGGCACTCCTGGGTCTCATCAGTACTCTTGCGTTTCCTCCCTGAACTCCTGGGTCATTTGGGGCACTGCTGGGTCCCCTCCCGAAATCCTGGGTGGGTCCCCTCCCGAACTCCTGGGTGGGTCCCCTCCCGAACTCCTGGGTACTTTGAGGCACTGCTGGGTCCCCTCAGAACGCCTGGGTTCCCCCCTGAACTCCTGTGTCCTTTGGGGCATTCCTGGGTCCTCTCCTGAACTCTGGATCCTTTGGGGCACTCCTGGGTCCTCTCTTGAACTCCTGGGTCCCCTCCTGAA
The DNA here is from genome assembly GCF_037038585.1 of Patagioenas fasciata. Classification (NCBI taxonomy): domain Eukaryota; kingdom Metazoa; phylum Chordata; class Aves; order Columbiformes; family Columbidae; genus Patagioenas; species Patagioenas fasciata. The sequence goes on from NC_092528.1 coordinate 2,568,043, forward strand.
TTCTTCAGTCCCTCCCTGAACTCCGGGTCCCCTCGTGAACTCCTGGGCGGGTCCCCTCGTGAACTCCTGGGTCATTTGGGGCACTCCTGGGTCCCCTCAGAACTCCTGGGTTCCCCACTGAACTCCTGGGTCCTTTAGGGCACTCCTGTTCCCCCTCCTGAACTCTTCGGTCCCCCACTGAACTCCTGGGTCCTTTGCGGCACTCCTGGGTCCTCTCCTAAGCTCTTGGGTCCTTTGGGGAACTCTTGGGTCCCCTCAGAACTCTTGGGTTCACCCCTGAACTCCTGGGTCCTTTGGGGCACTGCTGGGTCCCCTCCCGAACTCCTGGGTGGGTCCCCTCCCGAACTCCTGGGTGGGTCCCCTCCCGAACTCTTGGGTACTTTGGGGCACTCCTAGGTCCCCTCCTGGACTCCTGGGTCCCCTCCGTACTCTTGTGTTCCCCCCTGCACTCCTGGGTCCTTTGGGGCACTGCTGGGTCCCCTCCTGAACTCTGGATCCTTTGGGGCACTCCTGGGTTTCCCCCTGAACTCCTGGGTCCTTTGGGGCACTGCTGGGTCCCCTCCTGAACTCCTGGGTGGGTCCCCTCCTGAACTCCTGGGTGGGTCCCCTCCTGAACTCCTGGGTCATTTGGGGCACTCCTGAGTCCCCTCAGAACTCCTGGGTTCCCCACTGAACTCCTGGGTCCTTAGGGGCACTCCTGGGCCCCTCCTGAGTTCTTCGGTCCCCCACTGAACTCATGGGTCCCCTCGTGAACTCCTGGGTCCTTTGGGGCACTCCTGGGTCCCCTCCTGAACTCTTGGGTCCCCTCCTGAACTCTTGGGTACTTCGGGGCACATCTGGGTCCCCTCCTGAACTCCTGGGTCCTTTGGGGAACTCTTGGGTCCCCTCAGAACTCCTGGCTTCCCCCCTGAACTCTTGGGTCCTTTGGGGTACTCCTGGGTCCCCTCCTGAACTCTTGGGTCCCACCCTGAACTCCTGGGTCCTTTGGGGCACTCCTGGGTCTCCTCAGTACTCTTGGGTTCCCCACTGAACTCCTCGGTCCTTTGGGGCACTGCTGGGTCCTCTCCCGAACTCCTGGGTGGGTCCCTCCCGAACTCCAGGGTCTCCTCCTGAACTCTTGGGTACCTTGGGGCACTCCTGGGTCCCCTCAGAACGCCTGGGTTCCCCCATGAACTCCTGGGTCCTTTGGGGCATTCCTGGGTCCCCTCCTGAACTCTTGGGTCCTTTGGGACACTCCTGGGTCCTCTCCTGAACTCCTGGGTCTGCTCCTGAACACTTGGGTTACCCCCTGAACTCCTAGGTCCCGTCCTGAATTCTTCAGTCCCTCCCTGAACTCCGGGTCCCCTCCTGAACTCCTGGGCGGGTCCCCTCCTGAACTCCTGGGCGGGTCCCCTCCTGAACGGGTCCCCTCCTGAACTCCTGGGTCCTTGGGGCACTCCTGGTCCCCCTCCTGAACTCCTGAATGGCTCCCCTCAGAACTCCTGGGTCCCCTCCTGAATTCCTGGGTGGGTCCCGCCAGGAACTCCTGGGTGGGTCCCTCTTGAACTCCTGGGTCCTTTGGGGCACTGCTGGGTCCCCTCCCGAACCCCTGGGTGGGTCCCCTCCCTAACTCCTGGGTACTTTGGGGCATTCCTGGGTCCCCTCAGAATGCCTGGGTTCTCCCCTGAACTCCTGGGTCCTTTGGGTAATACCTGGGTCCCCTCCTGAACTCTGGATCCTTTGGGGCACTCCTGGGTCCCCGCCTGAACTCCTGAGTCCTTTGGGACACTCCTGGGTCCTCTCCTGAACTCCTGGGTCCTCTCCTGAACTCCTAGGTCCCCTCCTGAATTCTTCAGTCCCCCCCTGAACTCCTAGGTCCCCTCCTGAATTCTTCAGTTCCTCCCTGAACTCCGGGTCCCCTCCTGAACTCCTGGGCGGGTCCCCTCCTGAACTCCTGGGCGGGTCCCCTCCTGAACTCCTGGGCGGGTCCCCTCCTGAACTCCTGGGCGGGTCCCCTCCTGAACTCTGGATTCTTTGGGGCACTCCTGGGTCCCCTCCTGAAATCCTGGGTCCTTTGGGGCACTCCTGATCCCCCTCCTGAACTCCTGAATGGCTCCCCTCAGAACTCCTGGGTCCCCTCCTGAAGTCCTGGGTGGGTCCCGCCATGAACTCCTGGGTGGGTCCCTCCTGAACTCCTGGGTCCTTTGGGGCACTCCTGGTCCCCCTCCTGAACTACTGAATGGGTCACTCCTGAACTCCTGAATGGGTCCCCTCCTGAAGTCCTGGGTGGGTCCCTCCTGAACTCTTGGGTCCCCTCCTGAACTCTGGACCCTTTGGGGCACTCCTGGGTCCCCTCCTGAACTCTGGATCATTTGGGGCACTCCTGGGTTCCCCTCTGAACCCCTGGGTCCTTTGGGGCACTGCTGGGTCCCCTCCTGAACTCCTGGGTGGGTCCCCTCCTGAACTCCTGGGTGCCCTCCTGATCTCTTGGGTCATTTGAGGCACTCCTGGGTCCCCTCAGAACTCCTCGGTCCCCCACGGAACTCCTGGGTCCTTTGGGGCACTCCTGGGTCCTCTCCTGAACTCTTGGGTCCCCTCCTGAACTCCTTGGTCCTTCGGGGCACTCCTGGGTCCCCTCCTAAGCTTTTGGGTCCTTTGGGGAATTCTTGGGTCCCCTCAGAACTCCTGGGTTCCCCCCTGAACTCCTGGGTCCTTTGGGGCACTGCTGGGTCCCCTCCCGAACTCTTGGGTACTTTGGGGCACTCCTGGGTCCCCTCCTGAACTCCTGGGTCCCTTCCGAACTCCTGTGTTCCCCCCTGAACTCCTGGGTCTTTTGTGGCACCGCTGGGTCCCCTCCTGAACTCCTAGGTGGGTCCCCTCCCGAACTCCTGGGTGGGTCCCCTCCTGAACTCCTGGGTACTTTGGGGCACTCCTGGGTCCCCTTCGAACTCCTGTGTTCCCCCCTGAACTCTGGATCCCTTGGGGCACTCCTGGGTCCCCTCCTGAATTCTTGGGTCCTTTGGTGAACTCTTGGGTCCCCCAGAACTCCTGGGTTCACCCCTGAACTCCTGGGTCCTTTGGGGCACTGCTGGGTCCATTCCCGAACTCCTGGGTGGGTCCCCTCCCGAACTCCTGGTTGGGTCCCCTCCCGAACTCCTGGGTACTTTGGGGCACTCCTGGGTCACCTCAGAACTCCTGGGTTCCCCCCTGAACTCCTGGGTCCTTTGGGGCATTCCTGGGTACCCTCCTGAACTCTGGATCTCTTGGGGCACTCCTGGGTCCCCTCCTGAACTCCTGGGTCCTTTGGGGCACTCCTGGGTCCCCTCCTGAACTCTGGATCCTTTGGGGCACTCCTCGCTTCCCCACTGAACTCCTGGGTTCTTTGGGGAACTCCTGGTCCCCCTCCTGAACTCCTGGGTCCTTTGGGGAACTCTTGGGTCCCCTCAGAACTCTTGGGTTCACCCCTTAACTCCTGGGTCCTTTGGGGCACTCCTGGGTCTCCTCAGTACTCTTGGGTTCCCCCCTGAACTCCTGGGTCATTTGGGGCACTGCTGGGTCCCCTCCCGAACTCCTGGGTACTTTGAGGCACTCCTGGGTCCCCTCAGAACGCCTGGGTTCCACCCTGAACTCCTGGGTCCTTTGGGGCATTCTTGGGTCCCCTCCTGAACTCTGAATCCTTTGGGGCACTCCTGGTTCCCCTCCTGAACTCTTGGGTCCTTTGAACACTCTTGGGTCCTATACTGACTTCTTGGGTTACCCCCTGAACTCCTAGGTCCCCTCCTGAATCTTTCAGTCCCTCCCTGAACTCCCAGTCCCCTCTTGAACTCCTGGGCGGGTCCCTCCTGATACTCCTGGCCTGCCTGGCCACTTCGCTTCACACCTCCGCCCCGGCCACTTCACACCGGGTTAGGGTTTAGGGTTAGGGTTATGTTTTTACGTATCATCCCAAAGTTCAAGTTTAAGTTTTGAGTCACTAATGCTCATAACAGTCTTTCCAGGTTTTAATTGCTTCACTGTAGTAATTACCAGTTTACAGGTGGTTACAAGGCCGAGAATATATTTTTCACTGTGACTAATCGCCTTCCACAACACAGTTCCCACTTTTTCCCAGGTCTCTATTTGAAAAACTCCTAACAGGTCAGCAGGAAACCCACTGCCTCTGCACCAAATTACCAATCTTTTGAGGTTACTCTCCTCATACTTCACCACTCTCTTAGAGAGAATATGCGAGAGGAGCCGCAGTATTTCTTCTTATTCTTTAAAAATATTCTGCCCCATCTCCTCTCGCCCCCAGCTGCTCACCTCTTTGGGCATCTGTTGCGACGATATCGGATCCTTTATCCCTCCTCTGTCACTCCGTAGCCATCAATTGGGAGTCACGCAGCCCGCAGCCTGCGTCCCGGTCCCGGTCCAGCCGAGCCGTTCCAGCTGGGGCTCGCTCCCTGCAGCGGTTGCACACCTTCCGTAAATTCTCCTTAGGGATCACGTCGGGGTCACCGCTTGCGAGGGCGCAAACTCACGGACTCCACGCAACTCAACACGAATTCAAGCGAAGCCATTTATTACAGAGACAAGCCTCCTTATATACGCAGTTATTTCCCGATAAGCGTCCACGTTCCAAACACGCGTCGGCTGATCGGATATCGTCCACGTTCGGGTCTTGTTATTATAGAATTACCTCACTCTCATAACAGATGTTGTTTTTCAGCCTTCGCGCCAGCCTTGGAGTTGCTTTGTCTAGTTCAGAAATAAATCTCTATCTAACAGAAACCCATCTGCACAACAACCTTAAGAAAATCCCTTAAATCTCCCACAGGTGCTGTCATTTCTAGTTAGGGTCCAGGTGATTTTATAAGGGTGGTGGGCGGGGCCTGGAATGATCGACCCCTCCCCTCGGCAGCTTTTGAGCTGTTTAATACAAATGGGCTGATGTCTTTGGACAAGCAGAGGTGTCTGTTTGACGTAAGAACTTCAGGAGCAGCAAAGGTTCAGTAGCAGCTGTAGTAGAAAGATTGTTTGTCATTATTTTTCATTTGTTGATTAATTTCCAGGTGCTTTGCATTTTCCTGAAATTCCTGACTGCAATGAAGATGCTGGAGTGCTGGTGGTTGTATTTCACTTTCTATCTGCTCCCTAGAAAAACTAAGTTGAAATCCATACTCAATCTCATTATAGCTGCAATAGCAGCAATAAAGTGCAGGTGCTGTCATTTTCAGGGAGATTCCAGGTAATTTGATAAGGGTGGTGAGGGGATCTGGGGTGAATGACTCCGCCCCTTTCCCAGGGGTTTTTAGGAAGGGGTGGGCGGAGTCCTGGGTATTTGAGCCCCGGTCCCCAGGCAGGGAGCTCATTCTGCTCCAGAGCCTCTTCGGTGGTGGTTCTCTGCTGCTCCTGCAGCAGCCAGCAGCTTTTGAGATGTTTAATCCAAATAGGCAGATGTCTTTGAACAAGCAGAGGTGCCTGTTTGATGTAAGAACTTCAGGAACAGCGAAGGTTTAACAACAGCTGTAGTAGAAAAGTTGTTTGTTGTTATGTTTCATTTGTTGATTCATTTCCAGGTGCTTTGCATTTTCTCAAGATTCCTGACTACAATGGAGAGGGAGTGTTGTTTTTTGGTTTGTATTGCTGTATTAATAGTTGTTAATGTAATCTCTTCTCCTGGAAGAGCGTCTTGTCTCCAGAACCTTTGCAGCGTGCGGCGGCCCCCGGTGGATCATTCAAATGTACCTCCCAGAACTCAGCCAAGGTAAGCAACGAACCGTAGGCTACTATGGATAAATATTATTTGGGCGCTTGATAGCGTGCGTGTTCTCACTTTCCTTACTGTAGGCGACGATGGAGAAAGCGACAGCTGCGGGAAGATCCCCGTTAGCACAGGTGGCATTTTCCTCTGTCGAAGGTGGATTCAGTCCCTCGGCCCTCTGAAAGATAAGTGGAGGCACGAGGGCTGGGAAGGGACTGGGAATCGCAGGGTGGGTTTAAAGTTCTCAGACAGAAAAGCGCAGTCTAGGAGCGGTCCCCTTCGGGCAGATAAGGGGTCAGGGAACGTTCCGGTGCGATGCCAGCATCTGCCGGGCAGGGCAGCTCCAGCCGGCGCCTGTTGTCGTGTAGTTCGGGAAGCCCGCCTCGTGCCAGTCAGACGATCACGGGGTCTCGCTGTGCTCCGGGGGCCCAACGGGCCTCTCAGGTGCTATCCTGGGATCCGGAATGCCGGTGTTAATTGGCGTAGAGCCAATCGGGTGCTGGATTCTTGTATCATCAGCCAAAGGCATGGACGGTGCTTGCATTTTGGACGTTTCTGGTCAGCTGTGACTTACGGTGTCAATCTGGGCTGCATCAGCAGCTCTGCTCTCTACCCCTCCAGTCTAAGGGACTGGCACTTCAAGATGCTGGGAAGAAGTTCTTAGGTCGTGCCGCCGTCTCCTCTGCGTGTGTGTGTGGCAGTGCCGCCGTCTCGTAAGGGTGTGACGTTCGGCTCCTTTTTCTTTTTCCTGGGGCTGCAGAAGAGGCTCCTTGCCTCATCACTGCCTCCCTGCAGGGCATTTGGATTGATGCCGTCTCTGGTTTTGGGTCACTGTCGTTGCAGAGCGTTTTTGGTGCTGTTGTGGTTGTGTCGTCCATAGCGTTCTGTGGCGCGTTTGTCTGCGCACGTGCACGTTCGGCTCGGAGCTGCTCTGCCCGGCGGTGTGGAGTCAGGGGTTGGTGGAGCGAACTCTAGGAGTCCAGGGTTAATCTGTTGACAGATTCAATTGTGTAGGCAGAGGTTGTGCGATCATCTGGGATGCAGTAGATGTGGGCAGGGGAGCTGGCAGTCCGTTCCCCAGTGTTTTAGGGACTCAATTAGAGTGTCGGGTGGGATTCCTGAATAGAAAGCAAACCTGTGGAATGGTCAAGCTGTTGATGAGCGTCTGGGTGACTTGTTGAATACCTTATTTTCAGAGGTAGAGGGATGACTTGGTATGAAAGAGCAACAGAAGAGGCGAGCAGCGCGCCATAAGCAGGTGGGTCGGTGTGTGATGCCAGCGGGAAGATGTGCCGTGTGGCTCTATGTAAGTTTGGTCATTTGTCTCTTTCATAGAAGCAAAGAGGAAACCTGGGTATTATCACCGCAACTCCTCGGGCAAGGTGAACAATGAGCGTCGGGCCGAAGCAGCAGCACGTTTCAGGTCCCGTGTTGCCAGTGGAGGTGTGAGCGTCATTGGGTTGTGTTTTACAGGCGGCAGCTGAACCTTTGTGGTCAAGGGCGTTGCAGTCAAAAGCAAGGGTGGGCAGGCAGGTGGGAGAGCGGCCAAGGTAAAGGAGCGGGAGACGGGCCCGTCTACGGGCGGGCTGTTTTTGAGCAGCGTACGAGCAGGTGCCTTTGTTTTCGCAGGTGCCGTGGACCAGCTCGGAGGGGCGAAGCCGCACGCCGGTCAGCAGCCGAGAAGGTGAGGCGGCGGTGGGTGTTGAGGAGCCCGGTGTCGCTAGGTGACTCGGTTCAGCGTTTCCTTCTTGTTTTGCAGGCTCCTTTTGTGCCCTTTGGACTTGGAGGAACGTTTCTGGTGAGCCGGGGTATGGGCGAGGAGGAGCGTGGGGCTGGGGACTCGCTCCAAGCCCTACAGTTCTTTTGTTTCTTGCTCTCTTAGGTGTTACGAGCAATGAGGGTTTGTGACCGCACCCGTGACACGACGCGCCGAACGGAACGCCGAGGAACTTAGGAGGAGGTGGGTGTTGCGGGAGGAGTCGGCGTTTACCCCGCTATACTGTATGCTGGCACGGCTTAGTGAGCGTGTGTTTTCCTGTGTTACTCTAGATGTTGAAGAGGACCCCGGCAATGCAGGAACATCTCCGTTAGCGCACGTGGCGTTTTCTCTGTCGAAGGTGGATTTGGTCCCTCGGCCCTCTGAAAGATAAGTGGAGGCACGGGGGCTGGGAAGGGGCCGGGAATCGCAGGGATGGGGGTAAAGTTCTGATAAGGGAAAGGGCTGTCCAGGAAAAGTCCCCTTTGGGTGGGTAAAGAGCCCAGGGAACTTTACAGTGCGATGCCAGCATGTGCCGGGCAGGGCAGCTCCAGCCTGCGTCTGCGTTGTCGTGTAGCTCGGGAAGCCTGCCTTGCGTCTGTCAGATGATCCCGGGGTCTCGCTGTACTCCGGGGGCCCAACGGGCCTCTCAGGTGCCATCCCGGGATCCGGAATGACGGTGTCAATTGGTGTAATGCAAATCGGGTGCTGGATTATTGTATCATCAGCCAAAAGCGTGGACGGTTCTTGCATTTTGGATGTTCCTGGTTAGTTGTGATTTATGGTGTCATTCTGGGCTGCATCAGCATCTCTGCTCTCTACCCCTCCAGTCCTAGGGACTGACACTTCAAGATGCTGGGAAGAAGTTCTTAGGTTGTGCCGCCGTCTCCTCTGTGGGTGTGTGCGCGCCAGTGCCGCCGTCTCCTCTGTGGGTGTGTGCGCGCCAGTGCCGCCGTCTCCTCTGTGGGTGTGTGCGCGCCAGTGCCGCCGTCTCCTCTGTGGGTGTGTGCGCGCCAGTGCCGCCGTCTCCTCTGTGGGTGTGTGCGCGCCAGTGCCGCCGTCTCCTCTGTGGGTGTGTGCGCGCCAGTGCCGCCGTCTCATAAGGGGCCGTGACGTTGGGCTCCTTTTTCCTGGGGTTGCAGAAGAGGCTCCTTGCCTCATCACTGCCTCCCTGCAGGGCGTTTTGATTGATGCCATCTCTGGTTTTGGCGTCGCTGTCGTTGCGGAGCGTTTTCGGTGCAGATCACTTCTGAAGCAGCTGGAACTCCTTCATATGCTGCTAGTATTTCCTTTTCAGTTGGAGTATAGTTGGCCTCAGATCCTTTGCATCCTCGACTCCAAAAACCTAAGGGTCGACCTCGGGTTTCTCCTGGTGCTTTCTGCCAGAGGCTCCAGGTAAGTCCATTATCTCCGGCTGCGATGTAGAGCACATTTTTAACATCTAGTCCAGTTCGGACTGGTCCAAGGGCCACCGCATGAGTTATCTCACGCTTAATTTGTTCAAAGGCTTGTCGTTGTTCAGGGCCCCACTCAAATTGGTTCTTTTTACGAGTCACTCGATAGAGAGGCTCACAATGTGGCTGTAGTCAGGAATATGCATTCTCCAAAAACCTACAATGCCCAAGAAAGTCTGTGTCTCCTTTTTATTAGCAGGTGGAGACATTGCTGCAATTTTGTTGATCACATCCATTGGGATCTGACGACGGCCATCTTGCCATTTTATTCCTAAAAACTGGATCTCTCGTGCAGGTCCCTTGACCTTGCTTCGTTTTATGGCAAAACCAGCATCCAAAAGAATATGAATTATTCTCTCACCTTTCTCGAAGACTTCTTTCGCTGGGTCGCCCCATACGGTGATGTCATCAATATATTGCAAGTGTTCTGGAGCTTCACCTTGCTCCAGCGTGGTCTGGATCAGTCCATGGCAGATGGTAGGGCTGTGTTACCACCCCTGGGGCAAGCGATTCCATGTATACTGGATGCCCCTCCAGGTGAAAGCAAACTGCGGCCTGCACTCTGCTGCTACAGGAATAGAGAAAAATGCATTAGCAATGTCAATTGTAGCATTGCACTTCACTGCCTTTGACTGCAGTTCAAATTGCAGTTCTAGCATGTCAGGCACAGCAGCACTCAGTGGTGGTGTAACTTCATTCAGGCCACGATAGTCTACAGTTAGTCTCCACTCGTCATTAGACTTACGCACTGGCCAGATTGGGCTGTTAAAAGGTGAGCGAGTCTTACTGATCACACCCTGGCTTTCCAATTGACGAATCAGCTTCTGGATAGGAATCCAAGAGTCTCGATTGGTGTGATATTGCTGGCGATGCACCGTTGTGGTAGCAATTGGCACCTGCTGATCGTCAACCATCAGCAGTCCTACAACAGAAGGGTCATCTGAAAGACCAGGCAAATCAGACAGCTGTTCAATTTTCTCAGTGTCCACAGCTGCTATACCAAATGCCCACCTATACCCTTTTGGGTCCTTAAAATACCCTCTCCTGAGGTAGTCTATACTAAGGATGCACGGAGCATCTGGACCAGTCACAATGGGATGCTTTTGCCAGTTTTTTCCAGTTAGGCTCATTTCAGCCTCTGCAACAGTCAGTTCCTGGGATCCCCCAGTCACTCCAACAATATTGATGGATTGCGTTCCTTTATAGTTAGAAGGAATTATTGTGCACTGAGCACCAGTGTCCACTAAAGCTTTGTACTCCTGGGGTTGTGTTTTACCAGGCCATAGTATTTGTACAGTCCAATAAACTCTGTTATCCCTTTCCTCCACCTGGTTTGAGGCAGGGCACCTCTAATTCCTGTTTTGCACAGTCTCTGGGTGTAAATTAGAGGTTCCTTCAAGAGCATCAGAATCTCTTCTGCTCCTTTTGTAAACTGGAGCAGCCACCTTCCTAGGAGTTTTTCCTTTTATCTCACGTACTTGTTCTTGAAGTTCTGAAGTAGGCCTTCCATGCCACTTATTCATGTTTTCTCCCTGCTCATGTAGAAGAACCACAGTGAACCTCTTTTTGTGGGCTGCCGCTGCCCTCTCTCTCGAGATTGGAAACGCCTTCTCCTGACAGCTGAAACATAGGTTCTGTGCAGGTTGTGAACGGTACGAGTCTTCTCTGAGCTCTTTGATTTCTTGCAACAGGTTTTCAAACCGGTCATCAGATTTTTCACACAGTTTCTCCACAGCGGAGACACAAGCCCGCAGAGAACCAGCAAGGCTGTCCTCAAAGTACCGGAGCTGCTCAATCACTTCATTAATTTCTTGTACACCTCTAGCTGACCAGACCATTCCTGCCAATGACTTAGCATATGCAGGTGGTGCACTTTGTACAAATCTGCGCCACATAGATTTTGTACAATTGATTCTGTCTGGGTCTGTCCCCTCTTGGCTGTTTGGTCCTAGATAGATGATCTCTCGCACAGCTAATTCTCTCAGGAATTGGATACCTCTCTCCATAGTATTCCATTTCCCTAACTTGGATATACAATCTTCCTTGTAGGGAAATCTGACTTTCATAGCTGCCAGGAGTCGGGTCCAGAGAGTAGAGGCATTAGACTCTCTTGAAATTGCCCTATCAATGGTGGAATCTTTTGACAGAGATCCCAGCTGCCTGGATTCACCACCTTCCAATTCAATTGTTTCTGCCCCATTGTCCCAGCATCGCAGCAGCCAGGTTAAAATATTCTCGCCTTCACGACGACTGAAGTCTTTTCGCAGATCTCTCAGCTCACCTGGAGAAAAGGACCGAGTGGTGATCACTTCATCTCCACCCTGTCCTGATGATGATGCCTCTTGGGTTGATGTTGGCCCTGTGCCATCACCTGCTGCACAGGTAGTCTTTCTAGTGACTTTGTTACAACCAGCAACTGATGCTGATATGGGTTCACCATCATTTGATTCATTTTCAGAGTCTGAATGACTGTCACAGTGATTGCTGTGGTTACAGCAGCAACAGTGCCCAGTGTGTGAAGACGTGAGGGCTGCCTTGTTAGCCTTTGAGGCTGGAGAAGTAACGTTATCTGCAGCGACCTTGGCAGAGGAGCTCTGCGGAGGAGCTGGAGCTTCAGCCTGTGAAGCCGCGGTTGGGGGGGCAGTGGCTGCAGCAACAGCTTTGGCTGTTTTGCCTTTTCTCGAGCGGCTAGGAGTGCTTTTTGCTAAAGCTTCCGAAGACGCACTGCAAATCTCAGGACTAAAAAGAGACACAAACCTCCTATTGAACCTCATTTCTCTTAACAGTAACACAAACTGACACACATTCAGCAAACCAGGTAACACCATCACAGTTCTACAAAGCTCCAAGGATATTCTAAGTTCTCTAAAACATTTGCGAACTGTCCTAGCGAAAACACAAAAGTATTGTTAGTCAGCCTTTGCAAAGATGCGCTTGACCAATTAGCAAATATAGAGCCATTCTGCTCTTTAATCTCTCCTGGAGGTTTTTCAAGGTAAAGCAGAAGCGAGTAGAAATTCGTTAGCGGCTGCAGTATAATAAAATAAACCAGTGCCATACCACACAGTATCATCATGAACGCTGTCCAGTTTCTTGTTGTTATATAATGAATACTTCGATTCAGAAAGAAACACCAACACAGATATGGGATCAGCGAGCACAATGTAGAAAATAACTGATACAACTTTTGTCATAACATCTTTAAATCGATGTAATTCACTTTGCCTTAATACCACTAAATAATATCCAAAGCAAACAGACGCGCGAGTATCACAACTCTATGAGTTGGCACTGTGCCAAGAAAATTGAAAGGTACGTCAGAGCAGTAGAAGAGCCAAAAATCTCCAAATTTACCCCTTTCTCTTGCCCCACGTTGGGTGCCAATTATCTGTCGAGGGTTAATATTGCGGGGTGACAATCAAACCCTGGTAGATGTATTGTTAACTTCCTCTCCCCCCTACTTCCCCCTTTTGCCCCTCCCTCTCCCCCCTTCCCACTCAGGACAGGCGATCGGGAGGGAAAGAAGGACAGAGAGAAGAGAGTTGGAAAAGTTAAAGATGTTTTACTAATGCTACTAATAAGAATAGAGAAAATAATACAAAATATACAAAACCAATCTTGTAAGTCTCAGCAACTGCAGAGCCAGCACCCAAAGTCCTGGATTAGACTCTGTAACCAACTGGAGCTGGATTCAGTCTCTCACTAGGCCTCAGTTCGCAGGGACGACCAGCAAGGTCCTCTCCTAATGTCAGCCATGAGGAAAAAGGGAAAAAGGGCAAAAAGGGAAAAAAGGGGCCGAGATCCTCGTGATCTCCCACTTTTATATGAAGTATTCATGTGAATGGAATGTTATACACCGTTGGTCAGTCTCTCGATCACCAGTTTCTCGTTGCCCCTCTCGCGAGATGTCCATCCGTGCTTATCAATAAGTTTGCATTCCATTGCTGGGTTTAACCAAAACATGTGTTGGGTTCTCCAGGAAAATGCAGCTAATATGAAGGCTTTAGCTGACAGGCAAAAAATCACTAAAAGAGAAACTTTTTTTTTAACAAAACCAGGACAAGGAGGAACTTGGTGATGCAGGACGATCTCTATCAGCACATGTGGTGTTTCCCTCTGTTGAAGATGGATTCAGTCTCTTGGCCCTCTGAAAGATAAGTGGAGGCTGGGGGGCTGGGAAGGGGTTGGGAACTGCAGGGAGGGGGTGAAGTTCTCTTTGGGGCAAGGGTGATCCAGGAACAGTCCCTTTTGGGCAGGCGAAGGGTCCAGGGAACTTCACAGTGCGATGCCAGCGTGTCCCGGGCAGGGCAGCTCCAGCCTAGTGTCAGCGTTGTATTGCAGGTCGGGAGGCTTGCATTGTGCCTGTCAGACGGTCCCGGGGTCTCGTCGCGCTTGAGGGACCCGACAGGCATCCCGGGCGCCATCCCGGGATCCGGAACGCCGGTGCCAGTTGGCGTAGCGCCAATCGGGTCCTGGTTTTCTTGTATCAGCAGCTGAAAGCGTGGATGGTTTTTGCATTTTGGATGTTTCTGCGCGGTTGTGTTTTATGGTGTAGTTCTGGGCTGCATCGGCAGCTGTGCTCTGTACCCCTCCAGTCTAAGGGACTGGCACTTCTTCCCAGCATCTTGAAGTTTTTAAGTTGTGCTGCCGTCTCCTCTGTGTGTGTGTGCGCCAGTGCTGCCGTCTCCTCTGTGTGTGTGTGCGCCAGTGCTGCCGTCTCCTCTGTGTGTGTGTGCGCCAGTGCCGCCGTCTCCTCTGTCTGTGTGTGCGCCAGTGCCGCCGTCTCCTCTGTGTGTGTGTGCGCCAGTGCCGCCGTCTTATAAGGGGCCGTGACGTAGACAGTACTGAATGCTGCTCCGTGCTACTTCTCCTCCGGTGGCAAATGCTTCACAGTCGCCCGAGGAAAGACGCTTAGCAATCGATCTCCAAGAGAAACGAAACACATGATGCCATAAGGCGAAAGAATGGCAGGGCATCTCTTCACAAGCTTGTCGCTGATCTATAGCTGAGGGCAAACACTTGTGTGCTTGTGGGAGAGCCTGTGTCTTTCCTGGAAGCGTTTGGGAGTTTTGCTCAGACGCGTGTTTCCTCAAGTTCAAGAATCAAGATCTAGGATACCTGCAGACAGGTGCCTGTTTGTGTGGAGACAGTCTGCCTGAAACTCTGTGTTCCTTAGCGCCCGCTCTTTCTATCCGTCGCTCCACACGCCTGGGAGTCCCTTTCTTTCTCTCCACAAGCACGTGTGTTGACTTCGTCGCACACGTGCATCTGCACAAGCGTTGAGCTCAGCGGATGGAGTGTGTCTCTTGACACTTGCTGTGCGTTGGCTGTGTCTGCCTGCTCCAGTGAAGAGAGAAACGGGAAATCATCTTGGTAGAGGCAACAAAGCAAAAGCGAGGCAGGATTGACATCTGCTCAACAGAGACGGATTCCCCACGCTGACACAGTTCACAGTTACACGAGAAGAAATCTGAGCGGTACATGGACCGGAGACGTGTTTCCGAAGAGGTCGTTTAGCAAGTGAACAGCAGTGTGCGCGACTTTCAGGAGTGTGCCAGAATCACCAGAGCCTCTGTTCAAAAGCTGCTGCCTCTGTGACCGCATTGAGGCACGTTCCCGTGTCTGCGAGTGTATAGACGGCTCTTTCGTGTTCACTCCAAGGGAAACGGTCCGCTATTGCTTCTGTGCGTACAGATGCGATTCCCTTGTCTTTTGCGAACACAGGGAACTAGGTCCATCCAAATCTACAGGGTAAGGACGCGTCTGCATATGTTTTGGTGAACAATCGAGTGTGCGTGTTCTGACAGCTGCCTCTATGCAGACATCTCCACAGAGACACTTCTGAATGCCCCGCAGCCCAGCACTGAATGGATACTCAAACAAGTGGACCGGTGTGAGCAACCACATATGAAGAAGGACGTCTTTCATCTCACAGAAGCACGAACGTATTGGCGTTCAAGCACAAGGCAGAAACAAGGTGTGAACAGATGAGCTGCTGCTATATTCTCCGTTCGGCATGCTTAGTTGTAGCTCCCTTGCCGGTCGGAAGAGCAACAGCTGACATAGAACCTTTGTCACAATGCCCGCTACCGTGGTGAGGATGCGGGCACTCTGCAGGTGACAGGGACCCAGCAGGACTTGGTGTCAGCTCAGCAATTGCTCAGTTCCCCAAAGAAGCTGAATTCTGCAAATTGCTGCTTTTGCTCTTGAAATGACATCATCAGGTGGGTGTTTTGGTGTAATACACTGAAAACCAGAGCAGAAATGCTGAAATATTCCCATGGTATGCATGGTCTTAGGAGCAAAGCACCGTGACTCAGCCTAAGTAGATCTGCCGCTTATTCTTTTGTCCTGCCAGCAGATTGTGGAAGTAGAGTATAAAAACCATCCTTAGGGAGAGATCTTTGCGTTTTAGGCTTAGTCTAAGTGTCTCAAGTAGCCGGGGTTTTTGCTTGGGCCTAATCCATCAGGTCTGATGGCTTTCCTCCTCGTCTCCAGATGAATGTGGTAGAAAATATAAAGCAAGGAAATGTCCTTTGGCCTAGCCTTGCCTTGCCTTATTTCCTTCTCATCCTGTTCTCTGTCCCAGCCTCTCTCACTAAGCCCTCGTCTGGCTGCATGTCTCTTCTTTCCTCTCTCCTTTTCTCAAGCTCTCCTGCTTCCTGGCTTTTGTCTTTCCATTCCTCCATTTCAGTCCTGCAGCCCGGCACTAGATTTTCCTCTTCCCTCCCTTTGGCTTGCTCCCTTCGCTTTCTCCCTTTGTTTTATATCCTTCTTTCCGACTTCTGTCTTGGACACTTTTGGCCACGCTGGACCCAAGTCTGGGGAAGTTTTGGAAACTTTTCAGAGGCCTCCCTGCTGACAGGGGGGACAGCAGGCAGTGACAGGCCCGGGGCTGACAGGCTCCCCCTCGCCTAGGGGGCGCTCGGCTACCACACCCAGCTGACATAGAACCTTTGTCACAATGCCCGCTACCGTGGTGAGGATGCGGGCACTCTGCGGGTGACAGGGACACAGCAGGACTTGGTGTCAGCTCAGCAATTTCTCAGTTCCCCAATGAAGCTGAATTCTGCAAATTGCTGCTGTTGCTCTTGAAATGATGTCATCAGGTGGGTGTTTTGGTGTAATACACTGCAAACCAGAGCAAAAATGCTGAAATATTCCCATGGTATGCATGGTCTTAGGAGCAAAGCACCGTGACTCAGCCTAAAGAGATCTGCCGCTTATTCTTTTGTCCTGCCAGCAGATTTTGGAAGTAGAGTATAAAAACCATCCTTATGGAGAGATCTTTGCATTTTAGGCTTAGTCTAAGTGTCTCAAGTAGCCGGGGTTTTTGCTTGGTCCTAATCCATAAGGTCTGATGGCTTTCCTGCTCATCTCCATATGAATGTGGTAGAAAATGTAAAGCAAGGAAACGTCCTTTGGCCTAGCCTTGCCTTGCCTTATTTCCTTCTCATCCTGTTCTCTGTCCCAGCCTCTCTCACTAAGCCCTCGTCTGGCTGCATGTCTCTTCTTTCCTCTCTCCTTTTCTCAAACTCTCCTGTTTCCTGGCTTTTGTCTTTCCATTCCTCCATTTCAGTCCTGCAGGCCGGCACTAGATTTTCCTCTTCCCTCTCTTTGGCTTGCTCCCTTTGCTTTCTCCCTTTGTTCCATTGTTGCTTTATCCATGCGAGCCACGGAACCTGACACACCAATATGATATTCACAGAGCTCGCTTTATTGTCGGACCGGGCTAGCTTTATAGCAAAACTGCCCTGTCCACACGCCTTACAACAACGTGATTGGTTGTAACTTGTGTTATACAATAACACGATAGGCTGCATGTGCTGTCCACGCGCTCTGCACGCATGTGTCCGGCGATTGCTCACTCATTATTACCTTCTCTTGGTGCTCCTTTAGTTTCTTTTGTCTCTGGCTTCACCTCTCAGCCAGGCTGGCGACAACCCCATCCCCCTGGGGCGGGAAGGGGGCTCTGCCGCTACATCTCCCCCTCTTTTATTTAATATTATCAATACGCCATATCTTGCTTTAAATACAGTGTGAAATACAGGGTAAGAACATTAAGGCTAATACAATTACAATTAACAAGAACAAACCTGTTTTCAATATTCCTTTTAACCAAACAAGGCATTCACCCCAAAAAACCCAATATCTTCTGTTATTTTCTTGTTCTGCAAATCTTCTATCTTTTTAAGTTCAAACAACACATGCAATCGAAGTCTTCATAACTGTGAACATGTCCAATAAGAAAAAATTAATTGCTGCTCTGTTTTACAAAGTGGTATTCTCAACATTGGCTACATTCGTTGCTTAAAGCGATAACATGTCTGAGGTTAAGGGTTGTCATCACTGCAATCGTTTTCTTCTCTGTTAGCTAGCCAAGGTCTCACCCACTTTGCTGGGATCCATGAATTTTTGTGGTTACCTGTAGAAACACAAGCATATCCCCTTCCCCAGGTTATTAGTGACATAGGACCTTCCCATTGTTGTGTTGTCGGATTAAACACACTAACCTTAGGCACATTTTCGGAAAAATCTTTGACATTTTTGATATGGTGCATAACAACCGGTTCCATTTCAGTTTCACTTTTAGGATTAAGCCAGTTCAGCACATACAATGCCTTCATCAATACCTCTTCTGGACTCACACCAATTCCTCCTTGTTTTTTCAAAACAGACAAAAGATTTTTTAATGCACGGTGTGCACGCTCAATAATTGCTTGGCCAGTAGAATTATAAGGGATTCCAAACAGGTGCTGTACCTTCCACTGGGTGAGGAAGGCTGCAAGTCTGTCAGAGTGGTATGCAGGACCATTATCTGTTTTGATTTGTGTAGGGACACCCATGACAGCAAAAGCTTGTAGTAAATGATGTTTTACTGCCTTTGTATTTGCTGAGGTCAAGGCTGTAGCCCACAGCAGTCCTGAACAGGTATCTATGGAGACATGAATGTACTTTTGTCTGCCAAATGGTGCAAATTCAGTAATATCAGTTTGCCATAACTGACCTGGCTGCAAGCCCCGAGGATTTACTCCCTTTTGTTGGAGAGGGACTATGCGGGCACAATCAGGACAAGCTGCAATAATGGCTCGAGCTTGTTCCTTTGTAATTGTAAACTGCTTCCGGAGTGCTGCTGAGGATTGATGAAAGAATTTGTGAGCTTGTCTGACTTGTTCAAAAGGGGATATATCTGCTACTGCCACAAGTTTGTCTATGATGCTGTTTCCCTCTACTAGACCACCTGGTACGTTAGTATGGCTTTTTATATGCATGATAAATACTGGTGCTGTCCTATAATCTAATATGTTCCACAAATCTAACAATGCTTCAAACAACAAGGAATTGGAAACTCGCTGCAAAAGCGCTCTATGTATTCTTTGTACAATTCCCACAACATAAATAGAATCTGTTACCAGATTAACTGGAGAGTTATGCCATTTTTGCAATGCTGCTAAGCATATTGAGGGCAGTTTCTTTTAATATGTCCTGTGTTTGCAAGTAAAACATGCTAGGCCACAAGAAGGGCTTCCACCTTTCATTGCAGGCTTACGTGCTGCAGCCAAGGCCGCAGCGTGGGCTTGAGCATGTATTTTTGCTTTTTCTACCTCCTGCTGCATAATTGGTACCTGTGTGCAAGCTTCCACCATCTCTGCTAAAGAAGCAGTTTTTCCCAAACCGGCTAATATCTGTTGGCATTGGGTGTTTGCATTCATCATAGCCAAATCTTTCCCCACAGCAGCTTTTGCCTCTGGAGTCACGTTAGGAGAGGCATCTATCACTTCTTTTAAATGATCCACAAATGTCATATATGGTTCCCCAGGATCCCACTCTATTGTAGAATAGGGTGGCACAGGGTTACCTCTATTTGGCAATTCTTTCACTGCCGCCAAGGCAAGCCCTTGCGTTTGCTGCAAAATCCTTGGATGGAGTGCTGCCTGAGTAGCACCATCTGCATATTGCCCACGACCCAGTAACTGGTCCATGCTAGCTAACCGCAACGGATCATCAGCTGGTAAACGAACATTTTCTAATACTGCCAATTCCACTTTCCCCTGCCACTTGTCCAAGAACAGCAAATACCCCGTTGGAGGAAGCAATAACTCCATCAATGCCCTAATATCTCTTTAAGTTAGTACTTGCCCCTTGAAAAATGAATTGATTAGCTGCATCACATGCTTATTATCCATACCATATTGCATAACTGCACTTTGCAATTGCTTAACCGTTTTCCAATCAAAAGGCGACCACTGCCTTTGTCCTCTATTACCTATGTGCACTGGCATTGCTGTAATACTACCAGGTAACATGATCCCTTCAATAGTTGCATCTCTGATTACCCCTTGCCAACGTTGCCCTGCATTATAAGAATGATCTCGAGGAATATCTCTACCCTGATGCACAGGGGCAGCACCCAAATTATCATTATTATCACTGCTATACAATTCCCTTGTGTTTCCCTGTGGATCAGTAAGTCGACGCATATTTGCAAACCGATCTGCTAACCCAGTCTCCAGCCCTTTTCCATATCGTGCTCTCAAATATTCATCTGCTTCTCTTACAGACCACATCCCATCTTCAACACATTGTCTAGCCCATTTTTGTATTCGCTCCCTTTTGATACGGAGCTCCTCCGGAGTGAGGTCTAATTTCGCCCCCTCCCTTTCCTGTTTTCCCCGTTTTTCACATTCCCTGCCAATTGCCTCCAGCCCGTCCTTAATTGCATCTGACGCCTTTTTATATGCTATTAACCGCGAAGTTTTACTGTTACCGCCATCTAGTCGTTTCATAGCTTCTAGAACTTCTTGCATCTGGCTCTCCTGCCGTCTCAGTAAGTCCTTCAGGCTCTGCACGTGGCTCTCCTCCTGGAAGTCAGGGCGATTCTGCGATGCTCCGTCCTGGTGTTCCATCGGGTCCTCCGGCAAAGGCACGTCGGCTGGATTAACTTGTCCTGGCTTGTTGAAACTTGCCGGTTGCTGCCATTCGTCGTCGGAGCCAGGCAATGGCTCAACGGGCGCAGAGGGTATAATTTGCTCTCCGCCCCAGAACTCCAGATCTGATACGGGACATACCAGTGGTGTTGATTCCTCGGAGTTCTCGGAGGATGGGCAGCTCGCAGCGGGCGACTCCGAGGGGACGGCACACAGCTCCGGCTCCTCTGGGACTTCCTGCATTAGCTGCCTGACCTCCCGCCAGGGTCCGGCGAGATCGCAAGCCTCGCAGTTCCCCCTTGTAGCCGCTTCCCATAGTTCGGTCCCTATGTCCTCCCATGTACCGGGAGAAAAAAATTCGTCCGTCGAACGAACACAGCCCTTACGCTGGGCGAATAGTAAAAGGCGCTCCACCGCGTCTTTTTCCAAAATTCTTCCTGTTCTTGCAGCCAGCTGCAGAATACTTCTCACTATTATTTTTTCTTCCATTGATGCCGTGTTTCCCATGCCACCTGCTTCTTCGTAGGCCTACTTTCCGCTATGATTGAGCGCTGGGCTGGTGTCGCCCCCAGGTGGCGTCCTCGCGTCTTCACTTCCGGCGATCTTGCTTCGATACGAAGTATCACGTCGGGGTCACCAAAGTGTTGCTTTATCCATGCGAGCCACGGAACCTGACACACCAATATGATGTTCACAGAGTTCGCTTTATTGTCGGTCCGGGCTAGCTTTATAGCAAAGCTGCCCTGTCCACGCGCCTTAAAACAACGTGATTGGTTGTAACTCGTGCTATACAATAACATGATAGGCTGCATGTGCTGTCCACGCGCTCTGCACACGTGTCCGGCGATTGCTCACTCGTTAAACCTTCTAATGGTGCTCCTTTAGTTTCTTTTGACTCTGGCTTCACCTCTCAGCCAGGCTGGTGACAACCCCATCCCCCTGGGGCGGGGCTCTGCCACTACACCCAAAGAAGCTGAATTCTGCAAATTGCTGCTGTTGCTCTTGAAATGATGTCATCAGGTGGGTGTTTTGGTGTAATACACTGAAAACCAGAGCAGAAATGCTGAAATGTTCCCATGGTATGCATGGTCTTAGGAGCAAAGCACCATGACTCAGCCTAAGGAGATCTGCCACTTATTCTTTTGTACTGCCAGCAGATTTTGGAAGTAGAGTATAAAAACCATCCTGATGGAGAGATCTTTGCATTTTAGGCTTAGTCTAAGTGTCTCAAGTAGCCGGGGTTTTTGATTGGGCCTAATCCATCAGGTCTGATGGCGTTCCTGCTCGTCTCCAGATGAATGTGGTAGAAAATATAAATCAAAGAAACGTCCTTTGGCCTAGCCTTGCCTTGCCTTATTTCCTTCTCATCCTGTTCTCTGTGCCAGCCTCTCTCACTAAGCCCTCATCTGGCTGCATGTCTCTTCTTTCCTCTCTCCTTTTCTCAAACTCTCCTGCTTCTTGGCTTTTGTCTTTCCATTCCTCCATTTCAGTCCTGCAGGCCGGCACTAGATTTTCCTCTTCCCTCCCTTTGGCTTGCTCCCTTCGCTTTCTCCCTTTGTTTTATATCCTTCTTTCCGACTTCTGTCTTGGACACTTTTGGCCACGCTGGACCCAAGTCTGGGGATGTTTTGGAAACTTTTCAGAGGCCTCGCTGCTGACAGGGGGGACAGCAGGCAGTGACAGGCCCGGGGCTGACAGGCTCCCCCTCGCCTAGGGGGCGCTCGGCTGCCACACCCAGCTGACATAGAACCTTTGTCACAATGCCCGCTAGTGTGGTGAGGATGTGGGCACTCTGCGGGTGACAGGGACACAGCAGGACTTGGTGTCAGCTCAGCCAAGTCTGTCTGCGAAGCAGCAGTGGGATGCTTTTCCACACAAGCAGAGCTGTGGAGCCCTGTGTGTCCTTGTCTGCAGTGGCTGTACAGCTCTGGCTGAAAAGGAGTTTATTTCTTTCCTGCAGTTAGAAACCTTTCTTTATCACAGCTAGCACGCTCATTATTTGGAAGGCACCAAGGAAGGGGGGCATGGAAGGGGCAGAACTTGACTGACAGCTGGATTGATTAACAAGACTATACCATCCCATTAGTGTTATGCTTCGTATTTCAGGAGAGTTGGGAGACCGACAAGACCTGATAATGTATCACAGCAGCAGCGTCTCCATTCTGCTCCAGCTTAGCAAAGCGTTGGCAGGATTGTTCTTAAGGCCCCCCTAGTGAATTACATCCTCTCAGTAAAGCAGTGGGAAGTATCTCAAAGAGTTAATTGCATCACTTCGTATTGCAAACACTCCTCACGAGCATTTAGAGTACGACTGAGAGCTGAGAGAGGTCAGGTAGGATAAAGTGGTGAATTTGGGCATAGCAGAAAGTTGGATCTGTGAGAAATGCAGTTGTGATTCCTGCTGAGGAGATGTTCAGTGTTTACAGATATAACCAAATGAGGCACAGGCTCTGAACCTGGAAAAAGGAAAAGCTGGTTAAGTTCTATGTAACAAGGTATGAAACTTGTTTATGAAGTTATATTGATAGAGGGAACTAACATTTTAAGGGTTACCCAACCCCATTACAAGGGCCTACTAACAAACTAACACTTTAAGCCACATAATGAATTTTACAGTTTAGAGCTGTATGTAACCAATTGTGTTAAAAAAAAAAAAAAACAGAACCTCATCGAATGCCTAGATAAGAAGTTTTACAGCCCCAGCTGTAACCTTCAGGAGACAAGACAGCCGAGATTTACAGCAAAAGGGGGCGCCAGTCTGATTTCGGTCGACTTGGCAGCTTGGGTTCCAGCCAATTCATCATAATGAGCCACGGGTAAGAAGTTCACTGTGACGAAGCTGAAGGAGCCTTCATCCAAAGACCCCTCCTCAAAATCACCAAGTGACACTGTAGAGAATATGCTTGAAGAAACAGGGCACTTGGTACTTTTCCAGTCCCACTTGCACAACCCAGCGTACGTGTCGGACAGCAAGGATTTGTCCTTGGGTAATCAATAGAAAGAAACTTATTAAGAAGTAAAACACGAAAAGAGGATGTAGAACAAAGGTATGCTGTCTTGTAGAACAAAGACGTGCTATTTTGTAGAACAAAGACGTGCTATTGCTGTAACGGGTGAACATTACGTTGTAACTAATTACCTTGTGTCATATACCACGTGAACCTTGGATTAACCCTATAGAATAGAATCAGAATTGTAATAAAACGAGCATTAATCATCCCTCCATGAGGACTCATCTTTGACCCGCGGCTCTCCAATCTTCATGGCACTGCGCAGGTGTAACTGGGGAGGGTCAACGAGGAGACTATGGAAATGGTTATCTGAGACTCATTTTAATAAGAAGTGGGGAAAGGTTATGAATATGTAGAGGGGTTTCTGGGGTCATTATGAATATGTAACACCTTACTATATTTAAGCACACTTCCCATTGTTAAAAGATGTATGTGTTGGGCAGAGCGAATCCCCGCGCACCCAGCGCTGTTTTGCTTATGCTCTAATGAACACGTATTTAAGGAATACAACTAAGGAATTGGATTAAACGTTGTTTATCCATAGAAAAAGTGTAAGCTATTTATTTCAATTGGTGACCCCGACGTGACAACCTTGGATGGCTCTGTGTTACCTCAGGTTCAAGGGAGGCGCCCCACATTAACAGTGGCCCTTGCACTCGGGTGTGCGGAGAGCTACCAACGTTATTCAAAATTAAAGCAAAAGCAAAAGAAAGAAGCTCACTCCCCCTGAATACTGCAGTTTACCCATAATCCAGAGTGCACGACGGTCCCGACAGGAAAAGTGGACTGTAAGTACCGCCGGGTCGGGCAGTTTGACTGTGTGACTGGCGTTGGCTGAGACGCAACCTGGTTGCGAAGGGAGCGTGGAGTCCTTCTAAGTGCGCTTCCAACACCCCGCGAGGGCCTTGGCCACTGAAGGGACAAAGTGAGTGAAGAACTCTGTGTCGTGGGTTTGAGCCACACGTTGTGAGCCAGGTTTTGTGGGTTTGATCCTCACAAGAGGTCGAAGGGGAGTGACCTGCCAGAGGTACCCCCTGACAGTCCCTTGGTGAGGGGGTCACGTGAGAATTTTGGACCCCCCAACAGTCTCTTGGGGAGGATCATGCTACAATTCTGGGATGAAGAGAAGTTCACCCAAGGAAAAAGCAAAGGATAAACAGGCTCCTGGAGTGGACCCCCCAGTTTGTAACAAAGTCCTGGGGAGATATAAGAAAGAAACTAGAAAAACTCAAAGAGCTAAGGAGAAACCAAGAGTTAACTCATCCCTCATCCCACCTGTTGGGATGGGACAGTTTATTGTGTGTCAGAAGTGGGATATTCTGTGAGAAGCGGTTCGGGCGGGATAGGAGCCAGAGGCTCTAAAGGAGGACTGATCGGTCTGTGCCGCGTTCTCCGGCAGTGGGTCATGGCATCCCGGGTCAAGCCAGGCCTGGACTGCTCCCTGATGTTGAGTTTACTCAAAGATTATAAGGCTTGCCGGACTCCTGAGGGTCTTAGGAGGGCTTCTGGACATTGGTCGGCTCCAGATATTGTAACTGAGCAAATAAGGGACTTGGCAAAAGAAAGCAGATTTGAGATCTCTGCTGTTTTGGAAGCAGCATTGATAGCTGCCACAAACAACAAGCAAACTGAGCAAGAGGTCATTAAATCACCTTACACAGATTTACAAGCACAATGGAGTAAACTTCAGCAAGCAGAGAGAGAATTAGTTGATAACAAATGAATCGTAGAAAACTTGCAGAATGATTATAAATGATTTTAAAAGATAACACCAAACTGGACCTGGCCATCGCACTGGGAAGAAGAAACCCAAAAGGAAAGTGCTAGGAACTGCAGTGAGCGGGGTCACCACGCCAAAGAGCGCGAGCTCCCGCTGCAGCCCAACAGATGCCATTGCTGCCGGGGCACCAGCCACCCGGTCATCAGCTGCCCCAGAAGAGCAACACGAATGTTTTGTTCAACATGAGAATTTGTTTGTTCTTTGAGGGAGAAAGGTAAGTCTTTTCCTGTCGAAGCAGCCTTCTTACTTGTGGTCCGAGAAAAGGTTAAATAGGAAATCATCATGTTAGTACAAGAATTTACTAACCTTCCCGAAAAAGGGGGAACTGATAGAGGGAACTAACAAACTAACGAACCCATTATGTTAAGAAAAAACAGAACCTCGTCCAATGCCAAGGTAAGAGGTTTTACAGCACCTAGATGTAAACTTGACAAGATGAGATAACTAAGATTTACAGCAAAAGGGGGGAACCAGTCTGATTTCAATCGACTTGGCAGCTTGGGTTCCAGTCCATTCAACATAATGAGCCAAAGGTAAAGAGGTCACTGTGACGAGGCTGAAGGAGCCTTCATCCAAAGACCCCTCCTCAAGACCACCAGATAGCACTGTGCAGGTGCAACAGGGAGGGGTCAAGGAGGAGACTATGGAAATGATCACCTGGGACTCATTTTAATAAGAAGCAGGAAAAGTTATGAATATGTAGAGGTGTTCCTGGGGTCATTATGAATACGTAACACCTTACTGTATTTAAACACACCTCATATTGTTAGAAGTTGCGCATGAACGGTGGAACGATCCCCCTTGCGCCCGATGTCGAAATGAACATACCTGCTTTATAACCTTGTGAGTTGGGAAGTTTTATGACTTGACAGGTTGTAAAGTTGTTTCCGCTCACCATCACGGCCAGAGAGTCCTGCAGCCCCGGCGCAGCTCTGAACAGATGTAGAAGGCAACCCCAGCTCCTCCAGCATCCTTTTCTTACTCCTGCAGTGATTACCGCCCCTTAAGGGATGGGGAGGAGGAGGAGATCCCTTCGGTACCTGCAGTCTGCTGGTTCACTGCTGGGGCGCAGTGCTAGGGGCGGGAAATATGAAAATAAACCGGAGCAGCAGTGCTCCTGGGGCGGGGGGTGTTCCCTGCAGAGCATCCCCCTGGGAGCCGGGCCTCGGCTCAGCCCGACCCAAACCCGCCCCACGCCCTCTCGGCGGAACCTCAGGAACCAGGGACAAGTGACCCCAAGATGGGGGTGGCCGGGCAGAGAACGGGTTCCCTCTGGCTGGGAAAGGGGGATTGAGCTGAGGGGGAACGGGAGGTTTGGAAAAGGGGAAGGGGGTTCCCTGGCAGGCAGCAAGGCTGGAGGGGGGGTCCCGTCCCCTCACCCAGCCACGCGAGCTCCGCCAGGGGCTGGAGCGCCGCTCCATGCGGCCACCGTCCTGTCTGTGTGAGAGACCGTGAGGGCACAGCGGCCGCGCTCTCCCCGCCCCGCGACAGACACCTCATCAGCCACCGCCCGAACGGCGCCGGTACCCGAGGAGGAGGACTTGAAGAACGTTAACTCCCCCTCCTCGGCGGGGTGCGCCGCCCACTTCCCAAGAGCGGCTCCCAGAGCGACCAGCTCCCCTCCTCCCCGGCGGTACGAGGCACGGCCTCAGTGCGGTGGCTTCATTGCCTGCGCCGAAGATGGCGGTGCGACGGGAGCGGGAAAGCGTGAGGCGCTGCAGGCGTCAGGCCCGGCCCGGGAGCCCCCAGCCACTCCTGCTCCCACGCACCCCCCCCCGTTTGCTTTTCATTTGTGTATCGTATATAAATGCAGAGACAAGGAGCAGCGGCACGGAGCAGGCTGCTGGGTACGAGGTGTTCCCTCAGCACACACACCCACACCCCCCCGTCCCGGGCCGGGCCGCTCCGCACGAAAGGGAAGGTGAGGGAAAAACAAAAACTAAAGGCACAGAGGCGTCCTGGCTGAAGCCGAGCTGTGCTCATCTACCCTTTGAATGACAATTCCAAAGGCACATCCCCACTCACGAAAGCTGGCGGCTCCGCAGGGTCCCCAGCAGACACAACCACCGGCCGGCGGGGCGGGGGGGGCTCTGCCCGGGGAGCTCCCGCAGGGTCCGCAGTCTGAGGACAACGCTCCGCCCACAGCCCCGCACCGAAACCGCCGGAAGGTCCCACAGCCTCCTTGTCAAGCCCAAGGGAATCTGAGCTGGGCCCGTATACGGTCAGTGCTCCAGAAGCTTCTCTGCTCCCAGGCGTTTCATTAAACGAGGGCCCCGTCTGTCAGCCGAGGGCTGTGGGCGTGACCAGAGCGCCCATCAACCGGAAGTGCCGGGCGCTTTCCTGCGGCTGCAAAGTGCTGCGACATGGGGCTGTGGGCACCCCGGGGCGGGGCGCGGAGCTGCTGCGTGCCCCCAGTTCTGGGTCCCCCGACCCAGAGCAAAGCACTCCCCTCCTCTGGCTGCCGACCGTCAGCCCGGCTTCTTGCACAGCCCCCTGGTTACCCCCTCACCCCGTGCCCCCAGTTAGTCCCAGCGGGTGTTTCTGAAGCCCGTGGACACCTCAGCCCCACCCGGGGTGCAGGATGGGCCTTTGCTGGCTCTGCCCTGGTGCCCACCGGTTTGCTGCCAGTGCTCCCTCTGGGGGCGCCCTGGGTACCACCGGATCCACCTGGGCACCCCCAAAGTGCCTTTTTAGTGCTTATTTTTCTCCTGAAAAGCAAACACAGCGGGGCTTTCTGCCATCCTGCCCCAGGGACCCCCACTCAGATCACACCAGCGCTTGGTTGCCCATCGCCATTTATTGGAGCCGCTGCCTGCTCAGCGCCCGGGGCGTTGGGACCGGGGCCGGGACCCCTGTCCTGCCCGGCTGTCAGGGAGTGATTCACTGCGGGGGGGCTGGATGGGCGGCAGCAGACTCGGTGCCAGGGTGAAGCGCCTGGGAGACGGGACTGGTTGGTGCAGCAGCACGGCCGAGAGCAGCGAGGAGGGGGTGCCTGGGGGCGAGGGGCAGGGTCAGCCACAGACACCCACAAACAGGGTCCTTCCCCCACCCTGAAGCACACAGGCTGTTGTCCCACACTGCCAGCACCACCCCCCATGTCCCCCCAGCTCCCTCCAGCTCCACCACGAGGAGCGGCTGCCCCAGCAGCCCGTGCTGCCCCCACATCCCAGCCCAGACCCCAGATCCCCGTCCCGCCCTGCCCAGCTGCAGGCACAGACCCGTCCCCACAGACAGCAGGGTGTCCTCTGCCCCCCGGTGCCCTGACAGGGCCATACCTGGCCGGCTCCTCGAGGTCGTGGTGTCTGGGGTGGCCCTTGGCGTTGTGGGCAGCTGAGAGCCCCCCATCACGGAGAGCTGCTCGTCCTGCCGGTTCCCATCAGTGCTGTCCTGGCCCGAAAGCTGCATCGCGTCCTTCTGGGAAGGGGAGAGCGTGTGACCCAAACACGGGGCCCCACTCCGCATCCCCCAGCAACCCTCCCCCAGCCAGCTCTCCCTGGAGAAACTGAGGCACGGATGGATCCCCCCGCAGGCTCAGCATCCCCCTCCCCACCTCCGTCATCCCTACCTTGTTGGGGCTGCGGGCGCCGGATGGGGACAGCCGTGGGGTGCTGGGCAGTTGGGGCTGGAAGCGCGGGGGCTTGAGGGTGTGTGGGCCCCCGCAGCTCCGCGGAACAGTGGGGTACCTGCACGCGCCCGTCCGCTCCCTGTGGGACAGGACACGGGGTGCTCAGTGCCTGGCAGGTGGCACCCCATGTGTCACTCGACGCCAGAGATGGGTCAGGGGGCAGTTACTCACGGTCCAGGTGTTAGAGATAGAATCAATTTTATAGGGGATTATACTAGTACAATCAATACAGTCAATAGGAGACTAACAGGATCAATTTTACAAGATATTATTTTCTGGGATGGGTACCAGGCTGATTCAACCTTTGCATACCGTGTTTTACCTAACAAGGGAATTGAGCATACCTTTATCTTATCAACCTAGTGTTTATCTTAGCCCAAATATGCTTAGAATGAGGAGAAATGTATACAGTACCTCTGGAAATTAAGCTAGTCAGCAGTTGTGCAATTATAGAGTAGTGCGCATGTGCCGCATCAAAAGGTGAAAAAGACAGAGGCGATGAAGACTACTTACTTCATCCTGAAGACCCCCTGAAAGACCACCAGAGGACACTGCGCATGATCAAAGTAGTTCCAAGGTGTTGCAATCGATGTTGCAATAAATGTTGAGCAACTGTTACATATTCTAATGATCCTAATGAATATATGAATATGTATGTGAATGGACTGCATAAATACTGTGTAACCTAAACTGACGATGGAAGCCAGTTTTGGGTGCGAACCCCTGGTTTCCCAGCGCTGAAATAAAGCACCGCATATAACTACGCCCGTGGTTATGTGTCCTGATTGCTAACATTTTGGCAACCCAGATGGGACCTCGCGGGCATTGCTGAGACGGCTCGCGTCTCGATCCTGCTCTGGCTAGCACCGAGGTATTCTTGGGGAGTGTGTCGGACCCGACCGGCTCTCTGCTGCTCACGACGGACCTCTGATTGGTAAGAAGGTGCTTTATCTGTTGTTTTACCTGGATTATTGGGTACCCATCTGGTCTGGTTCTGTTATGGTCCTGTAGCCTGCTGGTCAGGCATCTGGTAGCCTGCCGGTCAGATGCGGCGAAAGGCACGCTCGGTTGGGCAGGGAGCTCCCGAGGTATTGCCTAGGCAGCCGTCCGTTAGACAGAGGGAAACCTCTGCAGGTTCGGCATCTGGTATCTGGTTATCTGGTTCTGGTTTTGCCTGTCTGGTTATCTGCGTGCACCTAGGGTCTGGTTATTTGTGCACACCTGGTCTGTTATTTGTGTTATTCAGGCTCACCACTTGGTCCGGTTATTTATCTGGTTGTCTGGGGTCGCCGGTTTCAACAGTGAATACAGATCATCGTTCTGGTAATTTGACCTGTGTTCGCTGTTGAGACTGGTGATTTCAAAGTTATCCGTGTGTTATCTTTCTGTATTGACCCGTCTCTGCGTTACTCTTTTGTGTTGGTATGTGTGGTACAAAGATGTCACCATTAGACTGTTTGTTGAAACATTGGAAGGAGGCTGGATTTGCACAATCTATGAGTAAAAAGAAATTAATTGAATATTGTACTCACTGGTGGCCTGAATATGACTTGCCTAATGAAGTACGTTGGCCACCGGAGGGTACTTTAGAACATGGAACTATTGTTGAATTAATGAGGTTTTGTCAAAGGGAAGGTAAATGGGATGAAGTACAGTATGTGGATCTCTTTTTCTATCTTGAACAAAAACAGGACTGGACGAAGATGTGGGTTAATGTTAGTCCAGAGGAACGGTATTAATGATAAATGTACGGGCTGTACGGTGGAAAAGAAATGCATAACGTGTTTGGCAGTAGAGAGCAGCCGCGGCAACGCTTCAGATCTGCCGTGTTCAGACGTTGCGCCTTCAGAAATTGATCCCTCTGCACCTAAACCCCTTAAACCCTCGGCACCTGTGCGTCTTACTGAAAGTGATATCGATTCAGTGGGGACGAGGGGGCAGCAACCGGAGTAAAAGGAGTAACAACTACACCAATATCCCACAGAACTAGGAACAGAGAAAAGGAAGCCCAAAAGGGGGGTGAACCGTCAAATGTAATAGCACCCTTGAGACAGGCGGGTGAACCGTCAAATGTAATAGCACCCTTGAGACAGGCGGTAGGAGTCGGGGGAGAGCCAGTTTATGTAAAAGTCCCATTTTCACCAGGAGATCTAATGATTTGGAAACAATCAGCTGGTCCTTACCGGGAAAACCCAGACAAGGTTGCAAGCATAATTAAGATGATAATTAAAACGCAGAATCCCGATTGGGATGATTTGCAGGTGATTCTTGACACATGAACGGATTCTACAGAAAAAGATATGGTTATACGGGTAGCAAGAGATAAAGTAAGAGAGGATATTCGGAATGGGGCTGTGGGCGGTAATGTTGATGAGAATTTCCCAAAAGAGGAACCCCGGTGGGATTATAATACTGCGGCTGGTCAGCTTCGCCTCCGGAGGTATCAGGACTGGTTATTAATTGGTGTTCAGACTGCTATGCCAAAACAAATGAATTGGTCAAAATTGTATAATGTTTGGCAGGAAAAGAATGAATCCCCTTCAGCCTTTTTAGAAAGATTGAAGGAAACTGCAAAAAGATATATGGATTTAGATATTGAAACGGAACAAGCAAGGGTCCAGTTGGCTTTAATCTTTTTGGGGGAGTCTCAGGATGATATTCGGAAGAAATTACAGAAACTGGAGGGGGCACAATTGCGAGATCTGGATGTTATGTTAGAAACAGCCTGGAAAGTTTATAATACTAGAGAAAAGGAGCAGTTGAGGCGTTCTCAGCAAGACTTGTTGGCTCTGGTCCAAGGGCAAGGCAGGGGAATAGGAATGGAAGCCCGCGGCAGGGGAGCTAGAGGCGGCCGAGGGCGCGGTTTTCGGAATGTTCAGGGAACTCCTCTGAGGCCTGTTGTAAAGCTTGGTATAAATCAATGTGCTTATTGTAAGGAGGGAGGACACTGGAAAAATGAATGCCCGAATCGGCCGGGCCCTACGGGTCGGGTACCAAGCGCAGCAGGGAATGCAATACAAACTATGGTGTTGGGGGAGTATAATAACAACAGCTGACTATATGGCAGCACAGAAAGAGATACCCAGAGTAAGGAACCCCTGGTGACGATACAAGTGGGGGATGAGGATGTGAGATTTTTTGGTGGACACAGGGGCTACTTATTCTGTGCTCAATTCTTTACAGCGAACAGTAAGTAATAAAAAGACGACGATTGTTGGTGCCACAGGGAAGGAAGAAGTACAGCCATTCCTACAACCCTTAGATCTGTGTTTTGGAGAAAAGGAGTTAACCCATGAATTCTTATATGTTCCAGATTGTCCAGTTTCCCTTTTAGGACGGGACTTACTGACCAAATTGGATGCTGTAATAACATTCGAGAATGGAAACCTGGTAATGAAAATTCCAGAATCTAAGGTAGGACAAGTTTTGCTGTTAAAAGAAAACCCAGTAGCAGAGGTACCACAAGCTGTGGAGGAGGCAGTGATCCCCACGGTATGGGCGACTGACATACCTGGGAAATCGAAAACGGCCCAGCCCGTTAAAGTGGAACTGAAGGAAGATGCCAAGCCAGTACAGTTGAGGCAGTACCCACTGAAACTAGAAGCTAGGTTAGGAATAGTGCCTCTAATTGAAAAATTTTTGAGGTATGGAATTCTAGAGGAATGTGAATCAGAATATAATACTCCAATTTTTCCAGTAAAGAAGCCTGATGGTAGTTACCGATTAGTCCAAGATTTGCG
Organism: Patagioenas fasciata; assembly: GCF_037038585.1. Taxonomy (NCBI): domain Eukaryota; kingdom Metazoa; phylum Chordata; class Aves; order Columbiformes; family Columbidae; genus Patagioenas; species Patagioenas fasciata. The sequence goes on from NC_092528.1 coordinate 2,600,059, forward strand.
GGCTGTAAACCAGATCACTAAGGACATTTATCCGGTATTTGTAAACCCATATACCTTGTTAACATCTGTGAAGGAGAAATAGAAATGGTTTACTGTACTTGATTTAAAAGATGCCTTCTTCTGCATACCCCTCGACCAGGAAAGCAAAAAATTGTTTGCCTTTGAATGGGAAAATCCACACAATGGAAGGAAAACTCAGTTAACCTGGACACGTCTTCCGCAAGGATTCAAGAATAGCCCAACTATTTTTGGAAATCAGTTGGCTAAGGAACTCAAGGAATGGACTACGAAAGGCCACATCATAATCCCTTGACAACGGTACCTGTTGCTACAATACGTAGACGACATTTTGATCGCGACTGAGACGCGAGAACTCTGCATCCAGGTAACGATTGAAATACTGAACCAATTGGGAATGAATGGGTACAAAGTATCGAAAAATAAAGCTCAAATTGTATCCGAGACTGTGATTTATTTAGGATGCGAGCTTTCTCAAGGACAGCAGAAAACACAAACCGTGTGCATGCTATCTGTGCTATTTCAGAACCACGAAACTTACATGAATTAAGATCCTTTTTAGGAGTGACAGGATGGTGCAGGCTCTGGATCATGGACTATGGACTTACTGCCAAACCTTTATATGAGGCACAGAAGAATAAGACCTTAGTGTGGGGAAAGCCACAACGAGAGGCTTTCCAGAAATTGAAACCAGCTTTGATGCAGGCACCTGCCTTGGGTCTGCCAGACTTGAGCAAAGATTTTCAGTTGTTTGTACATGAGCGACAAAGACTTGCCTTGGGGGTATTCACCCAACGACTGGGATCTTGGAAAAGACCTGTCGGCTATTTTTCTAAACAGCTAGATCCGGTAAGTGCTGGGTGGCCGGCGTGCTTACGGGCGGTAGCTGCTACAGTAATACTGATCCAGGAGGTCCGAAAACTAACTATGGGAAAAAGGATAGAAGTGTTTGTATCCCATATGGTGACAACAGTACTGGAACAAAAGGGGGGCCATTGGCTTTCCGCAAGCAGAATGATGAAATACCAGGTAATTCTGACAGAACAAGATGATGTTATTCTAAAAACTACTAACCTAATGAACCCTGCTGAGTTTTTGGGTGCAGGTACTGAAGAAGGAGACCTGGAACATGATTGCGTGGAAGTCATCGAATATACCCACGCAAGTCGCCCTGATTTGAAAGACACTCCGCTGGCAGAAACTGACTGGGAACTCTTTCCTGATGGCAGTAGCTTTGTGGAGAACGGAATGCGGTATGCAGGATATGCCATCACTACTGCCAAGACAGTAATTGAGGCTAAGCCCTTACCATCAAACACCTCAGCACAAAAAGCGGAGTTAATCGCCTTAACCAGAGCATTGGAACTCGGCGAAAACAAGAAAGTTAATATATGGACTGATTCAAAATATGCTTTCGGAGTTGTTCATGTGCATGGAGCCCTTTGGAAAGAGCGGGGACTGCTCTCTTCACAAGGAACAAACATGAAGTACCAGGAGGAGATACTGAACCTGCTTAAGACCATTCAAAAGCCATCACAAGTTGCTGTAATGCACTGTAAAGCTCATCAAGGTGGAACATCAAAAATCATCGAGGGAAATCGGCTTGCTGATCAAACAGCTCGGTCAGTAGCACGGCAAGTAAGAACAATGGTGGGCCTTGTCTCCCAGAAGGTAAGAGCAATTGATTTATTACCTTCAGAACCACCTAAATATTCTACAGAAGATGAAAAATTGGCAAGTCTAGTAAGAGCCAGCAAAAGTAATTCTGGGTGGTATGTAACCACCAACGGACAAGTTGTGGTACCAACCACTATTATGAGAGGAATACTTCAGACGGAACAACAGAAGTGTCACTGGGGTGCAGAAGCATTGGTAGCTTACCTAAAAAAACAAATTATCTCGGTCCAGATGTTAACAATGGCAAAGTCTATTACAGCTAAGTGTGAAATTTGCTTGAAAAATAATCCTTTAGTAAGAAGAAAAATAGAAATGGGGAAAATTAAGACAGGTGTACAACCTGGGGATTATTGGCAAATAGATTATGTAGAGCTCCCCAGAACCCGAGGATTCAGGTATATACTAGTTGGGGTAGATACCTTTTCAGGATGGCCAGAAGCTTTCCCTTGTCGCACCAACCAAGCAAAAGAAACTGTAAAATGGTTACTAAAGGAAATAATCCCTAGATTTGGGGTACCACTGGGGATATCTTCCGATAGGGGACCACACTTTGTGGCACAATTAGTAAAAGAAACCAGCAGATGTTTGGGAATTAAATGGGAGTTACATACCCCATGGAGACCCCAGTCTAGTGGGCAAGTGGAGAAAATGAATCAAACTCTAAAAAGGCAACTTAGCAAGATCTGTCAGGAAGCAAAAATTCAATGGCCTCAGGCCTTGCCAATAGCATTGCTGCGCATTAGGATTAAACCTAGGAGTGGGATGTCAGTAAGTTCATACGAGATTTTGTATGGCAAACCATGTGAAGCACCAGACCCAAACCCAGAGGTACATGTGAAAGGTAATCAGGACTTGCACAATTATGTGTTGTCTCTTGGCAGGACATTGAATCGACTCAGATCCGCACTAGTGTGGAATCGCCCACTAGCGCTCGAGAATCCGGTACATGATATAGAGCCTGGAGACACGGTGTATATAAGAACCTGGAATGAAGAACCCTTAAAAGAGCGCTGGGACGGACCCTATCAAGTACTCCTGACTACATTCACCGCAGTCAAAGTTGCTGGAGTAGACTCCTGGATACATTATACCCGAGTGAAAAGAGTTCCAAGACTGTGGAAATCGCAGATAGTGGGTCCTACCACGCTCAAGATTACATCGCAATAATGTCTGGTTTTCATTACCGAATTGTGATTTTGGTTAGAGCGTTTGTACTTTTGAAAATTAGAGGGGGAAGTGCCACTCTATTCCACAAGGCCTCTGATAAACGGTGGGAAAATGGGACAATTCAAATGGGATTGCAAATTAGGCCACGAAGAGCAGTAAACAATAATGAAAGTACCCAGGTGCCACAGGTAGTACAAAGCGTACAGAATCAGGCAGAGAATCTGATGATAGGGCTAATTCGAGATTTTGCATTGACCCAGAATACCAGTAGCATCACTGCTTGCCTTCCAATTCCAAAATCGGCTGAAGATCCAATACAGTGGGGAATAATATCTACCACCTTACCAGAAGTAAATAAAACTAGTAAAATAGCATGTGAATCTCACACTAGAATAGAAGAAGTCCCAACTGAGCGATGGGTAAAAAGCGGACCCCAGACAGAAGTAATGACAATAGAAGATTGTATGAGACTCAGAGGAAAACTTGGTCCAGGTGCTGGGTGGAAAACCAAGTGCACCTTTGAAAGCTGGACCAAAGAGACGGTAAATGAAAAGGTTGAACGGACTTACTGGGAATGCAAAGATCAAAATAGCAAAAATAGAACTGAATCATGGAATAACATGTGGACACTGAGTATTGTACAACAATACCAATATAGTGAAGCATTTCCATGGTGTGTACGGTGGTCCAATGTAACAGGAGGAACAACAGTACCATGGTGGAATTGTTCACAAGTAATAACCTGCCAGACAGATGTAAAAGAAATACCTCTGTCCATCATTAAAGTTGCAACAATTGCAGGTTGCATTTGTCAGAAACAATTGGATCCAAAGGAAGCAACCAAAATAGGCATTGATGGAGACAGAATTGATTGTGGAGGCGTTATAGGTAGTGTGGGACATCTGGTTTGGGCCTTAAGTGATGGCACCTGGACAACTCACCTACCAATAGGAGGACCAGTAAGGGAAATTACTCTGGGACTGCCGACCCTATGTCCTATTTGGAAAAAGTCACCCTTGAAAAATAGGCAAGAACTTCTACAGGTTAGGCACAAACGAGAGGTAGATGAAGATGTGTGGCACGAACCATCAAGCAGTGTTAAATTTGGCTGGGCACTAGAATCTTTCTTTGCACCAATTGCGGCCTACAGAAATAGAGAAATGATTTATAAATTGATTGGGCAAATGGATCGATTGGCTAGAATAACTAAAAAGGCTTTTCGGGAACTTAATATACAATTACAGGCTACGACTAAAATGACCTTGCAGAATAGAATGGCACTCGACATAATGTTACTGAAAGAAAATGGTGTCTGTGGATATTTGAAAGACAGAATTGATCGTTGCTGCATCCATATTCCAAATGTAACTTTGGAGGTCGAGAAGGACATTTCCCAACTGACCCAAACAGAGATGGAGCTGCAAAAAGAAAAGCAGGATGCAGAACAGAGCTGGATAGGAGCTCTGTTGGATTCATTTGGTTTAAATTTAGGAGGATGGGTACATTCACTACTAGAAAGCTTAATTGTACTTACAATTGTGATTATACTTCTTTGTTTATTATATGTAGGTATTGAACGCGTAATTAGTCAAACAGATGCTAAGAATAACCACATTTTTAGTGTCCTGAGTAGGAATTACGCTAATCCTGTATTTGACAGCCATCCAGCTAGCCCTCCAGCTTATGAACTGTCACATTTGCCAAATCACCAACCAAATCAATAATTGAAGAGGTTGTTTCAAGTGAAAATCCATTGTCTAAAGAAAAGGATTTTCAAAGAGGGGAAGATGATAGTAATCAACCTTACAAGATGTTTTTTTCCATGGAACAGGACAGGATGGGTCTTCCTTGAATATCGCTGGATCTGTTACAATTGAATAAATATTAGGATAGCAACCAGCCCTGTAGCCATAGAACTCTTGTAATCAGTAACCAAACTCTGTTCTTAAAGCTGACATAGATTTATGGTATATTCTTATAACGCAGGTAACTGTAACCGAGCCTTATTTTTAAGGTGGACATAGATTTACGATATATTCTTTTAAAGTTGGTACCGTAGAAAATAACTGATAATCATAGCATCTTTTAGACAGAAAGTTTGTGTTAGAATAGGTGTGGAATATGCTAATGGTTGTCAGGGGTGTAATGAATATGTATGTGACTGACTTGTATAATAAGGTATGGTCTGAATCAGCTGTTCGAAGCCAGCTTTGGTTGTGAACCCCTGTTTTCCCAGTGCTGAAATAAAGCACCGCATATAATTACGTCCATGGTTATGTGTCCTGATTGCTAACAGGTCCATTTGGCCACTCCCAGGTCCCTCCCGAACTCCTGGGTCCCTTGGTGCACTACTGGGTCCCTCCCGAACTCCTGGGTCCATTGGGGCACTCCTGGGTCCCTCCCGAACTCCTGGGTCCAACTCGAACTCCTGGGTCCCTCCAGAAATCCTGGGTCCCTCCTGAACTCCTGGGTCCGACCCAAACTCTTGGTTCCCTTGGGGCACTCCTGGGTCTCTCTTGAACTCCTGGGTCCCTTGGGGCACTCTGGGGTCCCTCCCAAACTCCTGGGTCCCTTGGGGCACTCTGGGGTCCCTCCCGAACTCCTGGGTCCCTCCCCAGCTCTTGGGTCCTCCCCGAACTCCTGGGTCTCTCCCTGAACAGCTGGATCCCTTGGGGCACTCCTGGGTCCCTTTCCGAACTCCTGGGTCCCTTGAGGTATACCTGGGTCGCCAGGGGCACCCCTGGGTCCCTCCCGAACCCCTGTGTCCATTGGGGCACTCCTGGGTCCTTCCTGAACTCCTCGGTCCCTTGGGGCACTCCTGGGTCTCTCCCGAACTCCTGGGTTCGACCCTAACTCCTGGGTTCCTCCAGAAATCCTGGGTCCCTCCTGAACTCCTGGGTCCCTTGGGGCACTCCTCTCTCCTTCCCAGCTCCTGGGTCTCTCCCCGAACAGCTGGATCCCTTGGGGCACTCCTTGGTCCTTTTCCGAACTCCTGGGTCCCTTGAGGTATACCTGGGTTGCTAGGGGCACTCCTGGGTCCGTCCCGAACCCCTGTGTCCATTGGGGTTCTCCTGGGTTCCTCCCGAACTCCTGGGTCCGACCCGAACTCCTGGGTCAATCTTGAACTCCTTGGTCCCTCCTGACCTCCTGGGTTCCTCCCGATTTCCTGGATCTGTCCCGAACTCCTGGGTCCCCCCGAACTATTGGGAGCCTCCCCGAACTCCTGGGTTTCTTCGGGCACTCCTGGGTCCCTTCTGACGGGCCTGGGACAGTGCTGGACGGCCTGTGGTGGAGATGGCCAAGGGCACTGGCAAGGCTGAATGTCCCTGACAGACCCAAGGGCTTTGTCCCCTTGTCTATGGCTGATGTTCCTGCCACCAAGGCCTACGAGGAGACACATCAGTTGTCACGGTCCCGGGGCCTCCCTGCTCCCCCTGGGGAGGCTGAGGAGGCGCCACACTGCTGTCCTCCGCTTGGCATCGCACTCCAAAATGCAACTTTCACCTCAAATCTCCTCACAAACTCCCCCAAAACGCCATGTTTTTCTACCTCAAATCGCATCCAAGTCCCCCAAAACACGATTTTTACTTTCAAATCCCCTCACAAACTCCCTTAAGATGCCACTTTTTACCTCAGATCCCCTCAGAAACTCCCAAAAAATGAGGGGGTTTGCCCTGAAAATGAGTATTTACACCCTACAGATGGAGCTCTAGGCCCAAAATAAGGCTTTAGGCCCTAGAAATGAGTATTTGGACCCTCAGAATGAGGATTTAGACCCTAAAAAGAAAGTTTTCTTCCCACGGCACGGCAGTGAGCGCGTCTGTCACATCCCCCATCCTGCACCCGTTTCTGGGAGCGCTGGACGGAGCAGCGGACTGTTCAAGACTGAGAGCAACGGGGGTGGAACTTGTAGAAACTGGGATTCAAATTTGGCCAAGGCCACCCTGAGAGCACCCAGGTGCCCAGGGCTGAGCTGACCCTGGGCCTCCCAAGGAGACACCCTGGCCTCCCTCCCCAGGCGCAGGGTCACAGTGGGGCCCTTTGTGACCTCACACTGTGACTCCCACTGCCCCGCATGTGCTCAGCGCAGCCGCGGCCCCAGCCCACACTGTCCGGCAGGACGGTGACGGGACAGGGTGCGAGCACGGAGCTGGCGAGAGCCCCGAGCGTAGCCCACGTCTTTCAGAGATTCATAGAATCAGAGAGTCATTTTGGGTGGAAGAAACGCTAAAGATCGTCGAGTCCAACCAGCCACAACCTATCTCTAGCTGCCCTGGCAGACTCACGCAAGGAGTCCCTGAGTGCAGCTCCCATCTTTCACTAGCGAGGAGCTTCCAACCACAGCCCACGTCTTTTACCGCTGCCCCTGGCAGACCCGCACCACCAAGACGTTTAGCTGAAGCTCCCCAGTTCCCGACTCCTACCCCTTCACCCCATCGAGCAGGATGGCGCAGAGACCCCCCAGCCGCCCCAGGCTGGCCCTGCAGGACGTCAGGGCTCGTGGGGTCGTCCGAGCTCCATCGCAGCACGAGGTGGATGTGGCCCAGCCACCAGAGATTGGTGAGTGAGGGGCCTTGATTGTCTGGGCAGGGCGGGGGGCAGCCCTTCCTCTGCTCTGTCCTGCAGACCTGCGGACCCTCTCTGCAGCCCTCCCTGCTCTCCTCCTTCATTAGATGCCAGCTGGTTACCTGTTTATGAATTTGAAGAGCAAAGCGTGAACTTCATCGTGACCTTTGTCGGCAACCCAGACAAGGTAACCACGGCTGTGTCAAAGGCGGCTGTGCCGGCGTCTGCTGGCAGGGGCTCTGCTGCGGGGCTGCTGGAGGGAGCTGGCTGGGCAGAGCTGCTGCTCCCAGGTCTCCAATGGGCACCGCACCCCGTGCTGCGGTGCCGCTGGGCGTGTCCCCATCTCACACTCCCTGTTTGTCTCTCTGCTCTACGTCTGCCAGGAGGAGAGCCAGACGATTCGTTTTCTCCTGAGCATCTGTGAGCTGTGTGACAGCAGCCAGCGCCGCGGTCTGACCCAGGGCCTAGATGTCTTCTGCCAGAGATACGAGCTGGCAGAAAATATCAAGGTGAGGGGATACCTGGCGGCTGTGGGGAAGGGATGGAGGCCCCTGGCACCGGCACCCTGTGAGGACAGCGTTGGGCAGGGGCTGGTGGCACTGGGTGCTGGCGGCTGCCAGGTCCCATCCCGGCTGTGCTCTGCAGGTGCTGCTGGAAGAGGAGCCCAGAGAGCAGCTGCGCATGGCGGTGTGGTGGCAGGCCACGCTTGCCATTGCCACATTGAGGTACCTGTCCGTGGCTCCTGGCGACTCCCAGAGCCCCATGTCCGCCTGCATGAGGCCTCAAGGCGCTGCTCCCAGCACCAGTTTCTAATTGGCTCCTCTGTCTCTTTGCAGCTCGGTGGAGGGAGTGCTGGAGGGCAAAGAGAGAAGTCTAATCCAAGTGGTCTTCTCCAGTCTCTTCTTGCCTCCTCCAGAAGAGGAAATGCCATACGCCACCTATTGCCTCTACTTCTTGGTAAGTGCTGGGTGAGCTACAGGAGCCCCCGGTCCCTCTGGGCTGCTCCCCTACCACCCCATGCTGCGATATGACCATAGATCCAAGGCAGGGCAGGGTCTCAGCTCTGCTGTCCCACCCTCATCCCTTCATCCCCTGCCTGTGGGCCTGGCCAAGTCCAGTTTCGCAGGCTGCTCTGCCCGCAGCAGATTATTTGCCGCTGGGTCTCTCCCAGGCACAGCAAAGCAGCGTGAGAGTCATCCCTTGCTGCTGGGAGCTCAGATCAGTCCCCTGCGGGCGAGAGGGATGGCAGGAAACATGGCCACAACTCCTTGTCTTCTTTGCAGACCATGACATCCATGGACTTCATGCTGCAGGAGTTGCTTCTCAACTCTCCTGCCTGCAGAGTCGGCGAGCTGCTGCAGAACATCTTCCAGGTCTGGGGCGTGCAAAGTCTGGGCTTCACAAGGGCTGTTCCTGGCCCTGGGGGACGGGATGTCCACTTTGGAGGTGACAGTCCCACCCCATGCTGTGCAGAGACAGCGCGCTGCCGGGAGGGTGCCCACCTCCCTGGGAAACCTGGGGCTGCCCTCCAGGCAACTCCGCGGCACAGTGGCTGCAGAGGGTGGCATCTGCCTTCCTGCCTGGCCACAGGGCTGGCCCGGGGCCTTTGTCCCAAGCCTGCCAGGGATCCTAGGGCAGGAACCCCACTACAGGCTTTGCTCGAGACCAGGGGAAGCCTTAATGGAGTGGGCCAGTCCATCCCAGCAGCTGAGCACTGCTGCTTCTGCTGGAGCGGGGGGCCGTTCCCAGGGCTCACCAGCAGCTTCTCTCTTCCCAGATGCTCTTGACTTTCACCAGTTCTGATAGAGCACATGTGCGGCTGAGGGCCATGGGGAGTATTGAATGCCTGAGCGCTCTGCTGTCCACACGTGCCACAATGCGGGTAAGGAGCCAGGCACCCTCCGGCCAGGCCGTCTCATCACCCCTGCACCCCAGAGCAGCCTGCAGCTCTCCCCACGCAGGGCTGCTGCCCAGCCAGCTGCTTTGGGAGCTGTGACCAGCACAATCCTGGAGAGCCCTGACTGCCCTGGACACACACTTGGCTTCAGGGCTTTGGCACCAGCTGCCTCCCTTCAATCATCCTCCTGTTCTTTTTCCCTCACCCAGGACTGGCTCCACTCTCAGAGAGACATACACGGCGATGTCAGCTATAGAGACATCCAGTTCCCAATCCTCGGACAGCTGCTGGGACATCTCCTTCTCCATACTTCTGGGGAAATAGAAAGTGAAGCCGAGGAAGCCGTGTCTAGCCTTCAGAGATTCATGGTTCGGCAAAACAGTAAGAGAAGTTGCTGTGGGCTTCACCCCCCTACGCACGGACATCTCCCCCTATGTCTGCTGCTCTTCCTGACCTCCTTCAGCCCTCACAGCTGCTTCCCACAGCATCCCAGCTGTCATTTTGCTGCAACAGCTAAGTGCTCTCCTGAACTCTGGGATCCATTCTCTGCTGCTCCCATTCCTCCTTCCTTTCAGGATCTAGAACCCCGCTCTTTTGTGGTTCCCAGAGCCAAAGCTACAGCTGATTGCCATGTCCCAAAGCCATGTGTTCCCTCCCAGCGCAGAGTAGATCCATCTCTGCATCCTCCTGGCTGGTCCTGCCAGTACTTCCAGCAGGAAGCTACTCCTGATGCCCTCCAGAAATCTCCTTGACCACTTAAGTCTTGCCACCTTGCAAGCAGATCTCAGGGCAGTTTGGGAAGCTTCCTGGCAAAGCTACTGTGTGTTAGTGACTTTTCTGTGTTTCCCTACTGTTTAGGCAGGAACAATCAAGCACAACAGCCCCCTTTGGAAGGTGATCTCCCCGACTTGGGGCTTTGGGTAAGCAGCTAAGACATACTAATCAGCTCTTGTTGGCGCTCTTGTTCGGCATCAGCCGGGGACTTGTGTGAGCAAAGATCTTCACAATCAGCGGGACTGCCGTGGCCTCCCTGTCCCTGCTGAGAAGGTTCCTGCTGTCCCCGAGCAGGGACGATGCGAGGGCTGCGCTCCAGTGTCCCAGCAGCAGCCCCAGTCCTCCTGGCCACCAGCAAGCTCTGGTTGGCAGCAGGGCCAGCACCCTGTGCCCAGGACCCCAACCTGCCTCCCGCGCCACGAGGCCTCTTTTCTCATCCTCCCCATGCAGACACTGCCACCCCTGCTGCCAGCTTTTGCTGCGGGCACTGCCACCAGCACTGCTAGGCGACTCTGCAGGGCTGCTGGCACTGCCCAGTTATGCAGCACCATCAGGGCACTTGGCGTGATATGGCTTTGCTTCCTTTCTTCCTCCTCTAGTCCTGTGCACCATACCTCAGACTTTCTGAGAGGACAGACATCGTCCTTGTGTTCATTGAGGCGATGAGAGACTCCAGCATCTTTGACAAGGAGCACACGAGGGACTTGCTGGACGTGGTCATGCAAAACCCTGGCTTCTGGCTGGCGGATGTAAGTGGCCTGTGGCTGGAGTGCCCTGCCTTTTGGCCCTGTCAGGTCTTGTTCCTCTCTCCATCCCTCCTTCCCAACCCCTGTTGTCTCAGGCACCTGAAGCCACATGAAGGCAGCAGAAAGGGATGGTAAGGGCAGCCGAAGAATCCACCGCACTCCAGCAACAGCACCATCCTCACCTGTGTCCCCTCCAGGTGCCAAAGATCACGAGCTGCATCCATGAAAACCTGGAGAGCACCAGCACGGCACCAGCCCGGCAGAGCCTGGACTCCCTGCTTCTGGTGATGGCTGACAGGAGACCGGGGGAGGTGGTCCGGACGCTGCTGAGGATCGCTCCAGCAGGAGACAGGTACTGACCCCAAAAGCCATGAGGGTTTGTCCCCTGTGGGGAGAGGGGCCCGGGGACTCTCTGGCTGCCAGAGCCAAGGAATCCTGCAGGACACCCCCGAGGAGCAGGACCCTCCATCCCACCATGCTTTCCAGCCCTGGGGGTCAGCCAGGCCCGCAGCAGCCACAGCTGAGCGAGCCAGCCCAGAGCCCCCCACCGCGCCCCTGCCAGCCCCACGGGAGCACCAGCTCAGCCTCTGCTGCTGCCCAGGGCATCCCATGTGTCCTGCAGCGCTGTGGCCCAGGCTGCCCTGCTGACAGAGCGCTCTGGCTTGCAGGACTGCCCTGGCACTGTGGGAGGTAGTCTTCTCCGCACCCCGGATACCGAAGTTCTTCAAGAAGCTCCTCAGAGAACTCCAAGTCAGCAGAACATTCTACAGCCTGATCAGCTCAGCCACAGACCAGGCCTGCAAACTGCCCTTGGCTGTGAGTTACCAGGAAAGGCCTCGGTCACCTTCAAGAAGCCCAGCAGGCTCTGCCAGTGTCTCACTGCTGCCTTTGCTTGAGCTGATGCCCTCCAGTGAGCTTCAGTCGGAGGATTCTGGTGGCGAGTCCCACGTCCAGAGCTGTCAGAGGCATCCAAGCCTGGTGATAGCCTCCCTGGTCCTCCAAGTCCTCATGAGACTGGCAGAAAGACCTGACATGGTGAGCAGGGTGGCGTCAAGGGGAACACTTGTCAGCTGGGGCTGGGGCAGCAGGTGGGGCAGTGGCTTGGCCTTGGCTGGGGGTCAGGCGGTGGGTGAGAGCTCCAAATGCCCTCCCTGCCGTGCTGGAGCCTGATGGCTGCCGGGGGAGCTTTCCAGGCACAGAGGCTCTCCCAGGCATCTCCCCTTCAGGCCTGTGGGGAAAGGGAAAGGGGATGGCTGAGCAGGGCACAGGGAGTCCTCGCTTTCCTTCCTGCCCTGGCCCTGCTGTCCTGTGTCTCCGCCTGTGTGCCCATGGCCGCCACCTACCAGGAGGCTGCCACAGAGATTCCTGTGCCACCACCTGCCAGGAAGCTGGACAGGAGGCTGGTGCTCAGTGACCAGCTTGCTTGCCAGGGTGGTCTTTGAGTGTTTCACAAGAAGGAAACTGTTCTTCACACAGGCAAGAAAAATGCAGGTTTTCCTGCCGCACGTCATCGGGGTGCTCGACTACGCCAATGTAGACATCAAGACGAAGGCCCTGGAGTTCTTCCGAAATGTGATGGGTCACCTGAAGAGGGAGGAGACCAGCCCCATCACCAAGCAGCTGGTGGAAAAGCTCCTGCCCCTCTTTGATGATGTAAGGCTGATGGAGGAGACCGAGCCCTGCGGGCGGGCAGCTGTCACCCCATGGGCAGCACTGGGAGTAGGGTCCTCTCCACTGGGCTCTTACAGGATGGGTTCTGGGCTTTGCAGCCCAGCACAGCTTCCTCCTGCACAATCTGAGCCTGGAGCATCTCCCCTCACATCAGCCCCCATACTGCTGCTGCTCACCCTGGGCAGAGAGCCGCTGGGTTTGAAGTCCGACTTTCCTCCTTCCTCCCAGGTGTCCAGCCGGCTGCGAGAGCTCGCCATCCGCCTCTTCAGAGAGCGGGTGCAGTCAATGATGGGGCATGACAAGAAGAGCATGAAGAGCTATGTGTGCCGTGCACTGCTCCCCCTCTTCTTTCATCTGAGCGACGAGAGCGACAGCGTGGTCAAGGTACAGCTTCCACACTGAGCACTGAGGCAGAGGAGGGCGTGCCGATACCACACGGGTGGCCTGGGCACCAGGGGACAGGGCTGCTGGCAGCTGGCAGCCTCCACCAGCACAGCCCGTAGGAAGGGTCCCTGCAGACCCAGCGCGAGCCGCAACAGAGAAGCTGCCACGGCCATTTCCATCACCTGCCCTACCTGGTCCCGCAGGGCTCAGCAGCGGCCCGTGGCCACCGAGGCCTGAACAGGCACGTCCCTACGGGCTCCTCAGCTGTCCCTGCAGGTGCTGGGGCTCAAGCTTTGAGCCTCACTCCCTGTCCCCAAGGGCTGTGCCCAAGAGAGCTCCAGATGTTCGGGCCAGGGCATGTCTCTGCTCCCAAAGGGCAGGATTATCCCAGCAACAAAGCCAAGAGGAGGGGGACACCAGGTGCCATCTCCCAGCTTCTGCTGTTCTGCAGGCCGCCAGGGAAGCCCTCCTTGCTGCAGCAGAGCTGCTCCAGTGGAAACAGCTCAAGCACTCGGCACAGACACAGCAGACATGGAGGATTGCAGAGCGCTTGGTGAGGACAACGCCCAAGGCTCAGGGCAGATGGGTGCTGCCCCACATCTGTGGGCTGTGGGCTCTGCAGAGGTGCCTCGTCCGCCCTGCTGCAGCCCGCAGCTGCATCCTTGTTCCCTGTCCTCAAGAACAAAGCCCCCAGGGGCTCTTCCCTCTGCCCCACACCCAGTGGGAGGGAGGGCTGCCAGCACCCCTGGGACCCCTCGGCCTGTGTCTCTCTGTCAGCCTCAGCCCCACAGGGCTCCTGGCTGGGACACAGGAATGGCCTGGGGGGGAAGGGGAACGTGGGCTGTTGGGAGGAGAGACAGCGACTTGCTCACACCCTTGTGCTCTCTCCAGCTGGAGCAGGACAGGAGCAGGGCTGAAGAATACTTGAATCGCAGCCTGCCGTACCTGAAGGATGCTCAGGCCAGCTTGCGAGAGGCGGCCGCGAGGTTCATCGGTGAGTCACAGCCCCCGGGTCCCTCTTTCGGCAGCATGGCCCCAGTCCCCGCCGCTGCCCAGGCGCAAGGAGCAGCCCTGTGGCTGCCAGAGCCCCGGCTGCCCCGTGCAGGGCCTCGGGCTCCCCTCCCAGCCCTGCCCACGTGGGTGGCCTTGGTGGCCGCCTTGCTCAGTCCCACCATGTCAGCTACTGGTCTTCCCTGACGAGGGGAGGGAGCAGGGCTCTGACGGAACTCTGTGCCCAGGGCTGGCTGCGCGGCCCCTGAGGGACCGAAGGGAGGAGGAGAAGCTGGCTGAGATCTGCAGCGGTGAGTAGGGAGCATGGTCCGGAGGGGATGCCTGGGGGTCTCTGCAGACGTGGGAGCTCTGGGTTCTGCTTCTTTCTGTTGCAGCCCTTCAGCCCTTGGAGCAGGACAGCGAACCCTCCATCCGCTCTCTGGCGGCTCAGACCATCCTCATCCTGAGCAACCCAAGGGAGCAGCCAAGATCGCGATGGACCCTGCGAGCCCTGTGCTGCTGGTGCCGCTAAGCCCGGCGGAGGTGCAGCTCTTCTCGGGAGGAGGGCTGGATTTTAATAAAGCTGGAGGAGAATGCCAAAGCCCCAGTGTCCTTCAGATGTGCAGCGCCCTGAGCGTGCTGAGCAGACGGCGTCGTTCCTGGGCTCTCCCGCTGCCGCAGGACGTGGCGGGTTCACAGAATCAGAGGACGGTTTGGGTTGGAAGGGACCTTCACACTCATCCAGTGCCACCCCTGCTGAATGGGAACTGCGGAAGAACTGACGTCCTTACGTTCCTTTAACTGCAGAGTGGCAGTCTGGGGGGATTTTGAATGTGTTAGCTCTGGTGGATACGGGGGCTGAGCTCACAGTTTTACGTAGTGATATTAAGAACAAAGATGCTACATCACAGATTTGTGGTTTGGAGGGACATCTGACCCCTGCTCTCCAAGCTACTGTTACCCTCACAATCGCAAATCCCAAGCCATTTACTGAAACAGTGTTGATTGCCCCAATTAAAGAATATATCCTGGGTATTGATGTCCTAGCAGGGCAGACGGTTGAAACCTTAAGTGGTCGTTTTGCTTTCGGCTCTCTGCACGCAGGATTTGCTATCCGGTCTGTAACTGTCTTGTGTGGATTCCCAAAATGGGATCCTGTTGTGCTGCCTGCACCTGCCAAGGTGGTGACTCTAAAACAATATCGCATCCCGGGGGGGAGGAAGGAATTACTGAGACTATTCGGGCACTCCAGCAAGTGGGGATCACTAAAGAAACCATGACGGCTTTCAATAATCCTATCTGGCCTGTTTGAAAAACAGATGGCACTTGGAGAATGACTGTAGGCGATAGAGAATGGAAGAAAGTCACCCCCCACACCTTGCAGTTATGGTGCCAGCCCTTCTGAGAGCTTCTCTCTCTGCCTTTCTCCCAGAGACGGCGCAGCAGCGGCTGAGCATGGCTCACCAGAGGAGACGGTGTGAACAGCCCCGCCAGGAGCTGCCCGACTACCCTGTGACACCGCTGGCCGCAGCCCAGGACCTCAGTGCCCCGACCGAGGGTCTCCCCAGCACCCTGGGTGAGGCTTCCACACACTGCGGGTGGGAAGGGACTTGCTGGGGGGCAGCTGCGCTTGTACCAGTGTCTCCAGAGGCTTGGGATGCTCCTGGGGGCTGGTTTAGTGCCCCTGTATGTAAACCTCAGGTGTGAATTGGCCTCCGTGTCCTCTGCAGGGGCTCAGCGGAGCTCTCTGAGCCAGCGCAGTGCCCGGAGGGGGCAGGAGGGGAGAGGCAGGTGGGTTAAAGCCCGTTTGCCCTGGCTTTGTGGTGTCCCCATCCTGTGCCGTCAGGTCCCTGCTGGGTCTTTCCCCAGGCGGGGACGCCCTTGGTGGCTTCCCCTGCAGGTCTTGCTCAGACTGCGAGGGTCTGGGCTCCGGATGAGCACGAGGAGGGGTCCCCTTCATGGGGGACATGGCACGAGGGAGGCTTTGGGATGTTTCTCTTGTTGGTGAGCAACACCCTGGACTGCGACCCTGTTTCTGTGGCACTTTCTGGGATCATTCCCACACTTCCTTCCCCTCTTCTCAGGGGGATGATTACTTAGAAAAGGAGAAGATCCTCTTGGAGTCCCTGAAGAAAGCGCCATACACCACTTCACGTCTGTCAGCATCCCGTCCGTCCTTCTGCCCTTCTCTGGACCGCAATTTCTTTGGGGTTTCGCAGTTATTTCTGGAGATCCCGAGGAAAGTGCCCTACTGCGCTTCACCTCTCCCAGCGCCCGGCCATCCTCCCTGCCCCCGACCACCATTTCTGAGAGGGTTTCTTAGAGAAATGGGTTTAAAAGCCCAAGGCTCTTTCGCCTTGTGTTCCCTGCCCCTGAGAGGGCCCCAGCCTGGACTGTTTCTCTGCTGTACCTTTTAAGTTGTATTTTATCTTATAATTAAGGCATCTTTTTAAAGCGCAAACGTCTGAGACTCTGATACAGGGAACCTGGGGTCAAGAACGTTTCCGGGACAGTTTTGTGCGCATGAATCCGCGTGTGGCACTGCTTTGCTGATGGAGCTGGGAAGGAAATACTCGTCCTTCTCTGGAGCCGAAAACCACACACAGTGGTTGGAGAAACTGCCGGTTTGACTCGGAAGGATGGAGCCAGAATTTGAGGGCAGAAATCAGTTGCCCCAGGTCCTTGGGTCTGGAGATTGTTCCGGGATGTTCTTCTGGTTTTTAAAGGCCGTCTTCCAGAAAACAACAATCCAAGTGAAGGGTCCAGGCTGTGTTTTCCTCCCCACGCATTTCCCTGTGTGATCTGCTCTGTGACCCCGCGTGAGCAGGGGTTGGACTGGGGGTCTGCAGGGGTCCCTTCAGCCCGGGATTCTGTGACTCTGCCCTGCGGTTCCCCAGCACCCCCAGGATGTTCCACAGCCCACAGGCAACTGCAGCTTTTCCTTTTTGGGCCGATTTCTAAAAAAAACCTGGCTGTGGTTTTGGGCTTCACCTCCCGTTCGGGTACCCCGGGGTGACAGCGGGGCCTCTCCAGTCCTTCCGCGGGCTCTGCCCAGTCGGAGCAGCAAGGCCGGCGATGGGGAGGGGTTCCCGGGGAGGGCAGAGCGCGCCCCGCAGGGCTGCGGGGACGTTTCTAGGCAGGCTCCGCGCTAAACAGCCCCGTTGCTAGGGCAGGGGGGCATTCCCAGCCCGGCGCTGCGGTAGACAGACCCGTTGCTACGGCTGCGGGGCCTTCCAGGCCGGACTCCGCGCGGCGCGGCCCCCGTCGCTATGGGAACGGGGCCCTTCCAGTGCGGGCGGCGCGCAGCATGGCGGTGCCCCTGCCGAGCGCGGCGCTGAGCGGCGTCCGGAGCGGGCGGGCGTTCGGCACGGCCGGTGAGTCCCGGGCCGGGGAGCCCCGGTTCCCCTGGGCGGGCAGCGGGAGCCGCTTGCGGCGTGGCGGGGAGAGCGCTTGGGCGGCTGAATTCCTGGCGTGGCCGGCTTGGGGAGGCGGGGGTGGCTCCGGCTCTTCCCGGGCTCTCTCGGCCTCATCTCTTGCGCTCTGGAGAAAGCGGGAACTCTCTGGCAGCGAAGAGATGGAGTGAAGAGCAGAGGCAATGCCGCTGTTCAGCGGCATTCTTTATTTCATCAGCGCTGGGCAGCACTGGTAGAGTCTTGCACCTGGGCAGGAACAAGCCCAGGTTCCAGCCTAAGCTGGGGAAGGACCTGTTGGAGAGCAGTGTAGGGGAAAGGGAGCTGGGGGTCCTGGGGACAGCAGGGTGAGCATGAGCCAGCACTGGGCCCTTGTGGCCAGGAAGCCAATGGTACCTGGGGTGGGTTAGAAGGGGGTGGTCAGTAGGTCAGAGAGGTTCTCCTGCCCCTCTGCTCTGCCCTGGGGAGACCACACCTGGAATATTGTGTCCAGTTGTGGCCCCTCAGTTCCAGAAGGACAGGGAACTGCTGGAGAGAGTCCAGCGCAGCCACCAAGATGCTGAAGGGAGTGGAGCATCTCCCGTGTGAGGAAAGGCTGAGGGAGCTGGGGCTCTGGAGCTGGAGAAGAGGAGACTGAGGGGGGACTCATTCCTGGGGATCAATATGGAAAGGGGGGTGTCCCGGAGGCACCCCAGGTTCGTTTAAGGGACAACAGGGTCCAAACCAACTTTTGTTAAACCGGTGAGAAACAGGGTTTTAGCATCCAAAAGTGACTTGAATACAGGTTCAGATACCAGTTGAGGAAAATTATGAAGGGGCAGCAACCAATACGACAGGCGGTGCACAGAGTGCATGCACGTGGCTTCACCAAAACAGTGCCGGAGCCGTCCCTGAGTCCGGGAGGAGTCCGCACTTGCCTGAACACGGTGTGGGGTTATTTTGAAGAGATACACGTGCTGTAGTGAGTACGGAAAGTGCACACTCGCGATTCTGCGAGGGTAAATTTATAATACACTCGCAATCCTGCGAGGGTTAATACACGTGCAGATGTGCACGGAAAGTTACACGTGCTTGTGCGGAAGCAGGGGAGGAAAATACACACGCGATTGTGCGAAGAAATAATTGATACACATGCTTGTATTGAGCACGGAACGTTACACTTGCAAGTGTGCATGGAAAGTACACGTGCTTGTACTAAGCATGGAAAGTACGCGTGCAAATGTGCACGGAAAGTACACGTGCTTGCACTAAGCACGGAAAGTACGCGTGCAAATGTGCACGGAAAGTTACACGTGCTTATGTGGAAGCACGAGAGGAAAATACACCCGTGATTATACGAGGATTAATTTTACACAGGCTCGTATTGAGCATGGAAAGTTACACGTGCATGTGTGCACGGAAAGTATAAATACACTCGCAATCCTGCGATGGGCAGTTTCACTCACACCTGCAGCGGCAAGGCAGCGGAGTCTCCATCCCGGGGGGGCTCTCGGCGGCAGCATCTCGCTCGTGCTCCGAGAGACCCGCGACAAATGGGCGAAGTCTTGACGAGAGTCCCGTTTGTTATTGGCTGATCAGATCTGACTGTGGGCATTCCAGAAGCTTCTCTGTGCCCCCACTCTGGCTGTGGGTGCACCTGAAGCCTCCAAACATCCCCCACACTGGCCGCAGGCGCCCAGCGGCTCCCTGGCACCTCGGCGCTCCCTTCTCCTAACGGCCCTGGCCAGGGGCTCTGGGGCCAAACAAAAGAAGCTGTAGCAGGGAGAGGGGGAGATGTGTCTACTCCTTCCATGATGAAGGAGGGAGGGGGAGAGAGGGGGGTTTGCACCTTGCCACACCCACTGTCCTGTACTGTACCCCACTATACTGCCCCTTCACCCTGCATACCCCCTCCCACCCCCCCTGCACCCCAATGTCCTCCACGTGGTGCTGGTGGATGGATCCAGCTCAGCACAGGGTGGGGTGCCCGACTACTCTTCCTGGGCCCCCCCCAAATCCTGCTGTGAACCAGCAGGTCCCAGTACAGCCCAGCACCGCTGTGCCTGCCCTAGGGGGTTGCAGCCAGTGGGGGGTGCCCAGGAGTGGGTGCTGGCAGTTTGGGGGAGCACCCACCTGGCCCCAGCCCAGGGCAGCGTGTTGGGGTGATCCTGGGTCCCCACACCATGACACCCAGCAGCAGCCACTACGTGTGTGTCACAGGGCTGTGCTTGACACACACACATACCCAAGCACCTCAGAGCCCCCACCACCCTCTCCCATGGGCATCCCCACTCCGATGCCTTCATCACCCTGAGCATCCTCACCTGCACCCCCCTGCTCCTGGACACCAATTTAAGCCCAGCAGCCCCAGTGCTGGGATGTGCTGTGCTCAGCTCTGTTCCCTGTGCCCACTTTGGGGGTTTCCTGCTTTATCTGCCCCCACTTAGGTGTTTTATTTCCCCCTGATGGATGCTGGATGTGCAGTGGGACCTGCTGCTGCTGCCATGGTCCCCCTTTGCTGCCCAGGGTGGGGGTGCTGGGACCACCTGCAGCCCCAGCTCGTTTAGGGGGCAATGACTGGCAAACCAGCCTTCCCCCCACCCCAGGGGCACCCATTCTGCCCCCCTCTCTGTGCACTCTAGGTTCTCCCCATCCCTCTTCCCCTCTGCATCCTCTCTCCAGTTCCTCTGATCCCGAATATCACAGCTCCTGTGCTTCCCCCTCACACCCCCCATGCCCCAGATTCTTTCCTGGTTCTCCCCCATTCCTCTTTACCCCTCCAAATCCCCTCCAGCTACGTTGCCCTCCGCAGGACTTTGCTCCTGTCCCCTGCTCAATCACCTCTATCCCCACCAAACACCTTCAGCTTGGCTCTGGTCCCTGCGTGCTCACTCCCACCCTGTGTGACACCCCCTGCACCATCCCATTCCTTTCCCCCTCCCCATATACACTTGGATCCTCTCTGGACCCGTCTCCAAGACCCTCCCTGGGTTTCTGTGCCCCCTGCTCTGCTCCAAGCTCCTCTGGGGCCACCCAGACCCCTCTGTCCCTTCCTCTGCTCCCCGTGAGCTTGGGCAGGATGTTCCCCCCATGTCCCCCCTGGATGGGACCCTGCCCCACGATCTCACAGCGAATAGAGCCTGGAAAGAGGCTTTGCTGTCATCCGCTCTGGGTCGCCCATGGCGTGGCTGGGCTGGGACAAGCACCAGCCGCCTCCTTCCCCAGGGGAGCTGGAGCTGGTCACATCGTTGTGCAGGTTTTGGCAGTCGTTCTGCTTGCTGGTGTTCTTCAGATGACCTGAATCCCAGAGCACAAAATCTTTCCCATGGATATTTCTCCCAAACAGGCACGGGTGTCAGAGCCGTTGAGCTCCGGAGTGAGCGCTGTGCTGTCCCCGCGCTGTGCTTTGTCCCTGCGTGAGCAGTGAAAGCCTGGCAACTGTGTGGGGGTGTTATTTTTCCCTGCTAAAGTGGCTGAAGCATTTCAAAGGGTTTCCCCAGGTGTTCTTGGCAGAGGGCTAAAGCCAGGCACATTTCCCTGGCCTCTGCATCACCCAAGACACTTCATTTCTGCTTTTCCACCAAGCTGAGTGGTGCCGTCGATGTGCTGGAGGGAAGGGGTGGCATCCAGAGGGACCTGGATAGGCTGGGGGGTCCATGTGAACCTCATGAAATTCAACCAGGCCAAGTGCGAGGTCCTGCACCTGGGTCAGGGCAATACCCAGTACCAGCACAGACTGGGGGAGGATGGATGGATGGATGGATGGATGGATGGATGGATGGATGGATAGCAACCCTGTGGAGAAGGGCTGGTGGGTGACAAAAGGGACATAAGTCCACAATGTGCATTTGCAGCCCAGAGAGCCAAGTGTGTCCTGGGCCACATCACCAGCAGGTGGAGGGAGGGGATGCTCCCCCTCTGCTCTGCTCTCCTGGGGCTCCCCAGAGAACCGAGTCCAACTCTGGGTTGTCCGGCACAAGACAGACATGGACCCCAGGGGCTCTGTCCCTCTGTCACCAGTGCTGCCTCAGTCCCACCCTGCTCCCTCCAGCATTTTAGAACGATGCTAAAACCCAACCTGTGGCTGGTGATGCCAACCCAGGCGATGTGTGGCTCAAAAATCAGCATCACATATATTAACCCTCCTAAAACCAACATGGAAATGGCAGATGTTTGT
This sequence comes from Patagioenas fasciata, assembly GCF_037038585.1. NCBI lineage: Eukaryota > Metazoa > Chordata > Aves > Columbiformes > Columbidae > Patagioenas > Patagioenas fasciata. The sequence continues at coordinate 2,621,515 of NC_092528.1, forward strand.
GCCTCCTTGTGTGGAAGCAGCTCTGGCTGCCTCGTCCCGCATCCCACCCTTGCAGCTCCAGGACAGACCCCACACTGGTGGCCCTGCCTGCATCTCCTGTCCCAGAACAGCCAAAGGAGCCGCTTGTTTTGGCCTCCAACTGGCTGATTTAGCCTGGTTCCCTTTCTCCATGAAGGATAAAACCCGGTGCTGAGGCTCCGGTGTCAGTCCCAGCCTGTGCTTACCCTCCGTTGTGTGTCATTTCATGTGATTTTGATCACATCCTTGAAAACAAAAAGAACCTCCAACCCACTCAATCTCAGCCCTCCCAAGGCAGAGATATTTCCGTGTGGTGAACGCTCCCATGCAAATTCTCCCATGTCCTATTTTAGGTTTCTCGCCGGCACCGGCTGCAGACAACTGCGCTGGAGCTCCTGTCAAGCCTTAGACAAGGTTCTCAGGGATAGGGGTCAGTGCCAGGGGTGGGTTATGGTTGGGTTCCATGATCTTGAGGGTCTTTTCCAACCAAAATGATTAATGAGTTTTTAGGGTTTATCCCGAATGATGGGAACCCCCGGTTCCAGCTCTGCTCTTTACCAAATACCTTTTAGAGGCTGAAGAGGAAGGAGACGCAACACCTCAGCATACGGAGGATCTTCCCCAAAGCTTCCCAGTGTCCCTTCTGTCTCTGCACATCAGGGCAGGGCACAAGGGACAAAGTACCACCAGCACGCTCTGAAAGGTCATCATTTCTACCAACTGCAACCTGATCTGGGTGAAGATGTCCCTGCTCACGGCAGAGGTTGGACTGGATGAACTGTGAAGGTCCCTTCCAACCCAAACTGTTCTGTGAGTCTGATTCTGGGATTCTATGATTTTCTTCTCTATGACCTTCAGGCTGTCGGAATACCTGGAACTGGGACATTCCCAGCTGTTGACCAACAGACTCTGGATCTTGGATTCGGTGATGTCGCTGCTGAGAGGTGGGTTTCTCGGTCAGCTGAGGCTTTGGCAGATGTTTGTGGACACACACGGGCCCACTGGTGCAGCCAGAGCCGTCTGGGGGACAGAGGTCCCAGGAAGTTGCTGGCTCCACAGGATCAAGGAGGGGAAGCCAGGCTGCCCCCGGCTTTCCTCTGGCCAGGAACGCCGTCCCCACCCCAGCCCATCCCCAGCTCTGCGAGGAGAACAGCTGGGTGAGGGCCAGGGCGATGGGGCTGCCTCCAAACCCAGGTGAGTGCTCCTCAGGGTTTGACCCCCATGCGTCCCGGGTGACAGAAGTGACCTAGGACCCCCCATTGCAGCTTGACCACAGCTTTGGGAGGAACAAAAAAGATCTGCTTTATTAAACCCAGTGGAGAAAGGGTACAAGGGGTGGCGGGGGAGTGCAGAGCCAAATGGATGGTCTGGGCCATCCAAAAGACGTGGGGTGGTGGGGGCATCCGAAGCACAAGGGATGGTCTGGGACATCCAAAGCTCTCCTGGAGCGACTGCTGCGTCTTCTTGCTGGCTTTCTTCTTGCTTTCGATCAGCTGCTGCCCCTCCTTCTTGATGTCTTCCCGTGTGGGGACGTGCTCGTCATCTTCGTCATCAGATTCAGAGGATTCTGGAGGACGGAACAGAGAGAAATGGGCTGGGGAGGGTCTGCACGGCCCCCTCCGCTGTGCCGGTGTCACCAGGGAGAGCCGGCACGTTTTGGAGGGCTGGTGGCTTCACAAGGAGCTTTCCTGCCAAGCCCTGGCTCTTCCTGCCCAGCATCCCAGGCTGAGCTGCAATGCCGCTGTGACCCATCCTCAGCTGCCGGGGCTTCCCAGAAAGGTCTGGAGCCACGCGGTGCTGGACGCCGCTCCAGCTTCATTCAAAAGAGGTGGCAAGCTCCAAAAACTCAGTGGCTCCTCCAAGAGCATCCAATAGGAAGAGGCCACAGACAGACCCCAGCACTGGTTATTCTTCACAACCAGGTGATTTTGAAGACAAGGCTCTCCCTCCTTGCCCCATAGCATCTTTTCTTGTTCCTTCTGTGGTTCGATGCTCACCACCCCACTGGCTGCCTTCATGCTCCCACATCCCCACCTAAAAGCACCACCCATGCTCAAAGGCTTGGAGACAGCACAAGGTCTGGAGAGAACTCATGGGCTGGACTCTGCTGGGACAGGAGAGACAGGCGAGGATGGTCACAAATCCCAACAGGCAGGGGCAGGGACAGTCCCCGTGGGACGCGTCCCCGCTAAGCTCTCCTACCGTCATCGCTGCTGTCTCTCTCCTCAAAGGAAACCACCACGTTCCGAGGATCGCTCGACATTTTTTTCTCCAGAAAATCCCTGGCCTTCACAAAAGTCTGTGAAAGACACCCTGGGTTCATTGCTGAAGGGGAGGTGGGTGTTAGAACCCAGGGGACAACACCCTGCAGTGCCCAGTGCCACCTGGAGCTGAGCTGCTCCATGGGGCCACCTCCATCCTCCTCACTTGGGACAGGCCATCAGGAGGAGCCTGGTGCGGGTCCCCGAAGACCCCAGCAGGGATGGAGACCCCACGTACCCCGTTGCTCCCATCGGGGATGTGCCTGTCAGGGACAGGTGGGCCGCCCGCTGTGCCAGGTACTGCAGCTTCTGGCCCAGGTACTGGAGCTTCTCCTCCACCCCCTGGGACAGGAGAGAATCATCCTGGAGACAGAGAGAACCACCTTGGTGGGCAAAATGAGCCACTTGGGGTGACGGTGGCTGCACCAAGTGTCACCGCGCTGTGTCACTGCACCACCCAGCGCTGGGTGGGTACCTGGCCGGGCACGGTGATGCCGTGCAGATGCAAGATGAGGTTGTCGATGTTGTTTTCAAACCCGAGGAGGAGCTCAAGGTCCCTCAGCAACTGGGCTCGCATGCGGTCCCGCCGGGCCTCTTGTGACTGCAGTTTTGCCCTGAGCTCCTCCTCCAGCATCCTGCAGCCAAGCACAGCCACATCCATACAACTGCACAGGGGTGCAGAGACACCACAAATCCGTTGCAAAAGCTGCTCAGGTTGCAACCCACCCCCCTGTGCCGTGAGCGGGGACATCTTCACCAGCTCAGGTTGCTCAGAGCACCGTCCAAGCAGAGTTGAGGGGCAGCATTTTCGGTGCAGGGCTTTAGGGTACAGGACTTGGGGGTGCAGGCTTCGGGTGTTCAGGACCTGGGGCTGCAGTAATTTAGGGTGCATTGTGTGGGAGGACAGAATTTGGGGTGCAGGATCTGGGGTACAGGTTTTTGGGTGGGGAATTTGGGGGTGCAGGGTGTTGAAGGACCTAGGGGTGCAATATTTGGGCTTTAAGGGTTTAGGGGGGCAGGATCTGGAAGTGCAGAGTTTGGGGACAGGATCTGCGGGTGCAGCATTTGGGGTTACAGGTTTTGGGGGTGCAGGGTTGAGGGAATTGTTTGAGGTACAGGGTTATGAGAGTGCAGGATTTCCAGGTGCAGAGTTTGGGGGCGCTGGGTATGGGGCAGCAGGATCTGGGGGTGCAGGTTTTGAGGGGAAGGATCTAGGGGTGCAGGTTTTGGGGGTCCAAGGTTAGATAGGATTTGGGGCTGCAGGGATTTAGGGTGCAGGACTCTGGAGTAAGGGGTGGGAGTGAGGCTTTGGGGGTGCAGGTTTTGTGTTTTCAAGAACTTGGGGTGCAGGGTTTGGGGGTGAAGAGTTTTGGAGGGCAGGGTTTGAAGGGTGCAGGGTTCAGGTGTTCAGGACTTGGATGGAGGATTTGGGGGTGCAGGGTTGGGGAGAAGGATTTTGAGGTGCAGGATTTTAGGTGCACGGTTTGGTAGGGCTGAGTTTGGGGGTTCATGATTTTGGGGTGCAGGGTTAGGATTTGGGCGTGCAGGGTTTAGGGAAGCATGACATTGGGGTAAAGGTATTTGGGGTGAAGGGTTGGGTAGGACAGGATTTTGGGGTGCCGGGTTTGGGAAGGAAGGAAGGAAGGAAGGAAGGAAGGAAGGAAGGAAGGAAGGAAGGAAGGAAGGAAGGAAGGAAGGAAGGAAGGAAGGAAGGAAGGAAGGAAGGAAGGAAGGAAGGAAGGAAGGAGGGAGGGAAGGAGGGAGGGAGGGAAGGAGGGAGGGAAGGAGGGAGGGAGGGAAGGAAGGAAGGAAGGAAGGAAGGAAGGAAGGAAGGAAGGAAGGAAGGAAGGAAGGAAGGAAGGAAGGAAGGAAGGAAGGAAGGAAGGAAGGGGAAGTAATGTCGTGCTGGGGCATCGCTCCCACTTTCCAAGGAAGAACAGCTGCACCCGATGGCAAAGGGCTATCAGGACTTGATCAGCGTTCATCAGGGTGTGAGGGGAGAAGGAGGTGAGGCCCACCTGGTGGAGAGCCAGCTGCAGGCTGAGGTGATACGATGTGCTGGCCCAAATCTTAGCGAACTCTGGAAGAACAAGGGAAAGACCCGTCATGCTCTGAGGCAGCAGCCGGGAAGCCGGCAGTGCTCTGCCCTGCCCACGGGGGCACGGGGCTGTGCTCCACGCGGCTCTCGGAGGCTCAGGGCAGGCCCTGGTGTCTCCCCAGCAGGGGCCAGTTTTGCCGGGTCACATCTCTGAACACACAGAGCACACGTGGCCCACGAGCACCTTCAGCTCTTCCATTCAGACATGAGCTCAGCGTGGGCAATGCCCAGCGCCAGGCAAGGGCAGCCCCTTGGGGTCAGGGGCTTCTGCCTGGGCTGCCCCAGGAAGGCAGGGGCCACGTCAGGGAGGGAACCAGGAGCCCTGGCTGCCACATCAGCCCCTCAGCCCTTTGAGATGGTCAAGCAGGTCCCTCCTTGCAGTCACCACTCCTGAGCAACCACCCCCCACAGTCCTCGGGTTTCCATGCCTGATTTCAGAGATGTCCTTGACCCAGACACACATGTGAAATTGGGCCTGAAGGCCTTACCATAACGCTCCAGCTTCTCAGTGGTTGGAGTCGGGTGAGGCTGCCAGAAGAGGTCTCTTGCCATCTTAGTTCCACTCCTGCTTCAGGTCAACAACTGCAGAGAGTGGCTGGATGATGGCTTTACTGCTTCCTGCAAAAAGCCTCCTCTTTCTCCTCTCTGCTCTTCTCTCTTCCTTTTCTTTCTTCTCCTCCTTCTCCTCCTCCGTCTCCTTCTCCTTCGGAGCTCTGGTCAGTTGTGCTGTTGGACTAGAAGCGTCTCTCAGCCGAGGTGTTTCACTGGCCGGGGGCCCTGTCTGCCAGCCAAGGGCCATGAGCAGGGTGGGCTGTTGGTGGAGAAGTTTCTGGTGCTTTCAGGGGGTGGGGGAGGAAGGTGCATCTGCCACAGCCCCTCACAGTGTCTGGGAGCTGGAGGGCACCCAGCTGAGGATGGTGCTGCCACTGGAGTGCAGCCATTTCCTCAGCTGCCTCTGAACCTGCTGCCCTTCCCATCCCAAAGCTGCTGCCTTGAAATCGTTTCCAGGTGCCTGAGGCAACGGGGCAAGGGAGGGAAGAACAAGGCCTGGAAGGGCTCCAGGGCAGGGCAGCCACGGGCCGCTCACCTTCCTCAGCCAGGAGCCAGGTTCTCTCACGGCCACATCCAGGATGCTGCTCGCCTCCTCCTTGTCACAGGTGCTGGAGTCTCTCATGGCCTCAATGGCCACAAGGGTTGACGTTTAAAACCTCTACTTGAATCTGAGCTGTGGTCAGCTGTGGTGGCGGACTAGAAGCTTCTCTCACCTGAGGGGTTTCACTGGCCAGGGGCCCTGTCCGCCAGCCGAGGGACACAGCTGTGACCGCAGTGCGCTGATAAAATAAAGAAGGCCGTGTCACGGGATCATCGACTCTGCTGTTATTTCTCCATTTGTGTGGCGTCTGGGCCAGCACCACCGCTCCTGAGCTGGGAGCCCCAGGAGGTGACGGGGCCCCAGGGTTTTGGAATTTGACAGTGGACTTGGAGGTGCGGGGAGGAAAACTGGCAGCTCCTGCACACCAGGAGGGGCTGTTGTCCATTAAAACGAACCAAGTGGCTCATGATGTTCAAAGCCGGTTTAGTCCAAAGGACTCAAAGACACTTATGCTTTTTCTATGGATAAACAACGTTTAATCCAATTCCTTAATTGTATTCTTTAAACATGTGTTCATTAGAGCATAAGCAAAACAGCGCTGGGTGCGCGGGGGATTCACTCCGCCCAGCACGCACACTTTTAACAATAAGAAGTGTGCTTAAATACAGTAAGGTATTACATATTCATAACGACCCCAGGAACGCCTCTACATATTCATGAAGTGAGTCTCAGATCACCATTCCCATAGCCCCTTCTCGCCCCTCCCCTGTTCGCCTGCGCAGTGTCACTTGGTGAATTTGAGGAGGGGTCTTTAGGGGTCTCTGGATGAAGGCTCCTTCAGCTCCGTCACAGTGGACTTTTTCCCTTTGGCTCATTACGAGGAACTGGTTGGAACTCAAGCTACCAAACCGACTGAAACCGGACTGGCGCCCCCTTTTTGCTGTAAATCTTGGCTGTCTTGTCTCCTCAAGGTTGCAGCTGGTGCTGTAAAACTTCTTATCTTGGCATTCGATGAAGTCCTGCTTTTTTTAGCACAATTGGTTACATACAGCTCTAAACTAGATATTAATTACGTGGTTTAAAATGTTACCTTGTTAGTAGGCCCTTACTATATAGTTGCTTAACCCTTAAAACGTTAGTTCCCTCTATCAATAAAACTTCCTAAACAAGTTTCATAACTTTTTACATAGAACTTAACCACCTTTTTCCCTTTTCCAAGTTCAGAGTCCGTGCCTCATTTGGTTATATCTGTAAACATTCAACATCTTAGCGCGAATCACAACTGCATTTTTCACATTTTTCACAATTCCCCCTTTTTCGTTTTATCCTATTGATTCGTGCTTTGCCTCAAAGTTAGCTAGTACTTGCCTAGCGGCAGCTAGGTCCAGTTTGGTGTTATCTTTTAAAATCATCAATTTATACCCCGTTTCTTTTGTTGCCGTTTCAGGATCTATAGGCATAGCTGAGATTTGCATGCCTTGGACTACTGAATGTATTAACCGAATAAAGCATGGGATCATATATGGTACAAACAGTAAACCCAGAAATGCGCATACTATCATGAACCCTATTTTCTTCCACCAGACTACCATTTTGAGACCAATATCCATTAGGTGGACTTGGCCACCAAGTGGGAGGAGTAGAGGTATTTGATGAATTTGCCCGCAGCACTAACAAGGGTTTGTCCAATGTATTCACTAAAATCTCGTTTACCATCCTCCCTTGATATGCATATCTGCCCTATTGTTAAGTGACTTAATACCCATCCTTCTGGTCTTTTTTTTTCTTGAGTTACATGAGTTCTGTTCCGCACCAGTAATCCTTCTGGGCTTACACTCTCTCCTCTCCAAGGCCACTGTTCTGCCATGTGAGACCCCCACATATCCAGCATGATGTGACATTTAATTCCTGGGCTATCTTTTCCATAAGGTCTATGAGCAGGTTTTTCCCCTACTGTTGGTAATTGTAATCCCTTGTCTTTTTGCCTTATTTCTTCATACCAATCACTGCTTTTCTGTACCACTTTCTGTTTCTCTTGCCTTCTTTTCAATTCCTGAGTGGCACTCTTAACTAACTCCTCCTTATACTGATCTTGCACTCCCTTCCATCTGAATAGCCCCACATACCAGCTTGTGTAAAACAGATACTCTGTTCTCACCTAGGGCAGGAGACAGAGCCTACACCGAGTCCACCTTTCCCTAGATTAGTTGCTACCCGTAACTTCTGCCCTTGGATTTCACATTTTTCCAATTTTGTTCTATCAATCATAACATCCAGAATTAACATGAGTGTGATAATTGAGAACATATTGTGTCAGTTGTCTTATTCTCACGTGCTTATAGCATTTGGTACAGGGATTGGGCAGGCTAAGTAGGGAACAACAAGTCACCACTCCTAGCAAGAGGATCAGGTCCAGGTTTCCGCACCCTCTGCCTCTCTGGCTGAGCAGGTTGCAGCCGGCAGCCGAGTTCGTCGTCTTCTCAACAGAAAGGGCAGTGTCCCCGCCTTTCCTATTTTTGCCGTTAGCGTGGCGATGTTTTATCGTTTCCCACCTCTTGGCCTTCACTTCCTAGGAACAACAGGAGCAACATGGAATTTGATTTCTCTTTCTACACTCTATTCTTCTCATCACTGGTGGACTCTCTAAATTCCCATTCATCCCTTCAGTAAATACCTCCCACCATTCTTGACTATTCTTTTTCTGTTCTTCCAGTGGCAACTAGAATCCTCAACCGAGCTCTAGTTTCCTTATCTTCTATTTTTAGACATTTATTATGCAATCCTGTTGGTAAGTTCCCTTTGTGGATATGCTTATACCACAGTCCATTTACAACCTAAACATCGAAAATAACAAGAGAATTACATATACAACTTGGTTCAACACATTTAACTATTAAACCATTCTCATTTTCATTTATCAATTTCAATTCCCCTGGTTCTTGAGTTACTTTCCAGGTTCTTTCTTCCATCAGTGGTCCTTTAACTCAAGAGATGTGTGTCCATCCTTTCTCTGCAGTCCAAACAGCTGTTCCTGTAGTTAAAAAAGCAAGAAAAAGACCCCTCCCATCATGGGGTTTTCTTCACTCTAGAATGATGAATCCAGGCATTCTGTTCTCTAATATTGGTAGCAGTGAAGGATATCAGGAGGTCTTGAAATGGACCTTCCTATTATGGTTCCAAAGTTCTCTGCAAAAGACTTCACATACACATAACTAAAATGTGGCCCTCTATCAGAGGATATAACAGCTGGAACTCCAAACCTTGGTGTTATTTCATGTATCAGTGTTCTAGTCACCTCCTAAACTTTTGCTGTCCTGGTAGGGAACGCTTGTGGCCAACCTGAAAAAACATCAGTTAATACCAACAAATATCGGTGCCCCCCTTTTCCTGGGAGTTCTGAAAACTCAATTTGCCATTGTGGTCCAGGCCCATTCCCCTTACCCATTTGACCCATTTCTAGCTTGGGCGTATTTCTGGGATTAGTCTGGAGGCAAAGATCACACTGCTGTCCCCTGTTTTACAGCGATATACAAATTTCTAGCTCCTGTTTCCCCTAATCAAATGTTTGCATAGTGGTTCTACTCCCCAAAATCCTTTCTTATGTTCTTCCCTTACTGAAGGCCAAACTAGATGAAAGGCGACAATAAGTTTTCCCTGGGGAGAGGGGGCGGGGGGGGGGGGGGGGTGAACCCACCCTTCCTCATTATATGATTCTTCTAAATCTATGATGAGTTTCGATTCTCTTTAGTATACTCTGGCTTACCTGTTAAAGAGACCTGCCCGCCAAGGACGAGAGCACTTTCTGTTTTTACCTTTTGCTTAGCCGTTTGTTTTGCCTCTCTGTCCACCAGCCTTTTCTGATTCCGAGCTCACTTTCTGGTGTGCCTTAATGCACGGTTGCCATTTTCTTAGGAAGTTTAACTGCTTCCGGTAGTTTCAATATCTCCTCCACACGTTTGATATATTTGTCTTGAGAGTTCAAAAGTCCCTTTTCTTTCCAAATTGCTCTGGGCACATGCACAACCCTTATGGTTAGCTGCTTCCGTTTTCAGAGTTTTCAGTAGGAATGTCTTTTAGATTTAGTCGATTGTATTATGTTGCTTCGATGGTCTCCAGGCAGTCATGATGAACTGGTTCTCCAAAATTACCACTGAGGAAAGAAGCTGGGTTGACAACATTAGTGACGGTAATTTCTACACCATCTTGTTAGACACTGTGTGGGATACTAGCACAGTCATTTTCTGACCCATGGTAAATCTCCAGGCCTCCTGTACATTCAGTACCACTGCAGTAACTGCCCACAGGCATCCAGGCCACCTCTTCGCAGTTGCGCCTAACTGTTCAGAGAAATAGGCAACTGCTCGTCGATATGGGCTGAGATCCTGTGCCAATGTACCCAAGGCTATTCCCTGTTTCTCGTGAGAGAATAGGAAAAATGGTTTACTCATATCTGGGAGTCCTAGAGCAGGGGCTGACATTGAAGCCTTTTTAAGTTCTTTAAAGGCTCGTGTGGCTTCCTTATTCCATTGCAGCTGTTTCTGGTCCATAGGGTCCAGGTCATGCACGTCTCCTTGGTTCTAGTAGCGATTAGAACGTCATCCACATATTGTAGCATCTGTCCCTCATCAGACAAAGCTTCCCAGGATTAAAAATCTTTAGCGAGCTGATTTCTACATATTGGCGGGCTGTTCGTGAATCTTTGTGGCAACACCATCCACGTGAGCTGGGTTTTACATTTATTTTAGGGTTTTCTCATTCAAATGCACGTATTGTCTGGCTGGCTTCATGGAGAGGGAGGCAAAAGAAAGCATCTTTTAAATGATAAACCAAGTCAAATTAGGTGTTAATACTCTCAGAGGGGTGTATGGGTCTGCTACCACTGGGTAGAGGTCCTCAGCTATTTTGTTTATAGCTCTTAAGTCCTGAACCACCCAATATGACCCATCTGGCTTGAGGACAGGCAACATAAGGGTGTTATAATTGGACTCACATTCCTTTAATAACCCCATTTGCAGGAATTTCTCTATTACTGGCTGAATTCCTACTTCTGAACCTGGGTCAGAAGGTGTATATCTAAGGGGAAATCCGCATACTCTGTGCGCGTTACACACACCGGAGCAGCCCAGCAGGAACGGGCAATTTTCCAGCCTCTCTTCCTCGAGCCTGTAGTGCTGCCTGTGGTTGTTGTGACCCACGTGCAGAACCCAGTGCCCTCAGGCAATTGGCCTCAGCACAACAATCCAGCTGGTCCAGATCTCTCTGTGAGGCCTTCCCACCCACCAGCAGAACAACACTCCCACCCAACCTGGTGTCATGTGCAAACTTACTGGGGCTGCACTCGATCCCCTCATCAAGATTATTGATAAAGGTTAAATAGAACTGAGCCAAATACTGAGCCCTGGGGACACCACTTGTGACCGGAGGCCAAGTGCATTTGGCTCCATTCACCACAACTCTTTGGGCCCAGCCCTCCAGCCAGTTCTATACCCATCGCAGATACACCATTCAGGCCATGAGCTGCAGCTTCTCCAGGAGATGCTGTGGGATACGGTGTCAAAGGCTTTACTGCAGTCTCAGGACACAACACCCACAGCCTGTGTGGCGGATTCACTCCCCACGACAGACTTTCCCTCATCTGCTCAGCCGGTCACCTTGTCATAGAAGGAGATCAGGGTGGTCAAGCAGGACCTGCCTTTCACAAAGCCATGCTGACTGGGCCCGATTGCTCGTCTGGTGTGTGTGACCTCACAGTCCTTTCCCAGCCATGTTCCTGCTGTTGGCCTGTCCCCTGCAGAGGCAGACGTGACCTCACAGTGCCCTCCACAGCCATTGGCTTCCTACTGGACTATGAGCTCCTGAGACACAAGTGACCACATGGCATCGTACCCAGCCATCACCCTCCTTGTGCTCCAGTGTGTGACCAGATAACAGTGAGCTGCTTTCATCAAATTTATCCAATAGATTTCCTATCAAGGGTTTGAGTGGAGAAACGTTCCTCAGAGAAGCTGCTTTATTTACTCTGGGGCATTTTACATCTCTGCTTCTGACTCTAATTATTTTTCTCTTCTTCCTCTGTTTATTCTGATGTGAAAGAGCTCTCCAAGGAAAAGATCCATGGAATCCTACAATAACACAGGTTGGAAGAGACCTCTGAACACCATCTCTGTCCCACTGACTTTTATGACACCCCAAGGAATAGCAGATAGCATTTGTGCTCCCTTGGGTTCACCTCACCACATGCACACAGTGGACATGCACATGATGTGTGTGTTTACAACTCATCTGTACAATGAACACATGGGTTTTTGACCTAGTATTTCATAGAATCATAGGATGTCCTGAGTTGGAAGGACCCACAAGGATCACGGAGTCTAACTCCTGGTCCTGTACAGGACACCCCACAGTTCACACCGTGTGTCTGAGGACGTTGTCCAGTCTCTTCTTGAACACTGTCAGGTTGGGTCCATGACACCTCCCTGGGAACCTGTTCAGTGTCCAGCACCTCTGGGTGAAGAACCTTTTCCTCATGTCCAACTGACCCTCCCTGGCACATCTTCTGCCATTCCCTTGGGTTCTGTCATTGGTCACCAGAGAGAAGAGATCAGTACCTTCCCTTCTTTCTCGCCTTGTGAAGAAGCTGTAGCCACCATGAGGTCTCCATTTAGTCTTCTCTTCAGCTCTGATGCTCAGAAACCCCTTGGTTTGCTTTCTGAGCAGAAAGGAGAAGCCATGACCTGCAGGCAATGGGAAGGGGGATCCTGTCCCTCACACATGGCTCAGGGCTTTTCCTGGGACCGTGGGATGTGGGCGTGCAAGGCCCAGGGAAGGACAACACTGGGACAACAACTTCCAGCTTCCCCATGGGGCTGCTAGGAGGCAACGAGGCCCCAGTGCCATGAGGACAATATGGCTTCTCCTGGGCCTCAGTGGCAGAGGCAACTGCTATGGCGAAGGGGACAGAGACCTGGGTTCTGTGGGTGCCTTCCAGCCTTGCCAGTGCCCTTTGCCATCTCCATCACAGGCTGTTCTACACGGTCCTACCCCTGCCCCTCTTTCCCTGCAGGCTGCAGACACCCATCTCGCTTCCCCACCTGTTCTCAGCATTTCTTGTGGTCTTTCACCTGAGAGGAGAGAAGTAACCTCATCATGATCTTCTGAACCCCATGGCTGCTGCTGGCCTTTCAGCTTCTCTGACAGACACGACCATGTCCCTGCTGCTGTCCCGTCATGTACTCAGGTGGGATGGACATGACAACAAGTCTTCAAGGCCTCTTCCTGGGTAGGGCCTGTAGGTGCTTAGGCAGAGATACCTTCCCAGCTCTATTCCTGTTTCTGGCCTGCCACCTCCAGAGACAGAACTGACTTCACAGTCCCCTTCACAGCCAAAGTCTTTGAACTCAATTATGAGTTTCTGAGACACAAGTGACCTTGTAATCCCACACCCATCCATCACCCTCCTTATGAGCCAGGACCTGACTAGATAAAGCATGCTTGTTTTATCAAATTGATCAATTTTTTTTCCTACTAAAAACCTGAGTGGAGAAGCATTATTTAAGGGAATGTGAAATGTTGACATCCTTTCTATGTCCTCTCCTGCCTCTTTTATTTTTTGATTTTTTCCCTTCTTCCTGGTTGCTAATTGCAAATTCACTAACTGAAGTGCAAAGCCAATCCCACACCCAGAGATGAGATTTTGTTTATTCCAGAGCTGTGCAAGTCTGGATGCTGGAATAAAACCAGCACAACAGGTAGGGAAGGAACATCTATTATATCCAAAATCTTATCCCTACATTCAGACCCTCACTGCAGTCCTAAAGAGCCAAGTGTTTACACATTGGCATATTGGTTACATAATCATTTTATCACCATGCAAGCTTGTTGAGAAAGGGTCCCGGGCTGACCCCGGTTTCCTATTCTAGGGATGCATATGAGCACATAAGGTGAAAAGTACAGCTAAAGGACACTTTATGTAACAGTCTTGAGACAGATGTTAAAACAAGACTCAACTAATTGTGCAGACTCCAGAGTGACTGCACTGCAAGGACAGAATTCTTTGCAGGTTCTGTTTAGGTGTTTTAAAAGTCACTTTTATCTTTGGTAGCAGGGCAGACCGACCAAAACGGAGAGGATTTACATATTTTAGTTTAGCAATTACAGGCAGGATTTGTTCTTTTAACTGGTAAGGACTACATATTCTGTCTTCAAACACCTTTTCAAGGTAAAGATTCATTGAATCATAGAATAACTCAGGTTTGAAGAGAGCCCTGAACATCATCTTGTCTCACTCTGCTGCTCAAGACAGGGTCAACCAGGTGAGGTTGTTCTAGGCCTCTGCCCAGCTTTGCACTGTCCACAAAGGAGCTGAAAATGTGCTCCATGACACGATGCAGGGGGAGAATAAAGCCGTTCAACGGTGTTGGCCCCAGTACTCATCACTGAGGTTTGCCGCCTGTAAAAGGCTAAACACAGGACTTTGTACCACTGATGATATTTGGGCTTGGTCATCCAGCCAACTTCCCACCTATCACAACATCCACATCTGCATCCCAGATCTCCCCAAGCTGCTCTAAGGCCACCACAGGAGACCATGTCTGGGGCCTTGCAAAACTCCATGTACACAACATGCCTTTCTTTCCCCTGCCCATCTGGGTTCAGCAATCCCTTCCTTGTCCTACAACTGCCTGGAGATGGCTGCAGGAGAATGTGACTCGTCACCCTCCCAGGGACAGATGTAGGCTGACCAGCCTGTCATTCTCCCAGTTCTCCTTCCTGTCATTCTTGAAGATGGGTTTGACGTCTGCCCTTCTGAGGGACCTCTGATCCTCTCTGATTACTCTGGCACTTCTGAGACCACAATCCAGAATTTCCCAGAGAGAAAGAGGGGCAGATGCAGGACTGTGTAGAACAACATGTGGTGGAGATGGCAAAGGTGATATAGCAAACAGGGACACTTGCGATAAGCCTGTCCAAGGCAGCTGAGATGAAACTCACTGCACCACTGGGGTTTGTCCCTGAAGTCACACACGCAGATGTTGGGGTTCTGTCAGGTGTGCACATAGAGATATTGAGGGACAGACACTTTCCCTTTTACACACAGAGGCAGGAGTCACAGTATCCCTCTGTCCTTCTGTTCCTGTTCCCAAAGAATGGGATGCACCTCAGTCCTATGTTGTTTCACCATGTTCTACATTTGTTTTGATGTCCCACACCATTAGGAAAGGAGATTGGCTCAAGGAAGCACATCCAAGTGCTGCATTCCGGTGGTTTCCTATGGGATATTAGTCCCAACATGATATGACCTCAATGAACTGTCTGTCTCACAGGTCTTCATGGAACCACAAGGAACGGTGTTTGTACTGACTCAGATTCATATCACCTCATGTACATGATGTGCATGCTCAGTCTCATCTATTCAATGCAAACATGGACATCTGAAATACTCATTCAGTGTAATTCCATGGAAGAGTAAAGAGCTCTGACCAGGGGTGAGAGGCCAGTGCTGGAAATGGTGGTTGGGAGGGGCCAGCCCATGACAATTGCCAGTGCACAGGGGCACAGCGCAGCCCCCGCTCTGCTGGTCCTGCAGGTCTCTGGCAGGAGGCCTGGCTGTGAGAGGACACTGGTGTGTGCCAGCCCTGCACACACACACTGTTCAGATGTACACTCGTGTTTCATCTGTGGCCACTTTTGTGGGCATGTTCTTAAGAGAAGGTTTGGAAGAAGACCTAATACTTTAGTCACTGCCCTTAGGAGATCACCTTTCTATCTGGAAAGGCTGTTGTGAGGCCAGCTCTGTCACAGCAGTGCCCATTGCCTGTCCCTGCCTGCGCTCACAGCACTGACACACAGCAGGATGGGGACCAAGCTGCCAGAGCACTCAGGTCTTGCACCAACACAAGGGATGGGAAGGAGAGTGTGGGAGTGGAACCAGAACAGCTCTGGAAGACCAAGCGCTTGTGCTGCCTGGCAGGGCTGCCATGCTGGACTCTTGTCCCTCCACCCATTTACAGAAACTGTCCCTGCAGCTCCAAACAGGCCTTGCAGGAAAGATACAGTGAAAGAAGAGTCACTACAGAACCCTTTATTTTGTTTAAATACACAGAGATCATGGTTCCTCATTTGCCCAGCCAGTGATTATAAAAGAACAGAGTGAATTAGAAAGGGGATTACAATGTTTTCACAACAGAAAAAAACACCGGTAACAACAGAAAATACAGATTACAGGCTGGGCCTGTAATTAGTTACATTAAAACTGCTATATAGAATAAGTTTATTGGTTTGGTAAACACCCAGATATCTGTTTCCACAGGGCATCCTTGAGCTCCTGGTTCTTCATGCTGTAGATGAGGGGATTAATAACTGGAGGCACCATCGAGTACAAAATTACCACCAGCAGGTCCCCGGAAGGAGAGGAGATGGAGGTGGGCTTCAGGTATGAAAATGCACCAGTGCTGAGGAACAGGGAGACCATGGCCAGGTGAGGGAGGCAGGTGGAAAAGGCTTTGTGCCGTCCCTGCTCAGAGGGGATCCTCAGCACGGCCTGAAGATCTGAACATAGGAGAAAAGAATGAAAATAAAACAAACAAATGCTAAACAAGAGCTGACCACAATAAGCCAGACTTCCCTGAGGTAGGAGTGTGAGCAGGAGAGCTTGAGGATCTGGGGGATTTCACAGAAGAACTGGCCCAGGGCATTGCCCTTGCACAGGGGCAGTGAAAATGTATTGGCCGTGTGCAGCAGAGCACTGAGAAACCCAGTGGCCAAGGCAGCTGCTGCCATGTGGACACAAGCTCTGCTGCCCAGGAGGGTCCCGTAGTGCAGGGGTTTGCAGATGGCAACGTAGCGGTTGTAGGACATGACAGTGAGAAGGAAATATTCTGCTGTAGCACAGAAAAAGAAAAAAAAAGCTGGGCAGCACACCCTGCATAGGAGATGTTCCTGGTGTTCCAGAGGGAATTGGCCATGGATTTGGGAACAATGGTGGAGATGGAGCCCAGGTCGAGGAGGGAGAGGTTGAGCAGGAAGAAGTACATGGGGGTGTGGAGGTGCTGGTCCCAGGCTATGGTGGTGATGATGAGGCCATTGCCCAGGAGGGCAGCCAGGTAGATGCCCAGGAAGAGCCAGAAGTGCAAGAGCTGCAGCTCCCGTGTGTCTGTGAATGGCAGGAAGAGGAACTGGGTGATGGAGCTGCTGTTGGACATTTGCTGCCTCTCCTGGGGACCTGTCCAAAGAGGAAAAGACAGTGACAGTTTAGGTGAGACTTCTCTGAGGAAAAACAACATGTCATTTCTCCTTGAACATCCCGTCTCTGAATGAGCAATGATTCCTCTCATTCTCCATGACTACCATCTGAATGATATCGTTCATCACAGTTTAAAACGTAGCTTTAGCATCTGGTTTCCCTGAGAATACTTCTGGGACAGGACTCCCAGTGCTGGTGTTCGAACAAAAAGTGGTCCCCTTCCCCTCCCCACCCCAATACTAGACAGTAAGAGAACCAAGGAAAGGTGGACAAGCAGGGAAGAACACTGCAGTGCTCCTGAAAATAAAGGAAGGACAGAAAGGTAGACAGGGATGCTGGGAAGCCTTCTCCCTGCGCAGCTGTGCTCACTGCCGCTCACATGATGTCACTGCAGGGCAAGTGCTTTTAGTATCTTTTTTTTTGTGTACCTCATTCCAGGAACCCTTCACCTGGAGGTCCAGGTGCTGAGGTGGAGACTCGTGACCTGGGCCCCATTGCTTTGGGGTAGAGGCTCTTCTGGGGAAGAGAGCAGACAAGGGGTTGCACTGGGAAATGTGTCTGCAATCGAGAGGATGTGAGAGAGGTTCCTAAATCCCATCCCCAGCATTTCTGGTAGCAGTTAACTCTCCCTGCCCATGTCTGTGCTGCCTGCAGCTGTGTCTCTGTCCCTGGGTCTGCTCCCTGTCAGTGTCACAGACCCCGTCCCACCCGCTGTGTGCTCAGCTCTGTCCTGCTCACACCTCCTGGCACTGCCCAGGGGCAGCTCTGTGTGCACAGGGCCTCAGGAGCAGCTCAGACAAGTCCTAACGAGAACTGGTGTCTCAGTGTCTTCTCCAAAGAGATAAATAAATCCCCATCTCCCACTGTACACCCAGACAACCAAGAGTGGAAAACTGAAAGTACAGAATCCTTCCTTTGCAGCTGTTTCTGTCTCGATGTTGTTGTTCAGAAGGACCCTCTGCCATGTCTGTGGGGTTGATCTGGAGCTGTGAGCAGCCCTGACCCACACAGCACCCTCCAACCCCACAAACTCACTGCCTGCCCTGCCGGGGGTCGCTCCTTCCACCCACAGCTGCTGCCATGGGATCTCCCCGGGCAGGCTGAGCGCTGACCCTGGCAGGCGACAGAGTCCCTGCCCCGGCACAGCCCTGGGGTGCAGGGACCCTGCTCTGCAGGACAGCCCTGGGCACCCCTGGGTGCTCACCCAGCTTCACAGCTGTTCAACATTGCCTGACAAGAGCCCCCTCCTTACAGATCCCACCAGCTGTGCCTGTGCCAGGTTTAGGAGATGCCTCCAGGAGCTACAGCTGCATTGCCCTGCACCCAGAGACTTACCATGGCAAGGGCTGCAAAGGTTCCTCCTCCAGTGAGCTCTCAGTCATCCTCCCAATCCTGACCACCTTTAATCTCTCTCTGCCTTGCTCGTCTCCCTGAGATCCCCAGGCAGAGCCCTCAGCCCTGCTGTGTGTGCAGAGGAGCTGCTCCTGGGCAGAGCTGTCTCTCTGCAGCGCTGCCGCTTGCCAGGAGCTCCCTGTGTCCCAGGAGCCCAGCCCAGCTCAGCAGCACAGGAGCAGCCCAAGGCGCTTTAATGACCCCTCTGGTGGCTTTGGTCCTGAGTCCATGAACCTCAGACCCTGAGGGCAAGTTGAGGAAACCTCTCAAGAAGTCAAACTCAGATGCAAACTCCAGAGTTTCTTGTGATGTTAATGGGTCCGACTGAGGCACACAACTGAGAAACTGTCCCAGGGTCAGTTAGAGCAGAAAACTGGAGGCAGAGATCACAGGTCAGGAATAGCAAGGCGAAGGTCTCTCTGATGCTGAGTAAACCTGGTTGTCTTTCATTAATCAAAGGGCCCCCAGCCCTGGGAAGTCAGATCCTGTCCTTCCCACGTTGCCCAGGGCCCTTCCTGGACAGTGTGATGTGGGGCTGTGCAAGGCCAAGGGCAGGACTCTGGTCCCACACCTCCCAGGGTCCGGGCTGGGGACAAGGAGGCCATGAGGCCCCTGTGCTGGAAGGACAAGGTGTCTCCTCACAGGCATCAGAGGTGCAGACAACAGCCATAGAAAAGGGGAGAAGGAGCTCATGTCTGGTGGGGCTTTCTGCCTCTTTACATCCCTTGATCATCTCCACCACAGCCTGTCCTGTGCTGTGGCATCCCCTGCACCTCTTTCCCTGCAGGCTGCAGACATCCCCCCTGCTGCCCCACCTTGCTCTTGTCTGAGCATCTTCCTTCCTTTGCTGAGATCTCTGCATCCTCCCCAGCTGTTCCTTGAAGCACAAAGCCTTGGGCTGATGCAGACTCCCTCTGCTGACCTGCTCCACCACAGCACTGCCCTTCCAGTCACATTCCTTGCTGCTCATGTCCAGCCTGGACCTCCCCAGCTGCACTTTGGGCCATTATTTCTTTCTCAAGCTCTTTCCCACTAGGAAGAAACCTCCACCACCTCTAAAACCACCCTTCAGGCACTCTCAGGCTACTCCTGCACTGCTGCAGCCTCCCCAGCGCTGCTGGGCCAAAGCAGCCCAGGTCCCTCAGCATCCCACACCATGTGCACAAGGTGCTGAACCTGCCTTGGCAGAGCCCTGCACTCTCCAGTTCCTCCCTGCTTCTCCAAACTGGGAAGCCGCACACTGGCACAGCCCCGTGTGTGTGGGGTCACACCAGTGCTGAACCGAATGGGATGAGAACTCCAGGTGTCTGGGTCCCCACGCTCCTCCTCATGCAGCCCCGTGTGCAGCTGCCTTGTTCATGGTGAGCGTGCACCACGGGCTGGTGTGGGGACCTTGGAGTGCCCAGGCCCTTCTCCTCAGGGTCACTGCTCAGCGTGTCAGGTCCTGCTCTGTCCTGATGGATGGGGTTATTGTCCCACCCTGATACAGCACTGGTCACTTCTCTTTGTACAACTTCAGAGCTTTCTGCTGGTTGAATACCAGATTTTCAGAAGGTCTGGACTCACCCTGGACTGAAGCTCCATTTGCTCATCTGTTAATATTTTCATGCAGATGGTTTATCCTGATAAGGGTTTCTCTCCCAAGATAACAGGATAAGGAGTTACAGGACACTACAAATTCCTTCTCCTGGAGAAACTGTGGGGTCTTAGGGGTCTGCTACTCATAA
The DNA here is from genome assembly GCF_037038585.1 of Patagioenas fasciata. Classification (NCBI taxonomy): domain Eukaryota; kingdom Metazoa; phylum Chordata; class Aves; order Columbiformes; family Columbidae; genus Patagioenas; species Patagioenas fasciata. The sequence goes on from NC_092528.1 coordinate 2,641,346, forward strand.
TGTCAGAGGTTTGGACTCACAGGGGTAGATTCCCTTCTTGTGAGAGAACAGCAGGAATCCATGAAATTCAGCCTGGCGACAGACAATGTCAGCTGAAGGTTGAGGAGTCACCATGAGAAGGCAGAACAACATGGGCAATGTTGTTGTCACTGGACATCAGCTACAGACTCAGTGATGAGGAAGAGGAATTAGATGAGGCCTCCTTCAGACAAATGAAAGAAGCCTCATGTTTCCAGGGCAGTGTCCTCATGACAGACCTTAGACATCCCAATATCTGCAAGGTACCAACCATCCAAGAGGGGTTGGAGCTCATTGACAACATCTTCCTGACACAGGTGACTGAGGAGTCAGTGAGGTGAGGTGCCCTGTGGGACTTCACACTTACAAACCAGAAAGAGTTGATCAGGATGGAACAGTCAGGGATGGGACAGTGGAGCTGAGGCTCCTGGGAGATGATCACAAGGCCAAGAGCAGGATTTCAGGAGAGCAAGCTTTGGCCTGCTGAGGGACCTGCTTGGGTCCTATGGGATATGACCTTGGTGTCTGCAGTGCTTTTCTCTCACATTTCCTCCCTCCTCTCTCCCACCTGCTGTTGTGCAGCGTTTTTTACCCTTTCTCAAATACAATATCCCAGAGGTGCTGCCAGCATCACTGAGTGGCTCAGATTTGGCAAGGAGTGGGTCCATTTTGGAGCAGCTGAAATGGGCTCTGTCTGACGTTGGTCAAACTCCTGTTGTCTTCTCAGAGAGGTGACAACTGTAGCACACCCACACCCACCCCCCGTTCCAAGACTTTGCCATAAACCCAGCACAGGGTGACAGTGCGTTGGATGTTACAAAATAATTGATCGTGAAGAAGAAATTGTAAAGATCTTCTTTCAGCAACGCATGAAAGTCTCCAGTCAATGAGCAGGTTCCTATGGGGCACTGTAATTGCCGTGACAGTCACTGGCCAGGCAAATCTGCAGTTGCCAACAGTCCAAAGGATCTTGGGCCAAATGCTTAAGAGAGCTGCCTGATGGGCCAACAAGGGTGATGCTCACCTGGATCTGGTACCAACGAAGAAGGAAGACATGGTGAGGGATGTGAACATGAGTGTCCACCTTGGCTGTTGTGACCAGGACACAGTGGGGTCCCAGGCACCAGAGGGGAGGGAGGAAGGCCAGCAGCAGAGCACAGGCTGGTGGGCTCCAGAGGAGAAGACTTTGACATACTGGGGGATGGCAGGTAGAGGTGGTGATGTGGTAAAGTCATGGAGGGTGAAGGAGCTCAGGAAATCTGATCAGCCTTATAGGACAGGCTGCTCCAAGCACAAGAATGATCCCTCCGAGTACCCATAAAAAGAAGCATTTATCTTGTGAGGCTGCTCCTCTGAACTGATGGAGCTGCAGAGCAAAAAGGCATCACACAGGAGGTGGAAGCAGGGGAAGCTGCAAAGGAGGAATTTAGAAACCTTGGCCACGGATGCAGAGATGATTCCAAAGTTGCCCTGGACTTGATACCTAAAGGGGAGGCTGAGGGCAGCAAGATGAGCTGATACAGCTTCCTTACAAAAAAAAAAAAGGAATAGACAGGGAGAACATGGGCTTGCTGCTGAACTTTATAGGGGCAGAATCAGACAGGACTGAGGTTCTTCATGGCTTCTTTGCCTCCATCTTCACCAGCAAGGTCTCCTGCGACTTTGTTCCTGAAGACAGGAGTCTGGAGAACACCCAGCAGTGGATGGGGCTTAAGTCAGGGGTGACCTGAGCAAACTCAGACACCATTACAGAACAGGAGATGGGTCACTTGAACACCTCCCTGAACACAAGTATCACTGTGCTGTGGCATCTGAGATTCCCAGGAACACCCACCTCTTGGTACAGAGGAGTGTGACTCCTCTTGAGGTGTCCTGGCCTGTCTCCTCGGTCAAGTGATCCTTTAGGCACCCACTTCTCTGACACATTCAGTCGTTCTCAGGAGATTCTCTAGATCAATATTCATTGGAGATTGTTGATACCAGCTGTTGTGGAAATAAGGGTTTTGGGAGGGTGATGGAAATATTAGAGATTTGGTTTTATTACTCTTTATTATGGAAATGCTGACTGTTTGGCTACAATTCTGAAATCTCTGAAATCATCCACACCAGACTTGAAGCCTTTAGGAAAGTGCTGCAGAGAGCATTGTCTTGAAAGGGCGTTTTGGATGTTACTGAGCCCTCTGCTGCCACGATCCTGAACTGCAGGTACTGAAAGAATGAACAAACCCGTCATGACCTGAAGGGCAGAAACAAACCCCAAGTTTCTGAGGGTGTTTGGGACCCCACGAAGGACCATTGCTGACACAAGCAGTCCCTGTCCCTGGAGACAACGGTCAGCAGTCGTAAAGGTGATGTGGAGGTGGCTCTGGTGCCACGTCAGCCCTTGACGTTTGTTCATCACCAGAATGGCCAAGCCCTGACCCCAGGACCAGACAAAGGAGACCCTTTCAGTCAAAGGTTTCTCAGGCTCTGCCTGTGGTCACTGTGAGTGTTTTGTGTTTTGGGGGTGGGTTTGGTGCCAAGTGCTGTTGCTTTAACCACAAGGCTCTGGTTTTCTGAGGACTTGGCAATGCCTGTGAGGTCCCCCAAACCCATTCAACTTCTTTCATACACCTCGCAATGGTCACCAATCACCTGAGCTGTCCCAGTCCCACACTTGCTTGAATCCTCTATTTGGATCCATACCCATCACTCCAGGAGGTCCATGCATCCACCAGGTTCATGGAAGAGTCCTGAGGTCCATCCAAGTGTGGGCAGTGTAAGAGAGGAGCAGAGCAGGATCAGCTCATGGGCCATGACTGATCACAAACACCCCAGCAGCAGCCATTCCCCATCTCCCAGGCACAGCTAAGCCCACAGCATGCAAATGGCACTGCCATATATCCTTAGTCCAAAAAAGCCTGCCTTCTTTCCAAAATCAACAACAATCTTTCTACTATTCCTCTTTGACCCCCAGATATCAGCCGCATTCCACTTGTGGCTCAGACATGGTTGTAAGGATTTGCTGAAGTCATCAACCGTCACCCTTTTCTACCCCACATCTCCTGACCCTCTCCCACACCACACATGGCCGGTCACTGCTGCTCAGGGCCTCACGCTCTACAGAAGAGGCCTTGAGCTTCTTGGCTCTTCCTGGTGCTTGTTATAATCTTCCTCACTCCCTCCAGATCTCACGGTGAGATTTCTTGTTCGTGACAGGGCCTTTGTAACCAACTCTTACAAAATGGTTGTCCTTCTCTGATCATCTGTGCAGAAGAAATGATCACAGAAAAGCACCAAATATGTCAAATCTGATGCCGAGTGAAATGCAATAAAACCTTGTTGAGCCAGCCCTGTAGCTGTGTCTTTCCAGCAAGGAGTTTCTCCTGAGAAAGGGATCCAACCTCTGCCACTCTCTGCAGAGGCACATGAGCAGCGTCCATGCAACTGGGGACACAAAGGGTGACTTTTGCAAGATCACCCTCTATCTGGACCATTTAAAAATGTACCTGTGGATGGGGTATCAAGCCTTATAGTACAGCAGAGACTGGAGTTCTGAGCTCCCTTCAACTCCCTGTGTGACAGTCTGTAAAATTAATTAACCCAGTGAAAAAGTTGGTTTTGATTCTCTTCACAGCCAGAAGCACCACATGGCTCAGGAGACAATCCAGGATACCCAACCAGCACTCACATGCTCTGCACTTAAAGTTCAGGTGTTCCCGGGAATCTCAGCAGACACGTCACGCTGATATCTGGGTTCAAGGAGCTGGTCAAGAGCCTCGTCTGCATTTCTGTAACGGTGGCTTTGCTGCCTGGCTGATGTGCAGACTCTGTACATGGATGCTGACACCTCTTGAACAACCTGCTCTGAAAGGATGAACAAGGTGGTGTTTTCTTTCTGGAAGGGTATTAGGACAGCAAACAAGAGGAAGCTGGATTGCAGGAAATGAAAAAGGATACAAACGTTGTGATCAGGGTTGTTTATGGTTACTTGTAAAGCAGCCTTGCGCCTCATGCGAATTATTTCTGTGATCAGAGGGAACCTGAGAGCTTTCTCCAAATCAGAAACATGAAGGGGAAGGAAGGAAGGAAGGACAGTGTCACTCAGTCTCTAAGGCACCTCAAGAGGTGTCTTGACCAACCTCCTCCTCAAAGCAGAGTCAGACCAGATTAGTGAGGGGTCTATACAAACACATTGTGGTAACTTTCTGATGTAGAATGGATGCGCACTGCTGGGAAACAGCTTCCAGTGCTTGACTGTCCTCAGGAATGCAAAGTTTTTCCACTTATCTATTGTCCTTCTAAGCCAAACCATCCAAATTGCCTTTTACCCGTCTACTTACACACTGACACAGACCATAATATCCTAACTTGGGCACAAGCACATTGTAGGGGATGACGCTGAATGCCTTGCTGACTTCCAAGTATCAGACCACCCCTGCTCTGCCCACATCCAAACCCTGTCCTTTCCTCACTGAAAGCAAAGAGGATGGACAGGCACAACCTGCCCTGGGTAAACCCCGTCACCTTCTCTTCCAGACACCCAGAAATGGGGTCCCAGTGGACATGTTCTGGGGCACAGCCCTTAGTTCCCCTGCTCACCCATTGGTCATTCTGAAAAGTGCACACACTGTGTGAGAGCTGCCAGTGGTCAGGGAGTCCCCCGAAGTCTCCATGAGCTTTCCAAGATGGTGGAGAGTGGCCTCCCTGTGACATCGTCCTGCTGTCTCAGCTCCTGGGATGCTGCCCCTGCTGTCCCATAGACTGGAAAGGGTAGTGTTAGTTCCAGTGGCCCCTGACTTGATCCCCATCCTATGCTGCTTGTCCTCCAGATTCCTGTCTCAAGTCACAGAGGCCTGGACACATTGCTGGTGAAGATACAGGACAACAGGACACAGGGATTCTCACCTCTTTCCCTTATTAAATTGATCAGTGGCCACACACTGTCTTTGTTTCTCCTTTAAGTGTTCTTGCAGTAGTAACAGCTCATTATGGGCCCTTGAACTCCCTTACAGGTCCAGACTGAGTTCTGATCTGGGCTGTTCTGTGCTTGGAGGCTGCTGTCCTTGCAGACCAGATGAACTCACTTCTGCCACCCTGCCTGGCAGTTCATTCCACCCGTGTCACAGCTCTGTCTGCAGCACTGACAGCTCCAGCTCCCCCAGTCAGGTCCCTGGCTGAGGACATTGCCTCACATCTGGGCTGAACCACCCCAGCTGTGGCACCAGCCCAGCTCTGACCTGCCACAAGAAACTGGTACCAAATGTCCAAGAGCCCATGTGTGCAAAGGCTTTGCCTCAGAGCACAGACATGACATGGTCAAAGATTGATGAATGTCTCTCTAGACCTAGGAGTATAAAACCAGAATATGATGCTTAAACTCATTCAAATGAAGAATTTCCCATCCACAGTTTACAGAAATTTGCTGTAACATTCCTGGTGTCCTGCCTAATGATGGGACAAGAAAATATGATTCTCATACTGATTTATTTTTTAATACAGAGAACACAATGCTGGCAAGAAGTGTCTGTTTAGAGGAGAGAGAATCAACATCACTGATTACTTGAGGCTGTTTGAAGGGATGTGCCCTTGGAGCCCCAGGGACACATGGAGGGAACCCAGAGGGGACAGAGAAAGGGACATCATGGGCTGCTCCTGTGCTGCTGAGCTGGGCTGGGCTCCTGGGACAGAGGGAGCTTCTGGCAAGCGGCAGCGCTGCAGAGAGACAGCTCTGCCCAGGAGCAGCTCCTCTGCACAACGCAGCAGGGCTGAGGGCTCTGCCTGCAGCACCAAGGGCAGAGGAGCCAGGCACAGAGAGGGGAAAGGCAATGTAGGTGGTTCGCTGCTGAGGGCTCATTGAGAGACAAATCTTCACAGTCCTTACATGGTAAGTCTCTGGCTGTAGGACAATGCAGCTGCATTTCCTGGAGAGAGACCCTAAAGATGATTCATCCCACAATCTACAGGATCTGTCAGGTCTTTCTCACAGTATCTCTGTTGTAGAGAAGAACACACTCCAGAGCAGGGCTTCCCTGCAGCACCATCAATGGGAAAGGGCATCATGGCACCTTCTGCTGAGGGTGACTGCAGGGGGAGCTCCCAGGGGTGCCCAGGGCTGTCCTGCAGAGCAGGGTCCCTGCACCCCAGGGCTGTGCCAGGGCAGGGACTCTGCCGCCTGCCAGGGTCAGCACTCAGCCTGCCCGGGGAGATCCCAACAATACTGAGGGGAGAAGATGTCACATGAAGGAGCAAGCCCGATAGGGCAGGAAATGTGTTTCTGCTGTGGAGAGGGTGCTGTGTGGGTCAGGACTGCTCACACCTCCAGATCACCCCAAGATTTTTCCAGGGGGATGCCTCAAGGACAAGATCAGTGCAAGGATTACCAGACAGAAAAGGAGCTTTCCTGCGCCTGTCTTTTCAGTTTCCTCTCCCAAGGAGTGGGGGGTGCAGGAAAGGATAAAATGAAAATGAGCTCTCATGCTTAAACAAGTCACTGAGACTCCTGAACTGCAACTCTGAGTGATCAGTACATCTGCCAGAAGGCTCATAACATCCCTTCACCACCCCTCTGCCTGTGCACAGCACCTGCATCACCTTGGCTGGACCCCTCAGCCTAGTCTGACCTGTCCTGTTTTCCAGCCTGCAAACAGGAAGATGCCCCCAGGCAGTGCCCTGTGAACAGGCAGGATCTGTAGGGCCGGGGGAGGGCACAGAGGGTGGGATGGGGTCTGTGAGCACTGACAGGGAAGAGGCATGGACAGGGAAACACTTCCCAGGGGGACAATCTCCAGGCAGCAGAGAAATGATCAGAAATGAGAGGAAACTAAACCTGGAGTGGTTATGGGAGGGAGAACAGAGAAAAGACCCTGTGATCCTCTGCAGTGCCGATCCCTCCTGTGAGCAGCCCCCTGGCCTCCTGTCCCACCCAGCAAAGCCTCTGCCCTCATGGCCGGGGGCTCCAAGGCATGAAGCAGCTCCTGTGCAGCCAGAGCTCCAGTTCCTCTGCAGAGCACAGGGGCTGAGAGCAGCTGCCCGGCAATGTTGGTGTCTGGGAGGTGGCTGCACAGCTGGGGAAGGGTGACGCTGTCTGAGTGCCCGGCTGCCTCTGCCCTGGCCTCTCTCACACCCACCCTCACCGCATTGTCCTTCTTGCTCCCCTGCTCTGGGTCACTGCTGTTGGGATCTTGTTCTTGCTGTCAGGCTCTCTCGGGATGGCAGTTTCAGCTGCAGAGTCACAGCCTGACCTTGTGGGTCCTTTCCTGCAGGTGTGTCCATGGGAACAGTTGTCCCAGCTTTTCTCTGCTCTGTGGAGCCGTGGGCAATGCAGTCTGTGGGGATGGAGAATGAGCTGAATCTCCCTGAATCAAATGCCGACATTAGGACTGTTGGCTGTGTCACTGAGGTTTCCTTCCAAGCTGTGAGTTTCCATCCAGGATGCAAACCTGTCCTACAGCATCTGTGTGTTATGTGAAATCCCCACAGATAAGCACAAAGCTTCTGTGACAGAGAAAATGCTGTTTGGTTTTTGAAATGAGCCATGTGTGTCCTCGTTCGAATGTGAATGCTGAGACCTTAGGAAAGGGTGAGACATGTTTTGGTTCCATTTGACAAAGATGAACCCCAGCTGGAGGAAGGTCTGGAAGAAGGAGAAGGGGGTGTGGAGTAGGGGGAGGATGTGTGAGAAATGGCTTTGATTTCCTCAGAGAAGTCTCCTCTTACTTGTCTATTTTGCCCTGTGACAGTGCCCCATGTGCAGAGCCAGCAAATGCCCAACAGCAGCTCCATCACCCAGTTCCTCCTCCTGCCGTTCACAGACACACGGGAGCTGCAGCTCTTGCACTTCTGGCTCTTCCTGGGCATCTACCTGGCTGCCTTCCTGGGCAACGCCCTCATCATCACCACCATAGCCTGAGACCAGCACCTCCACACCCCCATGTACTTCTTCCTCCTCAACCTCTCCCTCCTCGACCTGGGCTCCATCTCCACCACTCTCCCCAAGTCCATGGTCAGTTCCCTCTGGGACACCAGGAACATCTCCTATACAGGATGTGCTGCCCAAGTCTTTTTTCTCTTGTTCTGTGCTACAGCAGAATATTCTCTCCTCACCATCATGTCCTACGACCGCTACGTTGCCATCTGCAAACCCCTGCACTACGGCACCCTCCTGGGCAGCAGAGCTTGTGTCCACATGGCAGCAGCTGCCTGGGCCACTGGGTTTCTCTATTCTCTGCTGCACACGACCAATACATTTTCACTGCCACTGTGCAAGGGCAATGCCCTGGGCCAGTTCTTCTGTGAAATCCCCCAGATTCTCAAGCTCTCCTGCTCGCACTCCTACCTCAGGGAAGCTGGGCTTATTGTTGTCAGTGTCTTCTTAGTTTTTTTATGTTTTGTGTTCATTGTGGTGTCCTATGTTCAGATCATCAGGGCCGTGCTGAGGATCCCCTCTCAGCAGGGATGGCACAAACCCTTTTCCACCTGCCTCCCTCACCTGGCTGTGGTCTCCCTGTTTGTCAGTACCGCCGTATTTGTCCACCTGAAGCCCCCCTCTCTTTCTTCCTCATCCCTGGACCTGGTGGTGTCTGTTCTGTACTCGGTGGTGCCTCCAGCAGTGAACCCTCTCATCTACAGCATGAGGAACCAGGAGCTCAAGGATGCCTTGAGGAAACTAATGACGGGATGCATTTGAAGTGCTCATCAACTGCTCTCTAACAGATAACAGTTTTAATGTAACTCATTAGAGGCCCAGACTTCTGGGTGTGTGTGTTAGTGGTATTTATTTTTTAATAAATCATGATATTTTTGTCATCCGCTTTCTAATCCATCGCTTCAGACAAGCCAGAAGGGAAAGACTCCAGCCTGGCTGAACAGAGAGTTTCAGGTGGAACTCAGGAATAAAAGAATTCAAAACCTATGGAAGGAGAGTCTGGCAAGCCAGGAGATATACAGGGATGTCATGAAGCTGTTCAGGAAGGAATCAGAAGGGCCAAAGCCCAACTGGAGCTGAATCTGTCCAGTGCCATAAAGGAAAAATAATATTTCTATAAATACATTATCCACACAAGGAAGGTAAAGAGAAACGTCATCCTTTATTGGATGCAGGAGGAAACACAGTGACAAGGATTAGGAAAAGGCTGAGGCCTTCTTGCCTCAGTCTTTAATAGTCAGAACAGTTGTGCTCCAGGTCCCCAGCCCCCTGAGCCAGAAAACAGGGATGGGGAGCAAATTGAAGCTCAAAAAATCCAAGGGAAATGGCTGGTGACCTGCTACAACACTTGAACACCCACAAGTCTATGGGGCCAGATGGGATACACCAAGGGTGCTGAGGGAGCTGGCGGAGGTGATCACTGAGCCTCTTTCCATTATCTACCAGCAATCCTGGCTAAGTGGGGCGGTCCCGGTTCACTGGAAGTTGGTGAAAGTGACACCCATCTACAAGACAGGACATAAGAAGGATCTAGGGAACTATAGTCCTGTCAACCTGACCTCAGTCCCAGGGAATAGTATGGATCATATCATCCTGAGTGCCATTATGTGGCAGACACAGGACAACCAGGTGATCAGTCCTAGGCAGCATGGGTTTAAGAAAGGCAGGTCCTGCTTGACAAACCTGATCTCCTCCATGACAAGGCACCCTGTATAGGGGATCAGGGAAGCTTTAGTAAGACTTTGACACAGTTTCCCACAGCATCTCCTGGAGAAGCTGCAGCTCATGGCCTGGATGGTGTATCTGCGATGGATAAAGAACTGGCTGGAGGGTCGGGCCCAAGGAGTTGTGGTGAACGGAGCCAAATCCAGTTGGTGGCCGGTCATGAGTGGTGTCCCCAGGGCTCAGTATTGGTGCCAGTTCTGTTTAATTTCTTTATCAAGGATTTAGACAAGGGGATCACGTGCACCCTCAATAAGTTTGCAGATGACACCAAGTCTGTTGGGAGTGTTGACCTGCTAGAGGGTAGGAAGTCTCTACAGAGAGATCTGGATCAGGTGGATCGATGGGCTGAGGCCAATTGTATGAGGTTCAACACGGCCAAATGCTGGGTCCTGCACTTGGGTCACAACAACCCCAGGCAGCGCTACAGGCTGAGGGAAGAACGGCTAGAAATTTGTTGAGGACGGAAAGGACCTGGGGCTGTTGTTGACAGTGGTTGAACCTAAGCCAGCATGTGCCCAGGTGGCCAAATAGGGCCAGTGGTATCCTGGTTGGATCAGCAATAGTGTGGCCAGCAGGACTAGGGCAGTGATTGTTCTCATGTACTGAGGACTGGTGAGTCTGCACCTCGAGTCCTGGGGTCAGCTTTGAGCCCCTTATGACAAAAAAGACCTTGAGGTTCTGGAGCAAGTTCAGAGAAGGGAACGGAGTTGGTGAGGGGCTGACGAGCAAGTGTGATGAGGAGCAGTTGAGGGAACAGGAGATGTTTAACCTGGAGAACAGGAGGCTGAGGGGAGACCTTATGAGTGTCCACAACTACCTGAAAAGAGGTTGGAACATGGAGGATGTTGATCTCTTCTCCCAAGTACCGAGGGATAGGACAAGACGGAATGGCCTTAAGTTGTGCCAGGGGAGGTTTAGATTGGACATAAGGAAACGCTTCTTCATGGAAAAGGTTGTGAAGCAGTGACTAGGGTTCCCAGGGAAGTGGTTGAGTCATCATTCCTGGGGGTGTCTAAAAGATGTATAGAGAAGGTTCTCTGGGAAATGGTTTAGTGCTAGAGTTAGGTTATGGTTGGACTTCATGGTCTCCTCTAAATAAAATGATTTTATGGTTCTAGGATCCTGTGATTCTATGCTTGAAGGGCTATTTCCCAGATGGTGGAGCTTTCCTTGGAGATAGGAATCATAGAAGCATAGAGAGTGTTGGAAGGGAGCTTCAAAGGTCATCTAGTCCGACTCCCCTGCCATGGGCAGGGACATCTTCAGGCAGATCAGGCTGCTCAGAGTCCCATCCAGCCTGGCCTGGGAATTCTTCAGGGATGGGGCATCCACCACCTCTCTGGGCAACCAGTGGTTGTGTTTCATCACCCGCATTGTGAAAAATGTCTTCCACATGTCTGGCCTCAGTCTCCCCTCTTCTAGTTCAAAACCATCACCCCTTGTCCTATCACAACAAGCCCCGCTAAAAAGTCTGTCCCCATCATTCTTATCGACATGTTTTAAGTACAGAAACATGGGAATAAGGTCTCCCAGGAGCCTTCTCTTTTCCAGGCTTAACAACCCCAACTCTCCCAGCCTGTCCTGCCAGCAGAGCTGTTCCATCCCTCTGATCATCTTGGTGACCCTGCTCTGGACCCTCTCCAACAGTTCCATGTCTTTCCTGTACTGAGGGCTCCAGAGCTGGATGCAGGACTCCGGGTGGGGTCTCACCAGAGTGGAGCAGAATCCCCTCCCTTGACCTGCTGGTCATGCTCCTTTGGATGCAGCCCAAGATACATTTGACCTTCTGGGCTGCAAGCACACATTGATGGCTCCAGTCCAGTCTTTCACCCACCAATTTCCCCAAATCTTTCTTGTCAAGGCTGCTCTCCATCCCTTCATCCCCAGCCTGTACTGATACCCAGGGTTACCCCAGGAGATGCAGGACCTTGCGTTTGGTCTTGCTGAAGCTCAGGAGACTCACATGAACCCACTTCTCCAGCTTATGCAGGTCCCTCTGAATGCCCTACTGTCCCCCAGGTGTATCAGCAACGCTACTCTGTTTGGTGTCATCTGCAAACTTGCTGAGGATGCACTTGATCCCACTATGCCACTGATGAAGATAATAAATGGTACTGATCCCAGTATGGACCCATGAAGGACACCACTTGTCACCAGTGTCCGTCCAGACATTGTGCCATTGACCACCACTCTCTGGGTGTGACCACTGAGACAGTTCCTCATCCGCAGAACAGTCCAGTCATCAAATCCATATCTCTCCAATGTAGAGAGAAGGATGTGGTGAGGGACTATTTCAAAGGCTTTACAGAAGTCCAGATAGATGGCATCCATAGCCCCTCCTTTGTCCACTGATGTAGTTACTCTATCGTAGAAGGCCACTGGGTTAGTCAGGCAGGACTTGCCCTTGGTAGAGATGTGCTGCCTGTCTCAAATCACCTCCCTGTCCTCCTTGTGCCTTAGCACAGCTTCTAGGAGGATCTGTTCCATGATCTTCCCAGGCACAGGTAAGAGGCTGACAGGTCAGTACTTTTCAGGGTCCTCCTTTCTACAGCAGAGAAACACTGCCACAGAGCACAGCTTGGAACGTGGAGACTGTACATGAGGAGGGAGAAATGTGACCCAAATGGCAGTGCTGTGGCACAAGAAATCATCCAGGAGGAGCATAAGATCAGTCCATGTCCTTGTGTTTCAAGGAACAGAGCATGAGACTGGAGACACATCAGTCAACGTTTGGAAATACCAGGGCGAGAGCAAGGGGAGGAAGCGAGATGGGTGTCTACAGCCTGCAGGGAAACAGAAGCAGCTGTGAGACAGTGTAGGACAACCTGTGGTGGAGATGGCAAAGGGCACTGGCAAGGCTGGATGTCACCAAGAGAACCCAAGTCTTTGTCCCCTTGGCTATGGCCATGGCCTCTGCCACCAAGGCCTGTGAGGAGACATGTTGTCCTGAGGCACTGGGGCACCTCATGGCCTCCTTGCACACCCCCAGGAAGGCTGGGAACTGTCACACCATTGTCCTTCACTCAGCATCACACAGGCCACATACCCCTGGCCCAGGAAGAGCCCTGAGCAATGTGTGAGGGACAGGATCTGCCTTCCCAGGGGCTGGGAGTCAGGCCTTGGCCTCTCTGCTTCACCCAACAAAACCAGGGTTTTCTCAGCACCTCAGCTGCCTGCACATTTCCCTTTGTTTATCTGGCACCATGGCCTCCAATTCTCTGCTCTAACGAGTCCCTGGGGAGGCTCTGCTGGTACTTGCCCTCAGTGGAACTCATTAATACTTCAAGGTACTTAGTACTTTTTTCTTCTGGCTTTGACTTCTGGAAAGGTTTGTGCAATCTCCTCCCAGCACATGAGTAATGTTCAAGGACTCAGCACCAAATGCACCATGGGGCTCATTACACTGAAGAAAGCTCTATCAAACCATGTCTCTTCTTGTAATTGTCTTTCAGTCTTCTCTAGTTAATCAGAGAGTTTTCTTGGTGTAATAATGGAGAATGATTTCAAAAAGCTTCTGACAACAATGTCTTTCTATTGTAAAGGGTGCATTTTATTACTTATCAGTTTGCAGAAGACCTGATTGCAGCATTATCTGATGTGGATCCAGGGTCTCTCCTAAGCAGGTCTGGACTGGCTGGAGAAGCTGTCCCTTTAGCTCTCACACCGTGTGCACAACCTTGCTCCTCACCTCCCCAACCCCATCGTTTCTCTCATTGGCCCCCTGGGCATTGCATCCCTTTTCCTTACACCAGACTTCTCCACTGCAGTCTGCAGCTGGATGTGCCAGCTCCTTTGCACCAGCTCCCACCTGCTCTCCTTGGAGACCTGGCTGCACACAGCAAACAGGGACTTTGCTTTACCTTTGAACTAACAAAATAACACTGATGAGAGTCATGATTAAAACACATCCTCAACTGTACACCATGGACAAACTGCCACCACTGAGGTTCACCTTCTCCAAGGCAGAACCGTGCAAGAAATGTTGTAGATAGGAAGGTAATTACAAAATAAACACAATAAAAGAGTTGGCTAAAGACAGAATTAGACAGAGTACTGAAAGACAAGAAAACTTATAACTCCTTGAAACTGAAAGCAGCAACTGGATTGTGGAAAAGTGTCTGAGTGATCAAACAGTAAGAGGAAGGGAACCCCAGAGAGCAATCGCAAGTGCTTGTGTGCAGATCAGCTGCTGGAAATGGGACTTCAGACATGGTCGGTTTAGTTAGGGCAGGAGGAAATACCTGGAAGATGAGGGAGATCAGATGCGCAGCCTGATAGAGAGAGTGCTGAGAAGGCAAATCTAGTGGAAGATCAGTAGTTCTCCTGTTGCTCTTAATGCACATGCTGAATAGTCTCATTTTGATCTCATGGGAAAACACTGGTATTTAAAATATTCAAAACAAAGAAAGGAGAAATAAAACACCAACAATATGTGATGCTTAAAGTTGCAACAAGACAGTTCCTTCACTCTACATCTTTCATTTGATTTCTTTTTCCCTTCAGTTTTTAAAAATGTTCTCTAGATTTCTGTCCTGCCAAAGCATCCAGCATTAAAAAGATAATCCTTTTTCTTCCGTGGAGTCAAAGGCACCAAACAATCCACTGCCATGGACTGTCAGTGCCACTTTTTACCCTTGGCACAGAGTGAGTCCTGCTGGAACCTGTTGGCCACTCTTGCCTGACGGAGGGAAGAAGGAGAAAAAGGTTAATTGAACTGTTCTCTTTTTAGATGGTCATATTGACAGTCATCTTAACACACCTGTGTTATATGTCTTTCTATGTGGTCATGAGCTCCCTTTGAAACTGAATGATACTGCCCTTCCTTCCCCTTCATGTTTTCAGTTTAGAGATTCTCCCTGACCACAGGAACAATTCACATGAAGTGCAGGGCTGCTTTACAAGTACCCCTGAACAGTCCTGACCACATTCCTTTTCGTTTGACCCAACCCAACTTGTTCTTTTTTGCTATACTAATGCTCTTCCAGAAAACACTGCCCATTTTGTTAATCCTCTCAGAGCAGGTTGTTCAAGAAGTGTCAGCATCCATGTGCAGAGTCTGCACATCAGCCAGGCAGCAAAGCCACCACTGCAGAAATGGAGACAAGGAACTTGACCAGCTCCTTGAACCCAGATATCAGCGTGAGGTGTCTGCTGAGACTGCAGTGAACATCTGAACTCGAAGAGCAGAGCATGTGAGTCCCCATTGGGTATCCTGGCTTGTCTCCTGACCCATGGGGTGCTTCAGGGTGTGAAGAGAACCAAAAAAGCCATTTGACTGGGGTAGTTCCATTTTACACGTGTCACACTGGGCAGGTGAAGGGAGTTCGGAACTCCAGACTCTGCTGCACAGTTGGGACTTGAGAGACTGGATACGCATGTAAAAGTGTTGTGTAAGTGTACATCACATAAACATTCTGACTTCCTTTGTGCCTTTGCACTGACCTGGGATCTGTTCCTTGGCCTTCTTTGCCTCAAAAAGAAACTGTTCTCATATGCCACCTCCACATCACACCAGGGAAAATAAAAAAGGAGGAAAGTTATGAAAGAAGCATGATTTTGGGGTAATTCTTTCCAACAGGTGTAATCTTTAGATGATTAAAATAAAGGTGAGACGAAAAGCATTGCTCCAAGAACTTATTTCAGGACACAACTACTGAGGCATAGTAGATGTTTTGAAAAGTAAGAATGACTGTTAGGAATGCAATTAAAGAGCTTTACTTCATAACCATCATCAGTGAGAATAAGGAGTTCCCTGTTACTGTTTTTAGTTATAGCACCACTGTTCAAAACCATCTTTCAGAGCATCTCTGTTGTCCCTCGGCTCCAAAGCTCAGCCTGCTCAGATTTTGAAGGGATTGCTTCAAACCCCTGTGACCCAAATCTCTACAACTGTCTCTCCTCAACAGCCCTTTACCCCAGGAAGGGGAAAACTCCCAATGCAGGCACCAACCAGTGCCCAACCTGCCTGGAGAGTCAGGACAGCTGTGCCACACAACAGCAGCCTCTGAGGGAAGCTGGAGGTGATGGAATTGAAATGGTTTCAAACCAAATCATAGAATCATAGCATAATGGAATCATTTAGGCTAGAAGAGACCCTTGAGAACATGGAGTCCAACTGTAAATCAACCACTGTCAGCTCCACCACTATACCAGATCCCTAAGTGCCACATCTCCACATCGTTTAAATACCTCCAGGGATGGAACCCCAAATACTGAGCTGGCAGGACACCATTGGCTGCAGTTGGACATAAGATACTGGTCATGACTGTGAGTTCAGCCCTCGGTGGCAGAATGTCTCACACCCTCACTGAGGAGGGCAGGGGGTTGGGAGAGGGGAGCACGTTTCAGTTTCCAGATCCCAGCACAGAGCCCAAACCATCCTGCCCTTGAACTCTGGCATCCCATTTCCTGAGATGCAAAGCTGGTGGCCTTCTGAGGATAATCAGGTTAAAAGGCATGAGAAGTCCTTCAAATGTTTGCATAACTTATCTAGACACAGGGGTAACTCACCAGGTCTTTACGGCATTTCACTCGGCATCAGTTTTGACATAATGGGTGCTGTCCTGTGACTGCCCTTTCTGCACAAATGATCATAAAAACACAACCATTAAGTAAGACAAGGCCATAGGGGGCTGTTATGGACAAGAAAGCTCACCATGAACTCTGGAGAGAGCAAAGAAGTTTATTATTATCACCATGACGAACCAAGAAGCTCAAGGCCTCTTCTGAAGAGCGGGAGGCCCTGAGCAGCCATGATTGGCCATTGTAGGTGTGGGAGAGGGTGAGGGCATGTCAGGGAGAAGCAGTGAGATGGCTGATGGCTTCAGTGAATCCTTACAGCCATGTCTGAGCCCAGAAATGGAAAGCAGTTGATGTCTGCAGGTGGAGGAGGAACAGGAGGAAGAATTTCCTGGGAATATGGAAGGAAGAAAGGCCTCTCTTGGGCTACTCATATATGGCAGTGACATTTCCATCCTGGGAGCATGACTCTGCCTGGAAGATGGGGAATGGCTGCTGCTGGGGTGTTTGTGCTCAGTCATGGTCCATGAGCTGACCCTGCTCTGCTCCTCTCTTACACTGCCCACACTTGGATGGTCCTCAGGAATCATCCATGAGCCTGGACGATGCATGAACCTCCTGGAGTGATGGGTATGGATCCAAATAGAGGATTCAAGCAAGCTTGGGACTGGGACATTGAGGTGAATGGTGACCATTGCCAGGTGTATGAAAGAAGGTGGATGAGTTATGAGGAACTCACAGGCATTTGCAGCTCCACAGAAAACCAGAGCCTTGCTGTTAAAGCAACAGCAGTTCACATAAAACCAACTCCCAAAATACAAAACACACTGACCACAGGAAAAACCTTGATAAATATTCGAGAAAGATCTACCAGGTCCCAGGGGTCAGATCTCAGCCATTCTGGAGATGAACAAGCATCAAGGGCTCACATGGCATCAGAGCCACCTCCACATGGCCCTCCCCACCTCTAACCAGTGTCTCCAAGTCTTTCCTTGACCAGCCTCCAGGGACAGGGACCTGCACTGGTTGTTTCCTTCACAGCTGTGTCAGCGATGGCCCTTCGTGGGGTCCTAAACACCCTCAGAAACTTGGGGTTTGCTTCTGCCTTTCACTTCATCAGAGGTTTGTTCATTGTTTCAGTAGCTGCAGTTCAGGATCATGGCAGCAGAGGGCTCATGAACATCGAAAATGCTCTTACAAGCTAAGGCTCTGTGCAGCATTTTCCTAAAAGTTTCAAGTCTGGTGTGGATGATTAGAGAGACTTCAGGAATAGCCAAACAGAAAGTATTTCCATAATAAAGAGCAAGAAATCAGTATTTCTTCTGTTTCCTTCCCTGCTCACCTTTCCCTTCCTTTCTAGAGCTGTTCATCTCAGCAGTTTCGTTTTCATATTGTTCTGGAGAGTCTCCTGATAAAGACTGAATATAATAGAAAAGTGGGTGCCTAAATCACCATGTGAATGAGGAGACAGGCCAGGACACCTCAAGAGGAGTCACACTCCTCTGGACCAAGAGGTGTTCCTGGGAATCTCAGGCAACAGAGCACAGTGACACTTGTGTTCAAGGACCTGGTCAAGTGACCCATCTCCTTTTCTGTAATGGTATCTGAGTTTGCTCAGGTCACCCCTGACTTGAGCCCCATCCACTCCTGGGTGTTCTCCTTTAGGATTAAAGTCCCAGGAAACCTTGCTGGGAAAGATGGGGGCAAAGAAGCCATGAAGAACCTCAGTCCTGTCTGAATCTACTCTTACGAAGTTCAGCAGCAGACCCATGATCTAGACAGGGTGTCTGTTCTTTTACTGCAAATGAAGCAATGTCAGCTCAACTTGCTGCCCTCAGACTCCCATTCAAGGATCAAGCCCAGGCCATCTTTGCCATCATCCCTACATCCATGTTATAAATGTCTTCTTCTGCAGCTTCCCCTGCTTCTACCTCCTGTGTGCTGCCTTTTTGCCCTGGAGCTCCATCAGTTCAGACAAGCACCCTCGATGAGATAAATGCTTCTGTTCATGGGTGCTTGGAGAGAAAATTCTTTGCTTGGAGCAGGCTGCCCTGTAAGGCTGATCAGATTTCCTGAGCTCCTTCACCCTTCAGACCTACGTTCTACATACAGACCTACTTCCTACTTTGCCCACCATCCCCCAGTATGTCAAAGTCTTCTCCTCTGGAGTCCACCAGGCTGTGCTCTGCTGCTGGCCTTCCTCCCTTCCCTCCGGGGTCTGGGACCCCACTGTTTCCTGCTCACAACAGCCAAGGTGGACACTCATGTTCACATCCCTCACCAGCTCTTCCTTCTTCATCAGTACCAGATCCAGGTGAGCATCACCCTCATTGGCCCACCAGGCAGATATGTTAAGAAGTCGGCCCAAGATCCTTTGAACTGCTGGCACCTGCAGATTTGCCTGGCCAGGTAATGTCAGGGCAATTACAGTTCTCCATAGGAACCTGCTCATTGACTGGAGACATCCGAAGGTTGCTGACAGAAGATCTTTTCCATTTCTTCTCCATGATCAAGTAGTTTGTAACATCTAACTGGATTTACATGGTGAAGCCTTGGAACTGGGGGTGAGTGTGGCTGTGTTACAGTTGTCACCTCTCTGAGAAGACAACGTGAGTTTGACCAACGTCAGACAGAGCTGATTTCAGCTGGCTCCAAGATGGACCCACTCCTGCCAAATCTGAGCCACTCAGTGATGCTGGCAGCACCTCTGGGATATTGTATTTGAGAAAGGGTAAAAAACGCTGCACAACAGCAGGTGGGAGAGAGGAGGGAGGAAATGTGAGAGAAAAGCACTGCACACACCAAGGTCATATCCCATAGGACCCAAGCAGGTCCCTCAGCAGGCCAAAGCTTGCTCTCCTGAAATCCTGCTCTTGGCCTTGTGATCATCTCCCAGGAGCCGCAGCTCCACTTTCCCAACCCTGACTCTTCCATCCTGACCAACTCTCTGTGGTTTGTAAGTGTGAAGTCCCACAGGGCACCTCACCTCACTGACTCCTCAGTCACCCGTGTCAGGAAGATGTTGTCAATGAGCTCCAGCCCTCCTGGATGGCTGGTACCTTGCAGAGACTGTGATATCTCAGGTCTGACATGAGGACACCGCCCTGACAACATGAGGCTTCTTTCATTTGTCTTGAAGGAGGCCTCATCTCATTCCTCTCCCTCATCAGTGAGTCTGTAGCTGATGTCCAGTCACCACAACATTGCCCATGTTGTTCTGCCCTCTCATGCTGACTCAACCTTAAGCTGATATTGTCTGTCCCCAGGCAGAGCTCCACCCATTCCTACTGCACAAAGGGAAACTTCAGAAACTCCAGACCCCAGGCATTATGAGTATCAGACCCCAAGACCCCACAGTTTCTCCAGGAGATGGTATTTATACTGTCCCTAAACTCCTCATGGTGTTATGTTGGGAGAAACAGACTTATCAGGATAAGCCATCTACATGAAAACATTAAGAGCTGATCAAATTCAGTTTCATTCAAGGGAGACTCCAGACCTGGAAAAGCTTTTGGGGTCACCCCTCAGAAAGCTCTGAGAGACCTGGAGGTTGGGGTCACTTATATTTTGTGGCACGAGGGACTCCCAAGGCGAGCGCTCTGTACCCTGGTAACAAGTGGAGGGGCTGTGGCTCGAGCACACAAGGGAGAGCCCAGACCTTGAGAAAATTTGGGGTTCGATCATCAGAAAGATCTGAAGTTTCACAAGATGAAGTGTCCGTTTTTTTATCAGGGCAGGAAAACAACATCATGCATCAGGACAGATCAAGACCTGACACGCTGAGCAGTGACCCTGAGGAGAAGGGCCTGGGCACTCCAAGGTCCCCACACCAGCCCGTGGTGCACGCTCACCATGAACAAGGCAGCTGCACACGGGGCTGCATGAGGAGGAGCGTGGGGACCCAGACACCTGGAGTTCTCATCCCATTCGGTTCAGCACTGGTGTGACCCCACACACACGGGGCTGTGCCAGTGTGCGGCTTCCCAGTTTGGAGAAGCAGGGAGGAACTGGAGAGTGCAGGGCTCTGCCAAGGCAGGTTCAGCACCTTGTGCACATGGTGTGGGATGCTGAGGGACCTGGGCTGCTTTGGCCCAGCAGTGCTGGGGAGGCTGCAGCAGTGCAGGAGTAGCCTGAGAGTGCTTGAAGAGTGGTTTCAGAGGTGGTGGAGGTTTTCTGCATAGTGGGAAAGAGCTTGAGAAAGAAATAATGGCCCAAAGTGCAGCTGGGAAGGTCCAGGCTGGACATGAGCAGCAAGGAATGTGACTGGAAGGGCAGTGCTGTGGTGGAGCAGGTCAGCAGAGGGAGTCTGCATCAGCCCAAGGCTTTGTGCTTCAAGGAACAGCTGGGGAGGATGCAGAGATCTCAGCGAAGGAAGGAAGATGCTCAGACAAGAGCAAGGTGGGGCAGCAGGGGGGATGTCTGCAGCCTGCAGGGAAAGAGGTGCAGGGGATGCCACAGCACAGGACAGGCTGTGGTGGAGATGATCAAGGGATGTAAAGAGGCTGAAAGCCCCCACCAGACATGAGCTCCTTCTCCCCTTGGCTATGGTTGTTGTCTCCACCTCTGATGCCTGTGAGGAGACACCTTGTCCTTCCAGCACAGGGGCCTCATGGCCTCCTTGTCCCCAGCCCGGACCCTGGGAGGTGTGGGACCATAGTCCTGCCCTTGGCCTTGCACAGCCCCACATCACACTGTCCAGGAAGGGCCCTGGGCAACGTGGGAAGGACAGGATCTGCCTTCCCAGGTTGGAGGTCAGGGCTTGGCCCTTTGGTTAATGAAGCACATCCAGGTTTACTCAGCATCAGAGCTACTTTCCATTTCGTTACCCTTAGTTCTGCTTCAATTTTTCTGCTCTAACCAGACCCCGGGGATGGTTTCTCAGTTGTGTCCCTCAGTGGGATTCATTAACATTACAAGAAACTTTGAAATTTAGATCAGAGTTTGACTTCTTCAACTTGCCCTCAGTGTTTGAGGTCCATGGACACATCACCAAATCCACCAGAGGGGTCATTAAAGCGCCTTGGGCTGCTCCTGTGCTACTGAGCTGGGCTGGGCTCCTGGGACAGAGGGAGCTCCTGGCAAGCGGCAGCGCTGCAGAGAGACAGCTCTGCCCAGGAGCAGCTCCTCTGCACAGCGCAGCAGGGCTGAGGGCTCTGCCTGCAACGGGACACGAGCCAGAAAGAGAGGGGAAATGCAGTGTGGGGTGGGAGGTTTGCTGTGAGTTCACAAGGAGAAAAATCTTCACACAGAGCAGGTCTGTGGCTGCACGTCATTGCATCTGCAAATCATGGTGGGATTTTCTGACACTGGTAAAACATA
The DNA here is from genome assembly GCF_037038585.1 of Patagioenas fasciata. Lineage (NCBI taxonomy): Eukaryota > Metazoa > Chordata > Aves > Columbiformes > Columbidae > Patagioenas > Patagioenas fasciata. Next base: position 2,662,833 of record NC_092528.1, read on the forward strand.
TGAGACAGGTAAGTAAAACTATCAGAAACTTCTTTGTACAGCTAAGGAGGACATGCAGCAGAGCAGGGAATTCCTTCATAAACCATCAGCGGCAACTGCCTCCTGCTGAGGATGACTCCAGGTGTGTGAAGCTGTTTCTGCACCCAGGGGTGCCCAGGGCTGCCCTGCAGAGCAGGGTCCCTGTCAAGGAGATCCCCACAGCGCTGAGGGTGGAAGGAGTGACCCCTATCAGGGCAGGAAAGGTGCTTCTGCTGTGGAGAGGGTGCTGTGTGGGTCAGAGCTGCTCACAGCTCCAGATCACCCCCAGCATTTTTCCAAGGGGATGCCTCAAGAAGATCAATGCAAGGATTACCAGACAGATAAGGAGCTTTCCTGAGCCTGCCTTTTCAGTTTCCTCTCCCAAGGGGTGGGGGGTGCAGGAAAGGATAAAATAAAAATGAGCTCTCATGATTAAACAAGTCACTGAGACTCCTGAACTGCAACTCTGAGTGATCAGCACATCTGCCAGAAGGCTCATAACATCCCTTCACCACCCCTCTGCCTGTGCACAGCACCTGCATCACCTTTGCTGGACCTATCAGCCTAGTCTGACCTGTCCTGTTTTCCAGCCTGCAAACAGGAAGATGCCCCCAGGCAGTGCCCTGTGAACAGGCAGGATCTGTAGGGCCAGGGGGAGGGCACAGAGGGTGGGATGGGGTCTGTGAGCACTGACAGGGAAGAGACATGGACAGGGAAACACCTCCCAGGGGTAGAATCCCCAGGCAGCATGGAAATGATCAGAAATGGGACGAAACTGAACCTGGAATGGTTATGAGAGTGAGAACAGAGAAAAGTCCCTGTGATCCCCTGCAGTGCCGATCCCTCCTGTGAGCAGCCCCCTGGCCTCCTGTCCCACCCAGCAAAGCCTCTGCCCTCAGGGCCGGGGGCTCCAAGGCATGAAGCAGCTCCTGTGCAGCCAGAGCTCCAGTTCCTCTGCAGAGCACAGGGGCTGAGAGCAGCTGCCCGGCAATGTTGGTGTCTGGGAGGTGGCTGCACAGCTGGGGAAGGGTGACGCTGTCTGAGTGCCCGGCTGCCTCTGCCCTGGCCTCTCTCACACCCACCCTCACCGCATTGTCCTTCTTGCTCCCCTGCTCTGGGTCACTGCTGTTGGGATCTTGTTCTTGCTGCCAGGCTCTCTGGGGATGGCAGTTTCAGCTGCAGAGTCACAGCCTGATCTTGTGGGTCCTTTCCTGCAGGTGTGTCCATGGGAACACGTGTCCCAGCTTTACTCTGCCCTGTGGGGTGTGGGCAATGCAGTCTGTGGGGCTGGGGTGTGAGCTGAGGCTCCTGAATCAAATGCCTTCATTAGGACTATTGGCTGTCTGCTTGCGGTTTCGTTCCAAGCTGTGAGCTTCGCTCCAGGATGCAAACCTGTCCTACAGCATCTGTGTGTTCTCTGAAAGCATCATAATGAAGGCAGAGGTGCCTCAGTAGTGTCTGCGGGCTTTTCAGGGTAACATGGGAGTGTGATCAGTCTCCATCTCAGAAAGGTGCCAGCCGAGGGCAGCTGGAGCAAGAGAGGGGGACAGACCAGCTGCCCTCACTCTGCACTGACCCACAGGCATCCTCTGGTCTCGCAGGACTCGCTCTGTTCTCCCTGAGTGCACCAGAAATGCTGAGGGTTTCTGATACCCAAGAACACTCCCCAGGGTGGGAGGGCAGAAGGAGCTGTAGAAACCCCAAACCTCTCCAACTCAGTTTCTCGGGCCTGGGGATACAGATGCTGACAGTCCCTTCTGCACGAGGAGCGGTTCCAGCTGACAAAGCTGAATCCCAGGACTGGCCCCTGCCCACCCAATCACACAGGGTCAGGCTGACTGCTCAAGAGCCCCTGGGCAGAGACCCTGCTCTTCATTGCACACTCATCAAGCACCGACGAGGGCTCCAGCCAGGACGTTTTCCTGAAAAAAGAAAAGTGTCTCTTTGTGGGAGGGTCTGTGGGAAATGCCTTTGGTTTGTCCCAGAGTAGTTTCATCTAAACCATCACTGTCTTTTCCTCCTTGCACAGGTCCTCATGCCCACAGACAGCAAATGTCCAACAGCAGCTCCATCACCCAGTTCCTCCTCCTGCCATTCGCAGACACACGGGAGCTGCAGCTCTTGCACTTCTGGCTCTTCCTGGGCATCTACCTGGCTGCCCTCCTGGGCAACGGCCTCATCATCACCACCATAGCCTGGGACCAGCACCTCCACACCCCCATGTACTTCTTCCTGCTCAACCTCTCCCTCCTCGACCTGGGCTCCATCTCCACCATTGTCCCTAAATCCATGGCAAATTCCCTTTGGGACACCAGGGTTATTTCCTACAGAGGATGTGCTGCCCAACTCTTTTTGTTTTTCTTTTTCATTTCAGCAGAATTTTTTCTTCTCACCATCATGTGCTATGACCGCTACCTTGCCATCTGCAAACCCCTGCACTACGGGACCCTCCTGGGCAGCAGAGCTTGTGTCCACATGGCCGCAGGTGCCTGGGCCACTGGGTTTCTCAATGCTCTGCTGCACACGGCCAATACATTTTCACTGCCCCTGTGCAAGGGCAATGCCCTGGACCAGTTCTTCTGTGAAATCGCCCAGATCCTCAAGCTCTCCTGCTCACACTCCTACCTCAGGGAACGTGGGCTTCTTGTGGTCAGTGTCTTAGTAGCCTTTCCGTGTTTTGTTTTCGTTCTTTTCTCCTATGTGCAGATCTTCAGGGCCATGCTGAGGATCCCCTCTGAGAAGGGATGGCACAAAGACTTTTCCACCTGCCTCCCTCACCTGGCCGTGGTCTCCCTGTATGTCAGCACTGGCATATTCACCTACCTGAAGCCCCCCTCTATCTCTTCCCCATCCCTGGATCTGCTGGTGTCTGTTCTGTACTCGGTGGTGCCTCCAGCCGTGAACCCCCTCATCTACAGCATGAGGAACCAGGAGATCAAGGATGCCCTGTGCAAACTGATGACTGATATTTTCCTGAAGCAAGTCTTCTCGTCAGCTTCTGCATAGCAGTTATAGAACAATTCATTGTATTACATCTTCTCTTTTTGTGTGGTTTGTTTGGTTCTTTGTTTGTGGTTTGTTTTTCTTCTTTAATTTTGCCTTTTTTTTTTTTTTTTTTTTTGTGATGGTGGTTTATTTTTAGTCACTAGAATATTGTCATCCCCTTTGTAATTCACTCACTTATGTGCCTTTCTGTCTGAGTGGATTTTTAAATAAAGTGTTGTTTTTATGTGTTTAACCTTAACAAAGGCCACCACAAATATTTGGGAATATTTCCTGAAATCCTTACTCCAAGGTATTTTTGGAGCTGCAGGGACAGTTTGTGCATTTGTATGGAAGGAAATAAGGTCCAGGTACAGCAGTGTCACTGGGGAGCACTGTCTCTGGATCTTCGGGGGGCTGTTTTTTTTCCACTTCCACAGTTTTCTTCCCACCCCTTGTGATGGTTCAAGGCTTGAGTGCTTGAGTCCTGCTGTGTGTGAGACCTGTAACCGCAGGCAAGGACAGGCAATGGGCACTGCTGTGACAGAGCTGGCATGCATAATGAAGGGTGATCTCCTCAGGGCAGTGCCTGTATGTTTATGTGTTTTTACAGAGTTTCTCCCAAGAACAAGCCCAGGAAAGTTGCCCATAGATGCAAACACCATTGTATATCTGAACAGTGTGTGTGTGCAGGGCTGGCACACAGCAGTGTCCCCTCACAGCCAGGCCTCCTGCCAGAGACCTGCAGGACCAGCAGAGCAGGGTACGACTGGTGCCCGTGTGCACTGGACACCCCTTTGGAAGGGATCAATCATCATGCACTGGCCCCTCAGGACTACCATTTCTAACCCTGGCCTCCCACCTTAGCTCAGAGAGGTTGTTCTTCTTTCCATGAAGATACATTGAATGAATAGGTCTGAAGTCCATGTTGCACTGTACAGGTGAGTTGTAAACATGCACATCATGTATGTGAGGTGAGATGAACCCAAGTGAGCACAAATGCCATCAGCTGTTCCGTGGGGGTACCACGAAGGCCTGCTTCCTGAACTGAGATCTTCTTCCTTGAACCAAGGTCCATGTGTCCATTCCTCATGATGTGGGAAATCTGAGATGAGTACAGAGCAGGTGACACACCAAAGGGATGAGATACTTCCCATCGTTTGAGTGTCGTACCAGGAGGCCAGAGGGACACTGTGACTCCTGCCTCTGTGTGAAAAAGGGACAGACTCAGTCTCTGAACATCCCTGGGTGCATAAGGAGTCCAGGAGGGCAGCTCAGATGCGGATGCTTGATGGAACCCTGATATTTGTTTGTGACTCCAGGAACAAACCTCTTTGGATCAATGAGATTCATCTCAGCTGCCTTGGACAGGATCATTCCAAGTGCTCCAGTCTGCTACGTCACCCTTAGCCATGATTCCGGATTGTGCTCTCAAATGTGTCATAGAAACCAGAATGATTCTGGGGTCTTCAGAAAATGCAGACCCATCTCGAAGTAGAGCAGGAATAGGAACTCGGAGAATTACAGGCTGGCCACCCTACCTCCCTCCCTGGGAAGGGGATGGGACATGTGGTCCTGAAGCCATTTCCAGGAATGTGAAGGACAAGGAAGGGATTGCTGAACCCAAATGGACAGGGGAAAGAAAGGCATGTTGTGTACAGGGTGTTTGCAAAGCTCAGCCATGATCTGCTTCTGGCCAGAGTGGTGCTGATGTGGCTCAAGAAGTGGATGCTAGGTGGGATGCTGGCTGGGTGGGAAGCTGGCACAAAAATCATCAGTGGTACAAAGTCCTCCATGCAGCCAGTTACTGGTGTCATCTCTCAGTGATCAGCACTTGGACAACACTGTTGAACATCTTTATTCTCATCTTCTATGATATGTCATAGAAGATGACACAGAGCACGAGAAATCACCCAGAAGGAGCAGGAGATCAGTCCATGTCCTTGTGTTTCAAGAAACAGAGCATGAGAGTGGAGACACACCAGTCAATGTATGGAAATACCAGGGTGAGAGCAAGGGGAGGAAGCAAGATGGGTGTTTACAGCCCGCAGGGAAACAGAAGCAGCTGTGGGACAGTGTAGGACAACCTGTGGTGGAGATGCCAAAGGGCACTGGCAAGGCTGGATGTCACCAAGAGAACCCAAGTCTTTGTCCCCTTGGCTATGGCCATCACCTCTGCCACCAAGGCCTGTGAGGAGACATGTTGTCCTGAGGCACTGGGGCACCTCATGGCCTCCTTGCACACCCCCAGGAAGGCTGGGAACTGTCACACCATTGTCCTTCACTCAGCACCACACAGCCCACATCCCCCTGGCCCAGGAAGAGCCCTGAGCAATGTGTGAGGGACAGGATCTGCCTTCCCAGGGGCTGGGGGTCAGGCCTTGGCCTCTCTGCTTCACCCAACAAAACCAGGGTTTTCTCAGAACCTCAGCTGGCTGCACATTTCCCTTTGTTTATCTGGCACCATGGCCTCCAATTCTCTGCTCTAACGAGGCCCTGGGGAGGCTCTGCTGGTACTTGTCCTCAGTGGAACTCATTAATACTTCAAGGTACTTAGTACTTTTTTCTTCTGACTTTGTCTCTTTGTGTAATTTCCTTTTAGCCTTGTACAGTTAATTAAAGAGTTTTCCTAGTCTAGTTACAGAGAATGATTTCAAAAGCCTTCTAATAAAATTATTTTTCTTTTCTAGTAAAGTGTATAGTTTATTATTTTTTCAATGTGGAGAACAGGTGATTGCAGCATTGATGCTGATCTAGGGTCTCTCCTATGTTCTAGAGTATTCTCCTGCAGCCTCACCTGGAGCACTGTTTGCAGGGCTGGGTGCCACAGTATTAAAAAGATATTACGTGCTAGAGAATGTCCAGAAGAGGCTGTGAACTTATTGCAGGTTTTGGAGGGGAAGCTGTATGAGAAGTGGCTGAAGTCACTTCTTTTTTTCAGCCTGGAGAAAACTGAGAGTTGAGCTCATCATGGTCTACAGCTTCCTCACAAGGGGAGGACGAAGGGCAGGCTTTGAACTCTTGTCTTTAGTGACCAGTGACAGGACCCGAGGGAATGGCAGAAGGTGATCTGGGAGAGGTTTAGGTTGGACATGAGGAAAAGGTTCTTCACCCAGAAGTGCTGCACACTGAACAGGCTCCCAGGGAGGTGTCACGGCCCCAACCTGACAGTGTTCAAGAAGAGACTAGACAACATCCTCAGACACACGGTGTGACCTGTGTGGTGTCCTGTACAGGGACAGGAGTTGGACTCGATGAGGGTTGTCAGCAGAATTGCTACTTTGGGCTTCCGAAAGGCAGACTTTGATCTGTTCAGAAGGCTGGTTGGCAGAGTCCCTTGGGAGGCAGTCCAGAAAGACAACGGAGTCCAGGAAGGGTGTTCTCTCTTCAGGAAGGTGATCTCAGAGGTGCAGGAGCGGCTGTGCCCTTGTGCCAGAAGGTGAGCTCTCAGGGATGAAGTTCCGGCCCGGCTGAACAGAGCTGTGGCTGGAACTTGGGAATAAAAGGAGAATGTATAACTTTTGGAAGAACTGGCAGGAGACTCAAGGGGACTACAGGGATGCTTTAGCTGGGCCCAAAGAGTTGTGTTGAATGAAGTCAAATCCAGTTGGTGACCGATTATGAGTGGTGTCCTCAGGGCTCAGTATTGGCGTCAGTTGTGTTTAATCTCTTTATCAATGGTCTGGATGAGAGGATCAAGTGAATCCTCAGTAAGTTTGCAAATGACACAAAATTGGGTGGGAGTGTTCATCTGCTGGACGGTAGGAAGGCTCTGCAGAGGGATCCGACTGGCTGGAGGGTTGGGCTGAGGCCACTTGTATGAGGTTCAACAAGGCCAAGTGCCGCATCCTGCACTTGGGTCAGAACAACCACAGGCAACGCTACAGTCTCAGGGAGAGTGGTTGGAAAGCTGTCTGGAAGGGAGGGACCTACGGTGTTGATTGACAGCAGCTGAACATTAGCCAGTGTGTGCCCAGGTGGCCACCAGCCTCCTGGCTTCTTTCAGCAATAGTGTTGCCAGCAGGACTAGAGGAGTGATCATTCCCTCGTACTCGGCACTGGTGAGGTCGCACTTTAAATGACAAGGAAGACATCGACGTGCAGGAGAGAGATCAGAGGAGGGTGACAACACTGGTAGAGGGACTGGAGCACAAGTGTGATGAGGAGCAGTTGAGGGACCTTGGGGGATTGAGTCTGGAGAAAAGAAGGCTGAGGAGAGACCTTATCACTCTCTACAGCTATCTAAAAGGAGGTTGGAGCATGGAGGGTGTCTTCTGCCAAGTATCAAGTGACAGGACAAGAGGAAATGGCCTCAGGACGTTCAGATTGGATAGTGGGAAACATTTATTCACCGAGAGGTTTGGAAGCAATGGAACAGACTGCTCAGAGAGGTGGTGGAGTCACCATCCCTGTAGGTGTCTAAAAGACAGATATATGAGGTTCTTAGGAACACGGTTTAATGCCAGATTTAGGTTATGGTTGGACTCGATGATCTTAAGGGTCTCTTCCAACCACAATTATTCTCTGATTCTATGATAAGTCATTTTGGATATTTTCTTTCTCAGAGGACCATGCAACCTCCCTGAGAGCCAGGACTTTTCTGAGATGTTGGAGAGATGTCTCACGGTCACACCAGCCAGTTCCACCAGCACCTGTCTGTCCCTTCCCGCACCAAAAGTTTTCTCTATGTTTCAACCTTCCAGGCGAGTTTCTGGGACACAGCAAATCCTGTCCAGGTCCTCTGGGCCTGTTCAGAAGAGAGCAGCAGGCCAACATGTTGATGGGCTCTCTGTGCACCTCAAACCTTTCCTGACCATTTTTCTCAATGCCTCACTTGTACTCAACCTTTCTGGTCCTTAGGCTGTGGATGAGGGGATTGAGCAGGGATGTGGGGATGGTGTAGAAAAAAACCTGTGTCAAACTGTCTTGTGAGGGCTGTTCTGGGCATCCCACAGTCAAGGATGAGAGTGCTGTAGAAAACAGTGGCACTGGTGAGGTTAGAGGAGCTGGTGGAGAAGACCTTGTGCCTGTCTACACTGGGGTAGAGAGCAGTGATGCACTCATGTGATGCCCATGTGAACAGGGAGGGGACAAATGGCTCTAAAATGCAAACAGTGCATGCAAGAGTTGCAGGAAATAATCCTAACATGTCTGTGAGCAGAGATGGTGCCGCTGTCAGTCACAAAACTGGGCAGCAGCTGGGTCTGGGTGGTGTAGCTGTATTGGGTCTCCAGGGAGGTCACACTGACCTTGGTTCAAGGAAGCACATCCCAGTACTAAATTCAGGTGGTTTCTTGGGGAAGTCAGTCTCAACATGAAGTAACCTTGATACACCACCCACAGGCCTCCAAGGCCCCCACACGAATAGCTGATGGCATTTGTGCTCATTTGGGTTCATTTCTCCCCACACAGGATGTGGATGCTCACATGTCCCCTCAGTGCACACCTGGACTTCTGACCTAGTCATCTGCTGTCCTTCCATGGGGGGAAGAACAAGCTCTCTGAGCTGTGGTGAGAGGACAGTGATCAAAATGGTGGCTGCAAGAGGCAACAGCCCCAAGCTGGCACCTGGCAGCATGACAGACTGTTTGCATGTCTCTCTTGCATACATGCTGTGTCCTGCTCTTCACCTGGGACATCCCATCTGCCACAAAGCCTTTGCCCAAGGAGAATACACCTGCACTGGCCTGGCTGCCATTCCTGCCCCCTGTCCCCACGCTCCCCACAGCCCCGAGCTGGAGGTTTTGCTCTGTAGATCAAGTGGGCTGTGGTGCCCGGGCTGTGGTGACTCTGCAGGGCCATACTGGTCAGGCTGGGAGGCAGCCCCAGCTGATGGTGGTCACTGCCACTAACAACCTCCCACACAAACTCTTGGGTGGCCATGGAGGGTGCTCAGAGGGACCCTGCCTTATTTACCATCTGTGTGGGTGCTGGCCACCAACAAGCAACATCTGAAAAAACAGCTTGAAGTCCCTCAAAAGCCACACTGGGACCCTGATCCCACCACACTGAGTCCACAGAGAAACAAGCAAAGCAACGAGCATCTTCAGAGTCTATTCCTCAGGCATGTTCTTTAAAGCAGCTCTGGAAGAAGATCTAAACTTTCAGGCACTGTGCTAAGGAGATCCCCTTGCTGATGGAGATGCTGTTCTGAGGCCAGCTCTGTCACAGCAGTGCCCATCGCCTGTCCTGGTCACAGCACTGACACACAGCAGGACGGTGACCAAGCCTTGGGAGTGCTCAGGCCTTGCACCAACACAAGGGCTGAGAAGGAGAGTGTGGGAGTGGAAAGAGAAGGATTCTGGAAAGAACAAGGCTGGTGCTGCCTGGCAGAGCTGCTCTGCTGGGACTGTTTGCTCCATCTTTCCACACAGAGGAAAGATCTCAGACAAACATTTCAATGCAGGGTCATTTATTTTGATTAAATACACAGAGAGCAAGACTTCTCGTTTACAAGGTCTATGACTTGAACTATAAATGTGGACAGAGAATTAGAAGTGGGATGATTAATGACATCTCTTTGTGGGCAATATTATCATAGTTTAAAAAGCAAACCAATCAATCCTTGCTCCAACTCCAAACAGTCTTCTACAACTACAAACTATAAAAAAGACAGGTAGGATTTGTCATGAGTTTTGTCATGAGTGATATGCAGAAGATGGAATGTTTAATGCCTTTGAAAAGAATCCAGTGATCAGTTTCTTCAGGACATCCTTGAGCTCCTGGTTCCTCATGCTGTAGATGAGGGGGTTCACTGCTGGAGGCACCACCGAGTACAGAACAGACACCACCAGATCCACGGAAGGAGAAGAGATGGAGTTGGGCTTCAGGTGCACAAACATGGCAGTGCTGACAAACAGGGAGACCACGGCCAGGTGAGGGAGGCAGGTGGAAAAGGCTTTGTGCCGTCCCTGCTCAGAGGGGATCCTCAGCACGGCCCTGAAGATCTGCACATAGGACAGCACAATGAACACAAAACACGAAAATGCTGAACAGGCACTGACCACAAGAAGCCAAACTTCCCTAAGATAGGAGAGTGAGCAGGAGAGCTTGAGGATGTGGGGGATTTCACAGAAGAACTGGCCCAGGGCATTGCCCTTGCACAGTGGCAGTGAAAATGTATTGGCCGTGTGCAGTAGAGCATTGAGAAACCCAGTGGCCCAGGCAGCTGCTGCCATGTGGACACAAACTCTGCTGCCCAGGAGGGTCCCGTAGTGCAGGGGTTTGCAGATGGCAATGTAGCGGTCGTAGGACATGATGGTTAGCATATAATACTCTCCTGCAATAAAAAGGAGAAACATAAAGACTTGTGCAGCACATCCCAAAACCGAGATGGCTCTGGTATTCCAGAGGGAGTTGGTCAAGGACTTGGGGAGAATAGTAGAGATGCAGCCCAGGTCAAGGAGGGTGAGGTTGAGGAGGAAGAAGTACATGGGCGTGTGGAGGTGCTGGTCCCAGGCTATGGTGGTGATGATGAGGCCGTTGCCCAGGAGGGCAGCCAGGTAGATGCCCAGGAAGAGCCAGAAGTGCAGGAGCTGCAGCTCCCGTGTGTCTGAGAACGGCAGGAGGACGAACTGGGTGATGGAGCTGCTGTTGGACATTTGCTGCCTGTGGGTATGTGACCTGTCATAGGAGGAAAAGACAGTGATGGTTTAGATGAGACTTCTCTGGGAAAAACCAAAACCGCTTCCAAAACACCCTCCCAGAAAGAGACACTTTTTCAGGAGAATGTCCTGGCTGGAGCCCCCGTCGGTGCTTGATGAGTGTGCAATGAAGAGCAGGGTCTCTGCCCAGGGGCTCTTGAGGAGTCAGACTGACCCTGTGAGATTGAGTGGGGCAGGGGGTAGTCCTGGGGTTCAGCTGTGTCAGCTGGAACCATTCCTGGTGCAGAAGGGACTGTCAGCATCTGTACCCCCAGGCCTGAGAAACTGAGTTGGAGAGGTTTGGTGTTTCTACAGCTCCTTCTCCCTTCCCACCCTGGGGAGTGTTCTTGGGTGTCAGAAACGCGCAGCATTTCTGGTGCACTCAGGGAGAACAGAGCGAGTCCTGCGAGACCAGAGGATGCCTGTGGGTCAGTGCACAGTGATGGCAGCTGCTCTGTCCCTCTGTCCTGCTCCAGCTGCCCTGGGCTGGCACCTTCTGAGATGGAGACTGATCACACTCCCATGTTACCCTGAAAAGCCACCAGGCATTGCTGAGAGCAGAGGGATCCACCTCAGAGAACAACATGGCCAACCTTTCCTAAGGTCTCAGCACCCCACGTTTAGCCCAAGACACACATGGCTCATTCCCCAGCCCCACAGACTGCATTACCCACAGCTCCACAGAGCAGAGAAAAGCTGGGACACGTGTTCCCATGGACACACCTGCAGGAAAGGACCCACAAGACCAGGCTGTGACTCTGCAGCTGAAACTGCCATCCCCAGAGAGCCTGAGAGCAAGAACAAGATCCCAACAGCAGTGACCCAGAGCAGGGGAGCAAGAAGGACAATGCGGTGAGGGTGGGTGTGAGAGAGGCCAGGGCAGAGGCAGCCGGGCACTCAGACAGCGTCACCCTTCCCCAGCTGTGCAGCCACCTCCCAGACACCAACATTGCCGGGCAGCTGCTCTCAGCCCCTGTGCTCTGCAGAGGAACTGGAGCTCTGGCTGCACAGGAGCTGCTTCATGCCTTGGAGCCCCCGGCCCTGAAGGCAGAGGCTTTGCTGGGTGGCACAGGAGGCCAGGGGGCTGCTCACAGGAGGGATCTGCACTGCAGAGGATCACAGGCACTTTTCTCTGTTCTCCCTCCCATAACAATTCCGGGTTTAGTTTCCTCCCATTTCTGATCATTTCCCTGCTGCCTGGAGATTCTCCCCCTGGGAGGTGTTTCCCTGTCCATGTCTCTTCCCTGTCAGTGCTCACAGACCCATCCCACCCTCTGTGCCCTCCCCCTGGCCCTACAGATCCTGCCTGTTCACAGGGCACTGCCTGGGGGCATCTTCCTGTTTGCAGGTTGGAAAACAGGACAGGTCAGACTAGGCTGAGGGGTCCAGCAAAGGTGATGCAGGTGCTGTGCACAGGCAGAGGGGTGGTGAAGGGATGTTATGAGCCTTCTGGCAGATGTGCTGATCACTCAGAGTTGCGGTTCAGGAGTCTCAGTGACTTGTTTAAGCATGAGAGCTCATTTTCATTTTATGTTTTCCTGCACCCCCCACCCCTTGATAGAGGAAAATGAAAAGACAGGCTCAGGAAAGTTCCTTATCTGTCTGGTAATCCTTGCATTGCTCTTCTCCTTGAGTCATCCCCTTGGAAAGATGCTGGGGTTGTTCTGGATCTGTGAGCAGCCCTGACCCACACAGCACCACAGCAGAAAAGCATTTCCTGCCCTATAGAGTTTACTCCTTTCACCCACATTTTCTCTCCTCAGTATTGTTGGGATCTCCCTGGGCAGGCAGAGCGCTGACTCTGGCAGGCAGCAGAGTCCCTGTCCTGGCATAACCCTGGGGTGCAGGGACCCTGCTCTGCAGGACAGCCCTGGGCACCCCTGGGTGCTCACCTGTCTTCAGAGCTGTTCAACACTGCCTGACAAGAGCCCTCTCCTTACAGATCCCACCAGCTGTGCCTGTGCCAGTTTTAGGAGATGCCTCCAGGAGCTACAGCTGCATTGCCCTGCACCCAGAGACTTACCAAGGCAAAGGCTGCAAAAGTTTCTCCTCCAGTGAGCTCTCAGTCATCCTCCCAATCCTGACCACCTTTAATCTCTCTCTGCCTTGCTCGTCTCCCTGAGATCCCCAGGCAGAGCCCTCAGCCCTGCTGCGCTGTGCAGAGGAGCTGCTCCTGGGCAGAGCTGTCTCTCTGCAGCGTTGCCGCTTGCCAGGAGCTCCCTCTGTCCCAGGAGCCCAGCCCAGCTCAGCAGCACAGGAGCAGTCCAAGGCGCTTTAATGACCCCTCTGATGGGTTTGGTGCTGAGTCCATGGACCTCAGACCCTGAGGTGGAGTTGATGCAACTTCTCAAGAAGTCAAAATCAGATTCAAACTCCAAAGTTTCTTGTAATGCTAATGGGTCCCCCTGAGGGGCACAACTGAGAAACCATCCCCAGGGTCTGGTTAGAGCAGAAAAATGGAGGCAGAGATGACAGCTCAGGAAAAGCAAAGTAAAGGTCTCTCTAATGCTGAGTAAACCTGGATGTGTTTCATTAACCAACAGGCCAAGCCTTGACCCCCAGCCCTGGGAAGGCAGATCCTGTACCTCCCACGTTGCCCAGGGTCCTTCCTGGGACAGTGTGATGTGGGGCTGTGCAGGACCAAGGGCAGGACTCTGGTCCCACACCTCCCAGGTTCCTGGCTGGGGACAAAGACGCCATGAGGCCCCTGTGCTAGAAGGACAAGGTGTCTCCTCACAGGCATCAGAGGTGGGGACTCCCTTCTTGTGAGAGAACAGCAGGTATGCATGAAGTTCAGCCTGGGGACAGACAATGTCAGCTGAAGGTTGAGGAGTCAGCATGAGAGGGCAGAACAACATGGGCAATGTTGTGGTCACTGGACATCAGCTACAGACTCAGTGATGAGGAAGAGGAATTAGATGAGGTCTCCTTCAGACAAATGAAAGAAGCCTCATGTTTCCAGGGCCGTGTCCTTGTGGCAGACCTGAGATATCCCAATATCTGCAAGGCACCATCATCCAGGAGGGTTTGGAGTTCAATAACACGTGTGACTGAGGAGTCAGTGGGTGAGGTGCCCTGTGGGACTTCACACTTACAAACCACAAAGAGTTGGTCAGGATGGAAGAGTCAGGGATGGGAAAGTGGAGCTGAGGCTCCTGGGAGATGATCACAAGGCCAAGAGCAGGATTTCAGGAGAGCAAGCTTTGGCCTGCTGAGGGACCTGCTTGGGTCCTATGGGATATGACCTTGGTGTCTGCAGTGCTTTTCTCTCACATCTCCTCCCTCCTCTCTCCCACCTGCTGTTGTGCAGCATTTTGTACCCTTTCTCAAATACAATATCACAGGGGTGCTGCCAGCATCACTGAGTGGCTCAGATTTGTCAAGGAGTGGGTCCATCTTGGAGCCAACTGAAATCGGCTCTGTCTGACATTGTTCAGTCTCCTGTTGTCTTCTCAGAGAGGTGACAACTGTAGCACAGCCACACCCACCCCCCGTTCCAAGACTTTGCCATAAACCCAGCACAGGGTGACAGTGCGTTGGATGTTACAAAATAATTGATCGTGAAGAAGAAATTGTAAAGATCTTCTTTCAGCAACGCATGAAAGTCTCCAGTCAATGAGCAGGTTCCTGTAGGGAACTGTAATTGACGTGACAGTCACTGGCCAGGCAAAGTTGCAGGTGCCAACAGTCCAAAGGATCTTGGGCCAAATGCTTAAGAGAGCTGCCTGATGGGCCAAGAAGGGTGATGCTCACCTGGATCTGGTACCAACGAAGAAGGAAGAGATGGTGAGGGATGTGAACATGAGTGTCCATCTTGGCTGTTGTGACCAGGACACAGTGGGGTCCCAGGCACCAGAGGGGAGGGAGAAAGGCCAGCAGCAGAGCACAGGCTGGTGGGCTCCAGAGGAGAAGACTTTGACATACTAGGGGACGGCAGGTAGAGGTGGTGATGTGGTAAAGTCATGGAGGGTGAAGGAGCTCAGGAAATCTGATCAGCCTTATAGGACAGCCTGCTCCAAGCACAAGAATGATCCCTCCGAGTACCCATAAAAAGAAGCATTTATCTTGTGAGGCTGCTCCTCTGAACTGATGGAGCTGCAGAGCAAAAAGGCAGCACACAGGAGGTGGAAGCAGGGGAAGCTGCAAAGGAGGAATTTAGAAACCTTGGCCACGGATGCAGAGATGATTCCAAAGTTGCCCTGGACTTGATACCTAAAGGGGAGGCTGAGGGCAGCAAGATGAGCTGATACAGCTTCCTTACAAAAAAAAAAAAAAAAGAATAGACAGGGAGAACATGGGCTTGCTGCTGAACTTTATAGGGGCAGAATCAGACAGGACTGAGGTTCTTCATGGCTTCTTTGCCTCCATCTTCAGCAGTAAGGTCTCCTGGGACTTTGTTCCTGAAGACAGGAGTCTGAAGAACACCCAGGAGTGGATGGGGCTCAAGTCAGGGGTGACCTGAGCAAACTCAGACACCATTACAGAACAGGAGATGGGTCACTTGAACAGCTCCCTGAACACAAGTATCGCTGTGCTGTGGCATCTGAGATTCCCAGGAACACCCACCTCTTGGTCCAGAGGAGTGTGACTCCTCTTGAGGTGTCCTGGCCTGTCTCCTCGGTCAAGTGATCCTTTAGGCACCCACTTCTCTGACACATTCAGTCATTCTCAGGAGATTCTCTAGATCAATATTCATTGGAGATTGTTGATACCAGCTGTTGTGGAAATAAGGGTTTTGGGAGGGTGACGGAAATATTAGAGATTTGGTTTTATTACTCTTTATTATGGAAATGCTCACTGTTTGGCTACAATTCTGAAATCTCTGAAATCATCCACACCAGACTTGAAGCCTTTAGGAAAGTGCTGCAGAGAGCATTGTCTTGAAAGGGCGTTTTGGATGTTACTGAGCCCTCTGCTGCCACGATCCTGAACTGCAGGTACTGAAAGAATGAACAAACATGTCATGAACTGAAGGGCAGAAACAAACCCCAAGTTTCTGAGGGTGTTTGGGACCCCACGAAGGGCCATTGCTGACACAAGCAGTCCCTGTCCCTGGAGGCTGCTCAAGGAAAAACCTGGAGACAATGGTCATAGGTGGTAAAGGCAATGTGGAGGTGGCTCTGGTGCCACGTCAGTCCTTGACGTTTGTTCATCACCAGAATGGCCAAGACCTGACCCCAGGACCAGACAAAGGAGACCCTTTCACCCTCATGGTTCTCAGGCTCTGCCTGTGGTCACTGGGAGGGTATTTGTGTTTTGGGGGTGGGTTTGGTGCCAAGTGCTGTTGCTTTAACCACGATGCTCTGGTTTTCTGAGGACTTGGCAATGCCTATGACGTCCCCCAAACCCATTCAGCTTCTTTCACAAACCTGGCAATGGTCACCAATCACCTGAGCTGTCCAAGTCCCAAACTTGCTCGAATCCTCAATCTGGATCCATGCCCCAGTACTGAAATGCACACATTCCTTCTGCTGCTGCCGCCCTAAAATAAAAAGAAAAATCAGTCTATTCCACATTAGCATGGCCAGCCCATGGTCTTGAGGTCTTCTTCTTTAACACACTTACTGCTACACATAGACCACTCTCTTCCTGCACTCCCATGTGTCTCACAAACCTTTCACTCTTGTCCTCCAGTAATGGGCCAACACTCCAAGATATTGGTGCTTCCTCCAGGCTCATGGATGATTCCTGAGGACCATCCAAGTGTGGGCAGTGTAAGAGAGGAGCAGAGCAGGGTCAGCTCATGGGCCATGACTGAGCACAGCCACCCCAGCAGCAGCCATTCCCCATCTCCCAGGCACAGCCATGCCCACAGCGTGCAAATGTCACTGTTATATATGACTAGTCCAAGAGAAGCATGCCTTCCTTCCTTATATAACCCCCCCAGAATCTTCCTCCTGTTCCACCTCCACTCGCAGACATCAACCACATTCCACTTGTGGCTCAGACATGGTTGTAAGGATTTGCTGAAGTCATCAGCCACCACCCTTTTTTACCCCACATCTCCTGACCCTCTCCCACACCACACATGGCCAGTCACTGCTGCTCAGGGCCTCGCGCTCTACAGAAGAGGCCTTGAGCTTCTTGGCTCTTCCTGGTGCTTGTTATAATCTTCCTCACTCCCTCCAGATCTCATGGTGAGATTTCTTGTTCATGACAGGGCCTTTGTAACCAACTCTTATGAAATGGCTGTCCTTCTGTGATCATCTGTGCAGAAGAAGTGATCACAGAAAAGCACCAAATATGTCAAATCTGATGCCGAGTGAAATGCAATAAAACCTTGTTCAGCCAGCCCTGTAGCTCAGCAAGGAGTTTCTCCTGAGAAAGGGATCCAACCTCTGCCACTCTCTGCAGAGGCACATGAGCAGTGTCCATGCAACTGGGGACACAAAGAGTGACTTTTGCAAGATCACCCTCTATCTGGACCATTTAGATCTGTACCTGTGGATGGGGTATCAAGCCTTATAGTACAGCAAAGACTGGAGTTCTGAGCTCCCTTCAACTCCCTGTGTGACAGTCTGTAAAATTAATTAACCCAGTGAAAAAGTTGGTTTTGATTCTCTTCACAGCCTGAAGCACCACATGGCTCAGGAGACAATCCAGGATACCCAACCAGCACTCACATGCTCTGCACTTAAAGTTCAGGTGTTCCCGGGAATCTCAGCAGACACGTCACGCTGATATCTGGGTTCAAGGAGCTGGTCAAGAGCCTCGTCTGCATTTCTGTAACGGTGGCTTTGCTGCCTGGCTGATGTGCAGACTCTGTACATGGATGCTGACATCTCTTGAACTACCTGCTCTGAAAGGATGAACAAGGTGGTGTTTTCTTTCTGGAAGGGTATTAGGACAGCAAACAAGAGGAAGCTGGATTGGAGGAAATGAAAAAGGATACAAACGTTGTGATCAGGGTTGTTTATGGTTACTTGTAAAGCAGCCTTGCGCCTCATGCGAATTATTTCTGTGATCAGAGGGAACCTGAGAGCTTTCTCCAAATCAGAAACATGAAGGGGAAGGAAGGAAGGAAGGACAGTGTCATTCAGTCTCTAAGGCACCTCAAGAGGTGTCTTGACCAGCCTCCTCCTAAAAGCAGGGTCAGACCAGATTAGTGAGGTGTCTATACAAACACATTGTGGTAACTTTTTGATGTAGAGTGGATGCACACTGCTGGGAAACAGCTTCCAGTGCTTGACTGTCCTCAGGAATGGAAAGTTTTTCCCTTTATCTACTGTCCTTCTAAGCCAAACCATCCAGATAGCCTTTTACCCATCTACTTGCACACTGACACAGACCATAATATCCTACCTTGGACACAAGCACATTGTGGGGGATGACGCTGAATGCCGTGCTAACTTCCAGGCAATAGACCATCCCTGCTCTGCCCACATGCAAACTCTGTCCTTTCCTCACAGAAAGCAAAGAGGATGGACAGGCAGAACCTGTCCTGGGTAAACCCCGTCACCTTCTCTTCCAGACACCCAGAAATGGGGTCCCAGTGGACATGTTCTGGGGCACAGCCCTTAGTTACCCTGCTCACCCATTGGGCATTTTGAAAAGTGCACAGACTGTGTGAGAGCTGCCAGTGGTCAGGGAGTCCCCCCAGTCTCCATGAGCTTTCCAAGATGGTGGAGAGTGGCCTCCCTGTGACATCGTCCTGCTGTCTCAGCTCCTGGGATGCTGCCCCTGCTGTCCCATAGACTGGAAAGGGTTGTGTTAGTTCCAGTGATCCCTGACTTGATCCCCATCCTCAGCTGATTGTTCTCCAGATTCCTGTCTCCAGTCACACAGTCCTGGGACACATGCGGGTGAAGATGGAGGACAAGAAGACACAGGGATTCTCACCTCTTTCCCTTATTAAATTCATCAATGGCCACGCAGTGTCTTTGTTTCTCCTTCAACTGTTCCTGCAGTAGTAACAGCTCATTATGGGCCCTTGAATTGCCTTAGATGTCTAGACTGAGTTCTGACCTGGAGTGTTGCTGTGCTTGGAGGCTGCTGTCCTTGCAGACCAGATGAGCTCACTTCTGCCACCCTGCCTGGCAGTTCATTCCATCCGTGTCACAGCTCTGTCTGCAGCACTGACAGCTCCAGCTCCCCCAGTCAGGTCCCTGGCTGAGGCCATTGCCTCACATCGGGCTGGACCACCCCAGCTGTGGCACCAGCCCAGCTCTGACCTGCCACAAGAAACCTGGTACCAAGTGTCCAAGAGCCCACATGTGGGAAGGATTTGCCTCAGAGCACAGACATGACATGGCCAAAGACTGATGAATGTCCCTTTGCACCTAAGAGTATAAAAGCAGAACAAAATGCCTAAGTTAATTCAACTGAAGATATTTCTCCCCCAGTTTGTAGAAATTTGCTGTAGCATTCCTCGTGTCCTATGTAAGGATGGGACAAGAAAATATTTTTTTAAAACTAAATGTACAGTGCTGGAAAGAAGTGTCTCTGAAGAGGAGAGAGAATCAACATCACTGATTACTTCAACTTTGAAGTTGTGTCCCTGGAGCCCCAGGGGCATGTGGAGGGAGCCCAGAAGAGACAGAGAAAGGGACATGAGGGGATGCTGCTGTGCTGCTGAGCTGGGCTGGGCTCCTGGGACAGAGGGAGCTCCTGGCAAGCGGCAGCGCTGCAGAGAGACAGCTCTGCCCAGGAGCAGCTCCTCTGCACAGCGCAGCAGGGCTGAGGGCTCTGCCTGGAGATGCTGACAGGAGAGCAACCAGGCAGAGAGAGATTAAAGGCAATGTGGGGTGGTAGGTTGCTGAGGATTCAATGAGACAAATCTTCACAGTTCTAACATGGTAAGTGTCTGGCTGTAGGACAATGCAGCTCCATTTCCTGGAGGGAGACCCTAACCTGGTACATCCCACAATTTACAGAATCTGTCAGGTGTCTCTCACAGTATCTCTGTTGTAGAGGAGAAGAACACACGCCAGAGAAGGGCTCCCCTGCTGCACTGTCAGAGAGAAAGGGAATGACGACAACTTCTTCTGAGAGTGAGTGCAGGGCGAGCACTCAGGGGTGCCCAGGGCTGTCCTGCAGAGCAGGGTCCCGGCAGCCCAGGGCTGTGCTGGGGCAGGGACTCTGCCGCCTGCCAGGGTCAGTGCTCAGCCTGCCCGGGGAGATCCCCACGGTGCTCTGAGTAGAAGTGAGAGTGGAAGGAGTGACCCCCAAAATGCCAGGGTCCTTCTGCTGTGGAGAGGGTGCTGTGTGGGTCAGGGCTGCTCACAGCTCCTGATCACTCCCAGAATATTTACAACAAGAGGTTTCAAGAAGAAAATCAAGACAAGGAACTTTCCTGAGTCTTTGTTTTCAGTCTCCTGCTCTTGGGGAATGGGTGGGAATAGATGCAAAATGAGTTCTACATTTTAAAAAAATATTTGCATACTGCAACTGTATAATCAGTAGGTCTTCAAGAGAATCCCGATACGCCTTCAGCCACAACTCTGCCTATGCAGCAACAGCATCACTTTTGCTGGACACATTACACTTAATCTAACCCGTCGTGTTTTCCAACCTGCGTACAGGAAGATGCCCCCAGGCAGTGCCCTGTGAACAGGCAGGATCTGTAGGGCCAGGGGGAGGGCACAGAGGGTGGGATGGGGTCTGTGAGCACTGACAGGGAAGAGACATGGACAGGGAAACACCTCCCAGGGGGAGAATCTCCAGGCAGCAGGGAAATGATCAGAAATGAGAGGAAACTAAACCCAGAATTGTTATGGGAGGGAGTACAGAGAAAAGTCCCTGTGATCCCCTGCAGTGCAGATCCCTCCTGTGAGCAGCCCCCTGGCCTCCTGTCCCACCCAGCAAAGCCTCTGCCCTCAGGGCCGGGGGCTCCAAGGCATGAAGCAGCTCCTGTGCAGCCAGAGCTCCAGTTCCTCTGCAGAGCACAGGGGCTGAGAGCAGCTGCCCGGCAATGTTGGTGTCTGGGAGGTGGCTGCACAGCTGGGGAAGGGTGACGCTGTCTGAGTGCCCGGCTGCCTCTGCCCTGGCCTCTCTCACACCCACCCTCACCGCATTGTCCTTCTTGCTCCCCTGCTCTGGGTCACTGCTGTTGGGATCTTGTTCTTGCTGTCAGGCTCTCTGGGGTGGCAGTTTCAGCTGCAGAGTCACAGCCTGATCTTGTGGGTCCTTTCCTGCAGGTGTGTCCACGGGAACACGTGTCCCAGCTTTGCTCTGACCTGTGCGGTGTGGGCAATGCAGTCTGTGGGGCTGGGGTGTGAGCTGAGGCTCCCTGAATCAAATGCCTTCATTAGGACTATTGGCTGTCTGCTTGCGGTTTCGTTCCAAGCTGTGAGCTTCGCTCCAGGATGCAAACCTGTCCTACAGCATCTGGTGTTCTCTGAAAGCATCATAATGAAGGCAGAGGTGCTGATCTCAGCAGTGTCTGCGGGCTTTTCAGGGTAACATGGGAGTGTGATCAGGCTCCATCTCAGAAAGGTGCCAGCCCAGGGCAGCTGGAGCAAGAGAGGGGGACAGAGCAGCTGCCCTCACTCTGCACTGACCCACAGGTATCCTCTGGTCTCACAGGACTCGCTCTGTTCTCCCTGAGTGCACCAGAAATGCTGAGGGTTTCTGACACCCAAGAACACTCTCCAGGGTGGGAGGGCAGAAGGAGCTGTAGAAACCCCAAACCTCTCCAACTCAGTTTCTCAGGCCTGGGGATACAGATGCTGACAGTCCCTTCTGCACCAGGAGCGGTTCCAGCTGACAAAGCTGAACCCCAGGACTGGCCCCTGCCCACCCAATCACACAGGGTCAGGCTGACTCCTCAAGAGCCCCTGGGCAGAGACCCTGCTCTTCATTGCACACTCACCAAGCACCGACGGGGGCTCCAGCCAGGACGTTCTCCTGAAAAAAGAAAAGTGTCTCTTTGTGGGAGGGTCTGTGGGAAATGCCTTTGGTTTGTCCCAGAGTAGTTTCATCTAAACCATCACTATATTTTCCTCCTTGCACAGGTCCTCATGCCCATAGACAGTTAATGGCCAACAGCAGCTCCATCACCCAGTTCTTCCTCCTGCCGTTCACAGACACACGGGAGCTTCAGATCTTGCACTTCTGGCTCTTCCTGGGCATCTACCTGGCTGCCCTGCTGGGCAACGGCCTCATCATCACCACCATAGCCTGGGACCAGCACCTCCACACCCCCATGTACTTGTTCCTGCTCAACCTCGCCCTCCTTGACCTGGGCTCCATCTCCACCAGTCTCCCCAAATCCATGGCCAATTGCCTCTGGGACACCATGGCCATTTCTTATATGGGATGTGCTGCCCAACTGTTTTGCTTTGTCTTTTTCATTTCAGCAGATTTGTATCTTCTAACCATCATGTCCTACGACCGCTACATTGCCATCTGCAAACCCCTGCACTACGGGACCCTCCTGGGCAGCAGAGCTTGTGTCCACATGGCAGCAGGTGCCTGGGCCACTGGGTTTCTCAATGCTCTGCTGCACACGGCCAATACATTTTCACTGCCCCTGTGCAAGGGCAATGCCCTGGGCCAGTTCTTCTGTGAAATCCCCCAGATCCTCAAGCTCTCCTGCTCACACTCCTACCTCAGGGAACTTGGGCTTCTTATGTTTGGTGCTTTTTTTTTTGAGGGATGTTTTGTGTTCATCGTGGTGTCCTATGTGCAGATCTTCAGGGCCGTGCTGAGGATCCCCTCTGAGCAGGGACGGCACAAAGCCTTTTCCACCTGCCTCCCTCACCTGGCCGTGGTCTCCCTGTTTGTCAGCACTGCCATGTTTGCCTACCTGAAGCCCCCCTCCATCTCCTCCCCATCCCTGGATCTGTTGGTGTCTGTTCTGTACTCAGTGGTGCCTCCAGCAGTGAACCCCCTCATTTACAGTATGAGGAACCGGGAGCTCAAGGATACTCTGTGGAAAGTAATGCGGGATGCTTTTCCAAAAGAGAAAACTGCCTGTAATCCTCTCTTTAACAGATAACAGTTCTAATGTAACTCATTACACGCCGAGAATTCTTAGTGTGTTGGTGGTGTTCATTTTTTAGTTAGTCATGATATTTTGTTCATCCCCTTTGTAATTCATTTTCTGCTTTTTATTTGCAACCCACTGGCTGTAGAAATATTTAGTCATGTTCTCTGTGTATTTAAACAAAATAAAGGGCTCTGCAGTGATTTTTGTCCTCTGAGATTCTTCCTGCAAGGCCTATTTTTTGCTGCAGGGACAGTTTCTGTGTCCATGGGTGGAGGGGAAAAGAGTCCAGCATGGCAGCACTGCCAGGGAGCACCAGCGCTTGGTCTTCCAGAGCTGTTTTGGTTCCACTCCCACAGTCCCCTTCTCATCCCTTGTGTTGGTGCAAGGCCTGAGCGCTCTGGCAGCTTGGTCCCCGTCCTGCTGTGTGTCAGTGCTGTGAGCGCAGGCAGGGACAGGCAATGGGCACTGCTGTGACAGAGCTGGCCTCACAACAGCCTTTCCAGATAGAAAGGTGATCTCCTCAGGGCAGGGCCTGAACGTTTAGGTCTTGTTCCAAGCCTTACCTCAAGAACATGCACGCAAAAGTGGCCACAGATTGAAACACCTGTGTATAGATAGGGTTAGATAAACAGTGTGTGTGCAGGGCTGGCACACAGCAGTGTCCTCTCACAGCCAGGCCTCCTGCCAGAGACTTGCAGGATCAGCAGAGCAGGGGCTGGGCTGTGCCCCTGTGCACTGGATACCTCTTGGAAGCTGTCCCAGGGCATCATCATGGATTGGCCCCTCACAACCTCCATTTTCAGCCCTGGCCTCTCTCCCCAGCTCACAAAGGTTGCTCTTCCGTCCACGGAGGGACACTGAATGAGCAGGTCAGAAATCCACGTTTGCATTGTACAGATGAGATGTTTGCACGCACATGTGAGGTGAGATGAACCCAAGTGAGCACAAACAATATCAGCTATTCCTGAGAGTTCCATGAAGAGAGTTCTGTGGAACAGACAGTGTCTTGAGGTCACTTCATGTTGGGAGAAACATCCTATGGGAAACCACCTGAATGCAGCACTGGGTTGTGCATCCTCCAGCTGTGATCCCCGTGTCCATTCCTCATGATGCGGGACATCTCAGATGAGTGCACAGCAGCTGACACACCACAGGGCTGAGGTGCCTCCTGTACTCTGGGAGTGGCAACAGGAGGCCAGAGAGAAACTAAGACTATGGCCTTTGTGTGTAAAAAAGACAGAGTCTGTCTCTGAACACCCCTGAGTGCAGAAGGAGCCCACAAGACCAGCTCAGACATGGATGCCAGACAGACCCTGACATTTCTGTGTGTGACTCCAGAAACAAACCTCACCGCCCCAGTGAGATTGATCTCAGATGCCTTGGACAGGATCATTGCCAGGGCTCCAGTTTGCTCTGTCACCCTTGCCTGGGATTCTGGATTGTGCTCTCATAAGAACCAGGGCAATTACGGAGGTCCTGGGGTCCTTGGAAAAGGCAGAAATCAAAGCCATGTTCAAGAAAGGCAAGAAAAGGCACTGGGAGCCTGGTCAGCCTTCCTCTGTCCCTGAGAAGGGATTGGACACGTCCTCCTGTAGAATGCAATTTTAACTCTTTTGAGGGTGATGCAAAGATGGGTCAAGGCCTTGAACAGGACAGTGTTCACCCAGCCTTGGGTAGGACAGTGAGACAAGATAAGTGAGACAAGGGATCTCTTCAAGAAAGGCAAGGAAGTGAGATGGGTATCTACAGCCTGTAGGGAAAGAGGGGCAGGTGTAGGACTGTGTAGAACACAGTTCAGTCTTGATCAGGTCCTGGTCCATAAGGAAGGGGATGGATGGGTGTGGTATTATGAGGTCAGTTGTGTCTTAGACAGTCATAATCCAGTCAGAAGCGTGTGGCTGTGAAGGGGACAGTGGAGTCAGTTTTGTCTCTGGAGGTGACAGCCAGGCAGCAGGGACATGGCTGGGAAAGAACCTCTGCCCAGGTACCCACAGACTCTACCCAGGAAGAGGCCTTGGAGATGGGTTGTCATGTCCATCCCACCTGAGAACATGATGGGACAGCAGCAGGAACATGGTTGTGTCTGCCAGAGAAGCTGAAAGGCCAGCAGCAGTCATGGGATTTAGGAGATCATGGTGAGGTGACTTCTCTCCTGTCAGGTAAAAGACCACAAGAAGCCTAACGAGTTGGGTTCCCTGCATGAAGGGCAGTTTCTGAGGTGGCTGAGTATTCCTTTGTAGTGGGAAAAAGCAGGAGAGGGAAAAAAAATATCACATAGCGCAGTTTGGAAAGTAAGGACTGGCTATCAGGAGGACGAAAAGTCACGGTAAAGACAGTGCTGTGGTACAAGAAGTCACCCAGAGGGAGCTGGATCAGCCCATGGTTTCTGTTCCAAAGAGCAGCCAGTGAGGGTGCAGACACAGCAGCACAGGTGCAGAAATGCTGGGGTGAAAGCAGGTGGGGAAGCGAGATGGGTGTCTGCAGCCTGCAGGGAAAGAGGGGCAGGGGTAGGACCGTGTAGAACAGCCTGTGGTGGAGATGGCAAAGGGCGCTGGCAAGGCTGGAAGGCACCCACAGAACCCAGGTCTCTGTCCCCTTGGCCATGGCAGTTGTCTCTGCCACTGAGGCCCAGGAGAAGCCATGTTGTCCTCATGGCACTGGGGCCTCGTTGCCTCCTTGCAGCCCCATGGGGAAGCTGGAAGTTGTTGTCCACGTGTTGTCCTTCCCTGGGCCTTGCACACCCACATCCCATGGTCCCAGGAAGAGCCCTGAGCCGTGTGTGAGGGACAGGATCCCCCTTCCCATTGCCTGGAGGTCATGGCTTCTCCTTTCTGCTTCAGAAAGCAAACCAAGGGGTTTCTCAGCATCAGAGCTGAAGAAAAGACTGAAAGGAGACCTCATGGTGGCTACAGCTTCCTCACAAGGGGAGAGGGAAGGGAAGGTACTGATCTCTTCCCTCTGGTGACCAATGACAGAACCCAAGGGAATGGAAGCAAGATGTGCCAGGGGAGGTCGAGGTTGGACATTAGGAAAAGGTTCTGTATCCAGAGGGTACTGGACACTGAACAGGCTCCCCAAGGATGTGCCATGGTCCTAAGCCCAGGAGTTGGATTTGATGGTCCTTGTGTTCCATTCCCAACACAAGAGATTCTATGATTCTATAAACACTAGGTCAAAACTCCATGTTTTCATTGTACAGATGAGCTGCAAACATACACATCATGTGCATGTCCACTGTGTGCGTGTGGTGAGATGAACCCAAGGGAGCACAAATGCTATCAGTTATGCCTTGGGGTGCCATACAGGTCAGTGGGACAGAGATGGTGTTCAGAGCTCTCTTCCAACCTGTGTTATTGTAGGATTCCATAAATCTTTTCCTTGGAGAGCTCTTTCACGTCAGAATAGACAGAGGAAGAAGAGAAAAATAACAAGAGTCAGAAGCAGAGATGTAAAATGCCCCAGTGTAAATACAGCAGCTCCTCTGAGGAACGTTTCTCCACTCAAACCCTTGACAGGAAATCTATTGGATAAATTTGATGAAAGCAGCTCAGTTTGATCTGCTCACACACTGGACCACAAGGAGGGTGATGGCTGGGTACGATGCCATGTGGTCACTTGTGTCTCAGGAGCTCATAGTCCAGCAGGAAGCCAATGGCTGTGCAGGGCACTGTGAGGTCACTTCTGCCTCTGCAGGGGATAGGCCAACAGCAGGAACATGGCTGGGAAAGGACTGTGAGGTCACACATACCAGACCAGCAATCGGGCCCAATCAGCGTGGTTTTGCAAAAGGCAGGTCCTGCTTGACCACCCTGATCTCCTTCTATGACAAGGTGACCGGCTGAGCAGATGAGGGAAAGTCTGTCGTGGGGAGTGAATCCGCCACACAGGCTGTGGGTGTTGTGTCCTTAGACTGCAGTAAAGCCTTTGGCACCGTATCCCACAGCATGTCCTGGAGAAGCTGCAGCTCATGGCCTGGATGGTGTATCTGTGATGGGTAAAGAACTGACTGGAGGGCTGGGCCCAAAGAGTTGTGGTGAATGGAGCCAAACCGAGTTGGTGGCCGGTCAGGAGTCGTATCCCCAGGACTCAGTATCGGGGACAGTTCTGTTTAATCTCTTTATCAATGATCTGGATGAGGTGATCAAGGGCAATCTCAGTAAGTTTGTAGATGACACCAAGCTGGGTTGGAATGTTAATCTGCTGGAGGTTGGGAAGGCCATACAGAGGGATCCTGGCTGACTGAGGCCAGTTGTCTGAGTTTATATGAGGCCAAGTGCTGGGTCAGGCAGATGGGTCATAACAGGCTCCTGGAACAGTACAGGCTTGGGGAAGAGCGGCTGGAAAGCTGCTGTCAGAAAAAGACGTGGGGGTGTTGATTGACAGAGCCTCTTCTGAAGAGCAGGAGGCCTGAGCAGCGGTGATTGGACATGTGTAGGTGTGGGAGAGGGTCAGGGCTGACCCTGCTCTGCTCTGTTCCTCTCTCACACTGCCCACGCTTGGATGGACCTCAGATATCATCCATGAACCTGGTGGATCCATGAACCTCCTGGAGTGATGGGTATGGATCCAAATAGAGGATTCAAGCAAGTGTGGGACTGGGACATTAAGGAGATTGGTGACCATTGTCAGGTGTATGAAAGAAGCTGGATGAGTTGTGAGGAACTCAAAGGCATTTGCAGCTCCACAGAAAACCAGAGCCTTGCTGTTAAAGCAACAGCACTTGACATAAAACCCACCCCCAAAGCATGAAACACTCACAGTGACCACAGGAAAAGCCTTATAAAACATTTGAGAAAAATCTACCAGGTCCCAGGGGTCAGGGCTCACCCATTGTGATGATGAACAAGCATCAAGGGCTAACATGGCATCAGAGCCACCTCCCCATGGCCCTCACCACCTGTAATCAGTGTCTCCAAGTCTTTCCTTCACCAGCCTCCAGGGACAGGGACCTGCACTGGTTGTTTCCTTCACAGCTGTGTCAGTGATGGCCCTTCATGGGGTCCTAAACACCCTCAGAAACCTGGGGTTTGCTTCTGCCTTTCACTTCATCAGAGGTTTGTTCATTGTTTCAGTAGCTGCAGTTCAGGATCATGGCAGCAGAGGGCTCATTAACATTGAAAATACTCTTACAAGGCAAGGCTCTGTGCATCATTTTCCTATAGGCTTCAAGTCTTGTGTGGATGATTAGGGAGATTTCAGGAACAGCCAAGCAGAGAGCATTTCCACAAGAAACAGCAATAAAGCCAAATTTCTTCTATTCCCTTCCCTGCTCTCCCTTCCCTCCCTTTCCAGAACAGGTGGCATTGACAGCCTCCTGTTCATATTGATGTGGAACGTCTCAGGATAAGACTGAATGTATTGGAAACGTGGGTGCCTAAATCACCATGTGAGTGAGGAATCACACAACTCTGGACCAATACATGGAAGTTCTTGGGAACCTCAGGTGCCACAGCACAGTGATACTTGTGTTCAGGGAGCTGGTCAAGTGACCCAACTCCTGTTCTGTAATGGTGTCTGAGTTTGCTCAGGTCATCCCTGACTTGAGCCCCATCCACTGCTGGGTGTTCTCCAGACTCCTGCCTTCAGGAACAAAGTCCCAGGAGACTGTTCTGGTGAAGATGGAGGCAAAGAAGCCCTGAAGAACCTCAGTCCTGTCTGATTGTAGTCTTAAGAAGTGCAGCACCAGGCCCAAAATCGCCCTCTCTATTTAACTGCAAATGAAGCTATATCAGGTCATCTTCCTGCCCTCAGCCTCCCCGCAGGTATCAAATCCAGGGCAGCTTTGGCATCATCCCCACATCCATGGACAAGGTTTCTAAATTCCTCCTTTGCAGCTTCCCCTGCTTCCACCTCCTGTGTGCTGCCTTTTTGCTCTGGAGCTCCAACAGTTCAAATGGGCAGCCTCACGAGATAAATGCTTCTTTTCATGGGAACTCAGAGAGATCATTCTTGTGCTTGGAGCAGGCTGTCCTGTAAGGCTGATCAGATTTCCTGAGCTCCTTCACACTTCAGACCTACTTCTATGTCCCCACCTCTATCGGCCGCTGTCCCCCGGTATGTGAAAATCTGGAGCCCACCAGCCTGAGCTCTGCTGCTGGCCTTCCTCCCTCCCCTCTGGTGCCTGGTACCCCACTGTTTCCTGGTCGCAACAGCCAAGGTGGACACTGATGTTCACATCTCTCACCAGCTCTTCTTTGTTTCCCACTTCCAGATCCAGGTGCGAATCACCTTTGTTGCTCACCAAGCAGACATGTTAAGAAGTTGTCACAAGATCCTCTGGACTGTTGGCACCTGCCACTTTGCCAGGCCAGTGAATGTCAGGGCAATTACAGTTCCCCATAGGAAACTGCTCATTGACTGGTGACTTCTTCAGGTTGCTGACAGAAGATCTTTTCCATGATCCAGTAGTTTGCAAAACCCAACGCGCTGTCACCCTGTACTGGGTTTACATGGCAAAGTCTTGGAACTGGGGGTGAGTGTGGTTGTGCTACAGTTGTCACCTCTCTGAGAAGACAACAGGTGTTCGACTGACATCAGATAGCTGATTTCAGCTGGCTACAAATGGACCCACTCCTTGCCAAATCTGAGCCACTCAGTGATGCTGGCAGCACCTCTGGGATATTGTATTTGAGAAAGGGTAAAAAACACTGCACAACAGCAGGTGGGAGAGAGGAAGGAGGAGATGTGAGAGAAAAGCACTGCAGACACCAAGGTCATATCCCATAGGACCCAAGCAGGTCCCTCAGCAGGCCCAAGCTTGCTCTCCTGAAATCCTGCTCTTTGCCTTGTTATCATCTCCTAGGAGCCTCAGCTTCACTTTCAGATCCCTGACTGTTCCATCCTGACCAACTCTTCCTGGTTTGTAAGTGTGAAGTCCCACAGGGGACCTCACCTCACTGACTTCTCAGTCACCCGTGTCAGGAAGATGTTGTCAATGAGCTCCAGCCCCTCCTGGATGGCTGGTTCCTTGCAGATACTGGGATATCTCAGGTCTGCCACGAGGACACCGCCCTGGAAACACGAGGTTTCTTTCATTTGTCTGAAGGAGGCCTCATCTAATTCCTCTGCCTGATCAGTGAGTCTGTAGCTGATGTCCAGTCACCACAACATTGCCCATGTTGTTCTGCCCTCTCTTGCTGACTCCTCAACCTTCAGCTGACATGGTCTGTCCCCAGGCAGAGCTCCACACATTCCTGCTGCTCTCCAACATGAAGGGGATCTATCACTTTGACTCCAGACTTCTGGCATTATGAGTACTGGACCCTCCAGCCCCCACTGTTTCTCCATGAGATGATATTTGTAATGTTCTGTAACTCCTCATACTGTTATCTTGAGAGAGAAAACCTCATTAGGATAAACCACCTGACTGCAAACACTAACAGATGAGCAAATGGAGCTTCAGTCAAGGGACAATCCAGACCTTGAGAAAATCTGGTGTTCACCCATTCAGAAAGCTCTGAATTTTGACAAGATGAAGTGACCTCTTCTGTATTGGGGCAGGAGAAATACACCATCTGTCAGGACAGACGAGACCTAACATACTGAGCAGTGACCCTGAGGAGAAGGGCCTGGGCACTCCAAGGTCCCCACAGAAGCCCATGGTGCACGCTCACCATGTACAAGGCAGCTGCACACGGGGCTGCATGAGGAGGAGCGTGGGGACCCAGACACCTGGAGTTCTCATCCCATTCGGTTCAGCACTGGTGTGACCCCACACACACAGGGGTGTGCCGGTGTGCGGCTTCCCAGTTTGGAGAAGCAGCGAGGAACTGGAGAGTGCAGGGCTCTGCCAAGGCAGGTTCAGCACCTTGTGCACATGGTGTGGGATGCTGAGGGACCTGGGCGGCTTTGGCCCAGCAGCGCTGGGGAGGCTGCAGCAGTGCAGGAGTAGCCTGAGAGTGCTTGAAGGGTGGTTTCAGAGGTGGTGGAGGTTTTCTGCCTAGTGGGAAAGAGCATGAGAAAGAAATAATGGCCCAAAGTGCAGCTGGGGAGGTCCAGGCTGGACATGAGCAGAAAGGAAGGTGACTGGAAGGGCAGTGGAGCAGGTCAGCAGAGGGAGTCTGCATCAGCCCAAGGCTTTGTGCTTCAAGGAACAGCTGGGGAGGATGGAGAGATCTCAGCAAAGGAAGGAAGATGCTCAGACAAGAGCAAGGTGGGGCACCAGGGGGGATGTCTGCAGCCTGCAGGGAAAGAGGTGCAGGGGATGCCACAGCACAGGACAGGCTGTGGTGGAGATGATCAAGGGATGTAAAGAGGCTGAAAGCCCCAGTAGACATGAGCTCCTTCTCCCCTTTTCTATGGCTGTTGTCTGCACCTCTGATGCCTGTGAGGAGACACCTTGTCCTTCCAGCACAGGGGCCTCATGGCCTCCTTTCCCCAGCCAGGAACCTGGGAGGTGTGGGACCATAGTCCTGCCCTTGGCCTTGCACAGCCCCACATCACACTGTCCAGGAAGGGCCATGGGCAACGTGGGAGGGACAGGATCTGACTTCCCAGGGCTGGGGGTCAGGGTTTGACCTTTTGGTTAATGAAACACATCCATGTTTACTGCTCATCAGAGCCATGTTTACTTTGCTTTTCCTGACCTCCACTTTTCTTCTGTAATCAAACCTGGTATTGTTTCTCAATGGGTTCCCTCAGTGGGACCCATTAACAGTACAAGAAACTTTGGAGTTTGAATCTGATTTTGACTTCTTGAGAAGTTTCTTCTCCTTCCCCTCAGGGTCTGATGTTCATGGACTCAGCAACAAAACCACCAGAGGGGTCATTAAAGCGCCTTGGGCTGCTCCTGTGCTGCTGAGCTGGGCTGGGCTCCTGGGACACAGGGAGCTCCTGGCAAGCGGCAGCGCTGCAGAGAGACAGCTCTGCCCAGGAGCAGCTCCTCTGCACAGCGCAGCAGGGCTGAGGGCTCTGCCTGGGGATCTCAGGGAGACAAGCAAGGCAGAGAGAGATTTAAGGTGGTCAGGATTGGGAGGATGACTGAGAGCTCACTGGAGGAGGAACCTTTGCAGCCATTGCCATGGTAAGTCTCTGGGTGCAGGGCAATGCAGCTGTAGCTCCTAGAGGCATCTCCTAAACCTGGCACAGGCACAGCTGGTGGGATCTGAAAGGAGGGGGCTCTGTCAGGCAGTGTTGAACAGCTGTGAAGCCGGGTGAGCACCCAGGGGTGCCCAGGGCTGTCCTGCAGAGCAGGGTCCCTGCACCCCAGGGCTGTGCAAGGGCAGGGACTCTGCTGCCTGCCAGGGTCAGCGCTCAGCCTGCCCGGGGAGATCCCATGGCAGCAGCTGTGGGTGGAAGGAGTGACCCTCGGCAGGGCAGGCAGGGAGCTTGTGGGGTTGAAGGGTGCTGTGTGGGTCAGGGCTGCTCAGAGCTCCAGATCAACCCCACAGACATGGCAGAGGGTCCTTCTGAACAACGACATCAAGACAGGAACAGCTGCAATGGAAAGAGTCTGTGCTTTCAGTTTTCCACTCTTGGTTGTCTGGGTGTGCAGTGGGAGATGGGGATTTATTTCTCTCTTTGGAGAAGACACTGAGACCCCAGTTCTCGTTAGGACTTGTCTGAGCTGCTCCTGAGCCCCTGCACACACAGAGCTGCCCCTGGGCAGTGCCAGGAGGTGTGAGCAGGACAGAGCTGAGCACACAGCGGGTGGGACGGGGTCTGTGACACTGACAGGGAGCAGAGCCAGGGACAGAGACACAGCTGCAGGCAGCACAGACATGGGCAGGGAGAGGGAGATGGACCAGAAATGCTGGGGAGGCGGGATTCAGGACCCCCCCTGCCATCTCCTGCAGTGCAGAGATGTTTCCCAGTGCAAGCCCTGGTCTCCTCTCTTCCCCAGCAGAGCCTCTGCCCCAAAGCCATGGGGTCCAGGTCATGAGTCTTCACCTCAGCAGCTGCACCTCCAGGTGAAGGGTCCCTGGTACGTGGTACGCAGAAAAGGTGCTAAACGTACTTGCTCTACAGTGTCATTATGTGAGTGACATCAGCACAGCCGGGTAAGGAGGGGGTTCCACAGCCTGCCCGTCTGCCTTTCTGTTATTGCTTTAATTTTCTGGAACACTTCAGTGTCCTTCCCTGTTTCTCCACCTCTCCCTGGTGCTCTTGCTGTATGGGATTGGCGTGGAGTGTGGTTCCATTCTTGTTCTGACACAAACACTGGGGGTCTTGCCCCAGAGATGATTCATGGAAACCAGGTACCTAAGCTGTATTTTAAGTTGTGATGAAACATGTTTCTCATTTTGTAGAGACAAAATAAACTGACATATCCCTCTTTCAGGGAGGAGGTTTTAATGAGAAAAAGCATGTTTATTTTGCTCAGAGAAGTCTCCCCTAATTTGTCACTGTCTTTTCCTCCTTGCACAGGTCCCCATGTTCGCAGACAGCAAATGTCCAACAGCAGCTCCATCACCCAGTTCTTCCTCCTGCCGTTCACAGACACACAGGAGCTGCAACTCTTGCACTTCTGGCTCTTCCTGGGCATCTACCTGGCTGCCCTCCTGGGCAACGGCCTCATCATCACCACCATAGCCTGGGACCAGCACCTCCACACCCCCATGTACTTCTTCCTGCTCAACCTCTCCCTCCTCGACCTGGGCTCCATCTCCACCACTCTCCCCAAGTCCATGGCCAATTCCCTCTGGGACACCAGAGCCATTTCTTTTATGGGATGTGCTACCCAAGTCTTTTGCATTGTCTTTTTATTTTCAGCAGAGTTGTATCTGCTCACCATCATGTCCTACAACCGCTACGTTGCCATCTGCAAACCCCTGCACTACGGGACCCTCCTGGGCAGCAGAGCTTGTGTCCACATGGCAGCAGCTGCCTGGGCCACTGGGTTTCTCAATGCTCTGCTGCACACGGCCAATACATTTTCACTGCCCCTGTGCAAGGGCAATGCCCTGGGCCAGTTCTTCTGTGAAATCCCCCAGATCCTCAAGCTCTCCTGCTTAGACTTCGACCTCAGGGAACTTGGGCTTATTGTGGTCGGTGCCTGTTTTGCTTCTGTGTGTTTTGTTTTCATTGTGCTGTCCTATGTGCAGATCTTCAGGGCCGTGCTGAGGATCCCCTCTGAGCAGGGACGGCACAAAGCCTTTTCCACCTGCCTCCCTCACCTGGCCGTGGTCTCCCTGTTCCTCAGCACTGCCATGTTTGCCCACCTGAAGCCCCCCTCCATCTCCTCCCCATCCCTGGACCTGGTGGTGTCTGTTCTGTACTCAGTGGTGCCTCCAGCAGTGAACCCCCTCATCTACAACATGAGGAATCAGAAGTTCAAGGATGCCATAAGGAAACTGATGACTGTTTGCTTTTCAAAAGCAGTATGGTACTCACCTTCTTCTGCATGTCACTTGTAATACAGCTCATTACAAGCTCAGCCTGAGTTTTTCAGGGTTTTTTTGTCTTCTTTGGTGTTTGCTTTTCTTGGTTGTATTAATGCTATCCACAAGGAAAAGTATTTATCGTCTTATGTCTATCTCTCTCTGTACCTGTCTCATTGGACCTTTAATCTTTGTGTAAATAAAGATCTGTACTCTCTGTGTGTTTAAATGAAATAAAGGACGGACCCTGCACTAGCTTGTTTGCCCAGAATCCTCTCTCTGAGATCTCTGGAGCTGCAGAAGCCATGTCTGTGTCATGAGGGGGAGTGAGCAGGAGCCACCCTGAGCTGGGTCCTCCTCCCATCCTGACCAACGTGAATCTGTGGACTCACCCCATGGTCCTGGGCACCACAGCCCACTTGCTCTGCAGAGCAGCACCGGCAGCTCGGGGCTGTATGGAGCATGGGAAAGGGGTGCAGGAACAACCAGACAGGTCAGCATAGCTCAGCTCTCTTGGGAAAGGGATCTGTGGGGAGATGGGATGTTCCAGGAGAAGCGTGTGGCACGGAATGTGTGCAGAAAAGAGGTGGAAAGGGAAACCCTTTGCTGCAGGTGGCAGCTTGGGGCAGGTGGCCCTGGTACTGTGGCAGCAGGACCTTCCTGAAGATATCCGAGGCCAAATGTCTCATGTTGTCCTGTGGAGCAAGTCTGGACCTGGGTCTGCCAGCTGCCTGGGCTGGAGATCTGCTCAACATGCCGACTGGATGAACATTCTCGGTGTCCTTCATTCTCACTGGTCCCCACTGCTGTGGGACCAGTTCCAGTGTGGCTGCTCTGCTGGACTCAACCGGCAAGAGGGTAGGGGGGGGCACTATTCAGGAAGGGGTGGGAGGGCTGAACTGGCAAATGCCCCAGAGAAGAAAATACCAGTGACCAGCTGAAGTGTGTGAGTGTGCAGGGCTGGCACACAGCAGTGTCCTCTGCCAGCCAGGCCTCCTGGGAGAGCCCTGAAGGACCAGCAGAGCAGGGTCTGGTGTGTGCCCATGTTCATGGGACAAACTGGGGAAGTGTCCCCAGGACAGTCATCACAGACCAGCCCCTCAAAACCACCATTTCCTTCACTGGCTCTTCTCCCCAGCTGAGAGAGGTTGTTCATCTCTCAACACAAGGACACTGAATGAGTAGGTCAGAAGCCAATGTTTCCATTGTACGGATGAGATATGAGTGGCTGGGAAGTGGCTGGAGGAAAGGGATCTGCGGGTGTTGACTGACAGTTGCTGAACATAAGCCAGAATGTTCCCAGGTGGCCAAAAGGGCCACCAGCATCCTGGCTTGTAAAAGGAATAGGGTGGCCAGCAGGACTAGAGAAGTGATTGTGCCTCAGTGATTGTGTTCTGAGTGCTGGTGAGGCTGCAGCTTGAATCCTGTGTTCAGTTTTGGGCCCCTCATCATAAGAAGGACATCAAGGCACTAGAGAGAGCGTAGAGGAGGTGACAAAGCTCCTGAGGGGCTGGAGCACAAGTGTGATGAGGAACAGTTGAGGGAACTGGGGCTGTTCAACCTGGAGAACAGGAGGCTGAGGGGAGACCTTCTCACTGTCCACAACTGCCTGAAAGGAGGTTGGAATATGGAGGGTGCTGGTCTCTTCTCCCAAGTAGTAAGTGATATGACAAGAGGAAATGGCTGCAATTTGCACCAGGAGAGGTTTAGATTGGATACTAGGAAAAAATTCTTCCTGGACAGGGTTGTCAGGTGGCAGAACAGACTGCCCAGGGCAGTGAGGAGTCACCCAAACTAGAGGGCTGTAAAAGACATTTAAACGAGGTTCTTAGGGACATGTTTTAGTGTGAGAACTGGGTTATGGTTGGACTCAATGATCCCAAGGGTCTCTTCCAATTGAAGTATTCTATGATTCTATGATTCTACCTCACATGAGAATCCACAAAACCAACTCAGTTGTGGACGCTGACAGAACCCTGACATTCTGACCCAGTGAGATTCATCTCAGTTGCCCTGGACAGGCTCATTGCAAGTGCTCCTGTCTGTTACGTCACCCTGGCCTGTGATTCTGGATCGCGCTTTCAAAATGACAGTGCAACTGAGGAGGACCTGGCATCTATCAAACCCATCTTCAAGAAAGGCAGGAAGGAGAACTGGAAGAATCACAGGCTGGTCAGCCTGCCTCTGTCCCTGGGAAGGTGATGGGACAAGTCCTCCTGCAACCATCTGCAGGCACTTGAAGGACAAGAAAGGGACTTGTGTACCAAAATGGGCAGCAGAATGAAAGACATGTTATGTGTATGAAATTGTGCCAGGCCTGGGACATGGTCCCCCTTGGTGTCCTTATAGCCAAATTGGTGCTGTCTGGGCTGAAGAACTGGATGCTTGGTGGGAAGTTCACTGAAATATCAAGTCCAAATATAATCTGTGATGCAGTGTCCTCTGCGCAGGTACTTGTGTCATCCCTCAGTGACCAGCATTTGGGCCGAAACTGCTGAAAATCTTTATTCTCCTTTCTATGATGTGATGGAGATGACACAGAACTGAGTGGAGACCTTGAACAACCTCAGTTTGTCACCATGCTTTGAGAAAGAGAGTGAAACAAGAAGATGTTCAGGGATCTCTTCAAATCCGACCTACTCTATGATTCAATGAATCTTTCCCCTGGACAAGTTTTGAAGATGAAAAAAAAAAAAAAAAAAGGCAGAGGAGGAGATGGTATCAACATAAAAACAGTAGTTACTGAAGAGAATTTTTTCCACTCAAATAGTTAGAAGGAAATATATTTGTTTAATCCGGTCAGGTCCTGTGTTATGCCTGGGTTATGAGGAGGGTGATGGGTGGGTATGGTGTGATGAGGTCACTTGTGTCTCAGGAACTCCTAACTGAGTTGGAAGGGTACGGCTGTGAAGGGGACAGTAGGGTCAGTTCTGTGTCTGGAGGGGACAGGCCAGCAGCAGGGACATGGCTGGGAAAGAACCTCTGTCAACATGCCCACAGGTCCTACCCAGGAAGAGGGCTTGGATCTGGGTTGTCATGTCCATCACACCTGAGAACATGACGGGACAGCAGCAGGAACATGGTCGTGTCTATCAGAGAAGCTGGAAGTCCAGCAGCAGTCATGGGATTTAGGAGATCATGGTGAGGTTCCTTCTCTCTGGTCAAGTGCAAGACCACAAGAAGACTAACAGGTTGGGATCCCTGCTTGATGGGCAGTTTCTGAGATGGTAAAGGTTTCTCAAGAAGTGGGAAAAAGCAGCAGAGAAAAAAAACAATAACAAAGTACAGACTGGGAAGTGGAGACTGGATATCAGGAGGAAGAAATGCCACTGGAAAGGCAGTGCTGTGGTGCAAGAGGTCACCCAGAGGGAGCTGGATCAGCCCATGGTTTGTGTTCCAAGGAACAGCCAGTGAGGGTGCAGACACATCAGAGAAGATGCAGAAATGCTGGGGTGAGAGCAGGTGGGGAAGCGAGATTGGTGTCTACAGCCCTGAGACACATGTGAGGGACAGGATCTCCCTTCCTAGGGGCAGGGGCTCAAGGCTTGACCATTGTCCCTCATCAAACAAATCAAGGGGTTTCTCAGCATCAGAGCTACTTCACTTTGCCTTTGCCTGATGTGACCACTGTCTCCAATTATCTGCTCTAACAAGTCCCTGGGGAGGCTTTGTCAGTAACAGCCCTCAGTGGGGCCCATTAATGCTTCAAGGTACTTTGGAGTTTTCTCTGACTTGGACTTCTTGAGCAGATTCTTCAGTCTGTGCTTGGTATCTGAGGTTCATGGACTCAGCACCAAATAGGCCATGGGGCTCATTAAAACACAGAAAGCCCTAACGAGCCGTGTTTCTTTCGGTAATTTCATTCAAATCTTCCAGACTTGTAGAACTAACTGGAGAGGTTTCAATGGGACACTTGCTGATGAAGATTTCAAAGCAGATTTCATAAAGGAGGTTTTTTTTTTTTTTC
The DNA here is from genome assembly GCF_037038585.1 of Patagioenas fasciata. Lineage (NCBI taxonomy): Eukaryota > Metazoa > Chordata > Aves > Columbiformes > Columbidae > Patagioenas > Patagioenas fasciata. The sequence goes on from NC_092528.1 coordinate 2,700,690, forward strand.
AGGGTATTTTCTGTCATTTTTCATTGTATAGAAGAAGTGACAGCAGCATTCTACACTGGACATTGATCCCAAGGGTATCTTGAAGACATCTGGACAGGCAGGAGAACAGTCCCTTGAGGCTGGACACTGTATGGACAACCTCGCTCCTCACCCCCACCCCCAATCTACTGGTTCCCTCATTGGCCACCAGAGACTTGCATCACTTTTCCTCACATCAGACTTCTCCACTGAGCTCTGCAGGAGATGCTGCAGCTCCTGTGCACCAGCTCCACCTGCTCTCCTGTGCAAACACTGCACAGTTTAACAAACAGTAAAACACTTTCCTCAGCTGTGTGTGTAAGATGGATCTGATGAGGTCCACCATCCACAAGGGTCATCAACACAAGAAATGTTTCAGACAGAAAGACAGGAAAGGATAGATATAAATACAATTAATGTCTTGACTACCACGTTAATTAGACCACTGAGTTAAGTTTATAACTCCCTGAAGCTCAAAGCAGGAACCAGACAGTTGAGAGGCCACTGAATGACCAAAGAGCAATTGGAGGAGAAACCTGAGAGCACTGGGAAGGGCAAATGTCCAGACAGTCTGCTGGAATGTTGTCCTTTGACAGGGACATTGAATCAGGAGAGGGGAGAACTCCTGAATGACGACAGAGATGAAATAATAGAGTGTTGGTAATAGAAGTACAGGGGAAGACCGATATTTCTTCTCCTACCCTTAGTACACTTCCAGTCAAACATCAGTCATCAGCTGTCTCACCATAAATAGCCAGTGTCATTTTAGAGGCCCCAGTGTACCTGAGGTGCTGGCCTGGGATCTCCATCTATCACACAGGACCTGGGGAGACCAGAGCACCTTTCAGTGCAGGTGGAGCCTGGGCAGGGGTTCCCAGGGCACCTACACTGGCACCAGGTGTTCGTGTCCCTGGAGATGAAGACATTTGTGTCCTAAATCCATGCCCAGTTCTGGAAAACTCTTTCCTTTTCAGACAAAAGAAGCCCCCTCAAAGAAAAATAAACTATGTTGACACCTTCCTTTGCTTTGGATCTTTGTCTTCCGTTCTTCTTATTTTAATTTTCCTTGAGAGTAACTGACATCTGATGGGCCTAAAAGAATTAAGCCAAGATCGTTTTGTGTCTTGCATAGCACCCCATGCCCTCTAAACCTTCCCTGCCCAGGACTCCTCACACTTTGCCCAGAGCGAGTCACACTGAGGTGTTGGCTGGTTCACTGGCTGAGATGTTGGTTTGATGGTCACCTACAGCACAGGTGGATCCTGCCTCAAAATCGTCTGCTCTGCTCCAGTTAGAAACAGAGCCCAACATCACCATGGGATCATAAGAGAACTGAGGTTGAAGGGACCTCAGGAGTCTGCAGTCCAACCTGTCACCAAGTGGGTCAGACCAAGGTGTTCAAGCCTTGATCCAATCTGAGCTTTAGCAGGACTAAAGAAGTGATCATCCCTTTGTACTCGGCACTGGTGAGACTGCACCTTGAGTACTGGGTCAGTTTTAGACCCCTCATGGCAAGGAAGACATTGAGGTGCTGGAGAGAGTTCAGAGGAGGGTGACAAGGCTGGTGAAGGGTCTGGAGCACCAGTCTTATGAGGAGTGGTTGAGGGAGCTGGGGCTGTTCAGCCTTGAGAAAAGGAGGCTGAGGGGAGACCTTGTCGCTGTCCACAACCGCCTGAAAGGAGGTTTGATCATGGTGGGTGTTGGTCTCTTCTCCCAAGTAGCAAGTGATAGGACAAGAGGAAATGGCCTCAAGTTGCACATGGGGAGGTTTAGACTGGATATTAGGAAAAAATTCTTTGGGGAAAGGGTTTTGAACCAATGGAACAGACTGCCCAGAGAGGTTGTGGAGTCACCATCACTGAAGGTGTTTGAAAGACATACAGATGAGGCTCTTAGGGAGCTGGTTTAGCACCAGATTTAGGTTATAATTGGACTCGATGATCTTAAGGCTCTCTTCCAACCACAATTATTCCATGATTCTATGATAAGTCATTTTTGATATTTTCTTTCTCAGAGGACCATGCAACCTCCCTGAGAGCCACGACTTTTCTGAGGTGTTGGAGAGATGTCTCACGGTCACACCAGCCAGTTCCACCAGCACCTGTCTGTCCCTTCCCAGACCAAACCTTTTCTCCATATCCCAACCTTCCAGGTGAATTTCTGGGACACAGCAAATGCTGTCCAGGTCCTCTGGGCCTGCTCAGAAGAAAGCAGCAGGCCAACATGTTGATGGGCTCCCTGTGCACCTCAAAGCTTTCCTGACCATTTCTCTCAATGCTCCACTTACACCCAAACTTTCTGGTCCTTTAGCTGTGCATGAGGAGATTGAGCAGGGATGTGGGGATGGTGCAGAAAAAAGGCTTTGTCAAACTCTCTCAGGAGTTCTGGACATCCCACAGTCAAGGATGAGGTTGCTGGAGAAACCAGTGGCATTGGTTTGAGGTCCAGGTGGAGAAGGCCTTGTGTCTGTCTACACTGGAGGAGAGCAGTGATGCATTCATGGGATGCCCATGTGAACAGGAAGGGAACAAATGGCTCCAGGGGACAAAAGGTCATCCAGCCAGTTCTTTACCCATTACAGATACACCATCCAGGCCATGAGCTGCAGCTTCTCCAGGAGATGCTGTGGGATACGGTGTCAAAGGCTTTACTGCAGTCTAAGGACACAACACCCACAGCCTGTGTGGCGGATTCACTCCCCATGACAGACTTTCCCTCATCTGCTCAGCCGGTCACCTTGTCATAGAAGGAGATCAGGGTGGTCAAGCAGGACCTGCCTTTCACAAAGCCATGCTGATTGGGCCCGATTGCTCGTCTCGTATGTGTGACCTCACAGTCCTTTCCCAGCCATGTTCCTGCTGTTGGCCTATCCCCTGCAGAGGCAGAAGTGACCTCACAGTGCCCTGCACAGCCATTGACTTCCTACTGGACTATGAGCTCCTGAGACACAAGTGACCACGTGGCATCGTACCCAGCCATCACCCTCCTTGTGGTCCAGTGTGTGAGCAGATCAAACGGAGCTGCTTTCATCAAATGTATCCAATAGATTTCCTATCAAGGGTTTGAGTGCAGAAACGTTCCTCAGAGGACCTGCTGTATTTACTCTGGGGCATTTTATATCTCTGCTTCCGCCTCTGATTTTTATTTTCTTCTTCCTCTGTCTATTCTGACATGAAAGAGCTCTCCAAGGAAAAGATTCATGGAATCCTACAATACCGCAGGTTGGAAGAGACTCCTGAACATCATCTCTGTCCCACTGACCTTTATGGCACCCCAAGGTTCATTTGTGCTCCCTTGGGTTCATCTCACCACATGCACACATTGGACATGCACATGATGTGTATGGTTACAACTCATCTGTACCATGAAAATATGGACTTATGACCTAGTATTTCATAGAATTGTAGAATGTCCTGAGTTGGAAGGGACCCACAAGGATCATGGAATCCAACTCCTGTCCCTGCACAGGACACCCCACAGGTCACACCGTGTGTCTGAGGACGTTGTCCAGTCTCTTCTTGAACACTGTCAGGTTGGGACCGTGACACCTCCCTGGGAGCCTATTCAGTGTCCAGCACCTCTGGGTGAAGAACCTTTTCCTCATGTCCAACCTAAACCTCCCATGGCACATCTTCTGCCATTCCCTTGGGTTCTATCTTTGGTCATCACAGAGAAGAGATCAGTACCTTCCCTTCCTTCTCCCCTTGTGAGGAAGCTGTAGCCACCATGAGGTCTCCTTTGAGTCTTTTCTTCAGCTCTGATGCTGAGAAACCCCTTGGTTTGCTTTCTGAAGCAGAAAGGAGAAGCCATGACCTGCAGGCAATGGGAAGGGGGATCCTGTCTCTCACAGACGGCTCAGGGCTCTTCCTGGGACCGTGAGATGTGGGTGTGCAAGGCCCAGGGAAGGACAACACTGGGACAACAACTTCCAGCTTCCCCAAGGGGCTCCAAGGAGGCACCGAGGCCCCAGTGCCATGAGGACAACATGGCTTCTCCTGGGCCTCAGTGGCAGAGACAACTGCCATGGCCAAGGGGACAGAGACCTGGGTTCTGTGGGTCCCTTCCAGCCTCACCAGCGCCCTTTTCCATCTCCACCACAGGCTGTTCTACACGATCCTACCCTGTTGGAACGATAAAGGACTCAGCACTCCGATTCAATGTGAATCACGCAAAAGCCATTTATTACAGAAACATGTCTCCTTATATACGCAACTATTCTCTAATCACGAATCCACGCTCCAAGCATGGATTCGCTAAATGAGTATCATGGGCAGTCCACACGCTGGAGCCCCACTGATGATAGGTCCGACGACTCACGCCATGCTGAGGCCCTGTTAATGAAGAAATGCCCCTCTTTCTCACAGCAGATTCTGTTTTCAGCTTCTCGAAGTGGCCTTGAGATTCCTTTGGGCCTGACTAATTCAACAACATATCTCCTTCTAACGAAACCCCTTCACACTACCCCTGCCCCTCTTTCCCTGCAGGCTGCAGACACCCATCTCGCTTCCTCACCTGCTCTCACCCCAGCATTTCTGCACCTTCACTGCTGTGTCTGCACCCTCTCTGGCTGCTCTTTGGAACACAAACCATGGGCTGACGCAACTCCCTCTGGGTGACCTCTTGCACCACAGCACTGCCCTTCCACTGACATTTCTTCCTCCTCATATCCAATCCTCACCTTCCAAATTGCACTTTGCATTTTTTTTTTTTTTCTCTCTTCTGCTTTTTCCAGCTACCATGGAAAGCTCAGCCGCTTCAGAAACTGCCCTTCATGCAGGAAACCCAACCCATTAGGCTTCTTGTGGTCTTTTACCTGACCTCACCATGATTTTCTAAATCCCATCACTGCTACGGGCCACTCAGCTTCTCTGACAGACACGACCATGTTCCTGCTGCTGTCCCGTCATGTTCTCAGATGGGATGGACATGGTAACACATCTCTAAGGCATCTCCTACCCATCTCCTGGGTAGGGCCTGTGGGTACCTTGGCAGAGGTTCTTTCCCAGCCATGTCCCTGCTGCTGGGCTGTCACCTCCAGAGACAGAAGTGACCTCACTGTCCCCTTCACAGCCACAGGTTTCTGATTGGATTATGAGTGTCTGAGACACAACTGAACTCATAATACCACACTCATCCATCCTCCTCCTTAGCACCCAGGACCTCCCAAGACTGAAGCGTGTTCTACTCAGTCCTATACCTGCCCCTCTTTCACACAGGCTGCAGACACCCATCTCGCTTCCTCACCTTGTTCAAATTTGTCGAATATATTTCCCACTAACACTGTGAGTGAAAAGCACTCCTCACTGGAACTGCTGTTTTTATATTAACACCTTCTAGATCTCCTCTACAGCCTTATTTTTCATTTATTTATTTATTTTTATTATTATTATTCTACCTATTCCCTCTTCAGAAACCTCTCCAAGGCAAAAATTCTGTCAAATCACAGAATAACTCAGGTTTGCAGAGAACCCTTGTCTCACTCATCTTGTCTCACTCATCTTGTCTCACTCTCCTGCTCAGGGCAGGGTGAACTAGGTGAGGTTGCTCAAGGACTCCATCATCCTCAAAGGCACTGAAAGTTCACTCCGTTACATCATAGGAGGGGAGAATAAAGATGTTCAACAGTGTTCCCCAAGTGCTGGTCACTGAGAGATGACACCAGTAACTGGCTGCACGGAGGACTTTCTACTACTGATGATATTTGGGCTTGACGGTTCAGCCAACTTCCCACCCAGCATCCACTTCTTGAGCACCATCAGCACCACTCTGGCCAGAAGGAGACCATGGCTGAGCCTTGCAAACGCCCTGTACACAACATGCCTTTCTTTGCCCTGTCCATTTGGGTTCAGCAGTCCCTTCCTTGTCCTTCACATTCCTGGAAACGGCTGCAGGAGGACATGTCCCATGTCCTTCCCAGGGAGGGAGGTAGGGTGGCCAGGCTGTTATTCTCCCAGTTCCTACTCCTGCTCTTCTTGAAGATGGGTTTGAGGTCTGTGTTTTCTAAGGACCCAAGAACCATTCTGGTTTCTATGGCACTTTTGACATAAATATCAGGGTTCTGTCAGGTGTCCACTGGTTTCTTGGGCTCCTTCTGCACCCAGGGATGCTCAGAGACAGAGTCTGTCCCTTTTACACACAGAGGCAGGAGTCACAGTGTCCTTCTGGCTTCCTGTTGCCACTCCCAAAGGATGGGAGACACCTCACCCCTGTGCTGTGTCACCTGCTCTGGACTCATCTGAGATGTCCCGCATCATGAGGAATGGACACGGGGACCTCAGTCAAAGGAAGCACAACCCAGTGCTGCATTCAGGTGATTTCCCATAGGTTGTTCCTCCCAATATGAAGTGAGCTCAAGACCTCGTGTGTTCCACAGGCCTTCACAGAATGGAAAGGAGTAGTTGATGGTGTTTGTGCTCACTCACGTTCATGTCACCTCACGTACATGATGTGCATGCTGTCATCTCATCTGTCCAAAGCAAACATGGACTGCTGAACCAGTCATTGAGTGTCCATCCATGGAGGGAAGAACAGCCTCTTTCGGTGAGAGCGCAGGGCTGGAAATGGTGGTTGTGAGGGGCCAGTCCATGATGATGCCCTGTGGCTCCTTCTGAGGGGTGTCCAGTGCACAGGGGCACAGCCCAGCCCCTGCTCTGCTGGTCCTGCAGGTCTCTGGCAGGAGGCCTGGCTGTGAGAGGACACTGCTGTGTGCCAGCCTTGCACACACACACTGACCAGCTGTACACTGGGGTTTGCATCCATGGCCACTTTCATATGCATATTCTTTAGAGAATCTTTGGAAGAAGACCTAAACCATCATGCTCTACCCATAGGAGATCACCTTTCTACCTGGAAAGGCTGTTGTGAGGCCAGCTCTGTGACACAAGTGCCCATTGGCTGTCCCTGCCTGCGCTCACAGCACTGACACACAGCAGGACGGGGACCAAGCTGCCAGAGCACTCAGGCCTTGCACCAACACAAGGGATGAGAAGGAGAGTGTGGGAGTGGAACCAGAACAGCTCTGGAAGAACAAGCGCTGGTGCTCCCTGGCAGGGCTGCCAGGCTAGACACATTTCCCCTCCTCCCATGCACAGGAACTGTCCCTGCAGCTCCAAACAGGCCTTGGTGAAAGGATCTCATGAAAAAAAGTCCCTACAGGGCTTTTTATTTTCTTTAAATACACAAAGGGCACAGTCAGTGGTTATAAGAACAGCAGAGAGTGAATTTGAAAGGGGATGACAACATTATCACAATAGAAACACCACCAACAACAAAAAATAGAGATGACAGGCCAGGCCTAAAATTAGTTACATTAAAACTACTATGCAGAAGGAGATGGGAAATTTGTTGTTTCACAAAATAATCCAGTCATCAGTTTCCACAGGGCATCCTTGAGCTCCTGGTTCCTCATGCTGTAAATGATGGGGTTCACTGCTGGAGGCACCACCGAGTACAGAACGGCCATCGTCAGGTCCAGGGATGGGGAGGAGATGGAGGGGGGCTTCAGGTAGGCAAACATGGCAGTGTTGACGTACAGGGAGACCACGGCCAGGTGAGGGAGGCAGGTGGAAAAGGCTTTGTGCCGTCCCTGCTCAGAGGGGATCCTCAGCACGGCCCTGAAGATCTGGACATTGGACACCACGATGAACACAAAACACCCAAATGCTACTAAAAGACTAACCACAATAAGCCCAAGTTCCTTGATGTAGGTGTTGGAACATGAGAGCTTGAGGATCTGGGGGATTTCACAGAAGAAGTGGCCCAGGGCATTGCCCTTGCACAGGGGCAGTGAAAATGTATTGGCCGTGTGCAGCAGAGCGTTGAGAAACCCAGTGGCCCAGGCAGCTGCTGCCATGTGGACACAAGCTCTGCTGCCCAGGAGGGTCCCGTAGTGCAGGGGTTTGCAGATGGCAACGTAGCGGTCGTAGGACATGACAGTGAGAAGATACAACTCTGCTGAAATGAAAAAGGAAAACAGAAAGACTTGGGAAGCACATCCCATATAAGAAATTGCCCTGGTGTCCCAGGGGGAGCTGGACATGGACTTGGGGAGAGTGGTGGAGATGCAACCCAGGTCAAGGAGGGCGAGGTTGAGCAGGAAGAAGTACATGGGGGTGTGGAGGTGCTGGTCCCAGGCTACGGTGGTGATGATGAGGCCGTTGCCCAGTAGAGCAGCCAGGTAGATGCCCAGGAAGAGCCAGAAGCGCAAGAGCTGCAGCTCCCGTGTGTCTGCGAACGGCAGGAGGAGGAACTGGGTGATCGAGCTGCTGTTGGACATTTGCTGCCTGTGGGCATGAGGACGTGTACAAGGAGGAGAAGACAGTGATGAGTTAGAGGAGACTTCTCTGTGGAAAATCAACATGCTATTTCTCACGGTAAACCCCCTCCCTGATGGAGGGATGTTTCAGCTCATTCTCTCTTTCTACCAGCTGAGAAAAACAGTTCATCCAAGTTTAAAATGCAGTTGGGCATGCAGTTTCCATGGACACAGCTGTAAGGTAAAATTCACTGAATTGGTGGCAGAACAAAAACTGACCCACACTCCCACCTCAGATCCAGAGAGCAAGAGCTCCAGGAACAGGTGTAGAAACAGGGAAGAACACTGCAGTGCTACCAGAAAATAAAGCAAGGACAGAAAGGCAGACGGGCATGCTGTGGAACCTTCTCCTTACCTGGCTGTGCTGCTGCCACTCACTTAATGACACTGTAGAGCAAGTACTTTTAGAACCTTTTTTGTGCACCACGTTCCAGGAACCCTTCACCTCGAGGTCCAGCTGCTGAGGTGGAGACTTGTGACCTGGACCCCATGGCTTTGGGGCAGAGGCTCTGCTGGGGAAGAGAGGATACCAGGGGGTTGAACTGCGATTTGTTTGCACTGCAGGCTATGGCAGGGTGGGTCCTGAATCCCCTCCCAGGCATTTCTGGTCCATCTCCCTCTCCCTGTCCATGTCTGTGCTCCTGCAGCTGTATCTCTGTCCCTGGGTCTGCTCCCTGTCAGTGTCACAGACCCCGTCCCACCCGCTGTGTGCTCAGCTCTGTCCTGCTCACACCTCCTGGCACTGCCCAGGGGCAGCTCTGTGTGTGCAGGGGCTCAGGAGCAGCTCAGACAAGTCCTAACGAGAACTGGGGTCTCAGTGTCTTCTCCAAAGAGAGAAATAAATCCCCATCTCCCACTGCACACCCAGACAACCAAGAGTGGAAAACTGAAAGCACAGACTCCTTCCGTTGCAGCTGTTTCTGTCTTGATGTCGTTGTTCCCCAGGACCCTCTGCCATGTCTGTGGGGTTGATCTGGAGCTCTGAGCAGCCCTGACCCACACAGCACCCTTCAACCCCACAAGCTCCCTGCCTGCCCTGCTGGGGGTCGCTCCTTCCACTCACAGCTGCTGCCATGGGATCTCCCTGGGCAGGCTGAGCGCTGACCCTGGCAGGTGGCAGAGTCCCTGCCCCGGCACAGCCCTGGGGTGCAGGGACCCTGCTCTGCAGGAAAGCCCTGGGCACCCCTGGGTGCACAACTTGCTTCTCAGATTTTCTAAGTTGCTGAAACAGATCCCCGTCCTTACAGATCCCACCAGCTGTGCCTGTGCCAGTTTTAGGAGATGCCTCCAGGAGCTACAGCTGCATTGCCCTGCACCCAGAGACTTACCATGGCAAGGGCTGCAAAGGTTTCTCCTCCAGTGAGCTCTCAGTCATCCTCCCAGTCCTGACCACCTTTAATCTCTCTCTGCCTTGCTCGTCTCCCTGAGATCCCCAGGCAGAGCCCTCAGCCCTGCTGTGCTGTGCAGAGGAGCTGCTCCTGGGCAGAGCTGTCTCTCTGCAGCGCTGCCGCTTGCCATGAGCTCCCTTCAGTCCCAGGAGCTCAGCCCAGCCCAGCAGCACAGGAGCAGCCCAAGGCGCTTTAATGACCCCTCTGGTGGCTTTGGTGTAGAGTCCATGAACATCAGACCTTGAGGGGAAGAATAAGAAACTTCTCAAGAAATCAAAGTCAGATTCAAACTCCATAGTTTCTGGTATTGTTAATGGGTCCCACTGAGGGACACTACTTAGCAACGGTGTCCAGGATCTGGTTAGAGTAGAAAACCGGAGGCAGTGATGACAGTTCAGGAAAAGCAAAGTAAAGGTCTCTCTGATGCTGAGTAAACCTGGATGTGTTTCATTAACCAAAGGTCAAGCCCTGACCCCCAGCCCTGGGAAGGCAGATCCTGTCCCTCACACGTTGCCCAGGGCCCTTCCTGGACAGTGTGATGTGGGGCTGTGCAAGGCCAAGGGCAGGACTATGGTCCCACAGCTCCCAGGTTCCTGGCTGGGGACAAGGAGGGTTTTGGAGCTCATTGACAACGTCTTCCTGACATGGGTGACTCAGGAGTCAGTGAGGTGAGGTGCCCTGTGGGACTTCACACTTACAAACCAGAAAGAGTTGGTCAGGATGGAACAGTCAGGGATGGGAAAGTGGAGCTGAGGCTCCTGGGAGATGATCACAAGGCAAAGAGCAGGATTTCAGGAGAGCAAGCTTTGGCCTGCTGAGGGACCTGCTTGGCTCCTATGGGATATGACCTTGGTGTCTGCAGTGCTTTTCTCTCACATCTCCTCCCTCCTCTCTCCCACCTGCTGTTGTGCAGCGTTTTTGACCCTTTCTCAAATACAATATCCCAGAGGTGCTGCCAGCATCACTGATTGGCTCAGATTTGGCAAGGAGTGGGTCCATTTGGAGCCAGCTGAAATCGGTTCTGTCTGACATCAATGAACGTCCTGTTGTCTTCTCAGAGAGGTGACAACTGTAGCACACCCACACTCACCCCCAGTTCCAAGACTTTGCCTTGTAACCCCAGTATAGGGTGACAATGTTTTGGGTGTTACAAACTACTTGATCATGGAGAAGAAATTGAAAATATCTTCTGCCGGCAACTCAAGGAGGATGTCTCCAGTCAATGAGCAGGTTCGTATGGGGAACTGTAATTGCCCTGACATTCACTGGCCAGGCAAAGCTGCAGGTTCCAACGGTCCAGAAGATCTTGCGCCAACTGCTTAACATGTCTGCCTGATGGGCCAACAAGGGTGATGCTCACCTGGATCTGGAACTGGGAAACAAGGAATAGGTGATGAGGGATGTGAACATCAGTGTCCACCTTGGCTGTTGTGACCAGGAAACAGTGGGGTCCCAGGCAGCAGAGGGGAGGGAGGAAGGCCAGCAGCAGAGCACAGGTTGGTGGGCTCCAGAGGAGGAGGCTTGGACATACTGGGGGATAGTGTGTGAGGTGGTGACGTGGAAGTCAGTCTGAAGGGTGATGGAGCTCAGGAAATCTGATAATCCTTACAGGACAGCCTGCTCCAAGCACAAGAATGATCTCTTCAATTTCCCATTAAAAGGAGCATTTATGTAATGAGACTACCCGTCTGAACTGATGGAGGTCCGGGACACAAAGGCAGCACCCAGGAGGTGGAAACAGGGGAAGCTGCAAAGGAGGAATTTAGAAACCTGGTCGACGCATACATCTTCCTTACAGCAGAAGAATAGACAGGGGGAACATAGGCCTGTTGCTGAACTTCATAAGAGTAGAATCAGACAGGACTGAGGTTCTTCATGGCTTCTTTGCCTCCATCTTCACCAGCAAGGTCTCCTGGGACTTTGTTCCTGAAGGCAGGAGTCTGGAGAACACCCAGCAGTGGATGGGGCTCAAGTCAGGGGTGACCTGAGCAAACTTAGACACTATTACATAACAGGAGATGGGTCACTTGACCAGCTCCCTGAACACAAGTATCGCTGTGCTGTGGCATCTGAGATTCCCAAGAACTTCCACGTATTGGTCCAGAGTTGTGCAATTCCTCCTGAGGTGTCCTGACCTGTCTCCTTGCTCAAATGATGCTTCAGCACCCACTACTCTGATACATTCAGTCTTTATCAGGAATTCTCTAGATCAGTATTTACTGGAGGTTGTTGATACCAGCTGTTCTAGAAATGAAGGCTTTGGGAGGCGGACGGAAATATAAGAAATGTGGCTTTATTACTATTTATCATGGAAATACTCTCTGTTTGGCTGTTCGTGAAATCTCTCTAATCATCCACACCAGACTTGAAGCCTTTAGGAAAATGATGCACAGAGCATTGGCTTGTAAGACTACTTACAATGTCAATGAGCCCTCTGCTGCCGTGATCCTGAACTGCAGCTACTGAGAGAATGAACAAACCTCTAATGAAGTGAAAGGCAGAAACAAATCCAAGTTTCTGAGGTGTGTGGGACCCCATGAAGGGCCATCACTGACACAGCTGTGAAGGAAACAACCAGTGCAGGTCCCTGTCCCTGGAGGCTGGTGAAGGAAAGACTTGGAGACACTGGTTACAGGTGGTGAGGGCCATGTGGAGGTGGCTCTGATGCCATGTCAGCCCTTGATGCTTGTTCATCACCAGAATGACTGAGCCCTGACCCCTAGGACCTGGTAGATTTTTCTCAAATGTCTTCCAAGGCTTTTCTTGTGGTCATTGTGAATGTTTTGTGTTTTGGGGGTGGGTTTTATGTCAAGTGCTGTTGCTTTAACTGCAAGGCTCTGGTTTTCTGTGGGGCTGGAAATGCCTGTGAGCTCCTCACAACTCATCCAGCTTCTTTCATACACCCAGCAGTGGTCACCAATCACCTGAGTTGTCCCAGTCCCAAACTTGCTTGAATTCTCTCTTTGGATCCACACCCCATCACTGCAGGAGGTTCATGCATCCATCAGGCTCATGGATGATTGCTGAGGACCATCCAAGTGTGGGCAGTGTAAGAGAGGAGCAGAGCAGGGTCAGCTCATGGGCCATGACTGAGCACAAACACCCCAGCAGCAGCCATTCCCCATCTCCCAGGCTCAGCCATGCCCCCAGCATGCAAATGGCACTGCCATGTATGATTAGTCCGAGGGAAGCCTACCCCCAAAAATCTGCTTCCTATCCCCCCTCAACCCCCAGACATCAACCACATTCCACTTCAGCTCAGACCTGGTTGTAAGGATTTGCTGAAGTCATCAGCCATCACCCTTTACCTCACATCCCCTGACCCTCTTTGCCACACCACACATGGCCAATCACTGTTGCTCAAGGCCTCCCGCTCTTCAGAAGAGTCCTTGAGCTTCTTGGTTCTTCCTGGTGCTTGTTATAATTTTCCTTGCTAGCTCCAGAGCTCATGCTGAGCTTTCTTTATTCATGACAGGGCCTTTGTAACCATCTCTTATGAAGCTGTTGTCTTTTTGTGGTCATCTGTGCAGGTGTTATCACAGAAAAGCACCAAATATATCAAATCTGATGGTGAGTGAATGACAATAAAACCTTGTTGAGTCACTCCCATACCTGGGTCTTTTCATTAAGGAGTTTCTCCTGAGAAAAAGATCCAACACCTGCCACTCTCTGGAAAGGCACATGAGCACCTGGGGACACAAAGGGTGACTTTTGACAGACCATCCTTTATCTGAACCACTTACATAAAAACCTATGGATAGGGTAGTGCAGCAGAGACTGGAGTTTTGAGCCCAATTCAGCTGCCCTGTGTGACAGACTGTAAAATTAATTTACCCCAGGCAAAGAGTTGGTTTTGATTCTCTTAACAACCTGGAGCACCACATGGGTCAGGAGATGAGTCAGGATACTCAGCAAGAATTCACACTTCTGTGTTCTTAAAGTACAGGTGTTCCCTGGAATCTCAGCAGACACGTCACGCTAGTATCTGGGTTCAAGGAGCTGGTCAAGATCCTCGTCTCCATTTCTATAATGATGGTTTTGCTGCCTGGCTGATGTGCAGACTCTGTACATGGATGATGACACCTGTAGAGCAACCTGCTCTGAAAGACCAACAGGATGGGCAGTTCTTTCTGGAAGGGTATTAGGACAGCAAACAAGACGACCCTGGGTTGGGGCAAAAGAAAGGGGATGCAAAAGTTGTGATCAGGGCAGTTTACAGTTACTTGTAAAGCAGCCCTGCACCTCAGGCGAATTATTTCTATGATCAGAGCACCTGAGAGATTTCTCCAAATCAAAAAAATGAAGGGGATGAAAAGATAGCATCATTCAGGCTCAAAGGGCCCTCAGGAGTTGTCTTGACCAGCCTCCTGCTCTAAGCAGGGTCAGACCAGATTAGTGAGGGGTCGATACAAACACATCTTGGTAACTTTCTGATGTAGAGTGGATGCACACTCCTGGGAAACAGCTTCCAGTGCTTGATTGTCCTCATGACTGGAAAGTTTCTTCCTTTCTATAGCACCTTTCCAAGCCCAACCATCGAGATGGGTTCTTACCAATCTGCTTGCACACTGACACAGACCATAATGTCCTACCTTGGACACAAGAATATTGTGGGGGATGATGCTGAGTCCTTGCTGACTTCCAGGTAACAAACCATCAATGTTCTCCCCACATCCACAACCCCGTACTTTCCTCACAGAAAACAAAGAGCACGGACACACACAACGTGCTCTGGGTAAACCCCGTCACCTTCTCTTCCAGACACCCAGAAATGGGGTCCCAGTGGACATGTTCTGGGGCACAGCCCTTAGTTCCCCTGCTCACCCGTTGGCCATTTTGAAAAGTGCATAGACTGTGTGAGAGCTGCCAGTGGTCAGGGAGTCCCCCCAGTCTCCAAGAGCTTTCCAAGGTGGTGCAGAGTGGCCTCCCTGTGACACCGTCCTGCTGTCTCAGCTCCTGGGATGCTGCCCCTGCTGTCCCATAGACTGGAAAGGGTTGTGTTAGTTCCAGTGATCCCTGACTTGATCCCCATCCTCAGCTGATTGTTCTCCAGATTCCTGTCTCCAGTCACACAGTCCTGGGACACATGCGGGTGAAGATGGAGGACAAGAAGACACAGGGATTCTCACCTCTTTCCCTTATTAAATTCATCAATGGCCACGCAGTGTCTTTGTTTCTCCTTTAACTGTTCCTGCAGTAGTAACAGCTCATTATGGGCCCTTGAAGTGCCTTAGAGGTCCAGACTGAGTTCTGATCTGGGCTGTTCTGTGCTTGGAGGCTGCTATCCTTGCAGACCAGATGAACTCACTTCTGCCACCCTGCCTGGCAGTTCATTCCACCCGTGTCACAGCTCTGTCTGCAGCACTGACAGCTCCAGCTCCCCCAGTCAGGTCCCTGGCTGAGGCCATTGCCTCACATCTGGGCTGAACCACCCCAGCTGTGGCACCAGCCCAGCTCTGACCTGCCACAAGAAACCTGGTACCAAGTGTCCAAGAGCCCACGTGTGGGAAGGATTTGCCTCAGAGCACAGACATGACATGGCCAAAGACTGATGAATGTCCCTTTGCACCTAAGAGTATAAAAGCAGAACAAAATGCCTAAGTTCATTCAACTGAAGATATTTCTCCCCCAGTTTGCAGAAATTAGATAATTTGCTGTAGCATTCCTCGTGTCCTATGTAAGGATGGGACAAGAAAATATGATTCTCATAGTGATTTATTTTTTTAAAACTAAATATACAGTACTGGAAAGAAGTGTCTCTGAAGAGGAGAGAGAATCAACATCACTGATTACTTCAACTTTGAAGTTGTGCCCCTGGAGCCCCATAGGCATGTGGAGGGAGCCCAGAGGGGACAGAGAAAGGGACATGAGGGGCTGCTCCTGTGCTGCTGAGCTGGGCTGGGCTCCTGGGACAGAGGGAGCTCCTGGCAAGCGGCAGCGCTGCAGAGAGACATCTCTGCCCAGGAGCAGCTCCTCTGCACAGCGCAGCAGGGCTGAGGGCTCTGCCTGCAGCACCAAAGGCACCAGAGCCAGGCACAGAGAGGGGAAAGGCAATGTAGGTGGCTGCTTGCTGAGGGCTCATTGAGAGACAAATCTTCACAGTCCTTACATGGTAAGTCTCTAGCTGTTGGACAATATTGCTGCAATACCCTAAAGATGATACATCCCACAATTTACAGGATCTGTCAGGTCTCTCTCACAGTATCTCTGCTGTAGAGAACACACTCCAGAGCAGGGCTTCCCTGCGGCATCATCAATGGGAAAGGGCATCATGGCACCTTCTGCTGAGGGTGACTGCAGGGGGAGCTCCCAGGGGTGCCCAGGGCTGTCCTGCAGAGCAGGGTCCCTGCACCCCAGGGCTGTGCCAGGGCAGGGACTCTGCCGCCTGCCAGGGTCAGCGCTCAGCCTGCCCGGGGAGATCCCAACAATAGTGAGGGGAGAAGATGTCACGTGAAGGAGCAAACGCTATAGGGCAGGAAATGTGTTTCTGCTGTGGAGAGGGTGCTCTGTGGGTCAGGGCTGCTCACAGCTCGAGATCACCCCAAGATTTTTCCAAGGGGATGCCTCAAGGACAAGATCAATGCAAGGATTACCAGACAGAAATGGAGCTTTCCTGAGCCTCTCTTTTCAGTTTCCTATCCCAAGGGGTGGGGGTGCAGGAAAGGATAAAGTAAAAATGAGCTCTCATGCTTAAACAAGTCACTGAGACTCCTGAACTGCAACTGTGAGTGATCAGTACATCTGCCAGAAGGCTCATAACATCCCTTCACCACCCCTCTGCCTGTGCACAGCACCTGCATCACCTTTGCTGGACCTATCAGCCTAGTCTGACCTGTCCTGTTTTCCAGCCTGCAAACAGGAAGATGCCCCCAGGCAGTGCCCTGTGAACAGGCAGGATCTGTAGGGCCAGGGGGAGGGCACAGAGGGTGGGATGGGGTCTGTGAGCACTGACAGGGAAGAGACATGGACAGGGAAACACCTCCCAGGGGGAGAATCTCCAGGCAGCAGGGAAATGACCAGAAATGGGAGGAAACTGAACCTGGAATGGTTATGGGAGGGAGAACAGAGAAAAGTCCCTGTGATCCCCTGCAGTGCAGATCCCTCCTGTGAGCAGCCCCTTCCCTCCTGTCCCACCCAGCAAAGCCTCAGGAGACAATCCAGGATACCCAACCAGCACTCACATGCTCTGCACTTAAAGTTCAGGTGTTCCCAGGAATCTCGGCAGACACGTCACGCTGAGATCTGGGTTCAAGAAGCTGGTCAAGAGCCTCGTCTGCATTTCTGTAATGACGGCTTTGCTGCCTGGCTGATGTGCAGACTCTGTACATGGATGCTGACACCTCTTGAACAACCTGCTCTGAAAGGATGAACAAGGTGGTGTTTTCTTTCTGGAAGGGTATTAGGACAGCAAACAAGAGGAAGCTGGGTTGGAGGAAATTAAAAAGGATACAAAGGTTGTGATCAGGGTTGTTTATGGTTACTTGTAAAACAGCCTTGCGCCTCATGTGAATTATTTCTGTGATCAGAGGTAACCTGAGAACTTTCTCCAAATCAGAAACATGAATGGGAAGGAAGGAAGGACAGCATCATTCAGGCTCTAAGGCACCTCAAGAGGTGTCTTGACCAACCTCCTCCTAAAAGCAGGGTCAGACCAGATTAGTGAGTGGTCTAAACAAACACATGGTGTTAACTTTCTGAGGTAGAGTGGATGCACACTGCTGGGAAACAGCTTCCAGTGCTTGACTGTCCTCAGGAATGCAAAGTTTTTGCCTTTATGTACTGTCCTTCTAAGCCAAACCATCCAGATTGCCTTTTACCCATCTACTTGCACACTGACACAGACCATAATATCCTAACTTGGGCACAAGCACATTGTGGGGGATGACGCTGAATGCCTTGCTGACTTCCAGGTAACAGACCACCACTGCTCTGCCCACATCCAAACCCTGTCCTTTCCTCACAGAAAGCAAAGAGGATGGACAGGCACAACCTGCCCTGGGTAAACCCCGTCACCTTCTCTTCCAGACACCCAGAAATGGGGTCCCAGTGGACATGTTCTGGGGCACAGCCCTTAGTTCCTCTGCTCACCCATTGGCCATTTTGAAAAGTGCACACACTGTGTGAGAGCTGCCAGTGGTCAGGGAGTCCCCCCAGTCTCCATGAGCTTTCCAAGATGGTGGAGAGTGGCCTCCCTGTGACATCGTCCTGCTGTCTCAGCTCCTGGGATGCTGCCCCTGCTGTCCCATAGACTGGAAAGGATTGTGTTAGTTCCAGTGACCCCTGACTTGATCCCCATCCACTGCTGGTTGTTCTGCCTCCAGTCACAGAGACCTGGGACACATTGCTGGTGAAAATGGAGGACAAGAGGACACAGGGATTCTCACCTCTTTCCCTTATTAAATTCATCAGTAGCCACACAGTGTCCCTGTTTCTTGTTATTTGTTCCTGCAGTAGTAACAGTTCATTATGGGGCCCTTGATTGCCTTAGAGGTCTGGACTGAGTTCTGTTCTGGACTGTTTCTGTGCTTGGAGGCTGCTGTCCTTGCAGACCAGATGAACTCACTTCTGCCATCCTGCCTGGCAGTTCATTCCACCCGTGTCACAGCTCTGTCTGCAGCACTGGCAGCTCCAGCTCCCCAGTCAGGTCCCTGGCTGAGGACATTGCCTCACATCTGGGCTGAACCACCCCAGCTGTGGCACCAGCCCAGCTCTGACCCGCCACAAGAAACCTGGTACCAAGTGCCCAAGAGCCCATGTGTGCAAAGGCTTTGCTTCAGAGCACAGACATGAGATGGCCAAAGATTGATGAATGTCTCTCTAGACCTGGGAGTATAAAACCAGAACAAAATGCGTACATTCCTTCAACTGAAGATATTCCTCCCTCAGCTTGGAGAATTCAAATCATTTGCTGTAACATTCCTGGTGTCCTGTCTAATGATGGGAAAATAAAAGATGATTCTCATACCAATTTATTGCTTAATACAAAGAACACAATGCTGGAAAGAAGTGTTGCTGCAGAGGAGAGAGAATCAACATCACTTATTAATTGAGGTTATTTCAAAGGATGTGTCCCTGGAGACCCAGGGGCACCTGGAGGGAGCCCAGAGGGGACAGAGAAAGGGACACCATGGGCTGCTCCCGTGCTGCTGAGCTGGGCTGGGCTCCTGGGACACAGGGAGCTCATGGCCAGCGGCAGCACTGCAGAGAGACAGCTCTGCCCAGGAGCAGCTCCTCTGCACACGCAGCAGGGCTGAGGGCTCTCCCTGCAGCACCGAGGGCAGAGGAGCCAGGCAGAGAGAGGGAAATGCAGTCTGGGGTGGGAGGATGCTGAGAGATCACTGGAAATGAAATCTTCTAGGATATTAAGCATGTGGCTGCAGAGCATTGCATCTGCAAATCTTGGCAGGATCTCAGACAGCTGTCACATTGCAGAGCCTATGAGAGATGTAAGTACAGCTCTCAGAGATTCTCTGATGCGGAGGAGAGGATGTGCTGCAGAGCAGGGATTGCCTTCTGCACTGTCAGAGTGACAAGACGTGAATGCTGCGTTCTCACAAGGGTGGCTGTGGGGTGTAAATGTAAATGTGCAGGCAGGGGTGCCAAGGGCTGTCCTGCAGAGCAGGGTCCCTGCAGCCCAGGGCTGTGCTGGAGCAGGGACTCTGCCGCCTGCCAGGGTCAGCGCTCAGCCTGCCCAGGGAGATCCCAACAACACTGAGGGGAGACGCTGTGGGCGGAAGGAGCGACCCCCAGCAGGGCAGGGCAGGGTCCTTCTGCTGCTGGGTTCTCTGTGGGTCAGGGCTGCTCACAACTCCAGCTCACTGCAGAGTGCTTCCAATTGGAGGTTTCAAAGAGAAGATCTATACAGGTGTTACCGTAAAGATAATGCTGCTGTGGAGAGAATTCAGAAACCTCTGTATGATCCCCTGCAGTGCAGATTTATCCTCTGAGCGGCCTCCTTGGCTCCTCTCCCACCCAGCAAAGCCTCTGCCCTCAGGGCCGGGGGCTCCAAGGCATGAAGCAGCTCCTGTGCAGTCAGAGCTCCAGTTCCTCTGCAGAGCACAGGGGCTGAGAGCAGCTGCCCGGCAATGTTGGTGTCTGGGAGGTGGCTGCACAGCTGGGGAAGGGTGATGCTGTCTGAGTGCCCGGCTGCCTCTGCCCTGGCCTCTCTCACACCCACCCTCACCGCATTGTCCTTCTTGCTCCCCTGCTCTGGGTCACTGCTGTTGGGATCTTGTTCTTGCTCTCAGGCTCTCTGGGGATGGCAGTTTCAGCTGCAGAGTCACAGCCTGATCTTGTGGGTCCTTTCCTGCAGGTGTGTCCATGGGAACATGTGTCCCAGCTTTGTTCTGACCTGTGGGGTGTGGGCAATGCAGTCTGGGGCAGGGTAATGAGCTGAGTCTCCCTGAATCAAATCACATTATTAGGACATTTTGCTATGTCTTTGAGGTTTCCTTCTAAGCTGTAAGCTCCACATCAGGATGCAGACCTGTGCTATAGCACCTTAGTGTTATCTGAGAAACATATAGATGTTACATCATTGAAAATGCTGTTTGGTTTGAGAAATGAGCCACGTCTGTCTTGGGCTAAATGTGGGGTGCTATCTTAGGAAAGGGTGAGATGTCATGGCTCCATATGGCAATGCTGAACCCCAGGACTGTCCCTTGCCCCCCATTACCATGACCCCCTGCAGCAGAGCAGGGCTGACTCCTCGGCAGCCAGCGGGCACAGGCCCTGCTCCTCACGGCACCTCCAGCCAGCACCACCCAGGGCTGAGACACGGAGCTGGAGGAAGGTCTGGAAAAGGACAAGGGGTGTGGAGCCAGGGAGGGTGTGTGAGAAATGGCTTTGATTTTGGTCAGAGAAATCTCCCCTAAATCCTCACTGTCTTTTCCTCCTTGCACAGGTCCTCATGCCCACAGACAGCAAATGTTCAACAGCAGCTCCATCACCCAGTTCCTCCTTTTGGCATTCGCAGACACACGGGAGCTGCAGCTCTTGCACTTCTGGCTCTTCCTGGGCATCTACCTGGCTGCCCTCCTGGGCAACGGCCTCATCATCACCACCATAGCCTGGGACCAGCACCTCCACACCCCCATGTACTTCTTCCTGCTCAACATCTCCCTCCTCGATATGGGCACCATCTCCAGCATTGTCCCCAAGTCCATGGCCAACTCTCTGTGGGATACCAGGGTCATTTCCTATGCAGGGTGTGCTGCACAACTCTTTCTTTTTTTCTTTTTAGCTTCAGCAGAATATTCTCTCCTCACCGTCATGTCCTACGACCGCTACGTTGCCATCTGCAAACCCCTGCACTACGGGACCCTCCTGGGCAGCAGAGCTTGTGTCCACATGGCAGCAGCTGCCTGGGCCACTGGGTTTCTCAATGCTCTGCTGAACACAGCCAATACATTTTCACTGCCACTGTGCAAGGGCAATGTCCTGGACCAGTTCTTCTGTGAAATCCCCCAGATCCTCAAGCTCTCCTGCTCACGCTCCTACCTAAAGGAAGTCAGGCTTCTCGTGCTTAGTATATCAGTAGTATTTGGGTGTTTTGTGTTCATTGTGCTGTCCTATGTGCAGATCTTCAGGGCCGTGCTGAGGATCCCCTCTGAGCAGGGACGGCACAAAGCCTTTTCCACCTGCCTCCTTCACCTGGCCGTGGTCTCCCTGTTTGTGAGCACTGCCATGTTTGCCTACCTGAAGCCCCCCTCCATCTCTTCCCCATCCCTGGATCTGGTGGTTTCTGTTTTGTACTCACTGGTGTCTCCAGCAGCGAACCCCCTCATCTACAGCATGAGGAACAAGGAACTCAAGGAGTCTATAAGGAAACTGTTGATTGTTTTCTTTTCAAAAGCAGTAACGAACTGACCTCCTTCTTCTGCATGTCACTTGCAATAACGTATTACTTGTTCAGCCTGAGTTCTGTAGGTGGTTGTTTTTGTTTTGTTTTGTTTGTTTAATTGTTTGTTTGTTATCTTTGGTGTTTGCTCTTCTTGGTTGTATTAATGCTATCCACATTGTCATCTTATGGCTGTGTCCATGTTTACCTGTCTGGTGTGTCCCGTCGTCTTTGTGTAAATGAGGAGCCGTACTCTCTATGTGTATAAAATGAAATAAAGGACCCCACACTGAGTTGTTTGCCCAGAATCCTCTCTCTGAGATCTCTGGAGCTGCAGAAGCCATGTCTGTGTGCTGAGGGGGAGTGTGTAGGAGCCGCCCTGAGCTGGGTCTTCCTCCCATCCTGACCAACATGAATCTGCGGACTCCCCCACGGCCCTGGGCACCACAGTCCACTTGCTCTGCAGTGCAGCACTGTCAAGTTGGGGTTGTATGGAGCATGGAAAGAGGGTGCAGGAACAACCAGAAAAGTCAGCATAGCTCAGCTCTCTTGGGAAAGGGCTCTGTGGGGAGATGGGATTTTCAAGGAGAAGCGTGTGGCACGGAATGTGTGCAGAAAAGAGGTGGAAAGAGGAACTCTTTGCTGCAGGTGGCAGCCTGGGGCAGGTGGCCCTGGCACTGTGGCAGCAGGACCTTCCTGAAGATCCCCTAGGCCAAACGTCTCATGCTGTCCTGGGGGGCAAGTCTGGACCTGGGTCTGCGAGCTGCCTGGGCTGGAGATCCTCTCAGCATGCCGGCTGGATGAACATTCTCACTGCCCTTCATTCTCACTGGTCCCCACTGCTGTGGGACCAGTTCCAGTGTGGCTGCTCTGCCGGGCTGGGCTGGGGAGAGGGCAGGGGCGTGGCAAAATTCAGGAGGGGGTGGGAGGGCTGAACTGGCAAATGCCCCAGAGAAGAAAACACCAGTGAACAGCTGAAGTGTGTGAGTGTGCAGGGCTGGCACACAGCAGTGTCCCATCCCAGCCAGGTCTCCTGGGAGAGCCCTGAAGGACCAGCAGAGCAGGGTCTGGTGTGTCCCCATGTTCATGGGACTGTCCTGGGGCAGCTTCCCCAGTCATCACAGACCAACCCCTCAAAACCACCATTTCCTGCACTGGCCCTTCACCCCAGCTGAGAGAGGTTGTTCATCCCTCAACGCAAGGACACTAGGTCAGAATCCAGTGTTTCCATTGCACGGATGAGATATGAGCATGCATATCATGTACATAAGATGAACCCGACTCAGTACAAACACCATCAACTATTCCTGCCAGTTCCATGAAGGCCTGTGGGACAATCAGTCACAAGGTCACTTCATGTTGCCAGTAACATCCCATGGGAGACGAACTGAATGCAGCACTGGGATGTGCTTCCTTAAACTCAGGTCCCCATGTCCATTCCTCATGACGTGGGACATGAGGATGGCCACACAGAGGGATCTGGACCTGCTGGATCATGGGGCTGAGGCCAATTGTCTGAGGCTTAACAAGGCCAAATGCTGGGTTCTGCACTTGGGTCACAAGAACCACATGAACGCTACAGGCTCAGGGGAGAGTGGCTGGAAAGCTGCCTTGTGGAAAGGGATCTGGAGGTGTTGATTGACAGCGGCTGAACATGAGCCAGTGTGTGCCCAGCTGGCCAAAAAGGCCAACAGCATCCTGGCTTGTATCAGGAATAATGTGGGCAGCAGAACTAGAGAAGTGATTGCCCCACTGTTCTCGGCACTGGTGAGCCCCCATCTTGAATCCTGTGTTCAGTTTTGGGTCCCTTATTTCAAGAAGGACGTTGAGGTACTAAAGAGAGTGCAGAGGAGGTGACAAAGCTGCTGAGGGGCTGGAGCACAAATGTGATGTGGTGTGGTTGAGGGAGCTGGGGCTGCTCAGCCTGGAGAACAGGAGGCTGAGGGGAGACCTTCTCACTGTCCACAATTGCC
Organism: Patagioenas fasciata; assembly: GCF_037038585.1. NCBI lineage: Eukaryota > Metazoa > Chordata > Aves > Columbiformes > Columbidae > Patagioenas > Patagioenas fasciata. The sequence continues at coordinate 2,724,222 of NC_092528.1, forward strand.
TGAAAGGAGGTTGGAACATGGATGTTGTTGTCTCTTCTCCCAAGTAGGAAGTGATATGGGAGGAGGTAATGGCCGCAATTTGCACCAGGGGAGGTTTCCTGTCTGTTATGTCACCCTTGCCTGTGATTCTGGAGTGTGTTTTCAAAATGACAGTGCAACCGAGGAGGTCCTGGCATCCGTCAAACCCATCTTCAAGAAAGGCAGGAAGGAGAGTTGGGAGAGTCACAGGATGGTCAGCCTGCCTCTGTCCCTGGGAAGGTGATGGGACAAGTCCTCCTGCAACCATCTGCAGGCACGTGAAAGGAAAGAAAGGGACTTGTGAAACAAAATGGGCAGGGGAAAGAAACGCATGTTGTGTGTGTGAAATTGTGCCAGGCCTTGGACATAGTCTCTTGTGGTGTCCTTATAGCCAGATTGGTGCTGTCTGGGCTGAAGAACTGGATACTTGGTGGGAAGTTGACTGCAATATCAAGCCCAAATATAATCTGTGATGCAGTGTCCTCTGTGCAGTTACTTGTGTCATCCCTCAGTGACCAGCATCTGGGCCAAAACTGCTGAAGGTCTTTATTCTCCCTTCTGTGCTGTGATCCAGATGACACAAAGCTGAGCGGAGACCTTGAACAACCTCACCTGGTCACCCTGCTTTGGGAAAGAGAGTGAAACAAGATGATGCTCAGGGCTCTCTTCAAACCTGACTGACTCTCTGATTCAATGAATCTTTCCCCTGGACATGTTTTTGAAGATGGAATATCTGCAGAAAAACAACAACAACAACAAACAACAACAATAACCAGCAGCTCAAGGATGCCCTGTGGAAAGTCTTATCTTAGTCTGTTATGAAGCAACAAACTGCCCATCTGCTTCTATATAGGAGTTTTAATGAAACTAATTATAGGTGCAGCCTGTCATCTCTATATTTTCTTGGTGGTGTTTTTTAAATTGTGATAATGCTGCCATTAAATTGTGATAATGCTTTTCTGCTTTTCTTTTATAATCACTGGCCATGCTCTTTGTGTCTTTAAACAAAGTAAAGAGCCCTGTAGTGACTCTTTATCATGGGATCCTTTCACCAAGGCCTTTTTGAAGCTGCAGAGGCAGTTCCTGTGTGCATGGGAGGAGGGAAAAAGAGCTGGAAGGGAGCACCAACGCTTGGTCTTCCAGAGCTGTTCTGGTTCCACTCCCACAGTCTCCTTCTTATCCCTTGTGTCGGTGCAAGGCCTGAGTGCTCTGGCAGCTTGGTCCCCGTCCTGCTGTGTGTCAGTGCTGTGAGCGCAGGCAGGGACAGGCAATGGGCACTTGTGTCACACAGCCAGCCTTTGTAACAGTACTTCTATAAAGAACAGTGATCTTCCTAGGGCAGTGGCAGAAGACTTTGGACTTCTTGAAATTTTTGTCAAGAACATGCACAAGAAAATGACCCACAGATGAAACACCATTGTACAGCTGAACAGTGTGTGTGTGCAGGGCTGGCACACAGCAGTGTCCTCTCACAGCCAGGCCTCCTGCCAGAGACCTGCAGGACCAGCAGAGCAGGGGCTGGGCTGTGCCCCTGTGCACTGGACTCCCAGGGCAATCATCATGGGCTGGCCCCTCACAACCACCATTTCCAGCACTGACCTCTCACCCCAGCTCAGAACTCTTTGTCCCTCCATGGAATTACACTGAATGAATAGGTCAGAGGTCCATGTTTGCATTGTACAGATGAGATGTGAGCATGCACATCATGTATGTGAGGTGAGATGAACCCAGGTGAACACTAAGGACATTAGCTAACCCTGGGGGTTCCATGAAGGCCTGTGGGACAGACAGTGTCTCAAGATCACTTCACGTTGGGAGTAACAGCCCATGGAAAACCACCCAATGGGATCTTCTTCCTTAAACTGAGGTCCCCGTGTCCATTCCTCATGACGTGGGACTTCTCAGCTCAGTGCAGAGCAGGGTGACAACCACAGGGCTGAGGTGTCTGCCATCCCTTTGGAGTAGCAACAGGAGGCCAGAGAGAAACTGAGACTATGGCCTCTATGTGTAAAAGGGACAGACTCTGTCTCTGAGCATCCCTGGGTGCAGAAGGAGTCCAAGAGACCAGCTCAGATGTGGACACCTGACAGATCCTGACATTTCTGTGTGTGACTCCAGGAACAAACCCCACTGGATCAGTGAGATTCATCTTAGCTGCCTTGGACAGGATCTTTTCAAATGCTCCAGTCTGCTCTGTCACCCTTTCTTGTGATTCCAGGTTGTGATGTCAAAAGGGCCATAGAAACCAGAATGGTTTTTGGGTCCTTAGAAATCTCAGACCTCAAACCCATCTTCAAGATGAGCAGGAATAGGAACTGGGAGAATGACAGGCTGGCCACCCTTCCTCCCATCTTGGGAAGGGAATGGGACACGTCTTCCTGCAGCCATTTCCAGGAATGTGAAAGACAAGGAAGGGATTGCTGAACCCAAATGGACGGGGGAAAGAAAGGCATGTTGTGTACAGGGTGTTTGCAAGGCTCAGCCATGGTCTCCTTCTGGCCAGAGTGGTGCTGATGGGGCTCAAGAAGTGGATGCTGGGTGGGAAGTTGGCTGAACCATCAAGCCCAAACATCATCAGTGGTACAAAGTCCTCTGTGCAGCCAGTTACTGGTATCACCTATCAGTGACCAGCACTTGGACAACACTGTTGAACATCTTTATTCTCCCCTTCTGAGATGTAACACAGTGCACTTTCAGTGCCTTTGAGGATGATGCAAACCTGTGTGGAGGCCTTGAGCAACCTCACCTGGTTCACCCTGCCGTGAGCAGGACAGTGAGACAAGACGAGTGAGACGAGGGCTCTCTGAAAACCTGAGGTTTTCTCTGATTTGACAGAATTTTTGCCTTGGAGATGTTTCTGGAGAGACAATAGGTGGAAGAATAGAAAAAAAAAAAAAAGAAAAAGAAAAAGAAAATAATGGAGAAAAGTAAAAGGGGATTACTAGAAGGCATTAGCATAAATACAGCAGTTCCAGTGAGGAGTGCTTTTCACTCACATTTTTAGTAGAAAATGTATTTGACAAATCTGAACACAGAGAGGAAGGGAGATGGGTGTCTGCAGCCTGGAGTGAAAGAGGGGCAGGTGTAGGACCGTGTAGAACACACTTCAGTCTTGGTCAGGTCCTGGGTGCTAAGGCCGGGGATGGATGGGTGTGGTATTATGAGGTCAGTAGGAAGCCAATGGCTGTGGAGGGCACTGTGAGGTCACTTCTGCCTCTGCAGGGGATAGGCCAACAGCAGGAACATGGCTGGGAAAGGACTGTGAGGTCACACACACCAGACGAGCAATCGGGCCCAATCAGCATGGCTTTGTGAAAGGCAGGTCCTGCTTGACCACCCTGATCTCTTTCTATGACAAGGTGACCAGCTGAGCAGATGAGGGAAAGTCTGAATCCACCACACAGGCTGTGGGTGTTGTGTCCTTAGACTGCAGTAAAGCCTTTGACACCGTATCCCACAGCATGTCCTGGAGAAGCTGCAGCTCATGGCCTGGATGGTGTATCTGCGATGGGTAAAGAACTGGCTGGAAGGCCAGGCCCAAAGAGTTGTGGTGAATAGAACCAATTCCAATTGGTGGCCGGTCAGGAGTGGTGTCCCCAGGGCTCAGTATTGGAGGCAGTTCTGTTTGATCTCTTTATCAGTGATCTGGACAAGGGGATCGACTGCACCCTCAGTAAGTTTGCAGATCACACCAAGTTGGGTGTGAGTGTTGATCTGCTGGAGCATGGGAAGGCCATACAGAGGGATCTGGACCATCTGGATTGTTGGGCTGAGGCCAATTGTCTGAGGTTTAACAAGTCTAAGTGCCAGGTCCTGCACGTGGGTCACAACAGCCCCAGGTAGCGCTACAGGCTCGGGGAAGAGTGGCTGGAAAATTGCCTGGTGGAAAGGGATCTGGGGTGTTGATCGACAGCAGCTGAACATGAGCCTGTGTGTGCCCAGTTGGCCAAAAGGGTCACCAGCATCCTGGCTTGTATCAGGAATGGTGTGGCCAGCAGGACTAGAGTGACTGTGCCACTGTACTTGGAACTGGTGAGGCTGCAGCTTGATTCCTGTGTTCAGTTTTGGGCCCCTCATCATAAGAAGGACATTGAGGCACCAGAGAGAGTGCAGAGGAGGGAAGGGAGCTGGTGAGGGGCTGGAGCACAAGTGTGATGAGGAGCGGTTGAGGGAACTGGTGGGTTCAGCCGGGAGAACAGGAGGCTGAGGGGAGACCTTATCTCTGTCTACAACTGCCTGAGAGGAGGAGGGGGTTGGTCTCTTCTCCCAAGTAGCAAGTGATTGGATGAGAGGAAATGGCCTCAAATTGTGCCAGGGAAGGTTCAGGTTGGCTATTGGGAAAAAATTCCTCCTGGAAAGGCCTGTTAGGCACTCGAACAGGCTGCCCAGGGCAGTGGGGGAGTCACCATTCCTGCAGGGGTTTATGAGATGTTTAGACGAGGTTCTTAGGGACATGGTTTAGTTCTAGATTTAGGTTGTGGTTGGACTCAATGATCCTGAGGGTCTTTTCCAACAGAAATAATTCTATGATTCTATGTTATCAACTGGAATATTCTTCTATCACATCTTCTAAGTGCTCTTCACATATCTGCCTCTTCACCTACAGTCCTGAAACTTAACTAATTAGATGCAGAAGTGTTGAATACTAATTGTAAATGATGAAAACACCTTTGCTCTATCAGTCTATCTCAGGTACCTGGGGACCTCTTGAGGTTTGCACTGGGTGCTTATAGTGAGACCATGGAGCTCAGCCCGAAAACACGAGAACTCCCCTCAAAACTGAAAAACCAAACCCAACCAAACTAAACCAAAGCAACAACAACAAGGACAAGAAACCCACACTTTTTAAATCAGATGAAATAATTCAATATTTTCAATAAAATGTCTGTGAAATTGCTATCCTGCTCAAATATGAATTTTCAGAATGTGTATGAACTGTGGGAGATGAAACATTGGCCTTTCCCTGTGCTTGCATTGCCAGAACTCTGTCTATCACGATGTGTACTTAATCCCCTGCACATCCAGGAGTTACTACCTGTCCTTATCCAGCTCACCATGTCTGAACTCATCTCTTCAGAAGCCTGTCTGAACATTTGCACTTTACATGGCTCCCCAGAGGTTCTTCACCTCTCACTCTTTGCTCATTCAGAGCCTCTCAGCTCTCACTCTGCTTTGAGCTTCAGGCAGGTAAAGTCTTTCAGCAGTTTTTCTCATACTCCCTCTAGGTAACTCTTCAACTATGGCAATGGACCTCGCTGGAAACTACTTAATTTAACCATAGAACTGAGAAACATCATTCAGTTCAATTTTGGAAGTTTTTTGGGGTTTTTCCCTGCTTTTTTTGTTTCCTCTAATTAAAAATTCCCCGGTGCCTGTTTACATCCAGTCCTCTAAGGAAACATGAAGCAATTCCTGCAAAGAAGCTGTAACAATCAGTGCAAACTTCAGTGCAGATTTTGATGTAAAGAAATGTGCTGTAAATCCCAGGGCCAATGAGCAGAACAGGGAGTTTGGGGAGCTGATTATAGATTTCCTGCTAACAATTTGAGTAGAGAAGCATTCTTCACAGGAACTGCTCTGTTTATTTGACACCTTTCAGGTCTCCTACTCTACCTCTTTTTTTGTTTTGTTTTGTTTTTTTTCTTGTTCCTCCACCTATTCCTTCTTCCAAAACCTTTCCAAGGGAAAGATTCCTTGAATCACAGAGTAACTCAGGTTGAACATCATCTTGTCTCAGTGTCCTGCTCCGGGCAGGGTGAACCAGCTGAGGTTGTCCAAGGCCTCTGCCCATCTTTGCACCATCCACAAAGGAGCTGAAGGTTCACTCCGTCACATCATACAGGGGAGAATAAAGATGTTCAACAGTGTTGGCCCAAGTGCTGGTCCCTGAGGGATTCCTCTGGTAACTGGTCTATGGGGCACTTTTACCACTGCTGACATTTGGGCTCTATGGGGTCTACAGATGCTATATAAAATGCTGTGTAAAAGGATGTGCTCATTTTTTTGTGACAGTAGTGTATTGAAATATTAAAATGTCATGAGTTTGCCAGTTTAAGAGTTGGGGCGTTCAGCTGGAGAAGAGAGGCTCCTGGGAGACCTTATTGCAGCCTTTCTGGGCTGAAAAGGGACCGATAAGAACGATGGGGACAGACTTTTGAGCAGGGCCTGTTGTGTAGGACAAAGGGTGATGGTTTAAACTAGAATAGGAGAGAGTCAAGGAATGAAATGAGGAAGAGATGTTTTACACTGAGGGTGGTAAAACACTGGGACAGGTTTCCCAGAGAGGTGGTGGATGAACCATCCCTGGAGACATCTCAGGCCAGGCTGGACGGGGCTCTGAGCAACCTGAGCTGGTGAAGATGTCCCTGATCACCGAAGGGAGTTGGACCAGATGGGCTGTGAATGTCACTTCCAACTCAAACTGTTTTGTGATTCTAGGATTCAGTGACAGGAAAGACTGGATGCATCGATGCTTGATTGCTGGAAAAGGCCTTGTCTGGCGTGTGCAAGCTGGGCCGGCAGCTTCACCCAGCAGCTCTCCCCACCCGAGTGGAGAGCTGACCCACTTCTGTACAACCAACCCTGCTCCTGCCCCACAGTGCCCAGAGGATGCTGCCCAGGGCCCCAGGATGGGGATGCTGTGAAGGGGATCCCCCCTCAGAAAGTCAGGGAGAGTTGCAGGGCACAAAGATGATGAAGGGAGTGGAGCATGTCCCATGTGAGGAGGTGATTGTGGTGCCATTTTGAGCCCTGAGGTGATGCTGGTGCCATCAGACGCCCTGAGGTGATTCTGGCACCACTATTTTAAGGCAGCTTGGGTGTCACTCCCTTGTTCTCCTCTCTGCCCTGGGGAGACCACACCTGGAATATTGTGTCCAGTTGTGGCCCCTCAGTTCCAGGAGGACAGGGAACTGCTGGAGAGAGTCCAGCGCAGCCACCAAGATGCTGAAGGGAGTGGAGCATCTCCCGTGTGAGGAAAGGCTGAGGGAGCTGGGGCTCTGAAGCTGGAGAATTGGAGACTGAGGGCTGACTCATTCCTGGGGATCAATATGGAAACGGGGAGTGTCAGGAGGATGGAGCCAGTCTCTTCTGGGTGACAACCAGTGACAGGACAAGGGGCAATGGGTGCAAATGCAAACTGGAACACAGGAGGTTCCACTGAGAAAGGAGAAGAAGCTTGTTCATGGTGAGGGTGTCAGAGCCTGGCCCAGGCTGCTCAGGGAGGTTGTGGAGTCTCCTTCTCTGCAGACATTCAAACCCGCCTGGACACCTTCCTGTGGAACCTCAGCTGGGTGTTCCTGCTCCAGCGAGGGGATTGCACTGGACAACTTTCCAGATCTCTTCCAACCCCTGACATTCTGGGATTCTGAGATCTCGTCCCCCAGTCTGTCTGTACAGCCAGGGTTGCTGTGTCTCAGGTGCAAAATGCTACCCCCGGTATATCTGACAGCCTTTGTGCTCACTTCTGTTAATCTCATCTCACGTACATGATGTGCATGCACACATCTCATCTGTAGAACACAAACATTCTTCTTCTTACCAACTCACTCAGTGTCTTTCCATGGAGGGACAAAGAACCGCTCTGAGCTGGGGTGAGAGGCCAGTGATGGAAATGGACATTGTGAGGGATTAGTCCATGATGATTGGGGCGGATTGCGTTGGGTGTCCAGTGCACAGGGGCACAGCCCAGCCCCTGCTCTGCTGGTCCTGCAGGTCTCTGGCAGGAGGCCTGGCTGTGAGAGGACACTGCAGGAGGTTCTGAGAAAAGTTTGAATGAAGACCTAAGCCTTTCTTTCTGGAAAGGCTGTTCTGAGGCCAGCTCTGCCACACAATCCCCATCGCCTGTCCCTGCTTGCCATGACAAGTGATACACAGCAGGATGGTGACAAAGGTGCCAGAGCACGCAGTGCTGGTGCTCCCTGGCAGTGCTGCCATACTGGACTCTTTTCCTCTCCATCCAGACACACAGGAACTGTCCCTGCAGCTCCAAAAAGGCCTTGGAGTTAGGATGTCACCAGAAAAATATTTCCTGAAGGGCCCTTTGTTTTGCTTACACACAGAGAGCACCATTCCTCATTGTCACAGTCACTCAGTGAGAAGAGCAGGCAGTGAATTTCAAAGGGACTTAAAACATTATCACAATAAAAAAAAACACAACTAGAGAAAAAAAGTACTGCAGACAGGATGAACCTGCAATGAGTTAGACTATAACTCTTACGTAGAAGAAGATAGATACAGCTTATAGCTTCAGAAGAAATCGAGTCATATGTTTCTGCAGGGCGTCGTTGAGCTCCTGGTTCCTCATGCTGTAGATGAGGCGGTTCACTGCTGGAGGCACCACTGAGTACAGAACAGACACCACCAGGTCGAGGGATGGGGAGGAGATGGAGGGGGGTTTCAGGTGGGCAAACATGGCAGTGCTGACAAACAGTGAGGTCACGGCCAGGGAGGCAGGTGGAAAAGGCTTTGTGCCGTCCCTGCTCAGAGGGGATCCTCAGCACGACCCTGAAGATCTGCACATAGGACACCACAATGAACACAAAACACCCAAATGCTAAACAGTCACCAACCACAATAAGCCCAAGTTGCCTGAGGTAGGAGAGCTTGAGGATGTGGGGGATTTCACAGAAGAACTGGTCCAGCCTCATGAGATAAATGCTTCTTTTCAGGGGTACTTGGAGAGATCATTCTTGTGCTTGGAGCAAGTTGTCCTGTAAGGCTTGTTTAGGTTTCCTGAGCTCCTTCACTCTTCAGATCTACTTCCAGGCCACCACCTCTATTGGCCGCCATCCCCCAGTATGTCAAAGTCTTCTCCTCTGGAGCCCACCAGCCTGTGCTCTGCTGCTGGCCTTCCTCCCTCCCCTCTGGCGCCTGGGACCCCACTGTTTCCGGGTCACAACAGCCAAGGTGGACACTGATGTTCACATTCCTCACCACCTCTTCCTTGTTTCCCAGTTCCAGATCCAGGTGAGCATCACCCTTGTTGGCCCATCAGGCAGACATGTTAAGCAGTTGGCCCAAGATCCTCCTGACTGTTGGAACCTGCAGCTTTGCCTGGCCAGTGAATGTCAGGGCAATTACAGTCACCCATAGGAACCTGCTCATTGACTGGAGACATCCTCCTTGAGTTGTCAACAGAAGATCTTTTCCATTTCTTCTCCATAATCAAGTAGTTTGTAACACCCAAAACATTGTCACCCTGCACTGGGTTTACAAGGCAAAATCTTAGAACTGGGGGTGAGTGTGTCTGTGCTACAGTTGTCACCTCTCTGAGAAGACAACAGGACGTTCACCAACGTCAGACAGAACTGATTTCAGCTGCTCCAAGATGGACCCACTCCTTGCCAAATCTGAGCCACTCAGTGATGCTGGCAGCACCTCTGGGATATTGTATTTGAGAAAGGGTAAAAAACGCTGCACAACAGCAGGTGGGAGAGAGGAGGGAGGAAAGGTGAGAGAAAAGCAGTGCAGACACCAAGGTCATATCCCATAGGACCCAAGCAGGTCCCTCAGCAGGCCAAAGCTTGCTCTCCTGAAATCCTGCTCTTGGCCTTGTGATCATCTCCCAGGAGCCTCAGCTCCACTGTCCCCTCCCTGACTGTTCCATCCTGACCAACTCTTTCTGGTTTGTAAGTGTGAAGTCCCACAGGGCACCTCACCCCACTGACCCATCAGTCACCCATGTCAGGAAGATGTTGTCAATGAGCTCCAAACACTCCTGGATGGCTGGTGCCTTGCAGATATTGGGATATCTCAGGTCTGCCAGGAGGACACAGCCCTGGAAACATGAGGTTTCTTTCATTTGTCTGAAGGAGGCCTCATCTCATTCCTCTTCCTGACCAGTGAGTCAGTAGCTGATGTCCAGTGACCACAACATTGCCCATGATGTTCTGCCCTCTCATGGTGACTCCTCAACGTTCAGCTGACATTGTCTGTCCCCAGGCAGAGCTCCATACATTCCTGCTGTTCTCTGACATAAAGGACAACTTGCACTTGGAGTCCAGACGTGACATTATGAGTACCGGGACCCCAAGACCCCACAGTTTCTCCAGGAGATGCTATTTATAGTGCCCTGCAGCTCCTTATCTTGTTATCTTGGGAGACACACCCTCGTCAGGACAAGCCCTCTACATGCAAACAATAACAGCTGAGCAAATGGAGCTTCAGTCCAGGGAGAGTCACACCTTTGAGGAAATCTGGGATTCACCCATTAGAAAGCTCTTCAGTTTTACAAGGAGAAGTGAAACATTCTGCATAAGGGTAGGAGAATTACCCCACCCACCAGGACAGAGCAGGACCCGACATGCTGAGCAGTGACCCTGAGGAGAAGGGCCTGGGCACTCCAAGGTCCCCACACCAGCCCGTGGTGCACGCTCACCATGAACAAGGCAGCTGCACACGGGGCTGCATGAGGAGGAGCGTGGGGACCCAGACACCCGGAGTTCTCATCCCATTCGGTTCAGCACTGGTGTGACCCCACACACACGGGGGTGTGCCAGTGTGCGGCTTCCCAGTTTGGAGAAGCAGGGAGGAACTGGAGGGTGCAGGGCTCTGCCAAGGCAGGTTCAGCACCTTGTGCACATGGTGTGGGATGCTGAGGGACCTGGGCTGCTTTGGCCCAGCAGCGCTGGGGAGGCTGCAGCAGTGCAGGAGTCGCCTGAGAGTGCTTGAAGGGTGGTTTCAGAGATGGTGGAGGTTTTCTGCATAGTGGGAAAGAGCATGAGAAAGGAATAATGGCCCAAAGTGCAGCTGGGGAGGTCCAGGCTGGACATGAGCAGCAAGGAATGTGACTGGAAGGGCAGTGCTGTGGTGGAGCAGGTGAGCAGAGGGAGTCTGCATCAGCCCAGGGCTTTGTGCTTCAAGGAACAGCTGGGGAGGATGCAGAGATCTCAGCAAAGGAAGGAAGATGCTCAGACAAGAGCAAGGTGGGGCAGCAGGGGGGATGTCTGCAGCCTGCAGGGAAAGAGGTGCAGGGGATGCCACAGCACACGACAGGCTGTGGTGGAGATGAGCAAGGGATGTAAAGAGGCTGAAAGCCCCAGCAGACATGAGCTCCTTCTCCCCTTGGCTATGGCTGTTGTCTGCACCTCTGATGCCTGTGAGGAGACGCCTTGTCCTTCCAGCACAGGGGCCTCATGGCCTTCTTGTCCCCAGCCAGGAACCTGGGAGGTGTGGGACCATAGTCCTGCCCTTGGCCTTGCACAGCCCCACATCACACTGTCCCAGGATGGGTGCATGGCAACATTAGTGGACAGGATCTGCCTTCGAAGGGGCTGGGGGTCAGGTCTTGAGCCTTTGCTTAATGAAACACATACAGGTTTACTCATCCTCTAAGAGAACTTCACCTTGCTTTTCCTGACCTGTTGTCACTGCATCCCGTTTTCTTCTCTAACCAGACCCCAGGATCAGTTCCTCAGTAGTGATCCTCAGTGCGACTCATAAACATTGCAAGAAAGTTTGGAGTTTGGATCTGACTTCTTGAGAGGTTTCATCAGCTTCCCCTCGGGGTCTGAGGCCCATGGACTCAGCACCAAACCCACCAGAGGGTTCATTAAAGCGCCTTGGGCTGCTCCTGTGCTGCTGAGCTGGGCTGGGGTCCTGGGACAGAGGGAGCTCCTGGCAAGCGGCAGCGCTGCAGAGAGACAGCTCTGCCCAGGAGCAGCTCCTCTGCACAGCGCACCAGGGCTGAGGGCTCTACCTGGGGACCTCAGGGAGATGAGCAAGGCAGAGAGAGATTAAAGGTGGTCAGGATTGGGAGGATGACTGAGAGCTCACTGGAGGAGAAACCTTTGCAGCCCTTGCCGTGGTAAGTCTCTGGGTGCAGGGCAATGCAGCTGTAGCTCCTGGAGGCATCTCCTAAAACTGGCACAGGCACAGCTGGTGGGATCTGTCAGGGCAGGGATCTTTATCAGAAGCTTTGAAAATCTGAGAAGCAAGTTGTGCACCCAGGGGTGCCCAGGGCTGTCCTGCAGAGCAGGGTCCCTGCACCCCAGGGCTGTGCCGGGGCAGGGACTCTGCCGCCTGCCAGGGTCAGCGCTCAGCCTGCCCGGGGAGATCCCATGGCAGAAGCTGTGGGTGGAAGGAGCGACCCCTGGCAGCGCAGGCAGGGAACTTGTGGGGTTGAAGGGTGCTGTATGGGTCACGGCTGCTCAGAGCTCCAGATCAACCCCACAGACATTACATGGGGTCCTTCTGAACCACCACATCGAGAAAGGAACAGCTGCAAGGGAAGGAGCCTGCACTTCAGTTTTCCACTTTTGGTTCTCTGGGTGTGCAGTGGGAGATGGGGATTTATTTCTCTGCTTTGGAGAAGACACTGAGACCCCAGTTCTCGTTAGGACTTGTCAGAGCTGCTCCTGAGCCCCTGCACACACAGAGCTGCCCCTGTGAAGTGCCAGGAGGTGTGAGCAGGACAGAGCTGAGCACACAGCGGGTGGGATGGGGTGTGTGACACTGACAGGGAGCAGAGCCAGGGACAGAGACACAGCTGCAGGCAGCACAGACATGGGCAGGGAGAAGGAGTTGTGACCAGAAATGCTGGGGAGGGGATTCAGGACCCCCTGCCATCCCCTGCAGTGCAGACACATTTCCCAGTGTAACCCCTGGTGTCCTCTCCTCCCCAGCAGAGCCTCTGCCCCAAAGCCATGGGGTCCAGGTCATGAGTCTCCACCTCAGCAGCTGGACCTCCAGGTGAAGGGTTCCTGGAACATGGTACACAAAAGAGGTGCTAAAAGTACTTGATCTACAGTATCACTATGTGAATGGCAGCAGCACAGCCAGGTAAGGAGAAGGTTCCACAGCATGCCCGTCTGCCTTTCTGTTCTTGCTTTATTTTCTGGTAGCACGGCAGTGTTCTTCCCTGTTTCTCTACCTCTCCCAGGGAGGGGGTTTTCCATGAGAAACAGCACGTTTAATTTCCAGAGAGAAGTCTCCTCTAACTCCTCACTGTCTTTTCCTCCTTGCACAGGTTCTCATGCCCACGGGCAGCAAATGTCCAACAGCAGCTCCATCACCCAGTTCCTCCTCCTGCCGTTCACAGACACACGGGAGCTGCAACTCTTGCACTTCTGGCTCTTCCTGGGCATCTACCTGGCTGCCCTCCTGGGCAACGGCCTCATCATCACCACCATAGCCTGGGATCAGCACCTCCACACCCCCATGTACTTCTTCCTGCTCAACCTCTCCCTCCTCGATCTGGGCTCCATCTCCACCACTCTCCCCAAGTCCATGGTCAATTCCCTCTGGGACACCAGGAACATCTCCTATACAGGATGTGCTGCCCAGCTCTTTTTTTTCTTGTTCTGTGCTACAGCAGAATATTCTCTCTTGACGATCATGTCCTACGACCGCTACGTTGCCATCTGCAAACCCTTGCACTACGGGACCCTCCTGGGCAGCAGAGCTTGTGTCCACATGGCAGCAGCTGCCTGGGCCACTGGGTTTCTCAATGCTCTGCTGCACACGGCCAATACATTTTCACTGCCACTGTGCAAGGGCAATGCCCTGGGCCAGTTCTTCTGTGAAATCCCCCAGATCCTCAAGCTCTCCTGCTCACACTCCTACCTCAGGGAAGCTGGGCTTATTGTTGTCAGTGTCTTCTTAGTTTTTTTATGTTTTGTGTTCATTGTGGTGTCCTATGTGCAGATCTTTAGGGTTGTGCTGAGGATCCCCTCTGAGCAGGGACGGCACAAAGCCTTTTCCACCTGCCTCCCTCACCTGGCCGTGGTCTCCCTGTTTATCAGTACAGGTTCCTTTGCCTACCTGAAGCCCCCCTCCATCTCCTCCCCATCCTTGAATCTGGTGGTGTCTGTTCTGTACTCGGTGGTGCCTCCAGCAGTGAACCCTCTCATCTACAGCATGAGGAACCAGGAGCTCAAGGATGCCCTGAGGAAACTAATGGCGGGATGCATTTCAAGTGCTCATCAACTGCTCTCTAACAGATAACAGTTTTAATGTAACTCATTAGAGGCCAAGACTTCTGGGTGTGTGTGTTAGTGGTATTTATTTTTTAATAAATCATGATATTTTTGTCATCCGCTTTCTAATCCATCACTTCAGACAAGCCAGAAGGGAAAAACTCCAGCCTGGCTGAACAGAGAGTTTCAGGTGGAACTCAGGAATGAAAGAATTCAGAACCTATAGAAGGAGAGACTGGCAACTCAGGAGATACACAGGGATGTCATGAAGCTGTTCAGGAAGGAATCAGAAGGGCCAAAGCCCAACTGGAGCTGAATCTGTCCAGTGCCATAAAGGAAAAATAATATTTCTATAAATACATTATCCACACAAAGAAGGTAAAGAGAAACGTCATCCTTTATTGGATGCAGGAGGAAACACAGTGACAAGGATTAGGAAAAGGCTGAGGTACTAAATGCCTTCTTGCCTCAGTCTTTAATAGTCGGAACAGTTTTGCTCCAGGTCCCCAGCCCCCTGAGCCAGAAAACAGGGATGGGGAGCAAATCGAAGCTCAAAAAATCCAAGGGAAATGGTTGGTGACCTGCTACAACACTTGAACACCCACAAGTCTATGGGGCCAGATGGGATACACCAAGGGTGCTGGGGGAGCTGGCGGAGGTGATCACTGAGCCTCTTTCCATTATCTACCAGCAATCCTGGCTAAGTGGGGTTGTCCCGGTTCACTGGAAGTTGGTGAAAGTGACACCCATCTGCAAGACAGGACATAAGAAGGATTTAGGGAACTACAGTCCTGCCAACCTGACCTCAGTCCCAGGGAATAGTATGGATCATATCATCCTGAGTGCCATCACGTGGCAGACACAGGACAACCAGGTGATCAGTCCTAGGCGGCATGGGTTTAAGAAAGGCAGGTCCTGCTTGACAAACCTGACCTCCTCCATGACAAGGCACCCTGTATAGGGGATCAGGGAAGCTTTAGTAAGACTTTGACACTGTTTCCCACAGTACCTCCTGGAGAAGCTGCAGCTCATGGCCTGGATGGTGTATCTGCGATGGATAAAGAACTGGCTGGAGGGCCGGGCCCAAGGAGTTGTGGTGAACAGAGCCAAATCCAGTTGGTGGCCGGTTACGAGTGGTGTCCCCAGGGCTCACTATTGGTGCCAGTTCTGTTTAATCTCTTTATCAAGGATTTAGACAAGGGGATCACGTGCACCCTCAATAAGTTTGCAAATGACACTAAATTTGTTGGGAGTGTTGATCTGCTGGAAGGTAGGAAGTCTCTACAGAGAGATCTGGATCAGGTGGATCGATAGGCTGAGCCCAATTGTATGAGTTTCAACATGGCCAAGTGCTGGGTCCTGCACTTGGGTCACAACAACCCCAGGCAGCGCTACAGGCTGAGGGAAGAACGGCAAGAAGTTTGCCAGGAGGAAAAGTACCTGGGAGTGTTGTTGACAGTGGCTGAACCTGAGCCAGCATGTGCCCGGGTGGCCAAATAAGGCCAATGCTATCCTGGTTGGATCAGCAACAGTGTGGCCAGCAGAACTAGGGCAGGGATTGTTTTCATGTACTGAGGACTGCTGAGTCTGCACCTCGAGTCCTGGCTTCAGCTTTGGGCCCCTTATGACAAGAAAAACCCTGAGATTCTGGAGCAACTTCTGAGAAGGGAACAGAGTTGGTGAGAGGCAGCCCTGCTAAAAAGTCCGTCCCCATCATTCTTATCGACCTCTTTTAAGTACAGAAACACGGCAATAAGGTCTCCCTGGAGCCTTCCGTTCTCCAGGCTGAACTGCACCAACTCTCCCAGTCTGTCCTCTCGGCAGAGCTGTTCCATCTCTCTGATCATCTTGGTGACCCTGCTCTGGACCCTCTCCAACAGGTCCATGTCTTTCCTGTACTGAGGGCTCCAGAGCTGGATGCAGGACTCCAGGTGGGGTCTCACCAGAGTGGGGCAGAATCCCCTCCCTTGACCTGCTGGTCATGCTCCTTTGGATGCAGTCCAAGATACATTTGACCTTCTGGGCTGCAAGCGCACATTGCTGATTCCTGTCCAGTCTTTCACCCACCAGTCCCCCCAAGTCTTTCTCATCAGGGCTGCTCTCCATCCCTTCATCCCCAGCCTGTACTGATACCCAGGGTTGCCCCAGAAGAGATGCAGGACCTTGTATTTGGTCTTGTTGAAGCTCAGGAGACTCATATGACCCCACTTCTCCAGCTAATCCAGGTCCCTCTGGATGGTCTCTGTCCCTCAGGTGTGTCAGCAACACCACTCAGTTTGGTGTAATCTGCAAACTTGTTGAAGGTTCACTTGATCCAACTATGCCACTGACAAAGATTTTAAACAGTACTGATCACAGTATGGACCCCTGAGGGACACCACTTGTCACCATTGTCCATCCAGACATTGTGCCATTGACCACCACTCTCTGGGTGCAAGCACTGAGACAGTTCCTCACCCACAGAACAGTCCGGTCATCAAATCCATATCTCTCCAATACAGAGAGAAGGATCTTGTGAGGGACCATGCCAAAGGCTTTACAGAAGTCCAGATAGATGGCATCCATAGCCCCTCCTTTGTCCACTGATGTAGTTACTCCATCGTAGAAGGCCACTGGGTTAGTCAGGCAGGACTTGCCCTCGGTGAAGCCATGTTGGCTGTCTCAAATCACCTCCCTGTCCTCCTGGTGCCTTAGCACAGCTTCTAGGAGGATCTGTGCCATGATCTTCCCAGGCACAGATAAGAGGCTGACAGGTCAGTAGCTTTCATGGTCCTAATTTCTACAGCAGAGAAACACTGCCACACAGCACAGCTTGGAACATGGAGACTGGACATAAGGAGAAAGAAATGTCACTCAAAGGGTACTGCTGTGGCACAAAAATCATCCAGAAGGAGCATGAGATCAGTCCATGTCCTTGTGTTTCCAGGAACAGAGCATGAGAGTGGAGACACACCAGTCAATGTATGGAAATACGAGGGTGAGAGGAAGGGGAGGAAGTGAGATGGGTGTCTACAGCCTGCAGGGAAACAGAAGCAGCTGTGGGACAGTGTAGGACAACCTGTGGTGGAGATGGCAAAGGGCACTGGCAAGGCTGGATGTCACCAAGAGAACCCAAGTCTTTGTCCCTTTGGCTATGGCCATCGCCTCTGCCACCAAGGCCTGTGAGGAGACATGTTGTCCTCAGGCACTGGGGCACCTCATGGCCTCCTTGCACACCCCCAGGAAGGCTGGGAACTGTCACACCATTGTCCTTCACTCAGCATCACACAGCCCACATCGCCCTGCCCCAGGAAGAGCCCTGAGCAATGTGTGAGGGACAGGATCTGCCTTCCCAGGGGCTGGGGGTCAGACCTTGGCCTCTCTGCTTCATCCAACAAAACCAGGCTTTTCTCAGCACCTCAGCTGCCTGCACATTTCCCTTTGTTTATCTGCCACCATGGCCTCCAATTCTCTGCTCTAACGAGTCCCTGGGGAGGCTTTGCTGGTACTTGCCCTCAGTGGAACTCATTAATACTTCAAGGTACTTAGTCCTTTTTTCTTCTGGCTTTGACTTTTGGAAAGGTTTGTGCAATCTCCTCTCAGCACCTGAGTAATGTTCAGGGACTCAGCACCAAATGCACTGTGGGGCTCATTACACTGAAGAAAGCTCTAAGAAACCGTGTCTCCTCTTGTAATTTCTTTCTGGTCTTGTACTGCCAATTAGAGAATTGTCCTAGTGTAGTTATAGAGAGTGACTTCAAAAACCATCTAATAAAATGCCTTTTTTTGGTTCAAGGGTATAGTTTAGTATTTTTCAGTTTGGAGAAGAGTGATTGCAGCATTACCTGCTGTTGATCCAGGATCTCTCCTAAGGAGGTCTGGACTGGCTGGAGAAGCTGTCCCTTGAGCTCTTACACCGTGTGCACAACCTTGCTCCTCACCTCCCCAACCCCATCGTTTCTCTCATGGCCCCCTGGGTCTTGCATCCCTTTTCCTTACACCAGACTTCTCCACTGCAGTCTGCAGCTGGATGTGCCAGCTCCTTTGCACCAGCTCCCACCTGCTCTCCTTGGAGACCTGGCTGCACACAGCAAACAGGGACTTTGCTTTACCTTTGAACAAACAAAATGCAACTGATGAGAGTTGTGATTAAAAGAAAACACACTCCTAAACTGTATGACAAGGACAAACTGCCAGCACTGAGGTTCACCTTCTCCAAGGCAGAACCATGCAAGAAATGTTGTAGACAGGAAGGAAATTATAAAATAAACACAATAAAAGAGTTGGCTAAAGACAGAATTAGACAGACTACTGAAAGACAAGGAAGCTTTTAACTCCTTGAAGCTGATAGCAGCAAGTGGATTGTTGACAAGTGTCTGAGTGATCAAACAGTAAGAGGAAGGGAAACCCAGAGAGCAATCGCAAGTGCTTGTGTGCAGATCAGCTGCTGGAAATGGGACTTCAGACATGGTCAGTTTAGTTAGAGCATGGAGAAATACCTGGAGGATGAGGGAGATCAGATGCACAGATAACAGAGATAGTGCTGAGAAGGCAAATCCAGTGGAGGATCAGAAGCTCTCCTCTTGCTCTTAATGCACATCCTGAAAAGTCTCATTTTGATCTCATGGGAAAACACTTCTATTTAAGGTATTCAAAACAAAGAGAGGAGAATTACAACACCAACAACTTTTGATGTTTAAAGTTACAAAACACATTTCCTTCATCTACATCTTTCAATTGGTTTCTTTTTCCCTTCATTTTTAAAAAAATGTTCTCTAGATTTCTCTCCTACCAAAGGCTCCAGCATAAAGAAAAATAATCCTTGTGTGTTGCACAGAGTCGAAGGCACCAAACAATCCACTGCCATGGACTGTCAGTGCCACTTTTTACCCTTGGCACACAGTGAGTTGTGCTGGAAGCTGTTGGCCACTCTTGCCTGATGGAGGAAAGAAGGATAAAAAGGTGAATTGAACTGTTCTCTGTTTAGATGGCCATGTTCACAGTGATCTCAACAGATCCGTGTTATCTGTCTTTCTATGTGATCATAAGGAAAAAGAAATATATATATATGTGTTGGCAAATATATAGGAAAATACATAATTGTGTCCAGTTACTCAGCAAAATACATTTCCTAGCAGCACTCTCATAGGAAGAATCTTTCTTCTGAAAAATTTCTGCCTCCCAAGCCTCTGTGACTGGAGACAGGAATGTGGAGAACAACCAGCAGTGGATGAGGATCAAGTCAGGGGTCACTGGAACTAACACAACCCTCTCCAGTCTATGGGACAGGAGGGGCAGCATCCCAGGAGCTGAAACAGCAGGACGATGTCACAGGGAGGCCACTCTGCACCATCTTGGAAAGCTCATGGAGACTGGGGGGACTCCCTGACCACTGGCAGCTCTCACACAGTGTGTGCACTTTTCAGAATGGCCAATGGGTGAGCAGGGGAACTAAGGGTTGTGCCCCAGAACATGTCCACTGGGACCCCATTTCTGGGTGTCTGGAAGAGAAGGTGACGGGGTTTATCCAGGGCAGGCTGTGCCTGTCCATCCTCTTTGTTTTCTGTGAGGAAAGGACAGGGTTTGGATGTGGGCAGAGCAGTGGTGGTCTGATACTTGGAAGTCAGCAAGGCATTCGGTGTCATCCCCCACAACATTACTGTGTTCAAGTTAGGATATTATGGTCTGTGTCAGTGTGTAAGTAGATGGGTAAAACGCAATCTGAATGGTTGGGCTTGGAAAGGTGCTGTAGAAAGGGAGAAACTTTCCATTCCTGAGGACAGTCAAGCACTGGAAGCTGTTTCCCAGGAGTGCGCACTCACTCTGTCCCAGAAAGTGACCAAGATGTGTTCGGATCAAGCCCTGAGTAATCTGGTCTGACCCTGCTTTGAGCGGGAGGTTGGTCAAGACATTTCCTGTCATCACATTCAGCCTGAATGACGCTGTCCTTTCATCCCCTTCATGTTTTCAGTTTAGACAAAGCTCTCAGGTGCTCCCTGACCACAGGAATAATTCACATGAGGTGCAGGGCTGCTTTACAAGTTCCTTAAACAGCCCTGACCACAACTTTTGCATCACTTTTCCTTTGCCCCAACCCAGGGTCTTTTTTGCTGTCCTAATTCCCTTGCAGAAAGAACTGCCCATATTGCTAACCCTTTCAGGGCAGGTTGTTCAAGAGGTGTCAGCATCCATGTACAGAGTCTGCACATCAGCCAGACAGCAAAGCCACCATTACAAAAATGGACACGAGGCTCTTGACCAGCTCCTTGAACCCAGATATCAGCGTGACATGTCTGCCGAGATTCCAGGGAACACCTGAACTGTAAGGGCAGAGCATATGAGTCCTCGATGGGTGACTTGTCTCCTGACCCACGTGGTGCTTTAGGCTGTGAGGAGAATCAAAACCAGCCATTTGACTGGGGTAGTTCCATTTTACACGTGTCACACAGGGCAGATGAAGGGAGTTCAGAACTCCAGACTCTGCTGCACAGCTGGGACTGCAGAGACTGGAAATGCAGGTGACAGTGTGTGTCAGTGCACACCACATAAAGATACTGGCGTCCTTTGTTCCTTTGTACCAAAGCTCAGCCTGCTCAGATTTTGAAAGGATTGCTCCAAAGCCTCGTGACCCAAATCTCTACAACTGTCTCTCCTCAACAGCCTTTTACCCCAGGAAGGGGAAAACTGCCAATGCAGACACCAAACCAGTGCCCAACCTACCTGGAGAGCCAGGACAGTTGTGCCACACAACAGCAGCCTCTGAGGGAAGCTGGAGGTGATGGAATTGAAATGGTTTCAACCCAAATCATAGAATCATAGAATCATTTAGGTTGGAAAAGACCCTTAAGAACATGGAGTCCAACTGTAAATCAAACACTGGCAACTCCACCACGAAACCATATCCCTAAGTGCCACATCTCCATGTCTTTTAAATACCTCCAGCAATGGAAGCTCCAGTCCTGAGCTGGCAGGACACCATTGACTGCAGTTGGACATAAGATACTGGTCATGACTGTGAGTTCAGCCCTCGCTGGCAGAATGTCTCACACCCTCACTGAGGAGGGCAGGGGGTTGGGAGATGGGAGCACGTTTCAGTTTCCAGATCCCAGCACAGAGCCCAAACCATCCTGCCCTTGAACTCTGGCATCTCAGTTCCTGAGATGCAAGGCTGGTGGCCTTCTGAGGATAATCAGGTTAAAAGGCATGAGAAGTCCTTCAAATGTTTGCATAACTTATCTAGACACGGGTAACTCACCAGGTCTTTACGGTATTTCACTCGGCATCAGTTTTGACATAATGGGTGCTGTCCTGTGACTGCCCTTTCTGCACAAATGATCATAAAACCACAACCATTAAGTAAGACATGGCCATAGGGGGCTGTTATGGACAAGAAAGCTCACCATGAACTCTGGAGAGAGCAAAGAAGTTTATTATTATCACCATGAAGAACCAAGAAGCTCAAGGCCTCTTCTGAAGAGTGGGAGGCCCTGAGCAGCCATGATTGGCCATTCTAGGTGTGGGAGAGGGTCAGGGCATGTCAGGGAGAAGCAGTGAGATGGCTGATGGCTTCAGTGAATCCTTCCAGCCATGTCTGAGCCCAGAAATGGAAAGCAGTTGATGTCTGCAGGTGGAGGAGGAACAGGAGAAAGATTTTCCTGGGAATATGGAAGGAAGAAAGGCCTCTCTTGGGCTACTCATGTATGGCAGTGCCATTTGCATGCTGTGAGCATGGCTGTGCCTGGGAGATGGGGAATGGCTGCTGCTGGGGTGTTTGTGCTCAGTCATGGCCCATGAGCTGACCCTGCTCTGCTCCTCTCTTACACTGCCCACACTTGGATGGTCCTCAGGAATCATCCATGAGCCTGGACGATGCATGAACCTCCTGGAGTGATGGGTATGGATCCAAAGAGAGGATTCAAGCAAGTTTGGGACTGGGACCTTGAGGTGATTGGTGACCATTGCCAGGTGTATGAAAGAAGGTGGATGAGTTATGAGGAACTCACAGGCATTTGCAGCTCCACAGAAAACCAGAGCCTTGCAGTTAAAGCAACAGCAGTTCACATAAAACCAACTACCAAAATACAAAACACACTGTCCACAGGAAAAACCTTGATAAATATTCGAGAAAGATCTACCAGGTCCCAGGGGTCAGATCTCAGCCATTCTGGAGATGAACAAGCATCAAGGGCTCACATGGCATCAGAGCCACCTCCACATGGCCCTCACCACCTCTAACCAGTGTCTCCACGTCTTTCCTTCACCAGCCTCCAGGGACAGGGACCTGCACTGGTTGTTTCCTTCACAGCTGTGTCAGCAATGGCCCTTCATGGGGTCCTAAACACCCTCAGAAACTTGGGGTTTGCTTCTGCCTTTCACTTCATCAGAGGTTTGTTGTTTCAGTAGCTGCAGTTCAGGATCATGGCAGCAGAGGGCTCATAAACATCGAAAATGCTCTTACAAGCTAAGGCTTGTGCAGCATTTTCCTAAAAGTTTCAAGGCTGGTATGGATGATTAGAGAGATTTCAGGAATAGTCAAACAGAAAGTATTTCCATAATAAAGAGCAAGAAATCAGTATTTCTTCTGTTTCCTTCCATGCTCACCCTTCCCTTCCTTTCCAGAGCTGTTCATCTCAGCAGTTTCATTTTCATATTGTTCTGGAGAGTCTCCTGATAAAGACTGAATATAATGGAAAAGTGGGTGCCTAAATCACCATGTGAATGAGGAGACAGGCCAGGACACCTCAAGAGGAGTCACACTCCTCTGGACCAAGAGGTGTTCCTGGGAATCTCAGGCAACAGAGCACAACTTGTGTTCAAGGACCTGGTCAAGTGACCCATCTCCTTTTCTGTAATGGTATCTGAGTTTGCTCAGGTCACCCCTGACTTGAGCCCCATCCACTCCTGGGTGTTCTCCTTTAGGATTAAAGTCCCAGGAAACCTTGCTGGGAAAGATGGGGGCAAGGAAGCCATGAAGAACCTCAGTCCTGACTGAATCTACTCTTACGAAGTTCAGCAGCAGACCCATGATCTAGACAGGGTGTCTGTTCTTTTACTGCAAATGAAGCAATGCCAGCTCATCTTGCTGCCCTCAGACTCCCATTCAAGGATCAAGCCCAGGCCATCTTTGCCATCATCCCTACATCCATGTTATAAATGTCTTCTTTTGCAGCTTCCCCTGCTTCTACCTCCTGTGTGCTGCCTTTTTGCCCTGGAGCTCCATCAGTTCAGACAAGCACCCTCAATTAGATAAATGCTTCTGTTCATGGGTGCTTGGAGAGAAAATTCTTTGCTTGGAGCAGGCTGCCCTGTAAGGCTGATCAGATTTCCTGAGCTCCTTCACCCTTCAGACCTACT
This sequence comes from Patagioenas fasciata, assembly GCF_037038585.1. Taxonomy (NCBI): domain Eukaryota; kingdom Metazoa; phylum Chordata; class Aves; order Columbiformes; family Columbidae; genus Patagioenas; species Patagioenas fasciata. Next base: position 2,747,489 of record NC_092528.1, read on the forward strand.
TTCTACTTACAGACCTACTTCCTACTTTGCCACCATCCCCCAGTATGTCAAAGTCTTCTCCTCTGGAGCCCACCAGCCTGTGCTCTGCTGCTGGCCTTCCTCCCTCCCCTCCGGGGTCTGGGACCCCACTGTTTCCTGGTCACGACAGCCAAGGTGGACACTGATGTTCACATCCCTCACCAGGTCTTCCTTCTTCATCAGTACCAGATCCAGGTGAGCATCACCCTCATTGGCCCACCAGGCAGATATGTTAAGAAGTTGGCCCAAGATCCTTTGAACTGTTGGCACCTGCAGCTTTGCCTGGCCAGGTAATGTCAGGGCGATTACAGTTCCCCATAGGAACCTGCTAATTTACTGGAGACATCCTAAGGTTCCTGACAGAAGATCTTTTCCATTTCTTCTCCATGATAGAGTAGTTTGTAACATCTAACTGGATTTACATGGCGAAGTCTTGGAACTGGGGGTGAGTGTGTCTGTGCTACAGTTGTCACCTCTCTGAGAAGACAACAGGTGTTCGACTGACATCAGACAGAGCCAATTTCAGCTGGCACCAAGATGGACCCACTTCAGCCAAATCTGAGCCACTCAGTGATGCTGGCAGCACTTCTGGGATATTGTATTTGAGAAAGGGTAAAAAACTCTGCACAACAGCAGGTGGGAGAGAGGAGGGAGGAGATGTGAGAGAAAAGCACTGCAGACACCAAGGTCATATCCCATAGGAGCCAAGCAGGTCCCTCAGCAGGCCAAAGCTTGCTCTCCTGAAATCCTGCTCTTGGCCTGGTTATCATCTCCCAGGAGCCTCAGCTCCACTTTCCCATCCCTGACTGTTCCATCCTGACCAACTCTTTGTGGTTTGTAAGTGTGAAGTCCCACAGGGCACCTCACCTCACTGACTCCTCAGTCACCTGTGTCAGGAAGATGTTGTCAATGAGCTCCAACCCCTCCTGGATGGCTGGTACCTTGCAGATATTGGGATACCTTACGTCTGCCATAATGGTATGGCATGCAAACATGACACTTATTTCATTTGTCTGAAGGAGGCCTCATCTAATTCCTCTTCCTCATCAGTGAACCTGTGGTGTCCAGTCACAACATTGCCCATGTTGTTCTGCCCTCTCATGCTGACTCAACCTTAAGCTGATATTGTCTGTCCCCAGGCAGAGCTCCACCCATTCCTACTGCACAAAGGGAAACTTCAGAAACTCCAGACTTCAGACATTATGACTATCAGACCCCCAAGACCCCACAGTTTCTCTGGGAGATGGTATTATATACTGTCCCCTAACTCCTCATGGTGTTATGTTGGGAGAAACAGCCTTATCAGGATAAGCCATCTATATGTAAACATTAAGAGCTGATCAAATGGAGCTTCATTCAAGGGAGAGTCCAGACCTGGAAAAACGTTTGGGGTCACCCCTCAGAAACCTCTGAGAGACCTGGAGGTTGGGGCCCCCTATATTTTGTGGCACAAGGGACTCCCAAGGCGAGTGGTCTCTGCCCTGGTCAAAAGTGGAGGAGCTGTAGCTGCAGCAGACAAGGGAGAGTCCAGACCTTGAGAAACTTTGGGGTTCCACCATCACAAATCTCTGACATTTCTTAAGATGAAGTGTCCATTTTTTTATCAGGGCAGGAAAACAGCGTCCTGCATCAGGACAGAGCAGGACCTGACACGCTGAGCAGTGACCCTGAGGAGAAGGGCCTGGGCACTCCAAGGTCCCCACACAAGCCCATGGTGCACACTCACCATGAACAAGGCAGCTGCACACGGGGCTGCATGAGGAGGAGCGTGGGGACCCAGACACCTGGAGTTCTCATCCCATTCGGTTCAGCACTGCTGTGACCCCACACACACGGGGGTGTGCCAGTGTGCGGCTTCCCATTTTGGAGAAGCAGGGAGGAACTGGAGAGTGCAGGGCTCTGCCAAGGCAGGTTCAGCACCTTGTGCACATGGTGTGGGATGCTGAGGGACCTGGGCTGCTTTGGCCCAGCAGCGCTGGGGAGGCTGCAGCAGTGCAGGAGTAGCCTGAGAGTGCTTGAAGGGTAGTTTCAGAGGTGGTGGAGGTTTTCTTCTTAGTGGGAAAGAGCATGAGAAAGAAATAATGGCAGAAAGTGCAGCTGGGGAGGTTCAGGCTGGAAGATGCTCAGACAAGAGCAAGGTGGGGCAGCAGGGGGGACGTCTCCAGTTGCAGGGAAAAAGGTGCAGGGGATGCCACAGCACACGACAGGCTGTGGTGGAGATGATCAAGGGATGTAAAGAGGCTGAAAGGCCCACCAGACATGAGCTCCTTCTCCCCTTGGCTATGGCTGTTGTCTGCACCTCTGATGCCTGTGAGGAGACACCTTGTCCTTCCAGCACAGGGGCCGCATGGCCCCCTTGTCCCCAGGCAGGACCCTGGGAGGTGTGGGAATATAGTCCTGCCCTTGGCCTTGCACAGCCCCACATCACACTGTCCAGGAAGGGCCCTGGGCAACGTGGGAGGGACAGGATCTGCCTTCCCAGGGCTGGGGGTCTGGGGTTGGCCCTTTGGTTAATGAAACACATCCAGGTTTACTGATCATCAGAGCTACTTTCCGCTTCATTACCCTTTGTTCTGCTTCAATTTTTCTGTCCCAAATGACTCTGGGGATGGTTTCTCACTTGTGTCCCTCAGTAGGATTCATTAACATTACAAGAAACTTTGAAGTTTAGATCTGAGTTTGACTTCTTCAACTTGCCCTCAGGGTCTGAGGTTCATGGACTCAGCACCAAAGCCACCAGAGGGGTCATTAAAGCGCCTTGGGCTGCTCCTGTGCTGCTGAGCTGGGCTGGGCTCCTGGGACACAGGGAGCTCCTGGCAAGCGGCAGCGCTGCAGAGAGACAGCTCTGCCCAGGAGCAGCTCCTCTGCACAGCGCAGCAGGGCTGAGGGCTCTGCCTGGGGATCTCAGGGAGATGAGCAAGGCAGAGAGAGATGAAAGGTGGTCAGGATTGGGAGGATGACTGAGAGCTCACTGGAAGAGGAACCTTTGCAGCCCTTGCCATGGTAAGTCTCTGGGTGCAGGGCAATGCAGCTGTAGCTCCTGGAGCCATCTCCTAAAACTGGCACAGGCACAACTGGTGGGATCTGTAAGGAGCGGGCTCTTGTCAGGCAATGTTGAACAGCTGTGAAGCCAGGTGAGCACCCAGGGGTGCCCAGGGCTGTCCTGCAGAGCAGGGTCCCTGCACCCCAGGGCTGTGCCAGGGCAGGGACTCTGCCGCCTGCCAGGGTCAGCGCTCAGCCTGCCCGGGGAGATCCCATGGCAGCAGCTGTGGGTGGAAGGAGCGACCCCCGGCAGGGCAGGCAGGGAGCTTGTGGGCTTGAAGGGTGCTGTGTGGGTCAGGGCTGCTCAGAGCTCCAGATCAACCCCACAGACATGTCAGAGGCTCCTTCTGAACAACGACATCAAGACAGCAACAGCTGCAAGGGAAGGAGTCTGTGCTTTCAGTTTTACGCTCTTGGTTGTCTGGGTGTGCAGTGGGAGATGGGGATTTATTTCTCTCTTTGGAGAAGACACTGAGACCCCAGTTCTCGTTAGGACTTGTCTGAGCTGCTCCTGAGCCCCTGCACACACAGAGCTGTCCCTGGGCAGTGCCAGGAGGTGTGAGCAGGACAGAGCTGAGCACACAACGGGTGGGACGGGGTCTGTGACACTGACAGTGAGCAGATCCAGGGACAGAGACACAGATGCAGGCAGCACAGACATGGGCAGGAAGAGTTAACTGCTACCAGAAATGCTGGGGATGGAATTTAGGAACCTCTCTCACATCCCCTGCAGTGCAGACACATTTCCCAGTGCAACTCCTTGGTCTCCTCTCCTCCTCAGCAGAGCCTCTGCCCCAAAGCCACGTGGTCCAGGTCACCAATCTCCACCTCAGCAGCTGCACCTCCAGATGAAGGGTTCCTGGAATGCGGTACAGAAAAAAGGTGCTAAAAGTACTTGCTCTACAGTGTCATTATGTGAGTGGCAGCAGCACAGCCGGGTAAGGAGAAGATTCCACAGCCTGCCCGTCTGCCCTTCTGTCCTTGCTTTATTTTCTGGTAGCACTGCAGTGTCCTTCCCTGTTTCTCCACCTGTCCCTGGAGCTCTTGCTCTCTGGGGTTGGGGTGCAAGTGTGGGTCAGTTTTTGTTCTGACACCAACTCAGGGGGTTTTGCCTCAGAGTTGTGTTCATGAAATCTACATGCCCAAGCTTCATTTTAAAGTGCAATGAACTGTTTTTTTCAGTTGGTAGAATAAGAATGAGCTGAAACATCCCTCCATCAGGGAGGGGGTTTTCCGTGAACAACAGCATATTATTTTCCTCAGAGAAGTCTCCCCTAACTTGTCACTGTCCTTTCCTTCTTGCACAGGTCCTCATGCCCACAGGCAGCAAATGTCCAACAGCAGCTCCATCACCCAGTTCCTCCTCCTGCCATTCGCAGACACACGGGAGCTGCAGCTCTTGCACTTCTGGCTCTTCCTGGGCATCTACCTGGCTGCCCTCCTGGGCAACGGCCTCATCATCACCACCATAGCACCTCCACACCCCCATGTACTTCTTCCTGCTCAACCTCGCCCTCGTTGACCTGGTCTGCATCTCCACCACTCTCCCCAAATCCATGGCCAATTCCCTCTGGGACACCAGGACCATCTCCTTTTTCGGATGTGCTGCACAGCTCTTTTCATTTGTGTTCCTGATAATAGCAGAGTACTCTATGCTCACCATCATGTCCTATGACCGCTACATTGCCATCTGCAAACCCCTGCACTACAGGACCCTCCTGAGCAGCAGAGCTTGTGTCCACATGGCAGCAGCTGCCTGGGCCACTGGGTTTCTCACTGTTCTGCTGCACACGGCCAATACATTTTCACTGCCACTGTGCAAGGGCAATGCCCTGGGCCAGTTCTTCTGTGAAATCCCCCAGATCCTCAAGCTCTCCTGCTCACACTCCTACCTCAGGGAAATTTGGCTTCTCATGTTTAGTGCTTCTTTTTTTGTGGGATGTTTTGTGTTCATCGTGGTGTCCTATGTGCAGATCTTCAGGGCCGTGCTGAGGATCCCCTCTGAGCAGGGACGGCACAAAGCGTTTTCCACCTGTCTCCCTCACCTGGCCGTGGTCTCCCTGTTTGTCAGCACTGGCATGTTTGCCTACCTGAAGCCCCCGTCATTCTCCCCACCATCCCTGGATCTGGTGGTGTCTGTTCTGTACTCGGTGGTGCCTCCAGCAGTGAACCCCCTCATCTACAGCATGAGGAACCAGGAGCTCAAGGATGCCCTGTGGAAACTGATGACGGGATTAATTCCTGAAGCAGCAAACTGCCCATCTCCTTCTGCATAGCAGTGTTAATGTAACTAATTTCAGGCCTGGCCTGTCATCTCTATTTGTTGTTGGTGGTGGTGTTTCTATTGTGATCATGTTGTCATCCCCTTTCAAATTCACTGTCTGCTGTTCTTTTATAACCACTGACTGTGCCCTTTGTGTATTTAAACAAATTAAAGAGCCCTGTAGTGACTCTTTTTCATGGGATCCTTTCTCCAAGACCTGTTTGGAGCTGCAAGGACAGTTCCTGTGCATCAGAGGAGGGGAACTGAGTCCAGCCTGGCAGCCCTGCCAGGGAGCACCAGCGCTTGGTCTTACAGAGCTGTTCCGGTTCCACTCCCACACTCTCCTTCTCATCCCTTGTGTTGGTGCAAGGTCTGAGTGCTCTGGCAGCTTGGTCCCCGTCCTGCTGTGTGTCAGTGCTGTGAGCGCAGGCAGTGACAGCCAATGGGCACTTGTCTCACAGAGGTGGCCTCACAACAGCCTTTCCAGGTAGAAAGGTGATCTCCTCTGGGAAGGACCAGAAGGTTTAGGTCTTCTTCTAAAGGTTATCTCAAGAACATGCCCACAAATGTGGCCACAGATTCAAACACCATTGTACATCTGAACAGTGTGTGTGTGCAGGGCTGGCACACAGCAGTGTCCTCTCACAGCCAGGCCTCCTGCCAGAGACCTGCAGGACCAGCAGAGCAGGGGCTGGGCTGTGCCCCTGTGCACTGGACACCCCTCAGAAGCTGACCCAGGGCATCGTCACGCCCCTCATAACCACCATTTCCAGCCCTGGTCTCTCTCCCCAGCTCACAGCTCTTCCCTCCATGGATGGACACTGAATGAGCAGGTCAGAAATCCATGTTTGCATTGTACAGATGAGATGTGAGCATGCACATCATGTATGAGAGGTGTGATGAACCCAAGTGAGGACAAACAACATCAGCTGTTCCTGGGCATTCCATGAAGGCCTGTGGCACAAACAAGCTCTTGAGGTCACTTCATACTGGAAGAAACATCCTTTGGGAAACCACCTGAATGCAGCACCGGGTTGTGCATCCTCCAGCTGTGATCCCCGTGTCCATTCCTCATGATGGGGGACATCTCAGATGAGTGCACAGCAGCTGACACACCACAGGGCTGAGGTGCCTCCCATCCTTTGGGAGTGGCCACAGGAGGCCAGAGAGAAACTGAGACTACAGCCTCTGTGTGTAAAAGGGACAGACACTGTCTCTGAGCACCCCTGGGTACAGAAGGAGTTCACGAGTCCACGTCAGACATGGATGTTTGACAGAACCTGACATTTCTGTGTGTGACTCTAGGAACAAACCTCACTGCCCCAGTGAGATTCGTCTCAGCTGCCCTGGACAGGATCATTGCAAGTGCTCCAGTCTGCTCTGCCACCCTTGCCTGTGATTCTGGATTGTGCTCTCTAAAGTGACAAAACAGTCAGAAGGATTCCGAGGCCCTCGGGAAAAGCAAATGTCAAACCCATCTGCAAGAAAAGCATGAAGGAGAATTAATGACTGGTCAGCCTGCCTCCATGCCTGGAATTTTGCAAGGTCACAGACATGGTGTTCCAAGGTGTCCTAGTAGCCAGATCAGTGATCTCTGGGCTGGAGAATTGGAAGCTGGGTGGGAGGCTGGCTGGACAATCAAGCCAAATGTCATCAGTGGTACAAAGCCCTCAGTGTAGCCGGTTACCAGTGCAATCCCTCAGGGACCAGCGCTTGGGCCAATACTGCTCAATGTCTTTATTCTCCCTCTGTATGATGTGACGAGTACACTTTTAACCCTTGAACAACCTCACCTGGTCACCCTGCCTGGAGCAGGACAGTGAGACAAGTGAGACAAGGGCTCTCTTCAAACCTCAAGTTATTCTGCGATTCAATGAATCTTTCCCTTGAAGAGGATTTTGAAGACAGAATAGGCAGAGGAAAAACAAAAAGAATAAGAGACAGAAGAGGAGTTCTAAAGGTGTCAACATAAATACAACGGTTCCTCAGAAGAGTGTTTTTCCCCTCAAATTACTAGTAGAGAAGATATTTGATAAATTTGATAAAACAATCATACTGTTATCTGATAGGGTCCTGGACCAAACGGTGATGGATGGTTATGGTATTATGAGGTCAGTTGTGTCTCAGACACTCATAATCCAGACAGAAGCGTGTGGCTGTGAAGGGGCAGTGAGGTCAGTTCTGTCTCTGGAGGTGACAGCCCAGCAGCAGGGACATAGCTGGGAAAGAACCTCTGCCTAAGTGCCCACAGGCCCTACCCGGGAAGAGGCCTTGGAGATGGGTTGTCATGTCCATCCCACCTGAGAACATGACGGGACAGCAGCAGGAACATGGTCGTGTCTGTCAGAGAAGCTGGAAGACCAGCAGCAGTCCTGGGATTTATAAGATCACGGTGAGGTTACTTCTCTCCTCTCAGGTAAAAGACCACAAGAAGCCTAACGGGTTGGGTTCCCTGCATGAAGGGCAGTTTCTGAGGTGGCTGAGCTTTCCTTTGTAGTGGGAAAAAGCAGAAAAGGAAAAGAATAGCACAAAGTGCAGTTTGGAAAGTGAGGACTGATTATCAGAGGAAGAAACGTCTCTGAAAGGGCAGTGCTGTGGTGTAAGAGCTCACCCAGAGGGAGCTGGATCAGCCCATGGTTTGTGTTCCAAAGAGCAGCCAGAGAGGGTGCAGACATATCAGTGAAGGTGCAGAAATGCTGGGGTGAGAGCAGGTGGGGAAGCGAGATGGGTGTCTGCAGCCTGCAGGGAAAGAGGGGCAGGGGTAGGACCGTGTAGAACAGCCTGTGGTGGAGACGGCAAAGGGCGCTGGTAAGGCTGGAAGGGACCCACAGAACCCAGGTCTCTGTCCCCTTGGCCATGGCAGTTGTCTCTGCCACTGAGGCCCAGGAGAAGCCATGTTGTCCTCATGGCACTGGGGCCTCGGTGCCTCCTTGCAGCCCCATGGGGAAGCTGGAAGTTGTTGTACCAGTGTTGTCCTTCCCTGGGCCTTGCACACCCACATCCCACGGTCCCAGGAAGAGCCCTGAGCCGTGTGTGAGGGACAGGATCCCCCTTCCCATTGCCTGAAGGTCATGGCTTCTCCTTTCTGCTTCAGAAAGCAAACCAAGGGGTTTCTCAGCATCAGAGCTGAAGAGAAGACTAAAAGGAGACCTCACGGTGGCTACAGCTTCCTCACGAGGGGAGAAGGAAGGGAAGGTACTGATCTCTTCTCTCTGGTGACCAATGACAGAACCCAAGGGAATGGCAGAAGATGTGCCAGGAGGTTCAGGTTGGACATGAGGAAAAGGTTCTTCACCCAGAGGTGCTGGACACTGAACAGGTTCCCAGGGAGGTGTCACAGCCCCAACCTGACAGTGTTCAAGAAGAGACTGGACAACGTCCTCAGACACACGGGGTGACCTGTGGGGTGTCCTGTGCAGGGACAGGAGTTGGACTCGATGATCCTCGTGTGCCCCTCCCAACCCTAAAATTCTATGATTCTATGAAACACTAGGTCAAAAGTCCATTTTTTCATTGTACAGATGAGATGTAAACACACACATGATGTGCATGTCCCCTGTGTGCATGTGGTGAGATGAACCCAAGGGAGCACAAATGCTGTTGTTCGCAATCAGGACACATAACCACGGGTGTAGTTCTATGCGGTGCTTTATTTCAGCGCTGGGAAACCAGGGGTTCGCACCCAAAGCTTCGAACAGCTGATTCAGACCATACCTTGTTATACAAGTCAGTCACATACATATTCATTACAGCCCTGACAACCATTAGCATATCCCACACCTATTCTAACACAAACTTTCTATCTAAAAGATGCTATGATTATCAGTTATTTTCTACGGTACCAACTTTAAAAGAATATATCGTAAATCTATGTCCACCTTAAGAATAAGGCTCGGTTACAGCTACCTGCCTTGTAAGAATATACCATAAATCTATGTCAGCTTTAAGAACAGAGTTTGGTTACTGATTACAAGAGTTGTATGGCTACCGGGCTGGTTGCTATCCTCATATTAAACCAACTGTAACAGATCCAGCGATATTCAGGGAAGATCCATTCTATCCTGTTCCATGGAAAAAAAACATTTTGCAAGGTTGATTACTATCACTGTCAACTATTCCTTGGGGTGCCATAAAAGTCAGTGGGAAAGAGATGGTGTTCAGGGGTCTCTTCCAACCTGCGCTATTGTAGGATTCCATGAATCTTTTCCTTGGACAGCTCTATCAAGAGAGATATATAATGCCCCAGAGTAAACACAACAGCTCCTCTCAGGAACGTTTCTCCACTCAAACCCTTGATAGGAAATCTATTGGATACATTTGATGAAAGCAGCTCAGTTTGATCTGCTCACACACTGGACCACAAGGAGGGTGATGGCTGGGTACGATGCCATGTGGTCACTTGTGTCTCAGGAACTCATAGTCCAGCAGGAAGCCAATGGCTGTGGAGGGGACTGTGAGGTCACTTCTGCCTCTGCAGGGGATAGGCCAACAGCAGGAACATGGCTGGGAAAGGACTGTGAGGTCACACATACGAGACGAGCAATCAGGCCCAATCAGCATGGCTTTGTGAAAGGCAGGTCCTGCTTGACCAGCCTGATCTCCTTCTATGACAAGGTGACCGGCTGAGCAGATGAGGGAAAGTCTGTCATGGGGAGTGAATCCGCCACACAGGCTGTGGGTGTTGTGTCCTTAGACTGCAGTAAAGCCTTTGACACCGTATCCCACAGCATCTCCTGGAGAAGCTGCAGCTCATGGCCTGGATGGTGTATCTGTGATGGGTAAAGAACTGGCTCGAAGGTATTTTGTCCCCTGGAGCCATTTGTTCCCTTCCTGTTCACATGGGCATCCCATGAATGCATCACTGCTCTCCTCCAGTGTAGACAGGCACAAGGCCTTCTCCATCTGGGCCTCTCACCAATGCTACTGGCTTCTCCAGCAACCTCATCCTTGACTGTGGGATGTCCAGAATAGCCCTCCCAAGACAGTTTGACAAAGCCTTTTTCCTGCACCATCCCCGCATCCCTGCTCAATGCCCTCATGTACAGTTCAAGGACCAGAAAGTTTGGGTGTAAGTGGAGCATTGAGAAAAATGGTCAGGAAAGCTTTGAAATGCACAGGGAGCCCATCAACATGTTGGCCTGCTGCTCTCTTCTGAACAGGCCTAGAGGACCTGGACAGCGTTTGCTGTGTCCCAGAAATTCGCCTGGAAGGTTGGGATATGGAGAAAAGGTTTGGTCTGTGAAGGGACAGACAGGTGCTGGTGGAACTGGTTGGTGTGACCGTGAGACATCTCTCCAACACCTCAGAAAAGTCCTGGCTCTCAGGGAGGTTGCATGGTCCTCTGAGAAAGAAAAATATCATAAATGACTTATCATAGAATCAAAGAATAATTGTGTTTGGAAGAGACCCTTAAGATCATCATTCCAACCATAACCTAAATCTGGCACTAAACCATGTCCTGAAGAGCATCATCTATCTGTCTTTTAAACACTTTCAGTGATGGTGACTCCACAACCTCGCTGGGCAGTCTGTTCTGTTGTTTCTAAACCCTTTCCCTGAAGAATTTTTTTACCTAATATCCAATCTAAACTTCCCCAGGTGCAGCTTGAGGCCATTTCCTCTTGTCCTATCACTTGCTACTTGGGAGAAGAGACCAACACCCACCATGACAGAACCTCCTTTCAGGCAGTTGTGGACAGTGACAAGGTCTCCCCTCAGCCTCCTTTTCTCAAGCTGAACAGCCCCAGCTCCCTCAACCGCTCCTCATAAGACTGGTGCTCCAGACCCTTCACCAGCCTTGTCGCCCTCCTCTGAACTCTCTCCAGCACCTCAATGTCTTCCTTGCCATGAGGGGCCTAAAACTGACCCCAGGATTGAAGATGCAGCCTCACCAGTGCTGAGTACAAAGGGACCATTATCTCTTTTGATTTGTGTAGGGACACCCATGACAGCAAAGGCTTGTAGTAAATGACGTTTTACTGCCTTTGCATTTGCTGAGGTCAAGGCTGTAGCCCACAGCAGTCCTGAACAGGTATCTATGGAGACATGAATGTACTTTTGTCGGCCAAATGGTGCAAATTCAGTAATATCAGTTTGCCATAACTGACCTGGCTGCAAGCCCCGAGGATTTACTCCCTTTTGTTGGAGAGGTACTATGCGGGCACAATCAGGACAAGCTGCAATAATGGCTCGAGCTTGTTCCTTTGTAATTGTAAACTGCTTTCGGAGTGCTGCTGAGGATTGATGAAAGAATTCGTGAGCTTGTCTGGCTTGTTCAAAAGGGGATATATCTGCTACTGCCACAAGTTTGTCTATAATGCTGTTTCCCTCTACTAGACCACCTGGTATGTTAGTATGGTTTTTTATATGCATGATAAATACTGGTGCTGTCCTATAATCTAATACGTTCCACAAATCTAACAATGCTTCAAACAACAAGGAATTGGAAACTCACTGCAAAAGTGCTCTATGTATTCTTTGTACAATTCCCACAACATAAAGAGAATCTGTTACCAGATTAACTGGAGAGTTATGCCATTTTTGCAATGCTGCTAAGCATATTGAGGGCAGTTTCTTTTAATATGTCCTGTCTGTCCGCGAGTAAAACATGCTAGGCCACAAGAAGAAGGGCTTCGGCCTTTCATTGCAGGCTTACGTGCTGCAGCCAAGGCCGCAGCGTGGGCTTGAGCATGTATTTTTGCTTTTTCTACCTCCTGTTGCGTAATCGGTACCTGTGTGCAAGCTTCCACCATCTCTGCTAAAGAAGCAGTTTTTCCCAAACCGGCTAATATCTGTTGGCATTGGGTGTTTGCATTCATCATAGCCAAATCTTTCCCCACAGCAGCTTTTGCCCCTGGAGTCGCGTTAGGAGAGGCATCTATCACTTCTTTTAAACAATCCACAAATGTCATATATGGTTCCCCAGGATCCCACTCTATTGTAGAATAGGGTGGCACAGGGTTACCTCTATTTGGCAATTCTTTCACTGCCGCCAAGGCAAGCCTTTGCGTTTGCTGCAAAATCCTTGGATGAAGTGCTGCCTGAGTAGCACCATCCACATATTGCCCACGACCCAGTAACTGGTCCATGCTAGCTAACCGCAACGGATCATCAGCTGGTAAACGAACATTTTCTAATACTGCCAATTCCACTTTCCCTGCCACGTGTCCAAGAACAGCAAATACCCCGTTGGAGGAAGCAATAACTCCATCAGTGCCCTAATATCTGTTTGAGTTAGTACTTGCCCCTTGAAAAATGAATTGATTAGCTGCATCACATGCTTATTATCCATACCATATTGCATAACTGCACTTTGCAATTGCTTAACCGTTTTCCAATCAAAAGGCGACCACTGCCTTTGTCCTCTATTATCTATGTGCACTGGCATTGCTGTAATACTACCAGGTAACATGATCCCTTCAATAGTTGCATCTCTGATTACTCCTTGCCAACGTTGCCCTGCATTATAAGAATGATCTCGAGGAATATCTCTACCCTGATGCACAGGGCAGCACCCAAATTATCATTATTATCACTGCTATACAATTCCCTTGTGTTTCCCTGTGGATCAGTAAGTCAACGCATATTTGCAAAACGATCTGCTAACCCAGTCTCCAGCCCTTTTCCATATCGCGCTCTCAAATATTCATCTGCTTCTTTTACAGACCACATCCCATCTTCAACACATTGTCTAGCCCATTTTTGTATTCGCTCCCTTTTAATACGGAGCTCCTCGGGAGTGAGGTCTAATTCCACCCCCTCCCTTTCCTGTTTTCCCCGTTTTTCACATTCCCTGCCAATTGCCTCCAGCCTGTCCTTAATTGCATCTGACGCCTTTTTATATGCTATTAACCGCGAAGTTTTACTGTTACCGCCACCTAGTCGTTTCATAGCTTCTAGAACTTCTTGCATCTGGCTCTCCTGCCGTCTCAGTAAGTCCTCCAGGCTCTGCACGTGGCTCTCCTCCTGGAAGTCAGGGCGATTCTGCGGTGCTCCGTCCTGGTATTCCATCGGGTTCTCCGGCAAAGGCACGTCAGCTGGATTAACTTGTCCTGGCTTGTTGAAACTTGCCGGTTGCTGCCATTCGTCATCGGAGCCAGGCAATGGCTCAACGGGCACAGAGGGTATAATTTGCTCTCCGCCCCAGAACTCCAGATCTGATACGGGACATACCAGCGGTGTTGATTCTTCGGAGTCCTCGGAGGGTGGGCAGCTCCCGGCGGGCGGCTCCGAGGGGACGGCACACAGCTCCGGCTCCTCTGAGACTTCCTGCATTAGCTGCCTGATCTCCCGCCAGGGTCCGGCGAGATCGCAAGCCTCGCGGCTCCCCCGTGTAACCGCTTCCCATAGTTCGGTCCCTATGTCCTCCCATGTATCGGGAGAAAAAAATTCGTCCATCGAACGAACACAGCCCTTACGCTGGGCGAACAGTAAAAGGCGCTCCACCGCATCTTTTTCCAAAATTCTTCCTGTTCGTGCAGCCAGCTGCAGAATACTTTGCACTATTTTTTTTCTTCCACGGATGCCGTGTTTCCCATGCCACCTGCTTCCCCGTAGGCCTACTTTCTGCTATGATTGAGCGCCGGGCTGGTGTCGCCCCCAGGTGGCGTCCTCGCGTCTTCACTTCCGGCGATCTTGCTTCGATACGAAGGATCACGTCGGGGTCACCAAAGTGTTGCTTTATCCATGCGAGCCACGGAACCTGACACACCAATGGGATGTTCACAGAGTTCGCTTTATTGTCGGACCGGGCTGGCTTTATAGCAAAGCTGCCCTGTCCACGCGCCTTACAACAATGTGATTGTTTGTAACTCGTGTTATACAATAACATGACAGGCTGCATGTGCTGTCCAGCGCTCTGCACGCGTGTGTCCGGCGATTGCTCACTCATTATTACCTTCTAATGGTGCTCCTTTAGTCTCTTTTGTCTCTGGCTTCACCTCTCAGCCAGGCTGGTGACAACCCCATCCCCCTGGGGCGGGGGGGGGCTCTGCCACTACACAGCTGTGTCAGTGATGGCCCTTCATGGGCTCCCAAACACCCTCAGAAACTTGGGGTTTGCTTCTGCCTTTCACTTCCTTAGAGGTTTGTTCATTCTTTCAGTAGCTGCAGTTCAGGATCGTGGCAGCAGAGGGCTCACTAACATCTAAAAGGCTCTTACAAGCCAAGGCTCTCTGCAGTATTTTTCTAAAGGCTTCAAGTCTGATGTTGATGATTAAAGAGATTTCAGGAATAGCCAAACAGAGGGTATTTCCACAATAAAAAGCAATAAAGCCAAATTTATTCTATTTCTTTCCTTGCTCGCCCTTCCATCCCTTTCCAGAACAGGTGATATCAGCAGCCCCCAGTTCATATTGATATGGAGCGTCTCTTGAAAAAGAGGTGGGTGTTCCCAGCAATCTCAGGTGCCACAGCACAGTGATACCTGTGTTTGGGAGCTGGTCAAATGAGCCATCTCCTGTTCTGTAATGGTGTCTAAGTTTGCTCAGGTCACCCCTGACTTGAGCCCTATCCACTCCTGGGTGTTCTCCAGACTCCTGCCTTCAGGAACAAAGTCCCAGGAGACCTTACTGCTGAAGATGGAGGCAACGAAGCCATGAAGAACCTCAGTCCTGTCTGATTCTGCTTGTATGAAGTTCAGCAGCAAGCCCATGTTCTCCCTGTCTATTCTTTTTTGTTTGTAAGGAAGCTGTATCAGCTCATCTTGCTGCCCTCAGCCTCCCCTTTAGGTATCGAGTCCAGGAGAGCTTTGGCATCATCCCCACATCCATGGACAAGGTTTCTAAATCCCTCCCTTGCAGCTTCCCCTGCTTCCACCTCCTGTGTGCTGCCTTTTTGCTCTGCATCTCCATCAGTTCAGACGAGCAGCCTCACGAGGTAAATGCTTCTTTTCACAGGTACTCGGAGAGATCATTTTTGTACTTGGAGCAGGTTGTCCTGTAAGGCGTCTCAGATTTCCTGAGCTCCTTCACCCTCCGTGACTTTCTCATGTTACCACCTCTACCTGCCATCCCCCAGTATGTCAAAGTCTTCTTCTCTGGAGCCCACCAACCTGTGTTCTGCTGCTGGCCTTCCTCCTTTCCCTCTGGCGCCTGGGACCCCACTGCTCCCTCGTCACGACAGCCAAGGTGGACACTCATGTTCACATCCCTCACCAGCTCTTCCTTATTCGTTGTTGCCAGATCCAGGTGAGCATCACCCTTGTTGGCCCATCAGGCAGCTCTCTTAAGCATTTGGCCCAAGATCCTTTGAACTGTTGGCACCTGTAGCTTTGCCTGGCCAGTGACTGTCACGGCAATTACAGTTCCCCATAGGAACCTGATCATTGACTGGAGACTTTCATACATTGCCGAAAGAAGATCTTCACAATTTCTTCTCCATGATCAATTATTTTGTAACATCCAACATGTTGTCACCCTGTACAGGGTTTACATGGCAAAGTCCTGGAACTGGGCGGTTGTTGTGGATTTGCTACAGTTGTCACCTCTCTAAGAAGACAACAGGAGTCTGACCGACGTCAGACAGAACTGATTTCAGCTGGCTCCAGGTTGGACCCATTCCTTGCCAGATCTGAGCCACTCAGTGATGCTGGCAGTACCTCTGTCATATTGCATTTGAGAAAGGGTAAAAAACACTGAACAACAGCAGGTGGGAGAGAGGAGGGAGGAAATGTGAGAGAAAAGCACTGCAGACACCAAGGTCATATCCCATAGGACCCAAGCAGGTCCCTCAGCAGGCCAAAGCTTGCTCTCCTGAAATCCTGCTCTTGGCCTTGTGATCACCTCCCAGGAGCCTCAGCTCCACTTTCCCATCCCTGACTGTTCCATCCCTGACCAACTCTTTCTGGTTTGTAACTGTGAAATCACACAGGGCACCTCACCCCACTGACTCCTCAGTCACTCGTGTCCGGAAGATGTTGTCAATGAGCTCCAACCCCTCCTGGATGGCTGGTACCTTGCAGATATTGCGATATCTCAGGTCTGCTACAAGGACACGACCCTGGAAACATGAAGCTTCTTTAATTTGTCTGAAGGAGGCCTCATCTCATTCCTCTTCCTCATCAGTGAGTCAGTAGCTGATGTCCAGTGACCACAACATTGCCCATGTTGTTCTGCCCTCTCATGCTGACTCCTCAACCTTCAGCTGACATTGTCTGTCCCCAGGCAGAGCTTCTCGCATCTGCTATTTATGCATCAAAAAACTCTGAATATTGACAAGATGAAGTGACCAGTTCTGTATCAGGGTGGACAATAACCCCATCCATGAGGACAGAGCAGGAACTGAGACGCTGAGCACTGACCCTGAGGAGAAGGGCCTGGGTACTCCAAGGTCCCCACACCAGCCCGTGGTGCACGCTCACCATGAACAAGGCAGCTGCACACGGGGCTGCATGAGGAGGAGCGTGGGGACCCAGACACCTGGAGTTCTCATCCCATTCGGTTCAGCACTGGCGTGACCCCACACACACGGGGGTGCGGCAGTGTGCGGCTTCCCAGTTTGGAGAAGCAGGGAGGAACTGGAGAGTGCAGGGCTCTGCCAAGGCAGGTTCAGGACCTTGTGCACATGGTGTGGGATGCTGAGGGACCTGGGCTGCTTTGGCTCAGCAGCGCTGGGGAGGCTGCAGCAGTGCAGGAGTAGCCTGAGAGTGCTTGAAGGGTGGTTTCAGAGGTGGTGGAGGTTTTCTCCATAGTGGGAAAGAGCTTGAGAAAGAAATAATGGCCCAAAGTGCAGCTGGGGAGGTCCAGGCTGGACATGAGCAGCAAGGAATGTGACTGGAAGGGCAGTGCTGTGGTGGAGCAGGTCAGCAGAGGGAGTCTGCATCAGCCCAAGGCTTTGTGCTTCAAGGAACAGCTGGGGAGGATGCAGAGATCTCAGCAAAAGAAGGAAGATGCTCAGACAAGAGCAAGGTGGGGCGGCAGGGGGGATGTCTCCAGCCTGCAGGGAAAGAGGTGCAGGGGATGCCACAGCACAGGACAGGCTGTCCTGGAGATGATCAAGGGATGTAAAGAGGCTGAAAGCCCCCACCAGACATGAGCTCCTTCTCCCCTTGGCTATGGCTGTTGTCTGCACCTCTGATGCCTCTGAGGAGACACCTTGTCCTTCCAGCACAGGGGCCTCATGGCCTCCTTGTCCCCAGCCAGGAACCTGGGAGGTGTGGGACCATAGTCCTGCCCTTGGCCTTGCACAGCCCCACATCACACTGTCCCAGGAAGGGCCCTGGGCAACGTGGGAGGGACAGGATCTGACTTCCCAGGGCTGGGGTCAGATCTTCGCCTTTTGGTTAATGAAACACATCCAGGTTTACCGATCGTCAGAGGGACATTTACTTTGTTTTTCCTTACCAGTCATCATTGCTTCCAGTTTTCTGTTCTAACCAGACCCTGGGGACTGTTCCTCGATAGTGTCCTTCAGTGGGACCCATTAACAGTACAAGAAAATTTGGAGTTTGAAGCGGCAGCACTGCAGAGAGACAGCTCTGCCCAGGAGCAGCTCCTCTGCACAGTGCAGCAGGGCTGAGGGCTCTGCCTGCAGCACCAAGGGCACAGGAGCCAGGCAGAGAGAGAGAAACATAGTCTGGGGTGGGAGAATGCTGAGAGATCACTGGAATCTACATCTTCACAGACATGAAGCCAGTGGCTGCAGGGCATTGCATCTGGCAATCACTGTAGGATCTCAGAAAGCTGTCACATTGAAGAGCCTGCAAGAGATATAAGTACAGCTCTCAGAGATTCTCTGATGCAGAGGAGAGGATGTGCTGAAGAGCAGGGGTTGCCTTCTGCACGGTCAGAGTGACAAGACGTGAATGCTGCGTTCTCCTAATAATGGCTGTGGGGTGTAAATATAAATGTGCAGGCAGGGGTGCCCAGGACTGTCCTGCAGAGCAGGGTCCCTGCACCCCAGGGCTGTGCCAGGGCAGGGACTCTGCCGCCTGCCAGGGTCAGCGCTCAGCCTGCCCGGGGAGATCCCCACGGTGCTGTAGGGTGAAGCTGTGAGTGGAAAGAACAAGCACTCTTGGGCAGGAAAGGTTCTTCTGCTTTGGAGAGGGTGCTGTGTGGGTCAGGGCTGCTCACAGCTTCAGATCACCCCCAGGATTTTTCCAAGGGGGGTGCAGGAAAGGATAAAACAAAAAAGAGTTCTCATGCTTAAACAAGTCAGTGAGACTCCTGAACTGCAACTCTGAGGGATCAGCACATCTGCCAGAAGGTTCATAACATCCCTTCACCACCCCTCTGCCTGTGGACAGCACCTGCATCACCTTTGCTGGACCCGTCAGCCTTAGTCTGACCTGTCCTGTTTTCCAAACTGCAAACAGGAAGATGCCCCCAGGCAGTGCCCTGTGAACAGGCAGGATCTGTAGGGCCAGGGGGAGGGCACAGAGGGTGGGATGGGGTCTGTGAGCACTGACAGGGAAGAGACATGGACAGGGAAACACCTCCCAGGGGGACAATCTCCAGGCAGCAGGGAAATGACCAGAAATGGGAGGAAACTGAACCTGGAATGGTTATGGGAGGGAGAACAGAGAAAAGTCCCTGTGATCCCCTGCAGTGCAGATCCCTCCTGTGAGCAGCCCCTTCCCTCCTGTCCCACCCAGCAAAGCCTCTGCCCTCAGGGCTGGGGGCTCCAAGGCATGAAGCAGCTCCTGTGCAGCCAGAGCTCCAGTTCCTCTGCAGAGCACAGGGGCTGAGAGCAGCTGCCCAGCAATGTTGGTGTCTGGGAGGTGGCTGCACAGCTGGGGAAGGGTGACGCTGTCTGAGTGCCCGGCTGCCTCTGCCCTGGCCTCTCTCACACCCACCCTCACCGCATTGTCCTTCTTGCTCCCCTGCTCTGGGTCACTGCTGTTGGGATCTTGTTCTTGCTCTCAGGCTCTCTGGGGATGGCAGTTTCAGCTGCAGAGTCACAGCCTGATCTTGTGGGTCCTTTCCTGCAGGTGTGTCCATGGGAACATGTGTCCCAGCTTTGCTCTGACCTGTGGGGTGTGGGCAATGCAGTCTGTGGGGCTGGGGTGTGAGCTGAGGCTCCCTGAATCAAATACGTTCATTAGGACTATTGGCTGTCTGCTTGCGGTTTCGTTCCAAGCTGTGAGCTTCGCTCCAGGATGCAAACCTGTCCTACAGCATCTGTGTGTTCTCTGAAAGCATCATAATGAAGGCAGAGGTGCTGATCTCAGCAGTGTCTGCGGGCTTTTCAGGGTAACATGGGAGTGTGATCAGTCTCCATCTCAGAAAGGTGCCAGCCCAGGGCAGCTGGAGGAAGAGAGGGGGACAGAGCAGCTGCCCTCACTCTGCACTGACCCACAGGCATCCTCTGGTCTCACAGGACTCGCTCTGTTCTCCATGAGCGCACCAGAAATGCTGAGCATTTCTGACACCCAACAACACTCTCCAGGGTGGGAGGGCATAAGGAGCTGTACGAACCCCAAACCTCTCCAACTCAGTTTCTCAGGCCTGGGGGTACAGATGCTGACAGTCCCTTCTGCACCAGGAGCGGTTCCAGCTGACAAAGCTGAACCCCAGGACTGGCCCCTGCCCACCCAATCACACAGGGTCAGGCTGACTGCTCAAGAGCCCCTGGGCAGAGACCCTGCTCTTCATTGCACACTCATCAAGCACCAACGAGGGCTCCAGCCAGGACTTTCTCCTGGAAAAAGAAAAGGGACATCATGGGCTGCTCCTGTGCTGCTGAGCTGGGCTGGGCTCCTGGGACAGAGGGAGCTCCTGGCAAGCGGCAGTGCTGCAGAGAGACAGCTCTGCCCAGGAGCAGCTCCTCTGCACAGCGCAGCAGGGCTGAGGGCTCTGCCTGCAGCACCGAGGGCAGAGGAGCCAGGCAGAGAGAGGGAAACGCAGTCTGGGGTGGGAGGATGCTGAGAGATCACTGGAAATGAAATCTACTCAGACATGAAGCCTGTGGCTGCAGGGCATTGTATCTGCAAATCTTGGTAGGATCTCAGAAAACTGTCACATTGCAGACCCTGCAAGACACGTAAGTACAACTTTCAGAGATTCTCTGACGCAGAGGAGAGGATGTGTTGCAGAGCAGGGATTGCCTTCTGCACTGTCAGAGTGACAAGACGTGAATAGTGCGTTCTCCCAAGGGTGGCTGTGGGGGGTAAATGTAAATGTGCAGGCAGGGGTGCCCAGGGCTGTCCTGCAGAGCAGGGTCCCTGCACCCCAGGGCTGTGCTGGGGCAGGGACTCTGCCGCCTGCCAGGGTCAGCACTCAGCCTGCCCGGGGAGATCCCAAAAACACCAAGGAAAGAAGATCTGGTGGAAAGAGCAAGATCTGGCACGGCAGGGTCCTTCTGCCATTGAGAGGGAACTGCGTGGGTCAGGGACACTGAGGAAGTATTTATCTCATAGGGATGATTTTAAGTTTTGAGTTCTTTCCACTGTTGGTTGGTTGGGTGGGCAGTGGCAGATGGGAATTTATCTCTCTGCCCTGAAGAAGTTGCTAAGACCCCACTTCTCATCAGGACTTGTCTGAGCTGCTCCTGAGCCCCTGCACACACAGAGCTGCCCCTGGGCAGTGCCAGGAGGTGTGAGCAGGACAGAGCTGAGCACACAGTGGGTGGGACGGGGTCTGTGACACTGACAGGGAGCAGACCCAGGGACAGAGACACAGCTGCAGGCAGCACAGACATGGGCAGGGAGAGTTAACTGCTACCAGAAATGCTGGGGATGGGATTTAGGAACCTCTCTCACATCCTCTCGATTGCAGACACATTTCCCAGTGCAATACCCTTGTCTGCTCTCTTCCCCAGAAGAGCCTCTACCCCAAAGCAATGGGGCCCAGGTCACGAGTCTCCACCTCAGCACCTGGACCTCCAGGTGAAGGGTTCCTGGAATGAGATACACAAAAAAAAAGATGCTAAAAGCACTTGCCCTGCAGTGACATCATGTGAGCGGCAGTGAGCACAGCTGCGCAGGGAGAAGGCTTCCCAGCATCCCTGTCTACCTTTCTGTCCTTCCTTTATTTTCGGGAGCACTGCAGTGTTCTTCCCTGCTTGTCCACCTGTCCTTGGTTCTCTTACTGTCTAGTATTGGGGTGGGGAGGGGAAGGGGACCACTTTTTGTTCGAACACCAACACTGGGAGTCCTGTCCCAGAAGTATTCTCAGGGAAACCAGATGCTAAAGCTACGTTTTAAAATGTGATGAACGATATCATTCAGACGGTAGTCATGGAGAATGAGAGGAATCATTGCTCATTCAGAGACGGGATGTTCAAGGAGAAATGACATGTTGTTTTTCCTCAGAGAAGTCTCACCTAAACTGTCACTGTCTTTTCCTCTTTGGACAGGTCCTCAGGAGAGGCAGAAAATGTCCAACAGCAGCTCCATCACCCAGTTCCTCCTCCTGGCGTTCACAGACACACGGGAGCTGCAGCTCTTGCACTTCTGGTTCTTCCTGGGCATCTACCTGGCTGCCTTCCTGGGCAACGGCCTCATCATCACCACCATAGCCTGGGACCAGCACCTCCACACCCCCATGTACTTGTTCCTGCTCACCCTCACCCTCCTCGACCTGGGCCCCATCTCCACCATTGTTCCCAAATCCATGGCCAATTCCCTCTGGGACACCAGGAACATCTCCTATGCAGGGTCTGCTGCCCAGCTTTTTTTTTCTTTTTCTGTGCTACAGCAGAATATTTCCTTCTCACTGTCATGTCCTACGACCGCTACGTTGCCATCTGCAAACCCCTGCACTACGGGACCCTCCTGGGCAGCAGAGCTTGTGTCCACATGGCAGCAGCTGCCTGGGCCACTGGGTTTCTCAGTGCTCTGCTGCACACGGCCAATACATTTTCACTGCCACTGTGCAAGGGCAATGCCCTGGGCCACTTCTTCTGTGAAATCCCCCAGATCCTCAAGCTCTCCTGCTCACACTCCTACCTCAGGGAAGTCTGGCTTATTGTGGTCAGCTCTTGTTTAGCATTTGTTTGTTTTATTTTCATTCTTTTCTCCTATGTTCAGATCTTCAGGGCCGTGCTGAGGATCCCCTCTGAGCAGGGACGGCACAAAGCCTTTTCCACCTGCCTTCCTCACCTGGCCGTGGTCTCCCTGTTCCTCAGCACTGGTGCATTTTCGTACCTGAAGCCCACCTCCATCTCCTCTCCTTCCGGGGACCTGCTGGTGGCAATTCTGTACTCGATGGTCCCTCCAGTTATTAATCCCCTCATCTACAGCATGAAGAACCAGGAGCTCAAGGATGCCCTGTGGAAACAGATATCTGGGTGTTTACCAAACCAATAAACTTATTCTTTATAGCAGTTTTAATGTAACTAATTACAGGCCCAGCCTGTAATCTGTATTTTCTGTTGTTACTGGTGTTTTTTTCTATTGTGAAAACATTGTCATCCCCTTTCTAATTCACTCTGTTCTTTTATAATCACTGGCTGGGCAAATGAGGAACCATGATCTCTGTGTATTTAAACAAAATAAAGGGCTCTGTAGTGACTCTTCTTTCACTGTATCTTTCCTGCAAGGTCTGTTTGGAGCTGCAGGGACAATTCCTGTGCATGGGTGGAGGGACAAGAGTCCAGCATGGCAGCCCTGCCAGGGAGCACCAGCGCTTGGTCTTCTAGAGCTGTTCTGGTTCCACTCCCACACTCTCCTTCTCATCCCTTGTGTTGGTGCAAGGCCTGAGTGCTCTGGCAGCTTGGTCCCTGTCCTGTTGTGTGTCAGTGCTGTCAGCACAGGCAGGGACAGGCAATGTGCACTTGTGTCACAGAGGTGGCCTCACAACAGCCTTTCCAGATAGAAAGGTGATCTCCTATGGGAAGGGTCAGAAGGTTTAGGTCTTCTTCTAAAGGTTATCTCAAGAACATGCCCACAAATGTGACCCCAGATTCAAACCCCATTGTACATCTGAACAGTGTGTGTGTGCAGGGCTGGCACACAGCAGTGTCCTCTCACAGCCAGGCCTCCTGCCAGAGACCTGCAGGACCAGCAGAGCAGGGGCTGGGCTGTGCCCCTGTGCACTGGACACCCAGGGCAATCGTCATGGGCTGGCCCCTCCCAACCACCATTTCCAGCACTGGCCTCTCACCCCAGCTCAGAGCTCTTTGCTCTTCCATGGAATTACACTGAATGAGTATTTCAGATATCCATGTTTGCATTGAACAGATGAGACTGAGCATGCACATCATGTACATGAGGTGATATGAATCTGAGTCAGTACAAACACCGTTTCTTGTGGTTCCATGAAGGCCTGTGAGACAGACAGTTCATTGAGGTCATATCATGTTGGGACTAATATCCCATAGGAAACCACCGGAATGCAGCACTTGGATGTGCTTCCTTGAGCCAATCTCCTTTCCTAATGGTGTGGGACATCAAAACAAATGTAGAACATGGTGAAACAACATAGGACTGAGGTGCCTCCCATTCTTCGGGAACAGGAACAGAAGGGCAGAGGGATACTGTGACTCCTGCCTCTGTGTGTAAAAGGGAAAGTGTCTGTCCCTGAATATCTCTATGTGCACACCTGACAGAACCCCAACATTTGCGTGTGTGACTCCAGGGACAAACCCCAGTGATGCAGTGAGTTTCATCTCAGCTCCCTTGGACAGGGTCATCGCAAGTGTCCCTGTTTGCTATATCACCTTTGCCATCTTCACCACATGTTGTTCTACACAGTCCTGCATCTGCCCCTCTTTCTCTCTGGGAAATTCTGGATTGTGGTCTCAGAAGTGCCAGAGTAATCAGAGAGGATCAGAGGTCCCTCAGAAGGGCAGATGTCAAACCCATCTTCAAGAATGACAGGAAGGAGAACTGGGAGAATGACAGGCTGGCCAGCTTATGTCTGTCCCTGGGAGGGTGACAAGTCACATTCTTCTGCAGCCATCTCCAGGCAGTTGTAGGACAAGGAAGGGATTGCTGAACCCAGATGGGCAGGGGAAAGAAAGGCATGTCGTGTACATGGAGTTTTGCAAGGCCCCAAACATGATCTCCTGTGGTGGCCTTAGAGTAGATTGGTGAGATCTGTGATAAAGATGTGGATGTTGTGATGGGTGGGAAGTTGGCTGGATGACCAAGCCCAAGTATCATCAGTGGTGCAAAGTCCTGTGTTTAGCCAGTTACAGGCTGCATCCCTCAGTGATGAGTACTGGGGCCAACACTGTTGGGCGGCTTTATTCTGCCCCTGCATCGTGTCATGGAGCACATTTTCAGCTCCTTTGTGGATGATGCAAAGCTGGGCAGAGGCCTAGAACAACCTCATCTGGTTGACTCTGCCTTGAGCAGGACAGGGAGACAAGATGATGTTCAGGGCTCTCTTCAAACCTGAGTTATTCTATGAGTCAATGAATCTTTACCTTGGAGAGGCATTTGAAGACAGAATATGTAGTTCTTACCAGTTAAAAGAATAAATCCTACCTGCAATCGCTAACCGAAAATATGTAAATCCTCTCCGTTTTGGTCAGTCTGTCCTGCTAACAAAGATAAAAGTGACTTTTAAAGCACCTAATCAGAACCTGCAAAGAATTCTGTCCTTGCAGTGCAGACACTCTGGAGCCTGCACAGTTAGTTGAGTCTTGTTTTAGCATCTGTCTCTAGACTGAACTTTTCACCTTATGCGCTCATATGCATCCCTAGGATAGGAGACCGGGGTTCAGCCCGGGACCCTTTCTCAACAAGCTTGTGTGGTGATAAAATGATTATGTAACCAATATGCCAATGTGTAAACACTGGGCTCTTTAGGACTGCAGTGAGGGTCTGAATGTAGGGATAAGATTTTGGATATAATAGATGTTCCTTCTCTACCTGTTGTGCTGGTTTTATTCCAGCATCCAGACTTCCACAACTCTGGAACAAAAAATATCTCATCTCTGGGTGTGGGATTGGCTTTGCCCTTCAGTTAGTGAATTTGCAATTAGCAACCAGGAAGAAGGGAAAAAATCAAAAAATAAAAGAGGGAGGAGAGGACGTAGAAAAGATGCCAACATTTCACACTCCCTTAAAGAATGCTTCTTCACTCAGGTTTTTAGTAGGAAATAAATTTGATCAATTTGATAAAACAAGCATGCTTTATCTAGTCAGGCCCTGGCTCATAAGGCAGGTGATGGATGGGTGTCGGATTATGAGGTCACTTGTGTCTCAGAAACTCACAATTGAGTTCAAAGACTTTGGCTGTGAAGGGGACTGTGAAGTCAGTTCTGTCTCTGGAGGTGGCAGGCCAGAAACAGGAATAGAGCTCGGAAGGAACTTCTGCCTAAGCACCCACAGGCCCTACCCAGGAAGAGGCCTTGGAGAAGGGTTGTCATGTCCATCCCACCTGAGAACATTATGGGACAGCAGCAGGAACATGGTCATGTCTGTCAGAGAAGCTGAAAGGCCAGCAGCAGTCATGGGGTTCAGAAGATCAT
Organism: Patagioenas fasciata; assembly: GCF_037038585.1. Classification (NCBI taxonomy): domain Eukaryota; kingdom Metazoa; phylum Chordata; class Aves; order Columbiformes; family Columbidae; genus Patagioenas; species Patagioenas fasciata. Next base: position 2,773,170 of record NC_092528.1, read on the forward strand.
GATGAGGTTACTTCTCTCCTCTCAGGTGAAAGACCACAAGAAATGCTGAGAACAGGTGGGGAAGCGAGATGGGTGTCTGCAGCCTGCAGGGAAAGAGGGGCAGGTGTAGGACCATGTAGAACAGCCTGTGATGGAGATGGCAAAGGGCACTGGCAAGGCTGGAAGGCACCCACAGAACCCAGGTCTCTGTCCCCTTGGCCATGGCAGTTGTCTCTGCCACTGAGGCCCAGGAGAAGCCATGTTGTCCTCATGGCACTGGGGCCTCTCTGCCTCCTTGCAGCCTCTTGGGGAAGCTGGAAGTGGTTGTCCCAGTGTTGTCCTTCCCTGGGCCTTGCACACCCACATCCCACGGTCCCAGGAAGAGCCCTGAGCCGTCTGTGAGGGACAGGATCCCCCTTCCCATTGCCTGGAGGTCATGGCTTCTCCTTTCTGCTCAGAAAGTAAACCAAGGGGTTTCTGAGCATCAGAGCTGAAGAAAAGACTAAAAGGAGACCTCATGGTGGCTACAGCTTCCTCACAAGGCGAGAAGGAAGGGAAGGTACTGATCTCTTCTCTCTGGTGACCAATGACAGAACCCAAGGGAATGGCAGAAGATGTGCCAGGAGGTACAGGTTGGACATGAGGAAAAGGTTCTTCACCCAGAGGTGCTGGACACTGAACAGGCTCCCAGGGAGGTATCACGGCCCCAACCTGACAGTGTTCAAGAAGAGACTGGACAACGTCCTCAGACACATGGGGTGACCTGTGGGGTGTCCTGTGCAGGGACAGGAGTTGGAGTCGATGATCCTTGTGGGTCCTTCCAACTCAGGACATCCTATGATTCTATGAAGTACTAGGTCAAAAACCCATGTGTTCATTGTACAGATGAGATGTAAACACACACATCATGTGCATGTCCACTGTGTGCATGTGGTGAGGTGAACCCAAGGGAGCACAAATGCTATCAGCTATTCCTTGGGGTGCCATAAAAGTCAGTGGGACAGAGATGGTGTTCAGAGGTCTCTTCCAACATGTGTTATTGTAGGATTCCATGGATCTTTTCCTTGGAGAGCTCTTTCAGGTCAGAATAGACAAAGATGAAGAAGAAAAAAGGGCCAGAAGCAGAGATATGAAATGTTCCATTGTAAATACAGCAGCTCCACTCAAGCCCATGATAGGAAATCTATTGGATACATTTGATGAAAGCAGCTCAGTTTGATCTGCTCACACACTGGACCACAAGGAGGGTGATGGCCGGGTACAATGCCATGTGGTCACTTGTGTCTCAGGAATTCATAGTCCAGTAGGAACCAATGACTGTGGAGGGGACTGTGAGGTCACTTCTGCCTCTGCAGGGGACAGGCCAACAGCAGGAACATGGCTGGGAAAGGACTGTGAGGTCACACATACCAGACGAGCAATCGGGCCCAATCAGCATGGCTTTGTGAAAGGCAGGTCCTGCTTGACCAGCCTGATCTCCTTCTATGACAAGGTGACCGGCTGAGCAGATGAGGGAAAGTCTGTCGTGTGGAGTGAATCCGCCACACAGGCTGTGGGTGTTGTGTCCTTAGACTGCAGTAAAGCCTTTGACACCATATCCCACAGCATCTCCTGGAGAAGCTGCAGCTCATGGCCTGAATGGTGTAGCTGTGATGGGTAAAGAACTGGCTGGAAGGCCTTTTGTCCGCTGGAGCCATTTTTTCCCTTCCTGTTCACATGGGCATCCCATGAATGCATCACTGCTCTCCTCCAGTGTAGACAGGCACAAGGCCTTCTCCACCTATACCTCTCACCAGTGCCACTGGTTTCTCCAGCAACCTCATCCTTGACTGTGGGATGTCCAGAACTCCTGAGAGAGTTTGACAAAGCCTTTTTTTTGCACCATCCCCACATCCCTGCTCAATCCCCTCATCCACAGCTTAAGGACCAGACAGTTTGGATGCAAGTGGGGCATTGAGAAAAACGGTCAGGAAAGCTTTGAAGTGCACAGGGAGCCCATCAACATGTTGGCCTGCTGCTCTCTTCTGAACAGGCCCAGAAGACCTGAGCAGCATTTGCTGTGTCCCAGAAATACGCCTGGAAGGTTGGGATATGGAGAAAAGGTTTGGTCTGGGAAGGGACAGACAGGTGCTGGTGGAACTGGCTGGTGTGACCGTGAGACATCTCTCCAACACCTCAGAAAAGTCCTGGCTCTCAGGGAGGTTGCATGGTCCTCTGAGAAAGAAAATATCCAAAATGACTTATCATAGAATCACAGAATAATTGTGGTTGGAAGGGACCCTTAAGATCATCAAGTCCAACCCCAACCTAAATCTGGCACTAAAACATATCCCTAAGTGCATATTCTGTATGTCTTTTAAACTCCTTCAGTGATGGTGACTCCACAAACTCACTGGGCAGTCTGTTCTGTTGCTTCTAAACCCTTTCCCCAAATAATTTTTTCCTAATATCCAATCTAAACCTCCCCATGTGCAGCTTGAGGCCATTTCCTCTTGTCCTATCACTTGCTACTTGGGAGAAGAGACCAACACCCACCATGATCAAACCTCCTTTCAGGCAGTTGTGGACAGTGACAAGGTCTCCCCTCAGCCTCCTTTTCTCAAGGCTGAACAGCCCCAGCTCCCTCCACCGCTCCTCATAAGACTGGTGCTCCAGACCCTTCACCAGCCTTGTCACCCTCCTCTGAACTCTCTCCAGCACCTCAATGTCTTCCTTGCCATGAGGGGCCGAAAACTGACCCCAGGATTCAAGGTGCAGCCTCACCAGTGCCCACTACAAAGGGATGATCACTTCTCTAGTCCTGCTAAAGCTCGGATTGGATCAAGGCTTGAACACCTTGGTGTAACCCAGTTGGTGACAGGTTGGACTGCAAACTCCTGAGGTCCCTTCAACCTCAGTTCTCTTATGATCCCATGGTGATGTTGGGCTCTGTTTCTAACTGGAGCAGAGCAGACGATGATGGGGCAGGATCCACCTGTGCTGTAGGTGACCATCTAAACCAACATCTCAGCCAGGGAACCAGCCAACACCTCAGTGTGACTCGCTCTGGGCAAAGTGTGAGGAGTCCTGGGCAGGGAAGGTTTAGAGGGCATGGGGCGCTATGCAAGACACAAAATGATCTTGGCTTCTTGCTTGTAAACTCATTGCATGTCAGCTAATGTCAATGAAAATTAAAATAAGAAGAACTGAAGACAAAGATCCAAAGCAAAGGAAGGTGTCAACATACTTCTCATTCATATTTCTTTCTTTCTTTCTTTCCTTCTTTCCTTCTTTCCTTCTTTCCTTCTTTCCTTCTTTCCTTCTTTCCTTCTTTCCTTATCTATCAATCTATTTATTTATTTATTTATTCATTCATTCATTCATTCATTCATTTGAGAGTCTTTCTAGGAGGGTTACTTTTCTTTGAAAGAGTTTTCCAGAACTGGGCATGGATTTAGGACACAAATTTCTTCACCTCCAGGAACACAAACACCTGGTGCCAATGTAGGTGCCCCAGGAACCCATGCCCAGGCTCCACCTGCATTGCAAGGTGCTCTGGTCTCCCCAGGTCCTGTGTGACAGATGTCAATCCCAGGCAGGCACCTCAGGTACATTGGGGCCCCTAAAACAGCACTGGCTGTTTATGGTGGGACAACTGATGACTGATGTCTGCCTTGAAAGGTGCATGTCTTTGTTGTTCTTTTTTGGTTTTCGGTGTTTTTTAGGGGGGTTTGTTTGTTTGTGTGGGTTTGGTATTTGTTTCTGTTTTTTTTTTTTTTTTTTAATGTGTTTTGTGTTGGCTTTTTGTGTGTGTTTTTTTGGTGTGATTTTTGGTTTTGGTTTTGGATGTTTTTACATATTAAAACAAACAAAGAAAAAAAAAAGCCAAAAAGTGAATTAATGGGAAGTGTACTAAGAGCAGAAGAGATATCGGTCTTCCCCTGTACTTCTATTACCAACACTCTATTATTTCATCTCCCTCATCATTCAGGAGTTCCCGCCTCTCCTGATTAAATGTCCCTGTCAAAGGACAAATTTCCAGCACTGTCTGGACCTTTGCCCTTTCCAGTGCTCTCAGGTTTCTCCTCCACTTGCTCTTTGGTCATTCAGTTCCTCTCAACTGTCTGGTTTCTGCTTTGAGCTTCAGGGAGTAACAAACTTGCCCCATTCTTCAGAGCTCTAATTAACTTGGCAGTCAACACGTTCATTGTGTTTATTTCTATCCTTTCCTATCTCTCTGTCTAAACCAGTTCTTGTGTGGATGTCCCTTGTGGATGGCGGACCTCATCAGATCCAGCTAACACACACAGCTGAGGAAAGTGTTTTACTGTTTATTAAACTGTGCAGTGTTTGCACAGGAGAGCAGGTGGAGCTGGTGCACAGGAGCTGCAGCATCTCCTGCAGAGCTCAGTGGAGAAGTCTGATGTGAGGAAAAGTGATGCAGTCTCTGGTGGCCAATGAGGGAACCGGCAGACTGGGAGGGGTGGTGAGGAGCGAGGTTGTCCATACAGTGTCCAGCCTCAAGGCACTGTTCTCCTGCCTGTCCAGATGTCTTCAGGAGATCCTCTGGATCAATGTCCAGTGTAGAATGCTGCTGTCACTACTTCTATACACTGAACAATGACAGAAAATACCCTGGAAATAAAAAACCCTCCTTTATGAAATCTTTGAAATCTTCATCAGCAAGTGTCCCATTGAAACGTCTCCAGTTAGTTCTACAGGTCTGGAAGATTTGAATGAAATTACCGAAAGAAACACAGCTCGTTAGGGCTTTCTGTGTTTTAATGAGCCCCATGGCGTATTTGGTGCTGAGTCCATGAACCTCAGATACCACCAAGCACAGACTGAAGAATCTGCTCAAGAAGTCCAAGTCAGAGAAAACTCCAAAGTACCTTGAAGCATTAATGGGCCCCACTGAGGGCTGTTACTGACAAAGCCTCCCCAGGGACTCGTTAGAGCAGATAATTGGAGGCAGTGATTGCATCAGGCAAAGGCAAAGTGCAGCAGCTCTGATGCTGAGAAAACCCTTGGTTTGTTTGATGAAGGACAATGGCCAAGCCTTGAGCCCCTGCCCCTAGGAAGGGAGATCCTGTCCCTCACGTGTGGCTCAGGGCTCTTCTTGGGGTGTGGGGAGTGTGATGCCCAGTGAAGGACAATGGTGTGACACTCCCAGGGGGTGCAAGGAGGCAATGGGTGCCATGGCCATGACAACCATGTGTCTCCTCTTAGGCCTCGCTGCCAGGGACATCAGTCACAGCCAAGGGGACAAAGACCTTGGCTCTTGCAGGGACATCCAGCCTTGACAGTGCCCTTGGCCATGTCCGCCACAGTCCATCCTACTCTGTCCCAGGCCTGTGGCTGTTTCCCCACAGGCTGCAGACACCCCACGTGATTCCCCACCTTGTTCTCACCCCACTGTGTCCCCACCTGTGCTGTTGTCTCTCCATCCTCACCAGCTGTTCCTTGAAACACAAAGCCATGGCTGATCCAGAGTCCTTCTGAATGACTACAGCGCTGTGCTCAGAATGACATTTCTTTATCCTGAGCTCCACTCTGGGCCTCCAGAGCTGCAGTTTCTGATGGTTTTCCTTTCTCATGCTGTTTTCCTCTGCCATCTTGTAAAGAGATTTTCAAGATTTCTGAAGCTACTACTACCCTTTCTTGTCATGGTTTTACCACAACCACCAACCAAGACCATGAGAGCTGCTCACATCCTGCTCCCAGTGCCCAAGTGGGATAAGGGAGAGAACTGAAAGGGAAGGGAGAAACTTGTGGGTTTAGGAAAAAAAAAAAAAAAAAGAAATAAAACAGTTAAAATTATTCACTAGTACTAATAATATACTAAAATATACATGAAGTAAAATATATGATTCTCAGTGCAATCCGCCATGTAACTCCAGTTGTGCTGAACAGGCAGCCCAAAAGAAAAGAGCACCCTGGTCCTGAACAGATGATCCCAGCAAGAGAAAGTACAAGTGCAAAAGGCAGAAAGGCCCAAGGGCCAACTGAATAACAGAAAAACATCATAAAACTGAACTAACACTGAACTCCCAATAGAATGGAACTTCCAAACAGAGCCAACCAAAATAGCCAGCAAACCAGAACTAACTGACTGGAAAAGGTATATCCAGCTTTATAGTGAGCATGACACCAATGGTAAAGAATAGCTCGTTGATTGACCTGGATGTCAGTCAAGGTGCTGTCCTGTCTGTGCCCCCTCCTGCCAATTTGCACCTGCAGCTGGACTCCAGAGAAGTCCTTGGTTTCACTGACAATAGTCCAGGTAAATTAAATAGAAATAGATAAATTAAATTAAGAAAATATACTCAGTGCTATCCCCCGTGTAACTCCAGTCACACGGAACAGCCAGTCCTGCAGAAGGGAGCACCTTGGTCCTGAACAACCCATCCCAGCAAGAGAGAGCAAAAGGGCAACAGGCAGAAAGGCCCAAAGGCCAACTGCAGAATGGCAAAATGACAAAAGGTCAAACTGACATCGAACTCCTGACAGAATAAACTTGTGAATGGAACAAGCAAACCAGCTGGAAAACCCAGAGTAACGGATGTAACAAGCCCTAAAAGCCGGCTCCAGCTTTAGACTGAGCATGACGCTAATCATAGGGAATATTTCATTGTTCAGCCTACATGTCAATCCAGGTGTTGTCCTATCTGTGTCCCCTCCTGCCAATCTGCATCTGCAGTTGGATGGCCAAAGAAGTCCTTGGTTTCCCTGACAACAGCCAAGATCTCAGTGAGTTCTGACATTCCTTTCACAGCAAATGGCAAACACTGTGAAGCTGCTAAAAGAAAAAAATGAACTCTGTCCCAGGGAAGAAACAGCGCTATCTCACTATTCTCATAGTAAATCTAAACAAAAGACTGTACTGGATGTGAAGGAGAGAGGTTCAAAATGCATGAATGATATTAACTCAATTTCAGTAAAAACAGCACATTTCCTCAGCCTCCCCTTCACCAGGCTGAAGAAGTTCGGGTCTCTCAACATCTCCACATGTGACCCAGACTTTCTCTGGCCACATGGCAGCTCCTCCCCTTTCCTCCAGAATGGGGAACCTCACACTGGGACACACCGCTCCAGATGTGACCACACCAGTGCTGAGTCACGATGGACAATAACTGCCCTTGTCTGGGTGGCCACACTCCTCCCAGTGCAGCCCAGTGTGCTCATGGGCATATTCCTGTTTAGCATCACTGAGAACTGGCTGAACATCCAGGCTCAGAGGGTTGTGAGCAGTGGCACAAAGCTCAGCAGGAGGTACCATGAGAAGCACTAAAGGACACCATATCCCTATCCAACCTCTTCTCCTACAAGTGTCACTTGGGTCCATGGAACCACCTCAGTGACAAGGGGGAGAGCACTACCTGTATGGGGTGGAGGAGATGGGGTCTGGAATGAGGGTCCTGGGGCAGTTTCTCATGGTTGTTCACGCAGTGACAAGCTGGGCTGGATATTTAGAGACAGGAATACTTCCTAGGGGCCTCCAAAGGGCATGGGGATGGTCTACGGTTTCTTGCATGCTGCCTTTTCTGGTGGAGATCACAGAGGCTGCCAGCCCTTTAGAGGACCCAGGAGAGGCCTTGTCCTTCCTCTGGTCACAGCTGGACCCCAGTTGTCCTGCTCAGCCACAGCTCAGGAGCCTTGTCTAGGGGTGACTTTTGGAGTAAAGTTGACAAGACGGGTGCATAAGTTTGTCTTCAGGACATGTGATGAGCACCAGGACTGAAGTACCAGAACAAAATGATGTGGCTTCTGGGTGAATACTTTCTTCAGTGCAAGTCCTGACACAGGGTCTCAGACTTGCTTTCCATGCCACCCTTCATGAGGGATGATGCACTAAGAGATGGCAAGTGGGGGACACCAATCCTTCTCCAGCTACTTCCCAAGCCTGGTGAAGCACCAGGACAGCAAGGATTTCTGGCCCTGCACCCTAAACTCTGGGTATAATCTGGGGCAGGTGAACACCAGCATTTTTCTCTCCAAGGCAATTTCCAGCCCAGGTCAGCTCCTGTGTGATCTCCCCCATCCCTCCTCTGATCTGCTCTGGTGCTCCTGGTCCCATCCTGTTCTCCCCACAGGGCCCAAAACTGGCACTGATGCTCTGCAGAGCAGGTTGGTTGCAGAGCCATGGGGTGACTGCACACTGGTTGTGCTGCTCAGTGAGGGATACAGATGCAGCTGGATGGGCTGCACTGTCACTGAGCTCTTTCCTGGGGGTCTAAAGCTCTGGAATGGGTCCAGAGCATTTCTTGGGAATCATTGGGTTTTCCGCTCATTTCTGTTCAGCAATCCCTTCCTTGTCCTTCACGTTCCTGTAAACTGGTGCAGGAAGACATGGCCTCTCCCCTTTCCAGGGACAGAGGTATGCTGACCACCCCTTCATTCTTCAAATTCTCCATCCTGCCCTTCTTGAAGATGGATTTGACATCTTCCTTTCCTGAGGACCTCAGAACTTCTCTGATTCTGCTGTCACTCTTGGTAGCACAATCCAGAATCATGGGCAAGGGCGACAGAGCACTTGAAATGAGCCTGTCCCAGCAGCTGAGATGAATCTCACTGGGCCACTGAGGTTTGTTCCTGGAATAACACACAGAAATGCCATGGTTCCAACAAGCATCCATATCTGAGTTGGTCTCAGGACTCCTTCTGCACCCAGGGATGTTCACAGACAGAGTCTGACCCTTTTGCACATAGAGGCCGTAGCCTCAGTTTCTTTCTGGCCTCCTGTTGCCACTCCAAAGGGATGTGAGAAACCTCAGCCCTGTGCTGTGCCACCTGCTCTGCACTCATCTGAGGTGTCCTACATCATGAGGAATGGACACGGGGACATCAGTTCAAGGAAGAAGATCCCAGTGGGTTGTTTCCCCTGGGCTGTTACTCCCAATGTGAAGTGACCTTGAGACACTGTCTGTGCCACAGGCCTTCATGGAACCCCCAGGAAGAGCTGCTGTCGTTAGTGTTCACCTAGATTCATCTCACCTCTCGTACATGATGTGCATGCTCACATCTCATCTCTACAATGCAGACATGGATTTCTGACCTACTCATTCAGTGTCCATCCATGGAGGGAAGAGCAATGTCTGTGAGCTGGGGAGAGAGGCCAGGGCTGGTAGTGCGGGGCCAGACCATGACGATGCCCTGGGGCAGATGCTGTGGGGTGTCCAGTGCACAGGGGCACAGCCCAGCCCCTGCTCTGCTGGTCCTCCAGGTCTCTGGCAGGAGGCCTGGCTGTGAGAGGACACTGCTGAGTGCCAGCCCTGCACGCACACACTGATCAGCTGAACAGTGGTGTTTCATATGTAGGTCACTTTCTGGGGCATGTTCTTCAGAGAATCTTTGTAAGAAGACCTAAACCTTGAAGCCCTGCCCATAGGAAATCACCTTTCTATCTGGAAAGGCTGTTGTGAGGCCAGCTCTGTCACAGCAGTGCCCATTGCGTGTCCCTGCCTGCGCTCACAGCACTGACACACAGCAGGACGGGGACCAAGCTGCCAGAGCACTCAGGCCTTGCACCAACACAAGGGGTGAGAAGGAGAGTGTGAGAGTGGAACCAGAACAGCTCTGGAAGGCCAAGTACTGGTTCTCCCTGGCTCTGCTGCCATGAGAGAGCTCTTTTCCCTTCCACCCATTCACACGGGAACTGTCCCTGCAGCTCCAGAAAGGACTTGGAGTTAGGATGCCAGCAGAAAAAAAATTGTTGAAGGTTGTTTATTTTGCTTAAACACAGAGAACACGAATTCCTCACTGACACAGCCACTCAGTGAGAAAAGAAAAGCAGGCAGCGAATTGCAAAGGGAATTAAAATATTTTCATAATAAACAAACACAAAGAGAAACAAAAAATACTGCAGACAGGATGAATCTACAATGAGTTAGACTATAACTCTTATTTAGAACAAGATAGAGCCAGTTTATAGCTTCAGAAATAATCCAGTCATCTGTTTCCTCAGGGCATCCTTGAGCTCCTGGTTCCTCATGCTGTAGATGAGGGGGTTCACTGCTGGAGGCACCACCGAGTACAGAACAGACACCACCAGATCCAGGGATGGGGGGGAGAATGACGGGGGCTTCAGGTAGGCAAACATGCCAGTGCTGACAAACAGGGAGACCACGGCCAGGTGAGGGAGACAGGTGGAAAACGCTTTGTGCCGTCCCTGCTCAGAGGGGATCCTCAGCACGGCCCTGAAGATCTGCACATAGGACACCACGATGAACACAAAACATCCCACAAAAAAAGAAGCACTAAACATGAGAAGCCCAAGTTCCCTGAGGTAGGAGTGTGAGCAGGAGAGCTTGAGGATCTGTGGAATTTCACAGAAGAACTGGCCCAGGGCATTGCCCTTGCACAGGGGCAGTGAAAATGTATTGGCCGTGTGCAGCAGAGCATTGAGAAACCCAGTGGCCCAGGCAGCTGCTGCCATGTGGACACAAGCTCTGCTGCCCAGGAGGGTCCCGTAGTGCAGGGGTTTGCAGATGGCAACGTAGCGGTCGTAGGACATCACTGTGAGAAGAGAATACTCTGCACCAAACAAGAAAAATACAAAGAAGACCTGGGCAGCACATCCTGCATAGGAAATGACCGTGGAATCCCACAGAGAGTTGGCCATGGATTTGGGGACAGTGGTGGAGATGCAGCCCAGGTCGAGGAGGGCGAGGTTGAGCAGGAAGAAGTACATGGGGGTGTGGAGGTGCTGGTCCCAGGCTATGATGGTGATGATGAGGCCGTTGCCCAGGAGGACAGCCAGGTAGATGCCCAGGAAGAGCCAGAAGTGCAAGAGCTGCAGCTCCCATGTGTCTGTGAATGGCAGGAGGAGGAACTGGGTGATGGAGCTGCTGTTGGACATTTGCTGCCTGTGGGTATGAGGACCTGTGCAAGGAGGAAAGACAGTGACGAGTTAGGGGAGAAATCTCTGGAAATTAAATGTTCTGTTTCTCATGGAAAACCCCCTCCCTGATGAAGAGATGTTTCCCCTCATTCTCTCTTTCTACCAGCTAAGAATAACAGTTCATCACAGTTTAAAATGCAGCTTGGACATCTCGTTTCCATGGACACACCTGTGAGGCAAGATCCACTGAACTTGTGTCAGAAGAAAAACTGGCCCACACTCCCACCCCAACCCCAGAGAGCAAGAGCTCCAGGGACAGGTGAAGAAACAGGGAAGGACACTGCAGTGCTACCAGAAAATAAAGCAAGGACAGAAAGGCAGATGGGCATGCTGTGGAACCTTCTCCTTACCTGGCTGTACTGCTGCCAGTCACATAATGACACTGTAGGGCAAGTACTTTTAGCACCTGTCTTGTGTTCCACGTTCCATGAACCCTTCCCCTGAAGGTCCAGCTGCTGAGGTGGAGACTCAGGACCTGGACCCCATGGCTTTGGGGCAGAGGCTCCGCTGGGGAGGAGAGGAGACCAGGGGTTGCACTGGGAAATGTGTCTGCACTGCAGGGGGTTCCTGAATCCCCTCCCCAGCATTTCTGGTCCATATCCCTCTCCCTGCCCATGTCTGTGCTGCCTGCAGCTGTGTCTCTGTCCCTGGGTCTGCTCCCTGTCAGTGTCACAGACTCCGTCCCACCCGCTGTGTGCTCAGCTCTGTCCTGCTCACACCTCCTGGCACTGCCCAGGGGCAGCTCTGTGTGTGCAGGGGCTCAGGAGCAGCTCAGACAAGTCCTAACGAGAACTGGGGTCTCAGTGTCTTCTCCAAGGAGAGAAATAGATCCCCATCTCCCACTGCACACCAGACAACCAAGAGTAGAAAACTGAAAGCACAGACTCCTTCCCTTGCAGCTGTTGCTGTCTTGATGTTGTTTTTCAGAAGGACCCTCTGCCATGTCTGTAGGGTTGATCTGGAGCTCTGAGCAGCCCTGACCCACACAGCACCCTTCAACCCCACAAGCTCCCTGCCTGCCCTGCCGGGGGTCGCTCCTTCCACCCACAGCTGCTGCCATGGGATGTCCTTGGGCAGGCTGAGCACTGACCCTGGCAGGCGGCAGAGTCCCTGCCCCGGCACAGCCCTGGGGTGCAGGGACTCTGCTCTGCAGGACAGATCTGGGCACCCCTGGGTGCACAACTTGCTTGTCAGATTTTCGAAGTTGCTGAAAAAGATCCCTGTCCTTACAGATCCCACCAGTTGTGCCTGTGCCAGTTTTAGGAGATGCCTCCAGGAGCTACAGCTGCATTGCCCTGCACCCAGAGACTTACCATGGCAAGGGCTGCAAAGGTTTCTCCTCCAGTGAGCTCTCAGTCATCCTCCCAGTCCTGACCACCTTTAATCTCTCTCTGCCTTGCTCGTCTCCCTGAGATCCCCAGGCAGAGCCCTCAGCCCTGCTGCGCTGTGCAGAGGAGCTGCTCCTGGGCAGAGCTGTCTCTCTGCAGCGCTGCCGCTTGCCAGGAGCTCCCTCTGTCCCAGGAGCCCAGCCCAGCTCAGCAGCACAGGAGCAGCCCAAGGCGCTTTAATGACCCCTCTGGTGGCTTTGGTGCTGAGTCCATGAACCTCAGACCCTGAGGGCAAGTTGAAGAAGTCAAACTCAGATCTAAACTTCAAAGTTTCTTGTAATGTTAATGAATCCTACTGAGGGATACAACTGAGAAACCATCCCCAGAGTCATTTGGGACAGAAAAATTGAAGCAGAACAAAGGGTAATGAAGCGGAAAGTAGCTCTGATGATCAGTAAACCTGGATGTGTTTCATTAACCAAAGGGCCAAGCCCTGACACCCAGCCCTGGGAAGGCAGATCCTGTCACTCCCACGTTGCACAGGGCCCTTCCTGGACAGTGTGATGTGGGGCTGTGCAAGGCCAAGGGCAGGACTATGGTTCCACAGCTCCCAGGTTCCTGGCTGGGGACAAGGAGGCCATGAGGCCCCTGTGATGGAAGGACAAGGTGTCTCCTCACAGGCATCAGAGGTGCAGACAACAGCCATAGCTAAGGGGAGAAGGAGCTCATGTCTGGTGGGGGCTTTCAGCCTTGTTACATCCCTTGATCATCTCCACCACAGCCTGTCCTGTGCTGTGGCATCCCCTGCACCTCTTTCCCTGCAGGCTGCAGACATCCCCCCTGCTGCCCCACCTTGCTCTTGTCTGAGCATCTTCCTTCCTTTGCTGAGATCTCTGCATCCTCCCCAGCTGTTCCTTGAAGCACAAAGCCTTGGGCTGATGCAGACTCCCTCTGCTGACCTGCTCCACCACCGCACTGCCCTTCCAGTCACATTCCTTTCCACTCATGTCCAGCCTGGACCTCCCCAGCTGCACTTTGGGGCGTTATTTCTTTCTCATGCTCTTTCCCACTATGAAGAAAACCTCCAATATCTATGAAACCACCCTTCCAGCACTGTCAGGCTACTCCTGCACAGCTGCAGCCTCCCCAGCGCTGCTGGGCCAAAACAGCCCAGGTCCCTCAGCATCCCACCGCATGTGCACAAGGTGCTGAACCTGCCTTGGCAGAGCCCTGCACTCTCCAGTTCCTCCCTGCTTCTCCAAACTGGGAAGCCGCACACTGGCACACCCCTGTGTGTGTGGGGTCACAGCAGTGCTGAAACGAATGGGATGAGAACTCCAGGTGTCTGGGTCCCCACGCTCCTCCTCATTCAGCCCCATGTGCAGCTGCCTTGTTCATGGTGAGCGTGCACCACGGGCTTGTGTGGGGACCTTGGAGTGCCCAGGACCTTCTCCTCGGGGTCACTGCTCAGCGTGTCAGGTCCTGCTCTGTCCTGATCGATGGGGTTATTGTCCCACTCTGATACAGCACTGGTCACTTCATCTTGTCAATATTCAGAGTTATCTGATGGGTAAATAACAGATGCATGGAGCTCTGCCTGGGGACAGACAATGTCAGCTGAACATTGAGGAGGGCAATATTGTGATCACTGGACATCAGGTACAGACTCACTGGTCAGGAAGAGGAATTAGATGAGGCCTCCTTCAGACAAATGAAAGAAGCCTCATGTTTCCAGGGCAGTGTCCTCCTGGCAGACCTAAGATATCCCAATATCTGCACGGTACAAGCCATCCAGGAGGGGTTGGAGCTCATTGACAACATCTTCCTGACACGGGTGACTGATGGGTCAGTGGGGTGAGGTGCCCTGTGGGACTTCACACTTACAAACCACAAAGAGTTGATCAGGATGGAACAGCCAGGGATGTGAAAGTGGAGCTGAGGCTCCTGGGAGATGATCACAAGGCAAAGAGCAGGATTTCAGGAGAGCAAGCTTTGGCCTGCTGAGGGACCTGCTGGGGTCCTATGGGATATGACCTTGGTGTCTGCAGTGCTTTTCTCTCACATCTCCTCCCTCCTCTCTCCCACCTGCTGTTGTGCAGCGTTTTTTACCCTTTCTCAAATACAATATCCCAGAGGTGCTGCGAGCATCACTGAGTGGCTCAGATTTGACAAGGAGTGGGTCCATCTTGGAGTCAGCTAAAATCAGCTCTGTCTGACGTTGTTCAAACTCCTGTTGTCTTCTCAGAGAGGTGACAACTGTAGCACAGACACACTCACCCCAGTTCCAAGACTGCCATGTAAACCCAGTACTAGGGTGACAGCGCGTTGGGTTTTGCAAACTACTGGATCATGGAAAAGATCTTCTGTCAGCAACCTTTTGAAGTCTCCAGTCAATAAGCAGGTTTCTGTGTGGAACTATAATTGCCCTGACATTCACTGGTCAGGCAAAGCTGCAGGTGCTAACAGTCCAAAGGATCTTGGGCCAACTGCTTAACATGTCTGCGGGTGGACAACAAGGGTGATGCTCACCTGGATCTGGAACTGGGATACAAGGAAGATCTGGTGAGCTATGTGAACATCAGTGTCCACCTTGGCTGTTGTGACCAGGAAACAGTGGGGTCCCAAGCACAAGAGGTGAGGGAGGAAGGCCAGCAGCAGAGCACAGGCTGGTGGGCTCCAGAGGAGAAGGCTTTCACATAACTGGGTGTCTGATACAGGTGGTGCCCTGGGCAGCAGTTCATAAGGGTGAAGGAGCTCAGAAAATCTGATCAGCGTTACAGGACAGCTTGCTCCAAGCACAAGAATGATCTCTCCGTGTACCCATGAGAAGAACCATTTATCTCGTGAGGCTGCTTCTCTGAACTGATGAAGCTCCAGGGCACAAAGGCAGCACACAGGAGGTGGAAGCAGGGGAAGCTGTAAAGGAGGAATTTAGAAACCTTGTCCATGGATGTGGGGATGATGCCAAAGCTGCCCTGGACTTGATACCTGCAGGAGAGTCTGAGGGCAGCAAGATGAGCTGACACTGCCTCATTTCCAGTAAAAGAACAGACAGGCTGAATGTGGAACTGCTGGTGAACTTCATAAGGGTAGAATCAGACAGGACTGAGGTTCTTCATGGCTTCTTTGCCTCCATCTTCACCAGCAAGGTCTCCTGGGACATTGTTCCTGAAGGAAGGAGTCTGGAGAACACCCAGCAGTGGATGGGGCTCAAGTCAGGGGTGACCTGAGCAAACTCAGACACCATTACAGAACAGGAGATGGGTCATTTGACCAGCTCCCTGAACACAAGTATCACTGTGCTGTGGCACCTGAGATTCCCAGGAACACCCACCTCTTGGTCCAGAGTTGTGTGATTCCTCTTGAGGTGTCCTGGCCTGTCTCCTCGGTCAAGCGATCCTTTAGGCACCCACTTCTCTGACACATTCAGTCGTTCTCAGGAGATTCTCTAGATCAATATTCATTGGAGATTGTTGATACCAGCTGTTCTGGAAATGAGGGGTTTGGGAGGGGGATGGAAATATTAGAGATTTGGCTTTATTACCCTTTATTATGGAAATGCTCACTGTTTGGCTGCAATTCTGAAATCTCTGAAATCATCCACACAAGACTTGGAGCCTTTAGGAAAGTGCTGCAGAGAACATTGTCTTGTAAGGGCATTTTGGATGTTACTGAGCCCTCTGCTGCCATGATCCTGAACTGCAGGTACTGAAAGAATGAACAAACCTGTCATGAACTGAAGGGCAGAAACAAACCCCAAGTTTCTGAGGGTGTTTGGGACCCCATGAAGGGCCATTGCTGACCCAAGCAGTCCCTGTCCCTGGAGACAATGGTCATAGGTGGTAAAGGTGATGTGGAGGTGGCTCTGGTGCCACGTCAGCCCTTGACGTTTGTTCATCATCAGAATGGCCAAGCCCTGACCCCAGGACCAGAAAAAGGAGACCCTTTCAGTCAAATGCTTCTCAGGCTCTGCCTGTGGTCACTGGGAGTGTTTTGTGTTTTGGGGGTGGGTTTGGTGCCAAGTGCTGTTGCTTTAATCACAAGGCTCTGGTTTTCTGAGGACTTGGCAATGCCTGTGAAGTCCCCCAAACCCATTCAACTTCTTTCATACATCTGGCAATGGTCACCAATCACCTGAGCTGTCCCAGTCCCAAACTTGCTTGAATCCTCAATTTGGATCCATGCCCTAGTACTGAACTCCACACGTTCCTTCTTCTGTTGTCGTAAAATAAAAGGAAAAAACAATCTATTTCACATTGGCATGACCAGACCATGGTCTTTAGGTGTTCTTCTTTAACACACTTACTGCTACATGTAGACCACTCTCTTCCTGCACTCCCATGTGTCTCACAAACCTTTCACTCTTGTCCTCCAGTAATGGGCCAACATTCCAGGATCTGGTGCTTCCTCCGGGATCATGGATGATTCCTGAGGACCATCCAAGTGTGGGCAGTGTAAGAGAGGAGCAGAGCAGGGTCAGCTCATGGGCCGTGACTGAGCAAAGCCACCCCAGCAGCAGCCATTCCCCATCTCCCAGGCACAGCCAAGCCCACAGCATGCAAATGGCACTGCCATATATCCTTAGTCCAAAAATGCCTACCTTCTTTCCAAAATCAACATTCTACCACTCCCCTTCGACCCCCAGATATCAGCCGCATTCCACTTGTGGTTCAGACATGGTTGTAATAATTTGCTGAAGTCATCAGCCATCACCCTTTTCTACCCCACATCCCCTGACCCTCTCCCACACCACACATGGCCGGTCACTGCTGCTCAGGGCCTCGCGCTCTACAGAAGAGGCCTTGAGCTTCTTGGCTCTTCCTGGTGCTTGTTATAATCTTCCTCACTCCCTCCAGATCTCACGGTGAGCTTTCTTGTTGATGACAGGGCCTTTGTAAGCAACTCTTATGAAATGGTTGTCCTTCTGTGATCATCTGTGCAGAAGAAGTGATCACAGAAAAGCACCAAATATGTCAAATCTGATGCCGAGTGAAATGCAATAAAACCTTGTTCAGCCAGCCCCGTAGTTGTGTCTTTCCAGCAAGGAGTTTCTCCTGAGAAAGGGATCCAACCTCTGCCACTCTCTGCAGAGGCACATGAGCAGCGTCCATGCACCTGGGGACACAAAGAGTGACTTTTGCAAGATCACCCTCTATCTGGACCATTTAGATCTGTACCTGTGGATGGGGTATCAAGCCTTATAGTACAGCAAAGACTGGAGTTCTGAGCTCCCTTCAACTCCCTGTGTGACAGTCTGTAAAATTAATTAACCCAGTGAAATGTTGGTTTTGATTCTCTTCACAGCCTGAAGCACCACATGGCTCAGGAGACAATCCAGGATACCCAACCAGCACTCACATGCCCTGAACTTAAAGTTCAGGTGTTCCCTGGTATCTCGGCAGACACGTCACGCTGATATCTGGGTTCAAGGAGCTGGTCAAGAACCTCGTCTGCATTTCTGTAACGATGGCTTTGCTGCCCGGCTGATGTGCAGACTCTGTACATGGATGCTGACACCTCTTGAACAACCTGCTCTGAAAGGATGAACAAGGTGGTGTGTTCCTTCTGGAAGGGTATTAGGACAGCAAACAAGAGGAAGCTGGGTTGGAGGAAATTAAAAAGGATACAAAGGTTGTGATCAGGGCTGTTTATAGTTACTTGTAAAGCAGCCTTGCGCCTCATGCGAATTATTTCTGTGATCAGAGGGAACCTGAGGGCTTTCTCCAAATCAAAAACATGAAGGGGAAGGAAGGACAGCGTCATTCAGTCTCCAAGGCACCATAAGAGGTGTCTTGACCAACCTCCTCCTAAAAGCAGGGTCAGACCAGATTAGTGAGGGGTCTATACAAACACATTGTGGTAACTTTTGATGTAGAGTGGATGCACACTGCTGGGAAACAGCTTCCAGTGCTTGACTGTCCTCAGGAATGGAAAGTTTTTCCCTTTATCTACTGTCCTTCTCAGCCAAACCATCCAGATTGCCTTTTACCCGTCTACTTGCACACTGACACAGACCATAATATCCTAACTTGGGCACAAGCACATTGTGGGGGATGACGCTGAATGCCTTGCTGACTTCCAGGTAACAGACCATCAATGTTCTCCCCACATCCACAACCCTGTCCTTTCTTCACAGAAGGCAAAGAGGATGGACAGGCACAGCCTGCCCTGGGTAAACCCCATCACCTTCTCTTCCAGACACCCAGAAATGGGGTCCCAGTGGACATGTTCTGGGGCATAGCCCTTAGTTCCCCTGCTCACCCATTGGTCATTCTGAAAAGTGCACACACTGTGTGAGAGCTGCCAGTGCTCAGGGAGTCCCCCCCAGTCTCCATGAGCTTTCCAAGGTGGAGGAGAGTGGCCTCACTGTGACATCGTCCTGCTGTCTCAGCTCCTGGGATGCTGCCCCTGCTGTCCCATAGACTGGAAAGGGTTGTGTTAGTTCTGGTGACCCTGACTTGATACCCATCCTCTGCTGGTTGTTCTACAGATTCCTGTCTCAAGTCACAGAGGCTTGGGACACATTGCTGGTGAAGATGGAGGACAAGAGACACAGGGATTCTCACCTCTTTCCGTTATTAAATTCATCAATGGCCACACACTGTCTTTGTTTCTCCTTCAACTGTTCCTGCAGTAGTAACAGCTCATTATGGGCCCTTGAATTGCCTTACCGGTCTGGACTGAGTTCTGACCTGGACTGTTTCTGTGCTTGGAGGCTGCTGTCCTTGCAGACCAGATGAACTCACTTCTGCCACCCTGCCTGGCAGTTCATTCCATCCGTGTCACAGCTCTGTCTGCAGCACTGACAGCTTCAGCTCCCCAGTCAGCTCCTTGGCTGAGGACATTGCCTCACACCTGGGCTGAACCACCCCAGCTGTGGCACCAGCCCAGCTCTGACCTGCCACAAGAAACCTGGTACCAAGTGTCCAAGACACCATGTGTGCAAAGGCTTTGATTCAGAGCAAAATGACGTATTAAAAAAAAAAATAAATGACATATTCAAAAGATTGCTGGATGTCTTTCTAGCCCTAGGACTACAAAAACAGAATAAAATCCCTAAACTCATTCAGCTGAAGATATTCCTCTGCCAAGCTTCGAGAATTTAGATCCTTTGCTGTAATCTTCCTGGTGTCTTGTCTAATGATGGGAAAAGAAAAGATGCTTCTCATGCCCAAATTATTTTCTAATATGAAAGAACTACTGCAGGACAGAACTGTGTCTGTAGAGGTGAGAGAAGAAACATCCCTGATTATTTCAGCCTGTTTCATGGGCCATTCCCCTGGAGATCCAGGAACACCACGAGGGAGCCCAGAGGGGACAGAGAAAGGGACATCTTGGGCTGCTCCTGTGCTGCTGAGCTGGGCTGGGCTCCTGGGACAGAGGGAGTTCCTGGCAAACGGCAGCGCTGCAGAGAGACAGCTCTGCCCAGGAGCAGCTCCTCTGCACAGCACAGCAGGGCTGAGGGCTCTGCCTGGGGATCTCAGGGAGACGAGCAAGGCAGAGAGAGGGGAAATGCTCTCTGGAGAGAGAAAAGAAGTTTATCATTATCACCATGAAGAACCAAGATGCTCAAGGCCTCTTCTGAAGAGCGGGCGGCCCTGAGCAGCCTTGATTGGCCATGTGTAGGTGTGGGAGAGGGTCAGGGCATGTCAGGGAGAAGCAGTGAGATGGCTGATGGCTTTAGTGAACCCTTCCAGCCATGTCTAAGCCCAGAAATGGAAAGCAGTTGATGTCTGCATGTGGAGGAGGAACGGGAGGAAGATTTTCCTGGGAATATGGAAGGAAGAAAGGCCTCTCTTCGGTTAATCATGTATGGCAGTGCCATTTCCATCCTGTGGGCATGGCTGTGCCTGGGAGATGGGGAATGGCTGCTGCTGGGGTGTTTGTGCTCAGCCATGGCCCATGAGCTGACCCTGCTCTGCTCCTCTCTTACACTGCCCACACTTGGATGGTCCTCAGGAATCGTCCAGGAGCCTGATGGATGCATGGACCTCCTGGAGTGATGGGTATGGATCCAAATAGAGGATTCAAGCAAGTGTGTGACTGGGACATTGAGGTGATTGGTGACCATTGTCAGGTGTATGAAAGAAGCTGGATGAGTTGTGAGGAACTCACAGGCGTTTGCAGCTCCACAGAAAACCAGAGCCTTGCAGTTAAAGCAACAGCAGTTCACATAAAACCAACTCCCAAAACACAAAACACACAGGAAAAACCTTGATAAATATTTGAGAAAGATCTGCCAGGTCCCAGGGGTCAGGTCTCTGCCATTCTGGAGATGAACAAGCATCAAGGGCTGACATGGCATCAGAGCCACCTCCACATGGCCCTCACCACCTGTAACCAGTGTCTCCAAATCTTTCCTTGACCAACCACCAGGGACAGGGACCTGCACTGGTTGTTTCCTTCACAGCTGTGTCAGTGATGGCCCTTCATGGGGTCCTAAACACCCTCAGAATCTTGTGTTTTGTTTCTGCCTTTCACTTCATGAGAGGTTTGTTCATTGTTTCAGTAGCTGCAGTTCAGGATCATCGTAGCAGAGGGCTCATTAACATCGAAAATGCTCTTACAAGACAAGGCTCTGTACAGCATTTTCCTAAATGTTTCAAGGCTGGTGTGGATGATAAGAGAGATTTCAGGAATAGCCAAACAGAAAGCATTTCCATAGTAAACAGCAAGAAATCAGTATTTCTTCTGTTTCCTTCCCTGCTCACCCTTCCCGTCCTTTCCAGAGCAGTTCATCTCAGCAGTTTCGTTCTCATATTGTTCTGGAGCGTGTCCTGATAAAGACTGAATATAATGGAAAAGTGGGTGCCTACATCACCATGTGAGTGAGGAGACAGGCCAGGACACCGCAAGAGAGTCACACTCCTCTGGACCAGAAGGTGTTCCTGGGAATCTCAGGTGCCACAGCACAGCCATACTTGTGTTCAGGGAGCTGGTCAAATGACGAATCTCCTGTTCTGTAATGGTGTCTGAGTTTGCTCAGGTCACCCCTGACTTGAGCCCCATCCACTGCTGGGTGTTCTCCTTTAGGATTAAAGTCCCAGGAAACCTTGCTGGGAAAGATGGAGGCAAAGAAGCCATGAAGATCCTCAGTCCTGTCTGATTCTACTCTTATGAAGTTCAGCAGCAGACCCATGATCTAGACAGGGTGTTCTTTTACTGCAAATGAAGCAATGTCAGCTTGTCTTGCTGCCCTCAGACTCCCATTCAATGATCAAGCCCAGGCCATCTTTGCCATCATCCCTACATCCATGGTATAAATGTCTTCTTTTGCAGCTTCCCCTGCTTCCACCTCCTGTGTGCTGCCTTTTTGCCCTGCAGCTCCATCAGTTCAGACAAGCACCCTCAATGAGATAAATGCTTCTGTTCATGGGTGCTTGGAGAGAAAATTCTTTGCTTGGAGCAGGCTGCCCTGTAAGGCTGATCAGATTTCCTGAGCTCCTTCACACTTCAGAACTACTTTCTACATACAGACCTACTTCCTACTTTGCTCACCATCCCCCAGTATGTCAAAGTCTTCTCCTCTGGAGCCCACCAGGCTGTACTCTGCTGCTGGCCTTCCTCCCTCCCCTCTGGGGTCTGGGACCCCACTGTTTCCTGGTCACAACAGCCAAGGTGGACACGGATGTTCACATCCCTCACCAGGTCTTCCTTCTTCATCAGTACCAGATCCAGGTGAGCATCACCCTCATTGGCCCACCAAGCAGATATGTTAAGAAGTTGGCCCAAGATCCTTTGAACTGCTGGCACCTGCAGCTTTGCCTGACCAGTGAATGTCAGGGCGATTACAGTTCCCCATAGGAACCTGCTAATTTACTGGAGACATCCTAAGGTTGTTGACAGATCTTTTCTATTTCTTCTCCATGATCAAGTAGTTTGTAACATCTAACTGGATTTACATGGTGAAGCCTTGGAACTGGGGGTGAGTGTGTCTGTGCTACAGTTGTCACCTGTCTGAGAAGACAACAGGAGTTTGACCAACGTCAGACAGAGCTGATTTCAGCTGGCTCCAAGATGGACCCACTCCTGCCAAATCTGAGCCACTCAGTGATGCTGGCAGCACCTCTGGGATATTGTATTTGAGAAAGGGTAAAAAACGCTGCACAACAGCAGGTGGGAGAGAGGAGGGAGGAAATGTGAGAGAAAAGCACTGCAGACACCAAGGTCATATCCCATAGGACCCCAGCAGGTCCCTCAGCAGGCCAAAGCTTGCTCTCCTGAAATCCTGCTCTTGGCCTTGTGATCATCTCCCAGGAGCCTCAGCTCCACTTTCCTATCCCTGACTGTTCCATCCTGACCAACTCTTCCTGGTTTGTAAGTGTGAAGTCCCACAGGGCACCTCACCCCACTGACCCATCAGTCACCCATGTCAGGAAGATGTTGTCAATGAGCTCCAACCCCTCCTGGATGGCTGGTACCTTGCAGATATTGGGATATCTCAGGTCTGCCACAGGGACACAGACCTGGAAACATGAGGTTTCTTTCATTTGTCTGAAGGAGGCCTCATCTAATTCCTCTTCCTGATCAGTGAGTCTGTAGCTGATGTCCAGTCACCACAACATTGCCGATGTTCTGCCCTCTCATGCTGACTCCTAAACCTTTAGCTGACATTGTCTGTCCCCAGGTAGAGATCCTCGCATTTGCTATTTACCCATCAGAAAGCTCTGAATTTTGACAAGATGAAGTGATCAGTTCCGTATCAGGGTGGGACAATAACCCCATCCATGAGGACAGAGCAGGAACTGAGACTGTGAGCAGTGACCCTGAGGAGAAGGGCCTGGGCACTCCAAGGTCCCCACACCAGCCCGTGGTGCACGCTCACCATGAACAAGGCAGCTGCACACGGGTCTGCATGAGGAGGAGCGTGGGGACCCAGACACCTGGAGTTCTCATCCCATTCGGTTCAGCACTGCTGTGACCCCACACACACGGGGGTATGCCAGTGTGCGGCTTCCCAGTTTGGAGAAGCAGGGAGGAACTGGAGAGTGCAGGACTCTGCCAAGGCAGGTTCAGCACCTTCTGCACATGGTGTGGGATGCTGGGGGACCTGGGCTGCTTTGGCCCAGCAGCGCTGGGGAGGCTGCAGCTGTGCAGGAGCAGCCTCAGAGTGCTCGAAGGGTGGTTTCAGAGGTGGTGGACGTTTTCTGCATAGTGGGAAAGAGTTTGAGAAAGAAATAATGGCCCAAAGTGCAGCTGGGAAGGTCCAGGCTGGACATGAGCAGAAAGGAAGGTGACTGGAAGGGCAGTGCTGTGGTGGAGCAGGTCAGCAGAGGGAGTCTGCATCAGCCCAAGGCTTTGTGCTTCAAGGAACAGCTGGGGAGGATGCAGAGATCTCAGCAAAGGAAGGAAGATGCTCAGACAAGAGCAAGGTGGGGCAGCAGGGGGGATGTCTGCAGCCTGCAGGGAAAGAGGTGCAGGGGATGCCACAGCACAGGACAGGCTGTGGTGGAGATGATCAAGGGACCTAAAGAGGCTTAAAGGCCCACCAGACATGAGCTCCTTCTCCCCTTGGCTATGGCTGTTGTCTGCACCCCTGATGCCTGTGAGGAGACACCTTGTCCTTCCAGCACAGGGGACTCATGGCCTCCTTGTCCCCAGCCAGGAACCTGGGAGGTGTGGGACCATAGTCCTGCCCTTGGCCTTGCACAGCCCCACATCACACTGTCCAGGAAGGGCCATAAGCAATGTGGGAGGGACAGGATCTGACTTCCCAGGGCTGGGGTCAGGGCTTGGCCCTTTGGTTAATGAAAGACAACCAGGTTTACTCAGCATCAGAGCCACCTTTACTTTGCTTTTCCTGACTAGTCATCACTACCTCCATTTTTCTGCTCTAACCAACCCTGGGGACATTTCCTCAGTAGTGTTCCCCAATGGGATCCATTGACTTAACAAGAAACTTTGAAGTTTGAATCTGACTTTGACTTCTTGAGAGGTTTCTTCAGCTTCCTCCAGGGCTTCAGGTCCATGGACTCAGCACCAAAGCCACCAGAGGGGTCATTAAAGGGCCTTGGGCTACTCCTGTGCTGCTGAGCTGGGCTGGGCTCCTGGGACACAGGGAGCTCCTGGCAAGCGGCAGCGCTGCAGAGAGACAGCTCTGCCCAGGAGCAGCTCCTCTGCACAGCGCAGCAGGGCTGAGGGCTCTGCCTGGGGATCTCAGGGAGACGAGCAAGGCAGAGAGAGATTAAAGGTGGTCAGGACTGGGAGGATGACTGAGAGCTCACTGGAGGAGAAACCTTTGCAGCCCTTGCCATGGTAAGTCTCTGGGTGCAGGGCAATGCAGCTGTAGCTCCTGGAGCCATCTCCTAAAACTGGTACAGGCACAGCTGGTGGGATCTGTAAGGAGGGAGCTCTCTCAGGCAATGTTGAACAGCTGTGAAGCCGGGTGAGCACCCAGGGGTGCCCAGGGCTGTCCTGCAGAGCAGGGTCCCTGCACCCCAGGGCTGTGCCAGGGAAGGGACTCTGCCGCCTGCCAGGGTCAGTGCTCAGCCTGCCCGGGGAGATCCCAACAACACTGAGGGGAGAAGATGTAGGTAGAAGGAGCAAACCCTATTAGCGCAGTAAAGGTGCTTCTGCTGTGGAGAGGGTGCTGTATGAGTCAGTGCTGCTCACAGCTCCAGATCACCCCCAGGACTTTTCCAGGGGGATGCCTCAAGGAGAAGATCAGTGCAAGGATTACCAGACAGATAAGGAACTTTCCTGAGCCTGTCTTTTCAGTTTCCTCTCCCAAGGGGTGAGGGGTGCAGGAAAGGATAAAATGAAAATGAGCTCTCATGCTTAAACAAGTCACTGAGACTCCTGAGCCGCAACTCTGAGTGATCAGTACATCTGCCAGAAGGCTCATAACATCCCTTCACCATCCCTCTGCCTGTGCACAGCACCTGCATCACCTTGGCTGGACCGTCAGCCTAGTCTGACCTGTCCTGTTTTCCAGCCTGCAAACAGGAAGATGCCCCCAGGCAGTGCCCTGTGAACAGGCAGGATCTGTAGGGCCAGGGGGAGGGCACAGAGGGTGGGATGGGGTCTGTGAGCACTGACAGGGAAGAGACATGGACAGGGAAACACCTCCCAGGGGGAGAATCTCCAGGCAGCAGGGAAATGATCAGAAATGAAACTAAACCCATAATTGTTATGGGAGGGCGAAGAGAAAACACTCGCTGTGATACCCTGCAGTGCAGATCCTTCCTGTGAGCAGCCCTCTCACCTCCTCTCCCACCCAGCAAAGCCTCTGCCCTCAGGGTGTGTGACAGGTCTATGGGAGTTGTTTTGTATTTGTCGGAGAACTCTTCCCTGGCTTATCACTGTCTTTTTTTTCTCATGACAGTGCCCCATGCTCAGGAAAAGCAAATGTCCAACAGCAGCTCCATCACCCAGTTCCTCCTCCTGCCATTCACAGACACACGGGAGCTGCAGCTCTTGCACTTCTGGCTCTTCCTGGGCATCTACCTGGCTGCCCTCCTGGGCAACGGCCTCATCATCACCACCATAGCCTGGGACCAGCACCTCCACACCCCCATGTACTTCTTCCTGCTCAACCTCGCCCTCCTCGACCTGGGCTGCATCTCCACCACTGTCCCCAAATCCATGGCCAACTCTCTGTGGGATTCCAGGGTCATTTCCTATGCAGGATGTGCTGCCCAGGTCTTCTTTGTATGTTTCCTGTTTGGTGCAGAGTATTCTCTCCTCACCATCATGTCGCACGACCGCTACGTTGCCATCTGCAAACCCCTGCACTACGGGACCCTCCTGGGCAGCAGAGCTTGTGTCCACATGGCAGCAGCTGCCTGGGCCGCTGGGTTTCTCAATGCTCTGCTGCACACGGCCAATACATTTTCACTGCCCCTGTGCAAGGGCAATGCCCTGGGCCAGTTCTTCTGTGAAATCCCACAGATCCTCAGGCTCTCCTGCTCACACTCCTACCTCAGGGAAGCTGGGTTTCTTGCGGTTTGTATGTTAATAGTATTTGACTGTTTTGTGTTCATCGTGGTATCCTATGTGCAGATCTTCAGGGCCGTGCTGAGGATCCCCTCTGAGCAGGGACGGCACAAAGCCTTTTCCACCTGCCTCCCTCACCTGGCCGTGGTCTCCCTGTTCATCAGCACTGGTGTGTTTGCCTACCTGAAACCCCCTTCCATTTCCTCCCCATCCCTGGATCTGGTGGTGTCTGTTCTGTACTCGGTGGTGCCTCCAGCAGTGAACCCCCTCATCTACAGCATGAGGAACAGCGAACTCAAGGAGTCTATAACGAAAGTGATGAGTCTTTGCTTTTCAAAAGCAGTCATGAACTGACCTCCTTCTTCTGCCTGTCACTTGTAATATAAGACATTACTAGTTCAACCTGAGTTTTGTACTTTTTTTTTTTTTTCTTTTCTTTTAGCTTTTCTTCGTTGTATTAATGCTTCTCACAAGCAAAATTATTTGTCGTCTTATATATATGTCTGTATCTACCTGTCTGGTGTGACCCGTTGTCTTTTTCTAAAAAAGGAGCTGTACCCTCTTTGTGTAAAAATGAAATAAAGGACCCTGCACTGCCTTGTTTGCCCAGAATCCTCTCTCTGAGATCTCTGGAGCTGCAGAAGCCATGTCTGTGTGCTGAGGGGGAGTGTGTAGGAGCCGCCCTGAGCTGGGTCTTCCTCCCATCCTGACCAACATGAATCTGCGGACTCACCCCACGGCCCTGGGCACCACAGTCCACTTGCTCTGCAGTGCAGCACTGTCAAGTTGGGGTTGTATGGAGCATGGAAAGAGGGTGCAGGAACAACCAGAAAAGTCAGCATAGCTCAGCTCTCTTGGGAAAGGGCTCTGTGGGGAGATGGGATTTTCAAGGAGAAGCGTGTGGCACGGAATGTGTGCAGAAAAGAGGTGGAAAGAGAAACCCTTTGCTGCAGGTGGCAGCCTGGGGCAGGTGGCCCTGACACTGTGGCAGCAGGACCTTCCTGAGGATCCACTAGGCCAAATGTCTCATGCTGTCCTGGGTAGCAAGTCTGGAGCTGGGTCTGCAAGCTGCCTGGGCTGGAGATCCTCTCAGCGTGCTGGCTGGATGAACATTCTCACTGTCCTTCATTCTCACTGGTCCCCACTGCTGTGGGACCAGTTCCAGTGTGGCTGCTCTGCCGGGCTGGGCTGGGGAGAGGGCAGGGGGGTGGCAAAATTCAGGAGGGGGTGGGAGGGCTGAACTGGCAAATGCCCCAGAGAAGAAAACACCAGTGAAGAACTGAAGTGTGTGAGTGTGCAGGGCTGGCACACAGCAGTGTCCTCTCCCAGCCAGGCCTCCTGGGAGAGCCCTGAAGGACCAGCAGAGCAGGGTCTGGTGTGTGCCCATGTTCATGGGACTGTCCTGGGGCAGCTTCCCCAGTCATCACAGACCAGCCCCTCAAAACCACCATTTCCTGCACTGGCCCTTCACCCCAGCTGAGAGAGGTTGTTCATCCCTCAACACAAGGACACTAAGTCAGAATCCAGTGTTTCCATTGTACGGATGAGATATGAGCATGCATATCATGTACATAAGATGAACCCGACTCAGTACAAACACCATCAACTATTCCTGCCGGTTCCATGAAGGCCTGTGGGACAATCAGTCACAAGGTCACTTCATGTTGCCAGTAACATCCCATGGGAGACGAACTGAATGCAGCACTGGGATGTGCTTCCTTAAACTCAGGTCCCCATGTCCATTCCTCATGACGTGGGACATGAGGATGGCCACACAGAGGGATCTGGACCTGCTGGATCATGGGGCTGAGGCCAATTGTCTGAGGCTTAACAAGGCCAAATGCTGGGTTCTGCACTTGGGTCACAAGAACCACATGAACGCTACAGGCTCAGGGGAGAGTGGCTGGAAAGCTGCCTTGTGGAAAGGGATCTGGAGGTGTTGATTGACAGCGGCTGAACATGAGCCAGTGTGTGCCCAGCTGGCCAAAAAGGCCAACAGCATCCTGGCTTGTATCAGGAATAATGTGGGCAGCAGGACTAGAGAAGTGATTGCCCCACTGTTCTTGGCACTGGTGAGCCCCCATCTTGAATCCTGTGTTCAGTTTTGGGTCCCTTATTTCAAGAAGGACGTTCAGTGCAGAGTGCAGAGGAGGTGACAAAGCTGCTGAGGGGCTGGAGCACAAATGTGATGCGGTGTGGTTGAGGGAGCTGGGGCTGCTCAGCCTGGAGAACAGGAGGCTGAGGGGAGACCTTCTCACTGTCCACAATTGCCTGAAAGGAGGTTGGAACATGGACGTTGTTGTCTCTTCTCCCAAGTAGGAAGTGATATGGGAGGAGGTAATGGCCGCAATTTGCACCAGGGGAGGTTTCCTGTCTGTTATGTCACCCTTGCCTGTGATTCTGGAGTGTGTTTTCAAAATGACAGTCCAACCGAGGAGGTCCTGGCATCCGTCAAACCCATCTTCAAGAAAGGCAGGAAGGAGAGTTGGGAGAGTCACAGGATGGTCAGCCTGCCTCTGTCCCTGGGAAGGGGATGGGACAAGTCCTCCTGCAGCCATCTGCAGGCACGTGAAAGGAAAGAGAGGGACTTGTGAAACAAAATGGGCAGGGGAAAGAAACGCATGTTGTGTGTGTGAAATTGTGCCAGGCCTTGGACATAGTCTCTTGTGGTGTCCTTATAGCCAGATTGGTGCTGTCTGGGCTGAAGAACTGGATGCTTGGTGGGAAGTTGACTGAAATATCAAGCCCAAATATAATCTGTGATGCAGTGTCCTCTATGCAGTTACTTGAGTCATCCCTCAGTGACCAGCATTTGGGCCGAAACTGCTGAAGGTCTTTATTCTCCCTTCTGTGCTGTGATTCAGATGACACAAAGCTGAGCGGAGACCTTGAACAACCTCACCTGGTCACCCTGCTTTGGGAAAGAGAGTGAAACAAGATGATGCTCAGGGCTCTCTTCAAACCTGACTGACTCTCTGATTCAATGAATCTTTCCCCTGGACATGTTTTTGAAGATGGAATATCTGCAGAAAAACAACAAAAACAACAAACAACAACAACAACCAGCAGCAGCTCAAGGATGCCCTGTGGAAAGTCTTATCTTAGTCTGTTATGAAGCAACAAACTGCCCATCTGCTTCTGTATAGAAGTTTTAATGAAACTAATTATAGGTGCAGCCTGTCATCTCTATATTTTCTTGGTGGTGTTTTTTAAATTGTGATAATGCTGCCATCCCCTTTCAAATTGCTTTTCTGCTTTTCTTTTATAATCACTGACCATGCTCTTTGTGTCTTCAAACAAAATAAAGAGCCCTGTACTGACTCTTTATCATGGGATCCTTTCACGAAGGCCTTTTTGGAGCTGCAGAGGCAGTTCCTGTGCACGGGAGGAGGGAAAAAGAGCTGGAAGGGAGCACCAGCCCTTGGTCTTCCAGAGCTGTTCTGGTTCCACTCCCCCACTCTCCTTCTCACCCCTTGTGTTGGTGCAAGGCCTGAGTGCTCTGGCAGCTTGGTCCCCGTCCTGCTGTGTGTCAGTGCTGTGAGCGCAGGCAGGGACAGGCAATGGGCACTTGTGTCACACAGCCAGCCTTTGTAACAGTACTTCTATAAAGAACAGTGATCTTCCTAGGGTAGTGTCAGAAGACTTTGGACTTCTTGAACCCTGGGGGTTCCATGAAGGCCTGTGGGACAGACAGTGTCTCAATATCACTTCACGTTGGGAGGAACAGCCCATGGGAAACCACCCAATGGGATCTTCTTCCTTAAACTGAGGTCCCCGTGTCCATTCCACATGACGTGGGACTTCTCAGCTCAGTGCAGAGCAGGGTGACAACCACAGGGCTGAGGTGTCTGCCATCCCTTTGGAGTAGCAACAGGAGGCCAGAGAGAAACTGAGACTATGGCCTCTATGTGTAAAAGGGACAGACTCTGTCTCTGAGCATCCCTGGGTGCAGAAGGAGTCCAAGAGGCCAGCTCAGATGTGGACACCTGACAGACCCTGACATTTCTGTGTGTGACTCCAGGAACAAACCCCACTGGATCAGTGAGATTCATCTCAGCTGCCTTGGACAGGATCTTTTCAAATGCTCCAGTCTGCTCTGTCACCCTTTCTTGTGATTCCAGGTTGTGATGTCAAAAGGGCCATAGAAACCAGAATGGTTTTTGGGTCCTTAGAAATCTCAGACCTCAAACCCATCTTCAAGATGAGCAGGAATAGGAACTGGGAGAATGACAGGCTGGCCACCCTTCCTCCCATCTTGGGAAGGGGATGGGACGCGTCCTCCTGCAGCCATTTCCAGGACTGTGAAGGACAAGGAAGGGATTGCTGAACCCAAATGGACAGGGGAAAGAAAGGCATGTTGTGTACAGGGTGTTTGCAAGGCTCAGCCATGGTCTCCTTCTGGCCAGAGTGGTGCTGATGGGGCTCAAGAAGTGGATGCTAGGTGGGATGTTGGCTGAACCATCAAGCCCAAACATCATCAGTGGTACAAAGTACTCTGTGCAGCCAGTTACTGGTGTCATCTCTCAGTGACCAGCACTTGGGACAACACTGTTGAACATCTTTATTCTCCCCTTCTGAGATGTAACACTGTGCACTTTCAGTGCCTTTGAGGATGATGGAGTCCTTGAGCAACCTCACTTGGTTCACCCTGCCGTGAGCAGGACAGTGAGACAAGATGAGTGAGACGAGAGCTCTCTGCAAACCTGAGGTTTTTTTCTGATTTGAGAGAATTTTTGCCTTGGAGAAAAGTAAAAGGGGATTACTAGAAGGCATTAACATAAATACAGCAGTTCCAGTGAGGAGTGCTTTTCACTCACATTGTTAGTAGAAAATATATTTGACAAATCTGAACACAGAGAGGAAGGGAGATGGGTGTCTGCAGCCTGCAGTGAAAGAGGGGCAGGTGTAGGACCGTGTAGAACACGCTTCAGTCTTGGTCAGGTCCTGGGTGCTAAGGAGGGGGATGGATGGGTGTGGTATTATGAGGTCAGTAGGAAGCCAATGGCTGTGGAGGGCACTGTGAGGTCACTTCTGCCTCTGCAGGGGATAGGCCAACAGCAGGAACATGGCTGGGAAAGGACTGTGAGGTCACACACACCAGACGAGCAATCGGGCCCAATCAGCATGGCTTTGTGAAAGGCAGGTCCTGCTTGACCACCCTGATCTCTTTCTATGACAAGGTGACCGGCTGAGCAGATGAGGGAAAGTCTGAATCCACCACACAGGCTGTGGGTGTTGTGTCCTTAGACTGCAGTAAAGCCTTTGACACCGTATCCCACAGCATGTCCTGGAGAATCTGCAGCTCATGGCCTGGATGGTGTATCTGCGATGGGTAAAGAACTGGCTGGAAGGCCAGGCCCAAAGAGTTGTGGTGAATAGAACCAATTCCGATTGGTGGCCGGTCAGGAGTGGTGTCCCCAGGGCTCAGTATTGGAGGCAGTTCTGTTTGATCTCTTTATCAGTGATCTGGACAAGGGGATCGACTGCACCCTCAGTAAGTTTGCAGATCACACCAAGTTGGGTGTGAGTGTTGATCTGCTGGAGCATGGGAAGGCCATACAGAGGGATCTGGACCATCTGGATTGTTGGGCTGAGGCCAATTGTCTGAGGTTTAACAAGTCCAAGTGCCAGGTCCTGCACGTGGGTCACAACAGCCCCAGGCAGCGCTACAGGCTCGGGGAAGAGTGGCTGGAAAATTGCCTGGTGGAAAGGGATCTGGGTGTTGATCGACAGCAGCTGAACATGAGCCTGTGTGTGCCCAGTTGGCCAAAAGGGCCACCAGCATCCTGGCTTGTATCAGGAATGCTGTGGCCAGCAGGACTAGGGTGACTGTGCCACTGTACTTGGAACTGGTGAGGCCGCAGCTTGAATCCTGTGTTTAGTTTTGGGCCCCTCATCATAAGAAGGACATTGAGGCACCAGAGAGAGTGCAGAGGAGGGAAGGGAGCTGGTGAGGGGCTGGAGCACAAGTGTGATGAGGAGCGGTTGAGGGAACTGGTGGGTTCAGCCGGGAGAACAGGAGGCTGAGGGGAGACCTTATCTCTGTCTACAACTGCCTGAAAGGAGGAGGAGGGGGTTGGTCTCTTCTCCCAAGTAGCAAGTGATTGGATGAGAGGAAATGGCCTCAAATTGTGCCAGGGAAGGTTCAGGTTGGCTATTGGGAAAAAATTCCTCCTGGAAAGGCCTGTTAGGCACTGGAACAGGCTGCCCAGGGCAGTGGGGGAGTCACCATTCCTGCAGGGGTTTATGAGATGTTTAGACGAGGTTCTTAGGGACATGGTTTAGTTCTAGATTTAGATTGTGGTTGGACTCAATGATCCTGAGGGTCCTTTCCAACAGAAATAATTCTATGATTCTATGTTATCAACTGGAATATTCTTCTATCACATCTTCTAAGTGCTCTTCACATATCTGCCTCTTCACCTACAGTCCTGAAACTTAACTAATTAGATACAGAAGTGTTGAATACTGATTGTAAATGATGAAAACACCTTTGCTCTATCAGTCTATCTCAGGTACCTGGGGACCTCTTGAGGTTTGCACTGGGTGCTTATAGTGAGATCATGGAGCTCAGCCCGAAAACATGAGAACTCCCCTCAAAACTGAAAAACCAAACCCAACCAAACTAAACCAAAGCAACAACAACAAGGACAAGAAACCCACACTTTTTAAATCAGATGAAATAATTCAATATTTTCAATAAAATGTCTGTGAAATTGCTATCCTGCTCAAATATGAATTTTCAGAATGTGTATGAATTGTGGGAGATGAAACATTGGCCTTTCCCTGTGCTTGCATTGCCAGAACTCTGTCTATCATGATGTGTATTTAATCCCCTGCACATCCAGGAGTTACTGCCTGTCCTTATCCAGCTCACCATGTCTGAACTCATCTCTTCAGAAGCCTGTCTGGACATTTGCACTTTGCATCGCTCCCCAGAGGTTCTTCACCTCTCACTCTTTGCTCATTCAGAGCCTCTCAGCTCTCACTCTGCTTTGAGCTTCAGGTAGGTAAAGTCTTTCAGCAGTTGTTCTCGTACTCCCTGTAGGCAACTCTTCAATTATGGCAATGGACCTCGCTGTACACTACTTAATTTAACCATAGAACTGAGAAAGACTATTAATTTCTACTGTGTTTTCTTTTTTTTTTCCTCCTTTTTTGTTTCCTCTAATTAAAAATTCCCCGGTGCCTGTTTACATCCAGTCCTCTAAGGAAACATGAAGCGCTTCCTGCGAAGAAGCTGTAACAATCAGTGCAAACTTCAGTGCAGAGTCTGATGTAAAGAAATGTGCTGTAAATCCCAGGGGTCAATGAGCAGAACAGGGAGTTTGGGGAGCTGATTATAGATTTCCTGCTAACAATTTGAGTAGAGAAGCATTCTTCACAGGAACTGCTCTGTTTATTTGACACCTTTTATGTCTCCTATGCTGCCTCTCTTTTTTTAATTATTATTATTTTTTTATCTTTTTCTTTTTTTTTTTTTTTAATTTTCTTGTTCCTCCACCTGTTTCTTCTTCCAAAACCCTTCCAAAGGAAAGATTCCTTAAATCACGAGCAACTCAAGTGTGAACATCATCTTGTCTCACTGCCCTGCTCAGGGCAGGGTGAACCAGGTGAGGTTGTCCAAGGCCTCTGACCAGCTTTGCACCATCCACAAAGGAGTTGAAGGTTCACTCCGTCACATCAAAGAGGGGAAAATAAAGACGTTCAACAGTGTTGGCCAAAGTGCTGGTCCCTGAGGGATTCCACTGGTAACTGGTCTATGGGGCACTTCTACCACTTTTGACATTTGGGCTCTATGGGGTCTACAGATGCTGTAAAAAATGCTGTATAAAAGGATGTGCTCATGTTTTTGTGACAGTAGTGTATTGAAAAATTAAAATGTCACGAGTTTGCCAGTTTAAGAGTTGGGGTGTTCAGCTGGAGAAGAGAGGCTCCTGGGAGACCTTATTGCAGCCTTTCTGGGCTGAAAAGGGGCCGATAAGAACGATGGGGACAGACTTTTGAGCAGGGCCTGTTGTGATAGGACAAAGGGCGATGGTTTAAACTAGAAGAGGGGAGAGTCAAGGAATGAAATGAGGAAGAGATGTTTTACATTGAGGGTGGTAAAACACTGGGACAGGTTTCCCAGGGAGGTGGTGGATGAACCATCCCTGGAGACATCCCAGGCCAGGTTGGATGGGGCTCTGAGCAACCTGAGCTGGTGAAGATGTCCCTGATCACCAAAGGGAGTTGGACCAGATGGGCTGTGAATGTCACTTCCAACTCAAACTATTTTGTGATTCTAGGATTCAGTGACAGGAAAGACTGGATGTATCAATGCTTGATTGCTGGAAAAGGTCTTGTCTGGCTTGCGTGAGCCAAGTTGGCAGCTTCACCCAGCAGCTCTCCACGCCCAAGTGGAGATCTGAACCACTTCTGTACAACCAACCCTGCCCCTGCCCCCCAGTGCCCAGAGGATACTGCCCAGAGCCCCCAGGATGGGGATGCTGTGAAGTGGATGCCCCCTCAGAAAGCCAGGGAGAGCTGCATGTCATGAAGATGATGGAGTGGAGCATGTCCCATGTGAGGAGGTGATTCTGGTGCCATTTTGAGCCCTGAGGTGATTCTGGCACCACTATTTTAAGGCAGCTTGGGGGTCACTCCCTTGTTCTCCTTTCTTCCCTGGTAAGACCACACCTGGAATATTGTGTCCAGTTGTGGCCCCTCAGCTCCAGAAGGACAGGGAACTGCTGGAGAGAGCCCAGTGCAACCACCAAGATGCTGAAGGGAGTGGAGCATCTCCTGTGTGAGGAAAGGCTGAGGGAGCTGGGGCTCTGGAGCTGGAGAAGAGGAGACTGAGGGGGGACTCATTCCTGGGGATCAATATGGAAAGGGGCAGTGTCAGGAGGATGGAGCCAGGTTCTTCTGGGTGACAACCAGTGACAGGACAAGGAGCAATGGGTACAAACTGGAACACAAAAGGTTCCGCTTAAATTTGAGAAAAAACTTCTTCTCAGTGAGGGTGATAAAACACTGGCCCAGGCTGCCCGGGGAGGTTGTGGAGTCTCCTTCTCTGCAGACATTCAAACCCGCCTGGACACCTTCCTGTGGAACCTCAGCTGGGTGTTCCTGCTCCATGGGGGATTGCACTGGATGAGCTTTCCAGGGCCCTTCAACCCCTGACATCCGGGGATTCTGTGATTAGTGAGGGGTTGCTGGGAACACTGGTGGGGTTGCTGGAATCACTGGGGGGGGGCAGCTGGGATGGTTACTGGGAACACTAAGAGGATTTGTGAGGGAATATTGGGAACCCTGGGAGGTTTACTGGGAGCACTGGGGGTTTACTGGGACTTCTTGCAGGATTACTGGGAACAATGGGGGTTGCTGGGATCACTGGAGGGGTTAGTGGGGGGTTACTGGGAGCACTGGGAGGGGTTAGTGGGAACTTTGGGGATTGCTGAGAGGGGTACTGGGAGCACTAGGAGGATTAGTGGGTGTTACTGGGAGCACTGGAAGGATTGCTGGGAATACTGGGTATTGCTGGGAGGGTACTGGGAGCACTAGGAGGATTAGTGGGTGTTGCTGGGAGCACTGGGAGGGTTGCTGGGAATACTGGCTATTGCTGGGAGGGTACTGGGAGCACTAGGAGGATTAGTGGGTGTTACTGGGAGAACTGGGAGGGTTGCTGGAAATACTGGGAATTGCTGAGGAGTACTTATATCACTAGGTGGTTACTGGGAGGGTTACTGAGAGGGTTACTGGGAGGGTTACTGGGAGGCTCACTGGGAACACTACAAGGATTACTGGGTAACACTGGGTGGGTTATTGGAACCACTGGGTCAGTCTCTGGGGTCATTACTGGGAGCACTGGGGGTTTACTGGGAGTTACTGGAGGATTACTGGGAACAATGGTGGTTACTGGGAGCACTGGGAGTGTTAGTGGGGGATTACTGGGAGCAATGGGGGGGCTTCTGGGAGTCACTGGCTGCACTGGGGGGGTTGCTGGGAACACTGGGAGGGTTATTGGGAACACTGGGGTTTGCTGGGGAGTTACTGGGAGCACTAGGTGGTTACTGGGAGCACTGGTAAGGTTACAGGGAGGGTTACTGGGAACACCAGGAGAATTAGAGGAGGGTTTCTGGGAACAGTGAGAGGGTCACTGGGAGCACTGGGGGTTTACTGGGAGTACTTGCAGGATTACTGGGAACAATGAGGGTTGCTGGGAGTATGGGGAGGATTACTGGGAACATGGGCAGTTGGTGGGGCCTTACTGGGAGCACTAGGTTGTTACTGGAAGCACTGTGGGGGCTTGATGGGAGCACTGGGAGGGCTACTGGGAGCATTTGGGTTCATTAGGAGTTACTGGAGGATTACTGGGAAAGTTACTGGGAACACTGGGAGGGTACTGGGAACAGTGGGTGGGTTACTGGGAGCACTAAGAGGATTTTTGGGAGCACTGGGAGGGTTACTGGGAGGACTGGGAGGGTTACTGGGGGTTTTGCTGGGAGCAGTGGCAGGGTTACTCAGAACACTGGGCATTGCTGGGGCTCACATGAAAGCACTAGGTGGTTACTGGGATCACTGGGAGGGCTAGTGGGGGATCACTGGGAGCAATGGGGCGTTGCTGAGGCTCACTGTGAGCAGTGAGAAGAGGTTGGTGGGAGCACTGGGAGGTTTACTGGGAGGGTTACTGGGAACAGTAGGATGATTAGTGGGGGGTTAATGGGAACACTACGTGGTTACTGGGAGCATGGGGAGGGATACTGGGAGTACTGGGGGTTTACTGGGAGCTCTTGGAGGATTACTGGGAACAATGGAGGCTGCTGGGATCACTGGAAAGGTTAGTTGGGGGTTACTGGGAACACTGGAGGGGTTACTGGGGGTTATTGGGTGCACTGGAGGGGTTAGTGGGAGGGTTACTGGGAGCACTGGGAGCATTAGGGTGATACTGCTGTGGGTGTCTATCACAATCCACCAGCTCAGGGTGAGGACGTTGCCGAGGCCTCTCCAGCAGCTGAGAGCGGCCTCAGTCACAGGCCCTGGTTGCCGTGGGGGTTTGAACTCCCCTGTGTTTCTGAAGGGCCGACTCAGCCAGACACAGTCCAGGAGGTTCACCAAGTGCATCCATGAGAACTTCCTGATGCAAAGGGCGGAGGAGCCGACTGGGAGAGGAGCTGCTGGACCTCATCCTCACTAACAAGAGGGTCTGGTTGAAGTGGTAAAGGTTGAGAGCTGCCTTGTTTGCAGCAACCATGAGATGGTGCAGTTCAGGATCTCCTGTGGCAGGAGCAGGATAGCAAGCAGAATTGCGACCCTGGACTTGAGCAGGGCAAACTTTGGCCTTTTCAGGCAATTGCAGGGGGAAATCCCCTGGGCAAGGCTGCTTGAAGGTAAAGGGGCCCAAGATAGTTGGTCAGTGTTCAGGGACTGTTTGTACCGGGCACAAGATCAGAGCATCCCGACACGTAGGAAGTGAAGGAAGGGAGCCAGGAGACCTGCGTGGTTAAACAGGGAGATGCTGGGGATGCTCAAGTGAAAGAGAAGAGTTTACAGATCATGGAAGGAGGGGCTGGCCACTTGGGGAGAACATCAGGCTGTTGTCAGAGGGTGTAGGGAGGCAACTGGGAAAGATGAGGCCTCCTTAGAATTAAACCTGGCGAGAGGGGTCAAGGACAACAGGAAGAGCTTTTTCCAATACGTGGCAGATAAAACTAACAGCAGAGGCAATGTAGGCCCCCTGATGAATGAGGTGGGTGCCCTGGTGACAGAAGATCCAGAGAAGGCAGAGTTACTGAATGCTTCTTTGTCTCTGTCTGCTCTGCCAGGGGCTGTCCTGAGGAGCCCCGTACCAGTGAGGCCCATGGGGAAGGCAGGACAATGGAGGAGTTTGCCTGGGTTGATGAGGACTGGGTTAGGGAGCAGTTAGGCGACCTGGACATCCATAAATCCATGGGTCCAGATGGGATGCACCCGCGGGTGCTGAGGGAGCTTGCTGAGGTTATTGCTGGACCGTTCTCCATCATCTTTGCCAAGTCTTGGGTAATGGGAGAGGTGCCTGAGGACTGGAGGAAAGCAAATGTCACTCCAGTCGGCAAAAAGGGCAAGAAGGAGAACTCGGGTAACTGTAGGCCGGTCAGCCTCACCTCCATTCCTGGGAACCTGATGGAACGACTTCTCCTTGGTGCCATCTCAAGGCACATCAGGGAGAAGAGGGTCATTAGGGGCAGTCAGTATGGCTTCACCAAGGGGAAGTCGTGCTTGACCAACCTCATAGACTTATATGAAGACAAAACAAGGTGGATAGATGATGACAAAGCAGAGGATGTGGTCTACATTGACTTGAGTAAGGCATTTGACACAGTTTCCCACAGCATCCTCACAGCTAAAGTGAGGGAGTGCGGTCTGGATGAGCGGGTAGTGAGGTGGACTGGGAACTGGCTGAAGGGAAGAAGCCAGAGAGTCATGGTCAATGGGGCGGAGTCCAGTTGAGGCCTGGATCCAGTGCAGTGCCTCAGGGGTCAGTACTGGGGCCGATATTATTCAATATATTCATCAATGATTTGCACGAGGGAATAGAGTGACTGTCAGCAAGTTTGCTGGTGACACCAAGCTGGGAGGAGTGGCTGACACTGGAAGCTGTGCTGCCATCAGAGACCTGGACAGGCTGGAGAGTTGGGCAGGGAAAAATTTACTGAACTAGAACAAGGGCAAGTGTACAGTCTTGAATCTGGGCAAGAACAACACCAGGTTCCAGTGTAAGCTGAGAATGAGCTGTTGGAGAGCAGTGTAGGGGAAAGGGATCTGGGGGTCCTGGGGCCAGCAGGGTGACCATGAGCCAGCACTGGGCCCTTGTGGCCAGGAAGCCAATGGTACCTGGGGTGGGTTAGAAGGGGGTGGTCAGTAGGTCAGAGAGGTTCTCCTGCCCCTCTGCTCTGCCCTGGGGAGACCACACCTGGAATATTGTGTCCAGTTGTGGCCCCTCAGCTCCAGAAGGACAGGGAACTGCTGGAGAGAGTCCAGCACAGCCACCAAGATGCTGAAGGGAGTGGAGCATCTCCTGTGTGAGGAAAGGCTGAGGGAGCTGGGGCTCTGGAGCTGGAGAAGGGGAGACTGAGGGGTGACCTCACGAATGGACAAGAAAAGATGATTCTCATACCAATTTATTTTTTACTTGCAAGAATACAATGCTGGCAAGAAGTATTTCTGCAAAGCAGGCACAACTAACATCACTGATTACTTGAGGTTCCTTCACAAGATGTTCCTCTGGAGTCCCAGGGACACCTGGAGCGAGCCCAGAGGGGACAGAGAAAGAGACATAATGGGCTGCTCCTGTGCTGCTGAGCTGGGCTGGGCTCCTGGGACACAGGGAGCTCCTGGCAAGCGGCAGCGCTGCAGAGAGACAGCTCTGCCCAGGAGCAGCTCCTCTGCACAGCGCAGCAGGGCTGAGGGCTCTGCCTGCAGCACCGAGGGCACAGGAGCCAGGCAGAGAGAGGGAAACGCAGTCTGGGATGGGAGGATGCTGAGAGATCACTGGAAATGAAATCCTCTCAGATCTGAAGCCTGTGGCTGCAGGGCATTGCATCTGCAAATCATGTTAGGATCTCAGAAAGCTGTCAAACTGCAGAGCCTGCGATACATGTGAGTAAAACTCTCAGAGATTCTCTGATGCGGAGGAGAGGATGTGCTGCAGAGCAGGGATTGCCTTCTGCACTGTCAGAGGGACAAGACGTGAATGCTGTGTTCTCCCAAGGGTGGCTGTGGGGTGTAAATGTAAATGTGCAGGCAGGGGTGCCCAGGCTGTCCTGCAGAGCAGGGTCCCTGCACCCCAGGGCTGTGCCGGGGCAGGGACTCTGCCACCTGCCAGGGTCAGCACTCAGTCTACCTGGGATCTCCCCCACGGTGCTGTGGGGAGAAGCTGTGGGTGGAAGACGCAAACCCTATCAGGGCAGGAAAGGTGCTTCTGCTGTGGAGAGGATGCTGTGTGGGTCAGCACTGCTCACAGGTCCAGATCACCCCCAACATTTTTCCAAGGGGATGCCTTAAGGACAAGATCAATGCGAGAATTACCAGACACATAAGGATCTTTCTGGAGCCTGTCTTTTCAGTTTCCTATCCCAAGGGGTGGGGGATGCAGGAAAGGATAAAATGAAAATGAGCTCTCATGCTTAAACAAGTCACTGAGACTCCTGAACTGCAACTCTGAGTGATCAGCACATCTGCCAGAAGGCTCATAACATCCCTTCACCACCCCTCTGCCTGTGCACAGCACCTGCATCACCTTTGCTGGACCCCTCAGCCTAGTCTGACCTGTCCTGTTTTCCAGCCTGCAAACAGGAAGATGCCCCCAGGCAGTGCCCTGTGAACAGGCAGGATCTGTAGGGCCAGGGGGAGGGCACAGAGGGTGGGATGGGGTCTGTGAGCACTGACAGGGAAGAGACATGGACAGGGAAACACCTCCCAGGGGGAGAATCTCCACGCAGCAGGGAAATGATCAGAAATGAAACTAAACCCAGAATTGTTACGAGAGGGAGAACAGAGAAAAGTCCCTGTGATCCCCTGCAGTGCAGATCCCTCCTGTGAGCAGCCCCCTGGCCTCCTGTCCCACCCAGCAAAGCCTCTGCCCTCAGGGCCGGGGGCTCCAAGGCATGAAGCAGCTCCTGTGCAGCCAGAGCTCCAGTTCCTCTGCAGAGCACAGGGGCTGAGAGCAGCTGCCCGGCAATGTTGGTGTCTGGGAGGTGGCTGCACAGCTGGGGAAGGGTGACGCTGTCTGAGTGCCCGGCTGCCTCTGCCCTGGCCTCTCTCACACCCACCCTCACCGCATTGTCCTTCTTGCTCCCCTGCTCTGGGTCACTGCTGTTGGGATCTTGTTCTTGCTCTCAGGCTCTCTGGGGATGGCAGTTTCAGCTGCAGAGTCACAGCCTGATCTTGTGGGTCCTTTCCTGCAGGTGTGTCCATGGGAACACGTGTCCCAGCTTTGCTCTGCCCTGTGGGGCTATGGGCAATGCAGTCTGTGGGGCTGGGGAATGATCTGAGTCTCCTTGAATCAAATGCCATCATTAGGACCCTTGGCTGTCTCACTAAGGTTTCCTTCCAATCTGTGAGCTTCCCTGCAGGATGCAAACCTGTCCTCCAGCATCTGTGTGTGTTCTGAATCCCCGTGTAGAAGCACAGAAATGAAGCAACAGAGGAAATGCTGTTTGCTTTGTGAAAAGAAGTCGTGCGTGTCCTGGGCTAAATGTGGGGTGCTGAGACCTTAGGAAAGGCTGAGACATGTCATGGTCTGAGGTGGGTCCTTCTGCTCTCAGCAGTGCCTGGTGGCTTTTCAAGGTAACATGGGAGTGTGATCAGACTCCATCTCACAAAGGTGCCAGTCCAGGGCAGCTGGAGCCAGACAGAGGGACAGAGCAGCTGCCCTCACTCTGCACTGACCCACAGGCATCCTCTGGTCTCACAGGACTCGCTCTGTTCTCACTGAATGCAGCAGAAATGCTGAGGGTTTCTGACACCCAACAACACTCTGCAGTGAATATGTGGGGAGATGTAAAGAATCCTGGAACTCTTAAACTGCCTTCACCATCTCTGTTCCTTATCACTGGGAAAGCAAGTGCTGACAGCCCTTCTGTATCAGCAGAACCAGGACATTCCCCACCGTTCCCGTGGCCGCTCTTCTGCATAGCTGGGCTGACTTACTGAGAGCCCATGGGCACAGGCCCTGCTCTCGGTTGCACATTTTTCAGCACCAAGCAGGGCTCCAACCACAGTGCTAGAGAAAGTTCTCCTAGAAAAAGAAAAGGGTGTCTGTGTGTGACAGGGGAGGATCTAAGGGAGTTGGTTTTCTTTTTCGGAGAACTCTCCCCTGGCATTTCACTGCATTTTTTTTTCTCATGACAGCGCCCCAATGCTCAGGAAAAGCAAATGTCCAACAGCAGCTGCATCACCCAGTTCCTCCTCCTGCTGTTCACAGACACACGGGAGCTGCAGCTCTTGCACTTCTGGCTCTTCCTGGGCATCTACCTGGCTGCCCTCCCGGGCAACGGCCTCATCATCACCACCATAGCCTGGGACCAGCACCTCCACACCCCCATGTACTTCTTCCTCCTCAACCTCTCCCTCCTCGACCTCGGCTGCATGTCCACCGTTGTCCCCAAGTCCATGGCCAATTGCCTCTGGGACACCAGAACCATCTCCTACACAGGATGTGCTACCCAACTCTGCCTGTTTTTGTTTTTCATTTTAGCAGAATTTTATCTTCTCACCATCATGTCCTACGACCGCTACGTTGCCATCTGCAAACCCCTGCACTACGGGACCCTCCTGGGCAGCAGAGCTTGTGTCCACATGGCAGCAGCTGCCTGGGCCACTGGGTTTCTCAATGCTCTGCTGCACACGGCCAATACATTTTCACTGCCACTGTGCAAGGGCAATGCCCTGGGCCAGTTCTTCTGTGAAATCCCCCAGATCCTCAAGCTCTCCTGCTCACACTCCTACCTCAGGGAACTTCGGCTTATTGTGTTTAGTCTATTAATAGGATTTGGGTGTTTTCTCTTCATTGTGGTGTCCTATGTGCAGATCTTCAGGGCCGTGCTGAGGATCCCCTCTGAGCAGGGACAGCACAAAGCCTTTTCCACCTGCCTCCCTCACCTGGCTGTGGTCTCACTGTTTGTCAGCACTGGCATATTTGCCTACCTGAAGCCCCCCTCCATCTCCTCCCCCATCCTGGATCTGGTGGTGTCTGTTCTGTACTCGCTGGTACCTCCAACATTGAACCCCCTCATCTACAGCATGAGGAACCAGGAGCTCAAGGATGCCCTGAGGAAACTAATGGCGGGATGCATTTCAAAAATAATAAAGTGTTCAGCATCCTCTCTTTAATGGATAACAGTTTTAATGGAACTTATTAGAGGCCCAGACCTCTGTGTGTGTGTGGTGGTGGTGGTGGTTATATTTTCATAAATCCTTTTATTTTTGTCAACCACTTTCTAACTCACTGTCTGCTTTTCCGTTTCAACCCACTGGCTGTATGAATATGGAGCCATGCTCTCTGTGTACTTAAACGAAATAAAGGGCTTTGCAGTGAAGTTTTTCTCTGATATTCTTCCTCCAAGGATTTTCTGGAGCTGCAGGGACAGTTACTGTGTGTGGGAGAAGGGCGAAAAATGTCCAGCATGGCAGCCCTGCCAGGGAGCACCAGCGCTTGTTCTTCCAGAGCTGTTCTGGTTCCACTCCCACACTCTCCTTCTCATCCCTTGTGTTGGTGCAAGGCCTGAGTGCTCTGGCAGCTTGGTCCCCGTCCTGCTGTGTGTCAGTGCTGCGAGCGCAGGCAGGGACAGGCAATGGGCACTGCTGTGACAGAGCTGGCCTTTGTAAAAGTACTTCTATAAAGACAGGTCATCTTCCTAGGCCAGTGTCAGAAGACTTAGGTCTTCCTGAAGTTTCTGTCAAGAACATGCCCAAGAAAGTGGCCACAGATGAGACACGAGTGTACATCTGAACAGTGTGTGTGTGCAGGGCTGGCACACAGCAGTGTCCTCTCACAGCCAGGCCTCCTGCCAGAGACCTGCAGGACCAGCAGAGCAGGGGCTGCGCTGTGCCCCTGTGCACTGGACACCCCATGGAAGGAGCCTCAGGTCAGTCATCATGGACTGGCCACTCACAACCACCATTTCCAGCCCTGGCCTCTCACCCAGAGAATCTGTTCTTCCCTCCATGGATGGACACTGAATGAGTATTCAACAGTCTGTGTTTGCTTTGTACAGATGAGATCCGATCATGCACATCATATACGTGAGGTGACATGAACACAAGTGACCACAAACACTGTCAACTATTCCTTGGGGTTCCATGAAGACCTGTGGCACACACAAGGTCCTGTGGTCACTTCATTTTGGAAGTAACACCCCATGGGAAATCACCTGAATGCAGCACTGGGTTGTGCTTCCTTAACTGAGCTCCCCGGGTCCATTCCTCATGATGTGGGACATCTGAGTTCAGTGCAGAGCAGGGTGACACACCACAGCGCTGAGGTGCCTCCTGTCCCTTTGGGAGTGGCAACAGGAGGCCAGAGGGACACGGTGACTCCTGCCTCTGTGTGTAAAAGGGACAGACTCTATCTCTGAGCACCCCTGGGGGCATAAGGAGTCCTCAGACCAGTTCAGACATGGATGCCTGACGGAACGCTGGCATTTCTGTGTGTGACTCCAGGAACAAACCTCAGTGGCCCAGTGAGATTCAT
Organism: Patagioenas fasciata; assembly: GCF_037038585.1. Lineage (NCBI taxonomy): Eukaryota > Metazoa > Chordata > Aves > Columbiformes > Columbidae > Patagioenas > Patagioenas fasciata. Next base: position 2,817,505 of record NC_092528.1, read on the forward strand.
CTCAGCTGCCCTGGACAGGCTCACTGCAAATGCTCCAGTCTGTTCTGTCACCCTTGCCCGTGATTCTGGATTGTGCTCTCAAAAGTGACAAAGTGGTAAGAGGGGTTCTGAGGTCTTTGGAAAAGGCAGATATTGAACCCATCTGCGTGAAAAGCACGAAGGAGAATTAATGGCTGGTCAACCTGCCACCATACCCGGAATTTTGCAGGGTCACAGACATGGTGTTCCAAGGTGTCCTAGTAGCCAGATCAGGGAACTCTGGGCTGGAGAAATGGAAGCTGGGTGGGAAGTTGGGTGGACAATCAAGCCAAATGTCATCAGTGGTACAAAGCCCTCCATGCAGCCAGTTACTGGTGTCATCTCTCAGTGACCAGCACTTGGACAAACACTGTTACACATCTTTATTCTCCCCCTGTATGATGTCACGAGTGCACTTTCAGCTCCTCTGTGGGTGACGCACAGTTGTGAGGAACCCTTGAACAACCTCACCTGGTTGACCCTGCCTGGAGCAGGACAGTGAGACAAGTGAGACAAGGGCTCTCTTCAAACCTGAAGTTATTCTGTGATTCAATGAATCTTTCCCTTGGAGAGGATTTAGAAGACAAAATAGGCAGAGGAAGAATAAGAAGAATAAAAGACAGAAAAGGAGTTCATAAAGTTTTCAACAGAAATACAACAGTTCCTCTGAAGAATGTTTTTCACTCAAATCTCCGTAGGGAATATATTTGATACATTTGATAAAACAAGCATACTTTTATCTGATCATGTCCTGGACCATAAAAAGGTGATGGATAGTTATGGTATTATGAGTTCAGTTGTGTCTCAGACACTCACAATCCAGTCAGAATCATGTGGCTGTGAAGGGAACTGTGGGGTCAGTTCTGCCTCTAGAGGTGATAGCCCAGCAACAGGGACGTGGCTGGGAAGAACCTCTGCCAAGGTACCCACAGACCTTACACAGGAGGATGCCTTGGAGACGAGTTGTCACGTCCAGCTCACCTGAGAACATGACGGGACAGCAGCAGGGACATGGTGGTGTCTGTCAGAGAAGCTGAAAGGCCAGCACAAGTCCTGGGATTTAGGAGATCATGGTGAGGCTACTTCTCTCTGGTCAAGAGCAAGACCACAAGAAGACTAACAGGTTGGGATCCCTGCTTGATGGGCAGTTTATGAGGTGGTAAACGTTTCCCAAGTAGTAGGAAAAAACAATAGAGAAAAAAAAAATCCACCAAATGTGATTGGAAAGTGAAGACTGGATATGAGGAGGAGGAAATGTCAATGGAAGGGCAGTGCTGTGGTGCAAGAGGTCACCCAGAGGGAGCTGGATCAGCCCATGGTTTGAGTTCCAAAGAGCAGCCAGTGAGGGTGCAGACACAGCAGTGAAGGTGCAGAAATGCTGGGGTGAGAGCAGGTGGGGAAGCGAGATGGGTGTCTGCAGCCTGCAGGGAAAGAGGGGCAGGGGTAGGACCGTGTAGAACAGCCTGTAGTGGAGATGGAAAAGGGCGCTGGCAAGGCTGGAAGGGACCCACAGAACCCAGGTCTCTGTCCCCTTGGCCATGGCAGTTGTCTCTGCCACTGAGGCCCAGGAGAAGCCATGTTGTCCTCATGGCACTGGGGCCTTGTTGCCTCCTTGCAGCCCCATGGGGAAGCTGGAAGTTGTTGTCCACGTGTTGTCCTTCCCTGGGCCTTGCACACCCACATCCCACGGTCCCAGGAAGAGCCCTGAGCCGTGTGTGAGGGACAGGATCCCCCTTCCCATTGCCTGCAGGTCATGGCTTCTCCTTTCTGCTTCAGAAAGCAAACCAAGGGGTTTCTCAGCATCAGAGCTGAAGAAAAGACTGAAAGGAGACCTCATGGTGGCTACAGCTTCCTCACAAGGGGAGAGGGAAGGGAAGGTGGCCAGTGACAGAAAACGAGTGAATGGCAGGAAGATGTGCCATGGGAGGTTTCGGTTGGTCATGAGGAAAAGGTTCTTCACCCAGAGGTGTTGGACGCTGAACAGGCTCCCAGGGAGTTGTCACGGCCCCAGCCTGACAGTGTTCAAGAAGAGACTGGACAATGTCCTCAGACACACAGTGTGACCTGTGGGGTGTCCTGTGCAGGGACAGGAGTTGGATTCGATGATCCTCGTGGGTCCTTCCAGCTCTGGACATTCTATGATTCTATTAAATTACGAGGTCAAATGTCCTTTTTTTCATTGTACAAATGAGATGTAAACACACACATCATGTACATGTCCACTGTGTGCATGTGGTGAGATGAACCCAAGGGAGGACAAATGCTGTCAGCTATTCCTTGGGGTGCCATAAAGGTCAGTGGGACAGAGATGATGTTCAGGGGTCTCTTCCAACCTGCGCTATTGTAGGATTCCATTAATCTTTTCCTTGGAGAGCTCTTTCAATACAGAATAGACAGAGGAAGAAGAAAAAAAGGCAGAAGCAGAGATGTAAAATGCCCCAGAGTAAATACAGCAGCTCCTCTGAGGAACGTTTATCCACTCAAACCCTTGATAGGAAATCTATTGGATAAATTTGATGAAACCAGCTCAGTTTGATCTGCTCACACACTGGACCACAAGGAGGGTGATGGCTGGGTACGATGCCATGTGGTCACTTGTGTCTCAGGAACTCATAGTCCAGTAGGAAGCCAATGGCTGTGGAGGGCACTGTGAGGTCACTTCTGCCTCTGCAGGGGATAGGCCAACAGCAGGAACATGGCTGGGAAAGGACTGTGAGGTCACTCATACCAGACGAGCAATCGGGCCCAATCAGCATGGCTTTGTGAAAGGCAGGTCCTGCTTGACCAGCCTGATCTCCTTCTATGACAAGGTGACCGGCTGAGCAGATGAGGGAAAGTCTGTCGTGGGGAGTGAATCCGCCACACAGGCTGTGGGTGTTGTGTCCTTAGACTGCAGTAAAGCCTTTGACACCGTATCCCACAGCATCTAATGGAGAAGCTGCAGCTCATGGCCTGGATGGTGCATCTGCGATGGGTAAAGAACTGGCTGGAAGGCATTTTGTCCCCCTGGAGCCATTTGTTCCCTTCCTGTTCATATGGGCATCCCATGAATACATCACTGCTCTCTACCCCGGTGTGGACAAGCACAAGGTCTTCTCCACCTGAACCTCTCATCAATGCCACTGTTTTCTACAGCACCTTCATCCTTGACTGTGGGATGCCCAGAACAGCCCTCCTGAGACGGTTTGACAAAGCCTTTTTTCAACACCATCCCCACATCCCTGCTCAATCCCCTCATCCACAGCTTAAGGACCAGAAAGGCTGGGTTTAAGTGGAGCATTGACAAAAATGGTCAGGAAGGCTTTGAGGTGCAGAGAGAGCCCATCAACATGTTGGCCTGCTGCTCTCTTCTGAACAGGCCCAGAAGACCTGGGCAGCATTTGCTGTGTCCCAGAAACTCGCCTGGAAGGTTGGGATATGGAGAAAAGGTTTGGTCTGGGAAGGGACAGACAGGTGCTGGTGGAACTGGCTGGTGTGACCGTGAGACATCTCTCAAACACCTCAGAAAAGTCCTGGCTCTCAGCGAGGTTGCATGGTCCTCTGAGAAAGAAAATATCAAAAATGACTTATCATGGAATCATAGAATAATTGTGGTTGGAAGAGACCCTTAAGATCATCGAGTTCAACCATAACCTAAATCTGGCACTAAACCATGTCCCTAAGAGCCCCATCTATCTGTCTTTTAAACACCTTCAGTGATGGGGACTCCACAACCTCACTGGGCAGTCTGTTCTGTTCTTTCAAAACCCTTTCCCTGAAGAATTTTTAATTAATATCCAATCTAAACCTCCCTGTGTGCAACTTGAGGCCATTTCCTCTTGTCCTATCACTTGTTATTTGGGAGAAGAGACCAACACCCACCATGATAAAACCTCCTTTCACGTTGTTGTTCACAGTGACAAGGTCTCCCGTCAGCCTCCTTTTCTCAAGCTGAACAGCCCCAGCTCCCTCAACCGCTCCTCATAAGACTGGTGCTCCAGACCCTTCACCAGCCTTGTCGCCGTCCTCTGAACTCTCCGGCACCTCAATGTCTTCCTTGCCACGAGGGGCCTAAAACTTACCCCAGGATTCAAGGTGCAGCCTCACCAGTGCCAACTACCAAGGGATGATCACTTCTCTAGTCCTGCTAAAGCTCTAATTGGATCAAGGCTTGAACACCTTGGTGTAACCCAGTTGGTGACAGGTTGGACTGCAGACTTCTGAGGTCCCTTCAACCTCAGTTCTCTTATGATCCCATGGTGATGTTGGGCTCTGTTTCTAACTGGTCAGAGCAGACGATGATGGGGCAGGATCCACCTGTGCTGTAGGTGACCATCTAAACCAACATCTCAGCCAGTGAACCAGCCAACACCTCAGTGTGACTCGCTCTGGGCAAAGTGTGAGGAGTCCTGAGCAGGGAAGGTTGAGAGGGCATGGGGCGCTATGCAAGACACAAAATGATCTTGGCTTCATGCCTGCATACCCATCAGATGTCAGTTAATGTCAATGAAAATTAAAATAAGAAGAACTGAAGACAAAGATCCAAAACAAAGGAAGGTGTCAACACACTTCATTTTTCTTTGGGGGGAGTTTCTGTTTCTTTACGGGGGGTTTCTTTTCCTTGAAAAGGAAAGATTTTTCCAGAACTGGGCATGGATTTAGGACACAAATGTCTTCAGCTCCAGGGACACAAACACTTGGTACCAGTGTAGATGCCCTGGGAAGCCCTGCCCAGGCTCCACCTGCATTGCAAGGTGCTCTGGTCTCCCCAGGTCCTGTGTGCTAGATGCCAATCCCAGGCCAGCACCTCAGGTACAGTGGGGCCCCTAAAATGGCACTGGCTGTTTATGGTGAGACAGGTGATGACTGATGTTTGTCTGGAAGTGTACTAAGGGTAGGAGAAGAAATATTGGTCTTCCCCTATACTTCTATTACCAACACTGTGTTATTTCATCTCCGTCGTCATTCAGGAGTTCCCCTCTCTCCTGATTTAATGTCCCTGTCAAAGGACAACTTTCCAGCAGACGGTCTGGACATTTGCCCTTCCCAGTGCTCTCAGGTTTCTCTTCCACTTGCTCTTTGGTCATTCAGTTCCTCTCAACTCTCTGGTTTCTGCTTTGAGCTTCAGGGAGTTATAAACTTAACTCAGTGGTCTAATTAGCATGGTAGTCAAGACATTAATTGTATTTATATCTATCCTCTCCTATGTTTCTGTCTGAAACATTTCTTGTGTTGATGACCCTAGTGGATGCTGGACCTCACCAGATCCAGCTTACACACACAGCTGAGGAAAGTGTTTTACTGTTTATTAAACTGTGCAGTGTTTGCACAGCAGAGCAGGTGGAGCTGGTGCACAGGAGCTGCAGCATCTCCTGCAGAGCTCAGTGGAGAAGTCTGATGTGAGGAGAAGTGATGCAAGTCTCTGGTGGCCAATGAGGGAACCGGCAGACGGGGGGTGGGGGGTGAGGAGCGAGATTGTCCGTACAGTGTCCAGCCTCAAGGGACTGTTCTCCTGCCTGTCCAGATGTCTTCAGGAGACCCTCGGGATCAATGTCCAGTGTAGAATGCTGCTGTCACTTCTTCTATACACTGAAAAATGACAGAAAATACCCTTGAAAGAAAAAACCCTCCTTTATGAAATCTTCTTTGAAATCTTCATCACGAAGTGTCCCATTGAAACCTCTCCAGTTAGTTCTACAAGTCTTTTGGATTTGAAGAAATCATGGAAAAAAACATCACTCGTTAGGGCTTTCTGTGTTTTAATGAGCCCCATGGAGTATGTGGTGCTGAGTCCATGAACCTCAGATACCAAGCACAGACTGAAGAATCTGCTCGAGAAGTCCAAGTCAGAAGCAAACTCCAAAGTACCTTGAAGCATTAATGGGCCCCACTGAGGACTGTTACTGACAAAGCCTCCCCAGGGACTCGTTAGAGCAGATAATTGGAGGCAGTGATTGCATCAGGTAAAGGCAAAGTGAAGCAGCTCTGATGCTGAGAAAACCCTTGGTTTGTTTGATGAAGGACAATGGCCAAGCCTTGAGCCCCTGCCCCTAGGAAGGGAGATCCTGTCCCTCACATGTGTCTCAGGGCTCTTCCTGGGGATGTGGGGAGTGCGATGCCCAGTGCAGGGCAATGGTGTGACACTCCCTGGGGGTGCAAGGAGTCGATGGAGTGACACGACCAAGAAGAGAGTGGACAATCTCCTCACACACATGGTGTGAACTGTCGTCGTTGTCCCGCGCAGGGACAGGAGTTGGACTCTATGATCCTGTGGGTCCCTTCCTACTGAAGACATTCTATGATTCTATGAAATACTAGGTCAAAAGTCCATGTTTTCATTGTACAGATGAGATGTAAGCACACACGGCTTAGGACTCTTCCTGGGACGCTGGGAGTGCAAGGCTGAGGGAAGGACAACACTGGTACAACAACTTCCAGCTTCCCCATGGGGCTGCAAGGAGGCAATGAGGCCCCAGTTCCATGAGAACTACCTGTCTTCTCCTGGGCCTCTGTGACAGAGGCAGCTGCCATGGCCAAGTGGACAGAGATCTGGGTTCTTTGAGTGCCTTCCAGCCTTGCCAGCGCCCTTTGCCATCTCCATCATAGCCTGTTCCACACAGTCCTACCCCTGCCCCTCTTTCCCTGCAGGCTGCAGACACCCATCTCGCTTCCCCACCTGCTCTCACCCCAGCATTTCTGCACCTTCACTGATGTGTCCGCACCCCCACTGGCTGCTCTTGGAACACAAACCATGGGCTGATCCAGCTCCCTCTGGGTGACCTCTTGCACCACAGCACTGCCTTTCCAGTGGCATTTCTTCCTCCTGATATCCAGCCTCTACTTCCCAGTCTGCACTTTGTGACTGTTTTTTTTCTCTGCCGCTTTTTCCCACTTCTTGAGAAACCTTTACCATCTCAGAAACTGCCCATCAAGCAGGGATCCCAACCTGTTAGTCTTCTTGTGGTCTTGCACTTGACCAGAGAGAAGGAACCTCACCATGATCTCCTAAATCCCATGACTGCTGCTGGTCTTCCAGCTTCTCTGATAGACACGACCATGTTCCTGCTGCTGTCCCGTCATGTTCTCAGGTGTGATGGACATGACAACCCAGCTCCAAGCCCTCTTCCTGGGTAGGACCTGTGGGCATGTTGACAGAGGTTCTTTCCCAGCCATGTCCCTGCTGCTGGCCTGTCCCCTCCAGACACAGAACTGACCCTACTGTCCCCTTCACAGCTGTACCCTTCCAACTCAGTTATGAGTTCCTGAGACACAAGTGACCTCATCATACCATACCCACCCATCACCCTCCTCATAACCCAGGCATAACACAGGACCTGACCGGATTAAACAAATATATTTCCTTCTAACTATTTGAGTGGAGAAAATTCTCTTCAGTAACTACTGTTTTTATGTTGATACCATCTCCTCCTCTGCCTTTTTTTTTTCTTTTTTCATCTTCAAAAATTTGTCCAGGGGAAAGATTCATTGAATCATAGAGTAGGTCGGATTTGAAGAGATCCCTGAACATCTTCTTGTTTCACTCTCTTTCTCAAAGCATGGTGACAAACTGAGGTTGTTCAAGGTCTCCACTCAGTTTTGTATCATCTCCATCACATCATAGAAAGGAGAATAAAGATTTTCAGCAGTTTCGGCCCAAATGCTGGTCACTGAGGGATGACACAAGTAACTGCGCAGAGGACACTGCATCACAGATTATATTTGGGCTTGATATTTCAGTGAACTTCCCACCAAGGATCCAGTTCTTCAGCCCAGACAGCATCAATCCAGCTCTAAGGACACCAGGGGGAACCATGTCCAAGGCCTGGCACAATTTCATACACATAACATGTCTTTCATTCTGCTGCCCATTTTGGTACACAAGTCCCTTTCTTGTCCTTCAAGTGCCTGCGGATGGCTGCAGGAGGACTTGTCCCATCACCTTCCCAGGGACAGAGGCAGGCTGACCAGCCTGTGATTCTTCCAATTCTCCTTCCTGCCTTTCTTGAAGATGGGTTTGACAGATGCCAGGTCCTCCTCAGTTGCACTGTCATTTTGAAAGCGCGATCCAGAATCACAGGCCAGGGTGACGTAACAGACAGGAGCAGTTGCAATGAGCCTGTCCAGGGCAGTTGAGATGAATCTCACTGGGTCAGTGGGGTTTGTTCCCAGAGTCACACATAGAAATGTCAGGGTTCTGTCAGCGTCCACAACTGAGTTGGCTTTGTGGACTCTCATGTGAGGTAGAATCATGGAATCATAGAATAGTTAGATTGGAAGAGACTCTTGGGATCAAGTCCAACCATAACCCATCTCTCACACTAAACCACGTCCCTAAGAACCTCGTTTAAATGTCTTTTACGCCCCTCTAGGGTGGGTGACTCCTCACTGCCCTGGGCAGTCTGTTCTACCACCAGACCACCCTGTTCGGGAAGAATTTTTTCCTAGTATCCAGTCTAAGCCTCCCCTGGTGCAAATTGCAGCCATTTCCTCTGGTCCCATCACTTGCTACTTGGGAGAAGAGACCAACACCCTCCATGTTCCAACCTCCTTTCAGGCAGTTGCAGAGAGTGAGAAGGTCTCCCCTCAGCCTCCTGTTCTCCAGGCTGAACAGCCCCAGTTCCCTCAACTGCTCCTCATCACACTTGTGCTCCAGCCCCTCAGCAGCTTCGTCACCTCCTCCGCATTCTCTCTAGTGCCTCGATGTCCTTCTTATGATGAGGGGCCCAAAACTGAACACAGGATTCAAGCTGCAGCCTCACCAGTACTCAGAACACAATCACTGAGGCACAATCACTTCTCTAGTCCTGCTGGCCACCCTATTCCTTTTACAAGCCAGGATGCTGGTGGCCCTTTTGGCCACCTGGGAACATTCTGGCTTATGTTCAGCAACTGTCAGTCAACACCCGCAGATCCCTTTCCTCCAGCCACTTCCCAGCCACTCATGTCTCATTTGTACAATGGAAACATTGGCTTCTGACCTACTCATTCAGTGTCCTTGTGTTGAGAGATGAACAACCTCTCTCAGCTGGGGAGAAGAGCCAGTGAAGGAAATGGTGGTTTTGAGGGGCTGGTCTGTGATGACTGTCCTGGGGACACTTCCCCAGTTTGTCCCATGAACATGGGCACACACCAGACCCTGCTCTGCTGGTCCTTCAGGGCTCTCCCAGGAGGCCTGGCTGGCAGAGGACACTGCTGTGTGCCAGCCCTGCACACTCACACACTTCAGCTGGTCACTGGTATTTTCTTCTCTGGGGCATTTGCAAGTTCAGCCCTCCCACCTCCTCCTCAATTGTGCCCCCCCCTGTCCTCTTGCTAGTTGAGCCCAGCAGAGCAGCCACGCTGGAACTGGTGCCACAGCAGTGGGGACCAGTGAGAATGAAGGACACCGAGAATGTTCATCCAGTCGGCATGCTGAGCAGATCTCCAGCCCAGGCAGCTTGCAGACCCAGGTCCAGACTTGTTCCCCAGGACAGCATGAGACATTTGGCCTTGGAGATCTTCAGGAAGGTCCTGTTGCCACAGTGCCAGGGCCACCTGCCCCAAGCTGCCACCTGCAGCAAAGGGTTTCTCTTTCCACGTCTTTTCTGCACACATTCCGTGCCACACGCTTCTCCTGGAACATCCCATCTCACCACAGAGCCCTTTCCCAAGAGAGCTGAGCTATGCTGACTTTTCTGGTTGTTCCTGCACCCTCTTTCCATGCTCCATACAGCCCCAACCTGACAGTGCTGCTCTGCAGAGCAAGTGGGCTGTGGTGTCCAGGGCCGTGGGGTGAGTCCGCAGATTCATGTTGGTCAGGATGGGAGGAAGACCCAGCTCAGGGCGGCTCCTACTCACTCCCCCTCAGCACACAGACATGGCTTCTGCAGCTCCAGAGATCTCAGAGAGAGGATTCTGGGCAAACAAGTCAGTGTGGGGTCCTTTATTTCATTTCATACACATAGAGAGTATGGGTGCTTATTTACACAAAGACGACGGGACACACTAGACAGGTAGACACGGACACAGCCATAAGAAGACAAATGATTTTTCTTGTGGATAGCATTAATACAACCAAGAAAAGCAAACACAAAAGACAAAAAACAAACAGAAAACAAATACAAAACAAAAACAAAACAAAATTAAACAAAAAAACAAAACAAAACATAACAAAAACAACAACATACAGAACTCAGGCTGAACAAGTAATACGTTATTGCAAGTGACATGCAGAAGATTGAGGTCAGTTTGTTACTGCTTTTGAAAAGCAAACAATCAACAGTTTCCTTATAGACTCCTTGAGCTCCTGGTTCCTCATGCTGTAGATGAGGGGGTTCACTGCTGGAGGCACCACCGAGTACAGAACAGACACCACCAGATCCAGGGATGGGGAGGAGATGGAGGGGGGCTTCAGGTGGGCAAACATGCCAGTGCTCACAAACAGGGTGACCACGGCCAGGTGAGGGAGGCAGGTGGAAAAGGCTTTGTGCCGTCCCTGCTCAGAGGGGATCCTCAGCACGGCCCTGAAGATCTGCACATAGGACACCACAATGAACACAAAACACCCAAATGCTACTAAAAGACTAACCACAATAAGCCCAAGTTCCTTGATGTAAGTGTTGGAGCATGAGAGCTTGAGGATCTGGGGGATTTCACAGAAGAACTGGCCCAGGGCATTGCCCTTGCACAGGGGCAGTGAAAATGTATTGGCCGTGTGCAGCAGAGCATTGAGAAACCCAGTGGCCCAGGCAGCTGCTGCCATGTGGACACAAGCTCTGCTGCCCAGGAGGGTCCCGTAGTGCAGGGGTTTGCAGATGGCAACGTAGCGGTCGTAGGACATGACAGTGAGAAGACACAACTCTGCTGAAATGAAAAAGACAAAGCAAAACAGTTGGGCAGCACATCCCATATAAGAAATGGCCATGGTGTCCCAGAGGGAATTGGCCATGGACTTGGAGAGACTGGTGGAGATGGAGCCCAGGTCAAGGAGGGTGAGGTTGAGCAGGAAGAAGTACATGGGGGTGTGGAGGTGCTGGTCCCAGGCTATGGTGGTGATGATGAGGCCGTTGCCCAGCAGGGCAGTCAGGTAGATGCCCAGGAAGAGCCAGAAGTGCAAGAGCTGCAGCTCCCGTGTGTCTGTGAACGGCAGGAGGAGGAACTGGGTGATGGAGCTGCTGTTGGACATTTACTGTCTGTGGGCATGAGGACCTGTGCAAGGAGGAAAATATAGTGATGGTTTAGATGAAACTACTCTGGGACAAACCAAAGGCATTTCCCACAGACCCTCCCACAAAGAGACACTTTTCTTTTTTCAGGAAAACGTCCTGGCTGGAGCCCCCGTCGGTGCTTGATGAGTGTGCAATGAAGAGCAGGGTCTCTGCCCAGGGGCTCTTGAGGAGTCAGCCTGACCCTGTGTGATTGGGTGGGCAGGGGCCAGTCCTGGGGTTCAGCTTTGTCAGCTGGAACCGCTCCTGGTGCAGAAGGGACTGTCAGCATCTGTATCCCCAGGCCTGAGAAACTGAGTTGGAGAGGTTTGGTGTTTCTACAGCTCCTTCTGCCCTCCCACCCTGGGGAGTGTTGTTGGGTGTCAGAAACCCTCAGCATTTCTGGTGCACTCAGGGAGAACAGAGCGAGTCCTGCGAGACCAGAGGATGCCTGTGGGTCAGTGCAGAGTGAGGGCAGCTGCTGTGTCCCTCTGTCTTGCTCCAGCTGCCCTGGGCTGGCACCTTTCTGAGATGGAGCCTGATCACACTCCCATGTTACCCTGAAAAGCCACTAGGCACTGCTGAGAGCAGAGGGAGCCAACTCAGACCATGACATGGCTCACCCTTTCCCAAGGTCTCGGCACTCCACATTTAGCCCTGGACACACGGCTCATTTCACAAACTCAACAACATTTTTGCTGTTGTAGCATCTCTGTGCATTTACATGGGGCTTTCAGATAACACAAGGATGCTGTAGGACAGGTTTGCATTCTAGGAGGAAACCTCACAGCTAGGAAGGAACTCTCAATGAGATAGTCAAGAATTCTAAGGATGGCATTTGATTCAGGGAGACTCACCTCATTCCCCAGCCCCACAGACTGCATTGCCCACACCCCACAGGGCAGAGCAAAGCTGGGACACGTGTTCCCATGGACACACCTGCAGGAAAGGACCCACAAGATCAGGCTGTGACTCTGCAGCTGAAACTGCCATCCCCAGAGAGCCTGGCAGCAAGAACAAGATCCCAACAGCAGTGACCCAGAGCAGGGGAGCAAGAAGGACAATGCGGTGAGGGTGGGTGTGAGAGAGGCCAGGGCAGAGGCAGCCGGGCACTCAGACAGCGTCACCCTTCCCCAGCTGTGCAGCCACCTCCCAGACACCAACATTGCCGGGCAGCTGCTCTCAGCCCCTGTGCTCTGCAGAGGAACTGGAGCTCTGGCTGCACAGGAGCTGCTTCATGCCTTGGAGCCCCCGGCCCTGAGGGCAGAGGCTTTGCTGGGTGGGAGAGGAGGCCAGGGGGCTGCTCACAGGAGGGATCTGCACTGCAGGGGATCACAGGGACTTTTCTCTGTTCTCCCTCTCGTAACAATTCTGGGTTTAGTTTCCTCTCATTTCTGATCATTCTCCCCCTGGGAGGTGTTTCCCTGTCCATGTCTCTTCCCTGTCAGTGCTCACAGACCCCATCCCACCCTCTGTGCCCTCCCCCTGGCCCTACAGATCCTGCCTGTTCACAGGGCACTGCCTGGGGGCATCTTCCTGTTTGCAGTTTGGAAAACAGGACAGGTCAGACTAAGGCTGACGGGTCCAGCAAAGGTGATGCAGGTGCTGTCCACAGGCAGAGGGGTGGTGAAGGGATGTTATGAACCTTCTGGCAGATGTGCTGATCCCTCAGAGTTGCAGTTCAGGAGTCTCACTGACTTGTTTAAGCATGAGAACTCTTTTTTGTTTTATCCTTTCCTGCACCCCCCTTGGAAAAATCCTGGGGGTGATCTGAAGCTGTGAGCAGCCCTGACCCACACAGCACCCTCTCCAAAGCAGAAGAACCTTTCCTGCCCAAGAGTGCTTGTTCTTTCCACTCACAGCTTCACCCTACAGCACCGTGGGGATCTCCCCGGGCAGGCTGAGCGCTGACCCTGGCAGGCGGCAGAGTCCCTGCCCTGGCACAGCCCTGGGGTGCAGGGACCCTGCTCTGCAGGACAGTCCTGGGCACCCCTGCCTGCACATTTATATTTACACCCCACAGCCATTATTAGGAGAACGCAGCATTCACGTCTTGTCACTCTGACCGTGCAGAAGGCAACCCCTGCTCTTCAGCACATCCTCTCCTCTGCATCAGAGAATCTCTGAGAGCTGTACTTATATCTCTTGCAGGCTCTTCAATGTGACAGCTTTCTGAGATCCTACAGTGATTGCCAGATGCAATGCCCTGCAGCCACTGGCTTCATGTCTGTGAAGATGTAGATTCCAGTGATCTCTCAGCATTCTCCCACCCCAGACTATGTTTCTCTCTCTCTGCCTGGCTCCTGTGCCCTTGGTGCTGCAGGCAGAGCCCTCAGCCCTGCTGCACTGTGCAGAGGAGCTGCTCCTGGGCAGAGCTGTCTCTCTGCAGTGCTGCCGCTTCAAACTCCAAATTTTCTTGTACTGTTAATGGGTCCCACTGAAGGACACTATCGAGGAACAGTCCCCAGGGTCTGGTTAGAACAGAAAACTGGAAGCAATGATGACTGGTAAGGAAAAACAAAGTAAATGTCCCTCTGACGATCGGTAAACCTGGATGTGTTTCATTAACCAAAAGGCGAAGATCTGACCCCAGCCCTGGGAAGTCAGATCCTGTCCCTCCCACGTTGCCCAGGGCCCTTCCTGGGACAGTGTGATGTGGGGCTGTGCAAGGCCAAGGGCAGGACTATGGTCCCACACCTCCCAGGTTCCTGGCTGGGGACAAGGAGGCCATGAGGCCCCTGTGCTGGAAGGACAAGGTGTCTCCTCAGAGGCATCAGAGGTGCAGACAACAGCCATAGCCAAGGGGAGAAGGAGCTCATGTCTGGTGGGGGCTTTCAGCCTCTTTACATCCCTTGATCATCTCCAGGACAGCCTGTCCTGTGCTGTGGCATCCCCTGCACCTCTTTCCCTGCAGGCTGGAGACATCCCCCCTGCCGCCCCACCTTGCTCTTGTCTGAGCATCTTCCTTCTTTTGCTGAGATCTCTGCATCCTCCCCAGCTGTTCCTTGAAGCACAAAGCCTTGGGCTGATGCAGACTCCCTCTGCTGACCTGCTCCACCACAGCACTGCCCTTCCAGTCACATTCCTTGCTGCTCATGTCCAGCCTGGACCTCCCCAGCTGCACTTTGGGCCATTATTTCTTTCTCAAGCTCTTTCCCACTATGGAGAAAACCTCCACCACCTCTGAAACCACCCTTCAAGCACTCTCAGGCTACTCCTGCACTGCTGCAGCCTCCCCAGCGCTGCTGAGCCAAAGCAGCCCAGGTCCCTCAGCATCCCACACCATGTGCACAAGGTCCTGAACCTGCCTTGGCAGAGCCCTGCACTCTCCAGTTCCTCCCTGCTTCTCCAAACTGGGAAGCCGCACACTGCCGCACCCCCGTGTGTGTGGGGTCACGCCAGTGCTGAACCGAATGGGATGAGAACTCCAGGTGTCTGGGTCCCCACGCTCCTCCTCATGCAGCCCCGTGTGCAGCTGCCTTGTTCATGGTGAGCGTGCACCACGGGCTGGTGTGGGGACCTTGGAGTACCCAGGCCCTTCTCCTCAGGGTCAGTGCTCAGCGTCTCAGTTCCTGCTCTGTCCTCATGGATGGGGTTATTGTCCACCCTGATACAGAACTGGTCACTTCATCTTGTCAATATTCAGAGTTTTTTGATGCATAAATAGCAGATGCGAGAAGCTCTGCCTGGGGACAGACAATGTCAGCTGAAGGTTGAGGAGTCAGCATGAGAGGGCAGAACAACATGGGCAATGTTGTGGTCACTGGACATCAGCTACTGACTCACTGATGAGGAAGAGGAATGAGATGAGGCCTCCTTCAGACAAATTAAAGAAGCTTCATGTTTCCAGGGTCGTGTCCTTGTAGCAGACCTGAGATATCGCAATATCTGCAAGGTACCAGCCATCCAGGAGGGGTTGGAGCTCATTGACAACATCTTCCGGACACGAGTGACTGAGGAGTCAGTGGGGTGAGGTGCCCTGTGTGATTTCACAGTTACAAACCAGAAAGAGTTGGTCAGGGATGGAACAGTCAGGGATGGGAAAGTGGAGCTGAGGCTCCTGGGAGGTGATCACAAGGCCAAGAGCAGGATTTCAGGAGAGCAAGCTTTGGCCTGCTGAGGGACCTGCTTGGGTCCTATGGGATATGACCTTGGTGTCTGCAGTGCTTTTCTCTCACATTTCCTCCCTCCTCTCTCCCACCTGCTGTTGTTCAGTGTTTTTTACCCTTTCTCAAATGCAATATGACAGAGGTACTGCCAGCATCACTGAGTGGCTCAGATCTGGCAAGGAATGGGTCCAACCTGGAGCCAGCTGAAATCAGTTCTGTCTGACGTCGGTCAGACTCCTGTTGTCTTCTTAGAGAGGTGACAACTGTAGCAAATCCACAACAACCGCCCAGTTCCAGGACTTTGCCATGTAAACCCTGTACAGGGTGACAACATGTTGGATGTTACAAAATAATTGATCATGGAGAAGAAATTGTGAAGATCTTCTTTCGGCAATGTATGAAAGTCTCCAGTCAATGATCAGGTTCCTATGGGGAACTGTAATTGCCGTGACAGTCACTGGCCAGGCAAAGCTACAGGTGCCAACAGTTCAAAGGATCTTGGGCCAAATGCTTAAGAGAGCTGCCTGATGGGCCAACAAGGGTGATGCTCACCTGGATCTGGCAACAACGAATAAGGAAGAGCTGGTGAGGGATGTGAACATGAGTGTCCACCTTGGCTGTCGTGACGAGGGAGCAGTGGGGTCCCAGGCGCCAGAGGGAAAGGAGGAAGGCCAGCAGCAGAACACAGGTTGGTGGGCTCCAGAGAAGAAGACTTTGACATACTGGGGGATGGCAGGTAGAGGTGGTAACATGAGAAAGTCACGGAGGGTGAAGGAGCTCAGGAAATCTGAGACGCCTTACAGGACAACCTGCTCCAAGTACAAAAATGATCTCTCCGAGTACCTGTGAAAAGAAGCATTTACCTCGTGAGGCTGCTCGTCTGAACTGATGGAGATGCAGAGCAAAAAGGCAGCACACAGGAGGTGGAAGCAGGGGAAGCTGCAAGGGAGGGATTTAGAAACCTTGTCCATGGATGTGGGGATGATGCCAAAGCTCTCCTGGACTCGATACCTAAAGGGGAGGCTGAGGGCAGCAAGATGAGCTGATACAGCTTCCTTACAAACAAAAAAGAATAGACAGGGAGAACATGGGCTTGCTGCTGAACTTCATACAAGCAGAATCAGACAGGACTGAGGTTCTTCATGGCTTCGTTGCCTCCATCTTCAGCAGTAAGGTCTCCTGGGACTTTGTTCCTGAAGGCAGGAGTCTGGAGAACACCCAGGAGTGGATAGGGCTCAAGTCAGGGGTGACCTGAGCAAACTTAGACACCATTACAGAACAGGAGATGGCTCATTTGACCAGCTCCCAAACACAGGTATCACTGTGCTGTGGCACCTGAGATTGCTGGGAACACCCACCTCTTTTTCAAGAGACGCTCCATATCAATATGAACTGGGGGCTGCTGATATCACCTGTTCTGGAAAGGGATGGAAGGGCGAGCAAGGAAAGAAATAGAATAAATTTGGCTTTATTGCTTTTTATTGTGGAAATACCCTCTGTTTGGCTATTCCTGAAATCTCTTTAATCATCAACATCAGACTTGAAGCCTTTAGAAAAATACTGCAGAGAGCCTTGGCTTGTAAGAGCCTTTTAGATGTTAGTGAGCCCTCTGCTGCCACGATCCTGAACTGCAGCTACTGAAAGAATGAACAAACCTCTAAGGAAGTGAAAGGCAGAAGCAAACCCCAAGTTTCTGAGGGTGTTTGGGAGCCCATGAAGGGCCATCACTGACACAGCTGTGTAGTGGCAGAGCCCCCCCCCGCCCCAGGGGGATGGGGTTGTCACCAGCCTGGCTGAGAGGTGAAGCCAGAGACAAAAGAGACTAAAGGAGCACCATTAGAAGGTAATAATGAGTGAGCAATCGCCGGACACACGCGTGCAGAGCGCTGGACAGCACATGCAGCCTGTCATGTTATTGTATAACACGAGTTACAAACAATCACATTGTTGTAAGGCGCGTGGACAGGGCAGCTTTGCTATAAAGCCAGCCCGGTCCGACAATAAAGCGAACTCTGTGAACATCCCATTGGTGTGTCAGGTTCCGTGGCTCGCATGGATAAAGCAACACTTTGGTGACCCCGACGTGATCCTTCGTATCGAAGCAAGATCGCCGGAAGTGAAGACGCGAGGACGCCACCTGGGGGCGACACCAGCCCGGCGCTCAATCATAGCAGAAAGTAGGCCTACGGGGAAGCAGGTGGCATGGGAAACACGGCATCCGTGGAAGAAAAAAAATAGTGCAAAGTATTCTGCAGCTGGCTGCACGAACAGGAAGAATTTTGGAAAAAGATGCGGTGGAGCGCCTTTTACTGTTCGCCCAGCGTAAGGGCTGTGTTCGTTCGATGGACGAATTTTTTTCTCCCGATACATGGGAGGACATAGGGACCGAACTATGGGAAGCGGTTACACGGGGGAGCCGCGAGGCTTGCGATCTCGCCGGACCCTGGCGGGAGGTCAGGCAGCTAATGCAGGAAGTCTCAGAGGAGCCGGAGCTGTGTGCCGTCCCCTCGGAGCCGCCCGCCGGGAGCTGCCCACCCTCCGAGGACTCTGAAGAATCAACACCGCTGGTATGTCCCGTATCAGATCTGGAGTTCTGGGGCGGAGAGCAAATTATACCCTCTGTGCCCGTTGAGCCATTGCCTGGCTCCGATGACGAATGGCAGCAACCGGCAAGTTTCAACAAGCCAGGACAAGTTAATACAGCTGACGTGCCTTTGCCGGAGAACCCGATGGAATACCAGGACGGAGCACCGCAGAATCGCCCTGACTTCCAGGAGGAGAGCCACGTGCAGAGCCTGGAGGACTTACTGAGACGGCAGGAGAGCCAGATGCAAGAAGTTCTAGAAGCTATGAAACGACTAGGTGGCGGTAACAGTAAAACTTCGCGGTTAATAGCATATAAAAAGGCGTCAGATGCAATTAAGGACAGGCTGGAGGCAATTGGCAGGGAATGTGAAAAACGGGGAAAACAGGAAAGGGAGGGGGTGGAATTAGACCTCACTCCCGAGGAGCTCCGTATTAAAAGGGAGCGAATACAAAAATGGGCTAGACAATGTGTTGAAGATGGGATGTGGTCTGTAAGAGAAGCAGATGAATATTTGAGAGCGCGATATGGAAAAGGGCTGGAGACTGGGTTAGCAGATCGTTTTGCAAATATGCGTCGACTTACTGATCCACAGGGAAACACAAGGGAATTGTATAGCAGTGATAATAATGATAATTTGGGTGCTGCCCTGTGCATCAGGGTAGAGATATTCCTCGAGATCATTCTTATAATGCAGGGCAACGTTGGCAAGGAGTAATCAGAGATGCAACTATTGAAGGGATCATGTTACCTGGTAGTATTACAGCAATGCCAGTGCACATAGATAATAGAGGACAAAGGCAGTGGTCGCCTTTTGATTGGAAAACGGTTAAGCAATTGCAAAGTGCAGTTATGCAATATGGTATGGATAATAAGCATGTGATGCAGCTAATCAATTCATTTTTCAAGGGGCAAGTACTAACTCAAACAGATATTAGGGCACTGATGGAGTTATTGCTTCCTCCAACGGGGTATTTGCTGTTCTTGGACACGTGGCAGGGGAAAGTGGAATTGGCAGTATTAGAAAATGTTCGTTTACCAGCTGATGATCCGTTGCGGTTAGCTAGCATGGACCAGTTACTGGGTCGTGGGCAATATGTGGATGGTGCTACTCAGGCAGCACTTCATCCAAGGATTTTGCAGCAAACGCAAAGGCTTGCCTTGGCGGCAGTGAAAGAATTGCCAAATAGAGGTAACCCTGTGCCACCCTATTCTACAATAGAGTGGGATCCTGGGGAACCATATATGACATTTGTGGATTGTTTAAAAGAAGTGATAGATGCCTCTCCTAACGCGACTCCAGGGGCAAAAGCTGCTGTGGGGAAAGATTTGGCTATGATGAATGCAAACACCCAATGCCAACAGATATTAGCCGGTTTGGGAAAAACTGCTTCTTTAGCAGAGATGGTGGAAGCTTGCACACAGGTACCGATTACGCAACAGGAGGTAGAAAAAGCAAAAATACATGCTCAAGCCCACGCTGCGGCCTTGGCTGCAGCACGTAAGCCTGCAATGAAAGGCCGAAGCCCTTCTTCTTGTGGCCTAGCATGTTTTACTCGCGGACAGACAGGACATATTAAAAGAAACTGCCCTCAATATGCTTAGCAGCATTGCAAAAATGGCATAACTCTCCAGTTAATCTGGTAACAGATTCTCTTTATGTTGTGGGAATTGTACAAAGAATACATAGAGCACTTTTGCAGTGAGTTTCCAATTCCTTGTTGTTTGAAGCATTGTTAGATTTGTGGAACGTATTAGATTATAGGACAGCACCAGTATTTATCATGCATATAAAAAACCATACTAACATACCAGGTGGTCTAGTAGAGGGAAACAGCATTATAGACAAACTTGTGGCAGTAGCAGATATATCCCCTTTTGAACAAGCCAGACAAGCTCACGAATTCTTTCATCAATCCTCAGCAGCACTCCGAAAGCAGTTTACAATTACAAAGGAACAAGCTCGAGCCATTATTGCAGCTTGTCCTGATTGTGCCCGCATAGTACCTCTCCAACAAAAGGGAGTAAATCCTCGGGGCTTGCAGCCAGGTCAGTTATGGCAAACTGATATTACTGAATTTGCACCATTTGGCCGACAAAAGTACATTCATGTCTCCATAGATACCTGTTCAGGACTGCTGTGGGCTACAGCCTTGACCTCAGCAAATGCAAAGGCAGTAAAACGTCATTTACTACAAGCCTTTGCTGTCATGGGTGTCCCTACACAAATCAAAAGAGATAATGGTCCCTTTGTACTCAGCACTGGTGAGGCTGCATCTTCAATCCTGGGGTCAGTTTTAGGCCCCTCATGGCAAGGAAGACATTGAGGTGCTGGAGAGAGTTCAGAGGAGGGCGACAAGGCTGGTGAAGGGTCTGGAGCACCAGTCTTATGAGGAGCGGTTGAGGGAGCTGGGGCTG
This sequence comes from Patagioenas fasciata, assembly GCF_037038585.1. Classification (NCBI taxonomy): domain Eukaryota; kingdom Metazoa; phylum Chordata; class Aves; order Columbiformes; family Columbidae; genus Patagioenas; species Patagioenas fasciata. Next base: position 2,837,796 of record NC_092528.1, read on the forward strand.
TTCAGCTTGAGAAAAGGAGGCTGAGGGGAGACCTTGTCACTGTCCACAACTGCCTGAAAGGAGGTTCTGTCATGGTGGGTGTTGGTCTCTTCTCCCAAGTAGCAAGTGATAGGACAAGAGGAAATGGCCTCAAGCTGCACCTGGGGAAGTTTAGATTGGATATTAGGTAAAAAAATTCTTCAGGGAAAGGGTTTAGAAACAACAGAACAGACTGCCCAGCGAGGTTGTGGAGTCACCATCACTGAAAGTGTTTAAAAGACAGATAGATGATGCTCTTCAGGACATGGTTTAGTGCCAGATTTAGGTTATGGTTGGAATGATGATCTTAAGGGTCTCTTCCAAACACAATTATTCTTTGATTCTATGATAAGTCATTTATGATATTTTTCTTTCTCAGAGGACCATGCAACCTCCCTGAGAGCCAGGACTTTTCTGAGGTGTTGGAGAGATGTCTCACGGTCACACCAACCAGTTCCACCAGCACCTGTCTGTCCCTTCACAGACCAAACCTTTTCTCCATATCCCAACCTTCCAGGCGAATTTCTGGGACACAGCAAACGCTGTCCAGGTCCTCTAGGCCTGTTCAGAAGAGAGCAGCAGGCCAACATGTTGATGGGCTCCCTGTGCATTTCAAAGCTTTCCTGACCATTTTTCTCAATGCTCCACTTACACCCAAACTTTCTGGTCCTTGAACTGTACATGAGGGCATTGAGCAGGGATGCGGGGATGGTGCAGGAAAAAGGCTTTGTCAAACTGTCTTGGGAGGGCTATTCTGGACATCCCACAGTCAAGGATGAGGTTGCTGGAGAAGCCAGTAGCATTGGTGAGAGGCCCAGATGGAGAAGGCCTTGTGCCTGTCTACACTGGAGGAGAGCAGTGATGCATTCATGGGATGCCCATGTGAACAGGAAGGGAACAAATGGCTCCAGGGGACAAAATACCTTCGAGCCAGTTCTTTACCCATCACAGATACACCATCCAGGCCATGAGCTGCAGCTTCTCCAGGAGATGCTGTGGGATACGGTGTCAAAGGCTTTACTGCAGTCTAAGGACACAACACCCACAGCCTGTGTGGCGGATTCACTCCCCATGACAGACTTTCCCTCATCTGCTCAGCCGGTCACCTTGTCATAGAAGGAGATCAGGCTGGTCAAGCAGGACCTGCCTTTCACAAAGCCATGCTGATTGGGCCTGATTGCTCGTCTCGTATGTGTGACCTCACAGTCCTTTCCCAGCCATGTTCCTGCTGTTGGCCTATCCCCTGCAGAGGCAGAAGTGACCTCACAGTCCCCTCCACAGCCATTGGCTTCCTGCTGGACTATGAGTTCCTGAGACACAAGTGACCACATGGCATCGTACCCAGCCATCACCCTCCTTGTGGTCCAGTGTGTGAGCAGATCAAACTGAGCTGCTTTCATCAAATGTATCCAATAGATTTCCTATCAAGGGTTTGAGTGGAGAAACGTTCCTGAGAGGAGCTGTTGTGTTTACTCTGGGGCATTATATATCTCTCTTGATAGAGCTGTCCAAGGAAAAGATTCATGGAATCCTACAATAGCGCAGGTTGGAAGAGACCCTGAACACCATCTCTTTCCCACTGACTTTTATGGCACCCCAAGGAATAGTTGACAGTGATAGTAATCAACCTTGCAAAATGTTTTTTTTCCATGGAACAGGATAGAATGGATCTTCCCTGAATATCGCTGGATCTGTTACAGTTGGTTTAATATGAGGATAGCAACCAGCCCGGTAGCCATACAACTCTTGTAATCAGTAACCAAACTCTGTTCTTAAAGCTGACATAGATTTATGGTATATTCTTACAAGGCAGGTAGCTGTAACCGAGCCTTATTCTTAAGGTGGACATAGATTTACGATATATTCTTTTAAAGTTGGTACCGTAGAAAATAACTGATAATCATAGCATCTTTTAGATAGAAAGTTTGTGTTAGAATAGGTGTGGGATATGCTAATGGTTGTCAGGGCTGTAATGAATATGTATGTGACTGACTTGTATAACAAGGTATGGTCTGAATCAGCTGTTCGAAGCTTTGGGTGCGAACCCCTGGTTTCCCAGCGCTGAAATAAAGCACCGCATAGAACTACACCCGTGGTTATGTGTCCTGATTGCGAACAACAGCATTTGTGCTCCCTTGGGTTCATCTCACCACATGCACACAGGGGACATGCACATCATGTGTGTGTTTACATCTCATCTGTACAATGAAAAAATGGACTTTTGACCTAGTGTTTCATAGAATCATAGAATTTTAGGGTTGGGAGGGGCACACGAGGATCATCGAGTCCAACTCCTGTCCCTGCACAGGACACCCCACAGGTCACCCCGTGTGTCTGAGGACGTTGTCCAGTCTCTTCTTGAACACTGTCAGGTTGGGGCTGTGACACCTCCCTGGGAACCTGTTCAGTGTCCAGCACCTCTGGGTGAAGAACCTTTTCCTCATGTCCAACCTGAACCTCCTGGCACATCTTCTGCCATTCCCTTGGGTTCTGTCATTGGTCACCAGAGAGAAGAGATCAGTACCTTCCCTTCCTTCTCCCCTCGTGAGGAAGCTGTAGCCACCGTGAGGTCTCCTTTTAGTCTTCTCTTCAGCTCTGATGCTGAGAAACCCCTTGGTTTGCTTTCTGAAGCAGAAAGGAGAAGCCATGACCTTCAGGCAATGGGAAGGGGGATCCTGTCCCTCACACACGGCTCAGGGCTCTTCCTGGGACCGTGGGATGTGGGTGTGCAAGGCCCAGGGAAGGACAACACTGGTACAACAACTTCCAGCTTCCCCATGGGGCTGCAAGGAGGCACCGAGGCCCCAGTGCCATGAGGACAACATGGCTTCTCCTGGGCCTCAGTGGCAGAGACAACTGCCATGGCCAAGGGGACAGAGACCTGGGTTCTGTGGGTCCCTTCCAGCCTTACCAGCGCCCTTTGCCGTCTCCACCACAGGCTGTTCTACACGGTCCTACCCCTGCCCCTCTTTCCCTGCAGGCTGCAGACACCCATCTCGCTTCCCCACCTGCTCTCACCCCAGCATTTCTGCACCTTCACTGATATGTCTGCACCCTCTCTGGCTGCTCTTTGGAACACAAACCATGGGCTGATCCAGCTCCCTCTGGGTGAGCTCTTACACCACAGCACTGCCCTTTCAGAGACGTTTCTTCCTCTGATAATCAGTCCTCACTTTCCAAACTGCACTTTGTGCTATTCTTTTCCTTTTCTGCTTTTTCCCACTACAAAGGAAAGCTCAGCCACCTCAGAAACTGCCCTTCATGCAGGGAACCCAACCCGTTAGGCTTCTTGTGGTCTTTTACCTGAGAGGAGAGAAGTAACCTCACCGTGATCTTATAAATCCCAGGACTGCTGCTGGTCTTCCAGCTTCTCTGACAGACACGACCATGTTCCTGCTGCTGTCCCGTCATGTTCTCAGGTGGGATGGACATGACAACCCATCTCCAAGGCCTCTTCCCGGGTAGGGCCTGTGGGCACTTAGGCAGAGGTTCTTTCCCAGCTATGTCCCTGCTGCTGGGCTGTCACCTCCAGAGACAGAACTGACCTCACTGCCCCTTCACAGCCACACGCTTCTGTCTGGATTATGAGTGTCTGAGACACAACTGACCTCATAATACCATAACCATCCATCACCGTTTGGTCCAGGACCCTATCAGATAACAGTATGATTGTTTTATCAAATTTATCAAATATCTTCTCTACTAGTAATTTGAGGGGAAAAACACTCTTCTGAGGAACCGTTGTATTTATGTTGACACCTTTAGAACTCCTCTTCTGTCTCTTATTCTTTTTGATTTTCCTCTGCCTATTCTGTCTTCAAAATCCTCTTCAAGGGAAAGATTCATTGAATCGCAGAATAACTTGAGGTTTGAAGAGAGCCCTTGTCTCACTTGTCTCACTGTCCTGCTCCAGGCAGGGTGACCAGGTGAGGTTGTTCAAGGGTTAAAAGTGTACTCGTCACATCATACAGAGGGAGAATAAAGACATTGAGCAGTATTGGCCCAAGCGCTGGTCCCTGAGGGATTGCACTGGTAACCGGCTACACTGAGGGCTTTGTACCACTGATGACATTTGGCTTGATTGTCCAGCCAGCCTCCCACCCAGCTTCCAATTCTCCAGCCCAGAGATCACTGATCTGGCTACTAGGACACCTTGGAACACCATGTCTGTGACCTTGCAAAATTCCAGGCATGGAGGCAGGCTGACCAGTCATTAATTCTCCTTCATGCTTTTCTTGCAGATGGGTTTGACATTTGCTTTTCCCGAGGGCCTCGGAATCCTTCTGACTGTTTTGTCACTTTAGAGAGCACAATCCAGAATCACAGGCAAGGGTGGCAGAGCAGACTGGAGCACTTGCAATGATCCTGTCCAGGGCAGCTGAGACGAATCTCACTGGGGCAGTGAGGTTTGTTCCTGGAGTCACACACAGAAATGTCAGGTTCTGTCAAACATCCATGTCTGACGTGGACTCGTGAACTCCTTCTGTACCCAGGGGTGCTCAGAGACAGTGTCTGTCCCTTTTACACACAGAGGCTGTAGTCTCAGTTTCTCTCTGGCCTCCTGTGGCCACTCCCAAAGGATGGGAGGCACCTCAGCCCTGTGGTGTGTCAGCTGCTGTGCACTCATCTGAGATGTCCCCCATCATGAGGAATGGACACGGGGATCACAGCTGGAGGATGCACAACCCGGTGCTGCATTCAGGTGGTTTCCCAAAGGATGTTTCTTCCAGTATGAAGTGACCTCAAGAGCTTGTTTGTGCCACAGGCCTTCATGGAATGCCCAGGAACAGCTGATGTTGTTTGTCCTCACTTGGGTTCATCACACCTCTCATACATGATGTGCATGCTCACATCTCATCTGTACAATGCAAACATGGATTTCTGACCTGCTCATTCAGTGTCCATCCATGGAGGGAAGAGCTGTGAGCTGGGGAGAGAGACCAGGGCTGGAAATGGTGGTTATGAGGGGCGTGACGATGCCCTGGGTCAGCTTCTGAGGGGTGTCCAGTGCACAGGGGCACAGCCCAGCCCCTGCTCTGCTGGTCCTGCAGGTCTCTGGCAGGAGGCCTGGCTGTGAGAGGACACTGCTGTGTGCCAGCCCTGCACACACACACTGTTCAGATGTACAATGGTGTTTGAATCTGTGGCCACATTTGTGGGCATGTTCTTGAGATAACCTTTAGAAGAAGACCTAAACCTTCTGGTCCTTCCCAGAGGAGATCACCTTTCTACCTGGAAAGGCTGTTGTGAGGCCACCTCTGTGAGACAAGTGCCCATTGGCTGTCACTGCCTGCGCTCACAGCACTGACACACAGCAGGACGGGGACCAAGCTGCCAGAGCACTCAGACCTTGCACCAACACAAGGGATGAGAAGGAGAGTGTGGGAGTGGAACCGGAACAGCTCTGTAAGACCAAGCGCTGGTGCTCCCTGGCAGGGCTGCCAGGCTGGACTCAGTTCCCCTCCTCTGATGCACAGGAACTGTCCTTGCAGCTCCAAACAGGTCTTGGAGAAAGGATCCCATGAAAAAGAGTCACTACAGGGCTCTTTAATTTGTTTAAATACACAAAGGGCACAGTCAGTGGTTATAAAAGAACAGCAGACAGTGAATTTGAAAGGGGATGACAACATGATCACAATAGAAACACCACCACCAACAACAAATAGAGATGACAGGCCAGGCCTGAAATTAGTTACATTAACACTGCTATGCAGAAGGAGATGGGCAGTTTGCTGCTTCAGGAATTAATCCCGTCATCAGTTTCCACAGGGCATCCTTGAGCTCCTGGTTCCTCATGCTGTAGATGAGGGGGTTCACTGCTGGAGGCACCACCGAGTACAGAACAGACACCACCAGATCCAGGGATGGGGGGGAGAATGACGGGGGCTTCAGGTAGGCAAACATGCCAGTGCTGACAAACAGGGAGACCACGGCCAGGTGAGGGAGACAGGTGGAAAACGCTTTGTGCCGTCCCTGCTCAGAGGGGATCCTCAGCACGGCCCTGAAGATCTGCACATAGGACACCACGATGAACACAAAACATCCCACAAAAAAAGAAGCACTAAACATGAGAAGCCAAATTTCCCTGAGGTAGGAGTGTGAGCAGGAGAGCTTGAGGATCTGGGGGATTTCACAGAAGAACTGGCCCAGGGCATTGCCCTTGCACAGTGGCAGTGAAAATGTATTGGCCGTGTGCAGCAGAACAGTGAGAAACCCAGTGGCCCAGGCAGCTGCTGCCATGTGGACACAAGCTCTGCTGCTCAGGAGGGTCCTGTAGTGCAGGGGTTTGCAGATGGCAATGTAGCGGTCATAGGACATGATGGTGAGCATAGAGTACTCTGCTATTATCAGGAACACAAATGAAAAGAGCTGTGCAGCACATCCGAAAAAGGAGATGGTCCTGGTGTCCCAGAGGGAATTGGCCATGGATTTGGGGAGAGTGGTGGAGATGCAGACCAGGTCAACGAGGGCGAGGTTGAGCAGGAAGAAGTACATGGGGGTGTGGAGGTGCTATGGTGGTGATGATGAGGCCGTTGCCCAGGAGGGCAGCCAGGTAGATGCCCAGGAAGAGCCAGAAGTGCAAGAGCTGCAGCTCCCGTGTGTCTGCGAATGGCAGGAGGAGGAACTGGGTGATGGAGCTGCTGTTGGACATTTGCTGCCTGTGGGCATGAGGACCTGTGCAAGAAGGAAAGGACAGTGACAAGTTAGGGGAGACTTCTCTGAGGAAAATAATATGCTGTTGTTCACGGAAAACCCCCTCCCTGATGGAGGGATGTTTCAGCTCATTCTTATTCTACCAACTGAAAAAAACAGTTCATTGCACTTTAAAATGAAGCTTGGGCATGTAGATTTCATGAACACAACTCTGAGGCAAAACCCCCTGAGTTGGTGTCAGAACAAAAACTGACCCACACTTGCACCCCAACCCCAGAGAGCAAGAGCTCCAGGGACAGGTGGAGAAACAGGGAAGGACACTGCAGTGCTACCAGAAAATAAAGCAAGGACAGAAGGGCAGACGGGCAGGCTGTGGAATCTTCTCCTTACCCGGCTGTGCTGCTGCCACTCACATAATGACACTGTAGAGCAAGTACTTTTAGCACCTTTTTTCTGTACCGCATTCCAGGAACCCTTCATCTGGAGGTGCAGCTGCTGAGGTGGAGATTGGTGACCTGGACCACGTGGCTTTGGGGCAGAGGCTCTGCTGAGGAGGAGAGGAGACCAAGGAGTTGCACTGGGAAATGTGTCTGCACTGCAGGGGATGTGAGAGAGGTTCCTAAATTCCATCCCCAGCATTTCTGGTAGCAGTTAACTCTTCCTGCCCATGTCTGTGCTGCCTGCATCTGTGTCTCTGTCCCTGGATCTGCTCACTGTCAGTGTCACAGACCCCGTCCCACCCGTTGTGTGCTCAGCTCTGTCCTGCTCACACCTCCTGGCACTGCCCAGGGACAGCTCTGTGTGTGCAGGGGCTCAGGAGCAGCTCAGACAAGTCCTAACGAGAACTGGGGTCTCAGTGTCTTCTCCAAAGAGAGAAATAAATCCCCATCTCCCACTGCACACCCAGACAACCAAGAGCGTAAAACTGAAAGCACAGACTCCTTCCCTTGCAGCTGTTGCTGTCTTGATGTCGTTGTTCAGAAGGAGCCTCTGACATGTCTGTGGGGTTGATCTGGAGCTCTGAGCAGCCCTGACCCACACAGCACCCTTCAAGCCCACAAGCTCCCTGCCTGCCCTGCCGGGGGTCGCTCCTTCCACCCACAGCTGCTGCCATGGGATCTCCCCGGGCAGGCTGAGCGCTGACCCTGGCAGGCGGCAGAGTCCCTGCCCTGGCACAGCCCTGGGGTGCAGGGACCCTGCTCTGCAGGACAGCCCTGGGCACCCCTGGGTGCTCACCTGGCTTCACAGCTGTTCAACATTGCCTGACAAGAGCCCGCTCCTTACAGATCCCACCAGTTGTGCCTGTGCCAGTTTTAGGAGATGGCTCCAGGAGCTACAGCTGCATTGCCCTGCACCCAGAGACTTACCATGGCAAGGGCTGCAAAGGTTCCTCTTCCAGTGAGCTCTCAGTCATCCTCCCAATCCTGACCACCTTTCATCTCTCTCTGCCTTGCTCATCTCCCTGAGATCCCCAGGCAGAGCCCTCAGCCCTGCTGCGCTGTGCAGAGGAGCTGCTCCTGGGCAGAGCTGTCTCTCTGCAGCGCTGCCGCTTGCCAGGAGCTCCCTGTGTCCCAGGAGCCCAGCCCAGCTCAGCAGCACAGGAGCAGCCCAAGGCGCTTTAATGACCCCTCTGGTGGCTTTGGTGCTGAGTCCATGAACCTCAGACCCTGAGGGCAAGTTGAAGAAGTCAAACTCAGATCTAAACTTCAAAGTTTCTTGTAATGTTAATGAATCCTACTGAGGGACACAAGTGAGAAACCATCCCCAGAGTCATTTGGGACAGAAAAATTGAAGCAGAACAAAGGGTAATGAAGCGGAAAGTAGCTCTGATGATCAGTAAACCTGGATGTGTTTCATTAACCAAAGGGCCAACCCCAGACCCCCAGCCCTGGGAAGGCAGATCCTGTCCCTCCCACGTTGCCCAGGGCCCTTCCTGGACAGTGTGATGTGGGGCTGTGCAAGGCCAAGGGCAGGACTATATTCCCACACCTCCCAGGGTCCTGCCTGGGGACAAGGGGGCCATGCGGCCCCTGTGCTGGAAGGACAAGGTGTCTCCTCACAGGCATCAGAGGTGCAGACAACAGCCATAGCCAAGGGGAGAAGGAGCTCATGTCTGGTGGGCCTTTCAGCCTCTTTACATCCCTTGATCATCTCCACCACAGCCTGTCGTGTGCTGTGGCATCCCCTGCACCTTTTTCCCTGCAACTGGAGACATCCCCCCTGCTGCCCCACCTTGCTCTTGTCTGAGCATCTTCCAGCCTGAACCTCCCCAGCTGCACTTTCTGCCATTATTTCTTTCTCATGCTCTTTCCCACTAAGAAGAAAACCTCCACCACCTCTGAAACTACCCTTCAAGCACTCTCAGGCTACTCCTGCACTGCTGCAGCCTCCCCAGCGCTGCTGGGCCAAAGCAGCCCAGGTCCCTCAGCATCCCACACCATGTGCACAAGGTGCTGAACCTGCCTTGGCAGAGCCCTGCACTCTCCAGTTCCTCCCTGCTTCTCCAAAATGGGAAGCCGCACACTGGCACACCCCCGTGTGTGTGGGGTCACAGCAGTGCTGAACCGAATGGGATGAGAACTCCAGGTGTCTGGGTCCCCACGCTCCTCCTCATGCAGCCCCGTGTGCAGCTGCCTTGTTCATGGTGAGTGTGCACCATGGGCTTGTGTGGGGACCTTGGAGTGCCCAGGCCCTTCTCCTCAGGGTCACTGCTCAGCGTGTCAGGTCCTGCTCTGTCCTGATGCAGGACGCTGTTTTCCTGCCCTGATAAAAAAATGGACACTTCATCTTAAGAAATGTCAGAGATTTGTGATGGTGGAACCCCAAAGTTTCTCAAGGTCTGGACTCTCCCTTGTCTGCTGCAGCTACAGCTCCTCCACTTTTGACCAGGGCAGAGACCACTCGCCTTGGGAGTCCCTTGTGCCACAAAATATAGGGGGCCCCAACCTCCAGGTCTCTCAGAGGTTTCTGAGGGGTGACCCCAAACGTTTTTCCAGGTCTGGACTCTCCCTTGAATGAAGCTCCATTTGATCAGCTCTTAATGTTTACATATAGATGGCTTATCCTGATAAGGCTGTTTCTCCCAACATAACACCATGAGGAGTTAGGGGACAGTATATAATACCATCTCCCGGAGAAACTGTGGGGTCTTGGGGGTCTGATAGTCATAATGTCTGAAGTCTGGAGTTTCTGAAGTTTCCCTTTGTGCAGTAGGAATGGGTGGAGCTCTGCCTGGGGACAGACAATATCAGCTTAAGGTTGAGTCAGCATGAGAGGGCAGAACAACATGGGCAATGTTGTGACTGGACACCACAGGTTCACTGATGAGGAAGAGGAATTAGATGAGGCCTCCTTCAGACAAATGAAAGAAGTGTCATGTTTGCATGCCATACCATTATGGCAGACGTAAGGTATCCCAATATCTGCAAGGTACCAGCCATCCAGGAGGGGTTGGAGCTCATTGACAACATCTTCCTGACACAGGTGACTGAGGAGTCAGTGAGGTGAGGTGCCCTGTGGGACTTCACACTTACAAACCACAAAGAGTTGGTCAGGATGGAACAGTCAGGGATGGGAAAGTGGAGCTGAGGCTCCTGGGAGATGATAACCAGGACAAGAGCAGGATTTCAGGAGAGCAAGCTTTGGCCTGCTGAGGGACCTGCTTGGGTCCTATGGGATATGACCTTGGTGTCTGCAGTGCTTTTCTCTCACATCTCCTCCCTCCTCTCTCCCACCTGCTGTTGTGCAGAGTTTTTTACCCTTTCTCAAATACAATATCCCAGAAGTGCTGCCAGCATCACTGAGTGGCTCAGATTTGGCTGAAGTGGGTCCATCTTGGTGCCAGCTGAAATTGGCTCTGTCTGATGTCAGTCGAACACCTGTTGTCTTCTCAGAGAGGTGACAACTGTAGCACAGACACACTCACCCCCAGTTCCAAGACTTCGCCATGTAAATCCAGTTAGATGTTACAAACTACTCTATCATGGAGAAGAAATGGAAAAGATCTTCTGTCAGGAACCTTAGGATGTCTCCAGTAAATTAGCAGGTTCCTATGGGGAACTGTAATCGCCCTGACATTACCTGGCCAGGCAAAGCTGCAGGTGCCAACAGTTCAAAGGATCTTGGGCCAACTTCTTAACATATCTGCCTGGTGGGCCAATGAGGGTGATGCTCACCTGGATCTGGTACTGATGAAGAAGGAAGACCTGGTGAGGGATGTGAACATCAGTGTCCACCTTGGCTGTCGTGACCAGGAAACAGTGGGGTCCCAGACCCCGGAGGGGAGGGAGGAAGGCCAGCAGCAGAGCACAGGCTGGTGGGCTCCAGAGGAGAAGACTTTGACATACTGGGGGATGGTGGCAAAGTAGGAAGTAGGTCTGTAAGTAGAAAGTAGGTCTGAAGGGTGAAGGAGCTCAGGAAATCTGATCAGCCTTACAGGGCAGCCTGCTCCAAGCAAAGAATTTTCTCTCCAAGCACCCATGAACAGAAGCATTTATCTAATTGAGGGTGCTTGTCTGAACTGATGGAGCTCCAGGGCAAAAAGGCAGCACACAGGAGGTAGAAGCAGGGGAAGCTGCAAAAGAAGACATTTATAACATGGATGTAGGGATGATGGCAAAGATGGCCTGGGCTTGATCCTTGAATGGGAGTCTGAGGGCAGCAAGATGAGCTGGCATTGCTTCATTTGCAGTAAAAGAACAGACACCCTGTCTAGATCATGGGTCTGCTGCTGAACTTCGTAAGAGTAGATTCAGTCAGGACTGAGGTTCTTCATGGCTTCCTTGCCCCCATCTTTCCCAGCAAGGTTTCCTGGGACTTTAATCCTAAAGGAGAACACCCAGGAGTGGATGGGGCTCAAGTCAGGGGTGACCTGAGCAAACTCAGATACCATTACAGAAAAGGAGATGGGTCACTTGACCAGGTCCTTGAACACAAGTTGTGCTCTGTTGCCTGAGATTCCCAGGAACACCTCTTGGTCCAGAGGAGTGTGACTCCTCTTGAGGTGTCCTGGCCTGTCTCCTCATTCACATGGTGATTTAGGCACCCACTTTTCCATTATATTCAGTCTTTATCAGGAGATTCTCCAGAACAATATGAAAATGAAACTGCTGAGATGAACAGCTCTGGAAAGGAAGGGAAGGGTGAGCATGGAAGGAAACAGAAGAAATACTGATTTCTTGCTCTTTATTATGGAAATACTTTCTGTTTGACTATTCCTGAAATCTCTCTAATCATCCATACCAGCCTTGAAACTTTTAGGAAAATGCTGCACAAGCCTTAGCTTGTAAGAGCATTTTCGATGTTTATGAGCCCTCTGCTGCCATGATCCTGAACTGCAGCTACTGAAACAACAAACCTCTGATGAAGTGAAAGGCAGAAGCAAACCCCAAGTTTCTGAGGGTGTTTAGGACCCCATGAAGGGCCATTGCTGACACAGCTGTGAAGGAAACAACCAGTGCAGGTCCCTGTCCCTGGAGGCTGGTGAAGGAAAGACGTGGAGACACTGGTTAGAGGTGGTGAGGGCCATGTGGAGGTGGCTCTGATGCCATGTGAGCCCTTGATGCTTGTTCATCTCCAGAATGGCTGAGATCTGACCCCTGGGACCTGGTAGATCTTTCTCGAATATTTATCAAGGTTTTTCCTGTGGACAGTGTGTTTTGTATTTTGGTAGTTGGTTTTATGTGAACTGCTGTTGCTTTAACTGCAAGGCTCTGGTTTTCTGTGGAGCTGCAAATGCCTGTGAGTTCCTCATAACTCATCCACCTTCTTTCATACACCTGGCAATGGTCACCAATCACCTCAAGGTCCCAGTCCCAAACTTGCTTGAATCCTCTCTTTGGATCCATACCCATCACTCCAGGAGGTTCATGCATCGTCCAGGCTCATGGATGATTCCTGAGGACCATCCAAGTGTGGGCAGTGTAAGAGAGGAGCAGAGCAGGGTCAGCTCATGGGCCATGACTGAGCACAAACACCCCAGCAGCAGCCATTCCCCATCTCCCAGGCACAGCCATGCTCACAGCATGCAAATGGCACTGCCATACATGAGTAGCCCAAGAGAGGCCTTTCTTCCTTCCATATTCCCAGGAAAATCTTTCTCCTGTTCCTCCTCCACCTGCAGACATCAACTGCTTTCCATTTCTGGGCTCAGACATGGCTGGAAGGATTCACTGAAGCCATCAGCCATCTCACTGCTTCTCCCTGACATGCCCTGACCCTCTCCCACACCTAGAATGGCCAATCATGGCTGCTCAGGGCCTCCCACTCTTCAGAAGAGGCCTTGAGCTTCTTGGTTCTTCATGGTGATAATAATAAACTTCTTTGCTCTCTCCAGAGTTCATGGTGAGCTTTCTTGTCCATAACAGCCCCCTATGGCCATGTCTTACTTAATGGTTGTGGTTTTATGATCATTTGTGCAGAAAGGGCAGTCACAGGACAGCACCCATTATGTCAAAACTGATGCCGAGTGAAATACCGTAAAGACCTGGTGAGTTACCCGTGTCTAGATAAGTTATGCAAACATTTGAAGGACTTCTCATGCCTTTTAACCTGATTATCCTCAGAAGGCCACCAGCCTTGCATCTCAGGAACTGAGATGCCAGAGTTCAAGGGCAGGATGGTTTGGGCTCTGTGCTGGGATCTGGAAACTGAAACGTGCTCCCATCTCCCAACCCCCTGCCCTCCTCAGTGAGGGTGTGAGACATTCTGCCAGCGAGGGCTGAACTCACAGTCATGACCAGTATCTTATGTCCAACTGCAGTCAATGGTGTCCTGCCAGCTCAGGACTGGAGCTTCCATTGCTGGAGGTATTTAAAAGACATGGAGATGTGGCACTTAGGGATATGGTTTCGTGGTGGAGTTGCCAGTGTTTGATTTACAGTTGGACTCCATGTTCTTAAGGGTCTTTTCCAACCTAAATGATTCTATGATTCTATGATTTGGGTTGAAACCATTTCAATTCCATCACCTCCAGCTTCCCTCAGAGGCTGCTGTTGTGTGGCACAACTGTCCTGGCTCTCCAGGTAGGTTGGGCACTGGTTTGGTGTCTGCATTGGCAGTTTTCCCCTTCCTGGGGTAAAAGGCTGTTGAGGAGAGACAGTTGTAGAGATTTGGGTCACGAGGCTTTGGAGCAATCCTTTCAAAATCTGAGCAGGCTGAGCTTTGGTACAAAGGAACAAAGGACGCCAGTATCTTTATGTGGTGTGCACTGACACACACTGTCACCTGCATTTCCAGTCTCTGCAGTCCCAGCTGTGCAGCAGAGTCTGGAGTTCTGAACTCCCTTCATCTGCCCTGTGTGACACGTGTAAAATGGAACTACCCCAGTCAAATGGCTGGTTTTGATTCTCCTCACAGCCTAAAGCACCACGTGGGTCAGGAGACAAGTCACCCATCGAGGACTCATATGCTCTGCCCTTACAGTTCAGGTGTTCCCTGGAATCTCGGCAGACATGTCACGCTGATATCTGGGTTCAAGGAGCTGGTCAAGAGCCTCGTGTCCATTTTTGTAATGGTGGCTTTGCTGTCTGGCTGATGTGCAGACTCTGTACATGGATGCTGACACCTCTTGAACAACCTGCCCTGAAAGGGTTAGCAATATGGGCAGTTCTTTCTGCAAGGGAATTAGGACAGCAAAAAAGACCCTGGGTTGGGGCAAAGGAAAAGTGATGCAAAAGTTGTGGTCAGGGCTGTTTAAGGAACTTGTAAAGCAGCCCTGCACCTCATGTGAATTATTCCTGTGGTCAGGGAGCACCTGAGAGCTTTGTCTAAACTGAAAACATGAAGGGGATGAAAGGACAGCGTCATTCAGGCTGAATGTGATGACAGGAAATGTCTTGACCAACCTCCCGCTCAAAGCAGGGTCAGACCAGATTACTCAGGGCTTGATCCGAACACATCTTGGTCACTTTCTGGGACAGAGTGAGTGCGCACTCCTGGGAAACAGCTTCCAGTGCTTGACTGTCCTCAGGAATGGAAAGTTTCTCCCTTTCTACAGCACCTTTCCAAGCCCAACCATTCAGATTGCGTTTTACCCATCTACTTACACACTGACACAGACCATAATATCCTAACTTGAACACAGTAATGTTGTGGGGGATGACACCGAATGCCTTGCTGACTTCCAAGTATCAGACCACCACTGCTCTGCCCACATCCAAACCCTGTCCTTTCCTCACAGAAAACAAAGAGGATGGACAGGCACAGCCTGCCCTGGATAAACCCCGTCACCTTCTCTTCCAGACACCCAGAAATGGGGTCCCAGTGGACATGTTCTGGGGCACAACCCTTAGTTCCCCTGCTCACCCATTGGCCATTCTGAAAAGTGCACACACTGTGTGAGAGCTGCCAGTGGTCAGGGAGTCCCCCCAGTCTCCATGAGCTTTCCAAGATGGTGCAGAGTGGCCTCCCTGTGACATCGTCCTGCTGTTTCAGCTCCTGGGATGCTGCCCCTCCTGTCCCATAGACTGGAGAGGGTTGTGTTAGTTCCAGTGACCCCTGACTTGATCCTCATCCACTGCTGGTTGTTCTCCACATTCCTGTCTCCAGTCACAGAGGCTTGGGAGGCAGAAATTTTTCAGAAGAAAGATTCTTCCTATGAGAGTGCTGCTAGGAAATGTATTTTGCTGAGTAACTGGACACAATTATGTATTTTCCTATATATTTGCCAACACATATATATATATTTCTTTTTCCTTATGATCACATAGAAAGACAGATAACACGGATCTGTTGAGATCACTGTGAACATGGCCATCTAAACAGAGAACAGTTCAATTCACCTTTTTATCCTTCTTTCCTCCATCAGGCAAGAGTGGCCAACAGCTTCCAGCACAACTCACTGTGTGCCAAGGGTAAAAAGTGGCACTGACAGTCCATGGCAGTGGATTGTTTGGTGCCTTCGACTCTGTGCAACACACAAGGATTATTTTTCTTTATGCTGGAGCCTTTGGTAGGAGAGAAATCTAGAGAACATTTTTTTAAAAATGAAGGGAAAAAGAAACCAATTGAAAGATGTAGATGAAGGAAATGTGTTTTGTAACTTTAAACATCAAAAGTTGTTGGTGTTGTAATTCTCCTCTCTTTGTTTTGAATACCTTAAATAGAAGTGTTTTCCCATGAGATCAAAATGAGACTTTTCAGGATGTGCATTAAGAGCAAGAGGAGAGCTTCTGATCCTCCACTGGATTTGCCTTCTCAGCACTATCTCTGTTATCTGTGCATCTGATCTCCCTCATCCTCCAGGTATTTCTCCATGCTCTAACTAAACTGACCATGTCTGAAGTCCCATTTCCAGCAGCTGATCTGCACACAAGCACTTGCGATTGCTCTCTGGGTTTCCCTTCCTCTTACTGTTTGATCACTCAGACACTTGTCAACAATCCACTTGCTGCTATCAGCTTCAAGGAGTTAAAAGCTTCCTTGTCTTTCAGTAGTCTGTCTAATTCTGTCTTTAGCCAACTCTTTTATTGTGTTTATTTTATAATTTCCTTCCTGTCTACAACATTTCTTGCATGGTTCTGCCTTGGAGAAGGTGAACCTCAGTGCTGGCAGTTTGTCCTTGTCATACAGTTTAGGAGTGTGTTTTCTTTTAATCACAACTCTCATCAGTTGCATTTTGTTTGTTCAAAGGTAAAGCAAAGTCCCTGTTTGCTGTGTGCAGCCAGGTCTCCAAGGAGAGCAGGTGGGAGCTGGTGCAAAGGAGCTGGCACATCCAGCTGCAGACTGCAGTGGAGAAGTCTGGTGTAAGGAAAAGGGATGCAAGACCCAGGGGGCCATGAGAGAAACGATGGGGTTGGGGAGGTGAGGAGCAAGGTTGTGCACACGGTGTAAGAGCTCAAGGGACAGCTTCTCCAGCCAGTCCAGACCTCCTTAGGAGAGATCCTGGATCAACAGCAGGTAATGCTGCAATCACTCTTCTCCAAACTGAAAAATACTAAACTATACCCTTGAACCAAAAAAAGGCATTTTATTAGATGGTTTTTGAAGTCACTCTCTATAACTACACTAGGACAATTCTCTAATTGGCAGTACAAGACCAGAAAGAAATTACAAGAGGAGACACGGTTTCTTAGAGCTTTCTTCAGTGTAATGAGCCCCACAGTGCATTTGGTGCTGAGTCCCTGAACATTACTCAGGTGCTGAGAGGAGATTGCACAAACCTTTCCAAAAGTCAAAGCCAGAAGAAAAAAGGACTAAGTACCTTGAAGTATTAATGAGTTCCACTGAGGGCAAGTACCAGCAAAGCCTCCCCTGGGATTCGTTAGAGCAGAGAATTGGAGGCCATGGTGGCAGATAAACAAAGGGAAATGTGCAGGCAGCTGAGGTGCTGAGAAAAGCCTGGTTTTGTTGGATGAAGCAGAGAGGCCAAGGTCTGACCCCCAGCCCCTGGGAAGGCAGATCCTGTCCCTCACACATTGCTCAGGGCTCTTCCTGGGGCAGGGCGATGTGGGCTGTGTGATGCTGAGTGAAGGACAATGGTGTGACAGTTCCCAGCCTTCCTGGGGGTGTGCAAGGAGGCCATGAGGTGCCCCAGTGCCTGAGGACAACATGTCTCCTCACAGGCCTTGGTGGCAGAGGCGATGGCCATAGCCAAAGGGACAAAGACTTGGGTTCTCTTGGTGACATCCAGCCTTGCCAGTGCCCTTTGCCATCTCCACCACAGGTTGTCCTACACTGTCCCACAGCTGCTTCTGTTTCCCTGCAGGCTGTAGACACCCATCTCACTTCCTCCCCTTCCTCTCACCCTCGTATTTCCATACATTGACTGGTGTGTCTCCACTCTCATGCTCTGTTCCTGGAAACACAAGGACATGGACTGATCTCATGCTCCTTCTGGATGATTTTTGTGCCACAGCAGTACCCTTTGAGTGACATTTCTTTCTCCTTATGTCCAGTCTCCATGTTCCAAGCTGTGCTGTGTGGCAGTGTTTCTCTGCTGTAGAAATTAGGACCATGAAAGCTACTGACCTGTCAGCCTCTTATCTGTGCCTGGGAAGATCATGGCACAGATCCTCCTAGAAGCTGTGCTAAGGCACCAGGAGGACAGGGAGGTGATTTGAGACAGCCAACATGGCTTCACCGAGGGCAAGTCCTGCCTGACTAACCCAGTGGCCTTCTACGATGGAGTAACTACATCAGTGGACAAAGGAGGGGCTATGGATGCCATCTATCTGGACTTCTGTAAAGCCTTTGGCATGGTCCCTCACAAGATCCTTCTCTCTGTATTGGAGAGATATGGATTTGATGACCGGACTGTTCTGTGGGTGAGGAACTGTCTCAGTGCTTGCACCCAGAGAGTGGTGGTCAATGGCACAATGTCTGGATGGACAATGGTGACAAGTGGTGTCCCTCAGGGGTCCATACTGTGATCAGTACTGTTTAAAATCTTTGTCAGTGGCATAGTTGGATCAAGTGAACCTTCAACAAGTTTGCAGATTACACCAAACTGAGTGGTGTTGCTGACACACCTGAGGGACAGAGACCATCCAGAGGGACCTGGATTAGCTGGAGAAGTGGGGTCATATGAGTCTCCTGAGCTTCAACAAGACCAAATACAAGGTCCTGCATCTCTTCTGGGGCAACCCTGGGTATCAGTACAGGCTGGGGATGAAGGGATGGAGAGCAGCCCTGATGAGAAAGACTTGGGGGGACTGGTGGGTGAAAGACTGGACAGGAATCAGCAATGTGCGCTTGCAGCCCAGAAGGTCAAATGTATCTTGGACTGCATCCAAAGGAGCATGACCAGCAGGTCAAGGGAGGGGATTCTGCCCCACTCTGGTGAGACCCCACCTGGAGTCCTGCATCCAGCTCTGGAGCCCTCAGTACAGGAAAGACATGGACCTGTTGGAGAGGGTCCAGAGCAGGGTCACCAAGATGATCAGAGAGATGGAACAGCTCTGCCGAGAGGACAGACTGGGAGAGTTGGTGCAGTTCAGCCTGGAGAACGGAAGGCTCCAGGGAGACCTTATTGCCGTGTTTCTGTACTTAAAAGAGGTCGATAAGAATGATGGGGACGGACTTTTTAGCAGGGCTGCCTCTCACCAACTCTGTTCCCTTCTCAGAAGTTGCTCCAGAATCTCAGGGTTTTTCTTGTCATAAGGGGCCCAAAGCTGAAGCCAGGACTCGAGGTGCAGACTCAGCAGTCCTCAGTACATGAAAACAATCCCTGCCCTAGTTCTGCTGGCCACACTGTTGCTGATCCAACCAGGATAGCATTGGCCTTATTTGGCCACCCGGGCACATGCTGGCTCAGGTTCAGCCACTGTCAACAACACTCCCAGGTACTTTTCCTCCTGGCAAACTTCTTGCCGTTCTTCCCTCAGCCTGTAGCGCTGCCTGGGGTTGTTGTGACCCAAGTGCAGGACCCAGCACTTGGCCATGTTGAAACTCATACAATTGGGCTCAGCCTATCGATCCACCTGATCCAGATCTCTCTGTAGAGACTTCCTACCTTCCAGCAGATCAACACTCCCAACAAATTTAGTGTCATTTGCAAACTTATTGAGGGTGCACGTGATCCCCTTGTCTAAATCCTTGATAAAGAGATTAAACAGAACTGGCACCAATAGTGAGCCCTGGGGACACCACTCGTAACCGGCCACCAACTGGATTTGGCTCTGTTCACCACAACTCCTTGGGCCCGGCCCTCCAGCCAGTTCTTTATCCATCGCAGATACACCATCCAGGCCATGAGCTGCAGCTTCTCCAGGAGGTACTGTGGGAAACAGTGTCAAAGTCTTACTAAAGCTTCCCTGATCCCCTATACAGGGTGCCTTGTCATGGAGGAGGTCAGGTTTGTCAAGCAGGACCTGCCTTTCTTAAACCCATGCCGCCTAGGACTGATCACCTGGTTGTCCTGTGTCTGCCACGTGATGGCACTCAGGATGATATGATCCATACTATTCCCTGGGACTGAGGTCAGGTTGGCAGGACTGTAGTTCCCTAAATCCTTCTTATGTCCTGTCTTGCAGATGGGTGTCACTTTCACCAACTTCCAGTGAACCGGGACAACCCCACTTAGCCAGGATTGCTGGTAGATAATGGAAAGAGGCTCAGTGATCACCTCCGCCAGCTCCCCCAGCACCCTTGGTGTATCCCATCTGGCCCCATAGACTTGTGGGTGTTCAAGTGTTGTAGCAGGTCACCAACCATTTCCCTTGGATTTTTTGAGCTTCGATTTGCTCCCCATCCCTGTTTTCTGGCTCAGGGGGCTGGGGACCTGGAGCAAAACTGTTCCGACTATTAAAGACTGAGGCAAGAAGGCATTTAGTACCTCAGCCTTTTCCTAATCCTTGTCACTGTGTTTCCTCCTGCATCCAATAAAGGATGACGTTTCTCTTTACCTTCTTTGTGTGGATAATGTATTTATAGAAATATTATTTTTCCTTTATGGCACTGGACAGATTCAGCTCCAGTTGGGCTTTGGCCCTTCTGATTCCTTCCTGAACAGCTTCATGACATCCCTGTGTATCTCCTGAGTTGCCAGTCTCTCCTTCTATAGGTTCTGAATTCTTTCATTCCTGAGTTCCACCTGAAACTCTCTGTTCAGCCAGGCTGGAGTTTTTCCCTTCTGGCTTGTCTGAAGTGATGGATTAGAAAGCGGATGACAAAAATATCATGATTTATTAAAAAATAAATACCACTAACACACACACCCAGAAGTCTTGGCCTCTAATGAGTTACATTAAAACTGTTATCTGTTAGAGAGCAGTTGATGAGCACTTGAAATGCATCCCGCCATTAGTTTCCTCAGGGCATCCTTGAGCTCCTGGTTCCTCATGCTGTAGATGAGAGGGTTCACTGCTGGAGGCACCACCGAGTACAGAACAGACACCACCAGATTCAAGGATGGGGAGGAGATGGAGGGGGGCTTCAGGTAGGCAAAGGAACCTGTACTGATAAACAGGGAGACCACGGCCAGGTGAGGGAGGCAGGTGGAAAAGGCTTTGTGCCGTCCCTGCTCAGAGGGGATCCTCAGCACAACCCTAAAGATCTGCACATAGGACACCACAATGAACACAAAACATAAAAAAACTAAGAAGACACTGACAACAATAAGCCCAGCTTCCCTGAGGTAGGAGTGTGAGCAGGAGAGCTTGAGGATCTGGGGGATTTCACAGAAGAACTGGCCCAGGGCATTGCCCTTGCACAGTGGCAGTGAAAATGTATTGGCCGTGTGCAGCAGAGCATTGAGAAACCCAGTGGCCCAGGCAGCTGCTGCCATGTGGACACAAGCTCTGCTGCCCAGGAGGGTCCCGTAGTGCAAGGGTTTGCAGATGGCAACGTAGCGGTCGTAGGACATGATCGTCAAGAGAGAATATTCTGCTGTAGCACAGAACAAGAAAAAAAAGAGC
Organism: Patagioenas fasciata; assembly: GCF_037038585.1. NCBI lineage: Eukaryota > Metazoa > Chordata > Aves > Columbiformes > Columbidae > Patagioenas > Patagioenas fasciata. Next base: position 2,858,822 of record NC_092528.1, read on the forward strand.
TGGGCAGCACATCCTGTATAGGAGATGTTCCTGGTGTCCCAGAGGGAATTGACCATGGACTTGGGGAGAGTGGTGGAGATGGAGCCCAGATCGAGGAGGGAGAGGTTGAGCAGGAAGAAGTACATGGGGGTGTGGAGGTGCTGATCCCAGGCTATGGTGGTGATGATGAGGCCGTTGCCCAGGAGGGCAGCCAGGTAGATGCCCAGGAAGAGCCAGAAGTGCAAGAGTTGCAGCTCCCGTGTGTCTGTGAACGGCAGGAGGAGGAACTGGGTGATGGAGCTGCTGTTGGACATTTGCTGCCCGTGGGCATGAGAACCTGTGCAAGGAGGAAAAGACAGTGAGGAGTTAGAGGAGACTTCTCTCTGGAAATTAAACGTGCTGTTTCTCATGGAAAACCCCCTCCCTGGGAGAGGTAGAGAAACAGGGAAGAACACTGCCGTGCTACCAGAAAATAAAGCAAGAACAGAAAGGCAGACGGGCATGCTGTGGAACCTTCTCCTTACCTGGCTGTGCTGCTGCCATTCACATAGTGATACTGTAGATCAAGTACTTTTAGCACCTCTTTTGTGTACCATGTTCCAGGAACCCTTCACCTGGAGGTCCAGCTGCTGAGGTGGAGACTCATGACCTGGACCCCATGGCTTTGGGGCAGAGGCTCTGCTGGGGAGGAGAGGACACCAGGGGTTACACTGGGAAATGTGTCTGCACTGCAGGGGATGGCAGGGGGTCCTGAATCCCCTCCCCAGCATTTCTGGTCACAGCTCCTTCTCCCTGCCCATGTCTGTGCTGCCTGCAGCTGTGTCTCTGTCCCTGGCTCTGCTCCCTGTCAGTGTCACACACCCCATCCCACCCGCTGTGTGCTCAGCTCTGTCCTGCTCACACCTCCTGGCACTTCACAGGGGCAGCTCTGTGTGTGCAGGGGCTCAGGAGCAGCTCTGACAAGTCCTAACGAGAACTGGGGTCTCAGTGTCTTCTCCAAAGCAGAGAAATAAATCCCCATCTCCCACTGCACACCCAGAGAACCAAAAGTGGAAAACTGAAGTGCAGGCTCCTTCCCTTGCAGCTGTTCCTTTCTCGATGTGGTGGTTCAGAAGGACCCCATGTAATGTCTGTGGGGTTGATCTGGAGCTCTGAGCAGCCGTGACCCATACAGCACCCTTCAACCCCACAAGTTCCCTGCCTGCGCTGCCAGGGGTCGCTCCTTCCACCCACAGCTTCTGCCATGGGATCTCCCCGGGCAGGCTGAGCGCTGACCCTGGCAGGCGGCAGAGTCCCTGCCCCGGCACAGCCCTGGGGTGCAGGGACCCTGCTCTGCAGGACAGCCCTGGGCACCCCTGGGTGCACAACTTGCTTCTCAGATTTTCAAAGCTTCTGATAAAGATCCCTGCCCTGACAGATCCCACCAGCTGTGCCTGTGCCAGTTTTAGGAGATGCCTCCAGGAGCTACAGCTGCATTGCCCTGCACCCAGAGACTTACCACGGCAAGGGCTGCAAAGGTTTCTCCTCCAGTGAGCTCTCAGTCATCCTCCCAATCCTGACCACCTTTAATCTCTCTCTGCCTTGCTCATCTCCCTGAGGTCCCCAGGTAGAGCCCTCAGCCCTGCTGCGCTGTGCAGAGGAGCTGCTCCTGGGCAGAGCTGTCTCTCTGCAGCGCTGCCGCTTGCCAGGAGCTCCCTCTGTCCCAGGACCCCAGCCCAGCTCAGCAGCACAGGAGCAGCCCAAGGCGCTTTAATGAACCCTCTGGTGGGTTTGGTGCTGAGTCCATGGGCCTCAGACCCCGAGGGGAAGCTGATGAAACCTCTCAAGAAGTCAGATCCAAACTCCAAACTTTCTTGCAATGTTTATGAGTCGCACTGAGGATCACTACTGAGGAACTGATCCTGGGGTCTGGTTAGAGAAGAAAACGGGATGCAGTGACAACAGGTCAGGAAAAGCAAGGTGAAGTTCTCTTAGAGGATGAGTAAACCTGTATGTGTTTCATTAAGCAAAGGCTCAAGACCTGACCCCCAGCCCCTTCGAAGGCAGATCCTGTCCACCAATGTTGCCATGCACCCATCCTGGGACAGTGTGATGTGGGGCTGTGCAAGGCCAAGGGCAGGACTATGGTCCCACACCTCCCAGGTTCCTGGCTGGGGACAAGAAGGCCATGAGGCCCCTGTGCTGGAAGGACAAGGCGTCTCCTCACAGGCATCAGAGGTGCAGACAACAGCCATAGCCAAGGGGAGAAGGAGCTCATGTCTGCTGGGGCTTTCAGCCTCTTTACATCCCTTGCTCATCTCCACCACAGCCTGTCGTGTGCTGTGGCATCCCCTGCACCTCTTTCCCTGCAGGCTGCAGACATCCCCCCTGCTGCCCCACCTTGCTCTTGTCTGAGCATCTTCCTTCCTTTGCTGAGATCTCTGCATCCTCCCCAGCTGTTCCTTGAAGCACAAAGCCCTGGGCTGATGCAGACTCCCTCTGCTCACCTGCTCCACCACAGCACTGCCCTTCCAGTCACATTCCTTGCTGCTCATGTCCAGCCTGGACCTCCCCAGCTGCACTTTGGGCCATTATTCCTTTCTCATGCTCTTTCCCACTATGCAGAAAACCTCCACCATCTCTGAAACCACCCTTCAAGCACTCTCAGGCGACTCCTGCACTGCTGCAGCCTCCCCAGCGCTGCTGGGCCAAAGCAGCCCAGGTCCCTCAGCATCCCACACCATGTGCACAAGGTGCTGAACCTGCCTTGGCAGAGCCCTGCACCCTCCAGTTCCTCCCTGCTTCTCCAAACTGGGAAGCCGCACACTGGCACACCCCCGTGTGTGTGGGGTCACACCAGTGCTGAACCGAATGGGATGAGAACTCCGGGTGTCTGGGTCCCCACGCTCCTCCTCATGCAGCCCCGTGTGCAGCTGCCTTGTTCATGGTGAGCGTGCACCACGGGCTGGTGTGGGGACCTTGGAGTGCCCAGGCCCTTCTCCTCAGGGTCACTGCTCAGCATGTCGGGTCCTGCTCTGTCCTGGTGGGTGGGGTAATTCTCCTACCCTTATGCAGAATGTTTCACTTCTCCTTGTAAAACTGAAGAGCTTTCTAATGGGTGAATCCCAGATTTCCTCAAAGGTGTGACTCTCCCTGGACTGAAGCTCCATTTGCTCAGCTGTTATTGTTTGCATGTAGAGGGCTTGTCCTGACGAGGGTGTGTCTCCCAAGATAACAAGATAAGGAGCTGCAGGGCACTATAAATAGCATCTCCTGGAGAAACTGTGGGGTCTTGGGGTCCCGGTACTCATAATGTCACGTCTGGACTCCAAGTGCAAGTTGTCCTTTATGTCAGAGAACAGCAGGAATGTATGGAGCTCTGCCTGGGGACAGACAATGTCAGCTGAACGTTGAGGAGTCACCATGAGAGGGCAGAACATCATGGGCAATGTTGTGGTCACTGGACATCAGCTACTGACTCACTGGTCAGGAAGAGGAATGAGATGAGGCCTCCTTCAGACAAATGAAAGAAACCTCATGTTTCCAGGGCTGTGTCCTCCTGGCAGACCTGAGATATCCCAATATCTGCAAGGCACCAGCCATCCAGGAGTGTTTGGAGCTCATTGACAACATCTTCCTGACATGGGTGACTGATGGGTCAGTGGGGTGAGGTGCCCTGTGGGACTTCACACTTACAAACCAGAAAGAGTTGGTCAGGATGGAACAGTCAGGGAGGGGACAGTGGAGCTGAGGCTCCTGGGAGATGATCACAAGGCCAAGAGCAGGATTTCAGGAGAGCAAGCTTTGGCCTGCTGAGGGACCTGCTTGGGTCCTATGGGATATGACCTTGGTGTCTGCACTGCTTTTCTCTCACCTTTCCTCCCTCCTCTCTCCCACCTGCTGTTGTGCAGCGTTTTTTACCCTTTCTCAAATACAATATCCCAGAGGTGCTGCCAGCATCACTGAGTGGCTCAGATTTGGCAAGGAGTGGGTCCATCTTGGAGCAGCTGAAATCAGTTCTGTCTGACGTTGGTGAACGTCCTGTTGTCTTCTCAGAGAGGTGACAACTGTAGCACAGACACACTCACCCCCAGTTCTAAGATTTTGCCTTGTAAACCCAGTGCAGGGTGACAATGTTTTGGGTGTTACAAACTACTTGATTATGGAGAAGAAATGGAAAAGATCTTCTGTTGACAACTCAAGGAGGATGTCTCCAGTCAATGAGCAGGTTCCTATGGGTGACTGTAATTGCCCTGACATTCACTGGCCAGGCAAAGCTGCAGGTTCCAACAGTCAGGAGGATCTTGGGCCAACTGCTTAACATGTCTGCCTGATGGGCCAACAAGGGTGATGCTCACCTGGATCTGGAACTGGGAAACAAGGAAGAGGTGGTGAGGAATGTGAACATCAGTGTCCACCTTGGCTGTTGTGACCCGGAAACAGTGGGGTCCCAGGCGCCAGAGGGGAGGGAGGAAGGCCAGCAGCAGAGCACAGGCTGGTGGGCTCCAGAGGAGAAGACTTTGACATACTGGGGGATGGCGGCCAATAGAGGTGGTGGCCTGGAAGTAGATCTGAAGAGTGAAGGAGCTCAGGAAACCTAAACAAGCCTTACAGGACAACTTGCTCCAAGCACAAGAATGATCTCTCCAAGTACCCCTGAAAAGAAGCATTTATCTCATGAGGCTGGACCAGTTCTTCTGTGAAATCCCCCACATCCTCAAGCTCTCCTACCTCAGGCAACTTGGGCTTATTGTGGTTGGTGACTGTTTAGCATTTGGGTGTTTTGTGTTCATTGTGGTGTCCTATGTGCAGATCTTCAGGGTCGTGCTGAGGATCCCCTCTGAGCAGGGACGGCACAAAGCCTTTTCCACCTGCCTCCCTGGCCGTGACCTCACTGTTTGTCAGCACTGCCATGTTTGCCCACCTGAAACCCCCCTCCATCTCCTCCCCATCCCTCGACCTGGTGGTGTCTGTTCTGTACTCAGTGGTGCCTCCAGCAGTGAACCGCCTCATCTACAGCATGAGGAACCAGGAGCTCAACGACGCCCTGCAGAAACATATGACTCGATTTCTTCTGAAGCTATAAGCTGTATCTATCTTCTTCTACGTAAGAGTTATAGTCTAACTCATTGCAGGTTCATCCTGTCTGCAGTACTTTTTTTCTCTAGTTGTGTTTTTTTTTATTGTGATAATGTTTTAAGTCCCTTTGAAATTCACTGCCTGCTCTTCTCACTGAGTGACTGTGACAATGAGGAATGGTGCTCTCTGTGTGTAAGCAAAACAAAGGGCCCTTCAGGAAATATTTTTCTGGTGACATCCTAACTCCAAGGCCTTTTTGGAGCTGCAGGGACAGTTCCTGTGTGTCTGGATGGAGAGGAAAAGAGTCCAGTATGGCAGCACTGCCAGGGAGCACCAGCACTGCGTGCTCTGGCACCTTTGTCACCATCCTGCTGTGTATCACTTGTGATTGCAAGCAGGGACAGGCGATGGGGATTGTGTGGCAGAGCTGGCCTCAGAACAGCCTTTCCAGAAAGAAAGGCTTAGGTCTTCATTCAAACTTTTCTCAGAACCTCCTGCAGTGTCCTCTCACAGCCAGGCCTCCTGCCAGAGACCTGCAGGACCAGCAGAGCAGGGGCTGGGCTGTGCCCCTGTGCACTGGACACCCAACGCAATCCGCCCCAATCATCATGGACTAATCCCTCACAATGTCCATTTCCATCACTGGCCTCTCACCCCAGCTCAGAGCGGTTCTTTGTCCCTCCATGGAAAGACACTGAGTGAGTTGGTAAGAAGAAGAATGTTTGTGTTCTACAGATGAGATGTGTGCATGCACATCATGTACGTGAGATGAGATTAACAGAAGTGAGCACAAAGGCTGTCAGATATACCGGGGGTAGCATTTTGCACCTGAGACACAGCAACCCTGGCTGTACAGACAGACTGGGGGACGAGATCTCAGAATCCCAGAATGTCAGGGGTTGGAAGAGATCTGGAAAGTTGTCCAGTGCAATCCCCTCGCTGGAGCAGGAACACCCAGCTGAGGTTCCACAGGAAGGTGTCCAGGCGGGTTTGAATGTCTGCAGAGAAGGAGACTCCACAACCTCCCTGAGCAGCCTGGGCCAGGCTCTGACACCCTCACCATGAACAAGCTTCTTCTCCTTTCTCAGTGGAACCTCCTGTGTTCCAGTTTGCATTTGCACCCATTGCCCCTTGTCCTGTCACTGGTTGTCACCCAGAAGAGACTGGCTCCATCCTCCTGACACTCCCCGTTTCCATATTGATCCCCAGGAATGAGTCAGCCCTCAGTCTCCAATTCTCCAGCTTCAGAGCCCCAGCTCCCTCAGCCTTTCCTCACACGGGAGATGCTCCACTCCCTTCAGCATCTTGGTGGCTGCGCTGGACTCTCTCCAGCAGTTCCCTGTCCTCCTGGAACTGAGGGGCCACAACTGGACACAATATTCCAGGTGTGGTCTCCCCAGGGCAGAGAGGAGAACAAGGGAGTGACACCCAAGCTGCCTTAAAATAGTGGTGCCAGAATCACCTCAGGGCGTCTGATGGCACCAGCATCACCTCAGGGCTCAAAATGGCACCACAATCACCTCCTCACATGGGACATGCTCCACTCCCTTCATCATCTTTGTGCCCTGCAACTCTCCCTGACTTTCTGAGGGGGGATCCCCTTCACAGCATCCCCATCCTGGGGCCCTGGGCAGCATCCTCTGGGCACTGTGGGGCAGGAGCAGGGTTGGTTGTACAGAAGTGGGTCAGCTCTCCACTCGGGTGGGGAGAGCTGCTGGGTGAAGCTGCCGGCCCAGCTTGCACACGCCAGACAAGGCCTTTTCCAGCAATCAAGCATCGATGCATCCAGTCTTTCCTGTCACTGAATCCTAGAATCACAAAACAGTTTGAGTTGGAAGTGACATTCACAGCCCATCTGGTCCAACTCCCTTCGGTGATCAGGGACATCTTCACCAGCTCAGGTTGCTCAGAGCCCCGTCCAGCCTGGCCTGAGATGTCTCCAGGGATGGTTCATCCACCACCTCTCTGGGAAACCTGTCCCAGTGTTTTACCACCCTCAGTGTAAAACATCTCTTCCTCATTTCATTCCTTGACTCTCTCCTATTCTAGTTTAAACCATCACCCTTTGTCCTACACAACAGGCCCTGCTCAAAAGTCTGTCCCCATCGTTCTTATCGGTCCCTTTTCAGCCCAGAAAGGCTGCAATAAGGTCTCCCAGGAGCCTCTCTTCTCCAGCTGAACGCCCCAACTCTTAAACTGGCAAACTCATGACATTTTAATATTTCAATACACTACTGTCACAAAAAAATGAGCACATCCTTTTACACAGCATTTTATATAGCATCTGTAGACCCCATAGAGCCCAAATGTCAGCAGTGGTAAAAGTGCCCCATAGACCAGTTACCAGAGGAATCCCTCAGGGACCAGCACTTGGGCCAACACTGTTGAACATCTTTATTCTCCCCTGTATGATGTGACGGAGTGAACCTTCAGCTCCTTTGTGGATGGTGCAAAGATGGGCAGAGGCCTTGGACAACCTCAGCTGGTTCACCCTGCCCGGAGCAGGACACTGAGACAAGATGATGTTCAACCTGAGTTACTCTGTGATTCAAGGAATCTTTCCCTTGGAAAGGTTTTGGAAGAAGGAATAGGTGGAGGAACAAGAAAAAAAACAAAACAAAACAAAAAAAGAGGTAGAGTAGGAGACCTGAAAGGTGTCAAATAAACAGAGCAGTTCCTGTGAAGAATGCTTCTCTACTCAAATTGTTAGCAGGAAATCTATAATCAGCTCCCCAAACTCCCTGTTCTGCTCATTGGCCCTGGGATTTACAGCACATTTCTTTACATCAAAATCTGCACTGAAGTTTGCACTGATTGTTACAGCTTCTTTGCAGGAATTGCTTCATGTTTCCTTAGAGGACTGGATGTAAACAGGCACCGGGGAATTTTTAATTAGAGGAAACAAAAAAAGCAGGGAAAAACCCCAAAAAACTTCCAAAATTGAACTGAATGATGTTTCTCAGTTCTATGGTTAAATTAAGTAGTTTCCAGCGAGGTCCATTGCCATAGTTGAAGAGTTACCTAGAGGGAGTATGAGAAAAACTGCTGAAAGACTTTACCTGCCTGAAGCTCAAAGCAGAGTGAGAGCTGAGAGGCTCTGAATGAGCAAAGAGTGAGAGGTGAAGAACCTCTGGGGAGCCATGTAAAGTGCAAATGTTCAGACAGGCTTCTGAAGAGATGAGTTCAGACATGGTGAGCTGGATAAGGACAGGTAGTAACTCCTGGATGTGCAGGGGATTAAGTACACATCGTGATAGACAGAGTTCTGGCAATGCAAGCACAGGGAAAGGCCAATGTTTCATCTCCCACAGTTCATACACATTCTGAAAATTCATATTTGAGCAGGATAGCAATTTCACAGACATTTTATTGAAAATATTGAATTATTTCATCTGATTTAAAAAGTGTGGGTTTCTTGTCCTTGTTGTTGTTGCTTTGGTTTAGTTTGGTTGGGTTTGGTTTTTCAGTTTTGAGGGGAGTTCTCGTGTTTTCGGGCTGAGCTCCATGGTCTCACTATAAGCACCCAGTGCAAACCTCAAGAGGTCCCCAGGTACCTGAGATAGACTGATAGAGCAAAGGTGTTTTCATCATTTACAATTAGTATTCAACACTTCTGCATCTAATTAGTTAAGTTTCAGGACTGTAGGTGAAGAGGCAGATATGTGAAGAGCACTTAGAAGATGTGATAGAAGAATATTCCAGTTGATAACATAGAATCATAGAATTATTTCTGTTGGAAAAGACCCTCAGGATCATTGAGTCCAACCACAACCTAAATCTAGAACTAAACCATGTCCCTAAGAACCTCGTCTAAACATCTCATAAACCCCTGCAGGAATGGTGACTCCCCCACTGCCCTGGGCAGCCTGTTCGAGTGCCTAACAGGCCTTTCCAGGAGGAATTTTTTCCCAATAGCCAACCTGAACCTTCCCTGGCACAATTTGAGGCCATTTCCTCTCATCCAATCACTTGCTACTTGGGAGAAGAGACCAACCCCCTCCTCCTCTCAGGCAGTTGTAGACAGAGATAAGGTCTCCCCTCAGCCTCCTGTTCTCCCGGCTGAACCCACCAGTTCCCTCAACCGCTCCTCATCACACTTGTGCTCCAGCCCCTCACCAGCTCCCTTCCCTCCTCTGCACTCTCTCTGGTGCCTCAATGTCCTTCTTATGATGAGGGGCCCAAAACTGAACACAGGAATCAAGCTGCAGCCTCACCAGTTCCAAGTACAGTGGCACAGTCACTCTAGTCCTGCTGGCCACACCATTCCTGATACAAGCCAGGATGCTGGTGACCCTTTTGGCCAACTGGGCACACACAGGCTCATGTTCAGCTGCTGTCGATCAACACCCCAGATCCCTTTCCACCAGGCAATTTTCCAGCCACTCTTCCCCGAGCCTGTAGCGCTACCTGGGGCTGTTGTGACCCACGTGCAGGACCTGGCACTTAGACTTGTTAAACCTCAGACAATTGGCCTCAGCCCAACAATCCAGATGGTCCAGATCCCTCTGTATGGCCTTCCCATGCTCCAGCAGATCAACACTCACACCCAACTTGGTGTGATCTGCAAACTTACTGAGGGTGCAGTCGATCCCCTTGTCCAGATCACTGATAAAGAGATCAAACAGAACTGCCTCCAATACTGAGCCCTGGGGACACCACTCCTGACCGGCCACCAATCGGAATTGGTTCTATTCACCACAACTCTTTGGGCCTGGCCTTCCAGCCAGTTCTTTACCCATCGCAGATACACCATCCAGGCCATGAGCTGCAGCTTCTCCAGGACATGCTGTGGGATACGGTGTCAAAGGCTTTACTGCAGTCTAAGGACACAACACCCACAGCCTGTGTGGTGGATTCAGACTTTCCCTCATCTGCTCAGCTGGTCACCTTGTCATAGAAAGAGATCAGGGTGGTCAAGCAGGACCTGCCTTTCACAAAGCCATGCTGATTGGGCCCGATTGCTCGTCTGGTGTGTGTGACCTCACAGTCCTTTCCCAGCCATGTTCCTGCTGTTGGCCTATCCCCTGCAGAGGCAGAAGTGACCTCACAGTGCCCTCCACAGCCATTGGCTTCCTACTGACCTCATAATACCACACCCATCCATCCCCGGCCTTAGCACCCAGGACCTGACCAAGACTGAAGTGTGTTCTACACGGTCCTACACCTGCCCCTCTTTCACTCCAGGCTGCAGACACCCATCTCCCTTCCTCTCTGTGTTCAGATTTGTCAAATACATTTTCTACTAAAAATGTGAGTGAAAAGCACTCCTCACTGGAACTGCTGTATTTATGCTAATGCCTTCTAGTAATCCCCTTTTACTTTTCTCCATTATTTTCTTTTTCTTTTTCTTTTTTTTTTTTTCTATTCTTCCACCTATTGTCTCTCCAGAAACATCTCCAAGGCAAAAATTCTGTCAAATCAGAGAAAACCTCAGGTTTTCAGAGAGCCCTCGTCTCACTCGTCTTGTCTCACTGTCCTGCTCACGGCAGGGTGAACCAGGTGAGGTTGCTCAAGGCCTCCACACAGGTTTGCATCATCCTCAAAGGCACTGAAAGTGCACTGTGTTACATCTCAGAAGGGGAGAATAAAGATGTTCAACAGTGTTGTCCAAGTGCTGGTCACTGATAGGTGATACCAGTAACTGGCTGCACAGAGGACTTTGTACCACTGATGATGTTTGGGCTTGATGGTTCAGCCAACTTCCCACCCAGCATCCACTTCTTGAGCCCCATCAGCACCACTCTGGCCAGAAGGAGACCATGGCTGAGCCTTGCAAACACCCTGTACACAACATGCCTTTCTTTCCCCCGTCCATTTGGGTTCAGCAATCCCTTCCTTGTCTTTCACATTCCTGGAAATGGCTGCAGGAAGACGTGTCCCATTCCCTTCCCAAGATGGGAGGAAGGGTGGCCAGCCTGTCATTCTCCCAGTTCCTATTCCTGCTCATCTTGAAGATGGGTTTGAGGTCTGAGATTTCTAAGGACCCAAAAACCATTCTGGTTTCTATGGCCCTTTTGACATCACAACCTGGAATCACAAGAAAGGGTGACAGAGCAGACTGGAGCATTTGAAAAGATCCTGTCCAAGGCAGCTAAGATGAATCTCACTGATCCAGTGGGGTTTGTTCCTGGAGTCACACACAGAAATGTCAGGATCTGTCAGGTGTCCACATCTGAGCTGGTCTCTTGGACTCCTTCTGCACCCAGGGATGCTCAGAGACAGAGTCTGTCCCTTTTACACATAGAGGCCATAGTCTCAGTTTCTCTCTGGCCTCCTGTTGCTACTCCAAAGGGATGGCAGACACCTCAGCCCTGTGGTTGTCACCCTGCTCTGCACTGAGCTGAGAAGTCCCACGTCATGAGGAATGGACACGGGGAGCTCAGTTTAAGGAAGAAGATCCCATTGGGTGGTTTTCCATGGGCTGTTACTCCCAACGTGAAGTGATCTTGAGACACTGTCTGTCCCACAGGCCTTCATGGAACCCCCAGGGTTAGCTAATGTCCTTAGTGTTCACCTGGGTTCATCTCACCTCACATACATGATGTGCATGCTCACATCTCATCTGTACAATGCAAACATGGACCTCTGACCTATTCATTCAGTGTAATTCCATGGAGGGACAAAGAGTTCTGAGCTGGGGTGAGAGGTCAGTGCTGGAAATGGTGGTTGTGAGGGGCCAGCCCATGATGATTGCCCTGGGAGTCCAGTGCACAGGGGCACAGCCCAGCCCCTGCTCTGCTGGTCCTGCAGGTCTCTGGCAGGAGGCCTGGCTGTGAGAGGACACTGCTGTGTGCCAGCCCTGCACACACACACTGTTCAGCTGTACAATGGTGTTTCATCTGTGGGTCATTTTCTTGTGCATGTTCTTGACAAAAATTTCAAGAAGTCCAAAGTCTTCTGCCACTGCCCTAGGAAGATCACTGTTCTTTATAGAAGTACTGTTACAAAGGCTGGCTGTGTGACACAAGTGCCCATTGCCTGTCCCTGCCTGCGCTCACAGCACTGACACACAGCAGGACGGGGACCAAGCTGCCAGAGCACTCAGGCCTTGCACCGACACAAGGGATAAGAAGGAGACTGTGGGAGTGGAACCAGAACAGCTCTGGAAGACCAAGCGTTGGTGCTCCCTTCCAGCTCTTTTTCCCTCCTCCCATGCACACAGGAACTGCCTCTGCAGCTTCAAAAAGGCCTTGGTGAAAGGATCCCATGATAAAGAGTCACTACAGGGCTCTTTACTTTGTTTAAAGACACAAAGAGCATGGCCAGTGATTATAAAAGAAAAGCAGAAAAGCATTATCACAATTTAATGGCAGCATTATCACAATTTAAAAAACACCACCAAGAAAATATAGAGATGACAGGCTGCACCTATAATTAGTTTCATTAAAACTCCTATATAGAAGCAGATGGGCAGTTTGTTGCTTCATAACAGACTAAGATAAGACTTTCCACAGGGCATCCTTGAGCTGCTGGTTATTGTTGTTGTTTGTTGTTGTTGTTGTTTTTCTGCAGATATTCCATCTTCAAAAACATGTCCAGGGGAAAGATTCATTGAATCAGAGAGTCAGTCAGGTTTGAAGAGAGCCCTGAGCATCATCTTGTTTCACTCTCTTTCCCAAAGCAGGGTGACCAGGTGAGGTTGTTCAAGGTCTCCGCTCAGCTTTGTGTCATCTGGATCACAGCACAGAAGGGAGAATAAAGACCTTCAGCAGTTTTGGCCCAAATGCTGGTCACTGAGGGATGACACAAGTAACTGCACAGAGGACACTGCATCACAGATTATATTTGGGCTTGATATTGCAGTCAACTTCCCACCAAGTATCCAGTTCTTCAGCCCAGACAGCACCAATCTGGCTATAAGGACACCACAAGAGACCATGTCCAAGGCCTGGCACAATTTCACACACACAACATGCGTTTCTTTCCCCTGCCCATTTTGTTTCACAAGTCCCTTTCTTTCCTTTCACGTGCCTGCAGATGGTTGCAGGAGGACTTGTCCCATCACCTTCCCAGGGACAGAGGCAGGCTGACCATCCTGTGACTCTCCCAACTCTCCTTCCTGCCTTTCTTGAAGATGGGTTTGACGGATGCCAGGACCTCCTCGGTTGCACTGTCATTTTGAAAACACACTCCAGAATCACAGGCAAGGGTGACATAACAGAGAGGAAACCTCCCCTGGTGCAAATTGCGGCCATTACCTCCTCCCATATCACTTCCTACTTGGGAGAAGAGACAACAACATCCATGTTCCAACCTCCTTTCAGGCAATTGTGGACAGTGAGAAGGTCTCCCCTCAGCCTCCTGTTCTCCAGGCTGAGCAGCCCCAGCTCCCTCAACCACACCACATCACATTTGTGCTCCAGCCCCTCAGCAGCTTTGTCACCTCCTCTGCACTCTCTTTAGTACCTCAACGTCCTTCTTGAAATAAGGGACCCAAAACTGAACACAGGATTCAAGATGGGGGCTCACCAGTGCCGAGAACAGTGGGGCAATCACTTCTCTAGTTCTGCTGCCCACATTATTCCTGATACAAGCCAGGATGCTGTTGGCCTTTTTGGCCAGCTGGGCACACACTGGCTCATGTTCAGCCGCTGTCAATCAACACCTCCAGATCCCTTTCCACAAGGCAGCTTTCCAGCCACTCTCCCCTGAGCCTGTAGCGTTCATGTGGTTCTTGTGACCCAAGTGCAGAACCCAGCATTTGGCCTTGTTAAGCCTCAGACAATTGGCCTCAGCCCCATGATCCAGCAGGTCCAGATCCCTCTGTGTGGCCATCCTCATGTCCCACGTCATGAGGAATGGACATGGGGACCTGAGTTTAAGGAAGCACATCCCAGTGCTGCATTCAGTTCGTCTCCCATGGGATGTTACTGGCAACATGAAGTGACCTTGTGACTGATTGTCCCACAGGCCTTCATGGAACTGGCAGGAATAGTTGATGGTGTTTGTACTGAGTCGGGTTCATCTTATGTACATGATATGCATGCTCATATCTCATCCGTGCAATGGAAACACTGGATTCTGACTTAGTGTCCTTGCGTTGAGGGATGAACAACCTCTCTCAGCTGGGGTGAAGGGCCAGTGCAGGAAATGGTGGTTTTGAGGGGTTGGTCTGTGATGACTGGGGAAGCTGCCCCAGGACAGTCCCATGAACATGGGGACACACCAGACCCTGCTCTGCTGGTCCTTCAGGGCTCTCCCAGGAGACCTGGCTGGGATGGGACACTGCTGTGTGCCAGCCCTGCACACTCACACACTTCAGCTGTTCACTGGTGTTTTCTTCTCTGGGGCATTTGCCAGTTCAGCCCTCCCACCCCCTCCTGAATTTTGCCACGCCCCTGCCCTCTCCCCAGCCCAGCCCGGCAGAGCAGCCACACTGGAACTGGTCCCACAGCAGTGGGGACCAGTGAGAATGAAGGGCAGTGAGAATGTTCATCCAGCCGGCATGCTGAGAGGATCTCCAGCCCAGGCAGCTCGCAGACCCAGGTCCAGACTTGCCCCCCAGGACAGCATGAGACGTTTGGCCTAGGGGATCTTCAGGAAGGTCCTGCTGCCACAGTGCCAGGGCCACCTGCCCCAGGCTGCCACCTGCAGCAAAGAGTTCCTCTTTCCACCTCTTTTCTGCACACATTCCGTGCCACACGCTTCTCCTTGAAAATCCCATCTCCCCACAGAGCCCTTTCCCAAGAGAGCTGAGCTATGCTGACTTTTCTGGTTGTTCCTGCACCCTCTTTCCATGCTCCATACAACCCCAACTTGACAGTGCTGCACTGCAGAGCAAGTGGACTGTGGTGCCCAGGGCCGTGGGGGAGTCCGCAGATTCATGTTGGTCAGGATGGGAGGAAGACCCAGCTCAGGGCGGCTCCTACACACTCCCCCTCAGCACACAGACATGGCTTCTGCAGCTCCAGAGATCTCAGAGAGAGGATTCTGGGCAAACAACTCAGTGTGGGGTCCTTTATTTCATTTTATACACATAGAGAGTACGGCTCCTCATTTACACAAAGACGACGGGACACACCAGACAGGTAAACATGGACACAGCCATAAGATGACAATGTGGATAGCATTAATACAACCAAGAAGAGCAAACACCAAAGATAACAAACAAACAATTAAACAAACAAAACAAAACAAAAACAACCACCTACAGAACTCAGGCTGAACAAGTAATACGTTATTGCAAGTGACATGCAGAAGAAGGAGGTCAGTTCGTTACTGCTTTTGAAAAGAAAACAATCAACAGTTTCCTTATAGACTCCTTGAGTTCCTTGTTCCTCATGCTGTAGATGAGGGGGTTCACTGCTGGAGACACCAGTGAGTACAAAACAGAAACCACCAGATCCAGGGATGGGGAAGAGATGGAGGGGGGCTTCAGGTAGGCAAACATGGCAGTGCTCACAAACAGGGAGACCACGGCCAGGTGAAGGAGGCAGGTGGAAAAGGCTTTGTGCCGTCCCTGCTCAGAGGGGATCCTCAGCACGGCCCTGAAGATCTGCACATAGGACAGCACAATGAACACAAAACACCCAAATACTACTGATATACTAAGCACGAGAAGCCTGACTTCCTTTAGGTAGGAGCGTGAGCAGGAGAGCTTGAGGATCTGGGGGATTTCACAGAAGAACTGGTCCAGGACATTGCCCTTGCACAGTGGCAGTGAAAATGTATTGGCTGTGTTCAGCAGAGCATTGAGAAACCCAGTGGCCCAGGCAGCTGCTGCCATGTGGACACAAGCTCTGCTGCCCAGGAGGGTCCCGTAGTGCAGGGGTTTGCAGATGGCAACGTAGCGGTCGTAGGACATGACGGTGAGGAGAGAATATTCTGCTGAAGCTAAAAAGAAAAAAAGAAAGAGTTGTGCAGCACACCCTGCATAGGAAATGACCCTGGTATCCCACAGAGAGTTGGCCATGGACTTGGGGACAATGCTGGAGATGGTGCCCATATCGAGGAGGGAGATGTTGAGCAGGAAGAAGTACATGGGGGTGTGGAGGTGCTGGTCCCAGGCTATGGTGGTGATGATGAGGCCGTTGCCCAGGAGGGCAGCCAGGTAGATGCCCAGGAAGAGCCAGAAGTGCAAGAGCTGCAGCTCCCGTGTGTCTGCGAATGCCAAAAGGAGGAACTGGGTGATGGAGCTGCTGTTGAACATTTGCTGTCTGTGGGCATGAGGACCTGTGCAAGGAGGAAAAGACAGTGAGGATTTAGGGGAGATTTCTCTGACCAAAATCAAAGCCATTTCTCACACACCCTCCCTGGCTCCACACCCCTTGTCCTTTTCCAGACCTTCCTCCAGCTCCGTGTCTCAGCCCTGGGTGGTGCTGGCTGGAGGTGCCGTGAGGAGCAGGGCCTGTGCCCGCTGGCTGCCGAGGAGTCAGCCCTGCTCTGCTGCAGGGGGTCATGGTAATGGGGGGCAAGGGACAGTCCTGGGGTTCAGCATTGCCATATGGAGCCATGACATCTCACCCTTTCCTAAGATAGCACCCCACATTTAGCCCAAGACAGACGTGGCTCATTTCTCAAACCAAACAGCATTTTCAATGATGTAACATCTATATGTTTCTCAGATAACACTAAGGTGCTATAGCACAGGTCTGCATCCTGATGTGGAGCTTACAGCTTAGAAGGAAACCTCAAAGACATAGCAAAATGTCCTAATAATGTGATTTGATTCAGGGAGACTCAGCTCATTACCCTGCCCCAGACTGCATTGCCCACACCCCACAGGTCAGAACAAAGCTGGGACACATGTTCCCATGGACACACCTGCAGGAAAGGACCCACAAGATCAGGCTGTGACTCTGCAGCTGAAACTGCCATCCCCAGAGAGCCTGAGAGCAAGAACAAGATCCCAACAGCAGTGACCCAGAGCAGGGGAGCAAGAAGGACAATGCGGTGAGGGTGGGTGTGAGAGAGGCCAGGGCAGAGGCAGCCGGGCACTCAGACAGCATCACCCTTCCCCAGCTGTGCAGCCACCTCCCAGACACCAACATTGCCGGGCAGCTGCTCTCAGCCCCTGTGCTCTGCAGAGGAACTGGAGCTCTGACTGCACAGGAGCTGCTTCATGCCTTGGAGCCCCCGGCCCTGAGGGCAGAGGCTTTGCTGGGTGGGAGAGGAGCCAAGGAGGCCGCTCAGAGGATAAATCTGCACTGCAGGGGATCATACAGAGGTTTCTGAATTCTCTCCACAGCAGCATTATCTTTACGGTAACACCTGTATAGATCTTCTCTTTGAAACCTCCAATTGGAAGCACTCTGCAGTGAGCTGGAGTTGTGAGCAGCCCTGACCCACAGAGAACCCAGCAGCAGAAGGACCCTGCCCTGCCCTGCTGGGGGTCGCTCCTTCCGCCCACAGCGTCTCCCCTCAGTGTTGTTGGGATCTCCCTGGGCAGGCTGAGCGCTGACCCTGGCAGGCGGCAGAGTCCCTGCTCCAGCACAGCCCTGGGCTGCAGGGACCCTGCTCTGCAGGACAGCCCTTGGCACCCCTGCCTGCACATTTACATTTACACCCCACAGCCACCCTTGTGAGAACGCAGCATTCACGTCTTGTCACTCTGACAGTGCAGAAGGCAATCCCTGCTCTGCAGCACATCCTCTCCTCCGCATCAGAGAATCTCTGAGAGCTGTACTTACATCTCTCATAGGCTCTGCAATGTGACAGCTGTCTGAGATCCTGCCAAGATTTGCAGATGCAATGCTCTGCAGCCACATGCTTAATATCCTAGAAGATTTCATTTCCAGTGATCTCTCAGCATCCTCCCACCCCAGACTGCATTTCCCTCTCTCTGCCTGGCTCCTCTGCCCTCGGTGCTGCAGGGAGAGCCCTCAGCCCTGCTGCGTGTGCAGAGGAGCTGCTCCTGGGCAGAGCTGTCTCTCTGCAGTGCTGCCGCTGGCCATGAGCTCCCTGTGTCCCAGGAGCCCAGCCCAGCTCAGCAGCACGGGAGCAGCCCATGGTGTCCCTTTCTCTGTCCCCTCTGGGCTCCCTCCAGGTGCCCCTGGGTCTCCAGGGACACATCCTTTGAAATAACCTCAATTAATAAGTGATGTTGATTCTCTCTCCTCTGCAGCAACACTTCTTTCCAGCATTGTGTTCTTTGTATTAAGCAATAAATTGGTATGAGAATCATCTTTTATTTTCCCATCATTAGACAGGACACCAGGAATGTTACAGCAAATGATTTGAATTCTCCAAGCTGAGGGAGGAATATCTTCAGTTGAAGGAATGTACGCATTTTGTTCTGGTTTTATACTCCCAGGTCTAGAGAGACATTCATCAATCTTTGGCCATCTCATGTCTGTGCTCTGAAGCAAAGCCTTTGCACACATGGGCTCTTGGGCACTTGGTACCAGGTTTCTTGTGGCGGGTCAGAGCTGGGCTGGTGCCACAGCTGGGGTGGTTCAGCCCAGATGTGAGGCAATGTCCTCAGCCAGGGACCTGACTGGGGAGCTGGAGCTGCCAGTGCTGCAGACAGAGCTGTGACACGGGTGGAATGAACTGCCAGGCAGGATGGCAGAAGTGAGTTCATCTGGTCTGCAAGGACAGCAGCCTCCAAGCACAGAAACAGTCCAGAACAGAACTCAGTCCAGACCTCTAAGGCAATCAAGGGCCCCATAATGAACTGTTACTACTGCAGGAACAAATAACAAGAAACAGGGACACTGTGTGGCTACTGATGAATTTAATAAGGGAAAGAGGTGAGAATCCCTGTGTCCTCTTGTCCTCCATTTTCACCAGCAATGTGTCCCAGGTCTCTGTGACTGGAGGCAGAACAACCAGCAGTGGATGGGGATCAAGTCAGGGGTCACTGGAACTAACACAATCCTTTCCAGTCTATGGGACAGCAGGGGCAGCATCCCAGGAGCTGAGACAGCAGGACGATGTCACAGGGAGGCCACTCTCCACCATCTTGGAAAGCTCATGGAGACTGGGGGGACTCCCTGACCACTGGCAGCTCTCACACAGTGTGTGCACTTTTCAAAATGGCCAATGGGTGAGCAGAGGAACTAAGGGCTGTGCCCCAGAACATGTCCACTGGGACCCCATTTCTGGGTGTCTGGAAGAGACGGTGACGGGGTTTACCCAGGGCAGGTTGTGCCTGTCCATCCTCTTTGCTTTCTGTGAGGAAAGGACAGGGTTTGGATGTGGGCAGAGCAGTGGTGGTCTGTTACCTGGAAGTCAGCAAGGCATTCAGCGTCATCCCCCACAATGTGCTTGTGCCCAAGTTAGGATATTATGGTCTGTGTCAGTGTGCAAGTAGATGGGTAAAAGGCAATCTGGATGGTTTGGCTTAGAAGGACAGTACATAAAGGCAAAAACTTTCCATTCCTGAGGACAGTCAAGCACTGGAAGCTGTTTCCCAGCAGTGTGCATCCACTCTACCTCAGAAAGTTAACACCATGTGTTTGTTTAGACCACTCACTAATCTGGTCTGACCCTGCTTTTAGGAGGAGGTTGGTCAAGACACCTCTTGAGGTGCCTTAGAGCCTGAATGATGCTGTCCTTCCTTCCTTCCCATTCATGTTTCTGATTTGGAGAAAGTTCTCAGGTTACCTCTGATCACAGAAATAATTCACATGAGGCGCAAGGCTGTTTTACAAGTAACCATAAACAACCCTGATCACAACCTTTGTATCCTTTTTAATTTCCTCCAACCCAGCTTCCTCTTGTTTGCTGTCCTAATACCCTTCCAGAAAGAAAACACCACCTTGTTCATCCTTTCAGAGCAGGTTGTTCAAGAGGTGTCAGCATCCATGTACAGAGTCTGCACATCAGCCAGGCAGCAAAGCCGTCATTACAGAAATGCAGACGAGGCTCTTGACCAGCTTCTTGAACCCAGATCTCAGCGTGACGTGTCTGCCGAGATTCCTGGGAACACCTGAACTTTAAGTGCAGAGCATGTGAGTGCTGGTTGGGTATCCTGGATTGTCTCCTGAGCCATGTGGTGCTTCAGGCTGTGAAGAGAATCAAAACCAACTGTTTCACTGGGTTAATTAATTTTACAGACTGTCACACAGGGAGTTGAAGGGAGCTCAGAACTCCAGTCTCTGCTGTACTATAAGGCTTGATACCCCATCCACAGGTACAGATCTAAATGGTCCAGATAGAGGGTGATCTTGCAAAAGTCACCCTTTGTGTCCCCAGGTGCATGGACGCTGCTCATGTGCCTCTGCAGAGAGTGGTAGAGGTTGGATCCCTTTCTCAGGAGAAACTCCTTGCTGGAAAGACACAACTACGGGGCTGGCTGAACAAGGTTTTATTGCATTTCACTCGGCATCAGATTTGACATATTTGGTGCTTTTCTGTGATCACTTCTTCTGCACAGATGATCACAGAAAGACAACCATTTCATAAGAGTTGCTTACAAAGGCCCTGTCATCAACAAGAAAGCTCACCGTGAGATCTGGAGGGAGTGAGGAAGATTATAACAAGCACCAGGAAGAGCCAAGAAGTCCAAGGCCTCTTCTGTAGAGCGTGAGGCCCTGAGCAGCAGTGACTGGCCATGTGTGGTGTGGGAGAGGGTCAGGGGATGTGGGGTAGAAAAGGGTGATAGCTGATGACTTCAGCAAATCCTTACAACCATGTCTGAGCCACAAGTCGAATGCGGCTGATATATGGGGGTCGAAGGGGAGTGGTAGAAAGATTGTTGTTGATTTTGGAAAGAAGACAGGCTTTTTTGGACTAATGATATATGGCAGTGCCATTTGCATGCTGTGGGCTTGGCTGTGCCTGGGAGATGGGGAATGGCTGCTGCTGGGGTGTTTGTGCTCAGTCATGGTCCATGAGCTGGACCTGCTCTGCTCCTCTCTTACACTGCCCGCACTTGGATGGACCTCAGGAATCATCCATGAACCTGGTGGATGCGTGGACCTCCTGGAGGGATGGGTATTGATCCAAATAGAGGATTCAAGCAAGTTTGGGACTGGGACAGCTCAGGTGATTGGTGACCATTGCCAGATATGTGAAAGAAATTGAATGGGTTTGGGGGACTTCACAGACATTGCCAAGTCCTCAGAAAACCAGAGCCTTGTGGTTAAAGCAACAGCACTTGGCACCAAACCCACCCCCAAAACACAAAACACTCACAGTGACCACAGGCAGAGCCTGAGAAACATTTGACTGAAAGGGTCTCCTTTGTCAGGTCCTGGGGTCAGGGCTTGGCCATTCTGATGATGAACAAACACCAAGGGTTGACGGGGCACCAGAGAAACCTCCACATCGCCTTTACCACCTCTGACCATTGTCTCCAGGTTTTTCCTTGAGCAGCCTCCAGGGACAGGGACTGCTTGTGTCAGCAATGGCCCTTCGTGGGGTCCCAAACATGCTCAGAAACTTGGCGTTTGTTTCTGCCCTTCAGTTCATTACAGGTTTGTTCATTCTTTCAGTACCTGAAGTTCAGGATCATGGCAGCAGATGGCTCAGTAACATCCAAAATGCCCTTACAAGACAATGCTCTCTGCAGCACTTTCCTAAAGGCTTCAAGTCTGGTGTGGGTGATTTCAGAGATTTCAGAATTGTAGCCAAACAGTGAGCATTTCCATAACAAACAGTAATAAAGCCAAATCTCTAATATTTCCATCCCCCTCCCAAAACCCTCATTTCCAGAACAGCTGGTATCAACAATCTCCAATGAATATTGATCTAGAGAATCTCCTGATAACGACTGAATGTGTCAGAGAAGTGGGTGCCTAAAGGATCACTTGACCGAGGAAACAGGCCAGGACACCTCAAGAGGAATCACACAACTCTGGACCAAGAGTTCTTCAGACTCCTGTCTTCAGGAACAAAGTCCTAGGAGAACTTGCTGGTGAAGATGGAGGCAAAGAAGTCATGAAGAACCTCAGTCCTGTCTGATTCCACTCATATGAAGCTCACCAGCAGTTCCACATTCACCCTGTCTATTCTTTTACTGGAAATGAAGCAGTGTCAGCTCATCTTGCTGCCCTCAGACTCTACTGCAGGTATCAAGTCCAGGGCAGCTTTGGCATCATCCCCACATCCATGGACAAGGTTTCTAAATTCCTCCTTTGCAGCTTCCCCTGCTCCCACGTCCTGTGTGCTGCCTTTTTGCCCTGGAGCTCCATCAGTTCAGACAAGCAGCCTCATGAGATAAATGCTTCCTTTCATGGGTACTTGAAGAGATCATTCTTGTGCTTGGAGCAGGCTGTCCTGTAAGGCTGATCAGATTTCCTGAGCTCCTTCACCCTCCATGACTTTCTCATGTCACCACCTTTATTGGCCGCCATCCCCCAGTATGTCAAAGTCTTCTCCTCTGGAGCCCACCAGTCTGTGCTCTGCTGCTGGCCTTCCTCCCTCCCTTCTGGTGCCTGGGATCCCACTGTTTCCTGGTCACAACAGCCAAGGTGGACACTGATGTTCACATCCCTCACCAGCTCTTCCTTGTTTCCCAGTTCCAGATCCAGGTGAGCATCACCCTTGTTGGCCCATCAGGCAGCCACACTAAGAAGTTGTCACTAGATCTTCTGGACTGTTGGCATCTGCTAGGTTGCCTAGCCAGTGAATTTCAATGCAATTAGAGATCCCCATAGGAACCTGCTCATTGACTGAAGAGTTTCTCAGGTTGCTGACAGAGACCTTTTCCATTGCTTCTCCATGACCAACTCATTTGTAACACCCCACAGGTTGTCACCCTGTATTGCGTTTCCATGACAAAGTCTTGGAACTGGGAGTGGGTGTGTCTGTGCTACAGTTGTCACCGCTCTGAGAAGACAACAGGAGTTTGACCAACGTCAGACATAGCGGATTTCAGCTGGCTCCAAGATGGACCCACTCCTGCCAAATCTGAGCCACTCAGTTATGCTGGCAGCACCTCTGGGATATTGTATTTGAGAAAGGGTAAAAAACGCTGCACAACAGCAGGTGGGAGAGAGGAGGGAGGAAAGGTGAGAGAAAAGCAGTGCAGACACCAAGGTCATATCCCATAGGACCCAAGCAGGTCCCTCAGCAGGCCAAAGCTTGCTCTCCTGAAATCCTGCTCTTGGCCTTGTGATCATCTCCCAGGAGCCTCAGCTCCACTGTCCCCTCCCTGACTGTTCCATCCTGACCAACTCTTTCTGGTTTGTAAGTGTGAAGTCCCACAGGGCACCTCACCTCACTGACTCCTCAGTCACCCGTGTCAGGAAGATGTTGTCAATGAGCTCCAAACCCTCCTGGATGGCAGGTACCTTGCAGATATTGGGATATCTCAGGTCAGCCACAAGGACACGGCCTGGAAACATGAGGCTTCTTGTATTTGTCTGAAGGAGGCCTCGTCTAATTCCTCTTCCTCATCAGTGAGTCTGCAACTGATGTCCAGTCACCGCTACATTGCCCATGTTGTTCTGCCCTCTCATGGTGACTCCTCAACCTTCAGCTGACATTGTCTGTCCCCAGGCAGAGTTCCTCGCATCTGGTATTTACCCATCAGAAAACTCTGAATATTGACAAGATAAAGTGACCAGTTCGGTATCAGGGTGGGACAATAACCCCATCCATCAGAACAGAGCAGGAACTGAGACGCTGAGCAGTAACACTGGGGAGAAGGGTCTGGGCACTCCAAGGTCCCCACACCAGCCCGTGGTGCACGCTCACCATGAACAAGGCAGCTGCACACGGGGCTGCATGAGGAGGAGTGTGGGGACCCAGACACCTGGAGTTCTCATGCCATTCGGTTCAGCACTGGTGTGACCCCACACACACAGGGGTGTGCCAGTGTGCGGCTTCCCAGTTTGGAGAAGCAGGGGGGAACTGGAGAGTGCAGGGCTCTGCCAAGGGAGGTTCAGCACCTTGTGCACATGGTGTGCGATGCTGAGGGACCTGGGCTGATTTGGCCCAGCAGCGCTGGGGAGGCTGCAGCAGTGCAGGAGTAGCCTGAGAGTGCTTGAAGGGTGGTTTCAGAGGTGGTGGAGGTTTTCTAAATAGTGAAAAATGGTATGAGAAGAAATAATGGCACAAAGAGCAGCTGAGGAGGTCCAGGCTGGACATGAGCAGCAAGGAATGTAACTGGAAGGGCAGTGCTGTGGTGGAGCAGGTCAGCAGAAGGAGTCTGCATCAGCCCAAGGCTTTGTGCTTCAACGAGCAGCTGGGGAGGATGCAGAGATCTCAGCAAAGGAAGGAAGATGCTCAGACAAGAGCAAGGTGGGGCAGCAGGGGGGATGTCTGCAGCCTGCAGGGAAAGAGGTGCAGGGGATGTCACAGCACAGGACAAGCTGTGGTGGAGATGATCAAGGGCTGTAAAGAGATTGAAAGGCCCCACAAGACATGAGCTCCTTCTCCCCTTGGCTATGGCTGTTGTCTGCACCTCTGATGCCTGTGAGGAGACACCTTGTCCTTCCAGCACAGAGGCCTCATGGCCTCCTTGTCCCCAGCCAGCAACCGGGTAGGTGTGGGACCATAGTCCTGCCCTTGGCCTTGCACAGCCCCACATCACACTGTCCAGGAAGGGCCCTGGGCAACGTGGGAGGGACAGGATCTGCCTTCCCAGGGCTGGGGGTCAGGACTTGGCCCTTTGGTTAATGAAACACATTCAGGTTTACTCATCATCAGAGCTGCCTTTACATTGCTTTTCCTGAACTGTCATAACTTCATCCAGTTTTCTTCTCTAACCAACCCTGGGGATGGTTTCTCAGTTTTGTCCCTCAGTGGGACCCATTAACATAACAAGAAACTTTGGAGTTTGCATCTGAGTTTGACTTTTTGAGAAGTTTCTTCAGCTTCCTCCAGGGCCTGAGGTCCATGGACTCAGCACCAAAGCCACCAGAGGGGTCATTAAAGTGCCTTGGGCTGCTCCTGTGCTGCTGAGCTGGGCTGGGCTCCTGGGACAGAGGGAGCTCATGGCAAGCGGCAGCGCTGCAGAGAGACAGCTCTGCCCAGGAGCAGCTCCTCTGCACAGCGCAGCAGGGCTGAGGGCTCTGCCTGGGGATCTCAGGGAGACGAGCAAGGCAGAGAGAGATTAAAGGTGGTCAGGACTGGGAGGATGACTGAGAGCTCACTGGAGGAGAAACCTTTGCAGCCCTTGCCATGGTAAGTCTCTGGGTGCAGGGCAATGCAGCTGTAGCTCCTGGATGCATCTCCTAAAACTGGCACAGGCACAGCTTATGGGATCTGTAAGGAGGGGGCTCTTGTCTGGCAATGTTGAACAGCTGTGAAGACGGGTGAGCACCCAGGGGTGCCCAGGGTTGTCCTGCAGAGCAGGGTCCCTGCACCCCAGGGCTGTGCCAGGGCAGGGACTCTGCCACCTGCCAGGGTCAGCGCTCAGCCTGCCCGGGGAAATCCCATGGCAGCAGCGACCCCTGGCAGGGCAGGCAGGGAGCTTGTGGGGTTGAAGGGTGCTGTGTGGGTCAGGGCTGCCAGAGCTCCAGATCAGCCCTACAGACATTGCAAAGGGTCCTTCTGAACAACAACATCAAGGCAGCAAAAGCTGCAAGGGAAGGAGTCTGTGCTTTCAGTTTTCCACTCTTGGTTGTCTGGGTGTGCAGTGGGAGATGGGGATTTCTTTCTCTCCTTGGAGAAGACACTGAGACTCGAGTTCTCATTAGGACTTGTCTGAGCTGCTCCTGAGCCCCTGCACACACAGAGCTGCCCCTGGGCAGTGCCAGGAGGTGTGAGCAGGACAGAGCTGAGCATACAGCAGTGGGACGGGGTCTGTGACACTGACAGGGAGCAGATCCAGGGACAGAGACACAACTGCAGGCAGCACAGACATGGGCAGGGAGAGGGAGATGGACCAGAAATGCTGGGGAGGCGGGATTCAGGAGCCCCCCTGCCATCCCCTGCAGTGCAGAGACCTTTCCCAGTGCAACCCCTGGTCTCCTCTCCTCCACAGCAGAGCCTCTGCCCCAAAGCCATGGGGTCCATGTCACGAATCTCCACCTCAGCAGCTGCTCCTCCAGGTGAAGGGTTCCTGGAACGTGGTACACAAAACATTCTGAAAGTACTTGCTCTACAGTGTCATTATGTGTGTGGCAGCAGCACAGCCGGGTAAGGAGAAGGTTCCACAGCCTGCCCGTCTGCCTTTTTGTTATTGCTTTAATTTCCAGGAACACTTCAGTGTCCTTCCCTGTTTCTCCACCTCTCCCTGGTGCTCTTGCTGTATGGGATTGGCGTGGGAGTGTGGTTCCATTCTTGTTCTGACACCAACACTGGGGGTCTTGCCCCAGAGGTGATTCATGGAAACCAGGTGCCTAAGCTGTATTTTAAGTTGTGATGAAACATGTTTCTCATTTTGTAGAAACAAAATAAACTGACATATCCCTCTTTCAGGGAGGAGGTTTTAATGAGAAACAGCATGTTTATTTTGCACAGAGAAGTCTCCCCTAATTTGTCACTGTCTTTTTCTCCTATGGCAGGTCCCCATGTTCACAGACAGCAAATGTCCAACAGCAGCTCAGTCACCCAGTTCCTCCTCCTGGCGTTCACAGACACACGGGAGCTGCAGCTCTTGCACTTCTGGCTCTTCCTGGGCATCTACCTGGCTGCCCTCCTGGGCAACGGCCTCATCATCACCACCATAGTCTGGGACCAGCACCTCCACACCCCCATGTACTTCTTCCTGCTCAACCTCTCCCTCCTTGACCTGGGCTCCATCTCCACCACTGTCCCCAAATCCATGGCCAACTCTCTGTGGGATACCACGGTCATTTCCTATGCAGGGTGTGCTGCACAACTCTTTCTGTTTTTCTTTTTAGCTTCAGCAGAATTTTGTCTTCTGACTATCATGTCCTACGACCGCTACGTTGCCATCTGCAAACCCCTGCACTATTGGACCCTCCTGGGCAGCAGAGCTTGTGTCCACATGGTAGCAGCTGCCTGGGCCACTGGGTTTCTCTATTCCCTGGTGCACACGGCCAATACATTTTCACTGCCACTGTGCAAGGGCAATGCCCTGGACCAGTTTTTCTGTGAGATCCCCCAGATCCTCAAGCTCTCCTGCTCACACTCCTACCTCAGGGAAATTGGGCTTCTTGCGGTTTGTATATTAGTAACATTTGGGTGTTTTGTGTTCATCGTGGTGTCCTATGCGCAGATCTTCAGAGCTGTGCTGAGGATCCCCTCTGGGCAGGGACGGCACAAAGCCTTTTCCACCTGCCTCCCTCACCTGGCCGTGGTCTCCCTGTTTGTCAGCACTGGCATGTTTGCCTACCTGAAGCCCCCCTCCGTCTCTTCCCCATCCCTGGATCTGGTGGTGTCTGTTCTGTACTCAGTGGTGCCTCCAGCAGTGAACCCCGTCATCTACAGCATGAGGAACAAGGAGCTCAAGGATGCCCTTAGGAAACTAATTTCCTAGAGTTTTCTGAAGCAATAAACTGGCCATCATCTTCTATATAGGAGTTTTAATGTAGCTAATTACAGGCCCTGCCTGTCAGCTGGATTGTCTGGTGTTGTTGGTTGTTTTCTTATTGTGATAATGTTGTCATTCCCTTTCTAATTCCATGTTGGCTTTTCTTTTATAACTGTTGGCTTTTTAAATGAGCAGCAGTGCTCTTCTTGTCTCTAAGCAGAATAAAGGGCTGTTTAGTGACTTGTTTTTCACTATATCTATCCTGCAAGGGCTTTTTAGAGCTGCAGAGATAGTTCCTGTGGGTGGGTGGAGGGGAAAAGAGCTCTCGCATGGGAGCACTGCCAGGGAGCACCAGTGCTTGGTCTTCTAGAGCTGTTCTGGTTCCACTCCCACACTCTCCTTCTCATCCCTTGTGTTGGTGCAAGGCCTGAGTGCTCTTGCAGCTTGGTCCCTGTCCTGCTTTGTGTCACTCCTGTCAGCACAGGCAGGGACAGGCAATGGGCACTTGTGTCACAGAACTGGCCTCAGTAACAGTACTTCCACAAGGAAAAGTGATCTTCTTTGGGCAGTGCATGATGGTTTCTATCTTCTTGCAATGTTTCTCTCAAGCTTATTCCTACAAAAGTGTCCCACAGATGAAACTCCATTGTACATCTGAACAGTGTGTGTGTGCAGGGCTGGCACACAGCAGTGTCCTCTCACAGCCAGGCCTACTGCCAGAGACCTGCAGGACCAGCAGAGCAGGGTCTGGACTGTGCCCCTGTGCACTGGACACCCCTCAGAAGGTGCCTCTGGTCAATCACCATCGACTGACCCTTCACAACCACCATTTCCAGCACTGACCTCTCACCCCAGCTCAGAGTTCTTTGCCCCTCCATGCAATTACACTGAATGAGTAGATCAGAGGTTCATGTTTGCCTTGTACAGATGAGATGTGAGCATGCACATCATGTACATGAGTTGACATGAACTTGAGTCAGCAAAAACACCATCAGCTATTTCTTGTGGTTCCATGAAGGCCTGTGTGACAGACAGTTTGTTGAGGTGACATCATGTTGGGACTAGCATCCCATAAGGAACCATCAGAAAGCAGCACTGGGATGTGTTTCCGTGAACGAATTTCCCAATCAGAACCTGCAAAGAACACTGTCCTTGCAGCGCAGACACTCTGGAGCCTGCAGAATTAGTTGAGTCTTGTTTTAACATCTGCTCAAGACTGTTACATCAAGTGTCCTTTAGCTGAACTTTGCTCCTTATACGCTCCTTATAATGCTAAAATACACATCCATAGGATGGGAGCCCCAGGCTCAGCCTGGGACCCTTCCTCAACAACCAAGCATGGTGATAAAATGATTACGTAACCAACATACCAATGTGTAAAGATTTGGCTCTTTAGGACTGCTGGGAGGGTCTGAATGTAGGGATAAGATTTTGGATATAATAGATCTGGAGGCTGGTGAAGGAAAGAATTGGAGACACTGGTTACAGGTGGTGAGGGCCATGTGGAGGTGGCTCTGATGCCATGTCAGCTCCTGATGTTTGTTCATCACCAGAATGGCTGAGCCCTGACCCCTGGGACCTGGTAGATCTTTCTCAAATGTTTTTCAAGGCTTTGCCTATGGACAGTGTGTTTTGTATTTTGGGTGTGGGTTTTATGTGAACTGCTGTTGCTTTACCTGCAAGGCTCTGGTTTTCTGTGGAGTTGGAAATGCCTGTGAGTTCCTCACCACTCATCCAGGTTCTTTCATACACCTGGCAATGGTCACCAATCACCTCAATGTCCCAGTCCCAAACTTGCTTGAATCCTCTATTTGGATCCATACCCATCACTCCAGGAGGTTCATGCATCCACCAGGCTCATGGATGATTCCTGAAGTCCATCCAAGTGTGGGCAGTGTAAGAGAGGAGCAGAGCAGGGTCAGCTCATGGGCCATGGCTGAGCACAAACACCCCAGCAGCAACCATTCCCCATCTCCCAGGCACAGCCATGCCCACAGCATGCAAATGTCACTGCCATACATGAGTAGCCCAAGAGAGGCCTTTCTTCCTTCCATATTCCCAGGAAAATCTTCCTCCTGTTCCTCCTCCACCTGTAGACATCAACTGCTTTCCATTTCTGGGCTCAGACATGGCTGGAAGGATTCACTGAAGCCATCAGCCATCTCATTGCTTCTCCCTGACATGCCCTGACCCTCTCCCACACCTACACATGGCCAATCATGGCTGCTCAGGGCCTCCCACTCTTCAGAAGAGGCCTTGAGCTTCTTGGTTCTTCATGGTGATAATAATAAACTTCTTTGCTCTCTCCAGAGTTCATGGTGAGCTTTCTTGTCCATAACAGCCCCCTATGGCCATGTCTTACTTAATGGTTGTGGTTTTATGATCATTTGTGCAGAAAGGGCAGTCACAGGACAGCACCCATTATGTCAAAACTGATGCCGAGTGAAATGCTGTAAAGACCTGGTGAGTTACCCCTGTGTCTAGATAAGTTACGCAAACATTTGAAGGACTTCTCATGCCTTTTAACCTGATTATCCTCAGAAGGCCACCAGCCTTGCATCTCAGGAAATGGGATGCCAGAGTTCAAGGGCAGGATGGTTTGGGCTCTGTCCTGGGATCTGGAAACTGAAACATGCTCCCATCTCCCAACCCCCTGCCCTCCTCAGTGAGGGTGTGAGACATTCTGCCAGCGAGGGCTGAACTCACAGTCATGGCCAGTATCTTATGCCCAACTGCAGCCAATGGTGTCCTGCCAGCTCAGGACTGGAGCTTCCATTGCTGGAGGTATTTAAAACATGTGGAGATGTGGCACTTTTGGATATGGTTTAGTGGTGAGCTTGACAGTGTTTGATTTATGGTTGGACTCTATGTTCTTAAGGGTCTTTTCCAGCCTAAATGATTCTACAGTTCTATGATTTGGGTTGAAACCATTTCAATTCCATCACCTCCAGCTTCCCTCAGAGGCTGCTGTTGTGTGGCACAACTGTCCTGGCTCTCCAGGCAGGTTGGGCACTGGTTTGGTGCCTGCATTGGCAGTTTTCCCCTTCCTGGAGTAAAAGGCTGTTGAGGAGAGACAGTTGTAGAGATTTGGGACACAGGGGTTTGGAGCAATCCTTTCAAAATCTGAGCAGGCTGAGCTTTGGTACAAAGGCACAAAGGACGCCAGAATCTTTATGTGGTGTGCACTGACACACATTGTCACCTGCATTTCCAGTCTCTGCAGTCCCAGCTGTGCAGCAGAGTCTGGAGTTCTGAGCTCCCTTCATCTGCCCTGTGTGACACCTGTAAAATGGAACTACCCCAGTCAAATGGCTGGTTTTGATTCTCCTCACAGCCTAAAGCACCACGTGGGTCAGGAGACAAGTCACCCATCGAGGACTCATATGCTCTGCCCTTAAAGTTCAGGTGTTCCCGGGAATCTCGGCAGACGTGTCACGCTGATATCTGGGTTCAAGGAGCTGGTCAAGAGCCTCGTGTCCATTTCTGTAATGGTGGCTTTGCTGTCTGGCTGATGTGCAGACTCTGTACATGGATGCTGACACCTCTTGAACAACCTGCCCTGAAAGGGTTAGCAATATGGGCAGTTCTTTCTGCAAGGGAATTAGGACAGCAAAAAAGACCCTGGTTTGGGGCAAAGGAAAAGCGATGCAAAAGTTGTGGTCAGGGCTCTATAGGGCACTTGTAAAGCAGCCCTGCACCTCATGTGAATTATTCTTGTGGTCAGGGAGCACCTGAGAGCTTTGTCTAAACTGAAAACATGAAGGGGATGAAAAAACAGCATCATTCAGGCTGAATGTGATGACAGGAAATGTCTTGACCAACCTCCCGCTCAAAGCAGGGTCAGACCAGATTACTCAGGGCTTGATCCAAACACATCTTGGTCACTTTCTGGGACAGAGTGAGTGCGCACTCCTGGGAAACAGCTTCCAGTGCTTGACTGTCCTCAGGAATGGAAAGTTTCTCCCTTTCTACAGCACCTTTCCAAGCCGAAACATCTAGATGGCTTTTTACTCATCTACTTACACACTGACACAGACCATAATATACTGCCTTGGGCACAAGAATATTGAGGGGGATGATGCTGAATGCCTTGCTGACTTCCAGGTAACAGATCACCAGTGTTCTCCCCACGTCCACAGCCCTGTCCTTTCCTCACAGAAACAAAGAGGATGGACAGGCACAACCTGCCCTGGGTAAACCCCGTCACCTTCTCTTCCAGACACCCAGAAATGGGGTCCCAGTGGACATGTTCTGGGGCACAGCCCTTAGTTCCCCTGCTCACCCATTGGCCATTTTGAAAAGTGCACACACTGTGTGAGAGCTGCCAGTGGTCAGGGAGTCCCCCCAGTCTCCATGAGCTTTCCAAGATGGTGCAGAGTGGCCTCCCTGTGACATCGTCCTGCTGTCTCAGCTCCTGGGATGCTGCCCCTGCTGTCCCATAGACTGGAAAGGGTTGTGTTAGTTTCAGTGACCCCTGACTTGATCCCCATCCACTGCTGGTTGTTCTCCACATTCCTGTCTCCAGTCACACAGTCCTGGGACACATTGCAAGTGAAGATGGAGGACAAGAGGACACAGGGATTATCCCCTCTTTCCCTTATTAAATTCATCAATGGCCACGCAGTGTCTTTGTTTCTCCTTTAACTGTTCCTGCAGTAGTAACAGCTCATTATGGGTCCTTGAATTGCCTTACAGGTCCAGACTGAGTTCTGATCTGGGCTGTTCTGTGCTTGGAGGCTGCTGTCCTTGCAGACCAGATGAGCTCACTTCTGCCACCCTGCCTGGCAGTTCATTCCATCCGTGTCACAGTTCTGTCTGCAGCACTGACAGCTCCAGCTCCCCAGTCAGGTCCCTGGCTGAGGACATTGCCTCACATCTGGGCTGGACCACCCCAGCTGTGGCACCAGCCCAGCTCTGACCTGCCACACGAAACCTGGTACCAAGTGTCCAAGAGCCCATGTGTGCAAAGGCTTTGCCTCAGAGCACGGACATGACATGGCCAAAGACTGATGAATGTCTCTCTAGACCTAGGATATAAAACCAGAATAAAATGTCTTAACTCATTCAACTGAAGATATTCCTCCTCTAGCTTTGAGGAATTAGATACTTTGCTGTGAGATTCCTGGTGTCCTGTATAATGATGGAACAAGAAAATATGATTCTCATAGTGATTTTTTTTTAAAAAAAACTGAATATACAGTGCTAGAAATAAGTGTCTCTGAAGAGGAGAGAGAATCAACATCACTGATTACTTCAACTTTGAAGTTGTGCCCCTGGAGCCCCAGGGACATGTGGAGGGAGCCCAGAGGGGACAGAGAAAGGGACATGAGGGGCTGCTCCTGTGCTGCTGAGCTGGGCTGGGCTCCTGGGACAGAGGGAGCTCCTGGCAAGCGGCAGCGCTGCAGAGAGACAGCTCTGCCCAGGAGCAGCTCCTCTGCACAGCGCAGCAGGGCTGAGGGCTCTGCCTGGGGATCTCAGGGAGACGAGCAAGGCAGAGAGAGATTAAAGGTGGTCAGGATTGGGAGGATGAGTGAGAGCTCACTGGAGGAGAAACCTTTGCAGCCCTTGCCATGGTAAGTCTCTGGGTGCAGGGCAATGCAGCTGTAGCTCCTGGAGGCATCTCCTAAAATTGGCACAGGCACAACTGGTGGGATCTGTAAGGAGGGGGCTCTTGTCAGGCAGTGTTGAACAGCTGTGAAGCCGGGTGAGCAGCTACGGGTGCCCAGGGCTGTCCTGCAGAGCAGGGTCCCTGCACCCCAGGGCTGTGCCGGGGCAGGGACTCTGCTGCCTGCCAGGGTCAGTGCTCAGCCTGCCTGGGGAGATAACAACAATACTGAGGAGAGAAAATGTGGGTGAAAGGAGCAAACCCTATAGAGCAGGAAATGTTTTTCTGCTGTGGTGCTGTGTAGGTCAGGGCTGTTCACAGATCCAGATCAACCCCAGCATTTTTCCAAGGGGATGACTCAAGGACAAGATCAATGCAAGGATTACCAGACAGATAAGGACTGGCCCCTGCCCACCCAATCACACAGGGTCAGGCTGACTGCTTCAAGAGCCCCTGGGCAGAGACCCTGCTCTTCATTGCACACTCATCAAGCACTGACGAGGGGTCCAGCCAGGACGTTCTCCTGGAAAGAGAAAAAAATGGGTCTCTTTGTGGGAGGGTCTGTGAGAAATGACAGAGAAGTCTCATCTAAACTATCACTGTCTTTTCCTCCTTGCACACGTCCTCATGCCCACAGGTACCTAATGTCCAACAGCAGCTCCATCACCCAGTTCCTCCTCCTGGCGTTCACAGACACACAGGAGCTGCAGCTCTTGCACTTCTGGCTCTTCCTGGGCATCTACCTGGCTGCCCTCCTGGGCAACGGCCTCATCATCACCACCATAGCCTGGGACCAGCACCTCCACACCCCCATGTACTTCTTCCTGCTCAACCTCTCTCTCCTCGACCTGGGGTCCATCACCGCCGTTCTCCCCAAATCCATGGACAATTCCCTCCGGGACTCCAGCACAATTTCATACACAGGATGTGCTGCACAACTCTTTTTTTATTTTTTCTGTGCTTCAGCAGAATATTTTCTTCTCACCATCATGTCCTACGACCGCTACGTTGCCATCTGCAAACCCCTGCACTACGGGAGCCTCCTGGGCAGCAGAGCTTGTGTCCACATGGCAGCAGCTGCCTGGGCCACTGGGTTTCTCAATGCTCTGCTGCACACGGCCAATACATTTTCACTGCCACTGTGCAAGGGCAATGCCCTGGGCCAGTTCTTCTGTGAAATCCCCCAGATCCTCAAGCTCTCCTGCTCACACTCCAATCTCAGGGAACTTGGGCTGCTTTTGGTTAGTGCCTGTTTATTTTCTATGTGTTTCATTTTCGTTGTACTGTCCTATGTGCAGATCTTGAGGGCCGTGCTGAGGATCCCCTCTGAGCAGGGACGGCACAAAGCCTTTTCCACCTGCCTCCCTCACCTGGTCGTGGTCTCCCTGTTTCTCAGCACTGGCATGTTTGCCTACCTGAAGCCCCCATCGATCTCCTCCCCATCCCTGGATCTGGTGGTGTCTGTTCTGTACTCGGTTGTGCCTCCAGCAGTGAACCCCCTCATCTACAGCATGAGGAACCAGGAGCTCAAGGATGCCCTGTGGAAACTGATGACTGGATTTCTTCTGAACCTATAAACTGTCTCTGTCGTCTTCTACATAAGAAGACATTCTCATTGCAGGTTCATCCTGTGTGCAGTATTGTTTGTCTCTAGTTGTGATTTTTTTTTTTAATGATAATATTTTTATTCCCTTTGTAATTCACTGCCTGCTTTTCACTTCTCAGTGAGTGGCTGTGTCAATGTGGAATCGTGTTCTCTGTGTTTAAGCAAAATAAAGGGTCCTTCACCAGTATTTTTACTGACATTCTTTTTCCAAGACCTTTCTGGAGCTGCAGTGATAGTTCCCATGTGCATGGGTGGAAGGGAAAAGAGTCCAGCATGGCAGCCCTGCCAGGGAGCACCAGCGCTTGGTCTTCCAGAGCTGTTCTGGTTCCACTCCCCCACTCTCCTTCTCATCCCTTGTGTTGGTGCAAGGCCTGAGTGCTCTGGCAGCTTGGTCCCCGTCCTGCTGTGTGTCAGTGCTGTGAGCGCAGGCAGGGACAGGCAATGGCACTGCTGTGACAGAGCTGACCTCGGTAAAAGTACTTGTATAAAGAACAGTCATCTTCTTAGGGCAGTGTCAGAAGACTTAAATCTTCCTGAAATTTCTGTCAAGAACATGCCTGCAAAAGTGGCTCACAGATGAAACACCAGTGTACAGCTGAGCAGTGTGTGTGTGCAGGGCTGGCACAGCAGTGTCCTCTCACAGCCAGGCCTCCTGCCAGAGACCTGCAGGACCAGCAGAGCAGGGGCTGGGCTGTGCCCCTGTGCACTGGACACCCCACAGAAGGAGCCTCAGGTCAATCATCATGGACTGGGCCCTCACAACCACCGTTTCCAGCACTGGCCTCTCACCCACAGAGGTTGTTCCTCCCTCCACAGAGGGACACTGAATGAGTAGTTCAGCAGTCTGTGTTTGCTTTGTACAGATGTCGAGGTTTTGATCGTGGGGTGACAACCGTGGCAAATGTAGTGTTAGTCCCCTCTCCTCCCCCTTCCTTCTTCAGCCCCCTCCTCTTCCCCCTTCCCACTAAGGACAGGTGATCAGGAGAGAAATGAGGACAGAGAGAAACTAGTTAGAAAAAATAAACATGTTTTACTAATGCTACTAATAAAAATAGAGAAAACAATACAAAATATACAAAACCAATCTTTAAAGTCCCAGCAATTGCTCAGGCAGATGAAGGGCTGGCAGCCGACGTCCTGGACTGGACTTCGCAGCTGACTGCAGCTGGATTCAGTCTGTCACTAGGCCTCAGTTCGCAAGGATTACTAGCAAGGTCCTCTCCTAATGTCGACCATAAGCAAAAGGGATGAGATCCCCGTGATTTCCCACTTTTATATGAAGTATTCACGTGAATGGGATGTTATACTCCGTTGGTCAGTTTCTGGTCACTTGTTTCACAGAATCACAGAATGTCAGGGGTTGAAGGGACCTGGTAAGCTCATCCAGTGCAATCCCCCCATGGAGCAGGAACACCCAGATGAGGTTACACAGGAAGGTGTCCAGGCGGGTTTGAATATCTGCAGAGAAGGAAACTCCAAAAATACCCTGGGCAGCCTGGGCCAGGCTCTGCCACCCTCACCATGAAGAAGTTTCTTCTCAAATTTAAGTGGAACCTCTTGTGTTCCAGTTTGTAACCATTACCACTTGTCCTGTCATTGGTTGTCACCAAGGAGAGCCAGGCTCCATCCTTGTGACACTCACCCTTTATATATTTGTAAACATTAATGAGATCACCCCTCAGTCTCCTCTTCTCCAGCTCCAGAGCCCCAGCTCCCTCAGCCTTTCCTCACACGGGAGATGCTCCACTCCCTCCAGCATCTTGGTGGCTGCGCTGGACTCTCTCCAGCAGTTCCCTGTCCTTCTGGAACTGAGGGGCCCAGAACTGGACACAATATTCCAGGTGTGGTCTCCCCAGGGCAGAGCAGAGGGGCAGGAGAACCTCTCTGACCCACTGACCCCCCCCCTTCTAACCCACCCTAGGTACCATTGGCCTTCCTGGTCACAAGGGCCCAGTGCTGGCTCATGGTCACCCTGCTGTCCACCAGGACCTCCTGGTCCCTTTTCCCTACACTGTTCTCTAATAGGTCATTCCCCAACTTACACTGGAACCTGGGGTTGTTCCTGCCCAGATTCAAGACTCTACACTTGCCCTTGTTATATTCCATTAGATTTTTCCCTGCCCAACTCTCCAGCCTGTCCAGGTCTCTGATGGCAGCACAGCTTCCAGTGTCACCACTCCTCCCAGCTTGGTGTCACCAGCAAACTTGCTCATAGTGCACTCTATTCCCTCAGTTTCTCGTTGCTCCTCTCGCAAGATGTACATCCGTCCTTATCAGTGACCTCACATTCCATTGCTATGTTAACCAGAACATGTAACTGATTTTCCAGGAAAATGCAGCTAATATGAAGCTTTAGCTGACAGGCAAATTCACTAAAAGAGAAACTTGTTTTAAACAAAACCAGGACAACAGATGAGAAGTGAGCATGTACATGAGGTGACATGAACACAAGTGAGCACAAACATCACCAGCTATTCCTTGCCTGTGGTACAGACAAGGTCTTGAGTTCACTTCTTGTTGGGAGGAACATCCCATAGGAAATCACCCGAATGCAACAGTTATACTTCCTTGAACTGAGGTCCCTGTGTCCATTCCTCATGACATGGGACATGGGTGACACACCAGAGGCCTGAGGTGCCTCCTGTCCTTTGGGAGTGGCAACAGGAGTTCAGTGCCGCTGTGTGTAAAAGGGACTGACTCTGTCTCTGAACATCCCTGGGTGCATAAGAAGGCAAGTATTGGGAGAATTGCACATTGGTCAGCCTGCCTCTGTCCCTGGGAAGGGGGTTGAACACATCCTACCGTAGAGTGGGATTTCAGCTCTTTTTAAGGTGAGGAAAAGGTGGGTTGAGGCCTTGAACAACCTCCCCTGGTTCACCCGGCCTTGAGCAAGAGAGTGAGACAACATCAGTGAGACAAGGGCTCACTTCAAGCAAGGCAAAGAGTCGGGATGTGTATCTACAGCCTGTGAGGAAAGAGGGGCAGGTGCAGGACTGTGTAGGGCATGCTTCAATCTTGGTCATAATCCAGTCAGAAGCGTGTGGCTGTGAAGGGGCAGTGAGGTCAGTTCTGTCTCTGGAGGTGACAGCCCAGCAGCCGGGACATGGCTGGGAAAGAACCTCTGCCGACGTACCCACAGGCCCTACCCAGGAAGAGGTCTTAGAGATGGGTTGTCATGTCCATCCCACCTGAGAACATGACGGGAGAGCAGCAGGGAGATGGTCGTGTCTGTCAGAGAAGCTGAAAGGCCAGTAGCAGTCATTTGATTTAGAAGGTCATGGTGAGGTCAGGTAAAAGACCACCAGAAGCCTAACGGGTTGGGTTCCCTGCATGAAGGGCAGATTCTGAGGTGGCTGAGTATTCCTTTGTAGTGGGAAAAAGCAGAGGAGAGAAAAAAATATCACAAAGTGCAGCTTGGAAGGTGAGGACTGGATATCAGGAGGCCGAAAAGTCACGGTAAAGGCAGTGCTGTGATGCGAGAGGTCACCCAGAGGGAGCTGGATCAGCCCATGGTTTGTGTTCCAAAGAGCAGCCAGTGAGGGTGCAGACACAGCAGTGAAGGTGCAGAAATGCTGGGGTGAGAGCAGGTGGGGAAGCGAGATGGGTGTCTGCAGTCTGCAGGGAAAGAGGGGCAGGGGTAGGACCGTGTAGAACAGCCTGTGGTGGAGATGGCAAAGGGCGCTGGCAAGGCTGGAAGGCACCCACAGTACCCAGGTCTCTGTCCCCTTGTCCATGGCAGTTGTCTCTGCCACTGAGGCCCAGGAGAAGCCATGTTGTCCTCATGGCACTGGGGCCTCGGTGCCTCCTTGCAGCCCCGTGGGGAAGCTGGAAGTTGTTGTCCACGTGTTGTCCTTCCCTGGGCCTTGCACACCCACATCCCACGGTCCCAGGAAGAGCCCTGAGCCGTCTGTGAGGGACAGGATCCCCCTTCCCATTGCCTGCAGGTCATGATTTCTCCTTTCTGCTTCAGAAAGCAAACAAAGGGGTTTCTCAGCATCAGAGCTGAAGAAAAGACTCAAAGTAGACCTCATGGTGGCTACAGCTTCCTCACAAGGGAAGAAGAAAGGGAAGGTACTGATCTCTTCTCTCTGGTGACCAATGACAGAACAGAGGGGAATGGCAGAAGATGTGCCAGGGGAGGTTCCGGTTGGACATGAGGAAAAGGTTCTTCACCCAGAGGTGCTGGACACTGAACAGGCTCCCAGGGAGGTGTCACGGCCCCAACCTGACAGTGTTCAAGAAGAGACTGGACAACGTCCTCAGACACACGGGGTGACCTGTGGGGTGTCCTGTGCAGGGACAGGAGTTGGATTCGATGGTCCTTGTGGGTCCCTTCCAACTCAGGACATTCTACAATTCTGTGAAATACTAGGTCAAAAGTCCATGTTTTCATTGTACAGATGAGTTGTAACCATACACATCATGTGCACATCCAATGTGTGCATGTGGTGAGATGAACCCAAGGGAGCACAAATGCTGTCAGCTATTCCTTGGGGTGCCATAAAGGTCAGTGGGACAGAGACGGTGTTCAGCGGTCTCTTCCAACCTGCGGTATTGTAGGATTCCATGAATCTTTTCCTTGGACAGCTCTATCAAGAGAGATATAAAATGCCCCAGAGTAAATACAGCAGCTCCTCTGAGGAACGTTTCTCCACTCAAACCCTTGATAGGAAATCTATTGGATACATTTGATGAAAGCAGCTTAGTTTGATCTGCTCACACACTGGACCACAAGAAGGGTGATGTCTGGGTACGATGCCATGTGGTCACTTGTGTCTCAGGAGCTCATAGTCCAGTAGGAAGCCAATGGTTGTGGAGGGGACTGTGAGGTCACTTCTGCCTCTGCAAGGCATAGGCCAACAGCAGGAACATGGCTGGGAAAGGACTGTGAGGTCACACGTAAGAGACGAGCAATCGGGCCCAGTCAGCATGGGGGTGTGAAAGGCAGGTCCTGCTTGACCACCCTGATCTCCTTCTATGACAAGGTGACCGGCTGAGCAGATGAGGGAAAGTCTGTCGTGGGGAGTGAATGCGCCACACAGGCTGTGGGTGTTGTGTCCTTAGACTGCAGTTAAAGCCTTTGACACCGTATCCCACAGCATCTCCTGGAGAAGCTGCAGCTCCTGGCCTGGATGGTGTATCTGCGATGGGTAAAGAACTGGTTGGAAGGCATTTTGTCCCTTGGAGCCATTTGTTCCCTTCCTGTTCACATGAGCATCCCATGAATGCATCACTGCTCTCCTCCAGTGTAGACAGGCACCAGGCCTTCTCGACCTGGACCTCTCACCAATGCCACTGGTTTCACCAGCACCCTCATCCTTGACTGTGGGATGTCCAGAACAGCCCTCCCAAGACAGTTTGACAAAGCCTTTTTTCTGCACCATCCTCACATCCCTGCTCAATCCCCTCATGTACAGTTCAAGGACCAGAAAGTTTGCATGTAAGTGGAGCATTGAGAAAAATGGTCAGGAAAGCTTTGAAGTGCACAGGGAGCCCATCAACATGTTGGCCTGCTGCTCTCTTCTGAACAGGCCCAGAGGACCTGGACAGGATTTGCTGTGTCCCAGAAACTCACCTGGAAGGTTGGGATATGGAGAAAAGGTTTGGTCTGGGAAGGGACAGACAGGTGCTGGTGGAACTGGCTGGTGTGACCGTGAGACGTCTCTCAAACACCTCAGAAAAGTCCTGGCTCTCAGGGAGGTTGCATGGTCCTTTGAGAAAGAAAATATCAAAAATGACTTGTCATAGAATCAGAGAATAATTGTAGTTGGAAGAGACCCTTAAGATCATCATTCCAAACATAACCTAAATCTGGCACTAAAACATGTCCCTCAGAGCATCATCTATCTGTCTTTTAAACACCTTCAGTGATGATGACTTCACAACCTCACTGAGCAGTCTGTTCCGTTGCTTCTAAACCCTTTCCCCTCAGAATTTTTTCTTAATATCCAATCTAAATCTTCCTGTGTGCAACTGGAGGCTATTTCCTCTTGTTCTATCACTTGCTACTTTGGAGAAGAGACCAACACCCACCATGATAAAACCTCCTTTCGGGCAGTTGTGGACAGCGACAAGGTCTCCCCTCAGCCTCCTTTCGTCAAGGCCGAACAGCCCCAGCTCCCTCAACCTCTCCTCATAAGTCTGGTGCTCCAGACCCTTCACCAGCCTTGTCACCCTCCTCTGAACTCTCTCTAGCACCTCAATGTCTTCCTTGCCATGAGGGGCCTAAAACTGACCCCAGGATTGAAGGTGCAGCCTCACCAGTGCCCAGTACAAAGGGATGATCACTTCTTTAGTCCTGCTAAAGCTCGGATTGGATCAAGGCTTGAACACCTTGGTGTGACCCAGTTTCTGACAGGTTGGACTGCAGACTCCTGAGGTCCCTTCAACCTCAGTTCTCTTATGATCCCATGGTGATGTTGGGCTCTGTTTCTAACTGGAGCAGAGCAGACGATGATGGGGCAAGATCCACCTGTGCTGTAGGTGACCATCAAACCAACATCTCAGCCAGTGAACCAGCCAACACCTCAGTGTGACTCGCTCTGGGCAAAGTGTGAGGAGTCCTAGGCAGGGAAGGTTCAGAGAGCATGGGGCGCTATGTAAGACACAAAATGATCTTGGCTTCTTGCTTGTAAGCTCATTGTATGTCAGCTAATGTCAATGAAATTTAAAATAAGAAGAACTGAAGACAAAGATCCAAAGCAAAGGAAGATGTCAACACACTTCTTATTTATTTATTTATTTATTTATTTATTTATTTATTTATTCATTCATTCATTCATTCATTCATTCATTCACTCATTCATTTAAGAGCCTTTCTAGGAGAGTTACTTTTCTTTGAAAGAGTTTTCCAGAACTGGGCATGGATTTAGAACACAAATGTCTTCAGCTCCAGGCACACAAACACCTGGTGCCAGTGTAGGTGCCCTGGGAACCCCTGCCCAGGCTCCATCTGCATTGAAAGGTGCTCTGGTCTCCCCAGGTCCTGTGTGATAGATGGAGATCCCAGGCCAGCACCTCAGGTACACTGGGGCCCCTAAAATGGCACTGGCTGTTTATAGTGAGACAGCTGATGACTGATGTTTGTCTGGAAGTGTAATAAGGGTAGGAGAAGAAATATTGGCCTTCCCCTGTACTTCTATTACCAACACTCTATTATTTCATCTCCCTCGTCATTCAGGAGTTCCCTCCTCTCCTGATTCAATGTCCCTGTCAAAGGACAACTTTCCAGCAGACTGTCTGGACATTTGCCCTTCCCAGTGCTCTCAGGTTTCTCCTCCACTTGCTCTTTTGTCATTCAGTGGCCTCTCAACTGTCTGGTTCCTGCTTTGAGCTTCAGGGAGTTATAAACTTAACTCAGTGGTCTGATTACCATGGTAATCAAGACATTACTTGTATTTATATCTATCCTCTCCTATCTCTCTGTCTAAACCAGTTCTTGTGTGGATGTCCCTTGTGGATGGTGGACCTCACCAGATCCAGCTTACACACACAGCTGAGGAAAGTGTTTTACTGTTTATTAAACTGTGCAGTGTTTACACAGGAGAGCAGGTGGAGCTGGTGCACAGGAGCTGCAGCATCTCCTGCAGAGCTCAGTGGAGAAGTCTGATGTGAGGAGAAGCGATGCAATCTCTGGTGGCCAATGAGGGAACCGGCAGACTGGGGACAGGGGGTGAGGAGCAAGGTTGTCCATACAGTGTCCAGCCTCAAGGGACTGTTCTCCTGCCTGTCCAGATGTCTTCAGGAGACCCTCTGGATCAATGTCCAGTGTAGAATGCTGCTGTCACTTTTTCTATAAACTGAAAAATGACAGAAAATACCCTGGAAAGAAAATACCCTCCTTTATGAAATCTTCTTTGAAAT
This sequence comes from Patagioenas fasciata, assembly GCF_037038585.1. Lineage (NCBI taxonomy): Eukaryota > Metazoa > Chordata > Aves > Columbiformes > Columbidae > Patagioenas > Patagioenas fasciata. The sequence continues at coordinate 2,901,206 of NC_092528.1, forward strand.
CTTCATCAGCAAGTGTCCCATTGAAACCTCTCCAGTTAGTTCTACAAGTCTAGAAGATTTGAATGAAATTACCGAAAGAAACACAGCTCGTTAGGGCTTTCTGTCTTTTAATGAGCCCCATGGTGTATTTGGTGGTGAGTCCATGAACCTCAGATACCAAGCACAGACTGAAGAATCTGCTCAAGAAGTCCAAGTCAGAGAAAACTCCAAAGTACATTGAAGCATTAATGGGCCCCACTGAGGGCTGTTACTGACAAAGCCTCCCCGGGACTCGTTAGAGCAGATAATTGGAGGCTGTGATTGCATCAGGCAAAGGCAAAGTGCAGCAGCTCTGATGCTGAGAAAACCCTTGGTTTGTTTGATGAAGGACAATGGCCAAGCCTTGAGCCCCTGCCCCTAGGAAGGGAGATCCTGTCCCTCACGTGTGGCTCAGGGCTCTTGGTGGGGATGTGGGGAGTGCAATGCCCAGTGCAGGACAATGGTGTGACACCTTCTGGCCTCCATGGGGAGTGCAAGGAGGCAATGGGTGCCATGGCCGTGACAACCATGTGTCTCCTCTTAGGCCTCGCTGTCAGGGACATCAGTCACAGCCAAGGGGACAGAGACCTTGGCTCTTTCAGGGACATCAGCCATAGCCAAGGGAACAAAGACCTTGGCTCTTGCAGGGACATCCAGCCTTGCCAATGCCCTTGGCCATGTACACCACAGTCCATCCTACACTGTCCCAGGCCTGTGGCTGTTTCCCCACAGGCTGCAGACATCCCAGGCGCTTCCCAACCTTGTTCTCACCCCAGTGTGTCCCCACCTGTGCTGCTGTCTCTCCGTCCTCACCAGCTGTTCCTGGAAACACAAAGCCATGACTGATCCAGAGTCCTTCTGAATGACCACAGCACTGTGCTCAGAATGACATTTCTTTATCCTGAGCTCCACTCTGGGCTTCCAGAGCTGCATTTTCTGATGGTTTTCCTTTCTCATGCTGTTTTCCTCTACCATCTTGTAAAGAGATTTTCAAGATTTCTGAAGCTACTACTGCCCTTTCTTGTCATGGTTTTACCACAGCCACCAACCAAGACCATGAGAGCTGCTCATATCATGCTCCCAGTCCCCAAGTGGGATAAGGGAGAGAACTGAAAGGGAAGGGGAAACTTGTGGGTTTAGAAAAAATATAATAAGACAATGAAAATAATACATTGCTGCTACTAATATGCTTATACTAAAATACACATAAAGTATGTGTATGACACTCAGTGCAATCTCTCACATAACTCCAGTTGTGCTGAAAAGGCAGCCCAAAAGAAGAGAGCACCCTGGTCCTGAACAGCTGATCCCAGCAAGAGAAAGTAAAAGTGCAAAAGGCAGAGAGGCCCAAGGGCCAATTGAAAAACAACGAAACATCATAAAACTGAACTAACACTGAACTCCCAATAGAATGGAACGTCTGAACAGAGCTAAGCAAAGGAGCTGGAAAATTGAAATTAACTGGTTGGAAAAGGCATTTGCAGCTTTATACCGAGCATGACACTAATGGTAGAAAATAGCTCGTTGATTGTCCTTGATGTCAATCAAGGTTCTGTCTTGTCTGTGTCCCCTCCTGCCAATTTGCACCTGCATCTGGATTCCAGAGAAGTCCTTGGTTTCACTGAAAATAGTCCACGTAAATTAAATAGAAATATATAAATTAAAATAAGAAAATCTACTCAGTGCAATCCCTCATGTAACTCCAGTCACACGGAACAATTAAATAGTCTGGACATCCATAAATCCATGGGCCCAGATGGGATGCATCTGCGGGTGCTGAGAGAGCTGGCTGAAGTCACTGTTGGACCACTCTCCATCATCTTTGCCAAGTCTTGGGAAACGGGAGAGGTGCCCGAGGATTGGAGGAAAGCAAATGTCACTGTAGTCTTCAAAAAGGGCAAGAAGGAGGACCCGAGTAACTCTAGACTGGTCAGCCTCACCTCCATCCCTGGGAAAGTAATGGAACAGCTTATCCTTGTTGCCATCTCAAGGCATATCAAGGATGAGAGGGTTATTAGGGGCAGTCAGCATGGCTTCACCAAGGGTAAGTCATGCTTGACCAACCTCATAGCCTTTTATGAGAATGTAACAAGGTGGATGGATGATGGCAGAGCGGTGGATGTGGTCTACCTTGACTTCAGCAAAGCCTTTGACACAGTCTCCCACAGCATCCTCACAGCTAAGTTGAGGAGGTGTGGTCTGGACAATAGAGTACTGAGGTGGGTGGCAAACTGGCTTAAGGAGAGAAGTCAGAGAGTGGTGGTCAATGGTGCGGCGTCCAGCTGGAGGCCAGTATCTAGTGGAGTGCCTCAGGAGTCAGTACTTGGGCCAATATTATTCAATATATTCAGTAACGATTTGGACGAGGGAATTGAGTGTACTGTGAGCAAGTTTGCTGATGACACCAAGCTGGGAGGAGTGGCTGACACTGGAAGCTGTGCTGCCATCCAGAGACCTGGACAGACTGGAGAGTTGGGCGGGGAATGACCTGATGAAATTTAACAAGGGAAAGTGTAGAGTCCTGCATCTGGGCAGGAACAACCCCAGGTTCCAGTATAGGTTGGAAAATTACATATTAGAGAGCAGTGTGTAGGGGAAAGGGTCCTGGGGGTCCTGGTGGACAACAGGATGACCATGAGCCAGCACTGTGCCCTTGTGGCCAGGAAGGCCAATGGCATCCTCAGGTGTATTACAAGGGGGGTGGTCAGTAGATCGAGAGAGGTCCTCCTTCCCCTCTACTCCATCCTGGTGAGACGCCATCTAGAATATTGTGTCCAGTTCTGGGCCCCTCAGTTCCAGAAGGACAGGGAACTGCTGGAGAGGGTCCAGCGTAGGGCAACAAAGATGATTAAAGGAGTGGAGCATCTCCCTTATGAAGAAAGGCTGAGGGAGCTGCGTCTCTTTAGTTTGGAGAAGAGGAGACTGAGGGGTGACCTTATTAATGCTTATAAATATATAAAGGGTGAGTGCCACAAGGATGGAACCAGGCTCTTCTCGGTGACAAACAATGATAGGACCAGGGGTAATGGGATCAAGCTGGAACACAAGAGGTTCCACTTAAATTTGAGAAAAAACTTCTTCTCGGTGAGGGTGGCAGAGCACTGGACCAGGCTGCCCAGGGGGGTTGTGGAGTCTCCTACTCTGGAGACATTCGAAGCCCGCCTGGACACCTTCCTGTGCGACCTCACCTAGGCGTTCCTGCTCCAGCAGGGGGATTGGACTGGATGAGCTTTTGAGGTCCCTTCCAATCCCAAACATACTGTGATACAGTGATACTGTGATGACCATGTTCCTGCTGCTGTCCCGTCATGTTCTCAGGTGGGATGGACATGACAACCCATCCCCAAGGCCTCTTCCTGGGTAGGGTCTGTGAGCACCTAGGCAGAGGTTCTTTCCCAGCCATGTCCCTGCTGCTGGGCTGTCACCTCCAGAGACAGAACTGACCTCACTGTCCCATTCACAGTCCCATGATGCTTACTGGTTTATGAGTTTCTGAGACTCAACTGACCTCATAATACCACACCCATCCATCCCCCTGCTTAGCACCCAGGACCTGACCAAGACTGAAGCATGTTCTACATAGTCCTACACCTGCCCCTCTTTCCCACAGGCTGCAGACACCCATCTTGCTTCCTCACCTTGTTCAAATTTGTCAAATATATTTCCTACTAACACTGTGAGAGAGAAGCACTCCTCACTGGAACTCCTGTGTTTCTGTATCTCCTCTTCTGCCCTTCCTTTTATTTTTTTTTTATTTTTTATTTTCTACCTTTTATTTTCTACCTTTCTCTCCAGAAACCTCTCCAAGGCAAAAATTCTGACAAATCACAGAATAACTCAGGTTTGCAGAGAGCCCTTGTCTCACTCATCTTGTCTCACTCTCCTGCTCACGGCAGGTGAACCACGTCAGGTTGCTCAAGGCCTCCACCCAGGTTTGCATCATCCTCAAAGGCACTGAAAGTTCACTCTGCTACATCATAGAAAGGGAGAATAAAGATGTTCAACAGTGTTGCCCAAGTGCTGGTCACTGAGAGATGACACCAGTAACTGGCTGCACGGAGGTCTTTGGACCACTGATGATATTTGGGCTTGATGGTTCAGCCAACGTCCCACCCAGCATCCACTTCTTGAGCCCCATCAGCACCACTCTGACCAGAAGGAGACCATGGCTGAGCCTTGCAAACACCCTGAACACAACATGCCTTTCTTTCCTCTGTCCATTTGGATTCAGCAATCCCTTCCTTGTCCTTCACATTCCTGGCAATGGCTGCAGGAGGACGTGTCCCATCCCCTTCCCAAGGAGGGAGGTAATGTGGCCAGCCTGCTATTCTCCCAGTTCCTATTCCTGCTCTTCTTGAAGATGGGTTTGAGGTCTGCATTTTTTAAGGACTCCAGAACCATTCCAGTTCCTACGGCACTTTTGAGAGCACAATCTGGAATCACAAGCAAGGGTGACAGAGCAGACAGGAGCACTTGCAATGATCCTGTCCAAGGCAGCTGAGATCAGTCTCACTGGGGCAGTGAGGTTTGTTCCTGGAGTCACAAACACGAATGTCAGGGTCTGACAGGCATCCATGTCTAAGCTGGCCTCATGGACCCCTTCTGCACCCAGGGATGCTCAGAGACAGAGTCTGTCACTTTTACACACACAGAGGCAGGAGTCACAGTGTCCCTGGGGCCTCCTGCTGCCACTCACAAAGGACAGGAAGCACCTCATCCCTTTGGTGTGTCACCCTGCTCTGCACCCATCTGAGATGTCCCCTGACAGGAAGAATGGACACAAGGGCTTCAGTTGAAGGAAGCACAGCTCAGTGCTGCATTCAGGCAGTTAACAATGGGATGTTACTTCGATCGTGATGTAACCTCAAGATCTTGTCTGAACCACAGGCCTTCATGGAACCCCAAAGAATAGTTGATGGTGTTTGTGTTCACTTGGGTTCATGTCACCTCACGTACATGGTATCCGTGCTCACATCTTATCTGTACAATACAATCTTGGACTGCTGACCTACTCATTCAGTGTCCCTCCACGGAGGGAAGAACAGCCTATGTGGGTGAGTCCTCAGTGCTGGAAATGGAGGTTGTAAGGGGGCCAGTCCATGATGATTGACTTGAAGCTCCTTCCATGGGGTGTCCAGGGCACAGGGACACAGCCCAGCCCCTGCTCTGCTGGTCCTGCAGGTCTCTGGCAGGAGGCCTGGCTGTGAGAGGACACTGCTGTGTGCCAGCCCTGCACACACACACTGATCAGCTGTACACTTGTGTTTCATCTGTGATCCACTTTCTTGGGCATGTTCTTGGGAGAAGCTTTGCAAGAAGACCTAAACCCTCAGGTCCTACCCATAGGAGATCACTTTTCTTTATAGAAGAACTGTTCCAGAGGTCAGCTCTGTCACAGCAGTGCCCATTGCCTGTCCCTGCTTGCACTCACAGCACTGACACACAGCAGGACGGGGACCAAGCTGCCAGAGCACTCAGGCCTTGCACCAACACAAGGGATGAGAAGGAGACTGTGGGAGTGGAACCAGAAAAGCACTGGTGCTCCCTGGCAGGGCTGCCATGCTGGACTCTTTTCCCTTCCACACATGCACATGGGAACTATCATTGCAGCTCCAGAGAGGACTTGGAGAAAGAATGTCAGTAAAAATATTGGTGAAGGACCCTTTATTTTGCTTAAACACAGACAACATAATTTCACATTGACACAGCCACTCACTGAGAAAAGAAAAGCAGGCAGTGAATTATAAATGGAATAAAAATATTATCATAAAAAAAAAATAAAACACAACTAGAGACAAAAAATACTGCACACAGGATAAACCTGCAATGAAAATGTCTTCTTATGTAGAAGAAGACAGAGACAGTTTATAGGTTCAGAAGAAATCCAGTCATCAGTTTCCTCAGGGCATCCTTGAGCTCCTGATTCCTCATGCTGTAGATGAGGGGGTTCACTGCTGGAGGCACCACCGAGTACAGAACAGACACCACCAGATCCAGGGATGGGGAGGAGATCGACAGGGGCTTCAGGTAGGCAAACATGGCAGTGCTGCCAAACAGGGAGACCACGGCCAGGTGAGGGAGGCAGGTGGAAAAGGCTTTGTGCTGTCCCTGCTCAGAGGGGATCCTCAGCACGGCCCTGAAGATCTGCACATAGGACAACACGATGAACACAAAACACATAAAAACTAAGCAGGCACTGACCACAAGAAGCCCAAGTTCCCTGAGGTAGATGCCCGAGCAGGAGAGCTTGAGGATCTGGGGGATTTCACAGAAGAAGTGGTCCAGGGCATTGCCCTTGCACAGTGGCAGTGAAAATGTATTGGCCGTGTGCAGCAGAGCATAGAGAAACCCAGTGGCCCAGGCAGCTGCTGCCATGTGGACACAAGCTCTGCTGCCCAGGAGGGTCCCGTAGTGCAGGGGTTTGCAGATGGCAAAGTAGCGGTCATAGGACATGATGGTGAGAAGAGAATATTCTGCAGCAAATAAGAAACAAAAAAAGAAGACCTGTGCAGCACATCCTGCATAGGAAATGACCTTGGTATCCCACAGAGAGTTGTTCATGGATTTGGGGACAGTGATGGAGATGCAGCCCAGGTCAAGGAAGGCGAGGTTGAGCAGGAAGAAGTACATAGGGGTGTGGAGGTGCTGGTCCCGGGCTATGGTGGTGATGATGAGGCCGTTGCCCAGGAGGGCAGCCAGGTAGATGCCCAGGAAGAGCCAGAAGTGCAAGAGCTGCAGCTCCCATGTGTCTGCGAACGGCAGGAGGAGGAACTGGGTGATGGAGCTGCTGTTGGACATTTGCTGCCTGTGGGCATGAGGACCTGTGCAAGGAGCAAAAGACTGTGACAAGTTAGGGGAGACTTCTCTGAAGAAAATAAATGGGCTGTTTCTCATCGAAAAACCCCTCCACAATGGAGGGATGTTTCTGCTCATTCCTTTCTACCAAGTGAGAAAAACAGTTCATCACAGTTTAAAATGCAGTTGGGCATGCAGTTTCCATGAACACAGCTCTGGGACAAAACCGCCTGAGTTGATGTCAGAACAAAAACTGACCCACACTCCCACCCCAACCCCACAGAGCAAGAGCACCAGGGACACGTGGAGAAACAGGGAAGGACACTGCAGTGCTACCAGAAAATAGAGCAAGGACAGAAAGGCAGACGAGCAGGCTGTGGAACCTTCTCCTTACCCGGCTGTGCTGCTGCCACTCACTTAATGACACTGTAGAGCAAGTACTTTTAGCACCTTTTTTGTGTACCACGTTCCAGGAACCCTTCACCTGGAGGTCCAGCTGCTGAGGTGGAGACTCGTGACCTGGACCCCATGGCTTTGGGGCAGAGGGTCTGCTGGGGAGGAGAGGAGACCAGGGGGTTGAACTGGGAATCATTTGCACTGCACGAGATGGCACGGAGGGTCCTGAATCCCTTCCCCAGCATTTCTGGTCCATCTCCCTCTCCCTGCCCGTGTCTGTGCTGCCTGCAGCTGTGTCTCTGTCCCTGGGTCTGCTCCCTGTCAGTGCCACAGAGCCCGTCTCACGTGCTGTGTGCTCAGCTCTGCCCTGCTCACACCTCCTGGCACTGCCCAGGGGCAGCTCTGTGTGTGCAGGGGCTCAGGAGCAGCTCAGACAAGTCCTAACAAGAACTGGGGTCTCAGTGTCTTCTCCAAACCAAAGAAATAAATCCCCATCTCCCAATGCACACCCAGACAAGTCCTAACAAGAACTGGGGTCTCAGTGTCTTCTCCAAACCAAAGAAATAAATCCCCATCTCCCAATGCACACCCAGACAAGTCCTAACAAGAACTGGGGTCTCAGTGTCTTCTCCAAATCAAAGAAATAAATCCCCATCTCCCAATGCACACCCAGACAACCAAGAGTGGAAAACTGAAAGCACAGACTTCTTCCCTTGCAGCTGTTGCTGTGTTGATGTCGTTGTTCAGAAGGACCCTCTGCCATGTCTGTGGGGTTGATCTGGAGCTCTGAGCAGCCCTGACCCACACAGCACCCTTCCACCCCACAAGCTCCCTGCCTGCCCTGCCGGGTGTTGCTCCTTCCACCCACAGCTGCTGCCATGGAATCTCCGTGGGCAGGCTGAGCGCTGACCCTGGAAGGCAGCAGAGTCCCTGCCCTGGCACAGCCCTGGGGTGCAGGGACCCTGCTCTGCAGGACAGCCCTGGGCACCCCTGGGTGCTCACCCGGCTTCACAGCTGTTCAACACTGCCTGACAAGAGCCCCCTCCTTACAGATCCCACCAGCTGTGCCTGTGCCAGTTTTAGGAGATGCCTCCAGGAGCTACAGCTGCATTGCCCTGCACCCAGAGACTTACCATGGCAAGGGCTGCAAAGGTTTCTCCTCCAGTGAGCTCTCAGTCATCCTCCCAGTTCTGACCACCTTTAATCTCTCTCTGCCTTACTCGTCTCCCTGAGATCTGCAGGCAGAGCCCTCAGCCCTGCTGCGCTGTGCAGAGGAGCTGCTCCTGGGCAGAGCTGTCTCTCTGCAGCGCTGCCGCTTGCCAGGAGCTCCCTCTGTCCCAGGAGCCCAGCCCAGCTCAGCAGCACAGGAGCAGCCCAGGGCGCTTTAATGACCCCTCTGGTGGCTTTGGTGCTGAGTCCATGAATCTCAGACCCTGAGGGCAAGTTGAAGAAGTCAAACTCAGATCTAAACTTCAAAGTTTCTTGTAAAGTTGATGAATCCCGCTGAGGGACACAACTGAGAAACCATCCCCAGGGCAGCTGGGGCGGAAAACTTGAAGCAGAACAAAGGGTAAGCAAGTGAAAGGTGGCTCTGATGCTGAATAAATCTGAATGTGTTTCATTAACCAAAGGGCCAAGCCCCGAGCCCCAGCCCTGGGAAGGCAGATCCTGTCCCTCCCACCTTGCCCAGGGCCCTTCCTGGACAGTGTGATGTGGGGCTGTGCAAGGCCAAGGGCAGGACTATGGTCCCACAGCTCCCAGGTTCCTGGCTGGGGCCAAGGAGGCCATGAGGCCCCTGTGCTGGAAGGACAAGGTGTCTCGTCACAGGCATCAGAGGTGCAGACAACAGCCGTAGCCAAGGGGAGAAGGAGCTCATGTCTGTTGGGGGCTTTCAGCCTCTTTATATCCCTTGATCATCTCCACCACAGCCTGTCCTGTGCTGTGGCATCCCCTGCACCTCTTTCCCTGCAGGCTGCAGACATCCCCCCTGCTGCCCCACCTTGCTCTTGTCTGAGCATCTTCCTCCCTTTGCTGAGATCTCTGCATCCTCCCCAGCTGTTCCTTGAAGCACAAAGCCTTGGGCTGATGCAGACTCCCTCTGCTGACCTGCTCCACCACAGCACTGCCCTTCCAGTCACATTCCTTCCTGCTCTTGTCCAGCCTGGATTTCCTCTGCTGCTCTTTGTGCCATTATTTCTTTCTCGTACCATTTCTCAATATTTAGAAAACCTCCACCACCTCTGAAACCACCCTTCAAGCACTCTCAGTCTACTCCTGCACTGCTGCAGCCTCCCCAGCGCTGCTGGGCCAAAGCCGCCCAGGTCCCTCAGCATCCCACACCATGTGCACAAGGTGCTGAACCTGCCTTGGCAGAGCCCTGCACTCTCCAGTTCCTCCCTGCTTCTCCAAACTAGGAAGCCGCACACTGGCACACCCCCGTGTGTGTGGGGTCACAGCAGTGCTGAACCGAATGGGATGAGAACTCCAGGTGTCTGGGTCCCCACGCTCCTCCTCATGCAGCCCCGTGTGCAGCTGCCTTGTTCATGGAGAGCGTGCACCACGGGCTGGTGTGGGGACCTTGGAGTGCCCAGGCCCTTCTCCTCAGGGTCACTGCTCAGCGTGTCATGTCCTGCTCTGTCCTGATGGATGGGGTTATTGTCCCACCCTGATACAGCACTGGTCACTTCTCTTTGTAGAGCTTCAGAGCTTTCTGCTGGCCGAATACCAGATATTCACAAGGTCTGGACTCTCCCTGGACTGAAGCTCCATTTGCTCAGCTGTTAATGTTTTCATGCAGATGGTTTATCCTGATAAGGGTTTCTCTCCTAAGATAACAGGATAAGGAGCTACAGGACACTACAAATACCATCTCCTGGAGAAACCGTGGGGTCTTGGGAGTCTGTTACTCGTAATGTCAGAGGTCTGGACTCACAGGGGTAGATTCCCTTCTTGTGAGAGAACAGCAGGAATGCATGAAATTCATCCTGGGGATAGAAAAGGTCAGCTGAAGGGTGAGGAGTCATCAGGAAAAGGCAGAACAACATGGGCAATGTTGTGGTGACTGGACATCAGCTACTGACTCACTGATGAGGAAGAGGAATGAAATGAGGCCTCCTTCAGACAAATGAAAGAAGCATCATGTTGTCAGGGCGGTGTCCTCGTGTCAGACCTGAGATATCCCAATATCTGCAAGGTACCAGCCATCCAGGAGGGGCTGGAGCTCATTGACAACATCTTCCTGACACGGGTGACTGAGGAGTCAGTGAGGTGAGGTGCCCTATGGGACTTCACACTTACAAACCACAAAGTGTTGGTCAGGATGGAACAGTCAGGGATGGGAAAGTGGAGCTGAGGCTCCTGGGAGATGATCACAAGGCCAAGAGCAGGATTTCAGGAGAGCAAGCTTTGGCCTGCTGAGGGACCTGCTTGGGTCTATGGGATATGACCTTGGTGTCTGCAGTGCTTTTCTCTCACATCTCCTCCCTCCTCTCTCCCACCTGCTGTTGTGCAGCGTTTTTTACCCTTTCTCAAATACAATATCCCAGAGGTGCTGCCAGCATCACTGAGTGGCTCAGATTTGGCAAGGAGTGGGTCCATCTTGGAGCCAGCTGAAATGGGCTCTGTCTGACGTTGGTTAAACACCTGTTGTCTTCTCAGAAGGGTGACAACTCCAGTACACCCACACCCACCCCCAGTTCCAAGACTTTGTCATGGAAACGCCATACAGGGTGACAACCCGTGGGGTGTTACAAATGACTTGATCATGGAGAAGAAATGGAAAAGGTCTTCTGTCAGCAAACTGAAAAACTCTCCAGTCAATGAGCAAGTTCCTATGGGGATTGGTAATTGCATTGAAATACACTGGCTGGCAAAGCTGCAGGTGCCAACAGTCCAGAAGATCTTGTGACAACTTCTTAATGTGGCTGCCTGGTGGGACAACAAGAGTGACTCTCACCTGGATCTGGAACAGGGACACAAGGAAGAGCTGGTGAGGGATGTGAACATCAGTGTCCACCTTGGGTGTAGTGACCAGGAAACAGTGGGGTCCCAGGCAGCAGAGGGGAGGGAGGAAGGCCAGCAGCAGAGCACAGGCTGGTGGGCTCCAGAGGAGAAGACTTTAACATACTGGGGGGCTGATACAGGTGGTGCCATGGGAAGCAGCTCAGAAGGGTGAAGGAGCTCAGGATATCTGATCAGCGTTACAGGACAGCCTGCTCCAAGCACAAGAATGATCTCTTCAAGTAGCCATGAAAGCAAGCATTTATCTCATGAGGCTGCTCCTCTGACCTGATGGAGCTCCAGGGCAAAAAGGCAGCACACAGGAGGTGGAAGCAGGGGAAGCTGCAAAGGAGGAATTTAGAAACCTTGTCCATGGATGTGGGGATGATGCCAAGACTGCCCTGGACTTGATACCTACAGGGGAGGCTGAGGGCAGCAAGATGAGCTGACATTGCTTCATTTGCAGTAAAAGAATAGACAGGGTGATTTTGGGCCTGCTGCTGAACTTCCTAAGAGTAGAGTCAGACAGGACTGAGGTTCTTCATGGCTTCTTTGCCTCCATCTTCACCAGCAAGTTCTCTAGGACTTTGTTCCTGAAGGCAGGAGTCTGGAGAACACCCAGCAGTGGATGGGGCTCAAGTCAGGGGTGACCTGAGCAAACTCAGACACCATTACAGAACAGGAGATGGGTCACTTGACCAGCTCCCTGAACACAAGTATCACTGTGCTGTGGCACCTGAGATTCCCAGAATCACCCACCTCTTGGTCCAGAGTTGTGTGATTCCTCTTGAGGTGTCCTGGCCTGTCTCATCCGTCAAGTGATGCTTTAGGCACCCACTTCTCTGACACATTCAGTCGTTATCAGGAGATTCTCTAGATCAATATTTATTGGAGATTGTTGATACCAGCTGTTCTGGAAATGAGGGTCTTGGGAGGGGGAAGGAAATATTAGAGATTTGGCTTTATTACTGTTTATTATGGAAATGCTCACTGTTTGGCTACAATTCTGAAATCTCTGAAATCATCCACACCAGACTTCAAGCCTTTAGGAAAGTGCTGCACAGAGCCTTGTCTTGTAAAGGCATTTTGGATGTTACTGAGCCCTCTGCTGCTGCGATCCTGAACTGCAGGTACTGAAAGAATGAACAAACCTGTCATGAACTGAAGGGCAGAAACAAACCCCAAATTTCTGAGGGTGTTTGGGACCCCAGGAAGGGCCATTGCTGACACAAGCAGTCCCTGTCCCTGGAGACAATGGTCAGAGGTGGTAAAGACGATGTGGAGGTGGCTCTGGTGCCCCGTCAGCTGTTGATGTTGGTTCATCATCAGAATGGCCAAACCCTGACCCCAGGGCCAGACAAAGGAGACCCTTTCAATCAAATGTTTCTCAGGCTCTGGGACTTTGTTCCTGAAGGCAGGAGTCTGGAGAACACCCAGCAGTGGATGGGACTCAAGTCAGGGGTGACCTGAGCAAACTCAGACACAATACAGAACAGGAGATGGGTCACTTGACCAGCTCCCTGAACACAAGTATCACTGTGCTGTGGCACCTGAGATTCCCAGGTACAACCACCTTTTGATCCAGAGGAGTGGAGGAGGATTGTGTTTCCTCTTGAGGTGTCCTGGCCTGTCTCCTCGCTCACATGGTGGTTTAGGCACCCACTTTTGCAACATATTCAGTGTTTATCAGGAGATGCTCCACATCAATATGAACTGGAGGCTGCTGATACCACCTGTTCTGGAAAGGGAGGGAAGGGCGAGCAGGGAAGGAAATAGAAGAAAAACGACTTTATTTCTATTTGTTATGGAAATGCTATCAGTTTGACTACTCCTGAAATCTCTCTAATCATCCACAACAGACTTGAAGTGTTTAGGAAAATGCTGCACAGAGCCTTGGCTTGTAAGAGCATTTTCGATGTTCATGAGCCCTCTGCTGCCATGATCCTGAACTACAGGTACTGGAAGAATGAACTAACCTCTGATGAAGTGAAAGGCAAAAGCAAACCCCAAGTTCCTGAGGGTGTTTCAGGTCCCATGAAGGGCCATCACTGACACAGCTGTGAAGGAAACAACCAGTGCAGGTCCCTGTCCCTGGAGGCTGGTGAAGAAAAGACTTGGAGACACTGGTTACAGGTGGTGAGGGCCATGTGGAGGTGGCTCTGATGCCATGTCAGCCCTTGATGCTTGTTCATCACCAGAATGGCTGAGCCCTGATCCCTGAGACCTGGTAGATTTTTCTCCAATGTTTTTCAAGGCTTTTCCTGTGGTCAGTGTGAGTGTTTTCAGCTTTGGGGGTGGGTTTTATGTCAAGTTCTGTTGCTTTAACTGCAAGGCTTTGGTTTTCTGTGGAGTTGGAAATGCCTATGAGTTCCTCACAACTCATCCAGCTTCTTTCATTCACCTGGCAATGGTCACCAATCACCTCAGTGTCCCAGTCGCACACTTGCTTGAATCCTCTGTTTGGATCCACATCCATCACTCCAGGAGGTTCATTCATCCACCAGGCTCATGGATGATTCCTGAGGACCATCCAAGTGTGGGCAGTGTAAGAGAGGAGCAGAGCAGGGTCAGCTCATGGGCCATGACTGAGCACAGCCACCCCAGCAGCAGCCATTCCCCATCTCCCAGGCACAGCCATGCCCACAGGATGGAAATGGCACTGCCATACATGAGTAGCCCAAGAGAGGCCTTTCTTCCTTCCATATTCCCAGGAAAATCTTTCTCCTGTTCCTCCTCCACCTGCAGACATCAACTGCTTTCTATTTCTGGGCTCAGACATGGCTGGAAGGGTTCACTGAAGCCATCAGCCATCTCATTGCTTCTCCCTGACATGCCCTGACCCTCTCCCACACCTACACATGGCCAATCACGGCTGCTCAGGCCTCCCGCTCTTCAGAAGAGGCCTTGAGCTTCTTGGTTCTTCCTGGTGCTTGTTATAAACTTCCTCGCTCTCTCCAGAGTTCATGGTGAGCTTTCTTGTCCATAACAGCCCCTTTATGATCGTGTCTTACTGAATGGTTGTCTTTGTATGATCATTTGTGCAGAAAGGGCAGTCACAGGACAGCACCCAATGTGCCAAAACTGATGCCGAGTGAAATGCCATAAAGACCTGATGAGTTACCCCTGTGTCTGTGTCTCTCCTGGAAGGAGTCTGTCCCAAGAAGGGGATCCAGCTCCTGTCACTCTCTGCAGAGGCACATGAGCAGTGTCCGTGCACCTGGGGACAAAAAGGGTGACCTTTCCTAGACCATCCTTTTCCAAACTAAATGATTCTATGATGTTATGATTTCAGTATTTGTTTTGAAACCGTTTCAATTCCCACTACCTGCAGCTTTCTTCAAGGGCGGTTGTTGTGTGGCACAACTGTCCTGGCTCTCCAGGCAGGTTGGGCACTGGTTTGGTGTCTGCATTGGGAGTTTTTCCCTTATTGGGGTAAAAGGCTGTTGAGGAGAGACAGTTGTAGAGATTTGGGTCACAGGGGTTTGAAGCAATCCTGTCAAACTCTGAGCAGGCTGAGCTTTGGAGCCAAGGGACAACAGAGTTGGTCTCAAAGATATTTTTTGAATGGTGTTACTATCACTGATAACAGTAACAGAGAATTCCTTATTCATCGTTATGCTAATGAACTAAAGCTTTTTAATGTCCTTCCCAACAGTCATTCGCAATTCTCAGAACAGATGTTACATCTCAGTAGTTATCTTCTTCTATGAAGTTCTTAAAACAGTGCTTTCTCTCACTTCTACCTTTTTTATCATTGAAAGAATACAACTCTTGGACAGAATTGCTCCCATATCATCCCTATTCCATACATTTTCTCCCTTCTTTTTCTGGTGTGAGGGGCAGGTGACATAGGGGAGTTCCTTCCTTTTTAGGCAAAGAAAGCCAAGGAACAGATCCCAGGTCAGTGCAAAGGCACCAAGGAAGTCAGAATCTTTATGTGGTGTGCACTGACACACACTGTCACCTGCATTTCCTGTCTCTGAAGACCCAACCGTGCAGCAGAGTCTGGAGTTCTGAGCTCCCTTCATCTGCCCTGTGTGACACGCGTAAAATGGAACTACCCCAGTCAAGGAGTTGGTTTTGATTCTTTCCAAGATGGTGCAGAGTGGCCTCCCTGTGACACCGTCCTGCTGTCTCAGCTCCTGGGATGCTGCCCCTGCTGTCCCATAGACTGGAAAGGATTGTGGTAGTTCCAGTGACCCTGACTTGATCCCCATCCACTGCTGGTTGTTCTCCACATTCCTGTCTCAAATCACAGAGGATTGGGAGGCAGTAATTTCTCAGAAGAAAGATTCTTCCTTTGAGAGTGTTGGTAGGAAATGTATTTTGCTGAGTAACTGGACACAATTATGTATTTTCCTATATATTTACCAACACATATATATACTTCTTTTTCCTTATGATCACATAGAAAGACAGATAACATAGATCTCTGGAGATCACTGTCAACATGGCCATCTAAACAGAGAACAGTTCATTTAACCTTTTTCTCCTTCTTTCCTCCATCAGACAAGAGTGGCCAACAGCTTCCAGCAGGACTCAGTCTGTGCCAAGAGTAAAAAGTGGCACTGACAGGCCATGGCAGTGGATTGTTTTGTGCCTTCGACTCTGTGCAAGACACAAGGATTATCTTTCTTAATGCTGGAGGCTTTGGTAGGAGAGAAATCTAGATAACATAAAAAAAATTAAAATGAGAGAAAAACAAACAAATGGAAGATGTAGAGTGAAGGGAATGTCTTCTTGGAACATGAAGTATGAAACGTTATTGGTGTTTTAATTCTCCTTTCTTTGTTTCGAATACTTTAAATATCAGTGTTTTCAAAAGAGAGAAAACAGAGACTTTAGGATGTGCATTAAGAACAAGAGGAGAAGTTCTGATCTTCAACAACATTTCCCTTCTCAGCACTCTCTCTGTTATCTGTGCATCTGATCTCCCTCATCCTCCAGGTATTTCCTCCTGCCCTGACTAAACTAACCATGTCTGAAGTCCCATTTCCAGCAGCTGATCTGCACACAAGCACTTGCGATTGCTCTCTGGGTTTCCCTTCTTACTGTTTGATCACTCAGACACTTGTCAACAACCCAGTTGCTGCTTTCACCTTCAAGGAGTTAAAAGCTTCCTTGTCTTTCAGTAGTCTGTCTAATTCTGTCTTTAGACAAATCTTTTATTGTGTTTATTTTTAAATTTCCTTTCTGTCTACAACATTTCTTGCATGGTTCTGCCTTGGAGAGGGTGAACCTCAGTGGTGGCAGCTTGTCCTTGTTGTACAGTTGAGGAGTGTGTTTTCTTTTAATCATGACTCTTATCAGTGTTATTTTGTTTGTTCAAAGGTAAAGCAAAGTCCCTGTTTGCTGTGTGCAGCCAGGTCTCCAAGGAGAGCAGGTGGGAGCTGGTGCAAAGGAGCCGGCACATCCAGCTGCAGACTGCAGTGGAGAAGTCTGGTGTAAGGAAAAGGGATGCAATGCCCAGAGGGCCATGAGAGAAACGATGGGGCTGGGGAGGTGAGGAGCAAGGTTGTGCACACGGTGTGAGACCTCATGGGACAGCTTCTCCAGCCAGTCCAGACCACCTTAGGAGAGACCCTGGATCCACATCAGATAATGCTACAATCAGCTCTTCTCCAAACTGAACAGTAATGAAATACACCCTTTACAATAGAAAGACATTTTTGTCAGAAGCTTTTGAAATCTTTCTCCAGAATTACACCAAGAAAACTCTCTAATTAACTAGACAAGATTGGAAGACAATTAGAAGAAGAGACATGGCTTGTTAGAGCTTTCTTCAGTGTAATGAGCCCCATGGTGCATTTAGTGCTGAGTCCTTGAACATTACTCAGGTGCTGAGAGGAGATTGCACAAACCTTTCCAGAAGTCAAAGCCAGAAGAAAAAAGTACTAAGTACCTTGAAGTATTAATGAGTTCCACTGAGGGCAAGTACCAGCAGAGCCTCCCCAGGGACTCGTTAGAGCAGAGAATTGGAGGCCATGGTGGCAGATAAACAAAGGGAAATGTGCAGGCAGCTGAGGTGCTGAGAAACCCTGGTTTTGTTGGGTGAAGCAGAGAGGCCAAGACCTGACCCCCAGCCCCTGGGAAGGCAGATCCTGTCCCTCACACATTGCTCAGGGCTCTTCCTGGGCCAGGGGGATGTGGGCTGTGTGATGCTGAGTGAAGGACAATGGTGTGACAGTTCCCAGCCTTCCTGGGGGTGTGCAAGGAGGCCATGAGGTGCCCCAGTGCCTCAGGACAACATGTCTCCTCACAGGCCTTGGTGGCAGAGGCAATGGCCATAGCCAAGGGGACAAAGACTTGGGTTCTCTTGGTGAGTGCCCTTTGCCATCTCCACCACAGGTTGTCCTACACTGTCCCACAGCTGCTTCTGTTTCTCTGCAGGCTGTAGACACCCATCCTGCTTCCTCCCCTTGCTCTCACCCTGGTATTTCCATACGCTGACTGATGTGTCTCCACTCTCATGCTCTGTTCCTGGAAACACAAGAGCATGGACTGAACTCATACTCCTTCTGGATGATTTCTTGTGCCACAGCAGTACCCTTTGGGTGACATTTCTTCCTCCTCATGTCCAGCCTCCATGTTCCAAGCTGTGCTGTGTGGCAGTGTTTCTCTGCTGTAGAAATTATGACCATGAAAGCTACTGACCTGTCAGCCTCTTACCTGGGCCTGGGAAGATCATGGCACAGATTCTCCTAGAAGCTGTGTTAAGGCACAGGGAGGACAGGGAGGTGATTTGAGACAGCCAGCTTGGCTTCACTAAGGACAAGTCCTGCCTGACTAACCTAGTGGTCTTCTACAATGGAGTAACTACATCAGTGGACAAAGGAAGGGCTATGGATGTCATGTATCTGGACTTTTGTAAAGCCTTTGACATGCTGCCTCACAACATCCTTCTCTTTAATTTGGAGAGGTATGGGTTTGATGACTGGACTGTTCTGTGGGTGAGGAACTGTCTCAGTGTTTGCACCCAGAGAGTGGTGGTCAGTAGCACAATGTCTGGATGAGCACTGGTGACAAGTGGTGTCCCTCAGGGGTCCATACTGGGATCGGTACTGTTTAATATCTTCGTCAATGGCATAGTGGGATCAAGTGCACCTTCAACAAGTTTATACATGACACCAAACTGAGTGGTGTTGCTGACACACCTGAGGGATAGAGACCATCCAGAGGGACCTGGATAAGTTCAAGAAGTGGGTTCATGTGAGTCTCCTGAGCTTCAACAAGGCCAAACTCAAGGTCCTGCACCTGGGTTGGGGCAACCCTGGGTATCAGTACAGGCTGGGGATGAAGGGATGGAGAGCAGCCCTGACGAGAAAGACTTGGGGGGACTGGTGGGTGAAGGACTGGACTGCAGCTGTGAATGTGCACTTGCATCCCAGAAGGTCAAACGTATCTTGGGCTGCATCCAAAGGAGCATGACCAGCAGGTCAAGGGAGGGGATTCTGCCCCACTCTGGTGAGACCCCACCTGGAGTCCTGCATCCAGCTCTGGAGCCCTCAGTACAGGAAAGACATGGATGTGTTGGAGAGGGTCCAGAGCAGGGTCACCAAGATGATCAGAGGGATGGAACAGCTCTGCCGAGAGGACAGACTGGGAGAGTTGGGAAGAGAATGCTCTAGGAAGACCTTATTGTGACTTTTCTGTACTTAAAGGAGACTGATAAGAATGATGGAGACACTTTTTAACAGGGCCTGTTGTGGTAGGACAAGGGGTTATGGTTCTGAACTAGAAGAGGGAAAATTCAGTCCAGACATGGGAAGACGTTTTTTACAATGCCGGTGATGAAACACGACCATTGGCTGCCCAGAGAGGTGGTGGATGCCACCCCCCTGGAGACATCCCTGGCCAGGCTGGATGAGACTCTGAGCAACATGATCTGGTCGAAGATGTCCCTGCTCATGGCAGGGAGGTTGGACTGGATGACCGCTGAAGCCCCCTTCCAAGAATCTCTATAATTCCTACCTCCAAGGAAAGCTCCACAGCCTGGGAAATATCCCTTCAAGCATAGAATCATAGAATCATTTGAGTTGGAAGTGACCATTAAGATCACCGAGTCCAACCATAACCTAACTCTAGCATTAAAACACATCCCTAAAACCTCATTAATACAACTTTTAGACACCTCCAGGAATGGTGACTCAACCACTTCCCTGAGCAGCCTGTTCACTGCTTCACAACCTTTTCCATAAAGAAATATTTCCTAATATCAATTCTGAACCTTCTCTGGCACAAGCTGAGGCCATTTCCTCTCATCCTGTCCCTTGCTACTCAGGAGAAAAACAACACCCTCCATGCTACAACCTCTTTTCCGATAGTTGTAGAGAGCTAAAAGGTCTCCCCTCAGCCTCCTTTTCTCCAGGCTAAACACCCCCGGGTCCCTCAGCTGCTCCTCAGAAGACTTGTGCTGCAGATCCTCAACACCCTTGTCCCCCTCCTTTACACTCTGTCCCTCACAGACGGCTCAGGGCTCTTCCTGGGACCGTGGGATGTGGGTGTGCAAGGCCCAGGGAAGGACAACACTGGTACAACAACTTCCAGCTTCCCCAAGGGGCTGCAAGGAGGTACCGAGTCCCCAGTGCCATGAGGACAACATGGCTTCTCCTGGGCCTCAGTGGCAGAGACAACTGCCATGGCCAAGGGGACAGAGACCTGGGTTCTGTGGGTGCCTTCCAGCCTTGCCAGCGCCCTTTTCCATCTCCACCACAGGCTGTTCTACACGGTCCTACCCCTGCCCCTCTTTCCCTGCAGGCTGCAGACACCCATCTCGCTTCCCTACCTGCTCTCACCCCAGCATTTCTGCACCTTCACTGCTGTGTCTGCACCCTCACTGGCTGCTCTTTGGAACACAAACCATGGGCTGATCCAGCTCCCTCTGGGTGACCTCTTGCACCGCAACACTGCCCTTCCACTGACATTTCTTCCTCTGATATCCTGTCCTCACTTTCCAAACTGCACTATGTGATTTTTTATTTCCCTCTTCTGCTTTTTCCCAGTACAAAGGAATACTCAGCCACCTCAGAATCTGCCCTTCATGCAGGGAACCCAACCCGTTAGGCTTCTTGTGGTCTTTTACCTGAGAGGAGAGAAGTCACCTCACCATGATCTTCTAAATCCCATGACTGCTGCTGGCCTTTCAGCTTCCCTGACAGACACGACCATGTTCCTGCTGCTGTCCCATCATGTTCTCAGGTGGGATGGACATGAGAACCCATCTCCAAGGCCTCTTCCTGGGTAGGACCCGTGGGCACTTTGGCAGAGGTTCTTTCCCAGCCATGTCCCTGTGGCCGGGCTGTCACCTCGAGTGACAGAACTGACCTCACTGCCCCTTCACAACCACACGCTTCTGACTGGTTTATGAGTGTCTGAGACACAACTGACTTCATGATACCATAACCATCCATCACCATTTGGTCCAGGACCCTATCAGATAACAGTATGATTGTTTTATCAAATTTATCAAATATATTCTCTACTGGTGATTTGAGTGGAAAAACACTCTTCTGAGGAACTGCTGTATTTATGTTGACACCTTTAGAACTGCTTTTCTGTCTCTTATTCTTTTTGATTTTCCTCTGCCTATTCTGTCTTCAAAATCCTCTTCAAGGGAAAGATTCATTGAATCGCAGAATAACTTTAGGTTTGAAGAGAGCCCTTGTCTCACTTGTCTCACTGTCCTGCTCAGGCAGGGTGAACCAGGTGAGGTTGTTCAAGGGTTCAAAGTGCACTCGTCACATCATACAGAGGGAGAATAAAGACATTCAGCAGTGTTGGCCCAAGCGCTGGTCCCTGAGGGATTGCACTGGTAACCGGCTACACTGAGGGCTTTGTACCACTGATGACATTTGGTTTGATTGTCCAACCAACCTCCCACCCAGTTCCCAGTTCTCCATCCCAGAGATCACTGATCTGTCTACTAGGACACCTTGGAACACCATGTCTGTGACCTTGCAAAATTCCAGGCATGGAGACAGGCTGATCAGCCATTAATTCTCCTTCACGCTTTTCTTGCAGATGGGTTTGACATTTGCTTTTCCCGAGGACCTCGGAACCCTTCTGACTGTTTTGTCACTTTAGAGAGCACAATCCAGAATCACAGGCAAGGGTGACAGAGCAGACTGGAGCACTTGCAATGACCCTGTCCAGGGCAGCTGAGACGAATCTCACTGGGGCAGTGAGGTTTGTTCCTGGAGTCACACACAGAAATGTCAGGTTCTGTCAAGCATCCATGTCTGACCTGGACTCGTGAACTCCTTCTGTACCCAGGGATGCTCAGAGACAGAGTCTGTCCCTTTTACACATAAAGGTTGTAGTCTCAGTTTCTCTCTGGCCTCCTGTTGCCACTCCCAAAGAAGGGGAGGCACCTCAGCCCTGTGGTGTGTCACATCCTCTGCACTCATCTGAGATGTCCCGCGTCATGAGGAATGGACACGGGGATCACAGCTGGAGTATACACAACCCAGTGCTGCATTCAGGTGGTTTCCCAAAGGATGTTTATTCCAATATGAAGTGACCTCAAGAGCTTGTTTGTGCCACAGGCCTTCACGGAATCCCCAGGAACAGCTGATGACGTTTGTCCTCACTTGGGTTCATCTCACCTCACATACATGATGTGCATGCTCACATCTCATCTGTACAATGCAAACATGGATTTCTGACCTGCTCATTCAGTGTCCATCCACGGAAGGAAGAACTGTGAGCTGGGGAGAGAGGCCAGGGCTGGAAATGGTGGTTATGAGGGGTGTGACGATGGCCTGGGTCAGCTTCTGAGGGGTGTCCAGTGCACAGGGGCACAGCCCAGCCCCTGCTCTGCTGGTCCTGCAGGTCTCTGGCAGGAGGCCTGGCTGTGAGAGGACACTGCTGTACCAGCCCTGCACACACACACTGTTCAGCTGTACAATGGTGTTTGAATCTGTGGCCACATTTGTGGGCATGTTCTTGAGATGACCTTTGGAAGAAGACCTAAACCCTCAGGCCCTACCCACAGGAGATCACTTTTCTCTATAGAAGAACTGTTCCAGAGGCCAGCTCTGTCACAGCAGTGCCCATTGCCTGTCCCTGCCTGCGCTCACAGCACTGACACACAGCAGGACGGGGACCAAGCTGCCAGAGCACACAGGCCTTGCACCAACACAAGTGATGAGGAGAGTGTGAGAGCGGAATGAGAATATTTATAATATTTATAGAGCCAGTGGGATGAAAACAAAAAGCAGAAAATGAATTACAAAGAGGATGAACAAAATATCATGACTGACTGAAAAATGAACACCACCAACACACTAAGAATTCTTGGCGTCTAATGAGTTACATTAAAACTGTTATCTGTTAAAGAGAAGATTACGGGCAGTTTTCTCTTTTAGAAAAGCATCCCGCATTAGTTTCCACAGAGCGTCCCTGAGCTCCCAGTTCCTCATGCTGTAGATGAGGGGGTTCAATGTTGGAGGTACCACCGAGTAAAGAACAGACACCACCAGGTCCAAGGATGGGGAGGAGATGGAGGGGGGCTTCAGGTAGGCAAATATGGCAGTGCTGACAAACAGGGAGACCACGGCCAGGTGAGGGAGGCAGGTGGAAAAGGCTTTGTGCCGTCCCTGCTCAGAGGGGATCCTCAGCACGGCCCTGAAGATCTGCACATAGGACACCACAACGAAAATGAAACACATAGAAAATAAACAGGCACTAACCAAAAGCAGCCTAAGTTCCCTAAGGTAGGAGTGTGAGCAGGAGACCTTGAGGATCTGGGGGATTTCACAGAAGAACTGGCCCAGGGCATTGCCCTTGCACAGTGGCAGTGAAAATGTATTGGCCGTGTGCAGCAGAGAATAGAGAAACCCAGTGGCCCAGGCAGCTGCTGCCATGTGGAGACAAGCTCTGCTGCCCAGGAGGGTCCCGTAGTGCAGGGGTTTGCAGATGGCAACGTAGCGGTCATAGGACATGATGGTGAGAAGAAAATATTCTGCTGAAGCACAGAAAAAATAAAAAAAGAGTTGGGCAGCACATCCTGTGTATGAAATTGTGCTGGAGTCCCGAAGGGAATTGTCCATGGATTTGGGGAGAACGGCGGTGATGGATCTCAGGTCGAGGAGAGAGAGGTTGAGCAGGAAGAAGTACATGGGGGTGTGGAGGTGCTGGTCCCAGGCTATGGTGGTGATGATGAGGCCGTTGCCCAGGAGGGCAGCCAGGTAGATGCCCAGGAAGAGCCAGAAGTGCAAGAGCTGCAGCTTCCCTGTGTCTGTGAACGCCAGGAGGAGGAACTGGGTGATGGAGCTGCTGTTGGACATTAGGTACCTGTGGGCATGAGGACGTGTGCAAGGAGGAAAAGACTGATAGTTTAGATGAGACTTCTCTGTCATTTCTCACAGACCCTCCCACAAAGAGACCCATTTTTTTCTTTTTCCAGGAGAACGTTCTGGCTGGAGCCCTCGTCGGTGCTTGATGAGTGTGCAATGAAGAGCAGGGTCTCTGCCCAGGGGCTCTTGAGCAGTCAGCCTGACCCTGTGTGATTGGGTGGGCAGGGGCCAGTCCTGGGGTTTAGCTTTGTCAGCTGGAACCGCTCCTGGTGCAGAAGCTCACAGCTTGGAACGAAACCTCAAGCAGACAGCCAATAGTCCTAATGAAGGCATTTGATTCAGAGAGCCTCAGCTCACACCCCAGCCCCACAGACTGCATTGCCCACACCGCACAGGGCAGAGCAAAGCTGGACACGTGTTCCCATGGACACACCTGCAGGAAAGGACCCACAAGGTCAGGCTGTGACTCTGCAGATGAAACTGCCATCCCCAGAGAGCCTGAGAGCAAGAACAAGATCCCAACAGCAGTGACCCAGAGCAGGGGAGCAAGAAGGACAATGCGGTGAGGGTGGGTGTGAGAGAGGCCAGGGCAGAGGCAGCCGGGCACTCAGACAGCGTCACCCTTCCCCAGCTGTGCAGCCACCTCCCAGACACCAACATTGCCGGGCAGCTGCTCTCAGCCCCTGTGCTCTGCAGAGGAACTGGAGCTCTGGCTGCACAGGAGCTGCTTCATGCCTTAGAGCCCCCGGCCCTGAGGGCAGAGGCTTTGCTGGGTGGCACAGGAGGCCAGGGGGCTGCTCACAGGAGGGATCTGCACTGCAGGGGATCACAGGGACTTTTCTCTGTTCTCCCTCCCATAACAATGCCAGGTTTAGTTTCCTCTCATTTCTGATCATTTCCCTGCTGCCTGGAGATTCTCCCCCTGGGAGGTGTTTCCCTGTCCATGTCTCTTCCCTGTCAGTGCTCACAGACACCATCCCACCCTCTGTGCCCTCCCCCTGGCCCTACAGATCCTGCCTGTTCACAGGGCACTGCCTGGGGGCATCTTCCTGTTTGCAGGTTGGAAAACAGGACAGGTCAGACTAAGGTGCAGAGGCAGAGGGGTGGTGAAGGGATGTTAGGAGCCTTCTGGCAGATGTACTGATCACTCAGAGTTGCAGTTCAGGAGCCTCAGGGACTTGTTTAAGCATGAGAGTTCATTTTCATTTTATTCTTTCCTGCACCCCCTGCCCCTTAGGATAGGAAACTAAAAAGACAGGCTCAGGAAAGCTCCTTATCTGTCTGGTAATCCTTGCACTGATCTTCTTGAGGCATACCCTTGGAAAAATGCTGGGGTTGATCTGGATCTGTGAGCAGTGCTGACCCACACAGCACCCTCTGCACAGCAGAAACACCTTTCCTGCTTTATAGGGTTTGCTCCATTCACCCAGATTTTCTCTGATCAGTATTGTTGGGATCTCCCTGGGCAGGCTGAGCGCTGACCCTGGCAGGCAGCAGAGTCCCTGGCCCGGCACAGCCCTGGGGTGCAGGGACCCTGCTCTGCAGGACAGCCCTGGACAACCCTGGGTGCTCACCCGGCTTCACAGCTGTTCAACACTGCCTGACAAGAGCCCCCTCCTTACAGATCCCACCAGCTGTGCCTGTGCCAGTTTTAGGAGATGCCTCCAGGAGCTACAGCTGCATTGCCCTGCACCCAGAGACTTACCATGGCAAGGGCTGCAAAGGTTTCTCCTCCAGTGAGCTCTCAGTCATCCTCCCAATCCTGACCACCTTTAATCTCTCTCTGCCTTGCTCGTCTCCCTGAGATCCCCAGGCAGAGCCCTGAGCCCTGCTGCGCTGTGCAGAGGAGCTTCTCCTGGGCAGAGCTGTCTCTCTGCGGCGCTGCCGCTTGCCAGGAGCTCCCTCTGTCCCAGGAGCCCAGCCCAGCTCAGCAGCACAGGAACAGCCCACCATGTCCCTTTCTCTGTCCCCTCTGGGCTCCCTCCACATGCCTCTGGGGCTCCAGGGGAACAACTTCAAAGTTGAAGTAATCAGTGATGTTGATTCTCTCTCCTCTTCAGAGACACTTCTTTCCAGCACTGTATATTTAGTTTTAAAAAATAAAGCATTATGAGAATCATATTTTCTTGTCCCATCATTAGGCAGGACACCAGGAATCTTACAGCAAAGTATCTAATTCCTCAAAGCTAGAGGAGGAATATCTTCAGTTGAATGAGTTAAGGCATTGTATTCTGGTTTTATATCCTAGGTCTAGAGAGACATTCATCAATCTTTGGCCATGCCATGTCTGTGCTCTGAGGCAAAGCCCTTGCACACATGGGCTCTTGGACACTTGGTACCAGGTTTCCTGTGGCAGGTCAGAGCTGGGCTGGTGCCACAGCTGGGGTGGTCCAGCCCAGATGTGAGGCAATGGCCTCAGTCAGGGACCTGACTGGGGAGCTGGAGCTGTCAGTGCTGCAGACAGAGCTGTGACACGGGTGGAATGAAGTGCCAGGCAGGGTGGCAGAAGTGAGTTCATCTGGTCTGCAAGGACAGCAGCCTCCAAGCACAGGACAGCCCAGATCAGAACTCAGTCTGGACCTCTAAGGCAATTCAAGGGCCCATAATGAGCTGTTACTACTGCAGGAACAGTTAAAGGAGAAACAAAGACACTGTGTGGCCGCTGATGAATATAAGAAGAGTAAGAGGGAAGAATCCCTGTGTCCTCTTGTTCTTCCGCTTCACCAGCAAGGTCTACCAGGCCTCTGTGACTGGAGGCAGAACAACCAGCAGAAGATGTGATTCAAGTCAGGGTCACTGTAACTAACACAATCCTTTCCAGTCTATGGGACAGCAGGGGCAGCATCCCAGGAGCTGAGACAGCAGGACGATGTCACAGTGAGGCCACTCTGCACCATCTTGGAAAGCTCATGGAGACTGGGGGGACTCCCTGACCACTGGCAGCTCTCACACAGTGTGTGCACTTTTCAAAATGGCCAGTGGGTGAGCAGGGGAACTAAGGGCTGTGCCCCAGAACATGTCCATTGGGACCCCATTTCTGGGTGTCTGGAAGAGAAGGTGACGGGGTTTACCCAGGGCAGGTTGTGCCTGTCCATTCTCTTTGCTTCCTGTAGGAAAGGACAGGGTTGTGGACGTAGAGAGAACATTGATGGTCTGTTACCTGGAAATCAGCAAGGCATTCAGCATCATCCCCCACAATATTCTTGTGCCCAAGGCAGTATATTATGGTCTGTGTGTGTAACAAGACAGGAAAAAGCAATCTGGATGTTTGGGCTAGAAAAGTTGCTATAGACAGTGAGAAACTTTCCATTCCTGAGGGCAGTCAAGCACTGGAAGCTGTGTCCCAGGTGTGTGCATCCACTCTACCCCAGAAAGTGACTAAGATGTGTTTGGATCAAGCCCTGAGTAGTCTGGTCTGACCCTGCTTTGAGCAGGAGGTTGGTCAAGAAACCTGCTGAGGTCCCTTCCAGCCTGAATGTCAATGTCCTTTCATTCTCTTCATGTTTTCGATTTAGAGACAGCTTTCAGGTTCTCTCTGACCACAGGAATAATTCAGAGAAGGTCTGGGGCTGCTTTACAGGTGCCCCCAAACATCCCTGACCACAACTTGTTCATCCCCTTTTCATTTACCCCCACCCAGGTTCTTCTTTTTTGCTGTCCTCATGCCCACCTTGTTCATCCTTTCAGAGCAGGTTGTTTAAGAGGTGTCAGCATCCACGTACAGAGTCTGCACATCAGCCAGACATCAAAGCCACCACTACAGAAATGTTGAAAAGGCACTTAACCAGCTCCTTGAACCCAGGAATACGAATGCCATGTCTGCTGAGATGCCAGCAAACACCCAAACTGTAAGTGAAGGATATGTGACGATTTTTTGGGTATCCTGGCTTGTCTGCTGACCCTTGTGGTGCTTCAGGCTGTGAAGAGAATCAAAACCAGCCATTTGCCTGGGGTAGTTCCATTTTACACGTGTCACAAAGGGCAGATGAAGGGAGCTCAGAACTCCAGACTCTGCTGCACAGCTGGGACTGCAGAGACTGGAAATGCAGGTGACAGTGTGTGTCAGTGCACACCACATAAAGATTCTGGCTTCCTTTGTACTTTTGTACCAAAGCTCAGCCTGCTCAGACTTTGAAAGGATTGCTTCAAACCCCTGTGACCCAAATCTCTACAACTGTCTCTCCTCAACAGCCTTTTACCCCAGGAAGGGGAAAACTCCCAATGCAGACACTAAACCAGTGCCCAACCTGCCTGGAGAGCCAGGACAATTGTACCACACAACAGCAGCCTCTGAGGGAAGCTGGAGATGATGGAATTGAAATGGTTTCAACCCAAATCATAGAATCATAGATTCATGTAGGCTGGAAAAGACCCTTAAGAACATGGAGTCCAACTGTAAATCAAACACTGGCAACTCCACCACTAAACTATATCTGTAAGCGCCACATCTCCACGTGTTTTAAACACCTCCAGCAATGGATGCTCCAGTCCTGAGCTGGCAGGACACCATTGGCTGCAGTTGGCCATAAGATACTGGTCATGACTGTGAGTTCAGCCCTCGCTGGCAGAATGTCTCACACCCTCACTGAGGAGGGCAGGGGGCTGGGAGATGGGAGCACGTTTCAGTTTCCAGATCCCAGAACAGAGCCCAAACCATCCTGCCATTGAACTCTGGGATCCCTTTTCCTGACATACAATGCTGGTGGGGCTTCTGTGGGTAATCATGTTAAAAAATATGAAAAGTCCTTCAAATGTTTGTGTAACATTTCTAGAAATGTCAGTTTTTAAAGAAAAAAAAAAAAAAAGCTTAGCATTCTTATACTTCAATGTCTGTAAAATAGTACCCTGCGTCTGTGGTAGCCCCTCTGGAAATGACAATTAAATAGGCATTGGCACTATAAGACTTCAAACCTCATCCACAAGCACACATCTAAGGGGTTCAGATGAAGGGTGGTCTGGCAAACATCACCCTTTGTGTCCCCAGGTGCATGGACACTGCTCATGTGCCTCTGCAGAGAGTGGCAGGAGCTGGATCCCCTTCTCGGGACAGACTCCTTCCAGGAGAGACACAGACACAGGGGTAACTCATCAGGTCTTTACGGCATTTCACTCGACATCAGTTTTGACACATTGGGTGCTGTCCTGTGACTGCCCTTTCTGCACAAATGATCATAAAAAGACAACCATTTAGAAAGACATGGTCATAAAGGGGCTGTTATGGACAAGAGAGCTCACCATGAACTCTGGAGAGAGTGAGGAAGTTCATAATAAGCACCAGGAAGAACCAAGAAGCTCAAGGCCTCTTCTGAAGAGCAGGAGGCCCTAAGCAGCCATGATTGGCCATGTGTAGGTGTGGGAGAGGGTCAGGGCATGTCAGGGAGTAGCAATGAGATGGCTGATGTCTTCAGTGAACCCTTCCAGCTATGTCTGAGCCCAGAAAGGGAAAGCAGTTGATGTCTGCAGGTGGAGGAGGAACAGGAGGAAGAATTTCCTGGGAATATGGAAGGAAGAAAGGCCTCTCTTGGGCTAATCATGTATGGCAGTGATATTTCCATCCTGTGGGCATGGCTCTGCCTGGGAGGTGGGGAATGGCTGCTGCTGGGGTGGCTGTGCTCAGTGATGGCCCATGAGCTGACCCTGCTCTGCTCCTCTCTTACACTGCCCACACTTGGATGGTCCTCAGGAATCATCCATGAGCCTGGTGGATGAATGAACCTCCTGGAGTGATGGGTATGGATCCAAACAGAGGATTCAAGCAAGTGTGAGACTGGGACATTGAGCTGATTGGTGACCATTGCCAGGTGTATGAAAGAAGCTGGATGAGTTGTGAGGAACTCATAGGCATTTCCAACTCCACAGAAAACCAAAGCCTTGCTGTTAAAGCAACAGTACTTGACATAAAACCTACTCACACTGACCACAGGAAAAGCCTTGAAAAACATTGGAGAAAAATCTACCAGGTCTCAGGGATCAGGGCTCAGCCATTCTGGTGATGAACAAGCATCAAGGGCTGACATGGCATCAGAGCCATCTCCACATGGCCCTCACCACCTGTAACCAGTGTCTCCAAGTCTTTTCTTCACCAGCCTCCAGGGACAGGGACCTGCACTGGTTGTTTCCTTCACAGCTGTGTCAGTGATGGCCCTTCATGGGACCTGAAACACCCTCAGAAACTTTGGGTTTGCTTTTGCCTTTCACTTCATCAGAGGTTTGTTGTTTCAGTACCTGTAGTTCAGGATCATGGCACCAGAGGGCTCATTAACATCGAAAATGCTCTTACAAGCCGAGGCTCTGTGCAGCATTTTCCTAAACACTTCAAATCTGGTGTGGATGATTAGAGAGATTTCAGGAGTAGTCAAACAGATAGCATTTCCATAACAAATAGCAATAAAGTCCTTTTTCTTCTATTTCCTTCCCTACTCGCACTTCCTTCCCTTTCCAGAACAGGTGGAATCAGCAACCTCCAGTTCATACTGATGTGGAGCATTTCCTGATAAAGACTGAATATATTGCAAAAGTGGGTTCTTAAATCACCATGTGAGTGAGGAGACAGGCCAGGACACCTCAAGAGGAATCATAATCCTCCTCCACTCCTCTGGATTAAAAGGTGGTTGTACCTGGGAATCTCAGGTGCCACAGCACAGCGATGCTTGTGTTCAGGGAGCTGGTCAAGTGACCCATCTCCTGTCCTATATTGTGTCTGAGTTTGCTCAGGTCACCCCTGACTTGAGTCCCATCCACTGCTGGGTGTTCTCCAGACTCCTGCCTTCAGGAACAAAGTCCCAGGAGACCTTGCTGGTGAAGATGGAGGCAAAGAAGCCATGAAGAACCTCAGTCCTGTCTGATTCTACTCTTAGGAAGTTCAGTGGCAGTCCCACAATCACCCTGTGTATTCTTTTACTGTAAGGAAGCTGTATCAGCTCATCTTGCTGCGCTTCTCCTGCAGGTATCAAGTCCAGGGCAGCTTTGGCATCATCCCCACATCCATGGACAAGGTTTCTAAATTCCTCCTTTGCAGCTTCCCCTGCTTCCACCTCCTGTGTGCTGCCTTTTTGCCTTGGAACTCCATCAGTTCAGAGGAGCAGCGTCATGACATAAATGCTTCTTTTCACGGGTACTTGCAGAGATCATTCTTGTGCTTGGAGCAGGCTGTCCTGTAAGGCGTCTCAGATTTCCTGAGCTCCTTCACGCTTCAGACCTACTTCCACGTCACCACGTCGCCCACCATCCCCCAGTATGTCAAAGTCTTCTCCTCTGGAGCCCACCAGCCTGTGCTCTGCTGCTGGCCTTCCTCCCTCCCCTCTGCTGCCTGGGACCCCACTGTGTCCTGGTCACAACAGCCAAGGTGGACACTGATGTTCACATCCCTCACCAGGGTTTCCTTGTTTCCCAGTTCCAGATCCAGGTGAAGATCACCCTCGCTGGCCCACAAGGCAGCTCTGTCGAGCAGTTGGCCCAAGATCCTTTTGGACTGTTGGCACCTGCCACTTCACCAGGGCAGTGAATGTCAGGGCAATTACAGGAGTTTGACCGATGTCAGACAGAACCGATTCCAGCTGGCTCCAATATGGACCCACTCCTTGCCAAATCTGAGCCACTCGGTGATGCTGGCAGCACCTCTGGGATATTGTATTTGAGAAAGGGTAAAAAACGCTGCACAACAGCAGCTGGGAGAGAGGAGGGAGGAAATGTGAGAGAAAAGCACTGCAGACACCAAGGTCATATCCCAGAGGACCCAAGCAGGTCCCTCAGCAGGCCAAAGCTTGCTCTCCTGAAATCCTGCTCTTGGCCTTGTTATCATCTCCCAGGAGCCTCAGCTCCACTTTCCCATCCCTGACTGTTCCATCCTGACCAACTCTTTGTCGTTTGTAAGTGGCAGCTGCACACGGGGCTGCATGAGGAGGAGCGTGGGGTCCCAGACACCTGGAGTTCTCACCCCATTCGGTTCAGCACTGGTGTGACCCCACACACAGGGGGGTGTGCCAGTGTGCGGCTTCCCAGTTCGGAGAAGTACGGGGGAACTGCAGAGTGCAGGGCTCTGCCAAGGCAGGTTCAACGCCTTGTGCACATGGTGTGGGATGCTGAGGGACCTGGGCTGCTTTGGCCGAGTGGTGCTGGGGAGGCTGCAGCAGTGCAGGAGTAGCCTCAGAGTGCTTGAAGGGTGGTTTCAGAGGTGGTGGAGGTTTTCTGCATAGTGGGAAAGCACTTGAGAAAGAAATAATGGCACAAAGGGCACCTGGGGAGGTCCAGGCTGGACATGGGCAGAAAGGAATGTGACTGGAAGGGCAGTGCTGTGGTGGAGCAGGTCACCAGAGGGAGTCTGCATCAGCCCAAGGCTTTGTGCTTCAAGGAACAGCTGGGGAGGATAAAAGATCTCAGCAAAGGGAGGAAGATGCTCAGACAAGAGCAAGGTGGGGCAGCAGGGGGGATGTCTGCAGCCTGCAGGGAAAGAGGTGCAGGGGATGCCACAGCACAGGACAGGCTGTGGTGGAGATGATCAAGGGATGTAAAGAGGCTGAAAGCCCCACCAGACATGAGCTCCTTCTCCCCTTGGCTATGGCTGTTGTCTGCACCTCTGATGCATGTGAGGAGACACCTTGTCCTTCCAGCACAGGGGCCTCATGGCCTCCTTGTCCCCAGCCAGGACCCTGGGAGGTGTGGGACCATAGTCCTGCCCTTGGCCTTGCACAGCCCCACATCACACTGTCCAGGAAGGGCACTGGGCGACATTGATGGACAGGATCTGCCTTCCCAGGGCTGGGGGTCAGGGCTTGTCCCTTTGGTTAATGAAACACAACCAGGTTTACTCAGCATCTAAGAGAACTGCACCTTGCTTTTCCTGACCTGTTGTCACTGCATCCCGTTTTCTTCTCTAACCAGACCCTGGGGTCAGTTCCTCAGTAGTGTCCCTCAGTGGGACTCATTAACATTGCAAGAAACTTTGGAGTTTGAATCTAACTTCTTGAGAGGTTTCCTCAGTTTCCCCTCAGGGTCTGAGGTTCATGGAATCAGCACCAAAGCCACCAGAGGGGTCATTAAAGCGCCTTGGGCTGCTCCTGTGCTGCTGAGCTGGGCTGGGCTCCTGGGACAGAGGGAGCTCCTGGCAAGCAGCAGCGCTGCAGAGAGACAGCTCTGCCCAGGAGCAGCTCCTCTGCACAGCGCAGCAGGGCTCAGGGCTCTGCCTGGGGATCTCAGGGAGACGAGCAAGGCAGAGAGAGATTAAAGGTGGTCAGGACTGGGAGGATGACTGAGAGCTCACTGGAGGAGAAACCTTTGCAGCCCTTGCCATGGTAAGTCTCTGGGTGCAGGGCAATGCAACTGTAGCTCCTGGAGGCATCTCCTAAAACTGGCACAGGTACAGCTGGTGGCATCTGTAAGGACGGGGATCTTTTTCAGCAAATTCAAAAATCTGAGAAGCAAGTTGTGCACCCAGTGGTGCCCAGGGCTGTCCTGCAGAGCAGGGTCCCTGCACCCCAGGGCAGCTGGACCTCCAGGTGAAGGGTTCCTGGAACGTGCTACACAAAAAAGGTGCTAAAAGTACCTGCTGTACAGTGTCATTTCGTGAGTGGCAGCAGCACAGCCAGGTATGGAGAAGGTTCCACATCATGCCCGTCTGCCTTTCTGTCCTTGCTTTATTTTCTGGTAGCACTCCAGTGTCCTTCCCTGTTTCTCCACGTGTCCGTGGTGCTCTTGCTCTGTGGGGTTGGGGTGGGAGTGTGGGTCAGCTTTTGTTCTGACACCAACTCAGGCGGTTTTGCCCCAGAGCTGTGTTCATGGAAACTGCATGCCCAACTGCATTTTAAACTGTGATGAACTGTTTTTCTCACTTGGTAGAAAGAGAGAATGAGCAGAAACATCCCTCCATTGTGGAGGGGGTTTTCCATGAGAAACAGCCCATTTATTTTCTTCAGAGAAGCCTCCCCTAACTTGTCACAGTCTTTTCCTCCTTGCACAGGTCCTCATACCCACAGGCAGCAAATGTCCAACAGCAGCTCCATCACCCAGTTCCTCCTCCTGGCGTTCACAGACACGCGGGAGCTGCAGCTCTTGCACTTCTGGCTCTTCCTGGGCATCTACCTGGCTGCCCTCCTGGGCAACGGCCTCATCATCACCACCATAGCCTGGGACCAGCATCTCCACACCCCCATGAACTTCTTCCTGCTCAACCTCGCCCTCCTTGACCTCGGCTCCATCTCCGCCACTCTCCCCAAGTCCATGGCCAACTCTCTATGGGACACCAGGGCCATTTCCTATGCAGGGTGTGCTGCACAACTCTTTCTGTTTGTCTTTTTAGCTTCAGCGGAGTTTTATCTTCTCACTGTCATGTCCTACGACCGCTACGTTGCCATCTGCAAACCCCTGCACTACGGGACCCTCCTGGGCAGCAGAGCTTGTGTCCACATGGCAGCAGCTGCCTGGGCCACTGGGTTTCTCAGTGCCCTGCTGCACACGGCCAATACATTTTCACTGCCACTGTGCAAGGGCAATGCCCTGGGCCAGTTCTTCTGTGAAATCCCCCAGATCCTCAAGCTCTCCTGCTTATACTCCTACCTTAGGGAACTTGGACTTATTGTGATAGGTCTCTTCGTAGCATTCGTGTGTTTTGTGTTTATTGTGCTGTCCTATGTGCAGATCTTGAGGGCCGTGCTGAGGATCCCCTCTGAGCAGGGACGGCACAAAGCCTTTTCCACCTGCCTCCCTCACCTGGCCGTGGTCTCCCTGTTTCTCAGCACTGCCATGTTTGCCTATCTGAAGCCCCCCTCCATCTCCTCCCCATCCCTGGATCTGGTGGTGTCTGTTCTGTACTCGTTGACGCCTCCAGCAGTGAACCCCCTCATCTACAGCATGAGGAACCAGGAGCTCAAGGATGCCCTGAAGAAACTGATCACTGGATTCTCTTCAAAGGCATTAAACATTCCATCTTCTGCATATCACTTATGATAAAACTCATGACAGATCCTACCTGTCTTTTTTATAGTTTGTAGTTGTAGATGATTGTTTGGAGTTGGGGGACGGATTGATTGGTTTGCTTTTTAAACTATGACAATATTGCCCACAAAGAGATGTCATTAATCATCCCACTTCTAATTCTCTGTCCACATTTATAGTTCAAGTCATAGACCTTGTAAATGAGAAGTCTTGCTCTCTGTGTATTTAATCAAAATAAATGTCCCTGCATTGAAATGTTTGTCTGAGATCTTTCCTCTCTGTGGAAAGATGGAGCAAACAGTCCCAGCAGAGCAGCTCTGCCAGGCAGCACCAGCCTTGTTCTTTCCAGAATCCTTCTCTTTCCACTCCCACACTCTCCTTCTCAGCCCTTGTGTTGGTGCAAGGCCTGAGCGCTCCCAAGGCTTGGTCACCGTCCTGCTGTGTGTCAGTGCTGTGACCAGGACAGGCAATGGGCACTGCTGTGACAGAGCTGGCCTCAGAACAGCATCTCCATCAGCAAGGGGATCTCCTTAGTACAGTGCCTGAAGGTTATAGATCTTTGAGAGCTGTTTCAAAGAACATGCCTAAGGAATAGACTCTGAAGATGCTCGTTGCTTTGCTTGTTTCTCTGTGGACTCAGTGTGATGGGATCAGGGTCCCAGTGTGGCTGTTGAGGGTCTTCAGGCTGGTTGTTCAGGTGTTGCCTGTTGGTGGCCAGCACCCACACAGATGGTGAATAAGGCAGGGTCCCTCTGAGCACCCTCCATGGCCACCCAAGAGTTTGTGTGGGAGGTTGTTAGTGGCAGTGACCACCGTCAGCTGGGGCTGCCTCCCCGCCTGACCAGTATGGCCCCGCAGAGTCACCAGAGCCCGGGCACCACAGCCCACTTGATCTACAGAGCAAAACCCCCAGCTCGGGGCTGTGGGAAGTGTGGGGACAGGGGGCAGGAATGGCAGCCAGGCCAGTGCAGGTGTGCTCTCCTTGGGCAAAGGCTCTGTGGGAGATGGGATGTCCCAGGTGAAGAGCAGGACACAGTGTGTGTGCAAGAGAGACCTGGAAACAGTCTGTCATGCTACCAGGTGCCAGCCTGGGGCTGTTGCCTCTTGCAGCCACCATTTTGATCATTGTGCTCTCACCACAGCTCAGAGAGCTTGTTCTTCGCCCCATGGAAGGACACCAGATATCTAGGTCAGAAGTCCAGGTGTGCACTGAGGGGACGTGTGAGCATCCACATCCTGTGTGGGGAGAAATGAACCCAAATGAGCACAAATGCCATCAGCTATTCGTGTGGGGGCCGTGGAGGCCTGTGGGATGATGTATCAAGGTCACTTCATGTTGAAAGTGACTTCCCCAAGAAACCACCTGAATGCAGCACTGGGATGTGCTTCCTTGAACTGAGGTCAGTGTGACCTCCCTGGAGACCCGATACAGCTCCACCACCCGGACCCACCTGCTGCCCAGTTTTGAGACTGATGACGGTGTTAGCAATCAGGACACATAACCACGGACGTAGTTCTATGCGGTGCTTTATTTCAGCGCTGGGAAACCAGGGGTTCGCACCCAAAGCTGGCTTCAAACAGCTGATTCAGACCATACCTTATTATACTAGTTGGTCACATACATATTCATTTCACCCTTGACAACCATTAGCATATTCCACACCTATTCTAACACAACCTTTCTATCTAAAAGATGCTGCAATTATCGGTTATTTTCTACATCTTTAAAGAATATATCGTAAAACTATGTCCACCTTAAGAATAAGGCTCGGTTACAGTTACCTGCCTTATAAGAATATACCATAAATCTATGTCAGCTTTAAGAACAGAGTTTGGTTACTGATTACAAGAGTTCTATGGCTACAGGGCTGGTTGCTATCCTCATATTAAACCAACTGTAACAGATCCAGCAGCAAGAGGCCCATGCTGTCCTAACTGTAACAGATCCAGCAGCATAGGCCCATAGTGTTCTGTTCCATAAGAGAACATGGAAGGAAACATCTTGTGAGGTTGATTACTATCATTTGCTATCATCTTCCCCCCTTTGAGAATCCTTTTCTTTAGACAATGGATTCTCACTTTAATCATCTTCTTCGATTATTGATTTGATTGGTGATTTGACAAATGTGACAGTTCATAAGCTGGAGGGCTAGCTGGACGGCTGTCAAATACAGGATTAGCATAATTCCTACTCAGAACAGTGAAAATGTGAATATTCTTAGCATCTGTTTGACTAATCATGCGTTTAATACCTACATATAATAAACAAAGAAATATAATCACAATTGTAAGTACAACTAAGCTTTCTAGTAATGAATGTACCCATCCTCCTAAATTTAAACCAAATGAATCCAACAGAGCTCCTATCCAGCTCTGTTCTGCATCCTGTTTTTCCTTTTGCAGCTCCATCTCTGTTTGGGTCAGTTGAGAAATGTCCTTCTCGACCTCCAAAGTTACATTTGGAATATGGATGCAGCAATGATCAATTCTGTCTTTCAAATATCCACAGACACCATTTTCTTTCAATAGCATTATGTCGAGTGCCATTCTATTCTGCAAGGTCATTTTAGTCGTAGCCTGTAATTGTATATTAAGTTCCCGAAAACCTTTTTTAGTTATTCTGGCCAATCGATCCATTTGCCCGATCAATTTATCAATCATTTCTCTGTTTCTGTAGGCCGCAGTTGGTGCAAAGAAAGATTCTAGTGCCCAGCCGAATTTAATGCTGCTTGATGGTTCATGCCACACATCATCTTCATCTATTTCTCGTTTGTGCCTAACATGTAGAAGTTCTTGCCCATTTTTCAAGGGAGACTTTTTCCAAATAGGACATAGGGTTGGCAGTCCCAAAGTAATTTCCCTTACTGGTCCTGCTATTGGTAAATGCGTTGTCCAGGTCTCATCACTTAAGGCCCAAACTAGATGTCCTACACTACTTATAACGCCTCTACAATCGATTCTATCTCCATCGATACCTACCTTGGTTCTTTCCTTTGGATCCAATTGTTTCTGACAAATGCAACCTGCAATTACTGCAACCTTAAAGATGGATATAGGTATCTCCCTCATATCTGTCTGACAAGTTATTACTCGTGAACAATTCCACCATGGTACTGTTGTTCCTCCTGTTACATTGGACCACCGTACACACCATGGAAATGCTTCACTATATTGGTATTGTTGTACAATACTCAATGTCCACATGTTACTCCATTTTGTAAGGTCGATTACTATCACTGGGGTTCCCGCACCCCGGCTTTTGGGATCCGGCGCTCGGACAAAACCCATCCCCACCCCTGCAGGAAACACCGAGAGCGCGGCTGCAGCACGTTAGCACCCCAAAACCCCCAGGCTGCCCCATAGACACCCTAGAGATCCCCCCAGGGAACTGGCCGTGGGCTTCGGGACAGCGAAACGGGGACGGAAAGAGCCGAAGTAAGGACGGAAAGAGCCGAAGGCGCAGCGCGAAGAGAGACGAAGCGCGTACGGAAAGAGCCGAAGGCGGCGGAAAGAGCCGAAGGGTAACGAGCAGGGGCGGCTCCACCCGAGCGTTGCCGGGGCGAGCCGAAGAGGAGGCGGGGAGAGCCGAGCGCTTCCGAACGGCATCAAAGACGGGCGGAGACACCCGAGCGCTTCCGAACGGCGCCGAAGAGGAGGCGGAGACACCCGAGCGCTTCCGAACGGCGCCGAAGAGCTGGCGGGGACACCCGAGCGCTTCCGAACGGCACCGAAGAGCGTGCGAGGACACCCGAGTGCTTCCGAACGGCGCCATCTTGGCCGTCACGGAGCCGGAGGTCGTTAATGAGCTAATTAGCGCTAATGAGGGGATGGGGCTGATTGAGGAGCTGGATTGAGGTTAATGAGGTCGGAAAGCAATTAATGAACATCTGGAGAAGCAGCTCGTTAAGGAACACAATTAATGATCACCTAGAGAAGAGCCGCTCGTTAAGGGCTGAATTAATGAGTGGGGGAATCTGTTCATTAATGAACCCCGTGGCTCGTTAAGGGCCAACGCTTAATTAACGTAGTAACCAATAAGCGCAATTCCTAAAGAGCGGGAGCCGCTAATTGGTGGGGTGGGGGTAATTTACCCATCGACCCCCAGAGGGGACCCAGGCGTCCGGGGCTTGGCCTGAGGGCGCCCCGCCCACCGGCCGCTGATTGGCTGAGCTATAAAGAGCGTGACTCCGCCCCCTCCTCGAGGCCCCGCCCCCTCCCGGCTCTTAAAGCGACAGTGACCCCAATAATTGATTGTTTGGGGGGGTTGTCCCGGAGTTCAGGAGGGACCCAGGAGTTCGGGAGGGACCCAGGAGTCCACCAAGGGACCCAGAAGTTCGGGGAGGGACCCAGGATTTCGGAATGGACCAAGGAGTGCCCCAAGGGACTCAGGAGTTCAGGAGGGACCCAGGAGTGCCCCAAGGGACCCAGGAGTTCGGGGAGGGACCCAGGAGTTCGGGAGGGACTATGGAGTCATGCGTGTGGATGAACAGAAGGGTGTTGGGGTTCTCCAGTGGGCTGGGGGAGACATAGAGTGCCCCATAGAGCCCCATAAGTGATCCGTAGTGCCCCATAAGTGACCCATAGAGCCCCATCAGTGCCCCATAGAGACCCATAAGTGCCCCAGAGAGCCCCATCAGTGCCCCATAGAGACCCATAGGTGACCCATAGGGCCCCATCAGTGCCGCATAGGTGACCCATCGGGCCCCATCAGTGCCTCACAGAGACCCATAAGTGTCCCATAGCGTCTCCGCACTGCCCCATAGTGCCCCACAAGTGACCCATGGAGCCCCATTACTGCCCCATAGAGCCCCATAAGTGCCCCACAAATGACTCATGAGCCCCATAAGTGACTCTTAGCGACCCACAAGTGCCCCCTAAGTGCCTGTTAGTGACCCCCAAGTGCCCCATGGAGCCTCATAAGTGACCTATAGTGCCCCATAAGTGACTCTTAGTGCCCCATAAGTGCCTGTTAGTGACCCCCACGTGCCCCATAGTGACCCACAAGTTCCCCATACGTGCCCCATAGAGCCCCATAAGTGACTCATAGAGACCCATAAGTGCCCCATAGCGTCTCCCCAGTGCCCCAAAGTGCCCCACAAGTGACGCATGGAGCCCCATAACTGCCCCATAGAGCCCCATAAGTGACCCATAGTGCCCCATAAATAACTCACAGAGCCCCATAAGTGACCCATATAACCCCAAAGGAGGCCTATACTGACCCACAAGTGACTCATGGAGCCCCATAGGCGACTCATACAGACCCACAAGTGCCCCATAGCGTCTCCCCAGTGCCCCATAGTGCCCCACAAGTGACTCGTGGAGCCCCATAAGTGCCTCATAGAGCCCCATAAGTGACCCAAAGTGCCCCCTAAGTGCCCCATAGCATCTGGCCAGTGCCCCATAGTGCCCCACAAGTGACTCATGGAGCCCCATAAGTACCCCATAGAGCCACATAAGTGACCTCTAGTGCCCCATAAGTGATGCATAGAGACTGGGTCCATCCCGAACTCCTGGGTCCCTTGGGGTACTCCTGGGTCCCTCCCGGATGCCTGGGTCCCCTATTTGTGTCCCTCCGGATGCCTGGGTCCCCTCCCATAACCTACAGTGCCCCCTACATGACTCATAGTGCCCCATAAGTGCTCCATGGAGCCCCATAAGTGACTCTTAGCGACCCATAGGTGCCCCATAAGTGCCTGTTAGTGACCCCTAAGTGCCCCATAGCGACCCACAAGTTCCCCATTAGTGCCCCATAGAGACCCATAAGTGACTCATGAGGCCCCATAAGTGACCATAGAGACTGGGTACCTCCCGAACTCCTGGGTCCCTGGGGCACTCCTGGGTCCCCCCGGACGCCTGGGTCCGCTCTATGGGTCCCTCCCGAACTCCTGGTTGCGGCACTTATGGGGCTCTATGAACCACAAGGTGTTCCATGTCCATAATGACCCCAGGAACGCCTGTACATGTTCATAAAGTGAGTCTCAGGTCACCATTTCCATAGCCCCTCCCTGGCCCTCCCCTGTTCGCCTGCGCAGTGGCACTGGGTGAATTTGAGGAGGGGTCCTTGGGGTCTTTGGATGAAGGCTCCTTCAGCTTCCTCACAGTGGACTTTGTACCTTTGGCTCATTAGGAGGAACTGGCTGGAACCCAAGCGGCCAAACCGACTGAGACCAGACTGTCACCCACTTTTTGCTGTAAATCTTGGCCATCTCGTCTCCTCAAGGTTGCAGCTGGTGCTGTGGCGATCTCGACATTCGATGAAGTCCTGCTCTTTTTAGCACAATCGGTTACATACAGCTCTAAACTAGATACTCATTATGTGGCTTAGAATGTTAGCTTGTTAGTAGGCCCTTACTATGTAGTTGCTTAACCCTTAAAACGTTAGTTCCCTCTATCAATATAACTTCCTAAACGAGCTTCATAATATTTTACACAGAACTTAACCACCTTTTTCCTTTTTCCAGGTTCAGAGTCCGTGCCTCATTTGGTTGTATCTGTGCACTTTGAACATCTCAGCACGGATCACAACCGCACTTCCCACAAGGCCCAAGTCTCAAGGCCTCTCCAGAACCCCTCTGCTGGCAGCACAGCCGCTTCCCGCACTAACGGCACCGCACTGCTGAGCGAGGGGAAACAGCTCAGGCGAGCAGGAGAGCTGTGTGTGAGGAAGACTGGGACCCGCTGCTAACAGGCACCATTACAATGAGACACGAAGGCAGAGGAGGCCTTTCCAGAGCAAAGGTGAGGGGCAGAAGCCCCACGTCCACCCCACGCTGAGCAGAGCCAGTCATCCCCCAGCCCCTGGTAAAGACGTGGGAGCGTGTGCCCGCACCCGACTCCCCCACCTCTTCCCTCTGCTACCAATAAGAACAGAGAAAATAATACAAACTACACAAAACCAATCTTGAAAGTCTCAGCAACTGCAGGGCAGGCACCCAAAGTCCTGGACTGGACTCTGCAGCCAACCGGAGCTGGATTCAGTCTGGCACTGGCCTCAGTTCGCAGGGACAACCAGCAAGGTCCTCCCCTAATATCGGTCATAAGCAGAAGGGAAAAAGTAAAAGGGCAAAGGGAAAGGGATGAGATCCTCGAGATCTCCCACTTTTATATGAAGTATTCACGTGAATGGAATGTCACACACCGTTGGTCAGTCTCTTGGTCACCAGTTTCTCATTGCGCCTCTCGCGAGATGTCCATCCGTGCTTATCAATAAGTTTCCATTCCATTGCTAGGTTTAACAAAACACGTGTTGGGTTCTCCAGGAAAATGCAGCCGGTATGAAGGGTTTAGCTGACAGGCAAATTCACTAAAAGAGAAACTTGGTTTTTGACAAAAGCAGGACAGAAGGACATGTCTCTACCGCAGGTGTCCCCGTCCTCTTCTCTCTGGGGGGCACAAACTGCCCTCGTGGGGTCTGGTTTCCCTCTGAACAAGGGGCAGTGAGCAGCACACAAACCCTCCGGGACACCCCAGAGGTTGGCAGTGCCCTGGGGATCTCTGGGTGCTGCCATCGCCAGTGAGGCCACCGCTGGTCCAGAGGCAGAGTGCTGGGGACAAGGGGTCCGTGAATCCAGCCAGGCACAGAACACTGGAGCCCTGTTCAAGAAGATACTCTGTGCCACCCAGACAGGCACAGGGAAAGGCACAGGCTCCATGGATCTGAGCACCTTCTACTCCCTGTCTCAGCAGCACCTGCAAAGGAACCCCATTCCCACACAGATCCCCATGACCACACAGGTACTCGCTGGCCCTGGGCGGTGGGACAAGGGAGTCAGCACTTACCCCTGCACAGCTCTACCCAGAAGAGCAGCCACAGCGTCTGAGGGCACAGCAGTCCCTCTGTGCCCATCCTGAGCCTCCTGCCCTGATGGCACTCCCTGCCACAGCTCCAGGGACTCGTGGCAGCAATGATAATGATGACGGTAGGGCAATATATCTCTGCAGATCCCCCCATTTACAGGAGGAGCCAATTGAAGCAGCAGCACCTTTTTAGACATCATGGGGAGCCATCTCCCCTCCAACACAGCCCAGTCCTCCAATGAACTTCTCCAGCGCCGTTCATGACCATAAATGAGGGACGGCTCCGCTGCAGGTGCCACATCACTGCAATGGTAGAACATCACAGGACAGGGCTGGCTGTAGTGGGGGAAACAATTTGTTCACCCCTTGAGCTCTGAGTGTGGACCAGGAGCACTGAGCATGTGCTGTGACTGGCACATCCAAGAGCCCGAGGTGAGAGTGTCCAGTGACCCCGGTGCCATAAGACCCAGGGGGCTGGGACTGCACCGGGGCTGTGTCAGGAAGGGAAGGAAACAGCTCCTGTGACAGAGCCCACTGTGCTGGGAGCAGCAGCTGTGAAAGGGCACGGGGCCGGGCAGCTCCTGTACCTCCTGGGGACCCTGTGACAGCACATGGACGGTCGGCACCGAGCTCCATGGCCATGGGGTGTCACTGGTGACGAGAGCACTGCTCCTCCTACTGCCACTGCTGTGTGCTCATTGGCTCCACTGACAGTGACCTCACACCCTCTACTGCCACCGCTGTGTGCTCATTGGTTACACAGACAGTGACCTCACACCCTCTACTGCCACTGCTGTGTGCTCATTGGTTACACTGACAGTGACCTCACACCCTCTGCTGCCACCGCTGTGTGCTCATTGGTTACACTGACAGTGACCTCACACCCTCTGCTGCCACCGCTGTGTGCTCATTGGTTACACTGACAGTGACCTCACACCCTCTGCTGCCACCGCTGTGTGCTCATTGGTTACACTGACAGTGACCTCACACCCTCTACTGCCACCGCTGTGTGCTCATTGGTTACACTGACAGTGACCTCACACCCTCTACTGCCACCGCTGTGTGCTCATTGGTTACACTGACAGTGACCTCACACCCTCTACTGCCACCGCTGTGTGCTCATTGGTTACACTGACAGTGACCTCACACCCTCTACTGCCACCGCTGTGTGCTCATTGGTTACACTGACAGTGACCTCACACCCTCTACTGCCACCGCTGTGTGCTCATTGGTTACACTGACAGTGACCTCACACCCTCTACTGCCACCGCTGTGTGCTCATTGGTTACACTGACAGTGACCTCACACCCTCTACTGCCACTGCTGTGTGCTCATTGGTTACACTGACAGTGACCTCACACCCTCTGCTGCTGCTTGTTCTTCCAGAGCTGTTCTGGTTCCACTCCCCCACTCTCCTTCTCATCCCTGGTGTTGGTGCAAGGTCTGAGTGCTCTGGCAGCTTGGTCCCCGTCCTGCTGTGTGTCAGTGCTGTGAGCGCAGGCAGGGACAGGCAATGGGCACTGCTGTGACAGAGCTGGCCTCACAACAGCCTTTCCGGATAGAAAGGTGATCTCCTATGGGCAGGATGGGAAGATTTCGGTCTTCGTACAGAGATTCTCCCAAGAACATGGCCACACAAGTGGCCACAGGTGCAACACCATTGTACAGCTGAACAGTGTGTCTGTGCAGGGCTGGTACAGCAGTGTCCTCTCACAGCCAGGCCTCCTGCCAGAGACCTGCAGGACCAGCAGAGCAGGGGCTGGGCTGTGCCCCTGTGCACTGGACACCCCACGGAAGGAGCCTCAGGTCAATCACCATGCACTGCCCCTCAAATCCACCATTTCCAGCCCTGGCCTCTCACCCAGAGAAGCTGTTCTTCCCTCCATGCATGGACACTGAATGAGTATTCAGCAGTCTGTGTTTGCTTTGTGCAGCTGAGATGAGAGCATGCGCACAATGTACGTGAGGTGACATGAACCCGAGTGAGCACAAACACCATCAACTATTCCTTGGGGTTCCATGAAGGCCTGTGGCACAGACAAGGTCTTGAGGTCACTTTGTGTTGGAAGAAACATCCCATTGTTCACTGCCTGCATGCAGCACTGGGATGTGATTCCTTCACCCAAGGTCCTTGTGTCCATTCTTTCTGCCATGGGACATCTCAGATGGGTGCAGAGCAGGTGACACAGCGCAGGGCTGAGGTGCCTCCCGTCCATTGGGAGTGGCAACGGGAGGCCAGAGGGACACTGTGACTCCTGCCTCTGTGTTTAAAAGGGACAGACTCTGTCTCTGAACACTCCTGGGTGCAGAAGGAGTTCATGAGGCCAGCTCAGACATGGACGCCTGACAGACCCTGACATTTCTGTGTGTGACTCCAGGAACAAACCTCAGTGGCTCAGTGAGATTCATCTCAGTTGCTGGAATGGCTCATTGCAAGTGCTCCTGTCTGCTCCGTCACCCTTGCCCATGATCCTGGGTTGTGCTCTCAAAAGTACCAGAGCACTCGGAGAGGTTCTGGGGTCCTTGGAAAAGGCAGACATCCAACCCAACTTCAAGAAGGGCTCTTTATTAAAATCCAGCCGTTTTCCTCAAGAAGAGCTGCTCCTCCACCTGGTTTAGCGCCAGCAGCACAGG
The DNA here is from genome assembly GCF_037038585.1 of Patagioenas fasciata. Lineage (NCBI taxonomy): Eukaryota > Metazoa > Chordata > Aves > Columbiformes > Columbidae > Patagioenas > Patagioenas fasciata. The sequence goes on from NC_092528.1 coordinate 2,946,070, forward strand.
GCTCTCAGGCTCCATCGAGATCTTGGCCGCTTCCATGAAGAGCACACGGTGACAATGGTCTGGGTTGCCAGGGAGCTGATGGAGGGGTCAGTCTCCTCCTCCAAGGGCTGAATGGCTGCAACAGAAAGAAGCAGAGCCCAGATGAGCTCCCATGTCTACAGAGACCCCCAGGCGTCTCCTCCCGACCACGCTCCCTGCTCACCTCTGCAGATCTCAGACAGACTCTCCTTGCTTGGGTCCCTCAGGTGCTGCACAGCCAGCCCTGGGCACAGAGCTCCATCAGCCCCTGCTCCCTCCCCTCATCAGCGCTGACCCCAGGGGAGAGCAGGAGCCAAGATGGTGGGACCGAGCAAGGCAGCCACCATGGCCACCTGCTTGGGCAGGGCTGGGAGGGGAGGCCAAGGGCCTGCACGGGGCAGCCGGGGCTCTGGCAGCCACAGGGCTGCTCCTTGTGCCAGGGCAGCGGCGGGGACTGGGGCCGGGCTGCCGAAAGAGGGACCTGGGGGCTGTGACTCACCAATGAACCTCAAGGCGGCCTCTTGCAAGCTCTTCTGAGGGTCCCTCAGGTACGGCAGGCTCTGCCTCAAGAGCTCTTGAGCCCTGCTCCTGTCCCGCTCCAGCTGGAGAGAGCACAGGGGTGTGAGCACCTCACTGTCCCTCCCCAGCTGGCCGGACCAGTCCCTCCTCTCAGGAACCCACATTCTCCTTCCCCTCCGACCATTCCCATGTCCCAGCCAGGAGCCCTGTGGGGCTGAGGCTGAGAGACAGACACAGGCCGAGGGGTCCCAGGGGTGCTGAGCGCCCTCCCTCCCGCTGGCTGCGGCGCAGAGGGAAGAGCCCTTGGGGGCTCTGTTCTTGAGTTCAGGGAACAAGGATGCAGCTCGGGGCTGCAGCAGGACAGGCGAGGCACATCTGCAGAGCCCACAGCACAGACATGTGGGGCAGCCCCGTCCAGCCTGGGCCCTGGGCCCTGGGGTTGTCCTCACCAAGCTCTCTCCAATCCTCCATGTCTGCTGAGTCTGCACCAGGTGTCCGAGCTGTTTCCACTTGAGGAGCTCTGCTGCATCCAGGAGGGCTTCCCTGGCCACCTGTGGAACAGCAGAAGCTGGGAGATGGCACCACGGTGGGGGAAGGAGACCTGGTGTCCCCCTCCTCTGGGCTTTGTTCCCGGGGTGATTCTGCCCTTAGGGAGCAGGGGTCCCAAACGTCCAGGGGTCTCTTCCCTGCATCACCGCTCAGCTTTGAAATCCGCACCTTGGCCACGCTCTGCACTTGGTCACTCATGTGGAAGAAGAGAGGGAGCAGGCCAAGTTGCACCGTGTTCTTCATCTTTCTCTTGTCGTTCTCCACCACCATCTTCATCAGGTCCCTGAAGAGGCTGATGGAGACCTTTCTCAGCTGGCTCAGCTCCTGGGAGGGAGAAGCACAGTAGGACCTGAGCACCAGCAGCTCTCTGACCACGGGGAGCAGAGGCTCCTGCACGGCTGATGTGAGGGGAGATGCTCCAGGACGGCGTTGTGCACACTGCAGTTGTGGCCAGATCTGCGGCCCTGGGTCTACGAAAGGCCACTCAAGAGACTTGTTAAGCAGTGCCTGTGCCTCAAAGTGCTCTCCCAACCACCCAGCATCCCCCACCAGCTTCAGCAGCCATGGTGGGGAGGAGCTGTGGGAGCAGCTGGCAGGGAGCAGCTGGGCTGGGCTGCAGAACCAGAAACCATCCCACAAGAGCCCCGGGGAGAAAGCGGAGGAGAAGCCCCTGCTCCACGTGGCCGGGCTGAAGGGCAGATGTCATTGTCCAGTTCTCATCCACTAGGCTCAGGTTTATACACCAGCCTTACGTCATCAAAGAAGGGCAGGAGAAGCTTTGCCAGCGGCACGGTGATGGGGCTGGCCTCCTCCCTCTCCAGCTGAGCCATCACGTTTCTGAAGACCACCAGAGCCTTTGTCTTGACGACGTTATTGCCATACTGCAGGACCCACGACAGGTCTGGCAGCATGACCTTCATTTTTCTGGCCTGTATGAAGAAGAGAGTTTCCCTCTTGGGACCAGGTCCATGTCTGGAGAGCTCCCCAGGCAGCCAGCAGGTCCCACCATGGCAGGGAGGGCCTTTGGAGCAGGCAACCCAGCCACTGCCAGCCCAGGCCAAGCCCGAACCCACAGCACCCTTGGCTGCCACCACGGCTCCCTTGGCATGACCCTACTCACCATCTCTTCCCTCTCTGACAGCGTCATCAAGCCCCTGAGCACCAGGGAGAGCACCTTTGGTCTTCGCTGCCTCAGAAACCTCATGATGAGGTACATTGGAGCAAACTCCTCATCTTGCAGGTCACTGCTGACCAGGATCTGAAAGCAAGCCAGCAGTGAGCGATCGGCAGAGCTGGTGGGGCTCCCTGCACTGTGCAGCTCCTGGGGCACCAGGAGCTTTATCCAGTAACTCACAGCCAAGCGAAGGATGGATGTGTCCTCCCAGCATGTATGTAAGACCCTACAGTGCCGGTCCTGGAGTTGGATGTGCAGCTCCTTCAACACGTTCTGCAGGGTCTGGGGCACGGAGAACATCACCTCCCACAGTGCCAGGGCAGTGCTGCAGGAGAGCGCTCTGTCAGCAGGGCAGCCTGGGCCACAGCAGCGTGGCCGGGCTCAGCGCTGCAGGACGGTGGGGATGCCCCGGGCAGCAGCAGAGACTGAGCTGGTGCTCCCGTGGGGCTGGCAGGAGCACAGTGGGGGGCTCTGGGCTGCCTTGCTCAGCTGTGGCTGCTGTGGGCCTGGCTGACCCCCAGCACTGGGAAGCGTGGTGGGATGGAGGGTCCTGCTCCTTGAGGGTGTCCTGCAGGATTTGTTGGCTCTGTGTCCCTCTCCCCACAGGGAACAAGCCCTCATGGCTTTTGGGGCCAGTACCTGTCTGCTGGTGGTGCGATTGTCAGCAGCGTGGACACCACCTCCCCAGGGCACTTGTCAGCCATCCAGACAATTAGGGACACCACTCTCTGCCGGGCTGGGGCCGTGTTGATGCACCCCAGGGTTTTGTGGATGCAGCTCGTGATCTTTGGCACCTGGAGGAGACACAGGTGAGGATGGTGCTGCCACTGGAGTGCAGCCATTTCCTCACTGTCCTTCCCATCCCCCTCTGTCGCCTTCATGTGGCTTCACTTTACTGGGATTTGAGAGGAAGAGATGGATGGAGGGAGAACAAGGTCGGACAGGGCCGAAGGGCAATCCAGCCAAAGGCCACTTACATCCACCAGCCAGAAATCGCAGTCTCTCTTGACCATGTCCAGCATTTTTCTGGCCGCCTTCTTGTCAAAGGTGCTGGAGTCGGTCAGTGCCTCGATGAACACCAGGACCATGTCTGTTCTCTCGGAAGGCTGGAGGTGTTCTGCAAAGAGCTAAGGGAGGAAGGGAGGCAGCGAAGCCAAGTCACACCGAGTGCCCTGGTGCTGCTGCTTCGCCGGGCGGTGCCAGCAGCCCTGCAGAGACGCCCGGCGGTGCTGTGGGTGCAGCGGCAAAGCTGGCAGCAGGGGCGGCAGGGACTGCTGGGGAGGAGGAGAAGAGAGGCCCGGGGTGAGGGGGGAGGGTTGGAGTCATGGGCAGAGGGTGCTGGTCCTGCCGTGAACCAGGGCTGGCTGGTGGCCAGCAGGACTGGGGCTGCTGCTGGGACACTGGAGAGCAGCCCTCGCATGGTCCCTGCTCGGGGACAGCAGGAACCCTCTCAGCAGGGACAGGGAGGCCACACCAGCCCCCTGAGTTTGGAGGCCTTTGCTCTCACAAGTCCCCTGCTGGTGCCACAGCAAGGGGGGAGCTCATTACCTTGGTAATGTGAGGAGCTCTGGACGAAGAGGTCAAGGAGGCGACCTCGGCTTCCCAGTCCTCCTGGAGCTGTGCATTCTCCTCTGGCAGCATCACGCCTAAAAAGGAGGGAAATACAGAAGAGCTGGTGAGACACAGCAGCTTCGCCAGTACCGGACAGAGCTTTGAACCTGGAATGCCCAAGCAGGGAGGTTATGACCGACAGTCAGGGGAGGAGGTGGTGGAGAGCAGTGCCACGGAAAGGCTGACCCTCCTCCAGTGCACATGTGCGAATGCTCCTGGCCCTGGAAACTCCAAGGCCCTAGAGCTCTGCATGCAGTGCCACAGTTCAGTCCCCCATGGCTGGAATAGCGGTGATGTGGGGGACGTCTCGCATGGCTGCAGTGCTGCGGGTCAGGAGCAGAGGAGGGACAGTGCTGGTGACATGGTGTTGTCTCCAGGAAGCAGGAGAAGAGTCCATCACAACACCCAGGAAGACAAGCAGAGGTGCTGGCTGATGTGGCTGTGCAGAGGGATGTATCCCACCACAGCTTCTCTTACAGTGTTGCTGACGCTTGAATTGGAAGAGGAAACAGAGAGTGTCCAAAGCCAAACAGCTGGTCTCGTCTTCCTTGAATGACAGGAATAGGAGGAGATGTCCTAGCAGCTGCCCGAGGATTGGCATCTGGATCTCAGCACCGGAATCATCTCTGTCCTCATTCGGATCAGCCTGGACAAGGGCAAAGGAAGTGCAGAAGGGCTGAGGGTATGTGGGGCCAAAGCCCTGAACCCAAGAATGTGCCCAGGGCTGGATCGAGGGTGGTCAGAGCTTTGCAGGGCCCTGCAGACCCCGTCTCCCAGAACAGCCCCATGCGGGCAGAGCTGCCAGACCCGGGCTCCCTCGGTGCTCCTTGGGCCGTCCCGGCCAACACAGGGCTGGGGCAGAGCTGGGTCCTGGCAGAGCAGGGAGTGCCTGGTCCTTACCTTCAGTGAGGAGTAGTTGGCCAGCAAGAAGCTCAGCAGCCTCATCCTGCCCACGGCCCTCTCCCGCACAGATGCCCTCTCAGAGGTGGTGAAGGTCAAGAGCATCTGGGAAGAGAGAAGCTGCTGGTGAGCCCTGGGAGCAGCCACTGCTCCAGCAGAAGCAGCACTGCTCAAGTCCAGGCTTGGACTGGCCTAGTCCATTAAGGCTTCCTATGATCTGGAACAAAGCCTGTAATGGGTTCCTGTCCTCTGGCAGGCTTGGGACAAATGCCCCGGGCCAGCCCCGTGGCCAGGCAGGAAGGCGGATGCCACCCTCTGCGGCCACTGTGCTGCGGAAGAGCCTGGTGGGCAGCCCCTGGCTCCCCAAGGAGGTGGGCACCCTCCCGGCAGCGCTCTCTGCACGGCACGGGTGGGACTGTCACCTCCAGAGTGGACACCCCGTCCCCCAGGGTGAGGAACAGCCCTGGTGAAGCCCACTCTTTGCACACGCCAGACCTGGAAGACATCCTACATCTTCTCACTGACTTGAGAGGCAGGAGAGTTGAGCACCAACGCCACAAGCATGCTGTCCACAGCCTTCATGGTCTGCAAGGAAGACAATGAGTTATGGCCACGTTTCCTGCCATCCCCCTCACCCCAAGAGACTGATCTGAAGTCCCAGCACCAAGGGAGGACTTGTGCGCTGCTTCACTGTGCCTGGGAGAGACCCAGGGGCAAATAATCTGCTGCTGTCAGAGCAGCCCATGACACTGGATGAGGCCAGGCCCACGGGAACGGGGGAAGGGACAACAGTGGGAAAGCAAAGCCTGTCTGGGATCTCTGGTCATAGCGCAGCACGGGGTGACCAGAGAGCAGCCCAGAGGGACTGGGGCTCCTGTAGCTCCCCCAGCACTTACCATGAAGTAGAGGTAAGGTTTCAGGTCCCTCATTTCCTCTTTTGGAGGAAGCATGAAGACGCTGGAGAAGCAGGCCTGGATGTGGCTCCTATCTTTGCCTTCCAGCACCTCCTCCACGAAGCTACAAAGAGAGAGGGGCCAGTAGGACACTGGTGCTGGGAGCAGTGCCTGGAGGTCTCGTACAGGTGGACACGGGGCTCTGGGGCAGGAGTCCCCAGGAAGGATGGACAGGTACCTCATGTCGGCCATGGCAAAGGCGGCAATCCGCTGCACCACTGTGGGCAGTTGGTCCCTGGGCTCCTCTTCCAGCAGCACCTGCAGAGCACAGCCGGGATGGGACCTGGCAGCTGCCAGCACCCAGTGCCACCAGCCCCCGGCCCTGCCCAGCACTGTCCTCACAGGTGCTGGTGCCAGGGGCATTGCTCACTTCCCCAGCGCTGCCGGGTATCCCCTCACCTCGATATTCTCTACCAGCTCGTATCTCTGGCAGAAGAGGTCTAGGCCCTGGGACAAGTCGTTGTATGTTGCATCGCTGAAGATCATGGCAATGCATTTAAGGAACTCCATCTTCTGTTCCTCGTCCTGGCAGCCAGGGGACAGAGAGACAAACGGGAAGCGTGAGATGAGGACTCGCGGCCAGCGGCAGCGCAGCATGGGGTGCAGTGCCCATTAGAGACCTGGGAGCAGCAGCTCTGCCCAGCCAGCGCCCTCCAGCACCCCGCAGCAGAGCCCCTGCCAGCAGACGCCGGCACAGCCGCCTTCCAAAGGGCCGCGGTTACCTTGTCTGGGCTGCTGACAAGGGACACGATGGATTCCACATGTTCTGGTTCCACCTCATAGGCGGATAACGAATCGGCATCTAATAAAGGAGGAGAGCAGGGTGGGCTGCACAGAGGGTTTGCAGGCAAGAGAGAGCAGAGGAAGGAGCTCTGCCCCATGTCCATCCCAGTGCCCGCTGCCCCGGCACAGCCTCCCTGTGCGTGTGGGGGCTGGAGGGTGCCCGGCAGACGGGCTGCGATGCTGGAGCCAGGCAGGACGGGGAAAGCCCCCGGTGCAGCGGGTGAGGAACTCGCTTCAGACGGGCAGGAAAGGTCCCCGTCCCGTAGCACGGTGCCTCCTGCCCGCCCAGCTGCCTCTCGCTGCCCGTGCCCTGCAGCAGGAGCTGGGTCCCCTGTGCCCGCAGAGGCTTTGCTGGGGCTGGCTCCCCACTTGGAGTAGCCCTGGGCTTCAGGTAGCATCATCACCACCCATGGGAACCCCTGCCATCGTGTGGGGAAACGTGATTTTGGTGTGGAGCGGGGAGCGATCGCGGGGCCCCACCCTGCCCAGACAATCAGGGCCCCTCACTCACCGATCTGCAGTGGCTGGACCGCATCCACCTGGTTGGGCTGCGGTGGAGATCTGACCTCCTGGGGACCCCCAACCTCCTCCTGCCAGGCCACCCGGGGGCGGCTGGGGGGTCTCTCCTGCCAGGCCAGCCTGGGTCGGATGGGGGGTCTCTCCGCCATTTTTAAGTCAATAGGGAAGGATTACAGATGGGGAAGGCGGACGCTTCGGCAAACGCCTCGGTGCTGCAGCTCTGCCAGAGGCAGCGGTGAAAGGTGTGGGATGCGCCCGTGTGTTCCTCGTTGAGGAAAGACGGGAGCTGAGCTCAGGATCTCCCTGCTCCAAGTCTGCTGGGGGCAGCAGAGTCTGCCGGGGCAGCTAGAGCTGGGTTGTGGTTGGGCTCGATGATCTTAAGGGTCGCTTCCAACCAAGAAGATTCTCTGATTCTCTGAGAGACGTGGGCTACGCTCGGGGCTCTCGCCAGCTCCGTGCTCGCACCCTGTCCCGTACCGTCCTGTCGGACAGTGTGGGCTGGGCCCGCAGCGGCGCTGAGCACATGCGGGGCAGTGGGTGTCACCAAGTGACGTCACAAAGGGCCCCACTGTGACCCTGTGCCTGGGCAGGGAGGGTCAGGATGTCCCTTGGGAGGCACAAGCCAGCTCAGCCCTGGGCACCTGGCTGCTGAGTTTCCATCCCAGTTTCTAAAAGCTCCAGCACCCATTGCTCTGAGCAGAGTCTTGAACAGTCTGCTGCACCGCTCCATGTTCCCAGCAGCTGGTGCATGATGGGGGTGTCACAGACACACTCAATGCCACGCTCCTTGCTCCAGACGCCTATGAGGATGTTGCGGAAAGGATCCCGTTGGCTGGCTCAATTCTCTCTGGGCTGCCAGGGGTGGCAGATGCACTCGATCCCCCAGTCACCCCCAGCCAAACCAGAGCAGTTTGGTCCAGGCTCCAGAGGAGGGAAGGGGCTGAGCCGTAACCAGGCCAAGAACTCCTGCCAGGAGACCCACGGGGATGCAGAAGAGCAGATGAACGCTGGTAATTTGTGAGCGCATGAGTCTCAGAAACACTTTTCTTACTGTGCGCAATGTGACTGCGAGCCTATCACTTCACTCCATAAATACGACAGCCTGGATGAGCCCACTGTGAGCTCTCCCTGCTAAATAAGTGAGCTGTGTGGCAATGGTTTTACTACTCAGAGATAAGTTTAATATTAATCATTTACCTTAAGTAGATGCACACTAAATACAATCAATTCTTTAGGACATAAGGTGGTATGATTTTTAATATACTCTTTGCTTTGTGTTACTTGGCAAGCTGGATTTGCTAAAATTTTAGGCTGCAAAGTTCTGCTCATATCTACCAAAAGCAACTACAAACTACATGGATCGCTTACAAGACAAGGCCCATATTGCACTTTGCTGAGAAGAAAGGAATTTGCGTCCAGGCAAAACAGCACCTGCAAGGCTATGGACAATAAACAATGTCTACAGCTCAACACAGCAAAGCCCACGTGGAATCAGAGAAGTTTGCCACTGGAGCTTTAAACAGGGACTGCAGGGCGAACGGTTATCAGGGAGAGAAGAATCCTGACCGTGTGCTCCGTGAACGGGTACAGGCACGTGCAGAGAAGGTCAGCAGCATTGGGCTTGGCGTATTTCCCCCATGCAGTGAACAATAGAGTGAACCTGCCATGGAATTCTTGAAGTTGCACTTGTCTTTAAGAAATCCAAACGCTGTTCTGCAGTGAGCAGAACCCTAAATTACTCCCCAGTGACACCAGATCACCACAGGACTTGCTGTTCAAGGCCCAGGACCGTGTTGCGGGCAGTGCCGTGGGGCACAGTTCATGTTTCCAGCCATCTGGTGGTGGCTTCCACCATTGTAAGCACGGAGCTCTTGCCGTGGCGGGTTTGTGGCGCTGTGATATGGACACTTCAGTCATCACCCCCATACCACACAGGCTTTGACCGCTTGTCTTGCTTGATCGTCGTGCATGTTTCACAATGGTGGGTAACCTGTGCAACAGTGTCCATGGTCGAGTCCATCCCTCAACCATGAGCCCATCCATGAACTGCATCCCTTCCTCGATGACCTGGGGCATCGTGGGCCCAATGGGGCACCAATAATTCACCTTCATCTTGCCAGTGCAAATCTATCTCAGCCACTTCAACCTGGGCAGCTCGATCCCCCCGCTGGTTGTTCGATCGGGTTCTGCACTGGACCGACTCTCGGGCACACGGCTTCTCCGTGGCAAACTCTCACAGGCAGGTTCTCCATCTCCATGAGCAGCCCAGATGGGTTGGGCTCTGCGCGGCCAGCGGCTCCGCTTCCACTGCTGGAACCAGCGCCACGGGGCATTTCCCACCATCCGAGAGAGAGCAGAGATGGAGCTTCTCAGACGCTGGGGCCTCTTCAGCCCCTGTCAGGATGGCGGTGCTGGGTCTGGGAATTCTCCCTGGCTCCTTGTTCCAAATGATTGGTCAGACCGGTTGTCAATCATCCATGTGCTGCACTCCTGCCAGGTGTGATTGGTGCAGCCAGCACAGCCCGCCCCTCAGCACTGACAAGCTGTTCAACTCTCGCCACCTTTCCTGCAGGTCTCAAAGCTTGATTGGCTGGTTACATGTCAATCACGTGACTTGCCCCGACTGCTTAAATGTGATTGGCTGTATTTCATCCACTGACTCCCCATACATTTCTGGTTGGTTGTTGCCAGTCAACGAGCTCCACCTAAAAATGAACCTGCGGGCCCTGAACAAAGGCCGTGGGTGGTAAAAGACACGTTGGGACCCTAAACATGAGGATTTGGCCCCAAGAAGGAGGCTCTGGGCACTCAAAGGACGGGCAGATGCTACAGATGGCGCTTTGGGCCTGAACACGAGGGGACCCTCTTGGTTCCCACCCGAGCTGGGTTTGGTGCCCGTGACCCCACGGAACGACACCTGTGCTGTCCGGAGTGGCCACGGAACAGATGGAGCCCAAAGCCACGGCCTCCAGGAGCTCAATGGGCTGTTGTGACATTTCATGGACGTCTCACATGGACTGAGGGCAACTGTCTGTGTGTGACATCAAAGGGCGGGGAGGGGAGTGGTGGTTGGTGAGGACGTGTTGGATCGTGTGGGACCTGAGCCTGACGTCCATGGGGTGGAACAAGGGGTGCAGAAGGGACCGTGGTGGTGGCCACGCTGCTCCTGCGTGGAGCTCCAGAGGCTGCAGGGGGATTTCTGCTCCACCAGGGCCCAGCACAAGGCAGTGGCCCGTTCATGTCTGTCCCTGCTCTGGGGCTGTGACCCCAGCAGGACCTGCACAGCAGCAGTGTCCTCACTGCCAACACCGGCTCTTTGCTCTGCCCCTCTGTCCCCATCTCCCCGTGCTCTCCTCTGCCCCAGGCACCTTTGCCACCTCCTCCAGGACCCACCACGGCCTCTGTCTGTCCCTATAGAGACCCATAGAGACCATAGAGATCCATAGAGAACCATAGACACCTACAGAGACTCATAGAGACCTTAGAGACCCATAGAGGCCACAGAGAGCCATAAACACCCGTAGGGACCCACAGAGTCCATAGAGACCCATAGAGACCCACAGAGACCATAGAGCCCCGTAGAGACCATAGAGATCCATAGAGACCCATAGAGACCTACAGAGACTCATAGAGACCATAGAGGCCACAGAGAGCCATAAACACCCATAGGGACCCATAGAGACCATAGAGACCCATAAAGATCCATAGAGAGCCAGAAACACCCATAGGGACCCAAGGAGACCATAGAGACCCATAGAGGCCACAGAGAGCCATAAACACCCATAGGGACCCATAGAGACCATAGAGACAGATATCAGTATATATACAGATATCAGTATATATTCCAAGAAGAGATTGTGTTTTACATTTAGACTTCATAGTCCGATGTCTCTCGGTCCTTCCCCTAAATTAACTTGTCAATACAGGTATCAGTATATATGCAGGTGTCTATATATTCCGGGAAAAGACCATGTTTTACATTAAGGATTCACAGTCCAATGTCTCTTGATCCTTCCCCCCTGCTGGGCTCAGGTGCCAGGTCCTCAGTGATGTAAAAACAACAATTCTTCGTTAAATGTTCCTTAAAATAGTGCAGCTTTAGTTCCTACCAGGAGGGTGTGTTCTGTGTGCCGTTGACATTTCACACATATTACACCAATTGATTTATTCTCCCTGTTCAGTTCTTTCTACGCATATCTTGTTATGTCCATAGGGAACCACCAGACGATGTTCTTGTCACCAGGTAGATCATCCTTCCCACATGTAATTTGGATGGTCCCCAGCTGATCCACGGTGCTTCATGTGTTCTACCGTCTGCCTTCTGCATCATGGATGGATCTGTCTCTGTGTTTGTGTGGCAGGTGTCACATCAGCAGCATTGTCCCAGCCAGCTCACTGCATCTCTTTCTCTTCTCCCTCTGCTGTCACCATGTCTGTACCAGCTGTCTGCTGTGCTTCCTGACCTCATGGACCCTCTGGTCCTGCCTCCCTCCTGCGGGTCAGTCCTGTTCCTGCAAAACAAGTGACAACCAGTCAGTGTCCCCTCTGTGGCACCTGGACCTTCCAGAGCGGGATGGCTGGTGGAACTGTCACCCTCAGCCAAGGCTCTGTGTGGAGTCTTCTCCTGGCACAGGAACAGCGCTGGCTGTGCCTGCTGAGCACCACGCTGCCCCACGGAGAACAGCAACAGTCGCAGAGTGGGTCTCTATGGTTTCTATGGGTCTGTATGGTCCCTATGAGTCTCTATGGGTCTCTATGATCTCTATGGGTCTCTATGGTCTCTATGGGTCTCTATGGATCCCTATGGGTGTTTATGGCTCTCTGTGACCTCTATGGGTCTCTATGAGTCTCTATAGGTCTCTATGGGTCTCTAAGGATCTCTATGGATCTCTATGGTCTCTATGAGTCTCTATGGTCCCTATGGGTCTCTATGGTCTCTATGGATCCATATGGGTGTTTATGGCTCTCTGTGGCCTCTATGGGTCTCCATGGATCTCTATGGATCTCTATGGTCTCTATGGGTCTGTATCATCCCTATGGGTCTCTATGGGTCTCTATGGTCTCTATGGGTCTCTATGGGTCTCTATGGTCTCTATGGGTCTCTATGGTCTCTATGGATCTCTATGGTCTCTATGGGTCTCTATGGTCCCTATGGGTCTCTATGGATCTCTATGGTCTCTATGGGTCTCTATGGATCCCTATGGGTGTTTATGGCTCTCTGTGGCCTCTATTCGTCTCTATGAGTCTCTACAGGTCTCTATGGGTCTCTATGGATCTCTATGGGTCTCTATGGTCTCTATGGGTCTCTATGGTCCCAGTGGGTCTCTGTGGGTCTCTGTGGGTCTCTAGGGTCTCTGTGATCCCTGTGGGTCTCCATGGGAAAATCGACAGGGGGACCTGTGGACCTCAGCACCCCTGGGCTCCACCATGGCCCAGTTCAGCAGCCCTGGGCCCGAGGGCTCAGGGCAGGGACAGCCCCACAACCAGGGGCAGAGTGGTTCCTGCTGCTGCCCCGAGGGTCACCAGCCCCAGGCAGCCCTGAGCCAGAGTGCAGGTGTCTGAGCTGGGCTGAGCTGGAAGGGGCTGCAAAACAGCTCATCGGGAGGAGGCAATGGGAGAAGGTGCTGTGTGTGTGGCACCAGGGATGAACTGACACCCTCAGTTTGGTATCTGGACCCGTACTGGGCTTGCACATGGACTGAGCCCCAGCTCAGAGCACAAATTGCTGTTACCAGCCCTGGGTGCCAAGCGCTGGTCCTGCTCTCTCCTCCCTGGTGCGACCTGAGTGCACGACTGCCCTGTGGTCCCTATGGGTCTCTATGGGACTTTATGGTCTCCATGGGTCTCTGTGGGTCTCTATGGGTCTCTATGGTCCATACAGGTCTCTATGGGTCTCTATGGTCTCCATGGGTCTCTATGGGTCTCTATGGTCTCTGTGGGTCCCTATGGGTCTCTATGGGTCTCTATGGGTCTCCGTGGGTCTCCATGGGTCTCTGTGGTCTCCATGGGTCTCTATGGGTCTCTATGAGTCTTTATGGCCTTGCGGCTTGGGGAACTCGGGTCAAAAGGAAAGACAGACTGGTGTGGGTACGGGATCTCTTAAGTGTCCTGGGATTGCTTTGCTGATCACTCTGTAACGTTTCCTGGGCTATTAACTCGATATGTGCCAGAGAGGCAAATAAGTCCATGAACCAACTTTCCAATTAAGGTTTCCTTCTTACAAAAAACCACACTTCTATTTTCTCATCGGCAACAGACTGAAAGATGGGAGCTGAAGCAGCATCCACCTCTTGTGAAAACAGGTAACAACAGATGGTTCCATTCAGTCGATCCTTAGTTGTTTCCTCCACAGGAAAACTGTCCATCAATTTAATCTTTGGTGTACAGGCAGGGCCTTGCTGATGTTCCTGTGTCGCAGCAAGAGTGTGGATGTCAGGCTTTCTGCAGATTTGTGGCTGAGTTTTCCTGTTTTCCTGTAACCTGGACAATCTTGCTGTGGACTCCTGAAGTCTCCCATAGGCTGGTGGGTTTAGAGAAGGATGGGGAACTCCAGTGAGCTCAGGAAGGACCCGGCAGCATCACAGGCAGAGCAGACGGGAACTCGACTGGGTGAACATTAACGGAATTTACTGACAGAAGAAACAGGAACATCTCAAATATCTTTGGGAGGTCACCGTGCACCCTGAACCGATACAGGCAGGGTGACTCCCATTGACCTCCGTTGATCCCCATTGACCTCCATTGATCCCCATTGAACCCCATTGACTGCCATTGACCCCCATTGATCCCCATTGATTCCCATTGAATCCTATTGACTCTTATTGACCCCCATTGACTCCCACTGACTCCCGTTCACCCCTATTGACCCCCATTGATCTCCATTGACTCCCATTGACTCCCATTGGCCCCCACTGACACCCATTGACTCCCATTGCGCCCAGTTGACCCCATTGACCCCCATAGACTCCCATTGACCACCATATTAAGTTAGCAGGACTTATTGAGAGGCTTTAAACTAGATTTGAAGGGAGAGGGGGACGAAGCCAGCCGCTGCGATGCCAGGGAGTGCCTTTGTCCCCAAGGCAGGGAGCACAGAGAGGGACGGGGGTAAGTTGCCCAAGCTGCACCCTGGGGCTCTGCATGGGGTCTCTGTTTCGCCAAGGGCTCAAGGCAGAAGGACTGCGAACGAGAGCTCTGTCTGACAAGCCTGTGCTGCGGTCACTTTGTCCACAGAGCCGTGAACCCCTTTACTTCCCCAGGTCCTGGCAACTGCTCCTGTGCCGCTCCTGCGCTGCCGAGGGCACCCACAGAGGCTGTTTCAGCTTGAGGACCAGCGGGGCCCTCTGGGAGTGTGACAGCTGTGCTGGCCTGGGCACTGGTGAGAGGCAAAGCACCCAGTGCCCCAGGGCTGGGGCGGGAGGGTCTGGCAGTGGGCACGGGCTGGGCTCAGCAGGGCCTCTCTGCTCCAGGAGGGCTGGGGCCCCGCTCTGGCCGATCCTGTCCCAACCCTGGGGGGCCTGGGGGCCCCATTGATCCCCATTGACTCCCATTGACTCCCATTGATCCCCATTGTCTCCCATTTATCTCCACTGACTCCCATTGATTCCCATTGACCCACATTGACTCCTATTGACCCCCAGTGATCCCCATTGACTCCCGTTGACTCTCATTGACCTCCATGCACCCTTGACCTTCCTGCTTCCCCTTGCAGGATCCCCATTGACCCCCATTGACTCCTATTGACCCTCATTGATCCCCATTGATTCCTGTTGACTCTTATTGACCTCCATGCACCCTTGACCTTCCTTCTTCCCCTTGCAGCCTCCAGTGCCAGCTCAGAGCTCACTGGCCCCAGCACCGCCAGCCAGGCAGCATCAGGGCCTTCCCAGACCTCCCTGGCACCCGAAAGCAGCAGCCCCAGCACCGCCAGCCAGGCAGCATCAGGGTCACCTCTTGGATCTTCAGCACCAGAAATCAGCAGCCCCAGCATCACCAGCCAGGCAGGATCGGGGCCTTCCCAGAGCTCCCTGGCACTGGAGACCTGCAGCCCCAGCACAGGTAGCCAGGAAGCATCGGGACCATCCTCTGGGTCCCCAGCACTGGAGACTGGCAGCCACAGCCCGCACAGCCAGGCAGCATCGGAGCCGTCGGATGGCTCCCTGGGACCAGACACCAGCAGCCCCAGCATCGCCAGCCAGGTGGCACTGGAACCATCCCACAGCTCTGTGGAACTGGAAAGTGGCGGTCCCAGCGCCACCAGCCAGCTGCCATCAGGGTCTTCCCACGGTTCCCCAGAGCCTGAGAATGGAGGACGCTCCAGCCCCCCTGGGCCTGCGCGAACACGAGGCCGCTCCCGAGTGCAACGTCAAGCACAAAATCCCTACAGCCGGCCCAGACGTCGCCGTGGGAGCAGCCGTGGGCCATCCCCGAGTGCTCAGAGCAGCACCCCCAGCCACGAGGTGCAGGGTCTATCAGTCTCTCGGGTACCTGAGACCAGCAGCCCCAGCACCACCAGCCAGGAGGCATCAGGGCCTTCCCTGTCGTCGGTGGAACTGGAAGCCAGCAGCTCCAGCACCACCAGCCAGCTGCCGTCGGGGTCTTCTCACGGTTCCCCAGAGCCTGAGAATGGAAGATGTTCCAACTCCATTGGGCCCGTGCGAACAAGAGACCGCTCCTGCTTGCAACGTCGGGCACAAAATCCGTACAGCCGGCCCAGAAGACACCGTGAGAGGAGCAGCACAGCAGCACCAAGTGCTGAGAGCAGCACCCACAGCCGGGTGGTTCTGGGGCCATGTCGCCTGTCCCCAATACCCGAGTCCAGCAGCCCCAGCCCTGCCAGTCTGGAGGCATTGGGGCTGTCCCACAGCTCCCTGGCAGAGGAAACCAGTAGTCCCAGCACCACCAGCCAGCTGCCATCGGGGTCTTCCAGCACCTCCCCACAGTTTGAGAGCAGCGGACGCTCCAGCCCCCCTGGCCCCGCGCGAACACGAGGCCGCTCCCGAGTGCAACGTCGGGCACAAAATCCCTACAGCCGGCCCAGACGTCGCCGTGGGAGCAGCCGTGGGCCATCCCCGAGTGCTGAGAGCGGCACCCCCAGCCACGAGGTGCAGGGGCTATCGGTCTCCCGAGTACCTGAGACCAGCAGCCCCAGCACCACCAGCCAGGAGGCATCAGGGCCTTCCCACAGCTCTGAGGAAGTGGAAACCAGCAGCCCCAGCACTACCAGCTTGGAGTCTTCGGGGTCTTCCAGTAGCTCCACAGAGCAGGAGAGCGGCCAACGCTCCCGGTCCTCTGGGCCTGTGCGAACACGAGGCCGCTCCCACTTGCAGCGTCGGGCCCGGAATCCCTACAGCCGGCCCAGACGTCCCCGTGGAACCAGCCGTGCACAGTCCCGGGGTGCTGGCCCTGATCCCCCTGCACCGGCACAATAAAGTTGCCGTTAATTTCTGCACTGGGAGATTCCACGCTTGTTTGTTGGCCTCCTCCTCTTCCTCTCCCTTTCTTAAGGGGCAGCATCAGTGGCTGGGCCCAGAGGTTTGTCCTCTCTCGGGGGGTTGGCAGCACCTTCCCCAGACCTCCCTCCTTGCGGGCTGCCCAGTGCCATGGCCGTGTGCTTCGGGCCCCACTGGCCCCGCACGCTGCTCAGTGTCCCATGGGAAGTTCACAGCCACCCCCAGGGCCGGGGGTCTCTGCTCCTGCTCCGGGAGGGCAGCCCGGCCACCTGCCACCCACTGTGCCTTGGAGACGGGAAAAATTCAACTCAGCAGCGTAATCCAGGGCAGCCTTCTTGAGCAGGCCCTTGGAAGCAGAGTCAGTCCTGTTGCACGGCCTGAGCAGCACCTGTAGCCAAAGTGCGGCCTTGGGGTCGTGAGTTACATCAGGCTGCAAGTGCTGAGCAACTGGGGCCACCTGGACTACAGTGAAGGGCAACATTAGCACTGCCCTCAGATGCCAGCATGTCGCCCTTGGCTGTGCCTCTGCCACATCTGGTTTCGTCCCCCTCTCCCTTCAAATCTAGTTTAAAGCCTCTCAATAAGTCCTGCTAACTTAATATGGTGGTCATTGAGAGTCAATGGGGGTCAATGGGGTCAATTGGGGGCAATGGGAGTCAATGGGGGTCAGTGGGGGGCAATGGGAATCAATGGGAGTCAATGGAGATCAATGGGAGTCAATGGGAGTCAATGGAGATCAATGGGGGTCAATGGGAGTCAGTGGGAGTCAATGGGGGCCAATAAGAGTCAATAGGATTCAATGGGAATCAATGGAAATCAATGGGGGTCAATGGGGATCAATGGAGGTCAATGGGGATCAACGGAGGTCAATGGGAGTCACCCTGCCTGTATCGGTTCAGGGTGCACGGTGACTTCCCAAAGATATTTGAGATGTTCCTGTTTCTTCTATCAGTAAATTCCGTTAATGTTCACCCAGTCGAGTTCCCGTCTGCTTTGCCTGTGATGCTGCCGGGTCCTTCCTGAGCTCACTGGAGTTCCCCATCCTTCTCTAAATCCACCAGCCTATGGGAGACTTCAGGAGTCACAACAAGATTGTCCGGGTTACGGGAAGACAGGAAAACTCAGCCACAAATCTGCAGAAAGCCTGACATCCACACTCTTACTGTGACACAGGAACATCAGCAAGGCCCTGCCTGTACACCAAAGATTAAATTAACGGACAGTTTTCCTGTGGAGGAAACAACTAAGGATCGACTGAATGGAACCATCTGTTGTTACCTGTTTTCACAAGAGGTGGATGCTGCTTCAGCTCCCATCTTTCAGTCTGTTGCCGATGAGAAAATAGAAGTGTGGTTTTCTGTAAGAAGGAAACCTTAATTGGAAAGTTGGTTCATGGACTTATTTGCCTCTCTGGCACATATCGAATTAATAGCCCAGGAAACGTTAGAGAGTGACCAGCAAAGCAATCCCAGGACGCTTAAGAGATCCCATACCCACACCAGTCTGTCTTTCCTTTTGACCCGAGTTCCCCAAGCCGCAAGGCCATAAAGACCCATAGAGACCCATAGGGATCCATAGGGACCCATGGAGACCATAGAGACCCATAGAGACCCATAGAGACCCATAGAGACCCTTGGAGACCCAGAGGGACCCATGGAGACCATAGAGACCCCTAGAGACCCATAGACACCCATAGAGACCCATGGAGACCACAGAGACCCATGGAGACCCACGGAGACCATAGAGACCCATAGAGACCCATAGGGACCCACAGAGACCATAGAGACCCATAGAGACCCATGGAGACCATAGAGACCCATAGAGACCCATAGAGACTCATAGAGACCCACAGAGACCCATGGAGACCATAAAGTCCCATAGAGACCCATAGGGACCACAGGGCAGTCGTGCACTCAGGTCGCACCAGGGAGGAGAGAGCAGGACCAGCGCTTGGCACCCAGGGCTGGTAACAGCAATTTGTGCTCTGAGCTGGGGCTCAGTCCATGTGCAAGCCCAGCACGGGTCCAGATACCAAACTGAGGGTGTCAGTTCATCCCCGGTGCCACACACACAGCACCTTCTCCCATTGCCTCCTCCCGATGAGCTGTTTTGCAGCCCCTTCCAGCTCAGCCCAGCTCAGACACCTGCACTCTGGCTCAGGGCTGCCTGGGGCTGGTGACCCTCGGGGCAGCAGCAGGAACCACTCTGCCCCTGGTTGTGGGGCTGTCCCTGCCCTGAGCCCTCGGGCCCAGGGCTGCTGAATTGGGCCATGATGGAGCCCAGGGGTGCTGAGGTCCACAGGTCCCCCTGTCGATTTTCCCATAGAGACCCACAGGGATCACAGAGACCCTAGAGACCCACAGAGACCCATAGAGACCCACTGGGACCATAGAGACCCGTAGAGGCCACAGAGAGCCATAAACACCCATAGGGATCCATAGAGACCATAGAGACCCATAGAGATCCACAGAGACCTATAGAGACTCATAGAGATGAATAGAGGCCACAGAGAGCCATAAACACCCATAGGGATCCATAGAGACCATAGAGACCCATAGAGACCATAGAGATCCATAGAGAACCATAGGGACCATAGAGACCCATAGAGACCATAGAGACCATAGAGACCCATAGAGACCCATAGAGACCATAGAGATCCATAGAGACCATAGAGACCCATAGAGACCATAGAGACCCATAGAGACCCATAGAGACCATAGAGACCCATAGAGACCCATAGGGACGATAGAGACCCATAGAGACCATAGAGATCCATAGAGATCCATGGAGACCCATAGAGGCCACAGAGAGCCATGAACACCCATAGGGATCCATAGAGACCATAGAGACCCACAGGGACCATAGAGACTCATAGAGACCATAGAGATCCATAGAGATCCTTAGAGACCCATAGAGACCTATAGAGACTCATAGAGACCCATAGAGGTCACAGAGAGCCATAAACACCCATAGGGATCCATAGAGACCCATAGAGACCATAGAGACCCATAGAGACCCATAGGGACCATAGAGACCCATAGAAACCATAGAGACCACTCTGCGACTGTTGCTGTTCTCCGTGGGGCAGCGTGGTGCTCAGCAGGCACAGCCAGCACTGTTCCTGTGCCAGGAGAAGACTCCACACAGAGCCTTGGCTGAGGGTGACAGTTCCACCAGCCGTCCTGCTCTGGAAGGTCCAGGTGCCACAGAGGGGACACTGACTGGTTGTCACTTGTTTTGCAGGAACAGGACTGACCCGCAGGAGGGAGGCAGGACCAGAGGGTCCATGAGGTCAGGAAGCACAGCAGACAGCTGGTACAGACATGGTGACAGCAGAGGGAGAAGAGAAAGAGATGCAGTGAGCTGGCTGGGACAATGCTGCTGATGTGACACCTGCCACACAAACACAGAGACAGATCCATCCATGATGCAGAAGGCAGACGGTAGAACACATGAAGCACCGTGGATCAGCTGGGGACCATCCAAATTACATGTGGGAAGGATGATCTACCTGGTGACAAGAACATCGTCTGGTGGTTCCCTATGGACATAACAAGATATGCGTAGAAAGAACTGAACAGGGAGAATAAATCAATTGGTGTAATATGTGTGAAATGTCAACGGCACACAGAACACACCCTCCTGGTAGGAACTAAAGCTGCACTATTTTAAGGAACATTTAACGAAGAATTGTTGTTTTTACATCACTGAGGACCTGGCACCTGAGCCCAGCAGGGGGGAAGGATCAAGAGACATTGGACTGTGTATGGGGATATAGCGGAAGATTTGGTGAGGAGGTTAGTTAAATGTAAATACGCTCAAGTGACTTGCACCTGTCTGTAGAAAAAGCACACACATCACACTCATTGTCTTACTGACCTTGTGTGCTTGATGAGTAGAAGCTCTGTGTTAGATAACACAGGCCTGGGAGAAACTCTGGGCACCTTATCGCTGTGTCTGAGATTCCTGCTTTGTTGTGAGAAAGAGCGGGAGGCTGCGCCTGCCTGAAGCCTTGAAATACAGGTGAGCTCAGCAGGGCCAGCGATCTTCCAGCAGGGCTGGGCTGACCAGCGCCTGCGTCCCCGTTTGTGTCACCTCTGCCTGGGAGCTCAGGGACGGCTTCGGAGATCCCCCAGTAGAGAGGTAACTAAAATAAAACTTGCTCTTTGCAAATGCATCCGTGGCCTCTGGCTCTTCTTGCGATGTGCTGCGTATGTGCACACATTTGGCGTAGTCGGCAGTCGCTAGAACCAGCCATGCTGTGGTTTGCAAAAAAAACGGGGACAGGGGAGGCCTCGAGGGTGACTCCCCAAATTCCGGGATGGCCCAGTACGGAGCGCTGGGCTCCCGTGGCTGCTCTCCTGTCTGAATTCGCTCCACCGGAGTCATGGCCTTGGTTTGATGATGGGGCGGTGATTACCCCCCAGGTAATTCAAGCAGCTATGCTTAAGCTTCCATGGAGAGCAGCATCAACTTCTTCTCGCAAATTAGCGGGAAGATTGGGATCGTTATTTGTTACCGGTCTTAATGCTCTTGATCGTGATGTTGTTGCGTTGAAGAGTAAAATAAGAGAATTGGAAAAGGAGGTTGAGATTTTACAGGATGCAAAGGCGATCGCACAAGAAGTTCAAGCAGAGCGGTGCTATGAGCTGCAAGATAATGTAGACCGGTTGCTAGCATGTATTGCTAAGGAACAAAAGGAAAAACACGCCAAAAGTGAGTTTTTGTGTTCTCAGGTTTGTACTCTTACCACAAAACACTCTTGGAATCCCAAGGAATGGGATGGAAATATTTGGAGTGAATCCTCAGACTCCAATATTGAGTCTGAATTTGACCCTGACTTAAATGGCAGGGAAGTGGTGGGAGCACAACCCCCCATACAAATGGTGCTGCAGCAGGAACAAGCAGATGAGGGGGGGCAGATGGCACATACTCACTCTCCGAAGGAGTTAACGGCATTTTCAGAGATCTCTCAGCAAACGAGTGGGGAAGGAATTCCGGCACAGATTTTGCCAGCTTGGGATAGTGGAGCTGTGTCTATCCATTTATTAGCAGATGAAAAAGTTTTCTTAAGCCCTATAGCCTATGATGATCAGATACAACAACAATATGCTCAGCTGCAAACTGTCGGAGGTCCGGACAGGCAAGATATTATTGCACCTGTGCTGTATCAATGTTTGTGTGCAGCAGTTTTAACGGCATATGCTGAACCTGTTGAATCTGTGTTGTCCCGTGGAAATTGGTGCACATTGGAGGAAAGTATTGATTTAGTGCAGCAGATGGGGGTGGTGTATGCATTGATTATGGGATCCGATTCGGACAGGGTAGCAGTGACAACTGCTATAGGTAATGCAGGCACTCCAACAAATGCCTTGAGCGGAATTGGGGCTGTAATTTCAGGACCCTCTGTTTGGGTGGTGGATAATGGAATCTGGCAAAACTGAGAAGAGTTACAGCACAGGTGATGAGAACACTAATGTGGAATGATTTAGTACAAGCTGGTATCCCACAATCAGAAATAAGCGGGATCATGCCATCACAAATTTTTTGCTGCTTGCAAAAGTTAATGCTTATGCAGAAAAGCCAACCAGCCCCAGACCCCCGCCCACACTGCACCCACCCTGCACCCCAACTGCCACCTCAGGGCGAGACCAGTTTGCCTTTACCTGGCAACAAAAGCAATATACTTGCCGAGTATTGTCTCAGAGATACAAACACAGTCCCTCCGTCTGCCACCAAATCATAGTAGCTGATAGAGCACTATGGTCGGGTACTGTTACTGATTGCCATGATATTGATAATCTGTTGATCATGGCAGTGTCACAACAAGAAACTGAAGCAGCTGCTGAATTTTTGAAGGTGCATTTGCAGGACCAAGGCTGGGCAATTACTCTGATGAAAATACAGCGTCCTTGTGCTACTGTACTGTTTTTAGAAATAGTTTGGCATAGGCAGCCTAGAGAAACACCAGTTAAAGTACAGCACACAGTCCAGCAGTTTTCTGTACCAGCTGCAATAAAACAATTACATGCCTTTTTAGGATTTTTAGGGCATTGGAGAATTTCCATCCCTACATCTTCTGTGGAGGAGGGTTCCCCTTGTAAAGAGTTAATAGCAGAGCACAATAAAGTTGATTCATTTGAGTCTCAAAACAGTAAGAAAGCAGATAATATGATCTCTGCTGAGCTGCATGCTCAAGCTCTAAATGTGCATATAGCTTGTGGACATGGATCAGCTTATGCTGCACACACATGGGACATTGGTCACAATCAAACCCCTTTGCTGTTATATGCTTGTAAAACATGCTCACATCATTGTGCTGCTTGTACACGGCTACATTTAAGAGCACAGGGAAAGGTAAAACGGGGTCAGTGGGCCTCAAATACCTGTCAGGTTGATTATATTGGCCCCGTATCCCCATCTAGGGGGTGGCAATATGTGTACGCTGCTGTGGATACAGTGTCACCACTAACTACAGGGGAAATGAAATGATTCACACCAACGGATTGTGAAGTGGGACTGCAGCCTATTGATCGAGATGTAAAAATTTATATGACTCCAGAGAATGCTGTATGGTTTTGTAGCCTGACTTCTCCTCTTATGTTACATCCTTTACTAATATCAGATTCTCGAGTTCTTGTATTTCAGGTATCTTCAGTGAACACCTGTGTTTTATCTAGAGGAGACAGCACTGGAACAATGTTATTGGTGTCACAGACTCAACATCCAACTGAATTCCAATCTGAAAAAGTGCAGGCCATGACTTTCCAGTCTGTGTAGGCAATTAGCCCACAACAGGTTGTTAAACCCAGTGATACCAGCTGAAGGAGCTGGAGCAGCAGCGTGTGTATTACTGGAAGGTGACAACCCCCATAGCTGTGTTACAGAACTGTGCTATGCTAAGGGATTTTGACACTGATGTTTCTTATTGTTGTTTCTCTGAGTAGGCAGTAGCTGCAAATGCTGCTTTGATTTTGAAGTCCTGTGTTCCTTCAACACAGATGATGAACGGGCCAGCATGGAAGACAACATCTTGGATCTTTGGAACTAAGGCCTGGCTGAATGACTCGTTTAATTCCCTGACAAGATGCATGGGACACCTGATTATTGTAGAAATATGCTTTTTCCTTTTTCTGTATGTGTTTATTGTGTGCCCCTGTAAATTGCTCTGTGCTACACCTCACAAGCCCAAATGAACAACTCTGGCTTTGTTGGCCCCAGCAGAAGCAAGTCACGTGAGCGAGGGGGTGGAATGTATGGGGATAGAGCGGAAGATTTGGCGAGGAGGTTAATTAGATGTAAATACGCTCAAGGGACTTGCACCTGTCTGTAGAAAAAGCACACACATCACACTAATAGTTCTGACCTTGTGTGCTTGGTGAGCAGAACCTCTGTGTTAGATAACACAGGCCTGGAGAAACTCTGGGCCCTTATCACTGTGTCTGAGATTCCTGCTTTGTTGTGAGAAAGAGCGGGAGGCTGCGCCTGCCTGAAGCCGCGAAACACAGCGAGCTCAGCAGGGCCAGTGCCCTTCCAGCAGGGCTGGGCTGACCAGCGCCTGCGTCCCCGTTTGTGTCACCTCTGCTGGGAGCTCAGGGGCGGCCTCGGAGATCCCCCAGTAGAGAGGGAACTAAAATAAAACTTGCTCTTTGCAAATGCATCCGTGGCCTCTGGCTCTTCTTGCGATGTGCTGCGTATGTGCACACAAGGGGTCCCCAGGATGTCACAATGGACCCTGGGGACAAAGGGGGCTCCCCAGGATATCACAATGGGCGCTGGTGACAAAGGGGTCCCCAGGATGTCACAACGGGCCCTGGGGACAAGGGGTGTCCCAGGATGTCACAATGGGCCCTAAGGACAAGGGGGTGTCCAGGATGTCACAATGGGCTCTGGGGACAAGGGGGGTCCCAAGGATGTCACAATGGGCACTGGAGACAAAGAGGAGGTCCCCACGGTGCCACGATGGGCCCTGGGGACAAGGTGGTCCGCAGGATGTCACAATGTGCCCCTGGGACAATGGGAGGTCCTGCGATGTCACAATGGGCCCTTGGGACAAAGGGAGTCCTCAGGATGTCACAATGGGCCCAGGGGACAACGGGGCATCCTGGGATGTCACAATGGGCCCTGGTGACAAAGGGGTTCCCCAGGATGTCACAATGGGCCCTGGGGACAAAGCGGGTCCTGCAATGTCACAATGCGCCCTGAGGACAAGCGGGGTCCCCACGGTGTCACAATGAACCCTGGGGACAAAGGGGGTTCCGTAGGATGTCTCAATGGGCTCTGAGGACAAGAGGGGTCCCAAGGATGTCACAATGGGAACTGGAGACAAAGGGGGGTCCTGGGACGTCACAATGCACCCTGAAGACAAAGGGGGTACACACGTTGTCACTATGGGCCCTGGGGACAATGGGGAGTCCTGGGATGTCACAATGGGCCCTGGGGACAAAGGGGGTTCCCCAGGATGTCACAATGGGCTCTGGTGACAAAGGGGTCCCCAGGATGTCACAATGGGCCCTGGGGACAAAGAGGGATCCCCTGAATGTCACAATGGGCTCTGGGGCCAAAGTAGGGTCCTGAGTTGTCACAATGGATCCTGGGGACAAAGGGGGTCCCCAAGATGTCAAAAGGGGCCCTGGGGATAAAGGAGGTCCTCACAGTGTCACAATGGGCCCAGGGGACAATGGGGGGACCCCAGGATGTCACAATGGGCCCTGGGGACAATGAAGGGTCCTGGGATGTCAAAATGGGCCCCAGTGACAAATGGGGTCCCCATGGTGTCACAATGGGCCCTGGGGACAAAGGGGGATCCTAGGACATCACAGTGGGCACTGGGGACAAAGAGGGGTCCCCAGGATGTTACAATGGGCTCTGGGGACAATACAGGGTCGTGGGATGTAACAATGT
Source organism: Patagioenas fasciata (assembly GCF_037038585.1). NCBI lineage: Eukaryota > Metazoa > Chordata > Aves > Columbiformes > Columbidae > Patagioenas > Patagioenas fasciata. The sequence continues at coordinate 2,971,452 of NC_092528.1, forward strand.
GCTCTGGGGACAAAGGGGGGGTCCCCACGGTGTCACAATGGGCCCTGGGTACAATGGGGGGTCCTGGGATGTCAAAATGGGCCCCAGTGACAAAGGGGGTCCCCATGGTGCCACAATGAGCTCTGGGGATAAAGGGGGTCCCGACAGTGTCACAATGGGCCCTGCGGACAAAGGGGGGTCCCCAGGATGTCACAATTGGCCCTGGGGACAATGGGAGGTCCTGGGATCTCACAATGGGCCCTGGGGACAAAGAGGGGTTCCGGGATGTCACAATAAGCACTGGGGACAAAGGGGGGGCCCCATGGTGTCACCATGGGTCCCTGGTAACAAGGTGGGTCCCCATGGTGCCACTATGGGCCCTGGGGACAAGGGGTTCCCCAGGATGTCACAATGGGCCCTGAGGACAAGGGGGGTCCCCATAATGTCACAATGGGCCCTGGGGACAAAGGGGGTCCGCAGGATGTCACAATGGGCCCTGGGGACAAGGGGTTAGGGGGTTGTGTTAGGGGGTTGGAGGATTAGGTGGTGCAGGATTTGGGGGTGCAAGGCTGGGGGAGCAGGATTTTGGGGGGCCTGATTTGGGGCTACAGGGTTTGGGGTTGCAGGTTCCAGGGGTGCAGGATTTGGGGGTTCAGGGTTTAGGGGTGCAGTGGTTTGGAGTGCAGTGTTTTGGGGTGCAGGGTTTGGGGAAGGAGGATATGGGGGTGAAGGGTTTAGGGGAGCAGGATCTTGGGGTGCAGGGGTTTGGGGTGGAGGGCTTGGTAGGGCAGGATTTGGGGGTGGAAAGTTTAGGGGGTAGGGCTGGGGGTGCAGGGTTTGGGGGTGAAGGGGTTGTGGGGTGCAGGGTTCTGCGGTGCAGGGTTTGGGAGATCGGTACGTGGGGCTGGAGGATTTGGGGGTGCAGGGCTTGGAGCAGCAGGATCTGGGGGTGCAGAGTTGGGGGGTGCAAGATTTGGGGTAGCAGGGTTTTGGGGAGCACGGTTTAGGGGTCAGGCTTTAGGGGGACAGGGTTTGGGGGCAGGGTTGGAAGGGATGATTTGGGAGTGCAGGGTTTAGGGCAGCAGGATCTTGGGGTGAAGGGGCTTGGGGTGAAGGGTTGGGTAGGACAGGATTTGGGGTGCAGGATTTTAGGGTGCAACTTGTGGGGGCAGGATTTGGGGTACAGGGTTTGGGGGTGCAGAGTTTGGGGGTGTAGGATTTAGTGGAGCAGAGACTGGGGGTGAAGGTCTTGTGGAGGCAGAATTGGGGGTGCAGCTCTTAGGGAGGCAGAATTGGGGGTGCAGATTTTGGGTGTTCAGGACCTGGGGGTGCAGGATTTGGGGATGTAGGTTTTGGGGGGTAGATTTTGGGGTGCTGGGTTCGGGACATGCGTCTGGAGGATTTGGGGGTGCAGGGTTAAGGGGTTTAGGATTCTGGGGTGCACAGTTTAGGGTGCACGTTCTGGGCATGTATGATTTGAGATTGCAGGGCTTTGGGGTACAGGATTTGGGGTGCAGGGTTTTGGGGTCAGGATCTGGGGGTGCAGGGTGTTGGGGAGAAGGATTTGGGGGTGCAGCATTTTGAAGTGCAGGGTTTGGAGGAGGGAGGTTTTGGGGGTGAAGGATTTGGTGGTGCAGGTTATGGGCGTGCAGTGTTAAGGGGGTGGAGGATTAGGGGTGCAGGATTTGGGGGTTCAGGATTTGGGGGTGCAGGGTGACCATGCTCCTCCCTGAGGGGATGGGGGATGAGGGGGCGGGGCCAAGGGCTGGTTTGAGGGGGCGGGGCTGAGGCGGCGAGCTGCGATTGGCCGGGCGGGACGCAGCGGCCGTTCCCGCCTGAGCCTTGGGGCAGAGCCAGAGCGGGAGTGCGGGGGGCGGCCGGGCCAGGAGCCGCCCGCAGAGCGCCCGGAGAGCGGGCTTCGGGGACTCTGCCCAGGAACGAGCGGCAGGAGGAGAGGAGACAGCCCCAGCGGTACCGGGTGAGCTTCTGGCTGGAGCCTGGGAGCTGTTCCTCCCAGCGAGGGCTGTCGGGCACTGAACGGGCTGCCCAGGGCAGGGCTGGAGCCGCCATCCCTGGAGGGGTTTCCACAGGAGCTCCTGAGGGCCGTGGGCAGTGCCGGGGGGTTGTGCTTGGACTCCAGCACCTTCAAGGTGTTTGACACCCAAAGGGATTCTGTGGCACACTCCATTTTCACATTGCCATGGAGCCCGGAGGTCCCAGCGGGGTTTGGATCAGCGTGTTCTGGAACATTCTCAGTGGTCGGGTCTGTGTGCAGAGTGTGGTGGGAACGAGAAGAGAGGAGATGGAGAGAACAGTGGGGAGGTGGAGGAGCAGGAGCAGGAGTGGAGGTGAATACCAGAGAGAGCGAGTGTGTGCGGATCAGCAGTGATCACCCCAAACCTGCCCCGCAAACACGGCACCCAAAATCCTGCACCCCAAAATACTCTTCCCAAACCTGCACTCCAGATCCTGACCCCCAGAACCCTCAAACCCCAAATCCTGCACCCTAGATTCTGCATCCCTGTTAACCCTTCACCCCAAAACCCTGCAACACAAAATCCTGCAGCCCCAAATCCTGCAACCCCAATTTCGGCCCTACCAAACTCTGCACCCCTAAACCCTACAAGAGAAATCTTGCACCCCCTAAACCTGCCCTCCCAAATCCTAAATCCCCAACAAAGCTGCACCCCCAGGTCCTGAGTCCCCAAAACCTGCACCCCCAGATCCCACGCCCTTAAATCCTGTCCTAAAACCCAGGACCCCCATAATTTGCCTCCCCAAACCCTGCTCCCCAAAACCCTGCACCCCCAATGCAGCACCCTCAGGTCCTGAACACCCAAACCCTGCACCCTAAAACCCTGCACCCCCAAAATCCTTCTCCCCAACCCTGCACCCCCAAAAACTCTGCCCCCACAACCTGAACCCCCAAACCCTGTACTAAAACCTGCAACCACAGACCTGGCACGCCCAAACTCTGCACCCCAAATCCTCCCTCCCCAAAACCTGCACCCCAAAACCGTACAAGCCCAGATCTTGCACCCCTAAATCTCTGCACTCCACAACCCTGCACCCTCAAATCCTGCACCCCTATATCCTGCCCCCAAACGCATGCACCTCCAACCCCTTGACCCCCAAATCCTGCAACCCTAAGCCAGGCACCCCCAAACCCTTCCCCACCAAACCCTGCACCCCCAGTTCCTCCATCCCCACGTCATGAACCCCCAAACCCTGCTCCCTAAAACTCTGCACCCCCAAACCCTGAATTCCCAGGCCCTGCACCCCAAACTTAGCTGTCAAAACAGTGCACCCAAAATTCTGCCCCCACCGAACCCTAACCCTGGCTCCCCAAACACTGCCCCCCAAACCCTGCTTCCCGTTATCCTCCAACCCCACAGCCCAAATCCCCAGAACCAGCAACCCCAAAACCCTGTACCACCATCCCTGCACCCCAAATCATTTTCCTTCAAATCCTACCTGCAAAACTTGTACACCCCAAGATCCTGCACCCCCAAACCCTGTGCCCCAAATCTGCACCCCCAAACTCTGCCCTTCTAGATCCTGCACCCCAATACCCTGCCCCCCCAGGCTCTGGACCCCCAAAACCTGCTCCCCAAACCCTACCCCCCCTAAACTGTCCACCCCCAAACTCTGCCCTACCGAGCCCTCCACCCCAAACCCCTGCACCCCAAGATCCTGCTGCCCTAAACCCTGAACCCCCTTATCATCCTTCCCTAAACCCTGCACCCCAAACCCTGCACTCCAAACCACTGCACCCCAAACGTGACACCCCAGAACGCTGCAACACCACATCCTGCCCCCTTAAACTGCACACCCCCGAATTCTGCACCCTAGAGTCCTGCACCCCAAAGCATGCCCTACCAAAACTTTGTACCCCAACCCCTGCAGCCCCAAACCCTGCACCTCCAACCCTGCACCCCCAAACCCTGCACCCCAAATCCTGCACTCCAAAATCATACACCCTGAAACACTGAAACCCCAAATCCTACCCCTCAAACACTGCACCCCAAATCCTTCCTCCAGAACACTGCAGCCCTAAACCCTGCACCCTAAATCCCTGCAGCCCCAAATCCCGTCTAACCTTGGACCCCCAAAACCTGCACCCCTAGATCCTTCCCCCCAAGTGAATGCACCCCCAAAACCTGAACCCGCAGATCCTGCTGCCCCATACCCAGCACCCCAAACTCTGCACCCGGAAATCCTGCACTCTCATAACCCTGCACCTCAAACAATTCCCTTAACCCTGCACCCCCAAAACCTGTACCCCTAAACCATGCACCCCATTATTCTTTCCCCCAAACCCTTCACCCCCCAGCCATACAACCCCAAATCCTGCACCCTAAATCCTGCATCCCCAAACCCTGCACCCCCAGGTCCTGTCCCCAAACTGCACTGCCAGATCCTGCCCCCTAAACCCTTAAAGCCCAAATATTGCACCCCTAGGTCCTTCCTCAACACCCTGCACCCCCAAATTCTCCACCCGAAACCTGCAGCCCCAAACCCTGCACTCCCAAATCCCTGCAACCCCAAATCCTGACCCCCCAGATAATGCCCCCAAAACCCTGCATCCCCAATTCTTCACCCCTAAACTCTGCACCCTCAAAACGTGCACCCCTAAATTCTGCACCCCCAAAACGTGCACCCCTAAATTCTGCACCCCCAAATCCTTCCTCCCAAGCCATGGACCCCCAAAACCTGTAACACCAAACTCTACAACCCCGAATCCTGCACCCCAAAACCCTGAACCCCAAAATACTGCACACCTAAATTCTGCACCCCAAACCCTGCAGGCCAGCCCCGGAACCGCGACGCCCTGCACCCCCAGTTCCTGAACACAGAAAACCTGCCAATGGAAACCCCAAAACCTTGCACCCCAAATCACTTTCCTTCAAATCCCACACCCAAAACTCATACACCCCAAGATGCTGCATCCCAAAACTCTGCCCCCTAAACTTTGTACCCCACACCCTGCCCCCAGACCCTACACCCCAAAACCTGCAGTCCCAAACCGTGCACCCGAAAACTCTACACCCCCAAATCCTCCACCCCAAAACCCTTTACCCTAAAAGCTGCACCAGCAGATCCTTGCCCCAACTCCCTGCACCCCCATTTCCTGCCCCACCAGACCCTGCACCCCCAACCCTGCTCCTCTGTTCCTGCTCTCCACAAGCCTGCACCCCAAATCCTGCAACCCCAAACGCTGCACCCCCAAATCCCACCTTCCACAGCCGTGCACCCAAAAACCCTGCACCCCTCAAACCCTGCACCCCAGTACTCCAGCGCACCAAATCTTGCACCTGCAAATCCTGTCCTCTTCAAACCCCTGTACCGTGAAATCCTGCACCCAAACCCTGTACCCCCAAATCCTTGACACCCACATCCTGAATCTCTAAAAGCTGCAACCCCAATCCCTCCCCCTCCAAACCCTGCCCCCCTGAACCCTGCACCCCAGATCCTGCACCACTGAACCCTGCATCCCCAAATCCCTTAACTCCCAAAACCTGCACCCCCAGACCCTGTAGCACCAAATCTGGCCCCCCAAAACTCTGCAGCCCCACACGCCTTGCACCCCCAAATCCTGCACTACCTGATCCTCCACCCCCATAGCACTGCACCCCAAAATCCTGCCCTACCCACCCAAAGAATTCCCTCCCAAACCTTGCTCCTCAAAGTCCTGGAAACCCAAGCCCTTCAACCCCATCCCTGCAACACCAAATCCTGTGCCCCAAAACCCAGCACCCCAGAATCCTGCACCCCAAATCCTGCCTACCAAACCTTTCACTGCAAACCCCTGCACCCCAAGATTGTGTTACCCTAAACAATGAACCCCCAAATCCTGCACCCCCAGATCCTTGCCTCCCAAAACTCTGCACCCCCAAATGCTGCGCCCCAAATCTCTCACCCCCAAATCCTTCTGCACAGAGTCCCAGAATGTCAGGGGTTGGAAGGGACCTGGAAAGCTCATCCGGTGCAATCCCCTCATGGAGCAGGAACACCCAGCTGAGGTGACACAGGAAGGCGTGTACCCCACCACCCTGCACCCCCAAATCCTTCACCCCCAAACCCTGCCCCCCAAAACTCCACCCCTCCACATCCTGAACCCTGAAACCCTGCACCCCCAAATCCTCTGCCCCAATGCTCTGCACCCTTAACACTCTGCAACCTTAAACTTCCCCCCAAACCCTGAACTCTGAAACTCTGCACCCCAAAACCCTGATCCCCCAAATTATTTCCCAAACCCTGCACCCTTGATTCCTGCACCCCCAGTTCCTGAACTCATGAAACCTGCACCCCCAAACCCCTGCACCCCAAACCCTGCACTCTTAGACCTGACTTCTAAACCCTGCACCCCCAAATCCTGAAGCCCTAGATCCTTCCCTCCCATACCCTGCAGCCCCAAATCTGAACCCTCAAATCTTGAACTCCAGGATCTTGCACCCCCAGACCCTGCACCCCCAAATCAGACACAGGAAAACCCTGCACCCCCAACCCTGCACCCCCAAATCTTGCACCTCTAAGCCTCCACCCCTTAACACTGCACCCCCAAATCTTTCACCCCAAAACCTCAACCCAGAATCCTGTACCCCAAAACCCTACACCTCCAAATCCTGAACCCTTAAACCCTGCACCCCCAGATCCTCCCCCCAAACGAATGAACCCCCAAAGCCTGCACCCCCAGATCCTGCTGCCCCATACCCAGCACCCCAAACTCTGCACCCAGAAATCCTGCACTCTCATAACCCTGCACCTCAAACAATTCCCTTAACCCTGCACCCCCAAAACCTGTAACCCCAAACGCTGCACCCCCAGATCCTGTCCCCAAACTCTGCACTGCCAGATCCTGCCCCGCTAAACCCTTAAAGCCCAAATATTGCACCCCCAGATCCTTCCTCAACACCCTGCATCCCCAGATTCCCCACCGAAAGCCTGCGCCCCCAGATCCTGCACCACCAAGTTCTGTGCCCTGAAGCCCTGCACTGAAAATCCTGCCCCCCAACTCTGCACTTCCAAATCCTGCACCCCCAAATCCTGCATCCCTAAACCCTGCACCCCCAAATCCTTCAACCCCCAAAGCCAATGCACTGCCAAACCCTGGACCCCCAGATACTGCACCCCAGAACCCTGCACGTTGAAATCCTGCACCCCCAAACCCTGCAGCCCAGAACCCTATACCCGATATCCTGCCGCCCCACAACTTGCACCCCCAAACCTGCAACCCCAAATACTGCACCCCAAATCCTGCATCTTGAAACCCTGCACCCCTAAATCCTTCCTCCCAAGCCATGAATCCCCAAAACCTGTAATACCAAATCCTGCACCCCCAAATCCTGCGCTCCTAAACCCTGCACCCTAAAACCTGCCCCCAACACTGCACCCCAAAGCCCAGCACCCCAAGACCCTTCATCCCCAAACCCTGAGCCCCCAAATCATGCACCCCCAGATCCTGACTCCCAAAACCCTGCACCCACAAACCCTGCACCCCCATGTCCTGCACCCCAAGATCCTGCTACCCTAAACCCTGAACCCCCAAATCCTGCACCCTCGATTCCTCTCTCACAAGCCCTGCACCCCAAAACTCTGCACCCCCAAATCCTCTCCCCCCAAACAATGCACCTGGAACCTTGAACCCGCAAACCCTGCACGCCCAGGTCCTGAACACCTGAACCCTGCCCCCGCAAATCCTTTAACCCCCAAACCAAGCACCCCAAACCCTGTACCCCCAGATCGTTCCCCAAACACCCTGCACCCCCAAACCCTGCATCCCTAAGCCTGAACCCTAAATCCGTCACCCAAAAGCCCTGCACCCCCAAACCCTGCACCCCAAGATCCTGCTCCCCTAAATCTTGAACACCCAAACCTTGCACCCTCAAATCTTGCACCCCCAAACCCTGCACCCCAAATCCTGCACGCCTAACTTCAGCCCTACCAAACTTTGCACCCCTAAACCCTGAAATCTTACACCCTCTAATCCTGCCCTCCCAAATCCTGAGCCCTGCACCCCCAAAGCCTGCATTCCCAAACGCAGCACCCCCAGGTCCTGAACACCCAAACACTGCACCCCCAAATTAGGCAGCCCCAAACCCAGCACCCCAAAATCCTCCATTCACAAACTCTGCACCCCCCAAACCTGGACCCCCACATGTGCACCCCCAAAATCATGTCCCCCTGAAACGCTGCACTTCAAAACCCTGCACCCCCAAATCCTTCTCCCAAAACCCTGCCCCCCAAACCCTACACCCCGAGATCCTTCCCCCACCTCCTGGAACCCCAAACCCTGCACCCCAAAGAATTCCCTCCCAAACCTTGCACCTCCACATCCTGCACCTCAAAGGCCTGGAAACCCAAGCCCTTCAACCCCATCCCTGCAACACCAAATCCTGTGCCCCAAAACCCAGCACCCCAGAATCCTGCACCCCCAAATCCTGTCGACCAATGCTCTGCACCCCACACTCTGCAACCTTAAATTTCTCCCCAAATCCCTGCACCCCCAAACCCTGCACTTAGACCTGACTTCTAAACCCTGCATCCCCAAACGGTGCACCCCCAAATCCTGAAGCCCCAGATCCTTCCCTCCCGTACCCTGCAGCCCAAATCCTGAACCCCCAAATCCTGAACTCCAGGATCTTGCACCCCCAGATCCTGCACCCCCAAATTAGACCCCCAAAACCCTGCACTCCCAAACCTGCACCCCAAATCCTGCACCTCTAGTCCTCCACCCCCTTAACACTGCATCCCCAAAACCTGCACCACCAAATCTTGCACCCCCAAAACCTCCCCCGCTCCAAACCCTGCACTTCAAAATGCTGCACCCCTAATCCTTCTCCCCAACACCCTGCGCCCCCAGATCCTGACCCCAAAACCCTGCACCCCAAATCCTATACCCCAAAGCCCTGCACTCTCAAATCATACACACCCAAAACGTGGGCACCCTAAACCGTGCACCCCCAATCCCGACTCTCCAGATCCTGCACCCCCAAAACCTGCAACTTCAAAAGCTGTGCCCCCGATCCTGCCTCCTACAACCCCAAATCCTGCACCCCAATAACCTACAGTCCCAGAACACTGCACCCCCAAACCCTGCACCCCCAGATCCTGCACCTTAACACCCTGCACACCCAAACGCTTCAGCCCCTTCCTCCCAAAACCCTGACCCCCCTAACTCTGCACCCCAGAACCCTGCACCCCAAAATCCTAATCCCCTTAGCCCTGCACCCTCAAATCCTGCAGACCCATGTCCTGACCCTCTCCCAAACCCAGCACCCTAAACCCTGCCCCCCAAACCCTTCACCCCCAAATCCTGTACCCCTATGTCCTGAACACCCAAAGTCTGCACCCCCAAATCCCTGAACTCCCAAAACCTGCAGCCCCAATTCTGTCTCCCCAAGACCTGCATCCCCAATCCCTTCACCACTAAATTCTGCAACCCTAAACCCCTGTACCCCAAATGCTGCCCCCCACAAGTTGCACCCTAAAAACCTTGAACCCATATCCTGTCCTACCCAACCCCCTTCACCCCAAGATCCTGCTGACCTAAACCCTGCACCCCCAAATCATCCCTTCCAACCCTGCCCCCAAACCCTGTCCCCCTAAAGCCTGACCCCTAAACCCTGCTCCCCATCCCCTGCTGCCCCAAACCTTGTACCCGCAGATCCTTCCCCCAACATCCTGCAGTCCCCAACCCTGCACCCCCAATTCCTCCATCTCCATGTCATGAAGCAGCAAACCCTGCACCCCAAACCCTGCACCCCAACTCTGCCTTTCTAGATTCTGCACCCCAAAGCCTGCACCCCCAGGTCCTGAACACCTGAACAACAAGGTTCTGCACCCCCATATTCTGTTCCTTAATCCCTGCACCCCCAGATCCTTCCCTCCCAAAACCTCTACCCCCATAACCCTGCACCCTTCAACCCTGCACCCCCAAGTTCTGCAGCCCCAGTTCCTTCATGTGTGAAATCTGCACCCACAAACCTTACACCCCAAATCCTGTCCCCCCAAACCATGTATCCCAAAAATCAAGGCCCCTCAAACTTGCACTCAAAAGTCAGCACCACAAAATCCTGCAACCCCAGTTCCTAAAGACAAGAAACCCGCACCCCCAAAGCCCTGCACCCCCAAATCCGGGCCTACCAAACCCTTCAGCCCTGCACCCCAAGATCCTCCTACCCTAAACCCCAACACCCTGCACCCGTAAATCCTGTACCCCCAGATCCTAAACCCTTCAACCCTGCAGCCCCAAATCCTCCCTCCCCAACTCTGCACCCGAAGGCCGTACAAGCCCAGATCTTGCACCCCTAAACTTCTGCACTGCACAACCCTGCACCCTCAAATCCTGCACCACAAAATCCTGCCCCCCAAACCTCTGCACCTCCAAATCCTTGAGTGCCACCCTTTACCCCAAGTCCCTGCACCCCGAAATCCGGCCCTGTCAAACCCTTCAGCTCTGCACCCCAAGATCCTTCTACCCTAAACCCCCATCTGCCTGCAACCCCAAATCCTGCACCCCCAGATCCTGCACCCGACACCCTGCACCCCAGAACTCTGCACCTCCAGATCCTAAACCCTTCAACCCTGCACTCCAAATCCTCCCCCAAGAAACAATGCACCCCCAGGTCCTGCTGCCCCAAAACCTGCAGCCCCACACTCTGCACCCAGAACCCTGCACCCCCCACTCCTTCACCTCAAAAACTGGCACCCCAGAATCCTGAACCACCAAATCTTGCACCCCAAATTCCTGCATCCCGAGGTCCCGAACACACAAACACTGCACCCCCAAATCCTGCAACCTGAATCCCTTCCCCCAGAAATCATGCACCCCAAAGCCTGCACTCCACAAACCTACACTCCCCATTTCTGCCCCTCCAAACCCTGCACCCGCAAATCCTGCGCCATACATCCCCCAGATCCTGCACCCCAAAACCCTGCACCCCAAACCTCCACCCCCTAATCCTGCAGCCTTAAACCCTGCACCCCCATATCCTTGCCCCCCCAATCCTACCGACCAAAAGTCGGCTCCTCTAAATCCTGCACTCCAATATCCTGCCCCTCCAAAACCCTACACCCCCTAAACCCTGCACCCCAAATCTGCACCCCAAAACCCTGCACCCCCAAACCTCCACCCCCTAATCCTGCAGCCTTAAACCCTGCACCCCCATATCCTTGCCCCCCCCAATCCTACCGACCAAAAGCTGGCTCCTCTAAATCCTGCACCCCAATATCCTGCCCCTCCAAAACCCTGCACCCCCTAAACCCTGCACCCCAAAACCTGCACCCCTAACCCTGTACCCCCAAATGCTCCTCTGCAAAAGCCTTCACCCGAAACACTGCACCCCAAAACCGTACACCCCCAGATCTTGCAGCCTCAAGACTCTGCACCCCCAGCTCCTAAACATCTGAACCCTGCACCGCCCTATCCTGAACCCCAACAGCCTGCACGCCCAAATCCTGTGCCCCAAAGCCCTGCACCCCAAGGTCCTCCGACCCTAAACCAATCACCCCCATATCATCCTTCCCTAAACCCTGCACCCCAAAACACTGCACTCCAAAACACTGCACCCCAAAACCTGGCACTCCAGAACCCTGCAACCCCAAATCCTGCACCCCTAAATCCTGCCCCCTTAAACTGCGCACCCCCAAATCCTGCACCACAAAGGCCTGCACCCCAAGATCCTGCACCCCAAACCATGCCCTACCAAACCTTTGTACCCCAAACCCCTGCACCTAAGAACCCTGCACCTCCAAATCTTGCACCCCCAAAAACCCAGCACCCCAAAGCGTTCCCTCCCAAATCCTGCACCCCAAACCATGCAGTCCCAAAACCTGCATCCTAAACTCTACCACCAAACCCTGCACCCCCCAAAACCTCAACCCCAAACCCTACACCCCTACAGCACCAAATGCTGGACCCTTAAACCCTGCACCCCCAGATCCTCCCTCCCCAAATGAATGCACCCCCAAATAAAAGCACCCCCAGATCCTGCTGCTCCATACCCAGCACCCAAACTCTGCACCCAAAAATCCTGCACTCTCCTAACCCTGAACCTCAAATAATTCCCTCCACCCTGCACCCCCAAAACCTGTAACCCCAAATGCTGCACCCCCAGATCCTGTCCCCAAACTCTGCACTTCCAGATCCTGCCCCCCTAAACCCTTAAAGCCCAAATATGCACCCCTAGGTCCTTCCTCAACACCTTGTACCCCCAAATTCCGCACCCGAAACCTGCAGCCCCAAACCCTGCACCCCCAAATCCCTGCAACCCCAAATCCTGACCCCCAGATAATGCCCCCAAAACTCTGCATCCCCAATTCTTCACCCCTGAACTCTGCACCCTCAAAACGTGCACCCCTAAATTCTGCACCCCAAACCCTGCAGGCCAACCCCAGCACCCCGACGCCCTGCACCCGAGTTCCTGAACACGGAAAACCTTCCCACGCAAACCCTGCACCTCAAAACCTTGCACCCCAAATCACTTTCCTTCAAATCCCACACCCAAAACTCATACACCCCAAGATGCTGCACCCCAAAACCCTGCCCCCTAAACTTTGTACCCCACACCCTGTCCCCAAACCCTACACCCCAAAACCTGCAGTCCCAAACCCTGCACCCGAAAACTCTACACCCCCAAATCCTTCACCCCAAAATCCTGCCCTACCAAGCCCTGCACCCTCAGATCCTGCACCCCAAAACCTTCACCCCCAAACCTTCACTGCAAACCTTTCACCCCAAACCCTTCACCTGCAGCTCTGTCCCCCAAACCCTTCACCCCCCAACCCTACACCCCCAAATCCTCCACCCCAAAACCCTGTACCCCAAAACCCTTTACCCTAAAAGCTGCACCAGCAGATCCCTCCCTCAACTCCCTGCACCCCCAATTCCTGCCCCACCAGACCCTGCACCCCCAACCCTGCTCCTCTGTTCCTGCTCTCCACACGCCTGCACCCCCAAATCTGTCCCCCAAAACTCTGAACCCCAACAGCACGCACGCTCGAATCCTCCACCCCTCATCCTGACCCCCAAACCCCTCACCCCAAAACCCTGCACCCCAGTACCCCAGCCCACCAAATCTTGCACCTGCAAATCCTGTCCCCTTCAAACCCCTGTACCCCGAAATCTTGAACCCAAGCCCTGTACCGTGAAATCCTGCACCCAAACCCTGTACCCCCAAATCCTTGACACCCACATCCTGGATCTTCAAAAACTGCAACCCCAAACCCTGCCCCCCCAAACCCTGCACCCCTGAACCCTGCACCCCAGATCCTGCACCACTGAACCCTGCATCCCCCAATCCCTTAACTCCCAAAACCTGCACCCCCAGACCCTGTAGCACCAAATCTGCCCCTCCTAAACCCTGCAGCCCTGAACTCTGCACCCCCAAATAATTTTCCTTCAAATCTCACACCCAAAGCTCGTAGACCCCAAGCTCATGCACCCCCAAACCTGCACCCCAAACCCTGTACCCCAGATCCTGCACCCCTGAACCCTGCATCCCCAATTCCTGCCCATCAAACCCTGCACCCCCTAACCCTGAACCCCAAATCCCTCACCCAAACACCCTGCACCCCCAAATCTGCACCCCAAATCCTTCCCCAACACCCTGCACCCCCAAAGCCTTCACCCCATAACTCTGAACCCCCAATCCCTCACTCAAAATCCCTGCACCCCCAAACCCTTCACCCCAAGATCCTTCCCCACAACACCCTGCACCCATAAATCCTGTACCCCAGATCCTGCACCCAACACCCTGCACCCCAGAACCCTGAACCTCCAAACTCAGCCCTACCAAACCTTCACCCTAAAATCCTGCACCCTAAAATCCTTCTCCCCAACCCCCAACCCTGCACACCCAAATCCTGCACCCCAAAACCCAGCACCACAGAACCCTTTGCCCCAAAGGCCTGCACCTCAAAATTCCTGCCACCCTAGACCCTGAACCCCCAAACCCTGCACTCCCCAATCCTTCATCCCCAAGGCCGTCACCCCTCAAATGCTGCACCCCTGAAATCCTGTTCCCTGAGACCCTGCACCCCCAGGTCCTGAAACCCAAGCCCCTGCACCCCAAAATACTGCACCCCAACCCCTTCAGGCCAACCCCAGCACCCCAGAGCCCTTCAACGCAAAATCCCGCACCCCCAGTTCTGAACACGCAAAACCTGCCCCCCCAAGCTCTGCACCCCAAAACCTTGCACCACAAATCATTTTCCTTCAAATCCCACACCCAAAACTTGTACACCCCAAGATCCTGCACCCCAAAACCCTGCCCCCTAAACTTTGTACCCCCAAACACTACACCCCAAAACCTGCAGTCCCAAACCCTGCCCCCCAAACCCTACACCCCAAAATCTACAGTCCCAAACCATGCACCCCAAAATACTGCACTCCAAAATCCTGCACGCCCAGATTTTACACTCCCAAACACTTCACCCCCAAAACATTCACCTCCTAACACTGAGCCCCCAAATCCTGCACCCCCAAATCCTGCCTCATCAAGCCCTGTACTCCGAAGCCGTGCATCCCAAAAGCCTGCACTGTAAATCCTGCCCCCCAAACCTGCCCCTCGAAATTGTCCCCCATACAACCTTAACCCCCCCAATCCTGAATCCCCCTAATTCTGCACCCCAGATCCTTGCCCCCAAGCCCTTCACCCCCAAACCTGGCATCCCAAACCCTGCCCCCCAAATATCTCGCCCCCAGATCCTTCCCCCAAACCATTTCCCCCGAATCTTGTAGGTCCAAACCCATCCCCCAAACCCCTGAACTCTGCTTCCCAAACCTTGTCACCCAAATCCATCACCTCCAGATCCTGCTCCCCAAAACCTGCACCCAAAATCGTGCCCCACGAACCCTGCACCCCCAATTTCTGACCCCCAATCAATGCACTGACAAACCCTGCACCCGCAGATCCTTTCCCCCCAACCCGGCACCCTGAAATCCCTCACCCCAGATCCCTGCACTCTCAAATCTTGCACCCCCACAAAATGTGCACCCCAAGTTCTACCCCCAGACACCCTGCCCCCATTAATCCTGTACCCCCAAATCCTGCACCCCAAGTGCTGAAACTTCAAACACTGCACATTCAAAGCCTTCCTTGCCCTGCCCTGCACCCCCAAATTCTGCAAGCCCCTAAATCCTCCAACCCCCAGGTCCTGGAGCCCTGAACCCTGCACCCCACCCCTCACCCCAAAGCCCTGCACCCCCAAATCCTGCCTCTAAACCCTGAACAACAAGGTTCTGCACCCCAAGCCCTGTTTGCTGATATCCTGCACCCCGAACCCTGCACCCCCAAATCCTTCACCTCAAAACCCAGCACCCCAGAATCCCGAACCACCAAATCTTGCACCCCCAAATCCTGCCCCCTTAAACCCTGCACTTCAAAACCCTGCAGCCCCAAATCGTTCCCCCCAAGCCCCTGTGCCCCTAAACCATGCACCCCATTATTCTTTCCCCCAAACCCTTCACCCCACAGCCCTACACCCCCAAGTCCTGCACCCTAAATCCTGCACTCTGGATTCTGCAGCCATATAACCGTCCACTCCAAAACCCTGCAACACAATCTCCTGCAGCACCCCCAAAGCCTGCACCCCAAATCCTGCCCCCCCAGCTTGCACTCTGCACCCCCAAACCGTGCACTCGCCATCCCTGAACGCCCAAGTCCTGCACCCCCACGTCCTTAACGCCCAAAATGTGCACCCCAGATCCTCCCCACCCAGTCCTGCACCCCTAATCTTCCATCCTCTAATAATGCACCCCTAAACCTCACACCCTGAAACCTGCACCCCCAGGTTCTGAACACCTAAGCCCTGCACCCCCAAATCCTGCCCCCAACACCCTGCCCCCCAACCCTACACCCCACGTCCTGGAACCCCAAACCCTGCACCCCAAAGAATTCCCTCCCAAACCTTGCACCTCCAAATCCTGCACCTCAAGGGCCTGGAAACCCAAGCCCTTCAACCCCATCCCTGCAACACCAAATCCTGTGCCCCAAAACCCAGCACCCCAGAATCCTGCACCCCAAATCCTGCCTACCAAACCTTTCACTGCAAACCCCTGCACCCCAAGATTGTGCTGCCCTAAACACTGAACCCCCAAATCCTGCAGCCCCGGATCCTTGCCTCCCAAAACTCTGCACCCCGAAATCCTGCACCCCAAATCTCTCACCCCAAATCCTTCCCCCACCACCCTACACCCTCAGATCCTTCACTCCCATCCCCTGCACCCCAAAACTCCACACCTCCAAATCCTGAACCCTGAAACCCCGCACCCCCAAATCCTGTGCCCAAGTCCTATGCACCCCACACTCTGCAACATTAAATTTCCCCGCAAGCCCCTGCACCCCAAACCCTGAACTCCCGAACTCTGCACCCCAAAACCTTGCACCCCAAATTCTTCCACCAAACCCTGCACCCTCAATTCCTGCAACCCCAAATCCTGAACGCATGAAACTTGCACCCCCATACACATGCACCCCAAAACCCTGCTCCCCCAAATCCTGCACCTCTAAACCCTGCACCCCCGCATTCTGCCACACCAAACATTTCACCCCCAAACCCTGCACCCCCAAGCTCTGCACTTCAGGTTCTGTACCCCAAAATCCTGCAGCCCCAAAACCTTCGTGCCCATACCCTGCATCCCCAAGTTCTGACCCCCCAAAGTCCTCCACCCCAGAACCCTGCAGCCCCACACCCTGCACCCCCAAATCCTGCACACACCAACCGTGCACCCCAATCCTGAACCCCGAGTTCTTAAACATGTGGAACCTGCAGCCCCAAACCCTCGCTCCTACCGCTTCAAAGCCCTGCACCCCCAAATCCTGCCCTAACAGTCCCTGCCCCCCAAAATCCTCCTGCTCTAAATGCATAACACCCTGCAATGATAAATCCTGCACCCCAAATCCCGATCTCCAAACCCTGCACCCCCAGAACCTGCAACTTCAAAAGCAGCACCCCAGATCCTGCCTCCTACAACCCCAAAACGCTGCACCCCCAAATCCTTCCCTGCCAAACACTGCACCCCCAATCCTTGACCCCCCAAATCCTGCATCCCCTGGGCCTGAACACCTGAGCACTGCACCCCAAACCCTGTACCCTAAACCCTGCACCCCCACAGATTCTGAACATGCGAGACCTGCACCCCAAACCATTCCCTCCAAACCCTGCACCCCCAAATCCTTCACCCCACTTCCTGAACCCTCCAAAATCCTCCACCCCCAGATCCTTCCCCCAAACCTTTTACCCCCAAATTCTGCACCCCAAAACCCAGAATTGCAGAACCCTGCACCCCTAAACCCCGCAAACCCCAATCCTGCACCCCTGAGCTCTGATGCCCCAAATCCCTGCACCCAAAAGTCTGTCTGCCGAACCTTCAGGCAAACCCCTGCACCCCAAGATCCTGCTGCCCTGAACCATGAACCCCCAAACCCCGCACCCCCAGATCTTTCAATCCCACACCCTGCACCCCGAAATCCTGCACCCAGAAACCCCACCCCTCTAAACCCTGCACCCCCAAATGCTGCCACATCAAACAATGCAGCAGCAAACCCTGTGCCCGGAAACCCTGCACCCCCAAGTCCTTCACCCACAGGTCCTGAGCGCACGAAACCTGCGCCCCCAAACTCTGCACCCAAACCCCTGCACCCCCAAACCCTGCGTGCCCAAATCCTGCACCCCCAGGTTCTAGACACCCAAATCCTGCAACTCCAAAACTTGCACCCCAAAAGCATGCACCCTCGAATCCTGCACCCCAAATTCTGCCTCCCCAGCCCACCCGTCCAAACCCAGCACCCCCAAACCCTCACCCCAAATCTTGCACCCCCCAAATCCTGCCCTACCATTCCCTCTGACCCAGGATCCTGCTGCCCTAAACCCTGAACCCCCAATTCTGGCACCCAAAACCCTGCAGCCCCAAATCCTGTACCCCCATGACCCCCCCCGAGTCCTGCCCCCTAAATCCTACACCCCCAAAACTCTGCACCCCCAAACCCTGCAACTTGAAAAGCTGCACCCGCAGATTATGCCTCCTACAACCCCAAATCCTGCACCCCAGAGCGCTGCACCCACAAACCCTACAGCCCAGACCTGTCCCCCCTAGTCCTGCCCCCCAAATCCTGCCCCCTAAACCCCTGCACCCACAAGCCCTGCACCCCCAAATCTTGTCCTCCCAAACCCTGCAATTCAAAACCCAGCATGCCCCAAACCCTGCACGTTGAAAACCTGCAACCGCAAAATCTGCAGCCCCAGGTTGTGGCCCTGACCCTGCACCCCCAAATCCTGCACCCCAGATCCTGAATCCCAAACCCTTCACCCCCAAATTCTGCTTCCCTAAATCTTGCACTCCCAGTTCCTGAACCCCCAAAGCCTGCACCCCAAAACCTGCACCCCAAATCCTGCACACTGGGATCATCATTCCCAACCCCTGGTCCCTCAGTTCCTGAACACGCAAACCCCACACCCCAAATCCTGCCCTACCAAACCCTTCACCCCAAACCCTGCACCCCAAACCCTGCCACCCCACATCCTTCACTCAAAAACTCTCACCCCAGAACCCTGGACCGCCTGCCCCCCCAAACACTGCACCTCCAAATTCTTCCCCTCAACACCCTGCACCCCCAGATCCTGGCGCTGAAACCCTGCACCCCAAAACCTGCACCCCCGGATCGTGCCCTCCCAAACTCTTCACCCCAAATCCCTGCACCCCAGGATCCTGCTGCCCTAAACCCTGAACCCCCATGTCCTGCACAACCAAACCCTACACCCCAAGATCCTTCCCTCCCAGGTCCTGCACCCCCAAATCCTCCAACCCAATGTCCCGAACCCTCCAACCCTGCAGACCCCAAACCCTGCATCCTCAAATCCTGCAATGCCAAACCCTGCACCCCCAAACCCTGCACCCCCAGATCCTGCATCCCAAAGCCCTGCACTCTCAAATCATGCACCCCAAAACATGTGCACCCTCAAACTGTGCACACCCAAACCATTCACCCCCAAACACTGCACCCCCAAATCCTGACTCTCCAGATCCCCCACTTCCAAACACTGCACCCCAAATCCTGCAATCCCACACCCTGCACACAGAAACCCTGCACCCCCAAACCCCTGTACCCCAAATCCTGGTGCCAACTTGCACCCTAAAAACCTGCACCCCCAAATCCTGTCCTACTCAACCCTTCAGCCCAAGACCTTGCTGCCCTAAACCCTGCACCCCCAGGTCATCCCTCTCAACCCTGCCCCCCAACCATGTCCCCCTAAAGCCTGACCCCGAAACCCTGCTCCCCAAAAGCCTGCTACCCCCAATCTTGTACCCCCAGATCCTTCCCCCAACACCCTGCAATCCCAAACCCTGCACCCCCAATTCTGGCGCTAAACCCTGCACCCCCAAAACCCTGCACCACTGAACCTTGCACCCTGAAACCCTGCTCCCCCAAAACTCTGCACCCCAAAACCTTGCACCCCACAAGTTTCACCCCAAAGCCCTGCACCCCTAAATCCCTGCACCCCCAAATCCTCCAACCCCCAAGTCCTGCACCCCCAGGTGCTGAACACCTGAACCCTGCACCCCCAACCCCTCACCCCAAAGCCCTGCACCCCCAAATCCTGCCTCTAAACGCTGAACTACAAGGTTCTGTACCCCAACAGCCTGCTCACCCAGATCCTGCACCCGACACCCTGCACCCCAAATCTCTGCACCTCCAGATCCTAAACCCTTCAACCCTGCACCCCAAATCCTCCCCAAAACCTACACCCCCAAAGCCTACAGCCCTGAATCCTGCCCCACAAACCCTGCACCCCCAGATCTGTCCCTGAAACTCTGTACCCCAACAGCACGCACGCTCAAATCCTCGACCCCGCATCCTCATCCCCAAATCCCGCACCCCAAAACCCTGCACCCCAGTACCCAGAGCACCAAATCTTGCACCTCCAAATCCTGCCCCCTTTAGCCCTGCACTTCAAACCCTGCACCCCAAATCCTGCAACCAAACCCTGTACCCCAAATCCTGCAACCAGCCCTTGTACCCCCAAATCCTTGACCTCCACATCCCGAATCTCCAAAAGCAGCAACCCCCAAACACTGCACCCCAAATCCTGCACCCCCAAATCCTCCAGCCCCATGTCCCAAACCCCAAACACTGCACCCTTAAATCTTGCACCCCCAAAACCCCAGCACCCCAAACCATTCTCCCCAAATCCTGCAACCCCAGACCCTGCACCGCCTGCACCCCAAAATTCGACACCTCCAAATCCTAAACCCTTAAACCCTGCATCCCCCAAATCCTTCCCCCCAAAACAGTGCCCCCCAAACCCTGCACCCCAGATCCTGCAGCCCCTAACTCTGCACCCCAAACGCTGCACCCTCAGATCCTGCGTCCCCAAACCTGCAGCCCCGAATTCTTCCACCTCCAAACCCTACACCCCAAATCCTGTACCCCAAAATTTCCCCAACCCTGCACCCCAAAACCCTACACCTCCATTTCCTGAACACATGAACCCTGCACCCCCAAACCTCACCCTAAAGTCCTGCACCCCTATATCCAACTCTACCAAACCCTTCAGTGCAGACCCCTGCACCCCAAGATCCTGAATTCCAAAGTCTGCACCCCCTAATCATCCACCCCCAAACCCTGCACCCCAAACCTTGAACCCCCACATCCTGCAGCCTCAAGTCCTGAACCTTCAAACCCTGCACCTGCAAATTGTGCCCCCGAACCTGGCAGCCACAGTCCCTGAACACGGGAACCCTGCACCCCGAAACCCTGCACCCTCAAACCCTGCACCCCAAAACCCTGTCCCCCCAGATCCTGTCCCCCCAGATCCTGCACCCCCAAATCCTGCACCCCCAAATCCTTCACCTCAAATCCCAGCACCCCAGAATCCCAAACCACCAAACCTTGCACTTCAAACCCTGCCCCCTTAAACCCTGCACTTCAAACCCTGCAGCCCCAAATCGTTCCCCCCAAGCCCCTTTGCCCCTAAACCATGCACCCCAATATTCTTCCCCCCAAAGCCTGCAACCCCAGCCCTACAGCCCCATCCCCTGCACCCCAAAACTCCACACTTTCAAATCCTGAACCCTGAAACCCCGCACCCCCAAATCCTGTGCCCCAGTCCTGTGCACCCCACACTCTGCAACCTTAAATTTCCCCCCAAGCCCCTGCACCCCAAACTCTGCACTCTGAGACCTGACTTCTAAACCCTGCACCCCCAAACAGTGCACCCCCAAATCCTGAACCCCCAAATCCTGCACCCCTAAACCTCCACCCCCTTAACACTGCACCCCCAAAACCTGCACCACCAAATCTTGCACCCCCAAAACCTCCGTCCTCCAAACCCTGCACTTCAAAATGCTGCACCCCCAAATCCTTCTCCCCAACACCCTGCACCCCCAGATCCTGACCCCAAAACCCTGCACCCCAAATCCTGTACCCCAAAGCCCTGCACTCTCAAATCATACATGCCCAGAACGTGCACCCTAAACTGTGCACCCCAAAATCCTAAACCCCTTAACCCTGCACCCCCAAAACCTGTACCCCAGATCCTTCCCCCCCATGATTGGCGCCCTGAAATCCCTCACCCCAAATCCCTGCACCCTCAAATCCTCCAACCCATAAGTCCTGCACCCCCAGGTCCTGAACACCTGAACCCTGCAGACCCAAATGCTGCACCCCAGAACTCTTGGTGCCCAAATCCCTGCACCCAAAAGTCTGTCTCCCGAACCTTCAGACAAACCCCTGCACCCCAAGATCCAAAAGCATCCCCTTGGGACTGGCCCAGATGCTCCGTGCATCCTTGGCATAGACCACCATCATCATCCAACCACCATCATCATCCAACCACCATCATCATCCAACCATCATCATCATCCAACCAACCAATCCTGAACCCAACCAGTGACCCCATCACCCAATCAGTGACCCCATGACCCAACCAATGACCCCATCATTCAACCAATGACCCCATCACCCAATCAGTGACCCCATGACCCAACCAATGACCCCATCATTCAACCAATGACCCCATCACCCAATCAGTGACCCCATGACCCAACCAATGACCCCATCATTCAACCAATGACCCCATCACACAATCAGTGACCCCATGACCCAACCAATGACCCCATCATTCAACCAATGACCCCATTATTCAACTAATGACCCCATCACCCAATCAGTGACTCTATGACCCAACCAATGACCCTAGGGACCACAGTGCTACCGTCTGCCATGGGCTGATCCAGACCACGCTGGAGCAAGGTGAAGCTCCAGAACACTTGCAATATATTGATGATATCATCGTATGGGGCGACACAGCGAAAGAAGTCTTCAAAAAAGGTGAGAGAATAATTCAGATTCTTTTGGATGCCGCTTTTGCCATAAAACGAAGCAAGGTCAAGGGACCTGCACAGGAGATCCAGTTTTTAGGAATAAAATGGCAAGATGGCCGTGGTCAGATCCCAATGGATGTGATCAACAAAACTACAGCAATGTCTCCACCTACTAATAAAAAGGAGACACAGACTTTCTTGGGCGTTGTAGGTTTTTGGAGAATGCACATTCCTGACTACAGCCACATTGTGAGCCCTCTCTATCGAGTGACTCGTAAAAAAGAACCAATTTGAGTGGGGCCCTGAATAACGACAAGCCTTTGAACAAATGAAGCGTGAGATAACTCATGCAGTGGCCCTTGGACCAGTCCGAACTGGACTAGATGTTAAAAATGTGCTCTACACCGCAGCCGGAGATAATGGACTTACCTGGAGCCTCTGGCAGAAAGCACCAGGAGAAACCCGAGGTCGACCCCTAGGTTTTTGGAGTCGAGGATACAAAGGATCTGAGGCCAACTGTACTGCAACTGAAAAGGAGATACTGGCAGCATATGAAGGAGTTCGAGCTGCTTCAGAAGTGATGGGCACTGAAGCACAGCTCCTCCTGCACCTCGACTGCCGGTGCTGAGCTGGGTGTTCAAAGGGACGGTTCCCTCTCCACATCATGGCACCGAAGTTACATGGAGTAAATGGATTGCACTGATCACGCAATGAGCTCGAATTGGAAGTCCCAACCGTCCAGGGATATTAGAAGTGATTACAGACTGGCCAGAAAGTAAAGACTTTGGGATGTCTCCAGATGAGGAGGAAGTAAAACGTGCTGAAGAAGCACCACCATATAATACGCTTTCAGAGACTGATAAGCAGTATGCACTGTTCACAGGTGGATCCTGTCGTCTGTAGGAAAACATCAAAGGTGAAAGCTGCTGTGTGGAGTCCCACACGACAAGTTACAGAAGCCACTGAAGGACAAGGTGAATCCAGTCAGTTTGCAGCAGTGAAAGCCATCCAGCTGGCTTTGGACATTGCTGAACGAGAGAAGTGGCCAATGCTTTGTCTCTATACTGACTCATGGATGGTAGCAAATGCCTTGTGGGGGTGGCTACGGCAATGGAAGAAAAGTAACTGGCAGCGCAGAGGTGAAACCATTGGGAACCACGCTGTGGCAAGACATTGCTGCTCGGCTGGAGAGCCTGCCTGGGGAAGTTGGTCATGTAGATGCTCATGTGCCTAAAAGTCAAGCCACCGAGGAACATCGAAACAACCAACAAGCGGATCAAGCTGCTAAGATTAAAGTAGCTGAGGTGGACTTGGGCTGGCAACATAAAGGTGAACTTTTCCTAGCTCGGTGGGCCCATGATGCTTCAGGGCATCAAGGTAGAGATGCAACATACAAATGGGCTCGTGATCAAGGGGTGGATTTAACTATGGGCACTATTTCACAGGTTATTCATGAATGTGAAACTTGCGCCGAAATCAAACAAGCAAAACGGTTAAAACCTGTATGGTATGGGGGGCGATGGTTAAAGTATAAGTATGGAGAAGCTTGGCAGATTGATTATATTACACTTCCACAAACACGTCAAGGTAAGCGCTATGTACTTACAATGGTGGAAGCAACCACTGGATGGTTGGAAACATCTGCCGTACCTCATGTTACAGCCCGAAATACCATCTTGGGCCTTGAGAAGCAAGTCCTTTGGCGGCACGGTACGCCAGAAAGAATTGAATCAGACAATGGTACTCATTTCAAAACCAGTATTATAGACAATTGGGCCAAAGAACATGGTATTGAGTGGGTATATCATATTCCATATCATGCACCAGCCTCTGGGAAAATTGAAAGGTACAATGGTTTGTTAAAAACTACACTAAAGGCACTTGGTGGCGGAACCTTTAAAAACTGGGATTCACATTTAGCAAAAGCCACTTGGTTGGTCAACACCAGGGGATCAACCAATGGAGCCGGGCCTGCCCAATCAGAAATTCTATGGACTGTAGAAGGAGATAAAGTCCCTGTAGTACACATGGAAAATATGTTAGGAAAGGCAGTCTGGGTTCCTCCTGCCTCAGGCACAGGCAAACCTATTCGTGGGATTGTTTTTGCCCAGGGACCTGGCAGCACCTGGTGGGTGATGCTTAAGGATGGAGAAGTTCGGTGTGCACCTCAAGGGGATTGGATTTTAGGTGAAAATATGCAATGCTGAACTGTATGATGTGAATTACCGCACTAACAGTGTTTAATAAGTGTCTTTCAGATCAAGACAATGGTGATGAAACCAGCGCTGGCTTCTTCGAGTGGCGCCCGACACCTTCTTCGAAGTTGGTGTCCTTAACCCACCAACAGGGGTCATGAGATGCACTTGGACCATTTTCCCTGCCCTGGGAGACTGTTGTGACAAAATGAACTAAATGAACTTTTCAAAGGATGGTCCACTGATTAATTACTCCTGTGTATATATGTACATATGTATATATATATATATAGTAGTAGTGATTAAGTAGATTGTGTTGATAGATTGTATTGATAAGGTTTATGTATTCAGTGAATGTCATATTATAAGGGGTGGAATGTCCTGGTTTTGTTAAAAACAAGTTTCTCTTTTAGTGAATTTGCCTGTCAGCTCAAGCTTCATGTCAGCTGCATTTTCCTGGAGAACCCAACAGATGTTTTGGTTAAACCCAGCAAGGGAATGCAAACTTATTGATAAGCACGGATGGACATCTCGCGAGGGGGGCAATGAGAAAACTGATGACTGAGAGACTGACCAACGGTGAATAACATTCCGTTCACGTGAATACTTCATATAAAAGTGGGAGATCACGAGGATCTCGCCCCTTTTTCCCTTTTTCCTTCCCTTCTGCTCATGGCCGACATCAGGAGAGGACCTTGCTGGTCGTCCCTGCGAACTGAGGCCAGTGACAGACTGAATCCAGCTCCGGTTGGCTACAGAGCCTAATCCAGGACTTTGGGTGCTGGCTCTGCAGTTGCTGAGACTTACAAGATTGGTTTTGTATATTTGTATTTTTTTCTCTATTCTTATCAGTAGCATTAGTAAAACATCTTTAACTTTTCCAGCTCTCTTCTCTCTGTCCTTCTTTCCCTCTTGATCGCCTGCCCTGAGTGGGAAGGGGGGAGAGGGAGGGGCAGAAGGGGGAAGTGGGGGGGAGAGGAGGTTAACAATACATCTGCCAGGGTTTGATTGTCACCCCGCAGTCTTAACCCTCGACAGTATGTGACTAAGTTGTATAATAAGGTATGGTCTGAATCAGCTGTTTGAAGCCAGCTTTGGGTGCGAACCCCTGGTTTCCCAGCGCTGAAATAAAGCACCGCATATAACTACGTCCGTGGTTGTGTGTCCTGATTGCTAACATCAGGTTCCGTGTCTCGCATGGAAAAAGCAACATTTCTGCTTTGCTGTAACGTGGGGGAGCCCCTCGCTGCCCCCCTAATTGGCTTGTGGGAGTCAGCAGCGTGGAAGGGAGTTAAAGCCTCGGAGCAAATGTCCTGCTTGCACTGAGAGCCCGCGGCCACCAGCCAAAATACCCTGGGTCTGTCCCCACGGGGCAGCAACCCCCTGGCTCAGCACCGCCTTGTCCTCTTAGTCCCTGCAGCAGGACGAGCAGCTCAAGTGCCTCCAGGCCAGCATCATGCAGCTCCAAAAGGACTATGAGAAGTTCAGCTCGGCCCTTGCAAACCTCCAGCAGGATGGCCAGCAGGAGCAGAAGGACATCAAGGTGGGTGGCTGTAACCCGCAGGCAGAGCCCAGGCTGGGACCCCAAGGGATCTGTCCCCCTGCCACCCTGCTCGCAGCCCTGCACAGCTTCCCGATGCCTTTCCTGGAGGTTTCTGATGGGCTGGGGAGGGGAGGCAGGGGGTGCTCGGCTGGCCGGGGGGCAGCTCCGACCCTGCCGTGGCATCACGGGCTGCTGTCTGCCTTGGGAGGCTCTGTCCCAGGCCCTGGAGAGGCTCAAGAAGCAGAAAGCAGACAAGGAGCAGCTGCTGGTGCTGGGAATCGATGAGGTAGGGGCTCGAGGGGCCCTGGTGCCAGCCAAGGGTGTCCCGGGCAGGGTGACAAACGCCCCTTGTCCCTTGGGTGCCGGCTGGCAGAACCAGCCAGGGGGAGGGAGGATTTCCAGCCCGGCTGCGGGTCCCTTGCCACGTCCCTCTGTGACCCCGAGTGCCTTTGGCTGGTGGGACCAACCCCACGGGGGTGATGGGGTGAACAGGGCCACGTAGCCACTTCTCCCTCTCGCGTTGTCCCTCCATCCTGTCCCCACCACTCTCCCGCCTTTCCCCGTTGCTAGAAAGCAGACAAAGCCGCCCTGGCTGACAAAGTCAGTCGCAGCCAGTTTGAGGCGTGCGAGGAGCGGCTGAACAAGGCGATGGAGGAGGTGACGAGCCGGGTGACGGGCCAGGAGGAGGGCTGGCACCGGTTCCAGAAAGAGCTGCAGAGACAGATGGACTGCAAGGTGAGGGCTCGTCCCCTCCACGCAGAACTGGCACCTCGGGGGCCTGGCAGCCTGAGGCAGCATCCTTGCGAGGGTGCCCCCTCCGGGCTGTCCCCCTGGGGACCGCCATGTCCCATCCCGGGGTAGATGGCTGAGGGTGTCACCCGTCCACAGCTGGACCGCTGGGAGCTGGGGGCGTTCCGGGAGCAGCAGGAGGAGCAGTGGAAGAGCCTCAGCGGGCAGTTCCAGAAGGCGCTGCAGCCAGAGCGTGACGATGCCGCTGGGATTAGGAAGTGAGTGCGATGGGGACAGCGGTGCCTTTGGCAGTGCCGGCCCTGTTCCTGCTGGCTGTCCCAGCTCGTGCCGCTGTGGTACCCTGGCGTGGGAGCCGTGTGGGCAGCACCCCTGGGGATGCTGAGCAAGTGGCTGTGCCTTGTGCTCCTGCCAGCTGCAGCTTCCCAGCGATGGAGGGGGCACAATGAGGGGGCACGTGTGGGAGGAGCCCTCCCGAACCAATCTTGGGGGGTGGGTGCAGAGGCTTTTTGTGGCAGGGGACGGTGTGCAGGTGGGGCTGTGCCCCCCAGGAGCTCCCCAGCCCTTTTCTCCCCTCTCCAGGCAGCTGCTGCCTGGTTTCCATTGCCTGTCCTGCGACCGGCCCCTCCACACGCTGGCGCCTGGACCGTGAGTAACTGCCCCCGCCCCCTCCCTGGCGTCGAGTGACACATGGGGTGCCACCTGCCGGGCACTGAGCACCCCGTGTCCTGTCCCACAGGGAGCGGACGGGCGAGTGCAGGTACCCCACTGTTCCGCGGAGCTGCGGGGGCCCACACACCCTCACGCCCCCGCGCTTCCAGCCCCAACCGCCCAGCACCCCACGGCCGTCCCCATCCGGCGCCCGCAGCCCCAACAAGGTAGGGATGACGGAGGTGGGGAGGGGGATGCTGAGCCTGCGGGGGGATCCATCCGTGCCTCAGTTTCCCCAGGGAGAGCTGGCTGGGGGAGGGTTGCTGGGGGATGCGGAACGGGGCCCCGTGTTTGGGTCACACGCTCTCCCCTTCCCAGAAGGACGCGATGCAGCTGTCGGGCCGGGACGGCACTGATGGGAACCGGCAGGACGAGCAGCTCTCCATGATGGGGGGCTCTCAGCTGCCCACAACGCCAAGGGCCACCCCAGACACCACGACCTCGAGGAGCCGGCCAGGTATGGCCCTGTCAGGGCACCGGGGGGCAGAGGACACCCTGCTGTCTGTGGGGACGGGTCTGTGCCCGCAGCTGGGCAGGGCGGGACGGGGGTCTGGGGTCTGGGCTGGGATGTGGGGGCAGCACGGGCTGCTGGGGCAGCCGCTCCTCGTGGTGGAGCTGGAGGGAGCTGGGGGACATGGGGGGTGGTTCTGGCAGTGTGGGACAACAGCCTGCGTGCTTCAGGGTGGGGGAAGGACCCTGTTTGTGGGTGTCTGTGGCTGACCCTGCCCCTCGCCCCCAGGCACCCCCTCCTCGCTGCTCTCGGCCGTGCTGCTGCACCAACCAGTCCCGTCTCCCAGGCGCTTCACCCTGGCACCGAGTCTGCTGCCGCCCATCCAGCCCCCCTGCAGTGAATCACTCCCTGACAGCCGGGCAGGACAGGGGTCCCGGCCCTGGTCCCACCGCCCCGGGCGCTGAGCAGGCAGCGGCTGCAATAAATGGCGATGGGCAACCACGCGCCGCTGTGGTCTGAGTGGGGGTCCCTGGGGCAGGATGGCAGAAAGCCCCACTGTGTTTGCTTTTCAGGAGAAAAATAAGCGCTAAAAAGGCACTTTGGGGGTGCCCAGGTGGATCCGGTGGTACCCAGGGCCCCCCCAGAGGGAGCACTGGCAGCAAACCGGTGGGCACCAGGGCAGAGCCAGCAAAGGCCCATCCTGCACCCGGGGTGGGGCTGAGGTGTCCACGGGCTTCAGAAACACCCCCTGGGACTAACTGGGGGGACGGGGTGAGGGGGTAACCAGGGGGCTGTGCAAGAAGCCGGGCTGACTGTCGGCAGCCGGAGGAGGGGAGCGCTTTGCTCTGGGTCGGGGGACCCAGAACTGGGGGGACGCAGCAGCTCCGCGCCCCGCCCCGGGGGGCCCACAGCCCCATGTCGCAGCACTTTGCAGCCGCAGGAAAGCGCCCAGCACTTCCGGTTGATGGGCGCTCTGGTCACGCCCACAGCCCTCGGCTGACAGACGGGGCCCTCGTTTAGTGAAACGCCTGGGAGCAGGGAAGCTTCTGGAGCACTGACCGTATACGGGCCCAGCTCGGATTCCCTTGGGCTTGACATGGAGGCTGTGGGACCTTCCGGCGGTTTCGGTGCGGGGCTGCGGGCGGAGCGTTGTCCTCAGACTGCGGACCCTGCGGGAGCTCCCCGGGCAGAGCCCCCCCCGCCCCGCCGGCCGGTGGTTGTGTCTGCTGGGGACCCTGCGGAGCCGCCAGCTTTCGTGAGTGGGGATGTGCCTTTGGAATTGTCATTCAAAGGGTAGATGAGCACAGCTCAGCTTCAGCCAGGACGCCTCTGTGCCTTTAGTTTTTGTTTTTCCCTCACCTTCCCTTTCGTGCGGAGCGGCCCGGCCTGGGACGGGGGGGTGTGGGTGTGTGTGCTGAGGGAACACCTCGTACCCAGCAGCCTGCTCCGTGCCGCTGCTCCTTGTCCCTGCATTTATATACGATACACAAATGTAAAGCAAACGGGGTGGGGTGCGTGAGAGCAGGAGCGGCTGGGGGCTCCTGGGCCGGGCCTGACGCCTGCAGCGCCTCACGCTTTCCCGCTCCCGTCGCGCCGCCATCTTTGGCGCAGGCAGTGAAGCCGCCGCACTGAGGCCGTGCCCCGTGCCGCCGGGGAGGAGGGGAGCTGGTCGCTCTGGGAGCCGCTCTTGGGAAGCGGGCGGCGCACCCCGCAGAGGAGGGGGAGTTAACGTCCTTCGAGTCCTCCTCCTCGGGTACCGGCGCCGTTCGGGCGGTGGCTGATGAGGTGTCTGTGGCGGGGCGGGGAGAGCGCGGCCGCTGTGCCCTCACTAGAGATGGCGGCGGGGCGGTCTCTCACGCGGACAGGACGGTGGCCGCGGGGAGCGGCGCTGCAGCCCCTGGCGGAGCTCGCGTGGCTGGGTGAGGGGACGGGACCCCCCCTGCAGCCTCGCTGCCTGCCAGGGAACCCCCTTCCCCTTTTCCAAACCTCCCGTTCCCCCTCAGCTCAACCCCCCCTTTCCCAGCCAGAGGGAACCCGTTCTCTGCCCGGCCACCCCCATCGTGGGGTCACTTGTCCCCTGGTTCCTGAGGTTCCGCCGGGTGGGCGTGGGGCGGGTTTGGGTCGGGCTGAGCCGAGGCCCGGCTCCCGGGGGGATGCTCTGCAGGGAACACCCCCCGCCCCAGGAGCGCTGCTGCTCCGGTTTATTTTCATATTGCCCGCCCCTAGCACTGCGCCCCAGCAGTGAACCAGCAGACTGCAGGTACCGAAGGGATCTCCTCCTCCTCCCCACCCCTTAAGGGCCGGTAATCACTGCAGGAGTAAGAAAAG
This sequence comes from Patagioenas fasciata, assembly GCF_037038585.1. Classification (NCBI taxonomy): domain Eukaryota; kingdom Metazoa; phylum Chordata; class Aves; order Columbiformes; family Columbidae; genus Patagioenas; species Patagioenas fasciata. The sequence goes on from NC_092528.1 coordinate 3,001,733, forward strand.
GATGCTGCAGGAGTAAGAAAAGGATGCTGCAGGAGCTGGGGTTGCCTTCTTCATCTGTTGTTTCTCGCTTCAGAGCTGCGCCGGGGCTGCAGTACTCTCTGGCCGTGATGGTGAGCGGAAACAAGTTTACAACCTGTAAAGTCATAAAACTTCCCAACTCACAAGGTTATAAAGCAGGTATGTTCATTTCGACGTCGGGCGCAAGGGGGATCGTTCCACCGTTCATGCGCAACTTGTAACAATATGAGGTGTGTTTAAATACAGTAAGGTGTTACGTATTCATAATGACCCCAGGAACGCCTCTACATATTCATAACCTTTCCCGCTGCTTCTTAAAATGAGTCCCAGGTGATCATTTCCATAGTCTGCTCCTTGACCCCTCCCTGTTGCACCTGCGCAGTGCCATCTGGTGGTCTTGAGGAGGGGTCTTTGGATGAAGGCTCCTTCAGCCTCGTCACAGTGACCTCTTTACCTTTGGCTCATTATGTTGAGTGGACTGGAACCCAAGCTGCCAAGTCGATTGAAATCAGACTGGTTCCCCCTTTTGCTGTAAATCTTCGTTATCTCGTCTTCTCAAGTTTACATCTAGGTGCAGTAAAACCTCTTACCTTGGCATTCGACGAGGTTCTGTTTTTTCTTAACATAATGGGTTAGTTAGTTAGTTAGTTCCCTCTGTCAGTTCCCCCCTTTTCGGGAAGGTTAGTAAATTTTTGTACTAACATGATGATTCCCTATTTAACCTTTTCTCGGACCACAAGTAAGAAGGCTGCTTCGACAGGAGAAGACTTATCTTTCTCCCTCAAAGAACAAACAAATTCTCGTGTTGAACAAAACATTCGTGTTGCTCTTCTGGGGCAGCTGATGACCGGGTGGCTGGTGCCCCGGCAGCAATGGCATCTGTTGGGCTGCAGCGGGAGCTCGCGCTCTTTGGCGTGGTGACCCCGCTCACTGCACTTCCTAGTGCTTTCTTTTTGGGTTTCTTCTTCCCAGTGCGATGGCCAGGTCCAGTTTGGTGTTATCTTTTAAAATCATTAGTTTATACCCCGTTCCTTTTGCTGCCATTTCAGGATCTATAGGCGTGCCTGAGATTTGCATGGCTTGGACTACTGAATGTATTAACCGAACAAAGCACGGGGTCATACGTGGCACAAACAGTAAACCCAGAAATGCACATACTATCATGAAGCCTATTTTCTTCCACCAGGCTCCCCCAAATAAGTTACCCCACCAATGGCTAGTAAGTATAGAATTCCACTTCTGTACTGGTACATGTGCAACGCGTTTTATCTCCTCTGCTATTTTCATTATGGCTTCCCCATCGTTATCTCTTTCCAAACAACACTCCGAAGTATTCAGTTTCCCACAGACGCCCCCCTCTCTTCAGCTAAAAGCCAATCTCACGCTCCCTGATTTTGGTACACTGCAGCTCTGGTCTGAGACAATTGTCTCGCTATGAGATTCGGTGCCTCAGCCGTCTGGTTGCTTATTATTTCAACCACTGCTTGCAACTGAATGATTTGGTTTAGCATATATATAGGGGTACGGGATCCCCAGTTTCCATCTTGGGCCCATGTGGCTGGATCATAGTATTCAGATATTCTTTGTGCAGGCCATTCACCATCTTTCCAAGTTTGCATTCCTCCTATGGGGCATTTATTAAACTCCTCTCTGTTTCAAGTTTTGTCTTGCACTCCCCCTCCATCTGAATAGCCCCTCCTACCAGCTTGTGTGAAACAGATGCTCTGTTCTCCCCTAGGGCAGGAGGCAGAGCCTACAGCGAGTCCACCTTTCTCTAGGTTAGTTGCTACCCATAATTTCTGCCCTTGGATTTCACACTTCTCCAATTTTGTTCTATCATAACATCCAGAATTAATACGAGTGTGATAATGTAGAACATACTGGGTTAGTCTTCCTATTCTCACACGCTCGTAGCACTTGGTACAGGGATTAGCCAGGCTAAGTTGGGAAGAATAAGTCACCGCTCCTGGCAAGAGGATCAGGTCCAGGTTTCCACGCTCTCTGGCCGAGCAGGTTGCAGCCGGCAGCTGAGTTCGTCGTCTTCTCGGCAGCGAGGGCCGTGTCCCCGCCTTTCCTGTTTTTGTCGTTAGCGTGGCGATTATCGTTTCCCAACTCTTGGCCTTCACTTCCTAGGAACAACAGGAGCAACACGGAATTTGATTTCTCTGTCTGCACTCTATTCTTTTCATCACTGGCGGACTCTCTAAATTCCCATTCACCCCTTCAGTAAATACCTCTCACCATTCTTGGCTATTTTTTTTCTATTCTTCCAGTGGCAACTGGAATCCTCAACCGAGCTCTGGTTTCCTGATCTTCTATTCTTAGACATTTCTTACACAATCCTGTTGGTAAGTTCCCTTTGTGGATATGCTTATACCACAGTCCATTTACAACCCCGAGTCAACTTCAATTTCAGTTCGCCCGGTTCTTGAGATACTTTCAAGGTTCTTTCTTCCGTCAGGGGTCCTTTAGCTTGAGAGACGTGTGTCCATCTTTTCTCTGCCCTCCAAACAGCTGGTTCTGTAGTTAACAAAACAAGAAAAAGGCCCCTCCCATCATGGGGTTGAAGTTTCTTCTATCCAGGTTTCCATTAGTGTTGCCCCCATATCTACCAAAAATTCTACTTGTTTGTTCTTTTGGGTTTCTTCTTCCCAATGCGGGAAGCACCACCCAGGCTGGTCCCCCAGAAGGACCAAAAGGTGACTGTGAAAAACAGAGTTTTCCAGGTTGCGCCCGGGTTACCCTCCGTGGTGTTTCGCAGGCTTTCTTCACTCTAGAGTGGCGAATCCAGGCATTCTGTTCTCCGATATTGGTAGCAGTCAGGGGGTCTTGAAATGGACCTTCCTATTATGGTTTCAAAGTTTTCTGCAAAAGACTTCACATACTCGTCAGTAAAATGTGGCCCTCAATCAGAGGATCTAACAGCTGGGCCTCCAAGCCTTGGTATTATTTTGTGTATCAATGTTGTAGTCACCTCCTAAGCTTTTGCTGTCCTGGTAGGGAACGCTTCTGGCCAACCTGAAAAAACATCAGTTAATACCAACAAATATCGGTACCCCCCTTTTCCTGGGAGTTCTGAACAATCAGTTTGCCATTGTGGTCCAGGCCCATTCCCTTTCCCCATTTGACCCATTTCTAGCTTGGGCATATTTTTGGGATTAGTCTGGAGGCAAAGATCACACCGCTGTCACCTCTTCCACAGTGACAGACAAATCTCTAGCTCCTGTCTCCCTAATCAAATGTTTGAGTAGTGGTTCTAGTCCCCAAGGCCCCTTCTTCTGTTCTTCCCTTCCTAAAGGCCAAACCAGGTGAGAGGGGATGGTAAGTTTTCCCTGGGGGGTGTGAACCCACCCTTCCTTATGATGTGATTCTTCTAAATCTACGATGAGTTTCGATTCTCTTTAGTACACTCTGGCTTACCTGTTAAAGAGACCTGCCCGCCAAGGACGAGAGCACTTTGTGTTCTTACCTTGTGCTGAGCCGTTTGGTTTGCCTCTCTGTCCGCCAGCCTTTTCCGATTCCGAGCTCACTTTCTGGTGCGCCTTAATGTGCGTGATTGCCGTTTTCTTAGGAAGTTGAACTGCTTCAGTAGTTCCAGTATCTCCTCCGCATGCTTGATCTGTTTGCGTCGAGAGTTCAAAAGTCCCTTTTCTTTCCAAATTGCTCTGTGCACATGCACAGCCCTGAAAGCATCCTTGGAGTCAGTATAGATGCTAACAGTTTTACCTTGAGCTAGTTCCAGAGCAGAGTAAGGGCAATTATCTCTGCCTTTTGTGCGAAGGGATTTTTGGCAAAGGTCCAGATCACCTCAGGGCTGGCTGCTTCCGTCCATAAACCACTTTTCAGCGTTTTCAGTAGGAATGTCTTTTAGATCTGGTCGATTGGATGGTGTTGCTTTGGTGGTCTCCAGGCAGTCACGATGAACTGGTTCTCCAAAGTTACCACTGAGGGAAGAAGCTGGGTTGACAATGTTAGTGTCGATAATTTCTACACCATCTTGTTAGACGCTGGGGGGATACGAGCACAGTCATCTTCTGACCCATGGCAAATCTCTGGACCTCCTGTATATTCAGTACCACTGCAGCACCTGCCCGCGGGCATCCAGGCCACCCCTTTGCAGTTGCGTCTAAGTGTCTGGAGAAATAGGCCACTGCTTGTCGATCCGGGCCAAGATCCTGTGCCAATGTACCCAAGGGTATTTCCCGTTTCTTGTGAGAGAACAGGGAAAATGGTTTACTCGCATGTGGGAGTCCTAGAGCAGGGGCTGACATCAAAGCCTTTTTAAGTTTTTAAAGGCTCATGTGCCTTCCTTATTCCATTGCAGGTGTTTCTGGTCCACAGGGTCCAGGTCATGCACGTCTCCTTGGTTCTAGTAGCGATTAAAATGCCATCCACGTATTGTAGCGTCTGTCCCTCATGAGACGGGGCTTCCCAGGATTCAAAATCTTTAGCAAGCTGATTGCAAATTCTGTCGGGCTATTCTTGAATCCTTGTGGCAACACCGTCCGTGTGAGCTGGGTTTGACATTTATTTTTAGGGTTCTCTCATTCAAATGCAGATATTGTCTGGCTGGCTTCATGGAGAGGGAGGCAAAAGAAAAGGTATCTTTTAAATGTAAAACGATAAACCAAGTGAAATGAGGTGTTAATACTGTCAGAAGGGTGTATGGGTCTGCTACCACTGGGTAGAGGTCCTCAGTTCTTTCGGTTATAGCTCCTAAGTCCTGAACCACCCATTATGACCCATCTGGCTTGCGGACAGGCAACACAGGGGTGTTATAACTGGACTCACATTCCTTTACTAACCCTGTCTGCAGGAATTTCTCTATTAGTGGCCGAATCCCTACTTCTGAGCCTGGGTCAGAAGGTGGGTGTCTAAGGGGAAATCCGGGTGCTGTGTGCGCGTTACACACAAGCGAGCAGCCCAGCAGGAACGGGCCAGGCGGCGACTGCCCCCCCGCTTCATCCCCCGCGGGCGGCGAGCCCGGAGGAGAGGAGCTGAGCTCCAGCTCCAGCAGCCGCCGCTCTCCCCCCCACACCTTTTTCCGCTGCTTTAGCAGGCACTCAGCTTTTGACTTCTTTTCTTCTCGCCGCAGCTGATCGAGGGGGAGCTGCCGGGCCCTGAACTTCATGTTCAAACTTCACAGCGTAGGCTTGGGCTCCTCTTGCCCTTTTTCTCTCTCCATTTAATTCCTGCGACTATAAACTTTATATGCACTTCCAATTAACTGAGCAATAGTTACGTCCCTCAGCTCCTACCTTTTGTAATTTCTTACAGGTGTCAATAAACAGCATATCAAGTGTCAATCCCTTACATGAATTTTAGATCCAAACCAGTCTGCAGTACAGCTCACCCAGAATTTCACATTCACATCACTTCCCCCACTAATTCTCTCGCATGTGTACAGATGCATCTGAAGGGGGAGCAAGGTGGTACTTTAGTAATGGAACCGGTTCTCATTTTGTAATTACCTCCCCAAACAAATTCTTTTGGTACCAAATATAAATATACAAACTAAAATACTGAGCTCAGACACACAAACCAAATACCGAGTTCAAATATGCGAACAGATCACAGTTACAGTTATTCAAGACAACATCTCGGTGTTTGCATTGCGCCTTTGAACCGCTCACTGCTCAGCCAGGCGGAGGCACCGCTGGGGCTCCTGACAAACAGGGCAGTGCGGCTGGAGCCCCATCGGCACCCGCCCCCCCGCCGCAGCGAGCTGGACCGGGCAAGGCTTTTATCAGTGTCCCATCTGGGGTGCTACGGCTGTTACCCCAAACCAGGATTCTTTATCCGGTGTGCATACAGAAGAGCCAAATCCAGCACACCGAGATGAGACACAGCCTGTCACAGAGCTGCGCGAGTCTGGATGCTGGAATAAAGCCAGCGTGCTAGAACGAGAAGTCACGGCTGCCACACACCAAACCTTATCACCACATTCACCCAGTTAAGAGCTAAATTGCTCATGGTCACAAAATGTACATTTGGGTCAATCTGTGATCTTACTGTACCATGTAAGCGGCAAAAGACTTATGAAACTGTAATACATTTAAACAGATACCTACAAAGAAGAAAGAAGTTACTATTAAAAACCATCTTCCATACAGTTCTGCAAGTTTTCTGCGATTCATTTGTTATCAACTAATTCTCTCTCTGCTTGCTGAAGTTCACACCATTGTGCTTGTAAATCTGTGTAAGGTGATTTAATGACCTCTTGCTCAGTTTGCTTGTCGTTCGTGGCAGCTATCAATGCTGCTTCCAAAACAGCAGAGATCTCAAATCTGCTTTCTTTTGCCAAGTCCCTTATTTGCTCAGTTACAATATCTGGAGCCGACCAATGTCCAGAAGCCCACCTAAGACCCTCAGGAGTCCGGCAAGCCTTATAATCTTTCAGTAAACTCAACATCAGGGAGCAGTCCAGGCCTGGCTTGACCCGGGATGCCATGACCCACTGCCGGAGAACGTGGCACAGACCGATCAGTCCTCCTTTAGAGCCTCTGGCTCCTATCCCGCCCGAACCGCTTCTCACAGAATATCCCACCTCTGACACCCAGTAAACTGTCCCGTCCCAACAGGTGGGATGAGGGATGAGTTAACTCTTGGTTTCTCCTTAGCTCTTTGAGTTTTTCTAGTTTCTTTCTTATATCTCCCCAGGACTTTGTTACAAACTGGGGGGTCCACTCCAGGAGCCTGTTTATCCTTTGCTTTTTCCTTGGGTGAACTTCTCTTCATCCCAGAATTGTAGCATGATCCTCCCCAAGAGACTGTTGGGGGGTCCAAAATTCTCACGTGACCCCCTCACCAAGGGACTGTCAGGGGGTACCTCTGGCAGGTCACTCCCCTTCGACCTCTTGTGGGGATCAAACCCACAAAACCTGGCTCACAACGTGGGGCTCAAACCCACGACACAGAGTTCTTCACTCACTTTGTCCCTTCAGTGGCCAAGCCCCTCGCGGGGTGTTGGAACCGCCCTTAGAAGGACTCCACGCTCCCTTCGCAACCAGGTTGCGTCTCAGCCAACACCAGTCACACAGTCACACTGCCCGACCCGGCGGTACTTACAGTCCGCTTTTCCCGTCGGGACCGTCGTGCACTCTGGATTACGGGTAAACTGCAATATTCAGGGGGAGTGAGCTCCTTTCTTTTGCTTCTGCTTTAATTTTGAATAACGTTGGTAGCTCTCCGCACACCCGAGTGCAAGGGCCCCTGTTAAAGTGGGGCGCCTCCCTTGAACCTGAGGTAACACAGAGCCATCCAAGGTTGTCACGTCGGGGTCACCAATTGAAATAAATAGCTTACACTTTTTCTATGGATAAACAACGTTTAATCCAATTCCTTAGTTGTATTCCTTAAACACGTGTTTGTTAGAGCATAAGCAAAACAGCGCTGGGTGCGTGGGGGATTCGCTCTGCCCAACACATACACCTTTTAACAATGGGAAGTGTGCTTAAATACAGTAAGGTGTTACATATTCATAATGACCCCAGAAACGCCTCTACATGTTCATAACCTTTCCCCGCTTCTTATTAAAACGAGTCTCAGATAACCATTTCCGTAGTCTCCTCGTTGACCCTCCCCAGTTACGCCTGCGCAGTGCCATGAAGATTGGAGAGCCCCGGAGTCCAAGATGAGTCCTCATGGAGGGATGATCAATGCTCGTTTTATTACAATTCTGATTCTATTCTATAGGGTTAATCCAAGGTTCACGCGGGATATGACACAAGGTAATTAGTTACAACGTAATGTTCACCCGTTACAGCAATAGCACGTCTTTGTTCTACAAGACAGCATACCTTTGTTCTACATCCTCTTTCCGTGTTTTACTTCTTAATAAGTTTCTTTCTATTGATTACCCAAGGACAAATCCTTGCTGTCCGACACGTACGCTGGGTTGTGCAAGTGGGACTGGAAAAGTACCGAGTGCCCTGTTTCTTCAAGCGTATTCTCTACAGTGTCACTTGGTGATTTTGAGGAGGGGTCTTTGGATGAAGGCTCCTTCAGCTTCGTCACAGTGAACTTTTTACCTGTGGCTCATTATGATGAATTGGCTGGAACCCAAGCTGCCAAGTCGACTGAAATCAGACTGGCGCCCCCTTTTGCTGTAAATCTCGGCTGTCTTGTCTCCTGAAGGTTACAGCTGGGGCTGTAAAACTTCTTATCTCGGCATTCGATGAGGTTCTGTTTTTTTCTTAACACAATTGGTTACATACAGCTCTAAACTGTAAAATTCATTATGTGGCTTAAAGTGTTAGTTCGTTAGTAGGCCCTTATAATGGGGTCGGGTAACCCTTAAAATGTTAGTTCCCTCTATCAATATAACTTCCTAAACAAGTTTCATAACTTGTTACATAGAACTTAACCAGCTTTTCCTTTTCCAGGTTCAGAGCCTGTGCCTCATTTGGTTATAACTGTAAACACTGAACATCTCCTCAGCAGGAATCACAACTGCATTTCTCACAGATCCAACTTTCTGCTATGCCCAAATTCACCACTTTATCCTACCTGGCCTCTCTCAGCTCTCAATCGTACTCTAAATGCTCGTGAGGAGTGTTTGCAATATGAAGTGATGCAATTAACTCTTTGAGATACTTCCCACTGCTTTACTGAGAGGATGGAATTCACTAGGGGGGCCTTAAGAACAATCCTGCCAGCGCTTTGCTAAGCTGGAGCAGAATGGAGAGGCTGCTGCTGTGATACATTACACGGTGCGACGGCTGCTCCTGTGCGGTTGCTAAAGGGAGAGGATTTCACTCTCCACTGCCATCTGCTGGGAAAGGTGACTAAAACACAGCTTAGGCAACAGACAAAAGGCGTTTTCCCTCTGCTGGGAAAAACAAGCAAAGAAAGCTTCAGTTTTTGAATAACAATTAATTTTTCATATTATTTTTTTAAAATTTGCCATTAATTCTTAGAGCAAAATTTATTGACATGACTCACAGTGTCATTCTCCTAGTATTGTGTGAAATAGAAAATATGTATTTGCAGAACATTAGGTACTTGCTTTTAAACCCCACTAGAGAGATACACACCGATTTTACAATATAAATCCATAACACAGTAATAAAGAGCAGGCAATTTCCTGTAAAGAACTGGAGAAGTATTATATATAACACTTCATTAGGTTGCCAGATGTAAACTTCTGCCTATCTCTCAGTGCAATAGCTCTGCATGAACAGGTTAGGAGGAGTTCATGATACATCTGAGTTTGAACGTTTTGATGGCTGGTGATGAAACACCAGAAACCAAGCAAACGTAGAACTGACTGCAGGTCAGCCCCGTCGGGCTTTGTCGGGCTCTGTCAGGCTTTGTCGGGCTCTGTCGTGCTCTGTCAGGCTTTCCAGGCTTTCTAAGACTCTGTCAGGCTTTGTCGGGCCCTTTCAAGGTCTGGCAAGCCTCGGAGGGCTCTGTAGGGCTCTGTCAGGCTCTGTTGGGCTTTGTCAGGCCCAGTGGGAGCCTGCCAGGATTTGTCTGGCCTTGTTGGACTCTGTCAGGCTTTGTCGGGCTTTATCAGGCTTTATCAGGTCTTGTCGGTCTCCCAACTCTCCTGAAATACGAAGCATGACACTAATGGGATGGAATACTCTTCTTAATCAATCCAGCTGTCAGTCAAGTTCTGCCCCTTCCATGTCCCCCTTCCTTGATGCCTTCCAAATAATGAGCGTGCTAGCTGTGATAAAGAAAGGTTTCTAACTGCAGGAAGGAAATTAACTTGTTTTCAGCCAGAGCAGCACAGCCACTGCAGACAAGGACACACAGGGCTCCACAGCTCTGCTTGTGTGGAAAGATGTGGAAGATGTTCCCGGGGTGCTGCAGCACTGCTCTGTCCCCTGTGAGTGTATCTCCTCCCAGTGCTGCTGGGTGACCCAGCTCCATCTGCCCTTGCCTTCCTTTCCTTCTGTGTGTGTGTGTATTGGTGGGGGAAACATCACTAGGAAGACGATCAGCTGCGAGTCCAAGCTCTGAAGAAAGCCGTGAGAGAAAGAGAGGAGAAAACACAAAAGGAGATGGAGCTTTTGAGGGCTAAGAAGAAACTCGAAGCCCTGAAAAAGGAACACCAGAAGCTCAGCAGCCAAGTGCAGAAGCACTCCATCTTCAAAAACTACCTGGAGGATGTGGTGAAGATCTCCCCACAGGTGAGTTTGGACATGAGAGACAGATCATGGCCTCAGGGAGGGCTTTATGTGGATGTTAAACCTGGAGGAGATAAGGCAAGTCCAGGGAAATCATGACACTTGGTCAAACCCAGAGACCTCAGGTGGGATGGGAGGAGGTTCCCTGCAAGCCAGGTGAGCCAAGGGGACCAGAGTGAGGGGAGGAAAAGCAGAAAAGGAGACGAAGGCTTGAGAAAACCCAAGAAAAAGTGTTAGAAGGGGGAACAGCATAGAGCTGAGGGGCATGGGGACCCCTTTGTGTCCCTGTTTCACGTGACATGGATGGTTTGGGAGAAGGGCCAAGCTGCCCAAGAATGGGAGCCCAGACAGCTGTCGGGAAAGCTGAGCCCTTCTCAAGGGTGTGCGGGCGTCCCTCCCTGCATCGCTCGCACTCCTGCGGCCCGGCTGCCCCACTCCCATGGCTGGGTGACTTGGCCCTGGCAGCTGCACTTGTGCTTTGTTTCCTATCAGAGCACTGGGGGGTGGTACGACATCTCCCCTTGCTGCTGGCAGTGGCAGCTCTGGGACCGGCGCAATGGGGCCATCAAACAGGGAATGTGGCGACGCTCACAAACCAACTGGGGCAGCAGGCTCGCCAAGAGGGGAAATCTTTCAGCTGGGGGAGGTGTTGTCCCTGGTCAGGACAGGGTGCCAAACAGCATGAGACTTGCAGTCATGAGGGGAGGGCAGGGGCATTACTAAACCCAGGATCCTTGTGCTGCAGTTTGAGGACATCCAGGACGTCATTTCCCGCTACAAGCTGCTGGTGAGGACGCGCAAGGACCTGCAGCAGTCCCAAGAGAAGGACAGGGAAATGATGGAGCAAGCCAAGGTGCTCCTGGATCAGTACGAGGCAGAGAAAGCAGCTGGGATCCTGCAGTGCCAAAATGAGCTGGAGCAGCTCCAACGACGTTTTGCGCAGGCTCAAAGTGATGTCCGCTTCTGGGTGAGGAACTGCGGGATGGGCAGGGGAAGATCTCCAAGGCCTGGCTGGGTGAAGCCACAGGGTCATGGCAAGGCACCGTGGCAGACTTTGTAATTGGAGGAGATGCCTCATTTCATCCCTGCAGCAGGGGGCTGCAGAATGACAAATGACAGACCAGGTCTGGAGCAGGTTATGTCAGGGCTTAAAACAAGTCCAAAAGTGACCCAACTGGTGGTCATCTGGGCTGTACCAAGGCACGTGAATGTGTAGAAACGCGCGCAGCTCTGCTGGCCTCTGTTCCCTTTGCATCACTCTGAGGGGGCCTTGCCAAATTCCCTTCCTGGATACTCCAGGCTGCAGGAGTTGAGTCCCACCAGGCAAAGCTGGAAAGCGCGTGGTCTGGGCGGGTGGTGGTGGGATGCGCTGCCCCCAGGGTGTCAACTATCGGGGTATCTGGAGGACCCACTGGAATGAGGGGTGCAGGAGCTGGCAGAGAGATGGGGCTGCTCAAGGAGCAGCTGTGGTAGTTCCTGGATCTGCTTCCACCACACCAAGCTGAACCAGCTCCAGCATAGCCCTGGGTGAGGACAGGTTCTTCCTAGCAAAAGAAAGGAGTGTGGAAGCCAGGCTCTCCAGCACTGAAGCAGCATCTTTGCTGGGACATATCACCATGCTGTGTGTCTCTCCTTCTCCTCCCCTCCTCAGACTGCTCGCTGGGCCGACATCCAGAACAGGAATGCCAAGAATGCCCTGATGCTGACGACGATGAAGATGGCCGTCCACAACCTCTTCCAGTGCGTGAACACGCAGCTGAAAGCCAAAGTGCATGTGCCGGAGGATGACAGCCTCAGACAGCTGGACATGGTAGAGCAAAGCCAGACCCCTCCCTGCCCAGAAAGAGGAGCAGTAATGACCCTCAGCTGCCCAAAGGGAGGGGAAAGCCCAGAGAAATCAAGGTGCCCAACAGACACTTCCCTTTCCCCCTGGGCTGTCTCTTGGGCATGGGGAATGGGCGGAGGACACCAGGCAAACCTGTCTCGTCCCAGGAGGCAGAGCAGGGGGTGGATGCCTGTTGGGAGCTGGGCAGGCTGGGGCAGGGGGTGCAGATCCACCCATGGCTATAGTCTGGCTTCATTCACCCCTCTGAGTCACCTGTAAAAGCCCATTGTGGTGGTGCAGATCCAGCAGGGCAATTGCCTTCATCCTCCTGCTCACTTTGGTTGGTGAAATTTGCACTCCAAAAGGGCCAATGGGCTCCTCTCTGCCTCCTGTTCCCAGCCCTGCTGTGACCTCTACCATCTCTCTTCCCTACCTTAGATTCAGCAGTCTATCCCGGACCTCAAAGGCATCGTTACGGAGGTGAAACGGAAGGGCATGGAGAGCCACCGGCGAGCAGCTAAGCGCGAGCATTAAGGGCAAGAGGAGGACAGAGAGCCCTAGGGATGTTGTGTTACGTCAGTGAAGTTTCAGAACCTTTCTAGCTGTTTTGTCCTGCCCAGTTTTTGAGTCCCTTTCATACTATGAAAATAACCAAAGATTTTGAAGTGTCCCTCCGTTTCCTGGGAGGGTTGGAAGCATCAGAGCATCTTCACCCCAGAGGCCGTGGGGTGCCTTTTCTGGCAGGTGGGATTCTGGTTGCAGGAGACGGTGTCCCAGCAAAGCAGGCAAAATAGGGAGAGCAGGCCGGGACAGGAGTGGAGCTTCAAATAAGGATTAGTACTGGTGTTCACATTGGGACCTTCCAGCCAGACTAAGCTCTGAGATGTTGAAGAGGGACGTCACAGCAGGGGGGCCGGTGCTTTGGAAGAGCTTCAGAGATTTTCCACCACCCCACGCAGCACATCTACAGATGTGGGTTTTGCTGCACAGCCATGTGCTGCGTACTAAAACTCACCTTCCCCCTCAAGATGTTGGGAAGGTGTGGAGAATGGATAGAGGTGAAGGATGAACCAGCCAGGGCGGTTGCACCGAGCATTTGGCTGTTCATGGCGAGGGCTGACATGACGAATGCAAAACAAGAGGCCTAAAAATGGCTCTGGAGTCCCACTGTGGAGCTCAGGCTGGGCTCAGAGTCTGTTAGGGAGGACATTTGAATGCACCAAAGACCCAATGACATAAGCTTACAGATTTGTGCATCAAAGAGACCATTGATCACATACTTGCTCCCTTCTCTCCAGTGGTTTTTCCTGTCCTGAGCCCAGAGCAGTGGATTCGGCTAATGCATCCTCCAGGAAAGTCTGAGAACAGAAGGCTGCTATCAGTGAACAAATATATCAAGATTTCAGGGCTTCGAGCATTAAAGGAGATTAACCTGGGGAGGCAGTTTCTTGCCTTTCCAAAGATTTCTCAGCCTGGCTCAAAAGAGAAACATTAGGTCAAGAGCCAGAAATGGAAGGGCTGGATGTCTCGCTGCTCTGTACTCTTGCAATACCAGAGAACTCCAAAGGATCTTGTTTCTGTTCCACTTCAACCACCCTGCTGTGACACAGCCTGAGACATCTCTCTGCAAAGGTCAGAGGTGCAGAAATCATCCAGGAGCCAAGCTTCCAACAGACATTTGTAGTGGCAGAGCCGCCCCCCTGCCCCGGGAGGATGGGGTTGTCCCCAGCCTGGCTGAGAGGTGAAGCCAGAGGCAAAAGAAACTGAAGGAGCACCATTAGAAGGTAATAATGAGTGAGCAATCGCTGAACACATGCGTGCAGAGCGCTGGCCAGTACATGCAGCCTATCGTGTTATTGTATAGCACGAGTTACAACCAATCACGTTGTTGTAAGGCACGTGGACAGGGCAGCCTTGCTATAAAGCCAGCCCGGTCCGACAATAAAGCGAACTCTGTGAACATCCCATTGGTGTGTCAGGTTCCGTGTCTCGCATGGAAAAAGCAACATTTCTGCTTTGCTGTAACGTGGGGGAGCCCCTCGCTGCCCCCCTAATTGGCTTGTGGGAGTCAGCAGCGTGGAAGGGAGTTAAAGCCTTGGAGCAAATGTCCTGCTTGCACTGAGAGCCTGCGGCCACCAGCCAAAATACCCTGGGTCTGTCCCCGCGGGGCAGCCACCCCCTGGCTCAGCACCGCCTTGTCCTCTTAGTCCCTGCAGCAGGACGAGCAGCTCAAGTGCCTCCAGGCCAGCATCATGCAGCTCCAAAAGGACTATAAGAAGTTCAGCTCGGCCCTTGCAAACCTCCAGCAGGATGGCCAGCAGGAGCAGAAGGACATCAAGGTGGGTGGCTGTAACCCGCAGTGCCGGCCCTGTTCCTGCTGGCTGTCCCAGCTCGTGCCGCTGTGGTACCCTGGCGTGGGAGCCGTGTGGGCAGCACCCCTGGGGATGCTGAGCAAGTGGCTGTGCCTTGTGCTCCTGCCAGCTGCAGCTTCCCAGCGATGGAGGGGGCACAATGAGGGGGCACGTGTGGGAGGAGCCCTCCCGAACCAATCTTGGGGGGTGGGTGCAGAGGCTTTTTGTGGCAGGGGACGGTGTGCAGGTGGGGCTGTGCCCCCCAGGAGCTCCCCAGCCCTTTTCTCCCCTCTCCAGGCAGCTGCTGCCTGGTTTCCATTGCCTGTCCTGCGACCGGCCCCTCCACACGCTGGCGCCTGGACCGTGAGTAACTGCCCCCGCCCCCTCCCTGGCGTCGAGTGACACATGGGGTGCCACCTGCCGGGCACTGAGCACCCCGTGTCCTGTCCCACAGGGAGCGGACGGGCGAGTGCAGGTACCCCACTGTTCCGCGGAGCTGCGGGGGCCCACACACCCTCACGCCCCCGCGCTTCCAGCCCCAACCGCCCAGAACCCCACGGCCGTCCCCATCCGGCGCCCGCAGCCCCAACAAGGTAGGGATGATGGAGGTGGGGAGGGGGATGCTGAGCCTGCGGGGGGATCCATCCGTGCCTCAGTTTCTCCAGGGAGAGCTGGCTGGGGGAGGGTTGCTGGGGGATGCGGAAAGGGCCCTGTGTTTGGGTCACACGCTCTCCCCTTCCCAGAAGGACGCGATGCAGCTGTCGGGCCAGGACGGCACTGATGGGAACCGGCAGGACGAGCAGCTCCCCATGATGGGGGGCTCTCAGCTGCCCACAACGCCAAGGGCCACCCCAGACACCACGACCTCGAGGAGCCGGCCAGGTATGGCCCTGTCAGGGCACCGGGGGGCAGAGGACACCCTGCTGTCTGTGGGGACGGGTCTGTGCCTGCAGCTGGGCAGGGCGGGACGGGGGTCTGGGGTCTGGGCTGGGATGTGGGGGCAGCACGGGCTGCTGGGGCAGCCGCTCCTCGTGGTGGAGCTGGAGGGAGCTGGGGGGACATGGGGGGTGGTGCTGGCAGTGTGGGACAACAGCCTGCGTGCTTCAGGGTGGGGGAAGGACCCTGTTTGTGGGTGTCTGTGGCTGACCCTGCCCCTCGCCCCCAGGCACCCCCTCCTCGCTGCTCTCGGCCATGCTGCTGCACCAACCAGTCCCGTCTCCCAGGCGCTTCACCCTGGCACCGAGTCTGCTGCCGCCCATCCAGCCCCCCCGCAGTGAATCACTCCCTGACAGCCGGGCAGGACAGGGGTCCCGGCCCCGGTCCCACCGCCCCGGGCGCTGAGCAGGCAGCGGCTGCAATAAATGGCGATGGGCAACCAAGCGCCGCTGTGGTCTGAGTGGGGGTCCCTGGGGCAGGATGGCAGAAAGCCCCGCTGTGTTTGCTTTTCAGGAGAAAAATAAGCGCTAAAAAGGCACTTTGGGGGTGCCCAGGTGGATCCGGTGGTACCCAGGGCCCCCCCAGAGGGAGCACTGGCAGCAAACCGGTGGGCACCAGGGCAGAGCCAGCAAAGGCCCATCCTGCACCCGGGGTGGGGCTGAGGTGTCCACGGGCTTCAGAAATACCCCTTGGGACTAACTGGGGGGACGGGGTGAGGGGGTAACCAGGGGGCTGTGCAAGAAGCCGGGCTGACTGTCGGCAGCCGGAGGAGGGGAGCGCTTTGCTCTGGGTTGGGGGACCCAGAACTGGGGGGACGCAGCAGCTCCGCGCCCCGCCCCGGGGTGCCCACAGCCCCATGTCGCAGCACTTTGCAGCCGCAGGAAAGCGCCCGGCACTTCCGGTTGATGGGCGCTCTGGTCACGCCCACAGCCCTCGGCTGACAGACGGGGCCCTCGTTTAGTGAAATGCCTGGGAGCAGGGAAGCTTCTGGAGCACTGACCGTATACGGGCCCAGCTCGGATTCCCTTGGGCTTGACAGGGAGGCTGTGGGACCTTCCGGCGGTTTCGGTGCGGGGCTGCGGGCGGAGCGTTGTCCTCAGACTGCGGACCCTGCGGGAGCTCCCCGGGCAGAGCCCCCCCGCCCCGCCGGCCGGTGGTTGTGTCTGCTGGGGACCCTGCGGAGCCGCCAGCTTTCGTGAGTGGGGATGTGCCTTTGGAATTGTCATTCAAACGGTAGATGAGCACAGCTCGGCTTCAGCCGGGACGCCTCTGTGCCTTTAGTTTTTGTTTTTCCCTCACCCTCCCTTTCGTGCGGAGCGGCCCGGCCCGGGACGGGGGGGTGTGGGTGTGTGTGCTGAGGGAACACCTCGTACCCAGCAGCCTGCTCCGTGCCGCTGCTCCTTGTCCCTGCATTTATATAGGATACACAAATGTAAAGCAAACGGGGGGGGTGCGTGGGAGCAGGAGCGGCTGGGGGCTCCCGGGCCGGGCCTGACGCCTGCAGCGCCTCACGCTTTCCCGCTCCCGTCGCGCCGCCATCTTCGGCGCAGGCAGTGAAGCCGCCGCACTGAGGCCGTGCCCCGTGCCGCCGGGGAGGAGGGGAGCTGGTCGCTCTGGGAGCCGCTCTTGGGAAGCGGGCGGTGCACCCCGCCGAGGAGGGGGAGTTAACGTCCTTCGAGTCCTCCTCCTCGGGTACCGGCGCCGTTCGGGTGGTGGCTGATGAGGTGTCTGTGGCGGGGCGGGGAGAGCGCGGCCGCTGTGCCCTCACTAGAGATGGCGGCGGGGCGGTCTCTCGCGCGGACAGGACGGCGGCCGCGGGGAGCGGCGCTGCAGCCCCTGGCGGAGCTCGCGTGGCTGGGTGAGGGGACGGGACCCCCCCTGCAGCCTCGCTGCCTGCCAGGGAACCCCCTTCCCCTTTTCCAAACCTCCCGTTCCCCCTCAGCTCAACCCCCCCTTTCCCAGCCAGAGGGAACCCGTTCTCTGCCTGGCCACCCCCATCGTGGGGTCACTTGTCCCCTGGTTCCTGAGGTTCCGCCGGGTGGGCGTGGGGCGGGTTTGGGTCGGGCTGAGCCGAGGCCCGGCTCCCGGGGGGATGCTCTGCAGGGAACACCCCCCGCCCCAGGAGCGCTGCTGCTCCGGTTTATTTTCATATTGCCCGCCCCTAGCACTGCGCCCCAGCAGTGAACCAGCAGACTGCAGGTACCGAAGGGATCTCCTCCTCCTCCCCACCCCTTAAGGGCCGGTAATCACTGCAGGAGTAAGAAAAGGATGCTGCAGGAGGAGCTGGGGTTGCCTTCTTCATCTGTTGTTTCTCGCTTCAGAGCTGCGCCGGGGCTGCAGGACTCTCTGGCCGTGATGGTGAGCGGAAACAACTTTACAACCTGTAAAGTCATAAAACTTCCCAACTCACAAGGTTATAAAGCAGGTATGTTCATTTCGACGTCGGGCGCAAGGGGGATCGTTCCACCGTTCATGCGCAACTTGTAACAATATGAGGTGTGTTTAAATACAGTAAGGTGTTACGTATTCATAATGACCCCAGGAACGCCTCTACATATTCATAACCTTTCCCGCTGCTTCTTAAAATGAGTCCCAGGTGATCATTTCCGTAGTCTCCTCCTTGACCCCTCCCTGTTGCACCTGCGCAGTGCCATCTGGTGGTCTTGAGGAGGGTCTTTGGATGAAGGCTCCTTCAGCCTCGTCACAGTGACCTCTTTACCTTTGGCTCATTATGTTGAGTGGACTGGAACCCAAGCTGCCAAGTCGATTGAAATCAGACTGGTTCCCCCTTTTGCTGTAAATCTTCGTTATCTCGTCTTCTCAAGTTTACATCTAGGTGCTGTAAAACCTCTTACCTTGGCATTCGACGAGGTTCTGTTTTTTCTTAACATAATGGGTTAGTTAGTTAGTTAGTTCCCTCTGTCAGTTCCCCCCTTTTCGGGAAGGTTAGTAAATTTTTGTACTAACGTGATGATTCCCTATTTAACCTTTTCTCGGACCACAAGTAAGAAGGCTGCTTCGACAGGAGAAGACTTATCTTTCTCCCTCAAAGAACAAACAAATTCTCGTGTTGAACAAAACATTCGTGTTGCTCTTCTGGGGCAGCTGATGACCGGGTGGCTGGTGCCCCGGCAGCAATGGCATCTGTTGAGCTGCAGCGGGAGCTCGCGCTCTTTGGCGTGGTGACCCCGCTCACTGCACTTCCTAGCGCTTTCCTTTTGGGTTTCTTCTTCCCAGTGCGATGGCCAGGTCCAGTTTGGTGTTATCTTTTAAAATCATTAGTTTATACCCCGTTCCTTTTGCTGCCATTTCAGGATCTATAGGCGTGCCTGAGATTTGCATGGCTTGGACTACTGAATGTATTAACCGAACAAAGCACAGGGTCATACGTGGCACAAACAGTAAACGCAGAAATGCACATACTATCATGAAGCCTATTTTCTTCCACCAGGCTCCCCCAAATAAGTTACCCCACCAATGGCTAGTAAGTATAGAATTCCATTTCTGTACTGGTACATGTGCAACGCGTTTTATCTCCTCTGCTATTTTCATTATGGCTTCCCCATCGTTATCTCTTTCCAAACAACACTCTGAAGTATTTAGTTTCCCACAGACGCCCCCCTCTCTTCAGCTAAAAGCCAATCTCACGCTCCCTGATTTTGGTACACTGCAGCTCTGGTCTGAGACAATTGTCTCGCTATGAGATTCGGTGCCTCAGCCGTCTGGTTGCTTATTATTTCAACCACTGCTTGCAACTGAATAATTTGGTTTAGCATATATATAGGGGTACGGGATCCCCAGTTTCCATCTTGGGCCCATGTGGCTGGATCATAGTATTCAGATATTCTTTGTGCAGGCCATTCACCATCTTTCCAAGTTTGCATTCCTCCTATGGGGCATTTATTAAACTCCTCTCTGTTTCAAGTTTTGTCTTGCACTCCCCCTCCATCTGAATAGCCCCTCCTACCAGCTTGTGTGAAACAGATGCTCTGTTCTCCCCTAGGGCAGGAGGCAGAGCCTACAGCGAGTCCACCTTTCTCTAGGTTAGTTGCTACCCATAATTTCTGCCCTTGGATTTCACACTTCTCCAATTTTGTTCTATCATAACATCCAGAATTAATACGAGTGTGATAATGTAGAACATACTGGGTTAGTCTTCCTATTCTCACACGCTCGTAGCACTTGGTACAGTGAGAGAGTGAGAGAAAATGGAATGCTATTATTGTGGAAATGTGGCATATTTACCCCGAGGACGGCAACTGTTAGAAATGACTAAAGGAGGAAAACTCAATACACTTTGGAAAATCAGAGGGGCTGAAAATATTTGTGGTGTTTCTTTTTTGTGGGGCAAGTTGTTTAAATCGCAAAGGGGCATGTAATTGGTAAAGTAAGAGGTAATGAGGTCTAGTTTTTAGTAAAAACAGAAGCTACCCTGTCCCTTCTAAATTCTACCCTAAAAAGATCTAAAACTGAAGAAAGAGTTGTAATAAATGGGGTAGCAGGGAGGAAGGAGAGACAATTATGAATAAATTCCTATCTGTGATAATAAGAATTAAAAGTGTGTGGGGAAGGAATATATTAGTGGAAGATTCCCCAGCTTATTTATTAGAGACAAACGTTTTACAGGCTCTGGGTGTGGAAGCACAGTTACTGCCTGGGGGGGTGATAAGGAGAAAATTTGAGAGCTATTCTATTACCTGGAAGTTTGTGTTGGTTTTGGCCAGGGTGGAGTTAATGTTCTTTGTGGTACCTAGTATGGGACTATGTTTTTTGATTCGTGCTAAAACCAGTGTTGATAATACAGAGATGTTTTTGGTACTGTTGAGCAATGCTTGCACAGGGTGGCCTGTTCTGCCTCCCACACTGCTCCACCAGCAAGTGGGCTGGGGGGAAGCGACAGCCAGTGGCACACTTATCTAAGCTCTTAGACCCAGTGTCTTGAGTGTGTGCAAACTGCAGCAGTCACCGCTCTTCTGGTGAAAGAAAGCAGGAAATTAAACCCTGCTGCTTTCCTGTGGAGAGATGACAATGGGCTGCACCTCCTCATAGATGGGACTTCAGGGATAATTCAGGGGAAAAGACACAATGGGTGTGCCATCGTTGAAGGTGTGAGTGGTGAAATAAGAAACGGGCAGGTTACCTAATAACTGGTCA
The DNA here is from genome assembly GCF_037038585.1 of Patagioenas fasciata. Classification (NCBI taxonomy): domain Eukaryota; kingdom Metazoa; phylum Chordata; class Aves; order Columbiformes; family Columbidae; genus Patagioenas; species Patagioenas fasciata. The sequence continues at coordinate 3,022,153 of NC_092528.1, forward strand.
GCTCAAACATGCCAGCTATACGCTGTCAATCAGGCACTGCAAATGTTAGATGGAAAAGAAGGTACCATCTGTAACGGTTCTAGATATGCGTTTGGAGTAGTGCACACCTTTGGGAAAATCTGGGAAGAATGGGGTCTAATTAATAGCAAAGGGAAAGAATTGGTTTGTGAAGAACCAGTTGGACAAGTGTTACATAATCTGATGTCACCAATAGAAGTGGCTGTAGTGCATGATGTCCATTAGGACATCAGAGGGGAAACTCCTTTTGTGTCAGGGGAAATTGGTTATCAGATGAAATGGCCTGAGAAGCAGCCTTAAAACCTGAAGTGATAACTGTAAGTTATCTCACGCTTGAGGTCCTGGCCTCACAGGAAATTCCAGTTTTTGATGAAAAATAAGAAGAAGTCCTCCAAGAATTAGGAGCCATGGAACAGAGTGGGAAATGGGTACTCCCAGATGGTAGAGAAATGTTAAATAAGCAAATCATGAGGGAGGTATTAGCGATTCTACATCAGGAGAGTTATTGGGGAACACAAGCAATGTGTGACGTAATACGGGAATTTATACTATAGCCAAGCAAATTTGTGAAAGATGGGTGGTTTGTAAAAGAAGAAATAAAAAGGCACTTAAAAAGCAGCCTGCGGGAGGGCAGGGTCCAAGTTTACAACTCTCTCAAAATATTCAAGGTGATTGGCCTGTAGCTGGTCGAATTAAATACATACTAGTGTTGGTTGATCACCTTGCCAGATGGGGAGAAGCTTTCCTCCTGAGCACTGCCGCAGCAGCAGTGGTAGCAAAAGTTTAATAACAGGTGGACCTCCACAGTTTGAAACTAAGGATTTATTTCTCAAAAACTGTATACTCGGGTTGTCTTACCTATCTTCTCTCAGGCACAAGGCCTTCTGGCACAAACTCTGCCTTTAGAGTTTGCAGCTCACAAGTTTCAGCCTGAAAACTGGGTCCTGGTCAAATCCTGGAAAGAAACGGAAGCTTCAGCCAGATTGGGAAGGAGCATTTCAAGTTCTGCTGCTCACCGAGACAGTGGTACGACCAGCTGAGAAAGGGTGGACTCATTAGACACGGATTAAAGAGCCAATCGAACCTCCAAAGGACAATGACGAGTGGCAAGTATTGACAACTGATGACCCCCTTCGACTAAAGATGCAGAGATGAAAATGAAATGAAACCTTTGGGGATTGTTAATCCTGTGTATGTAGAATTTACAAATGGGTTACTTAACAAACGTCACTGAAACTGAAGGTTCCCTAGCAATTTGAGTAGATGATTGCCACATCCTTAACTGTGGGGATGTACAGAGCTAAAGAGAATGGAGTTATGAAAAGAAACATGTCCAAGGGGACTGAGTCTAAGGATGATTTAAATAAGTGCACAGTTTTTGTTGCTGTCTCTCATTGCCCCTCCTGGTACAGTGTTATTTGGAGCACAGAGTTTAGGGGATGGACAGTGAGCAACGAACGGTTATAGAGTTGCAAAGAAAAATGACCCTATCTAAAGGACAGTCTCTCCCAGGATGTGAGTCTCTGCAGTGCAACCCTTTGCTAATTGCAAGACAGAGAGCAGATGATTCAGTAAGTGGGGTTTATGGATCACAAATAGACATTAGTAGAAAAGATGCCCTGGGAAGGTTCAAAATATACGGAGGTACAAATGCCTGGGTAGAATGGATCAAATATATGGTGCAAAGCCTAAACGAGCAATTGCTATGCCTGTGCAGCAGGAAGGCCTGTGGCCCAAGTGGTACCCTTCCCTCTGGGGTGGAGCGAAGATTGACAGGGGATGGAGTGCATCTTAGCCTTATGCCAAGACTCTACGGCATGGAGAAATAAGTCGTGTCATACTCTCTCCCTACTGTTTCCAGCTTTGCAGGGAAAAATATCAAAATTCCCCTGGCATTTTCAGGAATAATTGGAAATCATACTGCCTGTCTCTCACGACGCGGCAGGAATGATACCAAGTTCCTAGGAACATGAGTAGGTGTGCAGAGACACGGGAAGTTGGTCCTCATATGTCCTCAAATGCTTCTTGAGTGGATCTTTGGTGGTACTGTGGGAAGATGACACTTCATTCCATTTTATCCCCCACTGGGAAGGTACCTGTGACGTCGTTCAATTGGAAATTCCTTTTACCCTGGCATTTGAACACTGTGATCCATCAGGGCAACAGAAAAAGGAGTTTAGGGCTTTCCTCTGATGACAGGGTTTATTACAATTAGATTGGGGTCCCCAGAGGAGTCCCCAAGGAACACAAAGCAAGAAGTCAAGTTAGCTGCGGGTTCTGAGTCCTTTTTGTTTTGGTAGGTAACTACAAACAAGAATGTAGATGGGATAAATAACATTTATTTATAAGTTATACTAGACAAGCAGTTAAATGAATCACCAAACAATTAGATGCTACTAGTAGAATGGCATGGGAAAATAACATGGTCCCAGATACAATGTTGGCAGAAAAAGGTGATATATGTCTAACCACAGCTTCAGCAGAAGAATTGGCTGAGAATTCAGGTGTAGATAGTCCACTCATGGGATTGTTAGAATCTTGGTTTGGAATATTGAGAGAAATTACTTCTTTAATCGAAGTAACAGAAGCACTGATTTGTATAGCATGCTACATCATTCCGTGTCTGCGAGGACTTGTTCAACACCTTATTGGACAGCTCTATCAAAGCAAGTGCCTTTAGGGCCACTGCCATGCTCAGATAAAATGATCCTGCTAAAAGAACAAGAAGAAAGAAAGAAGAGCAAATGCATAACTCCAGAAGAAAAACGTGAAATCATCTTGTCTAGGCTTGAAGCCACCTATACAACTGTATCATAAGAAAGTGCAAAACCTCCTCCATTTCAGTCCTGCAGCTCAGCACTAGTTTTTCCTCTTCCCTCCCTTTGTCCTGCTCCCTTTGCTTTCTCCCTTTGTTCCATTTCCTTCTGCACAAAACCACCGTGACTCAGCCTAAGTAGATCTGCCGCTTATTCTTTTGTACTGCCAGCAGATTGTGGAAGTAGAGTATAAAACCCATCCTTATGGAGAGATCTTTGCATTTTAGGCTTAGTCTAAGTGTCTCAAGTAGCCGGGGTTTTTGACTGGGCTTAATCCATCAGGTCTGATGGCTTTCCTCCTTGTCTCCAGATGTATGTGGTAGAAAATATAAAGCAAGGAAACGTCCTTTGGCCCAGCCTTGCCTTGCCTTATTTCCTTCTCATCCTGTTCTCTGTCCCAGCCTATCTCACTAAGCCCTCGTCTGGCTGCATGGGGTGCTCGGCTGCCACACCCAGCTCTCCTTTTCTCACTCTGCAGGTGACAGGGACACAGCAGGACTTGGTGTCAGCTCAGCAATTTCTCAGTTCCCCAAAGAAGCTGAATTCTGCAAATTGCTGCTGTTGTTCTTGAAATGACGTCATCAGGTGGGTGTTTTGGTGTAATACACTGAAAACCAGAGCAGAAATGCTGAAATATTCCCATGGTATGCATGGTCTTAGGAGCAAAGCACCGTGACTCAGCCTAAGTAGATCTGCCGCTTATTCTTTTGTACTGCCAGCAGATTGTGGAAGTAGAGTATAAAACCCATCCTTATGGAGAGATCTTTGCATTTTAGGCTTAGTCTAAGTGTCTCAAGTAGCCGGGGTTTTTGACTGGGCCTAATCCATCAGGTCTGATGGCTTTCCTCCTCGTCTCCAGATGAATGTGGTAGAAAATATAAAGCAAGGAAACGTCCTTTGGCCCAGCCTTGCCTTGCCTTATTTCCTTCTCATCCTGTTCTCTGTCCCAGCCTCTCTCACTAAGCCCTCGTCTGGCTGCATGTCTCTTCTTTCCTCTCTCCTTTTCTCAAACTCTCCTGCTTCCTGGCTTTTGTCTTTCCATTCCTCCATTTCAGTCCTGCAGCCCGGCACTAGATTTTCCTCTTCCCTCCCTTTTGCTTGCTCCCTTCGCTTTCTCCCTTTGTTCCATATCCTTCTTTCCGACTTGTCTCTTGGAGATTTTGGCCACGCTGGACCCAAGTCTGGGGATGTTTTGGAAACTTTTCAGAGGCCTCGCTGCTGACAGGGGGGACAGCAGGCAGTGACAGGCCCAGGGCTGACAGGCTCCCCCTCCCCTAGGGGGCGCTCGGCTGCCACACCCAGCTGACATAGAACCTTTGTTACAATGCCCGCTACCGTGGTGAGGATGCGGGCACTCTGCGGGTGACAGGGACCCAGCAGGACTTGCTGTCAGCTCAGCAATTGCTCAGTTCCCCAAAGAAGCTGAATTCTGCAAATTGCTGCTGTTGCTCTTGAAATGATGTCATCAGGTGGGTGTTTTGGTGTAATACACTGAAAACCAGAGCAGAAATGCTGAAATATTCCCATGGTATGCATGGTCTTAGGAGCAAAGCACCGTGACTCAGCCTAAGTAGATCTGCCGCTTATTCTTTTGTACTGCCAGCAGATTGTGGAAGTAGAGTATAAAACCATCCTTATGGAGAGATCTTTGTGTTTTAGCCTTGTCTAAGTGTCTCAAGTAGCCGGGGTTTTTGACTGGGCCTAATCCATCAGGTCTGATGGCTTTCCTCCTCGTCTCCAGATGAATGTGGTAGAAAATATGTAACCAAGGAAATGTCCTTTGGCCCAGCCTTGCCTTGACTTGCCTTATTTCCTTCTCATCCTTTTCTCTGTCCCAGCCTGTCGAGGGTTAAGATTGCGGTGTGACAATCAAGCCCTGGCAGATGTGTTGTCAACCTCCTCTCCCCCCACTTCCCCCTTCTGCCCCTCCCTCTCCCCCCTTCCCACTCAGGGCAGGCGATCAAGAGGGAAAGAAGGACAGAGAGAAGAGAGCTGGAAAAGTCAAAGATGTTTTACTAATGCTACTGATAAGAATAGAGAAAAAAATACAAATATACAAAACCAATCTTGTAAGTCTCAGCAACTGCAGAGCCAGCACCCAAAGTCCTGGATTGGACTCTGTAGCCAACCGGAGCTGGATTCAGTCTGTCACTGGCCTCAGTTCGCAGGGACGACCAGCAAGGTCCTCTCCTAATGTCGGCCATGAGGAAAAAAAGGGAAAAGGGGCGAGATCCTCGTGATCTCCCACTTTTCTATGAAGTATTCACGTGAACGGAATGTTATTCACCGTTGGTCAGTCTCTCAGTCATCAGTTTTCTCATTGCCCCCCTCGCGAGATGTCCATCCGTGCTTATCAATAAGTTTGCATTCCCTTGCTGGGTTTAACCAAAACATGTGTTGGGTTCTCCAGGAAAATGCAGCTGACATGAAGGCTTTAGCTGACAGGCAAATTCACTAAAAGAGAAACTTGTTTTTAACAAAACCAGGACATTCCACCCCTTATAATATGACATTCACTGAATACTTAAACCTTATCAATACAATCTATCAATACAATCTAATTAATCACTACTACTATATATATATACATATCTACATATATACAGAGGAGTAATTAATCAGTGGACCATCCTTTGAAAAGTTCATTAAGTTCATTTTGTCACAACAGTCTCCCAGGGCAGGAAAAATGGTCCAAGTGCATCTCATGACCCCTGTTGGTGGGTTAAGGACACCAACTTCGAAGAAGGTGTCGGGCGCCACTCGAAGAAGCCAGCGCTGGTTTCATCACCATTGTCTTGATCTGAAAGACACTTATTAAACATTGTTATTGCGGCAATTCACATCATACAGTTCAGCATTGCATATTTTCACCTAAAATCCAATCCCCTTGAGGTACACACCGAACTTCTCCATCCTTAAGCATCACCCACCAGGTGCTGCCAGGTCCCTGGGCAAAAACAATCCCACGAATAGGTTTGCCTGTGCCTGAGGCAGGAGGAACCCAGACTGCCTTTCCTAACATATTTTTCATGTGTACTACAGGGACTTTATCTCCTTCTACAGTCCGTAGAATTTCTGATTGGGCAGGCCCGGCTCGATTGGTTGATCCCCTGGTGTTGACCAACCAAGTGGCTTTTGCTAAATGTGAATCCCAGTTTTTAAAGGCTCCACCACCCAGTGCCTTTAGTGTAGTTTTTAACAAACCATTGCACCTTTCAGTTTTCCCAGAGGCTGGTGCATGATATGGAATATGATATACCCACTCAATACCATGTTATTTGGCCCAATTGTCTATAATACTGGTTTTGAAATGAGTACCGTTGTCTGATTCAATTCTTTCTGGCGTACCCGGCCACCAAAGGACTTGCTTCTCAAGGCCCAAGATGGTATTTCGGGCTGTAACATGAGGTACGGCAGATGTTTCCAACCATCCAGTGGTTGATTCCACCATTGTAAGTACATAACGCTTACCTTGACGTGTTTGTGGAAGTGTAATATAATCAATCTGCCAAGCTTCTCCATACTTATACTTTAACCGTCGCCCCCCATACCATACAGGCTTTAACTGTTTTGCTTGTTTGATTTCGGCGCAAGTTTCACATTCATGAATAACCTGTGAAACAGTGTCCATAGTTAAATCCACCCCTCGATCACGAGCCCATTTGTATGTTGCATCTCTACCTTGATGCCCTGAAGCACCATGGGCCCACCGAGCTAGGAAAAGTTCACCTTTATGTTGCCAGTCCAAGTCCACCTCAGCTACTTTAATCTTAGCAGCTTGATCTGCTTGTTGGTTGTTTCGATGTTCCTCGGTGGCTTGACTTTTAGGCACATGAGCATCTACATGACCAACTTCCCCAGGCAGGCTCTCCAGCCGAGCAGCAATGTCTTGCCACAGCGTGGTTCCCAATGGTTTCACCTCTGCGCTGCCAGTTGCTTTTCTTCCATTGCTGTAGCCACCCCCACAAGGCATTTGCTACCATCCATGAGTCAGTATAGAGATAAAGCATTGGCCACTTCTCTCGTTCAGCAATGTCCAAAGCCAGCTGGATGGCTTTCACTGCTGCAAACTGACTGGATTCACCTTGTCCTTCAGTGGCTTCTGTAACTTGTCGTGTGGGACTCCACACAGCAGCTTTCACCTTTGATGTTTTCCTACAGACGACAGGATCCACCTGTGAACAGTGCACACTGCTTATCAGTCTCTGAAAGCGTATTATATGGTGGTGCTTCTTCAGCACGTTTTACTTCCTCCTCATCTGCAGACATCCCAAAGTCTTTGCTTTCTGGCCAGTCTGTAATCACTTCTAAAGTCCCTGGACGGTTGGGACTTCCAATTCGAGCTCATTGCGTGATCAGTGCAATCCATTTACTCCATGTAACTTCGGTGCCATGATGTGGAGAGGGAACCGTCCCTTTGAACACCCAGCTCAGCACCGGCAGTCGAGGTGCAGGAGGAGCTGTGCTTCAGTGCCCATCACTTCTGAAGCAGCTCGAACTCCTTCATATGCTGCCAGTATCTCCTTTTCAGTTGCAGTACAGTTGGCCTCATATCCTTTGTATCCTCGACTCCAAAAACCTACGGGTCGACCTCAGGTTTCTCCTGGTGCTTTCTGCCAGAGGCTCCAGGTAAGTCCATTATCTCCGGCTGCGGTGTAGAGCACATTTTTAACATCTAGTCCAGTCCGAACTGGTCCCAGGGCCACCGCATGAGTTATCTCACGCTTCATTTGTTCAAAGGCTTGGCGTTGTTCAGGGCCCCACTCAAATTGGTTCTTTTTATGAGTCACTCGATAAAGAGGCTCACAATGTGGCTGTAGTCAGGAATGTGCATTCTCCAAAAACCTACAACGCCCAAGAAAGTCTGTGTCTCCTTTTTATTAGTAGGTGGAGACATTGCTGTAGTTTTGTTGATCACCTCCATTGGGATCTGACGACGGCCATCTTGCCATTTTATTCCTAAAAACTGGATCTCCCGTGCATGTCCCTTGACCTTGCTTCATTTTATGGCAAAACCAGCATCCCAAATAATCTGAATTATTCTCTCACCTTTTTTGAAGACTTCTTTCGCTGTGTCGCCCCATACGATGATGTCATCAATATACTGCAAGTGTTCTGGAGCTTCACCTTGCTCCAGCGTGGTCTGGATCAGCCCATGGCAGATGGTAGCACTGTGGTCCCTGGGGTCATTGGTTGGGTCATGGAGTCACTGGTTGGGTGATGGGGTCATTAGTTGAATAATGGGGTCATTGGTTGAATGATGGGGTCATTGGTTGGGTCATGGCGTCACTGATTGGGTGATGGGGTCATTGGTTGAATGATGGGGTCATTGGTTGGGTCATGGGGTCACTGATTGGGTGATGGGGTCACTGGTTGGGTTCAGGATTGGTTGGTTGGATGATGATGACGGTTGGATGATAATGGTGGTTGGATGATGATGGTGGTTGGATGATGATGGTGGTGGTTGGATGATGATGGTGGTTGGATGATGATGGTTCTCTATGCCAAGGATGCACGGAGCATCTGGGCCAGTCCCAAGGGGATGCTTTTGGATCTTGGGGTGCAGGGGTTTGTCTGAAGGTTCGGGAGACAGACTTTTGGGTGCAGGGATTTGGGCACCAAGAGTTCTGGGGTGCAGCATTTGGGTCTGCAGGTTTCAGGTGTTCAGGACCTGGGGGTGCAGGACTTGTGGGTTGGAGGATTTGAGGGTGCGGGGATTTGGGGTGAGGGATTTCAGGGCGCCAATCATGGGGGGGAAGGATCTGGGGTACAGGTTTTGGGGGTGCAGGGTTAAGGGGTTTAGGATTTTGGGGTGCACAGTTTAGGGTGCACGTTCTGGGCATGTATGATTTGAGAGTGCAGGGCTTTGGGGTACAGGATTTGGGGTGCAGGGTTTTGGGGTCAGGATCTGGGGGTGCAGGGTGTTGGGGAGAAGGATTTGGGGGTGCAGCATTTTGAAGTGCAGGGTTTGGAGGAGGGAGGTTTTGGGGGTGCAAGATTTGGTGGTGCAGGATTTGGGGGTACAGGATTTGGGGCTGCAGGGTATGGGAGGGAAGGATCTGGGGCTTCAGGATTTGGGGGTGCACTGTTTGGGGTGCAGGGTTTAGAAGTCAGGTCTCAGAGTGCAGAGTTTGTGGTGCAGGGGCTTGGGGGGAAATTTAAGGTTGCTGAGTGTGGGGTGCACAGGACTGGGGCACAGGATTTGGGGGTGCGAGGTTTCAGGGTTCAGGATTTGGAGGTGTGGAGTTTTGGGGTGCAGGATATGGGGGTGTAGGGCTGGGGCTGCAGGCTTTGGGGGGAAGAATATTGGGGTGCATGGTTTAGGGGCACAGGGGCTTGGGGGGAACGATTTGGGGCTGCAGGGTTTGAAGTGCAGGGTTTAAGGGGTTCAGGATTTGAAGTGCAAGGTTTGGTGGTTCGGGATTCTGGGGTGCTGGGTTTTGAGGTGAAGGATCTGGGGGTGCAGGATTTGGGGGTGCAGGATCTAGGGGGACAGGATCTGGGGGGACAGGACCTGGGGGGGTAGGGTTTTGGAGTGAGGGTTTTGGGGTGCAGGGTTTGAGGGTGCAGGGTTTGGGGTGCAGGATCTGGGGGGGCAGGATCTGGGGGGACAGGATTTGAGGGTGCAGGGTTTCGGGGTGCAGGGTTCCCGTGTTCAGGGACTGTGGCTGCCAGGTTCGGGGCACAATTTGCAGGTGCAGGGTTTGAAGGTTCAGGACCTGAGGCTGCAGGATGTGGGGGTTCAAGGTTTGGGGTGCAGGGTTTGGGGGTGGATGATTAGGGGGTGCAGACTTTGGAATTCAGGATCTTGGGGTGCAGGGGTCTGCACTGAAGGGTTTGGTAGAGTTGGATATAGGGGTGCAGGACTTCAGGGTGAGGTTTGGGGGTGCAGGGTTCATGTGTTCAGGAACTGGGGGTGCAGGGTTTTGGGGTGCAGGGTTGGGTAAATTTTGGGGTACAGGATTTGGGGTGTAGGGTTTGGAGGTGGAAGAATTTGGGGTTGCAGGTTTGAGGACGCAGGATCTGGGGGTGCAGCGTTTGGGGTGCAGAGTTAGGGGCTGCAGGATCTGGGGTGCAGGGTTTGGGGGGCACTGTTTTGGGGGGAAGGATTTGCGGGATGCAGGGTTTAAGGGTTTAGGATTTGGAAGTGTCAAATTTTGGGGTGCAAGAGGTGTGGGGTTTGGGGTTGCAGGATTTGGGGAGAATGGTTTGGGGTGCTGGGGTTTTGGGGGTGCAAGATTTAAGGGTGCAGTGTCTGGGGTTTGGGACATGGGGCTGGAGGATTTGGGGATGCAGGATTTGGGGTGCAGTGTGTGGGGGTGCAAGATCTTGGGCTGTACGAGCGTTGGGTGTGGGATTTGAAGGACAATGATTTGGGGGTGCAGGGATTGGGGGTGTAGGGTTTTGGGGTTGCTGCGTTTGGAGATTCGGGATGTGGAGGTCAAGGATTTAGGGGTACAAGGGCTGGTTGCAGGATTTGGGGTACAGGGTTTGGTTGCAGGCTTTGGGGTGCACGGTTTGAAGTGCAGGGCTAAAGGGGACAGGATTTGCAGGTGCAAGATTTGGTGGTCTGGGGTATTGGGGTGCAGGGTTTTGGGGTGCAGGATTTGGGGTCAGGATGCGGGGAGGAGGATTTGAGCGTGTGTGCTGTTGGGGTTCAGAGTTTCGGGGACCGATTTGGGGGTGCAGGGTTTGTGGGGCAGGATTTAGGGTGCAGGGTTGAAGGGTTTAGGATCTGGAGGTGCAGAGTTTTGGGGTGCAGGGTGTCGGGTGCAGGATCTGGGTGAGCAGGCTGAGGGTACAGAACCTTGTAGTTCAGCGTTTAGAGGCAGGATTTGGGGTGCAGGGCTTTGGGGTGAGGGGTCTGGGGTGAGGGGTTCAGGTGTTCAGCACCTGGGGGTACAGGACTTGGGGGTTGGAGGATTTGGGGGTGCAGGGATTTAGGGTTGCAGGGCTTTGGGGTGCAACTTACGGGGTACAGGGTTTTGGGGTGCAGAGTTTTGGGGGAGCAGGGTTTTGGGGTGCAAGGTTCAGTGGTGCAGGGTTCTGGGGGTGCAGGGTTTGGGATTGCAGGGTGTTGGGGGAAGGATCTGGGGGTACAAGATTTGGGGTAGCAGGGTTTTGGGGAGCAGGGTTTCGGGGTCAGGCTTTAGGGGGACAGGGTTTGGGGGGCAGGGCTGGGAGGGATGATTTGGGGGTGCAGGGTTTAGGGCAGCAGGATCTTGGGGTGAAGGGTTGGGTAGGACAGGATTTGGGGGTGCAGGTTTTTAGGGTGCAAGTTGGCACCAGGATTTGGGGTACAGGGTTTTGGGGGTGCAGGGTTTCTGTGTGCAGGGTGTGGCATTGCAGGATTTGGGGTGCAGTGTTTGGAAGTGCAGGATCTGGAGAGTCAGGATTTGGGGGTGCAGTGTTTGGGAGTGAATGGTTTGAGGGTGCACGTTTTGGGGTGCATGATTTGAGAGTGCAGGGCTTTGGGGTGCAGGATCTGGGGGTGCAGGGTTTGGGGGTGCAGGGTTTGGCATTGCAGGATTTGAGGATGCAGGGTTTGGGGTCTGCAGGGTTGGAGGGTTCGGGACATCGGGTTGGAGGATTTGGGGGTGCAGGACCTGGGAGGGAAGGATCTTGGGGTGTAGGGTTTGGTTGTGCAGGACATGGGGGTTCAGGGTTTAGGGCAGCAGGATCCTGGGGTGCAGGGATTTGGGGTGAAGAGTTTGGGAGGGCACGATCTGGGGGTGCAGGTTTTGGGGTGCAGGGTTTCAGCGCCAGGATCTGGGGGTGCAGGGTGTTGAGGGGAAGAATTTGGAGGTGCAGTGTTTGGGGGGGCAGGCGGTCCAGGGTTCTGGGGTGAGAGTTTTTGAGTGAAGGATGTGGGGTGGCAGGGTTTGGGGTGCAGGGTTTGGGGTGAAGGGTTCGGTAGGGCAGGATTTGGGGTGTGGGGTTTGCGTGTTCAGGAACTGAGGGACCAGGGGTTGGGAATGATGATCCCAGTGTGCAGGATTTGGGGTGCAGGTTTTGGGGTGCAGGCTTTGGGGGTTCAGGAACTGGGAGTGCAAGATTTAGGGAAGCAGAATTTGGGGGTGAAGGGTTTGGGATTCAGGATCTGGGGTGCAGGATTTGGGGGTGCAGGGTCAGGGCCACAACCTGGGGCTGCAGATTTTGGGGTTGCAGGTTTTCAACGTGCAGGGTTTGGGGCATGCTGGGTTTTGAATTGCAGGGTTTGGGAGGACAAGATTTGGGGGTGCAGGGCTTGTGGGTGCAGGGGTTTAGGGGGCAGGATTTGGGGGGCAGGACTAGGGGGGACAGGTCTGGGCTGTAGGGTTTGTGGGTGCAGCGCTCTGGGGTGCAGGATTTGGGGTTGTAGGAGGCATAATCTGCGGGTGCAGCTTTTCAAGTTGCAGGGTTTGGGGGTGCAGAGTTTTGGGGGTGTAGGATTTAGGGGGCAGGACTCGGGGGGGGTCATGGGGGTACAGGATTTGGGGCTGCAGGGTTTTGGGTGCCAGAATTGGGGGTTCAGGGTTTAGGGTAGCAGGATCCTGGGTCAAAGGGAATGGTAGGGCAGGATTTGGGGGTGCAAGATTTGGGGTGAGGGTTTGGGGGTGCTGGGTTTGGACGGGTGGGCTGGGGAGGCAGAATTTGGGGTGCAGGATTCGAGGGTGCATGCTTTTGGGGTGCAAGTTTTGGAGTTGCAGGATTTGGGTGTCTAGAACCTGGGGGTGCAGGATTTGGGCACGCAGGGTTTGGGGGTGCAGGGGTTTGGGTGCAGAGTTTGGGGGCGCAGGTTTCGTGCGCTCAGGACCTGTGGGTGAAGGACTTGGGGGTGCAGGGTTTCCGGGCACAGGGTTTGCTGCTGCATTGTTTGATGTGGCAGCATTTGGGGGTGCAGGGTTTAGAGAGGTGGGGTTTCTGGGTGCAGGATTTCGGGGTGCAGGGTGTGGGATTGAAAGATCTGGGGGTGCAGGGTTTGGGGTTCATGGTTCAGGGCAGCAGGATCTTGGGGTGCAGGGGTTTGCCTGAAGGTTCGGCAGACAGACTTTTGGGTGCAGGGATTTGGGGCATCAGAGCTCAGGGGTGCAGGATTGGGGTTTGCAGGGTTTGGGGGTGCAGGGTTCTGCAGTTCTGGGTTTTGGGGTGCAGAATTTGGGGGTAAAAGGTTTGGGGGAAGGATCTGGGGGTGGAGGATTTTGGGGGGTTCAGGAAGTGGGGTGAAGGATTTGGGGGTGCAGGGTTTGGAGGGAAGGGTTTGGGGTGCAGGTCTCGCATGTTCAGAATCTGTGGGGGTGCAGGGTTTAGGGTACAGGGTTTGGGGTGCAGTGCTCAGGTGTTCAGGCCCAGGGGATGCAGGATTTGGGGGGTCAAGGATTGGGGGTGCAGTGTTTGGCAGGGAAGGATTTGGGGGTGCAGCGTTTTGGGGTTGTAGGAGGCAGGATCTGGGGTGCTGCTTTTGAAGTTGCAGGTTCTGGGGGTGCAGGGTTTCGAGATCGGGATTTGGGGTGCAGGATTTATCATTGCAGGGTGTTACACATTTAGAGCAGGAGGATTTTGGGGGGCAGGGACTGTTAGGGCAGGATTTGGGGGTGCAGGGCTTTGAAGCGGTAGGAGCGAGGGTTTGGGGCTGCAGGTTCCACATGTTTAAGAACTCGGGGTTCAGGATTGGGGTGCACGGTTGGTGTGTGCAGGATTTGGGGGTGCAGGGTGTGGGGCTGCAGGGTTCTGGGGTGGAGGACTTTGGGGGGTCAGAACTTGGGGATGCAGGGTATGGGCACGAAGGTTTTGGGGCTGCAGGATTTTGGGGTACAGAACCTGAAGTGCAGAGCTTGGGGGTGCAGGGTTTGGGGGTGAAATGTTTGGTGTGGCAGAACGCGGGGGTGCAGGGTTTAGAGGTGCAGGATTTGGGGTGCAGGGTTTTGGGGTGAAGGGATTTGGGGTGCATGTGTATGGGGGTGCAAGTTTCATGCGTTCAGGATTTGGGGTTGCAGGAATTGAGGGTGCAGGGTTTGGGAGTTCAGGGTTTGGGGTGCAGGGGCTTGCGGGGAAATTTAATGTTGCAGAGTGTGGGGTGCAGAGTGTGGGGTGCACAGGACTGGGGCACAGGATTTGGGGGTGCGGGGTTTCAGGGTTCAGGATTTGGAGGTGTGGAGTTTTGGGGTGCAGGCGATGGGGGTGAAGGATCTGAGGGTGTAGGGTGGTGGGGGAAGGATTTGGGGTGAGAGATTTGGGGTGCAGGATTTCGGGGTGCAGAGTTTTGGGAGGCAAGGATCTGGGGCTGCAGGATTTGGGGGTTCATTGTTTAGGGCAGCACAATCTTGGGGTGCAGGGGTTTGCAGTGAAAGGTTTGGTAGGCAGGATTTGGGGTGCAGGATTCTAGGGTGCTGGGTTTGGGGTACAGGATTTGGTGTTGCAGGGATGGGGTTGAAGGGCTTGGGTTTCCAGGCCTTTGAGGTGCAGGATTTGGAGGTGCAAGGTTTGGGAGGGAATTCTTTGGGGTGCAGGGTTTGGGGTTCCAGGAGGTGGGGTGTAGGGTTTGGGGGGGCAGGGTGTTGGGGGCAGGATTTGGGGGTGCAGGGCTTAGGTGTTCAGAACCTGGGGGTGCAGGTTTCAGGGTGCGAGGATTAGGGGTGCATTATTAGAGGATGGAAGATTAGGGGTGCAGGACTGGGTGGGGAGGATCTGGGGTGCACATTTTGGGCGTTAAGGACGTGGGGGTGCAGGACTTGGGCGTTCAGGGATGGCGAGTGCACGGTTTGGGGGTGCAGAGTGCAAGCTGGGGGGGCAGGATTTGGGGTGCAGGGTTTGGTGCTGCAGGAGATTGTGTTGCAGGGTTTTGGAGTGGACGGTTATACGGCTGCAGAATCCAGAGTGCAGGATTTAGGGTGCAGGACTTGGGGGTGTAGGGCTATGGGGTGAAGGGTTTGGGGGAAAGAATATTGGGGTGCATGGTTTAGGGGCACAGGGGCTTGGGGGGAACGATTTGGGGCTGCAGGGTTTGAAGTGCAGGGTTTAAGGGGGCAGGATTTGGGGGTGCAAGATTTGGTCGTTCGGGATTCTGGGTTGCTGGGTTTTGAGGTGAAGGATTTGGGGGTGCAGGGTTCGGGGTGCAGGATATCAGCAAACAGGGCTTGGGGTGCAGAACCTTGTTGTTCAGGGTTTAGAGGCAGGATTTGGGGGTGCAGGGCTTTGGGGTGAGGGGTTGGGGTGCAGGGTTCAGGGCTCCAGGACCTGGGGGTTGGAGGATTTAGGGGGTTGCAGGATTTGGGGGTGCAGGGCAGGGCAAGGAAGGCTTTGAATGTGCAGTGTTTGAAGTTTCAGCACTTGGGGGTGCAGGATTTGGGGGTACAGGATTAATGGGGGCAGGGTGTCTGGGGGTAGAACTTGGGGTGCACATTTTGTGGGGTGCAAGATTTGAGAGTGCAGGGATCTGGGGTGAGGGATTTCAGGGTGCGGGTTGGGGGGAAAGGATCTGCGGGTGCAGGGTTTGTCAGTGCATTGATTGGGGGTCAGAATTTGGGGGTGCAGGGTTAGTGGGGCAGGATTTTGGGTGCAGGTTTTGGGGAGCAGGATCTGGAGGTGATGGATTTGGGTGACAAGGTTTGGAGGAGCAGAGTTCAGGGGTTTGGGGGATGGGTTTGGACCTACAAGATTCGGGGGAAATGGTTTGGGGGAAGGATCTGGGGGCGAGATATTTGGGGGGCAGGGTTTGGGATGCCAGGTTTGGGGGTGAACGGCTTGGGGGCAAGGATCTGGGGTGCAGGATTAGGGGGATTCAGGATTGGGGGGGTTAAGGTTGTATGGGGGACAATTTCGGGGGGCAGGTTTGGGGGGCAGGATTTACAGTGCAGGCTTTTGGGATGCACGGCTTCGGGGTACAGGGCTTGATGAGGCAGGATTTGGGGGTGCAGGATTTGGGGGCTCAGTGTTAGGAGGTGAATGTTTTGGGGATGAAGGGTTTGGGACTGTAAAATCTGGGCGTGCAGGATTTTGGAGTGCAGTATTTTGGGGTGCAGGGTTTGGGACTGTAGATTTTGGGGTGTAGGGTTTGGGGGGCAGGGTTTGGGGGTACAAAGTTTAGGGGACAGGGTTTTGGGGTGCAGGATCTTGGGGTGTACGAGTTTTGGGTGTGGGATTTGAAGGAAAATGATTTGTGGTGCAGGGTTTGGGGTGCAGGGTTTGGGGGCAGGTTTTGCGTGTTCAGGAACTGGGGGTGCGGGATTTTGCGTTGAAGGGCTCTGGGGTGCCGGGGTTGGCCTGCAGGGTTGGGGTGCAGTATTTTGGGGTGCAGGGGTTTGGGTTTCAGGATCTGGGGGTGCAGGGTCTCAGGGAACAGGATTTCAGGGGTGCTGCATTTGAGGGGTGACGGCCTTGGGGATGAAGGATTGGGGAGTGCAGGGTTTGGGGGTGCAGATTTGGGGTGCAGGGTTTAGGGGGTGTAGGGTTTTGGAGGGGCAGGATATTGGGGTGCAGGATTTAGAGGAGCTGACTTTTGGTCGGTAGGATTGGGGGGGGCAAGGATATGGGGGTGCAGGGTTTAAGGCTGCAGGATTAGGGGGTGGAGGTTTGGGGGTGCAGGGTTTGGAGGGGCAGAAATGGGGAGTGTAGGTTTGTGGAGTGCAGGCTTTGGGGTGCATGATTTCTGGGGGAAGGGATTCAGGTTGCAAGATTTGGGGGTGCAGTGTTTGTGTGTTCGGGACCTCGGGATGCAGGAATTTGGGGTGCAAGGTTTGGTGGTTCAGGATTCTGGGGTGCCAGTTTTTGAGGTGAAGGAGTGGAGGGTGCAGGGTTCTGGGTGCAGAGTGTGGGGCTGCAGGTTTTGGGGCAGCAGGACCTGGGGGTGCATTGTTTCTTGGGGGAGGATTTGGGGTGCAGGGTTGAAGGGTTTAGGATCTGGGGGTACAGGATTTACGGGTGCAGGGTGTTGGGGTTTAGGGTAGGAGGATCTTGGGTGCAGGGCTGAAGGGTTTGGTAGGCCTGGATTTGGGGGTGCAGGGCTTTGGGGGTGCGGGTTTCTTGTCTTTAGGAACTGGGGTTGCAGGATTTTGTGGTGCTGACTTTTGAGTGCAAGTTTGAGGGGCCTTGATTTTTGGGGTGCATGGTTTGGGGGGCAGGATTCCGGGTGTAAGGTTTTGAGGTGCAGGACTTGGGGTGCAGGTTTCACACGTTAAGGAACTGGGGCTGCAGAGGTTGGGGGTGCAGCGTTGTGGGCTGCAGGGTTGAAGGGTGCAGGATTTAGGGGTACAGGTTTTGGGGGTGCAGGAGCTGGGGGTGCAGGCTGCAGGGATCAGAATATGGGGGTGCAGGGTTCTGGGGTGCAGACCTGGGTGAGCAGGCTGTTGGGGTACAGAACCTTGTAGTTCAGCGTTTAGAGGCAGGATTTGGGGTGCAGGGCTTTGGGGTGAGGGGTCTGGGGTGAGGGGTTCAGATGTTCAGCACCTGGGGGTGCAGGACTTGGGGGTTGGGGGATTTGGGGGTTGGGGGATTTGGGGGTGCAGGGATATGGGGTGCAACTTGTGGGGTGCAGGGTTTTGGGTATAGGGTTTTGGGGTGCAGAGTTTTTGGGGGGAGGATTGGGGGAGCAGGGGTTTGGGGTGCAAGGTTTAGTGGTGCAGGGTTTTGGGGGTGCAGGGTTTAGCGCCAGAATTGGGGGTGCAGGGTTTGGGATTGCAGGGTGTTGGGGGAAGGATCTAGGGGTACAAGATTGGGGGTAGCAGGGTTTTGGGGAGCAGGGTTTCGGGGTCAGGCTTTAGGGGGACAGGGTTTGGGGGGCAGGGCTGGGAGGGATGATTTGGGGGTGCAGGGTTTAGGGCAGCAGGATCTTGGGGTGAAGGGGTTTGGGCTGAAGGGTGGGTAGGACAGGATTTGGGGTGCAGGATTTTAGGGTGCAACTTGTGGGGGCAGGATTTGGGGTACAGGAGGTTGGGGGTGCAGGGTTTGGGGTGTAGGATTTAGTGGAGCAGGGACTGGGGGTGCAGGTCTTGTGGAGGCAGAATTGGGGGTGCAGGTCTTGGGGAGGCAGAATTGGGGGTGCAGAATTTGGGTGTTCAGGACCTGGGGGTGCCGGATTTGGGGATGTAGGTTTTGGGGGGTAGATTTTGGGGTGCTGGTTTTGGCACATGGGTCTGGAGGATTTGGGGGTGCAGGGTTAAGGGGTTTAGGATTTTGGGGTGCACAGTTTAGGGTGCACGTTCTGGGCATGTATGATTTGAGAGTGCAGGGCTTTGGGGTACAGGATTTGGGGTGCAGGGTTTTGGGGTCAGGATCTGGGGGTGCAGGGTGTTGGGGAGAAGGATTTGGGGGTGCAGCATTTTGAAGGGCAGGGTTTGGAGGAGGGAGGTTTTGGGGGTGAAGGATTTGGTGGTGCAGGTTTTGGGGGTGCAGTGTTAAGAGGGTGGAGGATTAGGGGTGCAGGATTTGGGGGTTCAGGATTTGGGGCTGCAGGGTATGGGAGGGAAGGATCTGGGGCTTCAGGATTTGGGGGTGCACTGTTTGGGGGTGCAGGGTTTAGAAGTCAGGTCTCAGAGTGCAGCGTTTGGGGTGCAGAGTGTGGGGTGCACAGGACTGGGGCACAGGATTTGGGGGTGCGGGGTTTCAGGGTTCAGGATTTGGAGGTGTGGAGTTTTGGGGTGCAGGGGATGGGGTGAAGGATTTGAGGCTGAAGGGTGGTGGGGGAAGGATTTGGGGGTGAGAGATTTGGGGTGCAGGATTTCGGGGTGCAGAGTTTTGGGAGGCAAGGATCTGGGGCTGCAGGATTTGGGGGTTCATTGTTTAGGGCAGCACAATCTTGGGGTGCAGGGGTTTGCATTGAAAGGTTTGGTAGGCAGGATTTGGGGTGCAGGATTCTGGGGTGCTGGGTTTGGGGTACAGGATTTGGTGTTGCAGGGATGGGGTTGAAGGGCTTGGGTTTCCAGGCCTTTGAGGTGCAGGATTTGGAGGTGCAAGGTTTGGGAGGGAATTCTTTGGGGTGCAGGGTTTGGGGTTCCAGGAGGTGGGGGAAGGACCTTGGGGTGTAGGGTTTGGGGGGGCAGGGTTTTGGGGGAAGGATTTGGGGGTGCAGGGTTTTGAAGTGCAGTGTTTCAGGGGGGCATGATTTTGGGGGTGCACATGTGGGGGTCCAGGTTTGGGGGGTGCAGAGTTTGTGACTGGAGGATTTTGGGGTGCTGGTTTTGGGGCTGCCTAATTTGGGGGTGCAGTGTTTGGGTGTTCAGGACCTGGGGGTGCTGCGTTTGGGAATGCAGGCTTTGGGGGTGCAGGGCTCAGGATTTGGGAGGGCAGGATTAGAGGGTGTAAGATTTCAGGGTTTAGGGGTGCAAAGTTTGGTAGGGCTGAATTATAGGGGTGCAGGATTTGAGGGTGCAGGGTTGTGGAGTGCAGAGATTTGCAGGTGCAAGATCTGGGATTGTAGGGTTTTGGGGTGCAGGTTTTGGGGAGGAAGGATTTGGGGTGCAGGGTTTAAAGGTTCACGATCTGGAGGTGCAGCGCTTTGGGGTGCAGGGTTATGGGGCTACGGGTTTTGGGAGGGAAGGATCTGGGGGTGCAGGGATCACAGTATGGGGGTGCAGGATTCTGGGGTGCAGGATCTGGGGAGCAGGATATGGGGGAGCAGGATATGGGGTGCAGAACCTTGTTGTTTAGGGTTTAGAGGCAGGATTTGGGGGTGCAGGGCTTTGGGGTGAGGAGTTGGGGGTGCAGGGTTCCGGTGTTCAGGACTTGGGGGTTGGAGGATTTGGGGGTTGGAGGATTTGGGGGTGCAGGGTTGGGTAAGGAAGGACCTGAGGGCGCAGGGTTTGAAGTTTCAGGACTTGGGGTGCAGGATTTGGAGGTACAATATTAATGGGTGCAGGGTGTTTGGGGAAAGGATTTGGGGGTGCAGGGTTTTGAAGTGCAGGGTTTAAAGGGGCAGGATATGGGGTGAACGATTTGGGGGTGCACATTTTTGGGGTGTGCAAGATTTGAGAGTGCAGGGATTTGGGGTGAGCGATTTCAGGGTGCCAGGTTTGGGGGGGAAGGATCTGCGGGTGCAGGGTTTGTCAGTGCAGTGATTGGGGGTCAGAATTTGAGGGTGCAGGGTTAGTGGGGCAGGATTTGGGGTGCAGGATCTGGGGGTGATGGAATTGGTTGACAAGGTTTCGCAGGCCGGCTTTGGGGGAGCAGAGTTCAGGGGTGCAAGGTTTTGGGGGACAGGTTTGGACATAAAAGATTCGGGGGCGAATGGTTTGGGGGAACGATTTGGGGGTGAAGGATTTGGGGGTGCAGAGTTAGGGGGCAGGATTTTCAGTGCAGGGCTTCAGGGTACAGAACTTGGGGGTGCAGGATCTGGGGGTGCAGGTTTTCGGTGGGGAATTTGGGGAGCAGGGTGTTGAGGAAGGTTCTGGGGGTGCAATATTTGGGCTTTAAGGGTTTAGGGGGGCAGGATCTGGCAGTGCAGAGTTTGGGGACAGGACCTGGGGGTGCAGCGATTGGGGTTACAGGTTTTGGGGGTGCAGGGTCAAGGGAATTGTTTGAGGTGCAGGGTTAGGAGAGTGCAGGATTTCTGGGTGCAGAGTTTGGGGTGCGGGGTATGGGGCAGCAGGATCTGGGGGTGCAGGTTTTGGGGGTTCATTCGTTTGGGGGGAGGATCTGGGGGTGCAGGGTTTAAGGGTTCCGGATTTGGAGGTGTAGGGTTTTGGGGTACAGGGTTCTGGGTTGAGGTTTTGGGGTGAAAGATTTGGGGGTGCAGTATTAAGGGGTGGAGGCTTAGAGGTGCAAGATTTGGGGGTGCAGGGTCTGGGTGTGCAAGATCCTGGAATTCAGGATCTGGGGGTTCAGGATTTGGGGCTGCAGGGTATGGGAGGGAAGGATCTGGGGCTTCAGGATTTGGGGGTGCACTGTTTGGGGGTGCAGGGTTTAGAAGTCAGGTCTAAGAGTGCAGCGTTTGGGGTGCAGAGTGTGGGGTGCACAGGACTGGGGCACAGGATTTGGGGGTTCAGGATTTGGAGGTGTGGAGTTTTGGGGTGCAGGGGATGGGGGTGAAGGATCTGAGGGTGTAGGGTGGTCGGGGAAGGATTTGGGGGTGAGAGATTTGGGGTGCAGGATTTGGGGGTGCAGAGTCTTGGGAGGCAAGGATCTGGGGCTGCAGGATTTGGGGGTTCAGTGTTTAGGGCAGCACAATCTTGGGGTGCAGGGGTTTGCAGTGAAAGGTTTGGTAGGCAGGATTTGGGGTGCAGGATTCTGGGGTGCTGGGTTTGGGGTACAGGATTTGGTGTTGCAGGGATGGGGTTAAAGGGCTTGGGTTTCCAGGCCTTTGAGGTGCAGGATTCGGAGATGCAGGGTTTGGGAGGGAATTCTTTGGGGTGCAGGGTTTGGGGGCAGGTTTAGGGCTGTAGGGTATAGGACGGAAGGATTCGGGAATGCAGGGTTTGGGGTGCAGGTTTCGGGGTTCAGGAAGGTAGGGAGGGCAGGATTAGGGGGTGCAAGGTTTCAGTTGTAGGGTTTAGGGGTGCAGAGTTTGGTAGGGCCGAATTTGGGGGTGCAGGATCTGGGGTGCAGGGTTTGGGAAGACAGGATCGGGGGTGGAGGATTTGGGGGTGCAGGATTGAGGGGCAGGGTTTTGGTGCAGGGCTTGGGGTCAGGATCTGGGGTGCAGGTTTGGGAAGAGTATTTTGGGGTGCAGGATTTTGGGTGCCGTGTCTGCGGGGCAGGTTTGGGGTGATCACTGCTGATCCGCACACACTCGCTCTCTCTGGTATTCAGCTCCACTCCTGCTCCTCCACCTCCCCACTGTTCTCTCCATCTCCTCTCTTCTCGTTCCCACCCCCCCACCCCAGTTCCTGGTGCTGAGTGCGGAGCTCAGCGCACACAGAGCTGCCCAGGGTGAGCAGTGCAGGTGCGGTTCGAGCTGGGAGGAAAGGCTGTGGGTGTGTTCAGCATTCTGGGCCATGATGGGTATGAACCCCTCGCTGTGTTTAACACACCCGTGCTGTTTAACGGGGGCGTGTGGGGCGGAGCGAATCCCCCGCGCTGCTTTGCTTTTGCTCTGATGAACGGGGGTTTAAGGAATACAAGTGAGGAATTGGATTGAAATAAATAACTTACGCTTTTGCTATGGATAAAAAACGTTCGCTCCCCTCCCAAGAAGACAAAAACTGCCGTTGTCCAACTGCTGTCTCCACATCACACAGGGTCCCCTGCCCACCCACCTCCTG
Source organism: Patagioenas fasciata (assembly GCF_037038585.1). Taxonomy (NCBI): domain Eukaryota; kingdom Metazoa; phylum Chordata; class Aves; order Columbiformes; family Columbidae; genus Patagioenas; species Patagioenas fasciata. The sequence continues at coordinate 3,044,159 of NC_092528.1, forward strand.
GCTCCCTCCAAGTCCCGATCTCACAGCGGCACCCAGCCATCCTCACCTGGTGTAAACCTCTTCTCCTTCTGCTTGTAGAAATCGTGGTAGGAAGAGATCACTGCAGGAATAATGGGGACCTGGGGGGAGGCAGTCTACTGTGAATCTCCAAATTTCCCCACTCCTCCCCCAAAACATAACCGGTGTTCTTAAGTCAATCCTGCACTTTGCTGGTAATTATCCCAGTCAGCTTCATCGTAGGCACTCAGAGGGATATTTACATCATTTAACCGTATCACCCAATGTCCTCGCTGTTGCTTTTTACACTTTCATCTCTGTATTTAGGCCAACAATGAATGGTTTTTCATCTGTCCCAGAAACAGAACCTTCCTGTGTCATCTGTGAGCTTCTGCTGGGCTCTTGGCTGAGTGTTTGATTCAAAGGGAAGCCAGGGACCAGAAGCCACAGAGCCCTGTTTGCTGGTGGACCATGGTAGGCAAACTGCACCCCAAGAGGCAGGGGGAAGGGGGCTCTCACCTGGCCTTTCACGGCCACATGGAAGGCCCCACGTTTGAAGGGCAACATGGAGCCACCATGGTTGCGAGTTCCTTCAGGGAAGATCAAGACACGGAACTGCAAGAGAGAGAAGACATTGAGATAGAGGGACGTCCAGTTATTCTAAACCACTTTGAGGGTGTACTCCCCCGAGACCAACGTGTTCACAAACAAATTTCATAACTTTTCACATAGAACTTAAGCACCTTTTCCTTTCTCCAGGTGCAGAGCCCGTGCCTCACTTGGTTCCGTCTGCAAACAGCGCCCATCCCAGCTCGAATCCCCCTGCCCCTCTCACCCTGTGCAGCTCTTTGTGCGCTGAGCTCCGCACTCAGCACCAGCGGGTGCGGCTCTTCCGGAGGGGCTGGGGGGAGGGGGCGGGGCCAAGGGCTGGTTTGAGGGGGCGGGGCTGAGGCGGCGAGCTGCGTTTGGCCGGCCGGGCCGCAGCGGCCGTTCCCGCCTGAGCCTTGGGGCGGAGCCAGAGCGGGAGTGCGGGGGGCGGCCGGGCCAGGAGCCGCCCGCAGAGCGCCCGGAGAGCGGGCTTCGGGGACTCTGCCCGGGAACGAGCGGCAGGAGGAGAGGAGACGGCCCCAGCGGTACCGGGTGAGCTTCTGGCTGGAGCCTGGGAGCTGTTCCTCCCAGCGAGGGCTGTCGGGCACTGAACGGGCTGCCCAGGGCAGGGCTGGAGCCGCCATCCCTGGAGGGGTTTCCACAGGAGCTCCTGAGGGCCGTGGGCAGTGCCGGGGGGTTGTGCTTGGACTCCAGCACCTTCAAGGTGTTTGACACCCAAAGGGATTCTGTGGCACACTCCATTTTCACATTGCCATGGAGCCCGGAGGTCCCAGCGGGGTTTGGATCAGCGTGTTCTGGAACATTCTCAGTGGTCGGGTCTGTGTGCAGACTGTGGTGGGAACGAGAAGAGAGGAGATGGAGAGAACAGTGGGGAGGTGGAGGAGCAGGAGTGGAGGTGAATACCAGAGAGAGCGAGTGTGTGCGGATCAGCAGTGATCACCCCAAACCTGCCCCGCAGACACGGCACCCAAAATCCTGCACCCCAAAATACTCTTCCCAAACCTGCACCCCAGATCCTGACCCCAAGCCCTGCACCAAAACCCTGCCCCTCAATCCTGCACCCCCAAATCCTCCACCCCTGATCCTGTCTTCCCAAACCCTGCACCCCAAACCCTGCACCCCCAAATTCGGCCCTACCAAACTCTGCACTCCTAAACCCTACAACTGAAACCTTGCACCCCCTAATCCTGCCCTCCCTACCTTCCTGAACCCCGAAACCTGCACCCCAAACCCTGCATTCCCAAATCCTTCCGTCCTATACCCTACACCCCTAAACCTGCCCCCAAACCCTGCACCCCAAAGAATTCCGTCCCAAACCTTGTACCTCCAAATCCTGCACCTCAAAGGCCTGGAAACCCAAGCCCTTCAACCCCATCCCTGCAACACCAAATCCTGTACCCCAAAACCCAGCACCCCAGAATCCTGCACCCCAAATCCTGCCTACCAAACCTTTCACTGCAAACCCCTGCACCCCAAGATTGTGCTGCCCTAAACACTGAACCCCCAAATCCTGCAGCCCCAGATCCTTGCCTCCCAAAACTCTGCACCCCAAATCCTGCACCCCAAATCTCTCACCCCCACCACCCTGCACTCCCAACCCCTACACCCCAAAACTCCACACCTCCAAATCCTGAACCCTGAAACCCCGCACCCCCAAATCCTGTGCCCCAGTCCTGTGCACCCCACACTAAGCAACCTTAAATTTCCTCCCAAGCCCCTGCACCCCAAACGCTGCACTCTGAGACCTGACTTCTAAACCCTGCACCCCTAAACAGTGCACCCCCAAATCCTGAAGCCCCAGATCCTTCCCTCCCATACCCTGCAGCCCCAAATCCTGAACCCCCAGATCCTGAATTCCAGGATCTTACACCCCCTGACCCTGCACCCCCAAATCAGACACATGAACACCCTGCACCCCCAAATCTTGCACCTCTAAGCCTCCACCCCTTAACACTGCACCCCCAAATCTTTCACCCCAAAACCTCAACCCAGAACCCTGTACCCCAAAACCCTACACCTCCAAATCCTGAACCCTTAAACCCTGCACCCCCAGATCCTCCCCCCAAATGAATGAACCCCCAAAACCTGCACCCCCAGATCCTGCTGCCCCATACCCAGCACCCCAAATTCTGCACCCCGAAATCCTGCACTCTCATAACCCTGCACCTCAAACGATTCCCTTAACCCTGCACCCCCAAAACCTGTAACCCCAATCACTGCACCCCCAGGTCCTGTCCCCAAACTCTGCACTGCCAGATCCTGCCCCCCTAAACCCTTAAAGCCCAAATATTGCACCCCCAGATCCTTCCTCAACACCCTGCACCCCCAAATTCCCCACCGAAAACCTGCACCCCCAGATCCTGCACCCCCAAGGTCTGTACCCTGAAGCCCTGCACTGAAAATCCTGCCCCCTAACTCTGCACCCCCAAATCCTGCACCCCCAAATCCTGCATCCCTAGACCCTGCACCCCCAAATCCTTCAACCCCCAAAGCCAATGCACTGCCAAACCCTGGACCCCCAGATACTGCACCCCAGAACCCTGCACGTTGAAATCCTGCACCCCCAAACCCTGCAGCCCAGAACCCTATACCCGATATCCTGCCGCCCCACAGCTTGCACCCCCCAAACCTGCAACCCCAAATACTGCACCCCAAATCCTGCATCTTGAAACCCTGCACCCCTAAATCCTTCCTCCCAAGCCATGAATCCCCAAAACCTGTAATACCAAATCCTGCACCCCAAAATCCTGCACCCCAAATCCTGCACCCCCAAATCGTTCCCCCAAACCATTTGCCCCCGAATCTTTTATGTCCAAACCTGTCCCCCAAAACCTTGCACCCCTGAACTCTGCTCCCCCAAAGCCGGCCTGCGAAACCTTGTCAAACAATTCCATCACCCCCAGATCATGCTCCCCAAACCCTGCACCCAAAATCCTGCCCCACAAACCCTGCACCCCCAAATTCTGACCCCAAATCAATGCACTGACAAACCCTGCACCCGCAGATCCTTCCCCCCCAAACCTGGCACCCTGAAATCGCTCACCCCAAATCCCTGCACTCTCAAATCTTGCACACCCCAAAAATGTGCACCCCCAAATCGTTCACCCCATATCCTGCCCCTTTAAACCCTGCACTTCAAAACCCTGCACCCCCAAATCCTTTCCCCAAACACCCTGCACCCATTAATCCTGTACCCCCAAATCCTGCACCCCAAGTCCTGAAACTTCAAACCCTGCACCCTCAGATCCTTCCTTACCCAACCCTGCACCCCCAAATCCTCCAACCCCAAGTCCTGAACCCTGCACTCCCAACTCCTCACCCCAAAGCCCTGCACCCCCAAATCCTGCCTCTAAACCCTAAACAACAAGGTTCTGCACCCCAAACCCTGCTCCCCCATATCCTGCCCCCCAAATCCTGCACCCCTATAATTCAGCCCTACCAAACTTTGCACCCCTAAACCCTGAAATCTCACACCCCCTGATCCTGCCCTCCCAAATCCTGAGCCCTGCACCCCCAAAGCCTGCATTCCCAAACGCAGCACCCCCAGGTCCTGAACACCCAAACACTGCACCCCCAAATTAGGCAGCCCCAAAACCAGCACCCCAAAATCCTCCATTCACAAACTCTGCACCCCCCAGACCTGGACCCCCACATGTGCACCCCCAAAATCATGCCCCCCTGAAACACTGCACTTCAAAACCCTGCACCCCCAAATCCTTCCCCCAAAACCCTGCCCCCCAAACCCTACACCCCAAGGTCCTTCCCCCACCTCCTGGAACCCCAAACCCTGCACCCCAAAGAATTCCCTCCCAAACCTTGCACCTCCAAATCCTGCACCTCAAAGGCCTGGAAACCCAAGCCCTTCAACCCCATCCCTGCAACACCAAATCCTGTACCCCAAACCCAGCACCCCAGAATCCTGCACCCCAAATCCTGCCTACCAAACCTTTCACTGCAAACCCCTGCACCCCGAGGTTGTGCTGCCCTAAACACTGAACCCCCAAATCCTGCACCCCCAGGTCCTTGCCTCCCAAAACTCTGCACCCCCCAATCCTGCACCCAAATCTCTCACCCCCAAATCCTTCCCCCACCACCCTACACCCTCAGATCGTTCACCCCATCCCCTGCACCCCAAAACTCCACAGCTCCAAATCCTGAACCCTGAAACCCCGCACCCCCAAATCCTGTGCCCCAGTCCTATGCACCCCAAACCCCTGCACCCCCAAACCCTGCACTCTGAGACCTGACTTCTAAACCCTGCACCTCAAACAGTGCACCCCCAAATCCTGAAGCCCCAGATCCTTCCCTCCCATACCCTGCAGCCCCAAATTCTGAACCCCCAGATCCTGCACCCCTAATCCTTCACCCTCTTAACACTGCACCCCCAAAACTTGAACCACCAAATCATTCACCCCCAAAACCTCCCTCCTCCAAACCCTGCCCTTCAAAATGCTGCACCCCCAAATCCTTCTCCCCAACACCCTGCACCCCCAGATCCTGACCCCAAAACCCTGCACCCCAAATCCTGTACCCCAAAGCCCTGCACTCTCAAATCATCCATGCCCAGAACGTGCACCCTAAACTGTGCACCCCAAAATCCTAAACCCCTTAACCCTGCACCCCCAAATCCTCCAGACCCCTGGCCCGAACCCAGCACCCCAAAATCTACCCCCCAAAACCTACATCCCCAAATCCTGCACCCCCAGGTCCTGAACACCCAAAATCTGCACCCCCAATTCTGCCTCCCCAAGACCTGCACCCCCAGTTCTGCCTCCACAAGACCTGCACCCCCAGTCCCTGCTCCACTAAATCCTACACCCCAAACCCTGCATCCCCAACCTCCTGTACCCCAAATCCTGCCCCCACAAGTTGCACCCTAAAATCCTGCACCCCAAATCCTGTCCTACCCACCCTTCACCCCAAGATCCTGCTGCCCTAAACCCTGCACCCCAAAATCATCCCTCCCAACCCTGCCCCCCAAACCCTGTCCCCCTAAAGCCTGACCCCGAAACCCTGCTCCCCAAAACCCTGCTACCCCCAATCTTGTACCCCCAGATCCTTCCCCCAACACCCTGCAATCCCAAACCCTGCACCCCCAATTCTGGCGCTAAACCCCGCACCCCGAAAACCCTGCACCACTGAACCTTGCACCCCAAAACCCTGCTCCCCCAATCCTCCCCCCTCACAACTCTGCACCCCAAAACCCTATACCCAAAACCCTTCACCCCACGAGTTGCACGCCATATCCCTGCACCCCCAAATCCCTGCACCCCCAAATCCTCCAACCCCCAAGTCCTGCACCCCCAGGTGCTGAACACCTGAACCCCTCACCCCAGACCCCTCACCCCAAAGCCCAGCACCCCCAAATCCTGCCTCTAAACGCTGAACTACAAGGTTCTGTACCCCAACAGCCTGCTCACCCAGATCCTGCACCCCAGAACCCTGCACCCCCATATTCTGATCCCTGCAGCCTGCACCCCCAGCTCCTGCACCCCCAAAACCTGTACCCCTAAATCCTGCACCCTTCAACCCTGCAGCCCACAACGCTGCACCCCCAACCTCTGCAGCCCCAGTTCCTTAACGTGTGAAACCTGCGCCCCCAAGTCCTGCACCTCAAAACCTTACACCCGGAATCCTGCCCCCCAAACCGTGCACCCCAAAATCAAGGCCCCTCAAACTTGCACTCAAAAGTCCGCACCAAGAAACCCTCCCCGCCCAGTTCCTAAAGACATGGAACCTGCACCCCCAAATCCCGCACCCCAAAACCCTGCACCCCAGTACCCCAGACCACCAAATCTTGCACCTCCAAATCCTGCCCCCTTTAGCCCTGCACTTCAAACCCCTCACCCCAAATCCTGCAACCAAACATTGTACCCCAAATCCTGCAACCAGCCCTTGTACCCCTAAATCCTTGACCTCCACATCCCGAATCTCCAACCGCAGCAACCCCAAAACCCTACACCCCCAATCCCTGCACCCCCAAATCATTGTCCTTCAAATCCCACACCCAAAGCTCGTACACCCCAAGATCTTGCACCCCCACACACTGCACCCCAAATCCTGCACCCCCAAATCCTCCAGCCCCATGTCCCAAACCCCCAAACCCTGCACCCTCAAGTCTTGCACCCCCAAACCATTCTCCCCCAAATCCTGCAACCCCAAACCCCACACCTCCTGCACCCCAAAATTCGACACCTCCAAATTCTAAACCCTTAAACCCTGCATCCCCCAAATCCTTCCCCCCAAAACAGTGCCCCCCAAACCCTGCACCCCAGATCCTGCAGCCCCTAACTCTGCACCCCAAACGCTGCACCCTCAGATCCTGCGTCCCCCAACCCTGCACCCCAAATCCTTTACCGCAAAATTCCCCAAACTTGCAAACCCAAATCCTGCACCCCCAGTTCCTGAACATGCGAACCCTGCACCCCCAAACCTGCAGCCCAAAGCCCTGCACCCCCAAATCCTGCCGTACACAACCCTTCCCCCCAAAACTCTTCAACCCAAGATACTGAAACCCTAAGCCCTGCCCCCCCAAACCTACATCCCCAAATCCTGCACCCCCAGGTCCTGAACACCCAAAATCTGCACCCCCAAATCCCTGAACTCCAAAAACCTGCACCCCCAATTCTGCGTCCCCAAGACCTGCACCCCAAACCCTGCACCACTAAACCCTGCACCCCCAAACGCTGTACCCCAAATCCTGACCCCCACAAGTTGCACCCTAAAAACCTGCACCCCAAATCCTGTCCAACCCAACCCTTCACCCCTTCACCCCAATATCCTGCTGCCCTAAACCCTGCACCCCAAAATCATCCCTCCCAACCCTGCCCCCCAAACCCTGTCCCCCTAAAGCCTGACCCCGAAACCCTGCTCCCCAAAACCCTGCTACCCCCAATCTTGCACCCCCCAACTCTGCACCCCCAGATCCTGCTGCTCCAAACCCTGCACCCCCAAATCCTCCAGCCCCACGTACCGATCTCCCAAACCCTGCACCCCAGAACCCTGCACCCCACAACCCCTTCACCCCCAAACCCTGCACCCCCAGCCCTACCCCCTAAACTTTCCACCCCCAAATCCGGCCCTACCAAGCCCTCCACCCTAAACCCCTGCACCCCAAGATCCTGCTCCCCTAAACCCTGCACCCCCATATCCTCCTTCCCCAAACCCTGCACCCCAAAATACTGCACTGCAAACCACTGCACCCCTAAACCCTGAACCCCCAAATCCTGCACCCCTGGAACCTGCAACCCCAGACCCTGTAGCCCCAAATTAGGCCCCGCAAAATCCTGCTCCCCCAGCCTTGCACCCCCAAATCCTGCACCACCTAATCCTCCAACCCCCTAAAACAATCCCCTAACCCCTTGTCCCCAGGGCCCATTGTGACATCCCAGGACCCCCCATTGGCCCCAGGGCTCATTGTGACACCATGGGGAACCCCCTTTTCCTCAGGGCCCATTGTGACATCCCAGGACCCCCTTTGTCCCCAGGACCCATTGTGACATCCCAGGACCACCCATTGTCCCCAGGGCCCATTGTTACATCCTGGGGACCCCTCTTTGTCCCCAGGGCCCATTGTGACTTCCCATGACCCCCCATTTTCCCCAGGGCCCATTGTTACATCCTGGGGACCCCCTTGTCCCCAGGACTCATCGTGACACCATGGGGACCCCCCTTGTCCTCAGGGCCCATTGTGACATCCTGGGGAACCCTCTTTGTCCCCATGGTCCATTGTGACATCCCAGGACCCCCCTTGTCCCCAGGGCTCATTGTGACACCTTGGGGAGCCCCCTTGTCACTGGGGACCCATTGTGACACCATGGGAACCACCCATTGTCCCCAGGGCCCATTGTTACACCATGGGGATCACCCTTTGTCCCCAGAGCCCATTGTGACGTCCCAGCACCCCCATTTCTCCGCAGGGCGCATTGTGACTTCCTAGGACCCCCCATTGTCCCCAGGGCCCATTGTGACACCGTTGGGACCCCCTAAGTCCCCGGGGCCCATTGTGACAGCGTGGGGACTCCCTTTGTCCCCAGGGCCAATTGTGACATCCGAGGACCCCCCATTGTTCCCTGGGCCCATTGTGACACCATGGGGACCCCCTTGTCCCCAGGGCCCATTGTGACATCCCAGGACCTCCCTTTGTCTCTAGGGCCCATTTTGGCACCATGGGGTCCCCCTTTGTCCCCAGAGGCCATTGTGACATCCCAGGACCCACCATTGTCCCCAGGGCCCATTGTGACATCCTGGGGACCCCCCTTTGTCCCCAGGGCCCATTGTGACACCGTGGGGACCCCCTTTATCCCCAGAGTTCATTGTGGCACCATGGGGACCCCCTTTGTCACTGGGGCCCATTGTGACATCCCAGGACCCCCCATTATCCCCAGGGCCCATTGTGACATCCTGGGAACCCACCCTTTTCTCCAGGGCCCATTGTGACGTCTCAGGACCCCCTTTATCCCCAGGGTCCATTGTGACAATTAAGGGACCCTCTTTGTCCTCAAGGTCCATTGTGGCACCATGGGGACCCCCTTTGTCCCCAGGAACCATTGTGACATCCCAGGACCCCACTTTGTCCCCAGGGACCATTGTGACATCCTGAGGACCCTCTTTGTCCCAAGACCCCATTGTGACATCCTGGGGACCCTCCCTTGTCCCCAGAGCCCATTGTGATACCATGGGGACCCCCTTTATCCCCAGGGCCCATTGTGACATTTATAGACGCCACTTTGTCCCCAGTACTCATTGTGAAATTCTGGGGACCCCCTTGTCCACAGGGCCCATTGTGACAGTCGAGGACCTTACTTTGTCCCTAGGGCGCATTGTGACATCCGAGGGACCCCCTTGTCCCCAGGGCCCATAGTGGCACCGTGGGGACTTGTCTTGTCACTTGAGCCCATTGTGACACCATGGGGAACCCCCCCTTTGACCCCAGTACCCATTGTGACATCCTGGAGACCCTCCTTTCTCACTGGGGCCCACTGTGACATCCCAGGACCCCTCATTGTCCCCAGTGCCCATTGTGACACCGTGGGGACCCCTAATGTCCCCAGGGGCCATTGTGACATCCTGGGGACCCCCCATTGTCCCCAGGGTGTTGTGACACCATGAGGACCCCCTTTGTTTCCAGGGCCCATTGCGACGTCTCAGGATCCCCCGTTGTCCCCAGGGCCCATTCTGACAATCTGGGGACCCCAAATGTCCCCAGTGCCCATTGTGACATTCTGGGGACACCCTTTGTCCCCAGGGCCCATTGTGGCACCATGGGGACCCCCTTTGTCACTGGGGCCCATTATGACATCCCAGGACTCCCCTTTGTCCCCAGGGCCCATTGTGACATCCTGGGGACCCCTCTTTGTCTCCAGGGCCCATTGTGTCATCCTGGGGACCCCGTTTGTCTCCAGGGTCCGTTGTGACACCATGGGGACCCCCCTTGTCCCCAGGGCCCATTGTGACATCTGGGGGATCCCTTTGTCTCCAGGGCCCATAGTGGCACCATGGGGACTCGTCTTGTCACTTGGGCCCATTGTGACACCATGGGGACCCCCCCTTTGACCCCAGTACCCATTGTGACATCCTGGGGACCCCACTTGTTCCCAGGACCCATTGTGGCATTCCGGGAACTCCCTTTGTCCCCATGGCCCATGGTGACACCATGGGGACCCCATTTGTCACTGGGCCCCATTGTGACATCCCAGGACCCCCCATTGTGTCCAGGGCCCACTGAGACATCCTGGGGACCACCCTTTGTCCCCAGGGCCCATTGTGACATTCAGGGGACACTCCTTTGTCCCCAGGGCCCATTGTGACCTCCTGGAGACCCCACTTGTCCCGAGGGCCCATTGTGACATCCCAGGACCCCACTTTGTCCCCAGAGCTTATTGTGACATCCTGGGGACCTCCTTTGTCCCCAGGGTCCATTGTGGCACTGTGGGGACCCCCCTTGTCACTGGGGACCCATTGTGACACTATGGGGACCCCCCCTTGTGCCCAGGGCCCATTGTAACATCCTAAGGACCCCCTTGTCCCCAGGGCCCATTGTGATACCGTGGGTACCACCCTTATCCACAGGGATCATTGTGACATCCCAGGACCCCCCTTTCTTCCCAGGGCCCATTGTGACATCCTGGGGACCCCCCCTTTGTCCCCAGTGCCCATTGTGACATCCTAGGACCCCACTTTATCCCCAGGGCCCATTGTGACATTCCAGGTGCCCCCGTTGTCCCCAGGGCCCATTGTGACATCCTGGGACCCGCCTTCTCCCCAGGGCCCATTGTGACATTCTGGGGATCCCATTTGTCCCCAGGGCCCATTGTGACGTCCCAGGACCCCACATATTCCCCAGGGCCCATTGTGACATCCTGGGGAATCCCTTTGTCTCCAGGGCCCATTGTGACATCCCAGGACCCCCCTTTGTCCCCACGGCCCATTGCGACATCCCAGGACCCCCTCTTGTCCCCAGGGCTCATTGTGATGTCCCGGGATCCCCATTGTCCCCAGAGCCCATTGTGATGTCCTGGGAAACCCCTTTGACCTCAGGGCCCTTTGTGACACCATGGGGACCACCCCTTGTCCCCAGGGCCCATCGTGGCACTGTGGGGAGCCCCCTTGTCACTTGGGACCCATTGTGACACTATGGGGACCCCTCTTGTCTCCAGGGCCCCTTGTGACATCAAAGGATCGCCCATTGTCTCCAGGGCCCATTGTGACACCGTGGGGACCTCCTTTGTCCCCAGGGCCCATTTTGACATCCCAGGAGCCCACTTAGTCCCCAGGGCCCTTTGTGACATCCTCGGGACCCCTCTTTGTCCCCAGGGCCCATTGTGACAGGGTGGGGAACCCCCTTGTCCCCAGGGCCCATTGTGACATTCAGGGGACCCCCTTTATCTCCAGGGCCCATTGTGACACCATGGAGACCGCATTTTTCACTGGGGCCCATTGTGACATCCAAGGACACCCCATTGTCCCCATGGCACATTGTGACATCCTGGGGAACCCCTTTGTCCCCAGGGCCCATTGTGACGTCCCAGGACCCCCCATTTTCCCCAGGGCCCATTGTGACAGGGTGGGGACCCCCTTTGTCCCCAGGGCCCATTGTGGCATCCCAGTACACCTTGTTGTCCCCTGGGCCCATTGTGACATCCTGGGGACCCCTTTTGTCCCCTGGGCCCATTGTGACATCCTGGGGACCTCTTTGTCACCAGAGCCCATTGTGATATCCTGGGGACCCCACTTTGTCCCCAGAGCCCATTCTGATATCCTGGGGACCCCTCTTTGTCCCCAGGGCCCATTGTAACTTCCGAGGACCCCCCATTGTCCCCAGAGCCCATTGTGACATCTTGTGGACCCCTCTTTGTACCCAGGGCCCACTGTGACTTCCCAGGACCCCCCTTTGTCCCCAGGGCCCATTGTGACATCCTGGGGACTCCACTGTCACCAGGGCCCATTGTGATATCCTGGCGACCCTGCTTTGTCCCCAGGGCCCATTGTGACATCCTGGGTCCCCCTTTGTCCCTGTTGAGGGTGAAGATTGCGGGGTGACAATCAAACCCTGGCAGATGTGTTGTCAACCTCCTCTGCCCCCCAGGAGCCTCTGCTCCTGTACCGCCGGCGTCGGCTCCGCCCAGAGCGGCGGCGAGAGCGGCTCCGGTAGCGGCGCCGGCCGTGGCGGCGGCTGCGGCTGCGGCTCCTGCTTCGCCGGTACCGGGCCATGGTGGGGTGGCCGCCGCCCTGTGCTGCCAGAGGATGCCGCTCTGCACCCACGGCCCTGCTTTTATAGGGGTGCCTGGGCGGGGCCCTTGGTGACATCACCAGTGACGTCACAATGCCCACTGTGGCAGTCGCACATCCCCCGTGATCCGGAGCCTCCAACGGGGCAGTCGATGGCTCCTTAGCACCTTCTGTGCCCCACTGTGCCTGTCCCCACGTGCACACCGAGGGTGGCACCAAGGTGCTCACAGTCCAAACTGATTACTGTATTTAAAAAGATAATCGAGGGGGAAGGGTAACCAAAGAGCCAGGAATCCATATTTCAAATAAATCAATAAGGTGAGAGGGTTGTTAATTAGATGAATGAGACAGGTAAACTGAGGCCAGCCCTGGGGAGTCTGTAACCCCTGCAGTGCCAAGCGCTGGGGAGCAGGGCAGGGAATGTGCAGCTGGGGTTGGTGGATGTGTAAGCAGGGGCTTTTTGTCCCATTCCCTGTGCTGTCTTTGGGTAGAACACCTGGTCTTGCCAAATCGTTTATAAAATACGCTTTGCTGAGAGATCCTGCCCGGGGCTGTTCTCTTGGCAAGGGGATTGTTTCCCACAGCAGGGTTTGGCAGCAGAAGTTTGGCAGGACAAGAGGGCCCATGAGGTCAGAAAGCACAGCAGAGGTGGAACGTGGGGTCACGGGCACCAAACCCAGCTTGGGTGGAGCCAAGAGGGTCCCCTCGTGTGCAGGGCCCAAAGCGCCATCTGTAGCATCTGCCCGTCCTTCTGAGCACCCAGAGCCCTCTTCTTGGGGCCAAATCCTCATGTTTAGGGTCCCAACGCGTCTTTCATCACCCACGGCCTTTGGTCAGGGCCCACAGCTTCATTTTCAGGTGGAGCCGCTGCCTGGCAACAACCGCCCGGAAGTCTGTGGACAGCCAGGGGATGAAATGCAGCCAATCACATTTGAGGAGGCGGGGCAAGTCATGTGATTGAAACATAAACAGCCAATCGAGCTTTGAGACCTGCAGGACAGTTGGCGACAGTTGAACAAACTGGGCAGCCCTCAGGGGCGGGCTGTGCTGGCTGCACCAATCACACCTGGTGGGAGTGCAGCACAGGATGATTGACAAATAGTCTGACCAATCATTTGGTGGGGGGAGCCAGTGGGAAATCCCAGACAGCCAATCAGAGGAAACAGCGGCTCAGGGAAGGCGGACACTGTGGAGGGAGTAACCCCTCAGGTCGCCAATCAGAGAGAGTATCACCTCAGGGCAGGGTGAGCCCCAAACCAGGACAGAATCACTGCCCAGGCAGCCAATCAGCTGCAGGATCAGCTCAGGGGGGGAGACTGACAGCCCTCCTGACCAATGGTGGCGCAGCCCAGGCTGAGCAGGCGGTTGCTCTGCAGGCGGCCAGCGTGAGTTTTGCCATGGCGCCTGTGGAGCTGCCCGAGGCCGAGCAGCGCCCGGCCCAGCCCTGGGGCCCTTTTTCCTCCCTCTGGGGCCCTGGAGATGTCTTGCTGCCTCTGGCCCAGGTGTGTGTGGGCTGCTCTGGCCTTGTTCTCCTGGGCGGGGGAGGGGGCAGGGGCACTTGCTGGAGAGGAGCTGCTGGGGCTGGAGCTGGAGAGAGCAGGAGAAGGGGAAGCAGCTGGAGGGTGAAGTGCAGGGGATCCCCACAGCTGCTGCTGCAGCTGCACCAGAGACAGCTGCCCCTCTGGGTGAGGAAGAGTCCCTGTGAGCAGCCTCAGCAGAGCAGATCACAAACGTGCACCGCAGGGTCTGTGTAAGTGGGGAAAATCACTGTCCGGCCGTATAGTGTGTGTGTGTGGGGTGCGTCTGGGAAGCCTCGTGCTGTGAGAGCTGTCAGACACCCATGTGTTCTCTTAGGTGCAGGATGGACAAAGGACTGGAGCTACAGAATAGGAGGGGAGGGAAAGACAGGCAGACAGAAGGACCTGAACTCCACAGCTTGCCTGGCAGTGCAGAGAGCAGGAACTGTGGTGAGTGCTGGGCCCTTGGGGTCATTTCATCCTGTTTTGTCCTCCCGTCCCTCCCTGCTCCCTCCTCTTTCCTACTGTGTCCTTCTTCCTCTTCATCTCTTCTCTCTCTGCCCCTCTCTGCTTCTTCCTCACCGTTTCCTCCACCCGTCTGCACCTCTGTGCAGGGTTTCTCGTATCTCCCTCTCTGTCTCCGCTGCTCTGTGCTTCTCATCATCCCTGGTTTCTCTTTGTCACCATTCTGCTCTGTTGCTGTGTCCTGCTCCCTGCCCCATCATTTCTCACTGTATCCCTCTGTCCTGCTCCCTGCACCTGTTCCTGCCCCTCTTCTTTTTTACTCCCTCTCCATCTTGCTGCCCGCCCCAGGATTTTTTCCCCAATCTCTATCCTGCCCCCAACCCTTATTGTTCTTTCTCTCTCCTGCTCCCCTTCTGTCTTTCTGCCTGTCTTCCCTTTCCCTGCTGCTTCTTTCTTCATTTCTGTCCAGATTACCGCTCCTCTTCCTTCTTGATGTCTTTCTCGCCTGGTTTTCCTTCTGTCTCCCATCCCTGTTCCCAGTGCCATCCCTTCTCGCTATATCACCCCTGTCCAGCTGGCTCTGCCTTTTCTTTGTCTTCTCTTCCTCTTTCCTGCTCCTCAGCCCTCTTTTCCTCTTTCTCCAGCTCCTTGCTGCATGTTTCCCCTTTCCAGTCTCTTCATTTGGATCCCAACTTTGCTTTATTTCTCACTCCCTTTGTTCTGTTCCCTGTCTTTCTTTTTGTCTCTCCATCTGTACATCCCCCTCCCTGTCTTTCTCCAGCCCCTTCCTGCTTCTCCTCCTCCCCCCTCCCCATCCCTCTGTCCTGCTCATCAGCCCTGCTGGTTCTTCCTCCCTGTCTCATCCCAGCTCATTGTCCCTTTTTGCCTTCATCTCTCCATCCTTTTCCCTGTGTGTTTCTTTCTCTCTCAGCTCCTCTGTCTTCTCTTTTGTCTGATTTGTCTCTTGCTAGCCCTCTGTCCTTCTCCCCAGCAGCTTCAACTGAATGGCCAGGTGTCCCTGCACTCTGGTGGTTCCTCATCACTGCCCTGGGCTGCGTCTGTAGGGCTGGGGATCATTTAGGAGCTGCTCTCCTTCTGCAGACAGCAGAGCCTGGTGCAGCTACAGCAGAGGTTGTTCTCAGCTGCTGCTTATGCAGCTTGTTGGAAGAGCAGCTGTGGGCCTTCTTTGGAAGGGAGGTTTCTTGTTCTGTGCTTACTGCTCCTCGGGACCCTGCACAGGAGCGGTGTTGGGGTCTGCCGGGACGGGTGGGACCTGCTGTGATTCCTGGTGAATGTGAACTGAGCTTGTCCTGATGTACTCGAATGAAAACAGACTGACTGGAGATGGTTTACTTCCCTGTTTCAGTTCCAAACTACATGTTTGGCACTGGAGAACATGAGACTTTGTGCTGCTTTCCAGATGTCAGCTGAGAACATCACTGCCTTTGGTACCAGGGCAGGTGGTCTGTGATCAGGGGTGCGGACTTGCATGGCAGTGCTTTAATGAACATTTTATGGTCTTGCCACTTCAAAGCCCTTCATTTTCCTAGAAATTTGAAGATGGCATTTCTTATTCGGAGGTTCAGACTTCGGTTGGACTTGATGTTGAATGGTCCATACAATGGGGTGCATAAAATAAGAATCTCGCTTCCTTGTTGTTTTCTAACGCTGTCTGAATTTTGTAAGCAAGAGGAAGAGTGGTTTGCAGTGTCTGCTTTTGAGAGTAACGTATTCCTGACTGTCTCCATCTCTGTATGGTGAAGGTTTCTGCCTGCACTATGATTTTGCTGGGCTGTGAGGCTGTGTTGGAGCAGCAGAGCTCAGAAGTGGTGGCTTTAAAGTCATTGAAGCTGTGGTAAAACTAGCAGGAAAAGCTGGTTTCTTCCTAGAGAGCTGCCTGACAAAAACAGCTACAAGTAAAGACCCTTGAAGTTGGCTTTTTTTTTTTTTAATTTGCTATTAATATGTAGCTTTTGGTATTGATTGATTGATTGATTGATTGATTGATTTCTGGGAAGCAAGAAGTGAGAGCCTGTGCACTCCCACAGGCAGTGCTGCCTCCCAAAATAGGTGCACCCTTCTCCACTTCTGTTCCTTCCATGCTGGTGTAGCACAAGGCCATGCAGCAGTGTGCAGATGTGGTGATTCCAATGTGACTGTGAGGTCAGAGCCCCACGGTGACGTGCTGTGCTGTGTCTTGGCAGCAGCAGCATCATGGGGCGAGCGTGGGGGCCATGGTCCTCACCCTGTTCCTCCTCCTGGTGTCCCTGCCAGCCCGGGATGCCCACGCTGCTCCAGCCGAGCGCAGGGAGCAGGTGGGCGAGCAGGGGCAGCACCCAGCCCCGAGCAGCTCAGCAGGGCAGCAGTGGGGCCAGGGCTGGGGCTGGGGCCGGGAGAGCAGCCGGGCTGGGCCGGGCAGGGCGAGCCAGGCAGCACCAGGGTGTGGGCAGGGGGCAGACACCCGCAGGGAGGGGAGAGGGGCTGCGGCTGCTTCAGGGGCAGGTTCTGGGCAAGCAGGGGCTGGGAGTGCTGGCACAGGGCAGAAACCAGCACTGAGTCCCTGTGGGGCCCTCCCTGCCCGCCAGCCTCGTGCCACACGGCCCCATCCCAGGGCGCGCTTTGAGCCTTTGGGCCCGTTTCAAATCAAAGCTGGGATTGCTTTGGCACTTTGGGCCAGTTTTGAGCTAAATCTGGGCACATTTGTGCCCTTTGGGATCGTTTCTGCCTATATCTGGGAGTTCTTTGGCTTTCCAGTTGCGTTTATACCCAAATCTGGGGGTGTTTGGGCCGTTTTTGGCCATTTTTTCCCCAAATCTGGGCATACTTCGACTCTTTGGTCCAGTTTCACCCTGAATCTGGGGATGTTATACCCCTTTTTGGCCAGTTTTGCTCAAATCTAGTGGTGCTTTGGTTTTTCTGTCTCTCTTGACCCGATATACTCAGGTGCTTTTGCCCATTTTTTCCCCTGATATGGGCACTGTGATCCCAAATATGGGATGTTTTCATGTTTGCCAACAGCTTTGCACCCAAGTGTGGATGTTTTTGCCTCTTTGGGCCACTTTTTGCCCAAATACTGATTCTTTTGCCTGTGTTGACCAATTTAGCCCCCAGATATTTGGAATATTTTGCCATTTTGCCAGTTTTTTCCCCAAATACGGCTATTTTTCTGCAAGATATGGGCACTGTTGTCCTAAATATGTTGTGTTGTGTTTTGTTTTTTCTCTCTTGTCTATGTCCTCTTTTACCTGGAATGCAGGAGTGTTGCTCGGTGAGCCTGGAAACCTCTCTGATCTGTGCTTGACTCCAGGACATGGCATTGGCAGAGTTGATCGAGCTTCTCAGCTGGGTCCTGGTTAGGAGCCTTGGGCTGTCCCAGAGGTGAGTTGTCACTGTCTGTCTGCTTGAGGGAATAAACACTCGTGTTTTAATAGGTTATTCATGTGTGATTGTACCCAAGGTCATCTCAGAGGCTTTCCAAAAGCTTTTTGTGCCTTGGTGGTATTACACAGACCAGTCATGAATGTTCAATTTGCCTGAAAACCTGCTAGGTCTCAGCAAAAAGGTCACCCGTGCTCTGTTTCTAGCTGTGGGAACACACACCTCTGTATGTGTCTCGTGTCATTATCTCACCCTCTCCCATCACAGCAGGTGACTGAGGAAGCAGGAGATCACAACGTGCCATGGAAGCTCCCCACCCGTGTTTGACTCCCTGTTTGGTTCCTGCAGTCCATGCTGATCAAGCCTCTTGGTGTAATCCTGTTCCTGAGCCTGAGGGGAATCCCAGGGGTAAGTGTTCAGTCTTCATTGGTTACTGGCCTTTTGCATTTGTTAGTATTTGGTTTATTATTTGTTAACGTTTCCTTGCAATAGTTGAGCCTTGCAGTAGCCAGCAGGCTCTGATTTAGGAGAAACATGGATGATCATTTTTTGCCCTGGTGCTCCATGCTCCCACGTTAGTGTGGGTTTCCTTTTGTGTGTGTGAGAGGTCTCCTGGTCAGAAGGCCCTGAGAGGCCCCGTGTTTGTCCATCTGGTCCTTGAGGGGTGTTGCATGTGGCCTGGACACAGTAGTTTGGAAGCTGCCAGGTCCCAGACAAGGGGTCTGCAGCCCCTCTGCAGCTTTGGCAATTTCAGCATGCGTCTGGGTCCCGTGTTGTTGCCTGACCCCCGTCCAGGCGCTGCAGGTCATTTCACAACGTGAAATGGAAACGCTTTTCCTTTCTGCTTGATTCCAGCCGTCCCTGTAGGCAGCGGCTCCTTGACTGCTTCACTTGAGTGTGTCCGTGAGCCTGGGGGCGATCCCACAGGTACGACCTGGGAACAAATGAGCGTTTCCATGTTAATTTTCTGTTCCTGTGAAATTTAGCTTGCTGCTTTCTTGGCTGACGCTCGGTCACGCAGAGGGGAAGTGGGTCCAGCTCAGTGCTGTGCCCCAGAGGGCTCTGCCTTGCAAAGCTCTTTGCCAACTGCTCCATCTCTGCGCTGCTCGCAGTGCCGGCTGCCGAGGCAGCAGCAGGTCGGGGCTGAGTTTAGAGCTGGGTGAGCTCCAGGGAGTCCTTTCTCCTGACAGCTCCAGGCCTGCTTAGTGGCCACTGCAAGTGCTGGATAAATGTTGGCAAGATGCTCCTGACTGGAAGGGAGAGAGGAGCTGCCACTGAGATGGGTTTGGAGCCTGCGGTGGCTCACGGAGGTGGCCATTGCGGAGGGGCAGTGTGAGCTCTGGTGCTGCTGTCTCCAGGTTGGATCACCAGACCACCATGCTGGTTCACCAGATCTTTGGCAGATCCCTGTGCTCCCGTGGTGAGCGCTGGCTGCCAGGTCCTGGGCCTGTGAGTCCCAGGGCAGCGGTTTCCCTGAGAACCTTGCAGTAAAAACCTTTTGGGAAAACTGCTGAGTGTGTGTAACTTCTCCAGAGCTGCAGCTGGTCAGTCTGGATGTTCCTGTGGGTTGTGGTGTGTGTTATGGTGATGGAAAATGCTGTTGGCTGTGGGCCCCAGCTCTTTGCCACCAGCTGAAGAACCCATGTTGGCAGTTACGTAGCAGCACTTGCTGTCCCAGCACGCAGTGGAATTGCACGCTGTGAATCCTGGTGCCGACATCCCAGAGCCCAAAGCTGGAGAGGGGGAACACGGCAGCTGCCTGTGCTGTGCTGGGGTGGTGTTGGGTGCAGGTGTTGTGCCAGGGTGTGCTTACTGCTCTTGCTTTTGCAGTGAAGTTCTCAGTGTGCAGGAGCATCTGGGAGACCTCTGACCCCTTCCTGGACCTGGCGCTGGAGATCAGGTACTGGGGCAGGGTCTGGGTGGGGGGAGCTCTGCTCTCACAGGGGATGTTCCTGCAGCTGCACCGTTACTGCTCTCAAGGCTGCTTAACTGCCAGTGTCAGGCAGGGTGTGGGCAAGAGGGAAGCAGCTGCTGTTGTTGTGCTGCCTCTGTCTGGCAAAGCAGAGCCCGTTGCCTGAGCATGAGCCACGACTCCTCCAGTGAGGCTCCGTGCTGTGGGGGACAGTGCAGCCGTCCCTCATGGCGTGCTGGCCAGGGCCTGGCTGGGGGCAGGCTCAGGGTTTTGGTGCAGTCTGGGGCCCTGTGCTCATGCTCTGTTTTATCTCTTGGGGCCAGCGTCTCTGATCAGGTGAAAAAAGCTGTGACCAACAGACCCGTGTCTTCACCAGTGACAGGCCAGGTGAGTCCTGAAGGCTGTTCAGGGCCAGAGCACCATGTCACCGCTACCAGCCAAGAAGCTGGTGTTTTGTGCCAAAAAGTGAGTCTGAGCTTCTGCCTGGGGTCTTCAAAAGGTGCCTTGGGTCTTGTGATCTGGAGATTGTATTGGGGACAGTGTAGACCGGATGCTGGGTGTCTTGCTCAGCTGGAGGCAGACAGGGAGAGCCCCTCAGCCCCAGGGCTGCAGCAATTGCTCTGGTTTGGGGTGCAGGGCCAGGTCCCTGCTGTTGTTCCCATCCCTGATTAAGGCTGGAGGAACGCCTCCTGTCTTCTTGCTCAGGACAGAGGGGCAAGTCCAGGGGGGTGCCAGGAGGAAGAGGGGGGCTCCTGATCTGGCCTTCAGATCATGTCAGCCTGTTTTCCTGTTCTGCAGGCTGTCCTCATCTGCACTGCATCAGGCAAATCCTGAAAACCCGACCTTCAGCTTCGTCCTCAGCTCAGCCTTTTGGCTCCCAGCTGTCTTAGGGTTAGGATTTACAGTAAAGGTTAGAGTTAGGGTAAAAATTAGGGCTTAGTTTAAGGGTTAAGTTAAAGTTAGATTTAGAGTTAGGGTTAGGATTAGGTTTAGGTTTAGCATTTAGATAAGGGTTAGGTTTTAGTTAAGGTTGAGGCTTAGTGTTAGGTAAGGTTTTGGGTTAGGGGATAGAGTTAGGGTTAGAGTTTGGGATAGGCTTAGGGAGCATGGTTAGGGTTTTGAGTGAGGGTTATGGGTCAGGTTTTGGGTTAGACTTAGTGTTAGAGTTAGGATTAAATTTTGGGCAAGAGGTTAGAGCATAGTGTTAAGGGTTAGGATTAGAAGTTTGTGATTGGGTTATATGAGGTTTAAGTTACGGTTAAGTAGTGGGGTTAAGGTATAGGGTTCGATTTAGGGTAAAGGTAAGTGTTAGGAGTTACAGTTAGGGTTAGGCTTAGGAATTAGGGAGTGGGGTTAGGCTTTGGGGTTACGGGTTTGATTTATGTTTAAGGGGGAGGGTTAGATCGAAGGTTAGAAATAGGGTTAAACGTAGGGCAAGGGTCAGAGTTAGGGTTAGAATTACTGTTAGGGTTAGGAGTATGTGTTTCAGTTAGAAGATGTTTCGGATTAGGGTTATGTGTTAGAGTTAGGCTTTAGGGTTAGGAATTATGGTTAGTGCTAGACTTAGGAGCTAGGGATTAGTCTGAGAGTTAGGGTTTTAGGTTCGGGTATGTGTTTGCATTTGGGTTTAGGTTAGGTGTTCATGTGTTAGGGTTAGGATTTGATTAGTGTTAGGGATAGAGAGTAGTGTCAGTGGAAGTGGTTGGGGTTAGGGGTTGGTTTTAGGAAGTAGGGCTGGGGTTAGGTTTACGTTTGGGTTAGAGTTAGTGGTAGGGTCAGGGTTTGATTAGGATTAGGGTTAGAGTTAAGGTTAGGGGTTTTGGGTGAGGGATAGAGTTTGGTTTTAGGTTTAGGCATAGATTTCTGATTAGAGTAAGAGGGCTAAGCATTAGGTTTAGAGTTGGAGTTAGGGGTAGAGGTTGGTCTTCGATTTAGCCTTGCTTTAGAATTACAGTAAGTGATTGGACTAATATTAGAAGTTTAGATTAAGGGATAGGTGTTAGGGGTAGGGTTAGGGTTATTATTAGGGTTTGATTAGGATTAGGTTTAGGGCTTATGGGTAGGGATGTGGTTAGTGATAAGGGTTAGTATTAGGGTTAATGTTAGGAGTAAGGATTAAGGTTAGGGGTTAGGGAATAGTGTTTGTGTAAGCAGTAAGACTTCAGGTTTAGGGGGAAAGGGTAGGAATATGGTTAAGGTTGGCATAGGGTTAGGAGTCTGGGTTAGGGTTAGGCTTAGGTTTTGGAGTTTGGGTTAGGGTTAGGTTTAGGAGTTTGGGTTAGGCTTAGTCTTAAGCTTAGGAGTTTGGTTTAGGCTTAGACTTAGGGTTAGGAGTTTGAGTTAGGATTTAGGGTTAGTCTTAAGGCTAGGAGTTTGGGTTAGGGTTAGGAGTTTCCGTTAGGGTTAGGCTTAGTGTTAGGGGTTGGGCTTAGGTGTCTGGGTTGGGCTTAGGCGTCTGGGTTGGGCTTAGGCGTCTGGGTTGGGAGTTTGGCTTAGAGTTAAGGATTTGGGTTTGGCTTAGAGTTAAGGATTTGGATTTGGCTTAGAGTTAAGGATTTGGGTTTGGCTTAGAGTTAAGGATTTGGGATAGGGTTAAGATATTGGGTTAGGATTCGGTTTAGGGTTAGGAATTAGGCTTAGGTTTAGGATTAGGATTAGCGTTATGGTCTGGGTTAGGGTTAGGAGTTGGGGTTAGGAGTTGGGGTTAGGAGTTGGGGGTAGGAATCTTAACCCTCGACAGGGACAAAGGGAGTCCCCAGGATGTCACAATGGGCCCTGGGGACAACAGGGGGCCCTGGGAAGTCACAATGGGCCCTGGGGACAAAGGGGGGTCGCCAGGATATCACAGTGGGCTCTGGTGACAGTGGGGTCCCCAGGATGTCACAATGAGCCCTGGGGACAACAGGGGGCCCTTGGAAGTCACAATGGGCCCTGGGGACAACGGGCGGTCCTGGGATGTCACAATGGGCCCTGGGGACAAAGAGGGTCCCCTGAATGTCACAATGGGCCCTGGGGACAAATGGGGGTCCCAACGGTGTCACAATGGGCCCTGGGGACAAAGGGGGTCCCCAGGATGTCTCAATAGGCCTGGGGACAAGTTGGGGTCCTGGGATGTCACAATGGACCCTGGGGACAGAGGGGGTCCCCAGGATGCCACAATGGGCCCTGGAGATAAGGCGGGGTCCCCAGGATGTCACAATAGGCCCTGGGGACAAAGTGGCGTCTTGGGATGTCACAATGGGCCCTGGGGACAAAGGGTGTCCCCATGGTGCCACAATGGGCCCTGGGCACAAAGGGGGCTCCCGAGGATGTCACAATGGGCTCTGGGCACAAAGGGGGTCCCCAGGATGTCACAATGGGTCCTGGGGACTAAGGGGGTCCCCACGGTGTCCCAATGATCCCTGGGGACAATGGGGGGTCCTAGGAAGTCACAATGCGCCCAGGGGAGAAAGCGGGGTCCTGGGATGTCACAATGGGCCCTGGGGACAAGGGGGGTCCCCACGGTGTCACAATGGACCCTGGGGACAACAGGGAGTCATGGGACGTCCAATGGGCCCTGGGGACAATGGGGGGTCCTGTGACGTCATAATGGGCCCTGGAGAAAAGGGTGGGTCCCCAGGATGTTACAATGGGCTCTGGGCACAATGGGGGGTGTCCAGGATGTCACAATGGGCCTTGAGGACAAGGTGTGGTCTCCATGGTGTCACAATGGGCCCTGGGGACAAAGGGGGGTCCCCAGGATGTCACAATGGGCTCTGAGGACAAGGGGAGGTCCCCATGGTGTCACAATGGGCCCTGGGGACAAGGGGTTAGGGGGTTGTGTTAGGGGTTTGGAGGATTAGGTGGTGCAGGATTTGGGGGTGCAAGGCCGGGGCAGCAGGATTTTGGGGCACTGATTTGGGGCTACAGGGTCTGGGGTTGCAGGTTCCAGGGGTGCAGGATTTGGGGGTTCAGGGTTTAGGGGTGCAGTGGTTTGGAGTGCAGTGTTTTGGGATGCAGGGTTTGGGGAAGGATGATATGGAGGTGCAGGGTTTAGGGTGCAGGATCTTGGGGTGCAGGGGTTTGGGGTGGGGGGCTTGGTAGGGCAGGATTTGGGGGTGGAAATTTTATTGGGTAGGGCTGGGGGTGCAGGATTTGGGGGTGAAGGGGTTGTGGGGTGCAGGGTTCTGGGGTGCAGGGTTTGGGAGATCGGTACGTGGGGCTGGAGGATTTGGGGGTGCAGGGTTTGGAGCAGCAGGATCTTGGGGTGCAGAGTTGGGGGTGCAAGATTGGGGGTAGCAGGGTTTTGGGGAGCAGGTTTTAGGGGTCAGGCTTTAGGGGGACAGGGTTTGGGGGGCAGGGCTGGGAGGGATGATTTTGGGGTGCAGGGTTTAGGTCAACAGGATCTCGGGGTGAAGGGGTTTGGGGAGAAGGGTTTGGTAGGACAGGATTTGGTGGTGCAGGTTTATAGGGTGCAACTTGTGGGGGTCAGGATTTGGGGTGCAGGGTTTGGGGGTGCAGGGTTTGGGGGTGCAGGGTTTGGGGGTGCAGGTCTTGGGGAGGCAGAATTGAGGGTGCAGGTTTTTGGAGTTAAGGGATTTGGGGGTGCAGATTTTTGGGTGTTCAGGACCTGGGGGTGCAGGATTTGGGGATGTAGGTTTGGGGGGGGGCAGGGCTTAGGGTTTCAGTATCTTGGGTTGAAGAGTTTTGGGGTGAAGGGTTGTGTACGGCAGGATTTGGGGGTGCAGGGCTTTGGGCTGCAGGTTTGGGGGTGCAGGGTTCGCATGTTCAGGAACTGGGGGTGCAGGATTTGGGTTTGCAGGTTTGGGGAATTTTGCGGTAAAGGATTTGGGGTACAGGGCTGGGGATGCAGGATCTGAGGGTGCAGCGTTTGGGGTGCAGAGATAGGGGCTGCAGGATCTGGGGTGCAGGGTTTGGGGGGCACTGTTTTGGGGGGAAGGATTTGGGGGATGCAGGGTTTAAGGGTTTAGAATTTGGAGGTGTCGAATTTTGGGGTGCAGGAGGTGTGGGGTTTGGGGTTGCAGGATTTGGGGGAGAATGGTTTGGAGGTGCAAGACTTGAGTGTGCAGGGTTTGGGGGTTTGGGACGTGGGGCTGGAGGATTTGGGGGTGCAGGATTTGGGGTGAAGTGTGTGGGGGTGCAAGATCTTGGGGTGTACGAGCTTTGGGTGTGGGATTTGAAGGACAATGATTTGGGGGTGCAGGGATTGGGGGTGTAGGGTTTTGGGGTTGCTGCGGTTGGAGATTCGGGATGTGGAGGTCAAGGGTTTAGGGGTACAAGGGCTGGTTGCAGGATTTGGGGTACAGGGTTTGGGTGCAGGATTTGGGGTGCAGGGTTTGAAGTGCAGGGCTAAAGGGGGCAGGATTTGGAGGTGCAAGATTTGGTGGTCTGGGGTACTGGGGTGCAGGGTTTTGGGGTGCGGGATTTGGGGGTGCAGGTTCCATGTCTTTAGGAGCTGGGGGGGGAGGGTTTCTTGGTGCGGACTTTTGAGTGCAAGTTTGAGGGGCCTTGATTTTGGGGTGCATGGTTTGGGGGGCAGGATTCCGGGTGTAAGGTTTTGAGGTGCAGGACTTGGGGGCGCAGGTTTCACACGTTAAGGAACTGGGGCTGCAGAGGTTGGGGGTGCAGCGTTGTGGGCTGCAGGGTTGAAGGGTGCAGGATTTAGGGGTACAGGTTTTGGGGGTGCAGGAGCTGGGGGTGCAGGCTGCAGGGATCAGAATATGGGGGTGCAGGGTTCTGGGGTGCAGGATCTGGGTGAGCAGGCTGTTGGGGTACAGAACCTTGTAGTTCAGCGTTTAGAGGCAGGATTTGGGGTGCAAGGCTTTGGGGTGAGGGGTCTGGGGTGAGGGGTTCAGGTGTTCAGCACCTGGGGGTGCAGGAGTTGGGGGTTGGGGGATTTGGTGGTGCAGGGATTTGGGGGTGCAGGGATATGGGGTGCAACTTGTGGGGTGCAGGGTTTTGGGTATAGGGGTTTGGGGTGCAGAGTTTTGGGGGGGAGGATTGGGGGAGCAGGGTTTTGGGGTGCAAGGTTCAGTGGTGCAGCGTTCTGGGGGTGCAGGGTTTAGCACCAGAATTGGGGGTGCAGGGTTTGGGATTGCAGGGTGTTGGGGGAAGGATCTGGGGGTACAAGATTGGGGGTAGCAGGGTTTTGGGGAGCAGGGTTTCGGGGTCAGGCTTTAGGGGGACAGGGTTTGGGGGCAGGGCTGGGAGGGATGATTTTGGGGTGCAGGGTTTAGGGCAGCAGGATCTTGGGGTGAAGGGGTTTGGGCTGAAGGGTGGGTAGGACAGGATTTGGGGTGCAGGATTTTAGGGTGCAACTTATGGGGGCAGGATTTGGGGTACAGGAGGTTGGGGGTGCAGGGTTTGGGGTGTAGGATTTAGAGGAGCAGGGACTGGGGGTGCAGGTCTTGTGGAGGCAGAGTTGGGGGTGCAGGTCTTGGGGAGGCAGAATTGCGGGTGCAGATTTTGGGTGTTCAGGACCTGGGGGTGCAGGATTTGTGGATGTAGGTTTTGGGGGGTAGATTTTGGGGTGCACAGTTTTGGGTGCACGTTCTGGGCATGGATGATTTGAGAGTGCAGGGCTTTGGGGTACAGGATGTGGGGTGCAGGGTTTTGGGGTCAGGATCTGGGGGTGCAGGGTGTTGGGGAGAAGGATTTGGGGGTGCAGCATTTTGAAGGGCAGGGTTTGGAGGAGGGAGGTTTTGGGGGTGAAGGATTTGGTGGTGCAGGTTTTGGGGGTGCAGTGTTAAGAGTGTGAAGGTTTAGGGGTGCAGGATTTGGGGGTTCAGAATTTGGGGCTGCAGGGTATGGAAGGGAAGGATCTGGGGCTTCAGGATTTGGGGGTGCACTGTTTGGGGGTGCAGGGTTTAGAAGTCAGGTCTCAGAGTGCAGTGTTTGGGGTGCAGAGTGTGGGGGGCACAGGACTGGGGCACAGGATTTGGGGGTGCGGGGTTTCAGGGTTCAGGATTTGGAGGTGTGGAGTTTTGGGGTGCAGGGGATGGGGTGAAGGATCTGAGGGTGTAGGGTGGTGGGGGAAGGATTTGGGGGTGAGAGATTTGGGGTGCAGGTTTTGGGGGTGCAGAGTTTTGGGAGGCAATGATCTGGGGCTGCAGGATTTGGGGGTTCATTGTTTAGGGCAGCACAATCTTGGGGTGCAGGGGTTTGCAGTGAAAGGTTTGGTAGGCAGGATTTGGGGTGCAGGATTCTGGGGTGCTGGGTTTGGGGTACAGGATTTGGTGTTGCAGGGATGGGGTTGAAGGGCTTGGGTTTCCAGGCCTTTGAGGTGCAGGATTTGGAGGTGCAAGGTTTGGGAGGGAATTCTTTGGGGTGCAGGGTTTGGGGTTCCAGGAGGTTGGGGAATGACCTTGGGGTGTAGGGTTTGGGGGGGCAGGGTTTTGGGGGAAGGATTTAGGGGTGCAGGGTTTTGAAGTGCAGTGTTTCAGGGGGGCATGATTTTGGGGGTGCACATGTGGGGGTGCAGTGTTTGAGGGGTGCAGAGTTTGTGAATGGAGGATTTTGGGGTGCTGGGTTTGGGGCTGCCTAATTTGGGGGTGCAGTGTTTGGGTGTTCAGGACCTGCGGGTGCTGCGTTTGGGAATGCAGGCTTTGGGGGTGCAGGGCTCAGGATTTGGGAGGGCAGGATTAGGGGGTGTAAGATTTCAGGGTTTAGGGGTGCAAAGTTTGGTAGGGCTGAATTTAGGGGTGCAGGATTTGGGGTGCAGGGTTGGGTGCTGTGAGATTTGGGGGTGCAGGGTTTGGGGGTGCAAGATTTGAGGGTGCAAGGTTTGGGTGTTCAAGATTTAGGGGAGCAGGATCTTGGGGTGCAGGGTTTGGGGGTGCAGGGCTTTCGGGTGAGGGATTTAGGGTTCAGGCTTAGGGGTACAGGGTTTGGGGGCGCAGGGTGTTGGGGAAGGATTTGGGGGTGCAGGGTTTGGAGGTGCAGTCGTTCAGGGATCAGGGTTTGGGGGGCAGAATTTGGGGTGCAGGGTTTGGGATGGCAGGATTAGGGGGAGCAAGACTGTGGGGTGCAGGGGTTTGGAATGAAGGGTTTGGTAGGGCACGATTTGGGGTGCAGGCTTTAGGAAGGAAGGAAAGAAGGATCTGGAGGTGCAGGATTTGGGGGTGCAGGGTTTAGGGGTGCAGGGCTTATGAGAGAGGAATCGGGGGTGCAGGATTTGTCCCCAGGGCTCATTGTGTCGTCCCAGGACCCCCCATTGTCCCCATGGCCCATTGTGACATCCTGGGGACCGCACTTTGTCCCCGGGGCCCATTGTGACATTCAGTGGACCCCTCTTTGTCCTTAGGGCCCATTTGCACATCCTGGGGACCCCTCCTTGTCCTCAAGGCCCCTTGTGACATCCTGGGCACCCCCCATTGTCCCCAGAGCCCATTGTGACATCCTGGGGACCCCTTTGTCCCCAGGGCCCATTGTGACATCCTGGGGACCCCCCTTTGTCCCCAGGGCCCATTGTGATGTCCCAGGACTCCCCTTTGTCCCCAGGGCCCATTGTGACACCGTGGGAACCCCTCTTCTCCTCAGGGCCCATTGTGACATCCCAGGACCCCTCATTGTCCCCTAGGACCATTGTGACACCATGGGGACCTCCTTGTCACTTGGGACGCATTGTGACACCATCAGTACTTCCTCTTGTCCTCAGGGCCCATTGTGACATCCTGGGGTCCCCGCTTTGTCCCCAGAGCTTATTGTGAAACCGTGGGGACCCCCTTTGTCCCCAGTCCCCATTGTGACATCCTGGGGACCCCCCTATGTCCCCAGGGCCCATTGTGACATCCTGGGATCCCCCTTGTCCCCAGGGCCCATAGTAACACCATGGGGACCCCCCTTGTCACTGGGGACCCATTGTGACATTCGGGGGACCCCCCTTTGTCCCCAGGGGCCATTGTGATACCGTGGGGAGCCGCCTTGTCCCCAGTGCCCATTGTGGCATCCTGGGGACCCCCCTATGTCCCCAGGGCCCATTGTGACAGGGTGGTACCCCCGTTGTCCCCAGGGCCCATTGTGGTATCATGGGGCCCCCCGTTGTCCCCAGTGCCCATTGTGACATCCTGGGCACCCCCTTTCTCCCCAGGGCCCATTGTGACGTCCCAGGGTGTGTAGAGTCCCTGGCTGTGTGCTGTGAACAACCAGGGCTCGATCCGGCTGTGCTGCACAGGAGGATTTCCCTGAGACACCAAAGACAAGGAAAGGGAACAGGAGCTGCTCTGCCCTCGGCCCGGGCTGCAGGAGGGGCGTCGCCGCTGCGCGTGAACAGTCTGTGAGCAGCGCCCTGCAGCCAATCACCATAGTGGGGGGGATGAGTAACTGTAAGGGTAACCAATTGTGGCCTGCGCTTGCCGCATGGCCTTTTGGTATAGAGTATATAAGGCTTGGAAAAACGCGGTCTTGGGGACATTGATATTCAGCGTTGTTAGGAGTTCATTAAAGAGTACAGATGGTAAATTCACACTGAATTAGATTCCTTACTCTCGCCCGGCCCGCCCGTGCGATCAAAGAGCTTATGCCGGCGTCTGGATTCATCGAATTTATTATTACTACACCCAGGATGTCACAATGCGCCCAGGGGACAACGGGGCGTACGGGGACGTCACAATGGGCCCTGGGGACAAAGAGGGACCCCAGGATGTCACAATGGGCCCTGAGGATAAAGAGGGACCCCAGGATGTGCACAATGGGGCCTGGGGACAATGGGGGGTCCTGGGACGTCACAATGAGCCCTGGGGACAAAGGGGGCTCCCCAGGATGTCACAATAGGCCCTGGGGACAAAGAGGGGTCCTCTGAATGTCACAATGGACCCTGAGGACAAGTGGGGTCCCCACGGTGTCACAATGAACCCTGGGGACAAGAAGAGTCCCCCGGATGTCACAATCAGCCCTGGGGACAACGGGGGGTCCTAGGACGTCACAATGGGCCCTGGGGACAAAGGGTCCCCAGGATCTCACAATGGGCCCTGGGGTCAAGGAGGGTCCTGATATGTCACAATGTGCCCTGGGGACAAAGTGGGGTCCTGGGTTGTCACAATGGACCCCAGTTACAAAGGGGGTCCGTAGGATGTCACAATGGGCCCTGGGGACAACGGGAGGTCCTGGGATGTCACAATGGGCCCTGGGGACAAATGGGGTCCCAAGGATGTCACAATGGCCCCTGGGGACAAAGGGGGTCCCCGTGGTGTCACAATGGGCCCTGGGGACAATGGAGGGTCCTGGGATGGCACAATGGGCCCTGGGGACAAAGGGGGCTCCCCAGGATGTCACAATGGGCCCTGGGGACAAGGGCTGTCCCACCCTGTCACAATGGGCCCTGGGGACAAAGGGGGTCCCCACGGTGTCACACTGGGCCCTGGGGACAAAGGGGGGTCCCCTGAATGTCACAATGGGCCCTGGGGACAATGGGGGGTCCTGGGATGTCACAATGGGCCCCAGTGACATATGGGGTCTCCATGGTGTCACAATGGGCCCTGGAGAAAAAGGGGGTCCCCTGAATGTCACAATGGGCCCTGGGGACAAGGGGGTTCCTCACCCTGTCACAATGGGCCCTGGGGACAAAGAGGGTCCCCACGGTGTCACAGTTGGACCTGGGGACAACATTGAGTCCTGGGATGTCACAATGGGCTCTGGGGACAAAGGGGGGTCCCCTGAATGTCACAATGGGCCCTGGGTACAATGGGGGTTCCTGGAACGTCACAATGGGCCCTGGGGAGAAAATGAGTCCCCAGGATGTCACAATGGGCCCTGGAGACAATGGGGGGGGTTTGGAATGTCACGATGGGCTCTGAGGACAAGGGGAGGTCCCCATGGTGTCACAATGGGCTCTGGGGACAATGGGGGGTCCTGGGATGTCACAATGGGCCCTGGGGACAAAGGGGGTCCCCACGGTGTCACAATGGACCCTGGAGTCAATGGGGGATCTTTTGATGTCACAAGGGGCCCTGGAGACAAGGGGGGTTCCCAGGAGGTCACAATGGGCCCTGGGGACAAAGGCGGGTCCTAGGACATCACAATGGGCCCTGGGGCCAAAGAGGGGTCCCCAGGATGTCACAGTGGGCCCTGGAGACAAGGGGGGTCCTAGGATGTCACAATGTGCCCTGGGGACAAAGGGGGGGTCCCCATGGTGTCACAGTGGGCCCAAGTGACAAGAGGGGTCGCCACGGTGCCACTAGGGGCCCTGGGGAAAAGGGGGTCCCCAGGATGTCACAATGGGCCCTGAGGACACGGTGGGGTCCTGGAATGTCACAATAGGCCCAGAGGACAAAGGGGGTCCCCATGGTGCCACAATGGGCCCTGGAAACAAAGGGGGTCCTGAGACATCACAATGGGCCCTGG
Source organism: Patagioenas fasciata (assembly GCF_037038585.1). NCBI lineage: Eukaryota > Metazoa > Chordata > Aves > Columbiformes > Columbidae > Patagioenas > Patagioenas fasciata. The sequence goes on from NC_092528.1 coordinate 3,075,107, forward strand.
GGAAAAGGTGGGGTCCCCAGGATGTCACAATGGGCACTGGGGACAACGGGGGTCCTGGGAAGTATTGATGGTCCCTGGGGACAAAGGGGGTCCCCAGGATATCGCAATGAGCCCTGGGGACAAAGAGGGGTCCCCAGGATGTCACAATGGGCCCTGGGAACAATGCAGGGTCCTGGGACATCACATTGGGCCCTGGGGACAAGGCGGGGTCCCCAGGATGTCACAATGGGCCCCAGTGACAAAGGGGGTCTCCATGGTGCCACAATGGGCCCTGGGGACATAAGGGGTGCAGGGTTTGGGGAAGGAGGATATGGGGGTGCAGGGTTTAGGGGAGCAGGATCTTGGGGTGCAGGGGTTCGGGGTGGAGGGCTTGGTAGGGCAGGATTTGGGGGTGGAAAGTTTAGGGGGTAGGGCTGGGGGTGCAGGATTTGGGGGTGAAGGGGTTGTGGGGTGCAGGGTTCTGGGGTGCAGGGTTTGGGAGATCGGTACGTGGGGCTGGAGGATTTGGGGGTGCAGGGTTTGGAGCGGCAGGATCTGGGGGTGCAAGATTGGGGGTAGCAGGGTTTTGGGGAGCAGGGTTTAGCGCCAGAATTGGGGGTGCAGGGTTTGGGATTGCAGGGTGTTGGGGGAAGGATCTGCGGGTACAAGATTGTGGGTAGCAGGGTTTTGGGGAGCAGGGTTTCGGGGTCAGGCTTTAGGGGGACAGGGTTTGGGGGGCAGGGTTGGGAGGGATGATTTGGGGGTGCAGGGTTTAGGGCAGCAGGATCTTGGGGTGAAGGGGTTTGGGCTGAAGGGTGGGTAGGACAGGATTTGGGGTGCAGGATTTTAGGGTGCAACTTGTGGGGGCAGGATTTGCGGTACAGGAGGTTGGGGTTGCAGGGTTTGGGGGTGCAGGATTTAGTGGAGCAGGGACTGGGGGTGCAGGTCTTGTGGAGGCAGAAATGGGGGTGCAGGTCTTGGGGAGGCAGAATTGGGGGTGCAGATTTTGGGTATTCAGGACCTGGGGGTGCAGGATTTGGGGATGTAGGTTTTGGGGGGTAGATTTTGGGGTGCTGAGTTCGGGACGTGGGTCTGGAGGATTTGGGGGTGCAGGGTTAAGGGGTTTAGGATTTTGGGGTGCACAGTTTAGGGTGCACGTTCTGGGCATGTATGATTTGAGAGTGCAGGGCTTTGGGGCACAGGATGTGGGGTGCAGGGTTTTGGGGTCAGGATCTGGGGGTGCAGGGTGTTGGGGAGAAGGATTTGGGGGTGCAGCATTTTGAAGGGCAGGGTTTGGAGGAGGGAGGTTTTGGGGGTGAAGGATTTGGTGGTGCAGGTTTTGGGGGTGCAGTGTTAAGAGGGTGGAGGATTAGGGGTGCAGGATTTGGGGGTTCAGGATTTGGGGCTGCAGGGTATGGGAGGGAAGGATCTGGGGCTTCAGGATTTGGGGGTGCACAGTATGGGGGTGCAGGGTTTAGAAGTCAGGTCTCAGAGTGCAGCGTTTGGGGTGCAGAGTGTGGGGTGCATAGGACTGGGGCACAGGATTTGGGGGTGCGGGGTTTCAGGGTTCAGGATTTTGAGGTGTGGAGTTTTGGGGTGCAGGGGATGGGGGTGAAGGATTTGAGGCTGCAGGGTGGTGGGGGAAGGATTTGGGGGTGAGAGATTTGGGTGCAGCATTTGGGGGTGCAGAGTTTTGGGAGGCAAGGATCTGGAGCTGCAGGATTTGGGGGTTCAGTGTTTAGGGCAGCACAACCTCGGGGTGCAGGGGTCTGCACTGAAGGGTTTGGTAGAGCAAGATTTGGGGGTGCAGGACTTTCGGGTGAGGTTTGGGGTGCAGGGTTCGTGTGTTCAGGGTTAGGGGTGCAGGATTTGAGGGTGCAGGGCTCTGGGTGCAGAGCTTGGGAGTTCAGGGTTTGGGGTGCGGGGGTTTTGGCAGGAGGATCTGAGGGTGCAGGATCTGGGGGGCAGGATTTGGGGTTCAGCATTTTCAGTGCAGGTTTTGGGGGGACTTGATTTTAGGGTGCTCTCTTTGGGCTGCAGGATCTGGGTGCAGGATTCAGGGTTCGGGGTTCAGGGATGCAGTGAAGTGCGGGATCTGGGGTGCTCGATTTTGGGGTGCAGAGTCTTGCAGGAAGGATGTGGCGGTGCAGGGTTTAGGGTGCAGAATTTGGGGGTGTAGGGTTTTAGGGAGAAAGGCTTGGGGATGCAGGTCTAGGGGGGTAAAATTTGGGGCAAAGGGTTTGGAGGAGCAGGATTTGGGGTGCAGGATTTGGGGGTGCAGGGTTTGGGCGTGCAGTGCTAAGGTGGTGGAGGGTGCAGGGTTTGTGGTGAAGGTTTTGGGGTGCAGGATCTGGGGGTGCAGGATTTGGGCATGAATACTTTCGGGGTGCAGGATTTGAGGGTGCAAAATCTGATGGTGCAAGGTTTGGGTGTTCAAGATGTAGGGGAGCAGGATCTTGGGGTGCAGGGTTTGAGGGGTGCAGGGGTTTTGGGTGAGGGATTTGGGGTTCAGGGTTAGGGGGTGCAGGGTGTTGGAGAAGGATTTGGGGGTACAGGGTTTGGAGGTGCAGTGTTTCAGGGATCAGGGTTTGGGGGACAGAATTTGGGGTGCAGGGTTTGGGATGGCAGGATTAGGGGGAGCAAGACTGTGGGGTGCAGGGTTTGGGGTGCAGGGTTTGGTAAGGCAGGATCTGGGGTGTAGGATCTGGGATGCAGGATCTGGGGCGCAGGATTTGGGGTGCAGGCTTCAGGAAGGAAGGAAGGAAGGATCTGGGGTGTAGGATCTGGGGTGCAGGATCTGCGGTGCAGTGTTTGGGGAAGGATCTGGGGCTTCAAGATTTGGGAGTGCACCCTTCGGGGATGCAGGGTTTAGAGGGCAGGACCTAAGGGTGCAGGATTAGGGGGTGCAGGGTATGGGGGGCAGGGTTTGGAGGTGCAGGGTTTGGGGTTGCAGGTTTTAGGGGTGCAGGTTCAGGTGATGGAGGATTTGGGGGTGCAGGATTTCCAAGTTCAGGTTTTGGATATTCAGGGTTTGGGGTGCAGGTCTTGGGGGTGCAGGGTTTAGCGGTGCAGTTTTAGGGTGTGGAGTATTAGGGGGTGCAGGGTTTTGGGGTGCAGGGCTTGTGGGGCAGGATTGCGGGTGCAGGGTTTTGAACTCAAGGTCTGGGGCTGCAGATTTTGGGGGTGCAGTGTTACGGGGAGAATGTTTTAGGGTTTCAGGGTCTTAGGGTTTAGGACCTGGGGTAAAGGGTTTTGGGGTACAGGATTTGAGGGCGCAGGATTTAAGGGGTGCAGGGTGAGGGGATGAGGGTTTGGGGGACAGACTTGTGGGTGCAGGTTTTGGGGTGCAGGGTTTGTGGGGCGGGATTTTGGGTGCAGGGTTCTGGGGGGTGGGTTTGGACGTACAAGATTCGGGGGTGAATGGTTTGGGGGAAGGATTTCGGGGTGCGGGGTTTGAGGTTCCAGGTTTTGGGGTTGCAGGTCTCACATGTTCAGTAGCTGGGGGTGCAGGATTTGGGGTGCAGAGGGTACAGGGAAGGATCTGGTGGTGAAAGATTTAGGGGAGGAGGTTTTGGGGGATTTCAAGGAAAACGGGTTTGGGTTGCGGGATTTGGGGAGGCAGAATTGGGGGTGCAGGGTTTGGGGTGCAGAGCCTGGGGGTACGGGGTTGGGGGTTGCAAGGACTGGGGGAAGGATTTGGGGTGCAGGTTGTTGGGGGAAGAATCTGAGGGTGCAGGGTTTGGGGGTCCAGGGTCTGGGTGTGCAGGGTTTTAAGGTGCAGGGTTTGGAGTGCAGGGTTTGGGGGGGCAGGATCTGGGGGTGCAGCATTTGGGAATGCGGCATCTGGGGTGCCTGATTTGGGGTGCAGGATTTAGGGTGCAGGTTTTTGGATTTCATGGTTTTGGGGCACAGGGCTGGGTGAGGCCAGATTTGGGGTGCAGGCTTGGGTGAGGGATCTGGGGGTGCAGGGTTTGGTAGTGCAGGAATTGAGGGTGCAGAGTTTGGGGGGCAGGGCTTGGGGGAGCAGGAGTTTGGGGTTCAGAACCTGTGGGTGCAGAGTTTGGGGTGCAGAACCCGTGGGTACGGGGTTTGGGGAGGCAGAATTGGGGGTGCAGGGTTTTGGGGTTCAGGACATGGGGTTGAGGATTTGGGGGTGCAAGGTTTGGAAGTGCATTGATTAGGGGGAAGGATTTAGGGTGGCGGGATTTGGGGGCACGGGGTTTGGGGGTCAGCATTTGGGGGTGCAAAGCTTAGGGGGCAGCATTTTGAGTGCAAGTTGGGGGAGGACTTGATTTTGGGGTGCAGGGTTTGGGGTGCAAGTTTGGGGATGGCAGCATTTTGGGTATACAGTTTGGGGGTGCAGGGTTTTGGGGAGCAGTATCTGGGGGTACAGGATTATGGGATGTGCAGGATTTGGGGGCGCAGGGTTCAGGGTTGCAGGGTTTGGTATCACAGGTTTGGGGGGTTCATGGCTTGGGAGGAAGGATTTGGGGGTGCAGAATTTAGGGGTGCACGTTTTAAGGGTGCAGAGCTTAGGGGGAAGAATCGGAGATGTAGGGGTTTTGGGGACATTATCTGGAGGGTCAGGATTTGGGGTGCAGGGTTTTGAGGTGCAGGGTTCAGGTGTTCAGGACACTGGGGTGCAGGGTTTGAGAGAAGGATCTGGAGGTGCAGGGTTTTGGAGTGGAGGATTTTGGGGTGCAGGGTTAGTTGGGATTTGGGGTTGCAGGGATTTGGGGTGCAGGGTTTGGTGGTGCATTGGTTTTGGGGGTGGAGGACTGGGGGACACAGGGTTTCAGGGTGCAGGATGTGGGGGTGCAGGATTCGGGAGTGCAGAGTTGGGGGGCAGAATTTTTGGTGCAGGGCTTTGGGTTACAGGACTTGGGGGTGCAGGGGTTTGGGTGGGGAATTTGGGGTGCAGGGTGTTGAGGAAGGATCTGGGGGTGCATTGTTTGGGGGGCTGGATGAGGAGGTGCATGATTTAGGGCTGCAGAGCCTGGGGGGCAGGGGTTTGTTGGCAGAATGTGGGGCTGCGGGGTTCTGGGGTGCAGAGTTTGGGAGTTCAGGGGTTTGGGGTGCAGGGGTTTGGGGGGAAATTTAACGTTGCGCAGTGTGGGTTGCATTGGTTTTGGGGTGAAGGATTTGGGGGTGCGGGGTTTGGGGGTCAGGATCTGGGGGTGAAGGGCAGTGGGGAAGGATCTGGGGGTGAGATATTTGGGGTGCAGGGTTTGGGATGCCAGGTTTGGGGTGAAGGGTTTGGGGGCAAGGATCTGGGGTGCAGGATTAGGGCAATCAGGGCTGGGGGGGTAAGTTTGTGTGGGGCAGAATTTCGGGGTGCAGGGTCTGGGTGGGCAGGATTTCGGGGGATCCGGGCTTGGGAGTGCAGGATTTTGGAGTACAGGGTTTGGGGGTGCAGGCTTGGGGAGGCAGAATTTGGGGGTGCAGGTTTGGAAGGGTCAGGACCTCGGGGGGCACAGTTTGGACAGCACAATGTGGGGTGCAGGATTTGGGAGAGAAGGATCTGGGGGGGCAGGGTTTGGGCTGAAGGGTTTGGTAGGGCAGGGGTTGGGGGAGCAGGATTTGCGGGTTCAGAACCTGAGGGTGCAGGGTATTGGGGAGCAGGATCTAGAAGGGCAGGGTTTGGGGGTGCAGGATTTTGGGGAGCAGAGTTTGGGGGTTCATGACGTGGGGATGGAGGAATTCGGGGCGCAGGGTTTGTGGGTGCAGGGTTCACATGTTTAGGACCTGGGGGTGCAGAATTTAGGTGTGCAGGGGTCTGGGGTGCTGGGTTTTGGGGTGCAGGATCAGGGGGTGCAAGGTTTGGAAGTGCAGGGTTTTGGGGTGCAGGGTTTGGGAAATCAAGGTTTGGGGTTCCAGGATTTGGGGGTGCAGTGTTAGGGGGTGAATGCTTTCGAGGGGCAGAGTTTGGGGGTGTATGATCTGGGGGTGAAGGGTTTCAGGGTGTAGGGTCAGGGGGAAGGATTTGGGGGGCAGGGTTAGGTGGGATGTGGGGCTGCAGGGTTTAAGCGTGCAGGATTTTGGGGTGTAGGGGTTTGTAGTGCAAGGTTCGGTAGGGCAGGATTTGGGGGTGCAGGGCTTTGGGGTGAGGAATTTCAGGGTGCCGAGTTTGGGAGGGAAGGATCTGGGGGTACAGGTTTTGGGGCTTCGGGCTTTTAGGGTGCAACTTGTGGAGCACGGGGTTTCAGGGTGCAAGGTTCCGTGGTGCAGGGGTTTGGGGGTGAAGGGTTTGGGGAGACAGAATTGGGGGTGCAGGGTTTGGGATTGCAGGGTGTTGGGGGAAGGATCTGGGGGTACAAGATTGGGGGTAGCAGGGTTTTGGGGAGCAGGGTTCGGGGTCAGGCTTTAGGGGGACAGGGTTTGGGGGCAGGGCTGGGAGGGATGATTTTGGGGTGCAGGGTTTAGGGCAGCAGGATCTTGGGGTGAAGGGGTTTGGGCTGAAGGGTGGGTAGGACAGGATTTGGGGTGCAGGATTTTAGGGTGCAACTTGTGGGGGCAGGATTTGGGGTACAGGAGGTTGGGGGTGCAGGGTTTGGGGTGTAGGATTTAGTGGAGCAGGGACTGGGGGTGAAGGTCTTGTGGAGGCAGAATTGGGGGTGCAGGTCTTGGGGAGGCAGAATTGGGGGTGCAGATTTTGGGTGTTCAGGACCTGGGGGTGCAGGATTTGGGGATGTAGGTTTTGGGGGGTAGATTTTGGGGTGCTGGGTTCGGCACATGGGTCTGGAGGATTTGGGGGTGCAGGGTTAAGGGGTTTAGGATTTTGGGGTGCACAGTTTTGGGTGCACGTTCTGGGCATGGATGATTTGAGAGTGCAGGGCTTTGGGGTACAGGATGTGGGGTGCAGGGTTTTGGGGTCAGGATCTGGGGGTGCAGGGTGTTGGGGAGAAGGATTTGGGGGGGCAGCATTTTGAAGTGCAGGGTTTGGAGGAGGGAGGTTTTGGGGGTGAAGGATTTGGTGGTGCAGGTTTTGGGGGTGCAGTGTTAAGGGGGTGGAGGATTAGGGGTGCAGGATCTGGGGGTTCAGGATTTGGGGCTGCAGGGTATGGGAGGGAAGGATCTGGGGCTTCAGGATTTGCGGGTGCACTGTTTGGGGGTGCAGGGTTTAGAAGTCAGGTCTCAGAGTGCAGCGTTTGGGGTGCAGAGTGTGGGGTGCACAGGACTGGGGCACAGGATTTGGGGGTGCGGGGTTTCAGGGTTCAGGATTTGGAGGTGTGGGGTTTTGGGGTGCAGGGGATGGGGTGAATGATCTGAGGGTGTAGGGTGGTGGGGGAAGGATTTGGGGGTGAGAGATTTGGGTGCAGGATTTGGGGGTGCAGAGTTTTGGGAGGCAAGGATCTGGGGCTGCAGGATTTGGGGGTTCAGTGTTTAGGGCAGCACAATCTTGGGGTGCAGGCGTTTGCAGTGAAAGGTTTGGTAGGCAGGATTTGGGGTGCAGGATTTGGTGTTGCAGGGATGGGGTTGAAGGGCTTGGGTTTCCAGGCCTTTGAGGTGCAGGATTTGGAGGTGCAAGGTTTGGGAGGGAATTCTTTGGGGTGCAGGGTTTGGGGTTCCAGGAGGTTGGGGAATGACCTTGGGGTGTAGGGTTTGGGGGGGCAGGGTTTAGGGGGAAGGATTTGGGGGTGCAGGGTTTTGAAGTGCAGTGTTTCAGGGGGACATGATTTTGGGGGTGCACATGTGGGGGTGCAGTGTTTGAGGGGTGCAGAGTTTGTGAATGGAGGATTTTGGCGTGCTGGTTTTGGGGCTGCCTAATTTGGGGGTGCAGTGTTTGGGTGTTCAGGACCTGGGGGTGCTGCGTTTGGGAATGCAGGCTTTGGGGGTGCAGGGCTCAGGATTTGGGAGGGCAGGATTAGGGGCTGTAAGATTTCAGGGTTTAGGGGTGCAAAGTTTGCTAGGGCTGAATTTATGGGTGTAGGATTTGGGTTGCAGGGTTTGGGGGTGCAGGGTTTGAGGGTGCAAGGTTTGGGTGTTCAAGATTTAGGGGAGCAGGATCTTGGGGTGCAGGGTTTGGGGGAGCAGGGTGTTGGGGAAGGATTTGGGGGTACAGGGTTTGGAGGTGGAGTGTTTCAGGGATCAGGCTTTGGGGGGCAGAATTTGGGGTGCAGGGTTGTGAAGTGCAGAGATTTGCAGGTGCAAGATCTGGGATTGTAGGGATTTGGGGTGCAGGTTTTGGGGAGGAAGGATTTGGGGTGCAGGGTTTAAAGGTTCACGATCTGGAGCTGCAGCGTTTTGGGGTGCAGCGTTATGGGGCTATGGGTTTGGGGAGAGAAGGATCTGGGGGTGCAGGGTGCAGGGATCACAGTATGGGGGTGCAGGATTCTGGGGTGCAGGATTTGGGGAGCAGGATATGGGGGAGCAGGATATGGGGTGCAGAACCTTGTTGTTCAGGGTTTAGAGGCAGGATTTGGGGGTGCAGGGCTTTGGGGTGAGGAGTTGGGGGTGCAGGGTTCAGGTGTTCAGGACTTGGGGGTTGGAGGATTTGGGGGTTGGAAGATTTGGGGGTGCAGGGTTGGGTAAGGAAGGATCTGAGGGCGCAGGGTTTGAAGTTTCAGGACTTGGGGTGCAGGATTTGGGGCTACAGGATTAATGGGTGCAGGGTGTTTGGGGAAAGGATTTGGGGGTGCAGGGTTTTGAAGTGCAGGGTTTAAAGGGGCAGGATATGGGGTGAACGATTTGGGGGTGCACATTTTTGGGGTGTGCAAGATTTGAGAGTGCAGGGATTTGGGGTGAGCGATTTCAGGGTGCCAGGTTTGGGGGGGAAGGATCTGAGGGTGCAGGGTTTGTCAGTGCATTGATTGGGGGTCAGAATTTGGGGGTGCAGGGTTTGTGGGGCAGGATTTTGGGTGCAGGGTTTGGGAAGCAGGATCTGGGGGTGATGGAATTGGTTGACAAGGTTTCGCAGGCCGGCTTTGGGGGAGCAGAATTCAGGGGTGCAAGGTTTTGGGGGACAGGTTTGGACATAAAAGATTCGGGGGCGAATGGTTTGGGGGTGCAGGATTTGGGGGTGAAGGATTTGGGGGTGCAGAGTTAGGGGGCAGGATTTTCAGTGCAGGGCTTCAGGGCACAGAACTTGCTGGTGCAGGATCTGGGGGTGCAGGTTTTCGGTGGGGAATTTGGGGGTGCAGGGTGTTGAGGAAGGATCTGGGGGTGCAATATTTGGGCTTTAAGGGTCTAGGGGGGCAGGATCTGGCAGTGCAGAGTTTGGGGACAGGATCTGGGGGTGCAGCGTTTGGGGTTACAGGTTTTGGGGGTGCAGGGTTAAGGGAATTGTTTGAGGTGCAGGGTTATGAGAGTACAGGATTTCTGGGTGCAGAGTTTGGGGTGCGGGGTATGGGGCAGCAGGATCTGGGGGTGCAGGGTTTAAGGGTTCCGGATTTGGAGGTGTAGGGTTTTGGGGTACAGGGTTCTGGGTTGAGGTTTTGGGGTGAAAGATTTGGGGGTGCAGTGTTAAGGGGTGGAGGCTTAGAGGTGCAAGATTTGGGGGTGCAGGGTCTGGGGGTGCAAGATCCTGGAATTCAGGATCTGGGGGTTCAGGATTTGGGGGTGCAAAGTATGGGAGGGAAGGATCTGGGGCTTCAGGATTTGGGGGTGCACTGTTTGGGGGTGCAGGGTTTAGAAGTCAGGTCTCAGAGTGCAGCGTTTGGGGTGCAGGGGCTTGGGGGGAAATTTAAGGTTGCAGAGTGTGGGGTGCACAGGACTGGGGCACTGGATTTGGGGGTGCGGGGTTTCAGGGTTCAGGATTTGGAGGTGTGGAGTTTTGGGGTGTAGGGGTTGGGAGTGCAGGGTGGTGGGGGTGAGAGATTGGGGTGCAGGATTTGGGGGTGCAGAGTTTTGGGAGGCAAGGATCTGGGGCTGCAGGATTTGGGGGTTCAGTGTTTAGGGCAGCACAATCTTGGGGTGCAAGGGTCTGCAGTGAAAGGTTTGGTAGGGCAGGATTTGGAGTGCAGGATTCTGGGGTGCTGGATTTGGGGGTACAGGATTGAGGGGCAGGGTTTTGGTGCAGGGCTTGGGGTCAGGATCTGGGGTGCAGGGTTTGGGAAGAGTATTTTGGGGTGCAGGATTTTGGGTGCCGTGTTTGCACCTCTCACCCTGTGCAGCTCTTTGTGCGCTGAGCTCCGCACTCAGCACCAGCGGGTGCGGCTCCTCCTGAGGGGCTGGGGGGAGGGGGCGGGGCCAAGGGCTGGTTTGAGGGGGCGGGGCTGAGGCGGCGAGCTGCGATTGGCCGCCGGGCCGCAGCGGCCGTTCCCGCCTGAGCCTTGGGGCGGAGCCAGAGCGGGAGTGCGGGGGGCGGCCGGGCCAGGAGCCGCCCGCAGAGCGCCCGGAGAGCGGGCTTCGGGGACTCTGCCCGGGAACGAGCGGCAGGAGGAGAGGAGACGGCCCCAGCGGTACCGGGTGAGCTTCTGGCTGGAGCCTGGGAGCTGTTCCTCCCAGCGAGGGCTGTCGGGCACTGAACGGGCTGCCCAGGGCAGGGCTGGAGCCGCCATCCCTGGAGGGGTTTCCACAGGAGCTCCTGAGGGCCGTGGGCAGTGCCGGGGGGTTGTGCTTGGACTCCAGCACCTTCAAGGTGTTTGACACCCAAAGGGATTCTGTGGCACACTCCATTTTCACATTGCCATGGAGCCCGGAGGTCCCAGCGGGGTTTGGATCAGCGTGTTCTGGAACATTCTCAGGTCGGGTCTGTGTGCAGAGTGTGGTGGGAACGAGAAGAGAGGAGATGGAGAGAACAGTGGGGAGGTGGAGGAGCAGGAGTGGAGCTGAATACCAGAGAGAGCGAGTGTGTGCGGATCAGCAGTGATCACCCCAAACCTGCCCCGCAGACACGGCACCCAAAATCCTGCACCCCAAAATACTCTTCCCAAACCTGCACCCCAGATCCTGACCCCAAGCCCTGCACCAAAACCCTGCCCCTTAGTCCTGCACCCCCAAATCCTCCACCCCCGATCCTGTCTTCCCAAACCCTGCACCCCAGATCCTGCACCCCCAAATTCGGCCCTACCGAACTCTGCACTCCTAAACCCTACAACTGAAACCTTGCACCCCCTAATCCCGCCCTCCCTACCTTCCTGAACCCCGAAACCTGCACCCCAAACCCTGCATTCCCAAATCTTTCCGTCCTATACCCTCCACCCCTAAACCTGCCCCCAAACCCTGCACCCCAAAGAATTCCCTCCCAAACCTTGCACCTCCAAATCCTGCACCTCAAAGGCCTGGCAACCCAAACCCTTCAACTCCATCCCTGCAACACCAAATCCTGTACCCCAAACCCAGCACCCCAGAATCCTGCACCCCAAATCCTGCCTACCAAACCTTTCACTGCAAACCCCTGCACCCCAAGATTGTGCTGCCCTAAACACTGAACCCCCAAATCCTGCAGACTCGGATCCTTGACTCCCAAGACTCTGCACCCCCAAATCCTGCACCCCAAATCTCTCACCCCCACCACCCTGCACTCCCAACCCCTGCACCCCAAAACTCCACACCTCCAAATCCTGAACCCTGAAACCTCGCACCCCCAAATCCTGTGCCCCAGTCCTGTGCACCCCACACTCTGCAACCTTAAATTTCCCCCCAAGCCCCTGCACCCCAAACGCTGCACTCTGAGACCTGACTTCTAAACCCTGCACCCCCAAACAGTGCACCCCCAAATCCTGAAGCCCCAGATCCTTCCCTCCCATACTTTGCACCCCCAAATCCTGAACCCCCAGATCCTGAATTCCAGGATCTTGCACCCCCAGACCCTGCACCCCCAAATCAGACACACGAAAACTCTGCACCCCCAAATCTTGCACCTCTGAGCCTCCACCCCTTAACACTGCATCCCCAAATCTTTCACCCCAAAACCTCAACCCAGAACCCTTTACCCCAAAACCCTACACCTCCAAATCCTGAACCCTTAAACCCTGCACCCCCAGATCCTCCCCCCAAATGAATGAACCCCCAAAACCTACACCCCCAGATGCTGCTGTCCCATACCCCGCACCCCAAACTCTGCACCCAGAAATCCTGCACTCTCATAACCCTGCACCTCAAATAATTCCCTCGACCCTGCACCCCCAGAACCTGTAACCCCAATCGCTGCACCCCCAGGTCCTGTCCCCAAACTCTACACTGCCAGATCCTGCCCCCCTAAACCCTTAAAGCCCAAATATTGTAGCCTCAGATCTTTCCTCAACACCCTGCACCCCCAAATTCCCCACCGAAAACCTGCACCCCCAGATCCTGCACCACCAAGTTCTGTACCCTGAAACCCTGCACTGAAAATCCTGCCCCCTAACTCTGCACCCCCGAATCCTGCACCCCCAAATCCTGCATCCCTAAACCCTGCACCCCCAAATCCTTCAACCCCCAAAGCCAATGCACTGCCAAACCCTGGACCCCCAGATACTGCACCCCAGAACCCTGCACGTTGAAATCCAGCACCCCCAAACCCTGCAGCCCAGAACCCTATACCCGATATCCTGCCGCCCCACAACTTGCACCCCCCAAACCTGCAACCCCAAATACTGCACCCCAAATCCTGCATCTTGAAACCCTGCACCCCTAAATCCTTCCTCCCAAGCCATGATTCCCCAAAACCTGTAATACCAAATCCTGCACCCCTAAATTCAGCCCTACCATACTTTGCACCCCTATAATTCAGCCCTACCAAACTTTGCACCCCTAAACCCTGAAATCTTACACCCCCTGATCCTGCCCTCCCAAATCCTGAGCCCTGCACCCCCAAAGCCTGCATTCCCAAACGCAGCAACCCCAGGTCCTGAACACCCAAACACTGCACCCCCAAATAAGGCAGCCCCAAACCCAGCACCCCAAAATCCTCCATTCACAAACTCTGCATCCCCCAAACCTGGACCCCCACATGTGCACCCCCAAAATCATGCCCCCCTGAAACGCTGCACTTCAAAACCCTGCACCCCTAAATCCTTCCCCCAAAACCCTGCCCCCCAAACCCTACACCCCAAGGTCCTTCCCCCACCTCCTGGAACCCCAAACCCTGCACCCCAAAGAATTCCCTCCCAAACCTTGCACCTCCAAATCCTGCACCTCAAAGGCCTGGAAACCCAAGCCCTTCAACCCCATCCCTGCAACACCAAATCCTGTACCCCAAACCCAGCACCCCAGAATCCTGCACCCCAAATCCTGCCTACCAAACCTTTCACTGCAAACCCCTGCACCCCGAGGTTGTGCTGCCCTAAACACTGAACCCCCAAATCCTGCAGCCCCAGGTCCTTGCCTCCCAAAACTCTGCACCCCCCAATCCTGCACCCAAATCTCTCACCCCCAAATCCTGAGCCCCAGTCCTATGCAGCCCACACTCTGCAACCTTAAATTTCCCCCCAAGCCCCTGCACCCCAAGCGCTGCACTCTTAGACCTGACTTCTAAACCCTGCACCCCCAAACAGTGCACCCCCAAATCCTGCACCCCTAATCCTCCACCCTTTTAACACTGCACCCCCAAAACCTGAACCACCAAATCTTGCACCCCCAAAACCTCCCTCCTCCAAACCCTGCACTTCAAAATGCTCCACCCCCAAATCCTTCTCCCCAACACCCTGCACCCCCAGATCCTGACCCCAAAAGCCTGCACCCCAAATCCTGTACCCCAAAGCCCTGCACTCTCAAATCATACATGCCCAGAACGTGCACCCTAAACTGTGCACCCCAAAATCCTAAACCCCTTAACCCTGCACCCCGAAATCCTCCAGACCCATGTGCCGAACCCAGCACCCCAAAATCTACCCCCCAAAACCAATATCCCCAAATCCTGCACCCCCAGGTCCTGAACACCCAAAATCTGCACCCCCAATTCTGCCTCCCCAAGACCTGCACCCCCAATTCTGCCTCCACAAGACCTTCACCCCCAGTCCCTGCTCCACTAAATCCTACACCCCAAACCCTGCACCCCCAACCTCCTGTACCCCAAATCCTGCCCCCACAAGTTGCACCCGAAAACCCTGCTACCCCACATCTTGTACCCCCAGATCCTTCCCCCAACACCCTGCAATCCCAAACCCTGCACCCCCAATTCTGGCGCTAAACCCTGCACCCCCAGAACCCTGCACCACTGAACCTTGCACCCTGAAACCCTGCTCCCCCAATCCCCCCCCCCAAAACTCTGCACCCCAAAATCCTATACCCAAAACTCTGCACCCCACAAGTTGCACCCCATATCCCTGCACCCCCAAATCCCTGCACCCCCAAATCCTCCAACCCTCAGGTCCTGCACCCCTAGGTGCTGAACACCTGAACCCCTCACCCCAGACCTCTCACCCCAAAGCCCTGCACCCCAAATCCTGCCTCTAAACGCTGAACTACAAGGTTCTGTACCCCAACAGCCTGCTCACCCAGATCCTGCACCCCAGAACCCTGCACCCCCATATTCTGATCCCTGCAGCCTGCACCCCCAGCTCCTGCACCCCCAAAACCTGTACCCCTAAATCCTGCACCCTTCAACCCTGCAGCCCACAACGCTGCACCCCCAACCTCTGCAGCCCCAGTTCCTTAACGTGTGAAACCTGCGCCCCCAAGTCCTACACCTCAAAACCTTACACCCTGAATCCTGCCCCCCAAACCATGCACCCCAAAATCAAGGCCCCTCAAACTTGCACTCAAAAGTCCGCACCAAGAAACCCTCCCCGCCCAGTTCCTAAAGACATGGAACCTGCACCCCCAAATCCCGCACCCCAAAACCCTGCACCCCAGTACCCCAGACCACCAAATCTTGCACCTCCAAATCCTGCCCCCTTTAGCCCTGCACTTCAAACCCTGCACCCCAAATCCTGCAACCAAACCCTGCACCCCAAATCCTGCAACCAGCCCTTGTACCCCTAAATCCTTGACCTCCACATCCCGAATCTCCAAACGCAGCAACCCCAAAACCCTACACCCCCAATCCCTGCACCCCCAAATCATTGTCCTTCAAATCCCACACCCAACGCTCGTACACCCCAAGATCTTGCACCCCCACACACTGCACCCCAAATCCTGCACCCCCAAATCCTCCAGCCCCATGTCCCAAACCCCCAAACCCTGCACCCTCAAGTCTTGCACCCCCAAACCATTCTCCCCGAAATCCTGCAACCCCAAACCCCACACCTCCTGCACCCCAAAATTCGACACCTCCAATTCTAAACCCTTAAACCCTGCATCTCGCAAATCCTTCCCCCCAAAACAGTGCCCCCCAAACCCTGCACCCCAGATCCTGCAGCCCCTAACTCTGCACCCCAAACGCTGCACCCTCAGATCCTGCGTCCCCCAACCCTGCACCCCAAATCCTTTACCGCAAAATTCCCCAAACCTGCAAACCCAAATTCTGCACCCCCAGTTCCTGAACATGTGAACCCTGCACCCCCAAACATTCAGCCCAAAGCCCTGCACCCCCAAATCCTGTCCTACACAACCCTTCACCCCAAACCTCTTCAACCCAAGATACTGAAACCCTAAGCCCTGCACCCCAAACCTACATCCCCAAATCCTGCACCCCCAGGTCCTGAACACCCAAAATCTGCACCCCCAAATCCCTGAACTCCAAAAACCTGCACCCCCAATTCTGCCTCCCCAAGACCTGCACCCCCAAACCCTGCACCACTAAACCCTGCACCCCCAAACCCTGTACCCCAAATCCTGACCCCAAGTTGCACCCTAAAAACCTGCACCCCAAATCCTGTCCTACCCAACCCTTCACGCCAAACCCTTTCACCCCAGGATCGTGCTGCCCTAAACCCTGCACCCCAAAATCATCCCTCCCAACCCTGCCCCCCAAACCCTGTCCCTCTAAAGCCTGACCCCTAAACCCTGCTCCCCCAAAACCCTGCTACCCCCAATCTTGCACCCCCAGATCCTACTGCTCCAAACCCTGCACCCCCAAATCCTCCAGCCCCACGTAACGATCTCCCAAACCCTGCAACCCAGAAGCCTGCACCTCACAACCCCTTCACCCCCAAATCCTGCACCCCCAGCCCTACCCCTAAACTTTCCACCCCCAAATCCTGCACTACCAAGCCCTCCACCCAAAACCCCTGCATCCCAAGATCCTGCACCCTAAACCCTGCACCCCCATATCCTCCTTCCCCAAACCCTGCACCCCAAACCACTGCACTCCAAACCACTGCACCCCTAAACCCTGAACCCCCAAATCCTGCACCCCTGGAACCTGCAACCCCAGACCCTGTAGCCCCAAATCAGGCCCCGCAAAATCCTGCTCCCCTGGCCTTGCACCCCCAAATCCTGCACCACCTAATCCTACAACCCCCTAACACAACCGCCTAAACCCCTTGTCCCCAGTGCCGATTGTGACATCCCAGGACCCCCCATTGTCCCCAGGGCTCATTGTGACACCATGGGGGACCCCCTTGTCGCTGGGGACCCATTGTAACACCATGGGGACCTCCCCTTGTCCTCAGGCCCCATTGTGATATCCTGGGGAGCCCCCTTTGTCCCCAGGGCCCATTGTGACATCCCAGGACCCCACATTGTCCCCAGGGCCCATTGTGAGATCCTGGGGACCCCCTCTGTTCCCCCGGCTCATTGTGACTTTCATGGGACCCCCCCTTTGTCCCCAGGGCCGATTGTGAGGTCCTAGGGCCCCTCTGTGTCCCCAGGACCCATTGTGACACTGTAGGGACCCCTCTTTGTCCCCAGGGCCCATTGTGACATCCTGGCAACGCCCCCTTGTCCCCAGGGCCCATTGTGACGTCCCAGGACCCCACATTGTCCCCAGGGCCCATTGTGACACCTTGGGGACCCCCCTTGTCACTGGGGACACATTGTGACACCATGGGGACCACCCCTTGTCCTCAGGGCCTATTGTGAACATCCTGGGGAACCTCCATTGTCCCCAGAGCCCACTGTGAGATCCTGGGGACCCCCTTGTCCCCAGGTCCCATTGTGACATCCTGGGGAACCTCTTTGTCCCCAGGGCCCATTGTGACATCCTGGGGACCCCCTTTGTCCCCACGGCCCATTGTGATGTCCCAGGACCCCACATTGTCCCCAGGGCCCATGTGACATCCTGGGGAGCCTCCTTGTCCCCAGGGCCCATTGTGACATCCTGGGGACCCCTTTGTCCCCAGGGTCCATTGTGACGTCCCAGGACCCCCCATTGTCCCCAGGGCCCACTGTGACATCCTGGGGACCTCCCATTGTCCTCAGTGCCCATTGAGACATCCTGGGGACCCCCTTTGTCACTGGGGACCCATTGTGACATCCCAGGAACCCCATTGTCCCAAGGGCCCATTGTGACATCCTGGGGACCCCCCCTTTGTCTCCAGGACGCATTGTGACACCGTGGGGACCTCATTAGTCCCCGGGGCCCATTGTGACATCCTAGGGACCTCCCTTTGTCCCCAGGGCTCATTGTGGCACCATGGGGACCCCCTCTGTCACTGTGGCACATTGTGATATCCCAGAACCCCACTTTGTCCCCAGGGCCCATTTTGACATCCTGGGGACCCCCTTTCTCCCCAGGGGCCATTGTGACATTCAGGGGACCCCCCCTTGTCCCCAGGGCCCATTGTAACGTCCCAGGACCCCTCCTTGTCCCCAGGGCCCATTGTGACATCATGGGGACCCCCATTTGTCACTGGGGCTCATTGAGACATCGTGGGGACCAATTTTGTCCCCAGGGCCCATTGTGACGTCCCAGGTCCTCCCGTTGTCCACAGGGCTCATTGTGACATTCAGGGGACCCCCCTTTGTCACTGGGGCCCATTGTGACATCCCAGGACCCCCCATTGTCCCCGGGGCCCATTGTGACATCCCAGGACCCCCCATTGACCCCAGGGCCCATTGTGACATCCTGGGGACCCCTCTTTGTCCCCAGGACCCATTGTGATGTCCCAGGACCCCCCATTGTCCCCAGAGCCCATTGTGACATCCTGGAGACCCCCTTTGTCCCCAGGGCCCATTGTGATGTCCAGGACCCCCCATTGTCCCCAGGGTCCATTGTTAAATCCTGGGGACCCCCTTGTCCACAGGACCCATCGTGACACCATGGGGAGCCCCCCTTGTCCTCAGGGCCCATTGTGACATCCTGGGCATCCCCTTTGTCCCCCAAGACCATTGTAACACTGTGGGGACCCCCTTTGTCCCCAGGGCCCATTGAAACACTGTGGGGACCCCCCTTGTCCCCAGGGCCTATTGTTACGTCCCAGGACCCCCATTGTCCCCAGGGCCAATTGTGACACTTGGGGACCCCCCTTGTCACTGGGGAACCATTGTGACACCATGGAGACCACCCCTTGTCCTCAGGGCCTATTGTGAACATCCTGGGGAACCTCCATTGTCTCCAGAGCCCATTGTGAGATCCTGTGGAGACCCTTGTCCCCAGGTCCCATTGTGACGTCCCAGGACCCCACATTGTCCCCAGGACCCATCGTGGCACCGTGGGGACCTCCCTTGTCACTGGGGACCCATTGTGACACCATGGGGACCTCCCATTGTCCTCAGGGCCCATTGAGACATCCTGGGGACCCCCTTTGTCACTGGGGACCCATTGTAACATCCCAGGAACCCCATTGTGCCAAGAGCCCATTGTGACATCCTGGGGACCCCCCTTTTTCTCCAGGACGCATTGTGACACTGTGGGGACCTCATTAGTCCCCAGGGCCCATTGTGACATCGTAGGGACCTCCCTTTGTCCCCAGGGCTCATTGTGGCAACATGGGGATCCCCCCTTGTCACTGGGGACCCATTGTGACACCATGGTGACCCCCCCTTGTCCTCAGGGTCCATTGTGACATCCTGGGCACCCCCATAGTCCCCAGGGCCCATTGTGACATTCCAGGACCCCCCATTGTCCCCAGGGCCCATTGTGACATCCTGGGGATCCCTCCTTGTCCCCAGGGCCCATTCTGACGTCCCAGGACCCCCCCATTGTCCCCAGGGCCCATTGTGACATTCAGGGGACCCCCTTTGTCACTGGGGCCCATTGTGACATCCCAGGACCCCACATTGTCCCCAGGGCCCATTGTGACATCCTGGGGACCCCTCTTTGTCCTAAGGACCCATTGTGACGTCCCAGGACCCCGCATTGTCCCCAGAGCCCATTGTGACGTCCCAGGACCCCCCATTGTCCCCAGGGTTCATTGTTAGATCCTGGGGACCCCCTTGTCCCCAGGACCCATCGTGACACCATGGGGACCCTCCTTGTCACTGGGGACCCATTGTGACACCATGGGGACCCCTCCTTGTCCTCAGGGCCCATTGTGACATCCTGGGCATCCCCCTTTGTCCCCCAGGACCATTGTAACACGGTGGGGACCCCCTTTGTTCCCAGGGCCTATTGTTACGTTCCAGGAAGCCCCATTGTCCCCAGGGCCCATTGTGACACCTTGGGGACCCCCTTGTCAGTGGGGACCCATTGTGACACCATGGGGACCACCCCTTGTCCTCAGGGCCCATTGTGAACATCCTGGGGAACCTCCATTGTCCCCAGAGCCCATTGTGAGTTCCTGGGGACCCCCTTGTCCCCAGGTCCCATTGTGACATCCTGGGGAGCCTCTTTGTCCCCAGGGCCCATTGTGACATCCTGGGGACCTCCTTGTCCCCAGGACTCATCCTGGGGATCTCCTTGTCCCCAGGACCCATCCTGGCAACGTGGGGACCTCCCTTGTCACTGGGCACCCTTTGTGACACCATGGGGACCTCCCATTGTCCCCAGGGCCCATTGTGACATCCTGGGGATCCCCCTTTGTCCCCAGGGCCCATTGTGACATCTGGGAGACCCCCTTGTCCCCAGGACCCATCGTGGCACCGTGGGGCCCTCCTTGTCACTTGGGCCCATTGTGACACCATGGGGACGCCCCCTTTGTCCCCAGTGCCCATTGTGACATCCTGCGACCCCCCTTTGTCCCCAGGGCCCATTTTGACATTCAGGGGACCCACCATTGTCCCCAGGGCCCATTGTGACCTTCAAGGGACCCCCATTGTTCCCAGGGCCCATTGTGACGTCCTGGGGACCCCCTCTGTTCCCAGGGCTCATTGTAACTTTCAGGGGACCCCCCCTTGTCCCCAGGGCTGATTGTGACGTCCTAGGGCCCCTCTGTGTCCCCAGGGCCCATTGTGACACTTTAGAGACCCCTCTTTGTCCCCAGGGCTCATTTGTGACATCCTCGGCACCCCCTTGTCCCCAGGGCCCATTGTGACATTCAGGGGACCCCTCTTTGTCCCCAGGGCCCATTGTGACATCCTGGGGACCCCCTCTTGTCCCCAGGGCCCATTGTGACGTCCCAGGACCCCCCATTGTCCCCAGGGCCCATTGTGACATCCTGGGGATCCCTCCTTGTCCCCGGGGCCCATTGTGACGTCCCAGGACCCCCCATTGTCCCCAGGGCCCATTGTGACATTCAGGGGACCCCCTTTGTCACTGGGGCCCATTGTGACATCCCAGCACCCCACATTGTCCCCAGGGCCCATTGTGACATCCTGGCCACCCCCTTGCTCCCAGGGCCCATTTTAGCACCATGGGGACTGCCTTTGACCCCAGGGCCCCTTGTGGCACCATGGCAACCACTTTTGTCCCCAGGGCCCATTGTGACATTCAGGGGACCCCACTTTGTCTCCAGGGCCCATTGTGACGTCCCAGGACCCCCCATTGTCCCCAGGGTCCATTGTTACATCCTGGGGACCCCCTTGTCCCCAGTGCCCATTGTGACATTCCAGGACCCCCCATTGTCCCCAGGGCCCATTGTGACATCCTCGGCATGCCCTTGTCCCCAGGGCCCATTGTGACATTCAGGGGACCCCTCTTTGTCCTCAGGGCCCATTGTGACGTCCCAGGACCCCACATTGTCCCCAGGGCCCATTGTGACACCTTGGGGACCCCCCTTGTCACTGGGGACACATTGTGACACCATGGGGACAACCCCTTGTCCTCAGGGCCTATTGTGAACATCCTGGGGAACCTCCATTGTCCCCAGAGCCCACTGTGAGATCCTGGGGACCCCCTTGTCCCCAGGTCCCATTGTGACATCCTGGGGAACCTCTTTGTCCCCAGGGCCCATTGTGACATCCTGGGGACCCCCTTTGTCCCCACGGCCCATTGTGATGTCCCAGGACCCCACATTGTCCCCAGGGCCCATGTGACATCCTGGGGAGCCTCCTTGTCCCCAGGGCCCATTGTGACATCCTGGGGACCCCTTTGTCCCCAGGGTCCATTGTGACGTCCCAGGACCCCCCATTGTCCCCAGGGCCCACTGTGACATCCTGGGGACCTCCCATTGTCCTCAGTGCCCATTGAGACATCCTGGGGACCCCCTTTGTCACTGGGGACCCATTGTGACATCCCAGGAACCCCATTGTCCCAAGGGCCCATTGTGACATCCTGGGGACCCCCCCTTTGTCTCCAGGACGCATTGTGACACCGTGGGGACCTCATTAGTCCCCGGGGCCCATTGTGACATCCTAGGGACCTCCCTTTGTCCCCAGGGCTCATTGTGGCACCATGGGGACCCCCTTTGTCACTGTGGCACATTGTGATATCCCAGAACCCCACTTTGTCCCCAGGGCCCATTTTGACATCCTGGGGACCCCCTTTCTCCCCAGGGGCCATTGTGACATTCAGGGGACCCCCCCTTGTCCCCAGGGCCCATTGTAACGTCCCAGGACCCCTCCTTGTCCCCAGGGCCCATTGTGACATCATGGGGACCCCCATTTGTCACTGGGGCTCATTGAGACATCGTGGGGACCAATTTTGTCCCCAGGGCCCATTGTGACGTCCCAGGTCCTCCCGTTGTCCACAGGGCTCATTGTGACATTCAGGGGACCCCCCTTTGTCACTGGGGCCCATTGTGACATCCCAGGACCCCCCATTGTCCCCGGGGCCCATTGTGACATCCCAGGACCCCCCATTGACCCCAGGGCCCATTGTGACATCCTGGGGACCCCTCTTTGTCCCCAGGACCCATTGTGATGTCCCAGGACCCCCCATTGTCCCCAGAGCCCATTGTGACATCCTGGAGACCCCCTTTGTCCCCAGGGCCCATTGTGATGTCCCAGGACCCCCCATTGTCCCCAGGGTCCATTGTTACATCCTGGGGACCCACTTGTCCCCAGGACCCATCGTGACACCATGGGGAGCCCCCCTTGTCCTCAGGGTCCATTGTTACATCCTGGGGACCCCCTTGTCCCCAGTGCCCATTGTGACATTCCAGGACCCCCCATTGTCCCCAGGGCCCATTGTGACATCCTCGGCACGCCCTTGTCCCCAGGGCCCATTGTGACATTCAGGGGACCCCTCTTTGTCCTCAGGGCCCATTGTGACATCCTGGGGACCGCCCCTTGTCACTGGGGCCCATTGTGACGTCCCAGGACCCCCCATTGTCCCCAAGGGCCCATTGTGACATCCTGGGGATCCCTCCTTGTCCCCAGGGCCCATTGTGACGTCCCAGGACCCCACATTGTACCCAGGACCCATTGTGACATTCAGGGGACCCCCTTTGTCACTGGGGCTCATTGTGACATCCCAGGACCCCACATTGTCCCCAGGACCTATTGTGACATCCTGGGGACCCCACTTGTCCCCAGGACCCATTGTGACACTATGGGGACCACGCCTTGTGCCCAGGGCCCATTGTGACATTCAGGGGACTCACCATTGTCCTCAGGGCCCATTGTGACGTCCCAGGACCCCCCATTGTCCCCAGGGCCCATTGTGACATTCAGGGGACGCCCCTTTGTCCCCAGGGCCCATTCTGATACCGTGGGGACCCCCTTTGTCCCCAGGGCATATTGTGACATCCTGGGGACGCCCTTTGTCCCCAGGACCCATTTTGACACCGTCGACACCCCCGTTTGTCCCCAGGGCCCATTGTGACATCCTGGGGACACTCCTTGTCCCCAGAGCCCATTGTGACATCCAGGAGACCCCCTTTCTCCCCAGGGCCCATTGTGACATCGCAGTACCCCCCCTGGTCCCCACGGACCATTGTGGCACAATGGGGACCCCCTTTTGTCACTGGGGCCCATTGTGACATCCCAGCACCCCACTTTGTCCCCAGGGCTTATTGTGACACCATGGGGACCTCCCTTGTCCCCAGGGCCCACTGTGACATCCCACGACCCCCCTTTGTCCCCAGTGCTATTGTCAAATCCTGGGGACCCCCTTTGCCCCAGGGGCCATTGTGGCACCATGGGGAACCCCATTTGTCACTGGGCCCATTTTGACATCCCAGGACCCCACATTGTCCCCAGGACCCATTGTGACATCCTGGTGACCCCACTTGTCCCCAGGGTCCATTGTGACGTCCCAGGACCCCCCATTGTCCCCAGGGCCCACTGTGACATCCTGGGGACCTCCCATTGTCCTCAGTGCCCATTGAGACATCCTGGGGACCCCCTTTGTCACTGGGGACCCATTGTGACATCCCAGGAACCCCATTGTCCCAAGGGCCCATTGTGACATCCTGGGGACCCCCCCTTTGTCTCCAGGACGCATTGTGACACCGTGGGGACCTCATTAGTCCCCGGGGCCCATTGTGACATCCTAGGGACCTCCCTTTGTCCCCAGGGCTCATTGTGGCACCATGGGGACCCCCTTTGTCACTGTGGCACATTGTGATATCCCAGAACCCCACTTTGTCCCCAGGGCCCATTTTGACATCCTGGGGACCCCCTTTCTCCCCAGGGGCCATTGTGACATTCAGGGGACCCCCCCTTGTCCCCAGGGCCCATTGTAACGTCCCAGGACCCCTCCTTGTCCCCAGGGCCCATTGTGACATCATGGGGACCCCCATTTGTCACTGGGGCTCATTGAGACATCGTGGGGACCAATTTTGTCCCCAGGGCCCATTGTGACGTCCCAGGTCCTCCCGTTGTCCACAGGGCTCATTGTGACATTCAGGGGACCCCCCTTTGTCACTGGGGCCCATTGTGACATCCCAGGACCCCCCATTGTCCCCGGGGCCCATTGTGACATCCCAGGACCCCCCATTGACCCAGGGGCCCATTGTGACATCCTGGGGACCCCTCTTTGTCCCCAGGACCCATTGTGATGTCCCAGGACCCCCCATTGTCCCCAGAGCCCATTGTGACATCCTGGAGACCCCCTTTGTCCCCAGGGCCCATTGTGATGTCCCAGGACCCCCCATTGTCCCCAGGGTCCATTGTTACATCCTGGGGACCCACTTGTCCCCAGGACCCATCGTGACACCATGGGGAGCCCCCCTTGTCCTCAGGGTCCATTGTTACATCCTGGGGACCCCCTTGTCCCCAGTGCCCATTGTGACATTCCAGGACCCCCCATTGTCCCCAGGGCCCATTGTGACATCCTCGGCACGCCCTTGTCCCCAGGGCCCATTGTGACATTCAGGGGACCCCTCTTTGTCCTCAGGGCCCAATGTGACATCCTGGGGACCGCCCCTTGTCACTGGGGCCCATTGTGACGTCCCAGGACCCCCCATTGTCCCCAAGGGCCCATTGTGACATCCTGGGGATCCCTCCTTGTCCCCAGGGCCCATTGTGACGTCCCAGGACCCCACATTGTACCCAGGACCCATTGTGACATTCAGGGGACCCCCTTTGTCACTGGGGCTCATTGTGACATCCCAGGACCCCACATTGTCCCCAGGACCTATTGTGACATCCTGGGGACCCCACTTGTCCCCAGGACCCATTGTGACACTATGGGGACCACGCCTTGTGCCCAGGGCCAATTGTGACATTCAGGGGACTCACCATTGTCCTCAGGGCCCATTGTGACGTCCCAGGACCCCCCATTGTCCCCAGGGCCCATTGTGACATTCAGGGGACGCCCCTTTGTCCCCAGGGCCCATTCTGATACCGTGGGGACCCCCTTTGTCCCCAGGGCATATTGTGACATCCTGGGGACGCCCTTTGTCCCCAGGACCCATTTTGACACCGTCGACACCCCCGTTTGTCCCCAGGGCCCATTGTGACATCCTGGGGACACTCCTTGTCCCCAGAGCCCATTGTGACATCCAGGAGACCCCCTTTCTCCCCAGGGCCCATTGTGACATCGCAGTACCCCCCCTGGTCCCCACGGACCATTGTGGCACAATGGGGACCCCCTTTTGTCACTGGGGCCCATTGTGACATCCCAGCACCCCACTTTGTCCCCAGGGCTTATTGTGACACCATGGGGACCTCCCTTGTCCCCAGGGCCCACTGTGACATCCCACGACCCCCCTTTGTCCCCAGTGCTATTGTCAAATCCTGGGGACCCCCTTTGCCCCAGGGGCCATTGTGGCACCATGGGGAACCCCATTTGTCACTGGGCCCATTTTGACATCCCAGGACCCCACATTGTCCCCAGGACCCATTGTGACATCCTGGTGACCCCACTTGTCCCCAGGGCCCATTGTGACCTTCAAGGGACCCCCATTGTTCCCAGGGCCCATTGTGACGTCCTGGGGAGCCCCCTCTGCTCCCAAGGCTCATTGTGACTTTCAGGGGATCCCCCCTTGTACACAGGGCTGATTGTGACGTCGTAGGGCCCCTCTTTGTCCCCAGGGCCCATTGTGACATCCTGGGGAACCCCCTTGTTCCCCGGGCCCATTGTGATGTCCCGGGACCCCCCATTGTCCCCATGGCCCATTGTGACATCCTGGGGATCCCTTCTTGTCCCCAGGGCCCATTGTGATGTCCCAGGACCCCCCATTGTCCCCAGGGCCTATTGTGACATCCTCTGCACCCCCTTGTCCCCAGGGCCCATTGTGACATTCAGGGGACACCTCTTTGTCCCCAGGGCCCATTGTGACTTCCCAGGACCCCCCATTGTCCCCAGGGCCTATTGTGACATCCTCTGCACCCCCTTGTCCCCATGTCCCATTGTGACATCCTGGGGACCCCCTCTTGTCCCCAGGGCCCATTGTGACGTCCCAGGACCCCCCATTGTCCCCAGGGCCCATTGTGACATCCTGGGGACCCCTCTTTGTCCTAAGGACCCATTGTGATGTCCCAGGACCCTGCATTGTCCCCAGAGCCCATTGTGACATCCTGGAGACCCCCTTTGTCCCCAGGACCCATTGTGACGTCCCAGGACCCCCCATTGTCCCCAGGGTTCATTCTTACATCCTGGGGACCCCCTTTGTCCCTAGGGCCTATTGTTACGTCCCAGCACCCCCTATTGTCCCCAGGGCCCATTGTGACACCTTGGGGACCCCCTTGTCACTGGGGACCCATTGTGACACCATGGGGACCACCCCTTGTCCTCAGGGCCTATTGTGAACATCCTGGGGAACCTCCATTGTCCCCAGAGCCCATTGTGAGTTCCTGGGGACCCCCTTGTCCCCAGGTCCCATTGTGAAATCCTGGGGAGTCTCTTTGTCCCCAAGGCCCATTGTGACATCCTGGGGACCCCCTTTCTCCCCAGGGCCCATGGTGACATTCAGGGGACCCCCCCTTGTCCCCAGGGCCCATTGTGACTTCCCAGGACCCCCCCATTGTCCCTAGAGCCCATTGTGACATCCTGGGGATCCCTCCTTGTCCCCAGGGCCCATTGTGACATCCTGGGGATCCCTCCGTGTCCCCAGGGCCCATTGTGACATCCGTGGAGCCCACTTTGTCCCCAGGACGCATTTTGATATTGAGGGGAACCACGTTTGTCCCCAGGGCCCATTGTGACATTCCAGGACCCCCCATTGTCCCCAGTGCCCATTGTGACATGCTCGGCACCCCCTTGTCCCCAGGGCCCATTGTGACATCCTGGGCACCCCCCTTGTCCCCAGGGCCCATTGTGACATTCAGGGGACCCCTCTTTCTCCCCAGGGCCCATTGTGACATTCAGGGGACCCCTCTTTGTCCCCAGGGCCCATTGTGACATCCTGGGGATCGCTCCTTGACCCCAGGGCCCATTGTGACGTCCCAGGACCCCCCATTGTCCCCAGGACCCATTGTGACATTCAGGGGACCCCCTTTGTCACTGGGGCCCATTGTGACATCCCAGGACCCCACATTGTCCCCAGGACCTATTGTGACATCCTGGGGACCCCACTTGTCCCCAGGACCCATTGTGACACTATGGGGAGCACCCCTTGTGCCCAGGGCCCATTGTGACACCGTGGGTACCACCCTTGTCCGCAGGGCTCATTGTGACATCCCAGGACCCCCTATTGTCCCCAGGGCCCATTGTGATATCCTGGGGACGCCCTTTGTCCTCAGGGCCCATTTTGACACCGTTGACACCCCTTTCTGTCCCCAGGGCCCATTGTGACATCCTGGGGACCCTCCTTGTCCCCAGAGCCCATTGTGACATCCAGGGGACCCCTTTTGTCCCCAGGGCCCATTGTGGCACCATGAGGACCCTCTTTGTCACTGGGGCCCATTGTGACATCCCAGGACCCCCCCTGGTCCCCAGGGCCCATTGTGACATCCCGGGGACCCAGCTTGTCCTCACGGTCCATTGTGACAGCCCAGGACCTTAGTTTGTCCCCAGGGCCCATTGCGATATCTGGGAGACCCCCTTGTCCCCAGGGCACATTGTGACATCCTGCGGACCCCCCTTTGTTCCCAGGGCCCATTGTGACATCCTGGGGTCCCCCCTTTGTCCCCAGGGCCCATTGAAATGTCCCAGGACAACCCTTTGTCCCCAGGGTTCATTGTGACATCCTGGGGACCCCATTTGTCCCCACGGCCCATTGTGGCACCATGGGGACCCCCTTTGTCACTGGGGCCCATTGTGACATCCCAGGACCCCACTTTGTCCCCAGTGCTATTGTGAAATCCTGGGGACCCCTTTTGTCCCCAGGGCCCATTGTGGCACCATGGGGAACCCCTTTGTCACTGGGGCCCATTGTGACATCCCAGGACCCCACTTTGTCGCCAGGGCTTATTGTGACACCATGGGGATCTCCCTTGTCCCCAGGGCCCATTGTGACATCCCACGACCCCCCTTTGTCCCCAGTGCTATTGTGAAATCCTGGGGACCCCTTTTGTCCCCAGGGCCCATTGTGGCACCATGGGGAACCCCTTTGTCACTGGAGGCCATTGTGACATTCCAGGATTCCACTTTGTCCCCAGGGCTCGTTCTGACACCTTGGGGACTCCCATTGTCCCCAGGGCCCATTGTGACATCCTGGGCAACCCCATTGTCCCCAGGGCCCATTGTGACATCTGGGGGACGCCCTTGTCCCCAGGACCCATCGTGGCACCGTGGGGACCCTCCTTGTCACTTGGGCCCATTGTGACACCATGGGGACCCACCCTTTGTCCCCAGTGCCCATTGTGACATTCACGGGACCCCCCGCTGTCCCCAGGGCCCATTGTGACATTCAGGGGACTCACCATTGTCCTCAGGGCCCATTGTGACGTCCCAGGACCCCCCATTGTCCCCAGGGCCCATTGTGACATCCTCAGCACCCCCTTGTACCCAGGGCCCATTGTGACATTCAGGGGACCCCTCTTTTTCCCCAGAGCCCATTGTGACATCCTGGGGACCCCCCCTTGTCCCCAGGGCCCATTGTGACGTCCCAGCACCCGCCATTGTCCCCAGGGCCCATTGTGACATCCTGGGGATGCCTGCTTGTCCCCAGTGCCCATTGTGACGTCCCAGGACCCGCCATTGTCCCCAGGGCCCATTGTGACATCCTGGGGATCCCTCCTTGTCCCCAGGGCCAATTGGGACATCCCAGGACACCCATTGTCCCCAGGGCCCATTGTGACATTCAGGGGCCCCCGTTTGTCACTGGGGCCCATTGTGACATCCCAGGACGCCACATTGTCCCCAGGGCCCTTGTGACATCCTGGGGACCCCACTTGTCCCCAGGACCCATTGTGACACTATAGGGACCCCCCCTTGTGCCCAGTGACCATTGTGACTCCGTGGGTACCACCCTTGTCTCCAGGGCCCATTGTGACATCCTGGGAATCCCTCCTTGTCCCCAGAGCCCATTTTGACATTCAGGGGACCCCCCATTGTCCCCAGGGCCCATTGTGACATCCTCGGCACCCCCTTGTCCCCAGGGCCCATTGTGACATTCAGGGGACCCCACATTGTCCCCAGGGCCCATTGTGACATCCTGGGGACCCCACTTGTCCCCAGGACCCATTGTGACACTATGGGGACCCCCCCTTGTGCCCAGGGCCCATTGTGACACCGTGGGTTCCACCCTTGTCTGCAGGGCTCATTGTTTCATCCCAGGACCCCCCATTGTCCCCAGGGCCCATTGTGACATTCAGGGGACCCCCCTTTGTCCCCAGGCCCCATTCTGATACCGTGGGGACCCCCTTTGTCCCCAGGGCCCATTGTGACATCCTGGGGACCCTCCTTGTCCCCAGAGCCCATTGTGACATTCAGGGGACCCCCTTTGTCCCCAGGGCCCATTGTGGCACCATAGGGACCCCCTTTGTCACTAGGGCCCATTGTGACATCCCAGGACCTCCCCTAGTCCCCAGGCCCCATTGTGACATCCTGGGGACGCTCTTTGTCCCCAGGGCCCATTGTGACATCCTGGGGACCCTCCTTGTCCCCAGAGCCCATTGTGACATCCAGGGGACCCCCTTTGTCCCCAGGGCCCATTGTGACATTCAGGGGACCCCCCTTTGTCCCCAGGGCCCATTCTGATACCGTGGGGACCCCCTTTGTCCCCAGGGCCCATTGTGACATCCTGGGGACCCTCCTTGTCCCCAGAGCCCATTGTGACATTCAGCGGACCCCCTTTGTCCCCAGGGCCCATTGTGGCACCATAGGGACCCCCTTTGTCACTAGGGCCCATTGTGACATCCCAGGACCCCCCCTGGTCCCCAGGCCCCATTGTGACATCCTGGGGACCCCCTTTTTCCCAAGACTTCATTGTGACATCCTGGGGACCCCCCTTGTCCTCAGGGTCCATTGTGACAGCCCAGGACCTTACATTGTCCCCAGGGCCCATTGTGATATCTGGGAGACCCCCTTGTTCCCAAGGCCCATTGTGACATCCTGGGGACCCACCCTTGTCCCCAGGGCCCATTGTGACATCCCAGGACCCCCCATTGTCCCCAGGGCCCATTGTGACATCCCAGGACCCCCCCATTGTCCCCAGGGCCCATTGTGACATCCTCGGCACCCCTTTGTCCCCAGGGCCCATTGTGACATTCAGGGGACCCCTCTTTGTCCCCAGTGCTATTGTGAAATCCTGGGGACCCCTTTTGTCCCCAGGGCCCATTGTGACACCATGGGGACCCCTTTGTCACTGGGGGCCATTGTGACATTCCAGGATTCCACTTTGTCCCCAGGGCTAGTTCTGACACCTTGGGGACTCCCATTGTCCCCAGGGCCCATTGTGACATCCTGGGCAACCCCATTGTCCCCAGGGCCCATTGTGACATACTGGGGACCCCCATTGTCCCCAAGGCCCATTGTGACATTCCAGGACCCCCCATTGTCCCCAGGGCCCATTGTGACATCCTTGGCACCCCCTTGTCCCCAGGGCCCATTGTGACATTCAGGGGACCCCTCTTTGTCCCCAGGGCCCATTGTGACGTCCCAGGACCCCCCATTGTCCCCAGGACCTATTGTGACATTCAGGGGACCCCCTTTGTCACTGGGGCCCATTGTGACACCATGGAGACCCCCGCTTGTCCTCAGGGTCCATTGTGACATCCTGGGCACCCCCCATTTTCCCCAGGACCCATTGTGACATCCTGGCCACCCCCTTGCTCCCAGGGCCCGTTGTGGCACCATGGGGACACCCCCTTTGTCCCCAGGGCCCATTGTGGCACCATGGCAACCCCTTTTGTCCCCAGGGCCCATTGTGACATTCTTGGACCCCACTTTGTCCCCAGGGCCTATTGTGACACCATGGGGACACCTCCTTGTCACTGGGGACCCATTGTGACACCATGGGGACCCCCCCTTGTCCTCAGGACTCATTCTCACATCCTGGACACCCCCCATTGTCCCCAGGGCCCATTGTGACATCCACTGCACCCCCTTGTCCCCAGGGCCCATTGTGACATTCAGGGGACCCCTCTTTGTCCCCAGGGCCCATTGTGACATCCTGGGGACGCTCTTTGTCCCCAGGGCCCATTGTGACATCCTGGGGACCCTCCTTGTCCCCAGAGCCCATTGTGACATCCAGGGGACCCCCTTTGTCACTGGGGCCCATTGTGACATCCCAGGACCCCACTTTGTCCCCAGGGCTTGTTGTGACACCATGGGGATCTCCCTTGTCCCCAGGGCCCATTGTGACATCCCATGACCCCCCTTTGTCCCCAGTGCTATTGTGAAATCCTGGGGACCCCTTATGTCCCCAGGGCCCATTGTGACACCATGGGGAACCCCTTTGTCACTGGGGGCCATTGTGACATTCCAGGATTCCACTTTGTCCCCAGGGCTCGTTCTGACACCTTGGGGACTCCCATTGTCCCCAGGGCCCATTGTGACAACCTGGGGATCCCTGCTTGGCCCCAGGGCCCATTGTGACGTCTTAGGACCCCCCGTTGTCCCCAGGGCCCATTGTGACATCCTGGGGACCCCCCCTTGTCCCCAGGGCCCATTGTGACATCCTGGGGACCCCTCCTTGTCCCCAGGGCCCATTGTGACGTCCCAGGACCCCCCACTGTCCTCAGGGCCCATTGTGACTTCCTGGGCATCCCCCTTTGTCCCCCGCGACCATTGTAACACCGTGCGGACCCCCTTTGTCCCCAGGGCCCATTGTGACACCTTGGGGACCCCCTTGTCACTGGAGACCCATTGTGACATCGTGGGGACCACCCCTTGTCCTCAGGGCCTATTGTGAACATCCTGGGGAACCTCCATTGTCCCCAGAGACCATTGTGAGTTCCTGGAGACCCCCTTGTCCCCAGGTCCCATTGTGACATCCTGGGGAGCCTCTTTGTCCCCACGACCCATTGTGACATCCTGGGGACCTCCTTGTCCCCAGGACCCATCCTGGCACCATGGAGACCTCCCTTGTCACTGGGGACCCTTTGTGACACCATGGGGACCTCCCATTGTTCTCAGGGCCCATTGAGACATCCTGGGGACCCCCTTTGTCACTGGGGACCCATTGTGACATCCCAGGAACCCCATTGTCCCAAAAGCCCATTCTGACATCCTGGGGACCCCCCTTTGTCTGCAAGACATATTGTGACACCGTGGGGACCACACTAGTCCCCAGGGCCCATTGTGACATCCTAGGGATCCCCTCTTGTCCCCAGGGCCCATTGTGACGTCCCAGGACCCCCCATTGTCCCCAGGGCCCATTGTGACCTCCTCGGCACCCCCTTGTCCCTAGGGCCCATTGTGACATTCACGGGACCCCCCTTTGTCCCCAGGGCCCATTGTGACATCCTGGGGACGCCCTTTGTCCCCAGGGCCCATTTTGACACCGTCGACACCCCCCTTTGTCCCCAGGGCCCATTGTGACATCCTGGGGACCCTCCTTGTCCCCAGAGCCCATTGTGACATCCAGGGGACCCCCTTTGTCCGCAGGGCCCATTGTGACATCCTGGGGTCCCCCCTTTGTCCCCAGGGCCCATTGAAATGTCCCAGGACCACCGTTTGTCCCCAGGGTTCATTGTGACATCCTGGGGACCCCATTTGTCCCCACGGCCCATTGTGGCACCATGCGGACCCCGTTTGTCACTGGGGCCCATTGTGACATCCCAGGACCCCACTTGTCCCCAGGACCCATTGTGACACTATAGGGACCCCCCCTTGTGCCCAGTGCCCATTGTGACACCGTGGGTACCACCCTTGTCCGCAAGGCCCATTGTGACATCCTGGGGACACCCCCTTGTCCCCAGGGCCCATTGTGACATCCTGGGGATCCCTCCTTGTCCCCAGGGCCCATTGTGACGTTCCAGGACCCCCCATTGTCCCCAGGACCCATTGTGACATTCAGGGGACCCCCTTTGTCACTGGGGCCCATTGTGAAATCCCAGGACCCCACATTGTCCCCAGGGCCCATTGTGACATCCTGGGGACACCCCCTTGTCCCCAGGGCCCATTGTGACATCCTGAGGATCCCTCCTTGTCCCCAGGGCCCATTGTGACGTCCCAGGACCCCCCATTGTCCCCAGGGCCCATTTTGACATTCAGGGGACCCATCATTGTCCTCAGGGCCCATTGTGAGGTCCCAGGACCCCCCATTGTCCCCAGGACCCATTGTGACATCCTCGGCACCCCCTTGTCTCCAGGGCCCATTGTGACATTCAGGGGACCCCACATTGTCCCCAGGGCCCATTGTGACATCCTGGGGACCCCACTTGTCCCCAGGACCCATTGTGACACTATGGGGACCCCCCCTTGTGCCCAGGGCCCATTGTGACACCGTGGGTACCACCCTTGTCTGCAGGGCTCATTGTGACATCCCAGGACCCCCCATTGTCCCCAGGGCCCATTGTGACATTCAGGGGACCCCCCTTTGTCCCCAGGGCCCATTCTGATACCGTGGGGACCCCCTTTGTCCCCAGGGCCCATTGTGACATGCTGGGGACGCTCTTTGTCCCCAGGGCCCATTGTGACATCCTGGGGACCCTCCTTGTCCCCAGAGCCCATTGTGACATCCAGGGGACCCCCTTTGTCCCCAGGGCCCATTGTGGCACCATACGGACCCCCTTTGTCACTAGGGCCCATTGTGACATCCCAGGACCCTTCCTAGTCCCCAGGGCCCATGGTGACATCCTGGGGACGCTCTTTGTCCCCAGTGCCCATTGTGACATCCTGGGGACCCTCCTTGTCCCCAGAGCCCATTGTGACATCCAGGGGACCCCCTTTGTCCCCAGGGCCCATTGTGGCACCATAGGACCCCCTTTGTCACTGGGGCCCATTGTGACATCCCAGGACCCCCCCTGGTCCCCAGGCCCCATTGTGACATCCTGGTGACCCCCTTTGTCTCAAGACTTCATTGTGACATCCTGGGGACCCTCCTTGTCCTCAGGGTCCATTGTGAACAGCCCAGGACCTTACATTGTCCCCAGGACCCATTGTGATATCTGGGGGACCCCGTTGTTCCCAAGGCCCATTGTGACATCCTGGGGACCCACCCTTGTCCCCAGGGCCCATTGTGACATCCCAGGACCCCCCATTGTCCCCAGGGCCCATTGTGACATCCTCGGCACCCCCTTGTACCCAGGGCCCATTGTGACATCCTGGGGACCCCCCCTTGTCCCCAGGGCCCATTGTGACGTCCCAGGACCCCCCATTGTCCCCAGGGCCCATTGTGACATCATGGTGATCCCTCCTTGTCCCCAGGGCCCATTGTGATTTCCCAGGACCCCCCATTGTCCTCAGGGTCCATTGTGACATGCTCTGCACCCCCTTGTCCCCAGGGCCCATTGTGACATTCAGGGGACACCTCCTTTGTCCCCAGGGCCCATTGTGACATCCTGGGGATCCCTCCTTGTCTCCAGGGCCCATTGTGACGTCCCAGGACACTCCATTGTCCCCAGGACCTATTGTGAAATTCAGGGGACCCCCTTTGTCACTGGGGCCCATTGTGACACCATGGAGACCCCCGCTTGTCCTCAGGGTCCATTGTGACATCCTGGGCACCCCCCATTTTCCCCAGGACCCATTGTGACATCCTGGCCACACCCTTGCTCCCAGGGCCCGTTGTGGCACCATGGGGACACCCCCTTTGTCCCCAGGGCCCATTGTGACATCCCAGGACCCCCCTTTGTCCCCAGGGCCCATTGTAGCACCATGGGGACCCCCTTTGACCCCAGGGCCCATTGTGGCACCATGGCAACCCCTTTTGTCCCCAGGGCCCATTGTGACATTCTTGGACCCCACTTTGTCCCCAGGGCCTATTGTGACACCATGGGGACCCCTTCTTGTCACTGGGGACCCATTGTGACACCATGGGGACCCCCCCTTGTCCTCAGGACTCATTCTGACATCCTGGACACCCCCCATTGTCCCCAGGGCCCATTCTGACATCCACTGCACCCCCTTGTCCCCAGGGCCCATTGTGACATTCAGGGGACCCCTCTTTGTCCCCAGGGCCCATTGTGAGATCCTGGGGACCCCCCCTTGTCCCCAGAACCCATTGTGACGTCCCAGGACCCCCCATTGTCCCCAAGGCCCATTGTGACATTCAGGGGCCCCCGTTTGTCACTGGGGCCCATTGTGACATCCCAGGACCCCACATTGTCCCCAGGGCCCATTGTGACTTTCAGGGGACCCCACTTGTCCCCAGGACCCATTGTGACACTATAGGGACCCCCCCTTGTGCCCAGTGCCCATTGTGACACCGTGGGTACCACCCTTGTCCGCAGGGCCCATTGTGACATCCTGGGGACACCCCCTTGTCCCCAGGGCCCATTGTGACATCCTGGGGATCCCTCCTTGTCCCCAGGGCCCATTGTGACGTCCTAGGACCCCCCATTGTCCCCAGGACCCATTGTGACATTCAGGGGACCCCCTTTGTCACTGGGGCCCATTGTGAAATCCCAGGACCCCACATTGTCCCCAGGGCCCATTGTGACATCCTGGGGACACCCCCTTTGTCCCCAGTGACCATTGTGACATCCTGCGGACCCCCCTTTGTCCCCAGGGCCCATTTTGACATTCAGGGGACCCACCATTGTCCTCAGGGCCCATTGTGAGGTCCCAGGACCCCCCATTGTCCCCAGGGCCCATTGTGACATCCTCGGCACCCCCTTGTCTCCAGGGCCCATTGTGACATTCAGGGGACCCCACATTGTCCCCAGGGCCCATTGTGACATCCTGGGGACCCCACTTGTCCCCAGGACCCATTGTGACACTATGGGGACCCCCCCTTGTGCCCAGGGCCCATTGTGACACCGTGGGTACCACCCTTGTCTGCAGGGCTCATTGTGACATCCCAGGACCCCCCATTGTCCCCAGGGCCCATTGTGACATTCAGGGGACCCCCCTTTGTCCCCAGGGCCCATTCTGAAACCGTGGGGACCCGCTTTGTCCCCAGGGCCCAT
Organism: Patagioenas fasciata; assembly: GCF_037038585.1. NCBI lineage: Eukaryota > Metazoa > Chordata > Aves > Columbiformes > Columbidae > Patagioenas > Patagioenas fasciata. The sequence continues at coordinate 3,110,936 of NC_092528.1, forward strand.
TGTGACATCCTGGGGACCCTCCTTGTCCCCAGAGCCCATTGTGACATCCAGGGGACCCCCTTTGTCCCCAGGGCCCATTGTGGCACCATAGGGACCCCCTTTGTCACTAGGGCCCATTGTGACATCCCAGGACCCTTCCTAGTCCCCAGGGCCCATGGTGACTATCCTGGGGACGCTCTTTGTCCCCAGTGCCCATTGTGACATCCTGGGGACCCTCCTTGTCCCCAGAGCCCATTGTGACATCCAGGGGACCCCCTTTGTCCCCAGGGCCCACTGTGACATCCTGGGGATCCCTCCTTGTCTCCAGGGCCCATTGTGACGTCCCAGGACCCCCCATTGTCCCCAGGGCCCATTGTGACATTCAGGGGCCCCCGTTTGTCACTGGGGCCCATTGTGACATCCCAGGACCCCACATTGTCCCCAGGGCCCATTGTGACTTTCAGGGGACCCCACTTGTCCCCAGGACCCATTGTGACACTATAGGGACCCCCCCTTGTGCCCAGGGCCCATTGTGACACCGTGGGTACCACCCTTGTCCGCAGGGCCCATTGTGACATCCTGGGGACACCACCTTGTCCCCAGGGCCCATTGTGACATCCTGGGGATCCCTCCTTGTCCCCAGGGCCCATTGTGATGTCCCAGGACCCCCCATTTTCCCCAGGGCCCATTGTGACATCCTCTGCACCCCCTTGTCCCTAGGGCCCATTGTGACATTCAGGGGACCCCTCTTTGTCCCCAGGGCCCATTGTGACATCCTGGGGACCCCCCCTTGTCCCCAGGGCCCATTTTGACATTCAGGGGACCCCTCTTTGTCCCCAGGGCCCATTCTGATACCGTGGGGACCCCCTTTGTCCCCAGGGCCCATTGTGACATTCAGGGGACCCCCTTTGTCACTGGGGCCCATTGTGACATCCAGGGGACCCCCTTTGTCCCCAGGGCCCATTGTGGCACCATGAGGACCCTCTTTGTCCCCAGGGCCCATTGTGACATCCTGGGGACCCTCCTTGTCCCCAGAGCCCATTGTGAAGTCCCAGGACCCCACTTTGTCCCCAGGGCTTATTGTGACACTATGGGGATCTCCCTTGTCCCCAGGGCCCATTGTGACATCCCAGGACCCCCCTTTGTCCCCAGTGCTATTGTGAAATCCTGGGGACCCCTTTTGTCCCCAGGGCCCATTGTGGCACCATGGGGAACCCCTTTGTCACTGGGGGCCATTGTGACATTCCAGGATTCCACTTTGACCCCAGGGCTCGTTCTGACAGCTTGGGGACTCCCATTGTCCCCAGGGCCCATTGTGACATCCTGGGCAACCCCATTGTCCCCAGGGCCCATTGTGACATCTGGGGGACGCCCTTGTCCCCAGGACCCATCGTGGCACCGTGGGGACCCTCCTTGTCACTTGGGCCCATTGTGACACCATGGGGACCCCCCCTTTGTCCCCAGTGCCCATTGTGACATTCTGCGGACCCCCCTTTTTCCCCAGGGCCCATTGTGACATTCAGGGGACCCACCATTGTCCCCAGGGCCCATTGTGACATCCTCGGCACCCCCTTGTGCCCAGGGCCCATTGTGACATTCAGGGGACCCCTCTTTGTCCCCAGGGCCCATTGTGAGATCCTGGGGACCCCCCCTTGTTCCCAGGGCCCACTGTGACGTCCTAGGACCCGCCATAGTCCCCAGGGCCCGGTGTGACATCCTGGGGTGCCCTCCTTGTCCCCAGGGCCCATTGTGACGTCCCAGGACCCCCCATTGTCCCCAGGGCCTATTGTGACATTCAGGGGCCCCCGTTTGTCACTGGGGCCCATTGTGACATCCCAGGACCACACATTGTCCCCAGGGCCCATTGTGACTTTCAGGGGACCCCACTTGTCCCCAGGACCCATTGTGACACTATAGGGACCCCCCCTTGTGCGCAGTGACCATTGTGACACCGTGAGTACCACCCTTGTCCGCAGGGCCCATTGTGACATCCTGGGCACACCCCCTTGTCCTCAGGGCCCATTGTGACATCCTGGGAATCCCTCCTTGTCCCCAGGGCCCATTGTGACGTCCCAGGACCCCCATTTTCCCCAGGGCCCATTGTGACATCCACTGCACCCCCTTGTCCCCAGGGCCCATTGTGATATTCAGGGGACCCCTCTTTGTCCCCAGGGCCCATTGTGACATCCTGGGGACCCCCCCTTTTCCCCAGGGCCCATTGTGACGTCCCAGGACTCCCCATTGTCCACAGGGCCCATTCTGACACTATGGGGACCCCCCCTTGTGCCCAGGGCCCATTGTGACACCGTGGGTACCACCCTTGTCTGCAGGGCTCATTGAGACATCCCAGGACCCCCCATTGTCCCCAGGGCCCATTGTGACATTCAGGGGACCCCCCTTTGTCCCCAGGGCCCATTGTGACATCCTGGGGTGCCCTCCTTGTCCCCAGGGCCCATTGTGACGTCCCAGGACACCCCATTGTCCCCGGGGCCCATTGTGACATTCAGGGGACCCCTTGTGTCACTGGGGCCCTTTGTGACATCCCAGGACCCCACATTGTCCCCAGGACCTATTGTGACATCCTGGGGACCCCACTTGTCCCCAGGACCCATTTTGACACTATGGGGACCCCCCCTTGTACCCAGGGCCCATTGTGACACCGTGGGTACCCCCCTTGTCCGCAGGGCTCATTGTGACATCCCAGGACCCTCTATTGTCCCCAGGACTCATGGTGACATCCTGGGGACGCCCTTTGTCCCCATGGCCCATTGTGACATCCGGGGGACCCCCCTTGTCCTCAGGGTCCATTGTGACAGCCCAGGACCTTACTTTGTCCCCAGGGCCCATTGCGATATCTGGGGGACCCCCTTGTCCCCAGGGCCCATTGTGACACCATGGGGACCCCCCTTTGTCCCCAGGGCCCATTGTGACATCCGGGGGACCCCCCTTTGTCCCCAGGGCCCATTGTGACATCCTGGGGTCCCCCCTTTGTCCCCAGGGCCCATTGAAATGTCCCAGGACCACCCTTTGTCCCCAGGGTTCATTGTGACATCCTGGGGACCCCATTTGTCCCCACGGCCCATTGTGGCACCATGGGGACCCCGTTTGTCACTGGGGCCCATTGTGACATCCCAGGACCCCACTTTGTCCCCAGGGCTTATTGTGACACCATGGGGATCTCCCTTGTCCCCAGGGCCCATTGTGACATCCCATGACCCCCCTTTGTCCCCAGTGCTATTGTGAAATCCTGGGGACCCCTTTTGTCCCCAGGGCCCATTGTGGCACCATGGGGAACCCCTTTGTCACTGGGGGCCATTGTGACATTCCAGGATTCCACTTTGTCCCCAGGGCTCGTTCTGAACACCTTGGGGCCTCCCATTGTCCCCAGGGCCCATTGTGACATCCTGGGCAACCCCATTGTCCCCAGGGCCCATTGTGACATCTGGGGGACGCCCTTGTCCCCAGGACCCATCGTGGCACCGTGGGGACCCTCCTTGTCACTTGGGCCCATTGTGACACCATGGAGACCCCCCCTTTATTCCCAGTGCCCCTTGTGACATCCTGCGGACCCCCCTTTGTCCCCAGGGCCCATTTTGACATTCAGGGGACCCCTCTTTGTCCCCAGGGCCCATTGTGACATCCTGGGGACCCCCCCTTGTCCCCAGGGCCCATTGTGACGTCCCAGGACCCCCCATTGTCCACAGGGCCCATTGTGACATCCTGGGGACCTCCTTTGTCCCAAGACTTCATTATGACATCCTGGGGTCCCCCCTTGTCCTCAGGGTCCATTGTGACAGCCCAGGACCTTACATTGTCCCCAGGGACCATTGTGATATCCGGGTGACCCCCTTGTTCCCAAGGCCCATTGTGACATCCTGGGGACCCCCCCTTGTCCCCAGGGCCCATTGTGACATCCTGCGGACCCCCCTTTGTCCCCAGGGCCCATTTTGACATTCAGGGGACCCACCATTGTCCTCAGGGCCCATTGTGAGGTCCCAGGACCCCCCATTGTCCCCAGGGCCCATTGTGACATCCTCGGCACCCCCTTGTCCCCAGGGTCCATTGTGACACTATGGGGACCCCTCCTTGTCACTGGGGACCCATTATGAAACCATGGGGACCCTCCTTGTCCTCAGGACTCATTCTCACATCCTGGACACCCCGCATTGTCCCCAGGGCCCATTGTGACATCCACTGCACCCCCTTGTCCCCAGGGCCCATTGTGACATTCAGGGGACCCCTCTTTGTCCCCAGGGCCCATTGTGACATCCTGGGGACCCCCCCTTGTCCCCAGGGCCCATTGTGACATCCTGGGGACCTCCTTTGTCCCAAGACTTCATTATGACATCCTGGGGTCCCCTCTTGTCCTCAGGGTCCATTGTGACAGCCCAGGACCTTACATTGTCCCCAGGGCCCATTGTGATATCCGGGTGACCCCCTTGTTCCCAAGGCCCATTGTGACATCCCAGGACCCCCCATTGTCCCCAGGGCCCATTGTGACATCCTCGGCACGCCCTTGTCCCCAGGGCCCATTGTGACATCCTGGGGACCCCCCCTTGTCCCCAGGGCCCATTGTGACATCCCAGGACCCCCCATTGTCCCCAGGGCCCATTGTGACATCCTGGGGATCCCTCCTTGTCCCCAGGGCCCATTGTGATGTCCCAGGACCCCCCATTGTCCCCAGGGCCCATTGTGACATCCTCTGCACCCCCTTGTCCCCAGGGCCCATTGTGACATCCCGGGGAACCCCTCTTTGTCCCCAGGGCCCATTGTGACATCCTGGGGACCCCCCCTTGTCCCCAGGGCCCATTGTGACATCCTGGGGACCCCCCCTTGTCCCCAGGGCCCATTGTGACATCCTGGGGACCCTCCTTGTCCACAGACCCCATTGTGACATCCAGGGGAGCCCATTTGTCCCCAGGGCCCATTGTGGCACCGTAGGGACCCCCTTTGTCACTGGGGCCCATTGTGACATCCCAGGACCCCCCCTTGTCCCCAGGGCCCATTTTGACATCCTGGGGACCCCCTTTGTCCCAAGACTTCATTGTGACATCCTGGGGACCCCCCTTGTCCTCAGGGTCCAATGTGACAGCCCAGGACCTTACATTGTCCCCAGGGCCCATTGTGATATCTGGGTGATCCCCTTGTTACCAAGGCCCATTGTGACATCCTGGGGACCCACCCTTGTCCCCAGGGCCCATTGTGACATCCTCGGCACGCCCTTGTCCCCAGGGTCCATTGTGAGATCCTGGGGACCCCCCATTGTCCCCAGGGCCCATTGTGACATCCTGGGGATCCCTCCTTGTCCCCAGGGCCCATTGTGATGTCCCAGGACCCCCCATTGTCCCCAGGGCCCATTGTGACATCCTGGAGACCCCCCCTTGTCCCCAGAGCCCATTGTGACATCCCAGGACCCCCCATTGTCCCCAGGGCCCATTGTGACATCCTGTGGATCCCTCCTTGTCCCCAGGGCCCATTGTGATGTCCCAGGACCCCCCATTGTCCCCAGGGCCCATTGTGACATCCTCTGCACCCCCTTGTCCCCAGGGCCCATTGTGGCATTCAGGGGACCCCTCTTTGTCCCCAGGGCCCATTGTGACATCCAGGGGACCCCGCCTTGTCCCCAGGGCCCATTGTGACATCTTGGGGACCCCCCCTTGTTACCAGGGCCCATTGTCACGTCCCAGGACCCCCCATTGTCCCCAGGACCTATTGTGACATTCAGGGGACCCCCTTTGTCACTGGGGCCCATTGTGACACCATGGAGACCCCCGCTTGTCCTCAGGGTCCATTGTCACATCCTGGGCACCCCCCATTTTCCCCAGGACCCATTGTGACATCCTGGCCATCTCCTTCCTCCCAGGGCCCGTTGTGGCACCATGGGGACACCCCCTTTGTCCCCAGGGCCCATTGTGACATCCCAGGACGCCCTTTGTCCCCAGGGCCCATTGTGACATCCCAGGACCCCCCTTTGTCCTCAGGGCCCATTGTAGCACCATGGGGACCCCCTTTGACCCCAGGGCCCATTGTGGCACTATGGCAACCCCTTTTGTCCCCAGGGCCCATTGTGACAGTCTTGGACCCCACTTTGTCCCCAGGGCCTATTGTGACACCATGGGGACCCCTCCTTGTCACTGGGGACCCATAGTGACACCATGGGGACCCCCCCTTGTCCTCAGGACTCATTCTGACATCCTGGACACCCCCCATTGTCCCCAGGGCCCATTGTGACATCCACTGCACCCCCTGTCCCCAGGGCCCATTGTGACATTCAGGGGACCCCTCTTTGTCCCCAGGGCCCATTGTGACGTCCCAGGACCCCCCATTGTCCCCAGGACCTATTGTGACATCCTGGGGATCCCTCCTTGTCTTCAGGGCCCATGGTGATGTCCGAGGACCCCCCATTGTCCCCAGGGCCCATTGTGACATCCTCTGCACCCCCTTGTCCCCAGGGCCCATTGTGACATTCAGGGGAACCCTCTTTGTCCCCAGGGCCCATTGTGACATCCTGGGGATCCCTCCTTGTCCCCAGGGCCCATTGTGACATCCTGGAGATCCCTCCTTGTCCCCAGGGCCCATTGTGACTTCCCAGGACCCCCCATTTTCCTCAGGACCTATTGTGACATTCAGGGGACCCCCTTTGTCACTGGGGCCCATTGTGACACCATGGGGACCCCTCCTTGTCACTGGGGACCCATTATGACACCATGGGGACCCCCCTTGTCCTCAGGACTCATTCTCACATCCTGGACACCCTGCATTGTCCCCAGGGCCCATTGTGACATCCACTGCACCCCCTTGTCCCCAGGGCCCATTGTGACATTCAGGGGACCCCTCTTTGTCCCCAGGGCCCATTGTGACATCCTGGGGACCCCCCCTTGTCCCCAGGGCCCATTGTGACGTCCCAGGACCCCCCCTTGTGCCCAGGGCCCATTGTGACACCGTGGGTACCACCCTTGTCTGCAGGGCTCATTGAGACATCCCAGGACCCCCCATTGTCCCCAGGGCCCATTGTGACATTCAGGGGACCCCCCTTTGTCCCCAGGGCCCATTCTGATACTGTGGGGACCCCCTTTGTCCCCAGGGCCCATTGTGACATCCTGGGGACCCCCCCTTGTCCTCAGGGCCCATTGTGACATCCTGGGGACCCTCCTTGTCCCCAGAGCCCATTGTGACATCCAGGGGAGCCCATTTGTCCCCAGGGCCCATTGTGGCACCGTAGGGACCCCCTTTGTCACTGGGGCCCATTGTGACATCCCAGGACCCCCCCTTGTCCCCAGGGCCCATTTTGACATCCTGGGGACCCCCTTTGTCCCAAGACTTCATTGTGACATCCTGGGGACCCCCCTTGTCCTCAGGGTCCATTGTGACAGCCCAGGACCTTACATTGTCCCCAGGGCCCATTGTGATATCCGGGTGACCCCCTTGTTCCCAAGGCCCATTGTGACATCCTGGGGACCCCCCCTTGTCCCCAGGGCCCATTGTGACATCCTGCGGACCCCCCTTTGTCCCCAGGGCCCATTTTGACATTCAGGGGACCCACCATTGTCCTCAGGGCCCATTGTGAGGTCCCAGGACCCCCCATTGTCCCCAGGGCCCATTGTGACATCCTCGGCACCCCCTTGTCCCCAGGGTCCATTGTGACACTATGGGGACCCCTCCTTGTCACTGGGGACCCATTATGAAACCATGGGGACCCTCCTTGTCCTCAGGACTCATTCTCACATCCTGGACACCCCGCATTGTCCCCAGGGCCCATTGTGACATCCACTGCACCCCCTTGTCCCCAGGGCCCATTGTGACATTCAGGGGACCCCTCTTTGTCCCCAGGGCCCATTGTGACATCCTGGGGACCCCCCCTTGTCCCCAGGGCCCATTGTGACGTCCCAGGACCCCCCATTGTCCACAGGGCCCATTGTGACTTCCTGGGGACCTCCTTTGTCCCAAGACTTCATTATGACATCCTGGGGTCCCCCCTTGTCCTCAGGGTCCATTGTGACAGCCCAGGACCTTACATTGTCCCCAGGGCCCATTGTGATATCTGGGTGACCCCCTTGTTCCCAAGGCCCATTGTGACATCCTGGGGACCCCCCCTTGTCCCCAGGGCCCATTGTGACATCCCAGGACCCCCCTTTGTCCCCAGGGCCCATTTTGATATTCAGGGGACCCACCATTGTCCTCAGGGCCCATTGTGAGGTCCCAGGACCCCCCATTGTCCCCAGGGCCCATTGTGACATCCTCGGCACCCCCTTGTCCCCAGGGTCCATTGTGACACTATGGGAACCCCTCCTTGTCACTGGGGACCCATTATGAAACAATGGGGACCCTCCTTGTCCTCAGGACTCATTCTCACATCCTGGACACCCCGCATTGTCCCCAGGGCCCATTGTGACATCCACTGCACCCCCTTGTCCCCAGGGCCCATTGTGACATTCAGGGGACCCCTCTTTGTCCCCAGGGCCCATTGTGACATCCTGGGGACCCCCCCTTGTCCCCAGGGCCCATTGTGACATCCTGGGGACCTCCTTTGTCCCAAGACTTCATTATGACATCCTGGGGTCCCCTCTTGTCCTCAGGGTCCATTGTGACAGCCCAGGACCTTACATTGTCCCCAGGGCCCATTGTGATATCCGGGTGACCCCCTTGTTCCCAAGGCCCATTGTGACATCCCAGGACCCCCCATTGTCCCCAGGGCCCATTGTGACATCCTCGGCACGCCCTTGTCCCCAGGGCCCATTGTGACATCCTGGGGACCCCCCCTTGTCCCCAGGGCCCATTGTGACATCCCAGGACCCCCCATTGTCCCCAGGGCCCATTGTGACATCCTGGGGATCCCTCCTTGTCCCCAGGGCCCATTGTGATGTCCCAGGACCCCCCATTGTCCCCAGGGCCCATTGTGACATCCTCTGCACCCCCTTGTCCCCAGGGCCCATTGTGACATCCTGGGGACCCCCCCTTGTCCCCAGGGCCCATTGTGACATCCTGGGGAATCCCCCTTGTCCCCAGGGCCCATTGTGACGTCCCAGGACCCCCCATTGTCCCCAGGGCCCATTGTGACATCCTGGGGATCCCTCCCTGTCCCCAGGGCCCATTTTCACGTCCCAGGACCCCCCATTGTCCCCAGGACCTATTGTGACATTCAGGGGACCCCCTTTGTCACTGGGGCCCATTGTGACACCATGGGGACCCCTCCTTGTCACTGGGGACCCATTATTACACCATGGGGACCCCCCTTGTCCTCAGGACTCATTCTCACATCCTGGACACCCCGCATTGTCCCCAGGGCCCATTGTGACATCCACTGCACCCCCTTGTCCCCAGGGCCCATTGTGACATCCTGGGGACCCCCCCTTGTCCCCAGGGCCCATTGTGACATCCTGGGGACCCTCCTTGTCCACAGACCCCATTGTGACATCCAGGGGAGCCCATTTGTCCCCAGGGCCCATTGTGGCACCGTAGGGACCCCCTTTGTCACTGGGGCCCATTGTGACATCCCAGGACCCCCCCTTGTCCCCAGGGCCCATTTTGACATCCTGGGGACCCCCTTTGTCCCAAGACTTCATTGTGACATCCTGGGGACCCCCCTTGTCCTCAGGGTCCAATGTGACAGCCCAGGACCTTACATTGTCCCCAGGGCCCATTGTGATATCTGGGTGATCCCCTTGTTACCAAGGCCCATTGTGACATCCTGGGGACCCACCCTTGTCCCGAGGGCCCATTGTGACATCCCAGGACCCCCCATTGTCCCCAGGGCCCATTGTGACATCCTGGGGATCCCTCCTTGTCCCCAGGGCCCATTGTGATGTCCCAGGACCCCCCATTGTCCCCAGGGCCCATTGTGACATCCTGGAGACCCCCGCTTGTCCCCAGAGCCCATTGTGACATCCCAGGACCCCCCATTGTCCCCAGGGCCCATTGTGACATCCTGGGGATCCCTCCTTGTCCCCAGGGCCCATTGTGATGTCCCAGGACCCCCCATTGTCCCCAGGGCCCATTGTGACATCCTCTGCACCCCCTTGTCCCCAGGGCCCATTGTGGCATTCAGGGGACCCCTCTTTGTCCCCAGGGCCCATTGTGACATCCAGGGGACCCCGCCTTGTCCCCAGGGCCCATTGTGACATCTTGGGGACCCCCCCTTGTTACCAGGGCCCATTGTCACGTCCCAGGACCCCCCATTGTCCCCAGGACCTATTGTGACATTCAGGGGACCCCCTTTGTCACTGGGGCCCATTGTGACACCATGGAGACCCCCGCTTGTCCTCAGGGTCCATTGTCACATCCTGGGCACCCCCCATTTTCCCCAGGACCCATTGTGACATCCTGGCCATCTCCTTCCTCCCAGGGCCCGTTGTGGCACCATGGGGACACCCCCTTTGTCCCCAGGGCCCATTGTGACATCCCAGGACCCCCTTTGTCCCCAGGGCCCATTGTGACATCCCAGGACCCCCCTTTGTCCTCAGGGCCCATTGTAGCACCATGGGGACCCCCTTTGACCCCAGGGCCCATTGTGGCACTATGGCAACCCCTTTTGTCCCCAGGGCCCATTGTGACAGTCTTGGACCCCACTTTGTCCCCAGGGCCTATTGTGACACCATGGGGACCCCTCCTTGTCACTGGGGACCCATAGTGACACCATGGGGACCCCCCCTTGTCCTCAGGACTCATTCTGACATCCTGGACACCCCCCATTGTCCCCAGGGCCCATTGTGACATCCACTGCACCCCCTGTCCCCAGGGCCCATTGTGACATTCAGGGGACCCCTCTTTGTCCCCAGGGCCCATTGTGACATCCTGGGGATCCCTCCTTGTCCCCAGGGCCCATTGTGACGTCCCAGGACCCCCCATTGTCCCCAGGACCTATTGTGACATCCTGGGGATCCCTCCTTGTCTTCAGGGCCCATGGTGATGTCCGAGGACCCCCCATTGTCCCCAGGGCCCATTGTGACATCCTCTGCACCCCCTTGTCCCCAGGGCCCATTGTGACATTCAGGGGACCCCTCTTTGTCCCCAGGGCCCATTGTGACATCCTGGGGATCCCCCCTTGTCCCCAGGGCCCATTGTGACATCCCAGGACCCCCCATTGTCCCCAGGGCCCATTGTGACATCCTGGGGATCCCTCCTTGTCCCCAGGGCCCATTGTGATGTCCCAGGACCCCCCATTGTCCCCAGGGCCCATTGTGACATCCTCTGCACCCCCTTGTCCCCAGGGCCCATTGTGACATCCTGGGGACCCCCCCTTGTCCCCAGGGCCCATTGTGACATCCTGGGGAATCCCCCTTGTCCCCAGGGCCCATTGTGACGTCCCAGGACCCCCCATTGTCCCCAGGGCCCATTGTGACATCCTGGGGATCCCTCCCTGTCCCCAGGGCCCATTTTCACGTCCCAGGACCCCCCATTGTCCCCAGGACCTATTGTGACATTCAGGGGACCCCCTTTGTCACTGGGGCCCATTGTGACACCATGGGGACCCCTCCTTGTCACTGGGGACCCATTATTACACCATGGGGACCCCCCTTGTCCTCAGGACTCATTCTCACATCCTGGACACCCCGCATTGTCCCCAGGGCCCATTGTGACATCCACTGCACCCCCTTGTCCCCAGGGCCCATTGTGACATCCTGGGGACCCCCCCTTGTCCCCAGGGCCCATTGTGACATCCTGGGGACCCTCCTTGTCCACAGACCCCATTGTGACATCCAGGGGAGCCCATTTGTCCCCAGGGCCCATTGTGGCACCGTAGGGACCCCCTTTGTCACTGGGGCCCATTGTGACATCCCAGGACCCCCCCTTGTCCCCAGGGCCCATTTTGACATCCTGGGGACCCCCTTTGTCCCAAGACTTCATTGTGACATCCTGGGGACCCCCCTTGTCCTCAGGGTCCAATGTGACAGCCCAGGACCTTACATTGTCCCCAGGGCCCATTGTGATATCTGGGTGATCCCCTTGTTACCAAGGCCCATTGTGACATCCTGGGGACCCACCCTTGTCCCGAGGGCCCATTGTGACATCCCAGGACCCCCCATTGTCCCCAGGGCCCATTGTGACATCCTGGGGATCCCTCCTTGTCCCCAGGGCCCATTGTGATGTCCCAGGACCCCCCATTGTCCCCAGGGCCCATTGTGACATCCTGGAGACCCCCGCTTGTCCCCAGAGCCCATTGTGACATCCCAGGACCCCCCATTGTCCCCAGGGCCCATTGTGACATCCTGGGGATCCCTCCTTGTCCCCAGGGCCCATTGTGATGTCCCAGGACCCCCCATTGTCCCCAGGGCCCATTGTGACATCCTCTGCACCCCCTTGTCCCCAGGGCCCATTGTGGCATTCAGGGGACCCCTCTTTGTCCCCAGGGCCCATTGTGACATCCAGGGGACCCCGCCTTGTCCCCAGGGCCCATTGTGACATCTTGGGGACCCCCCCTTGTTACCAGGGCCCATTGTCACGTCCCAGGACCCCCCATTGTCCCCAGGACCTATTGTGACATTCAGGGGACCCCCTTTGTCACTGGGGCCCATTGTGACACCATGGAGACCCCCGCTTGTCCTCAGGGTCCATTGTCACATCCTGGGCACCCCCCATTTTCCCCAGGACCCATTGTGACATCCTGGCCATCTCCTTCCTCCCAGGGCCCGTTGTGGCACCATGGGGACACCCCCTTTGTCCCCAGGGCCCATTGTGACATCCCAGGACCCCCTTTGTCCCCAGGGCCCATTGTGACATCCCAGGACCCCCCTTTGTCCTCAGGGCCCATTGTAGCACCATGGGGACCCCCTTTGACCCCAGGGCCCATTGTGGCACTATGGCAACCCCTTTTGTCCCCAGGGCCCATTGTGACAGTCTTGGACCCCACTTTGTCCCCAGGGCCTATTGTGACACCATGGGGACCCCTCCTTGTCACTGGGGACCCATAGTGACACCATGGGGACCCCCCCTTGTCCTCAGGACTCATTCTGACATCCTGGACACCCCCCATTGTCCCCAGGGCCCATTGTGACATCCACTGCACCCCCTGTCCCCAGGGCCCATTGTGACATTCAGGGGACCCCTCTTTGTCCCCAGGGCCCATTGTGACATCCTGGGGATCCCTCCTTGTCCCCAGGGCCCATTGTGACGTCCCAGGACCCCCCATTGTCCCCAGGACCTATTGTGACATCCTGGGGATCCCTCCTTGTCTTCAGGGCCCATGGTGATGTCCGAGGACCCCCCATTGTCCCCAGGGCCCATTGTGACATCCTCTGCACCCCCTTGTCCCCAGGGCCCATTGTGACATTCAGGGGACCCCTCTTTGTCCCCAGGGCCCATTGTGACATCCTGGGGATCCCTCCTTGTCCCCAGGGCCCATTGTGACATCCTGGAGATCCCTCCTTGTCCCCAGGGCCCATTGTGACTTCCCAGGACCCCCCATTTTCCTCAGGACCTATTGTGACATTCAGGGGACCCCCTTTGTCACTGGGGCCCATTGTGACACCATGGGGACCCCTCCTTGTCACTGGGGACCCATTATGACACCATGGGGACCCCCCTTGTCCTCAGGACTCATTCTCACATCCTGGACACCCTGCATTGTCCCCAGGGCCCATTGTGACATCCACTGCACCCCCTTGTCCCCAGGGCCCATTGTGACATTCAGGGGACCCCTCTTTGTCCCCAGGGCCCATTGTGACATCCTGGGGACCCCCCCTTGTCCCAAGGGCCCATTGTGACGTCCCAGGACCCCCCCTTGTGCCCAGGGCCCATTGTGACACCGTGGGTACCACCCTTGTCTGCAGGGCTCATTGAGACATCCCAGGACCCCCCATTGTCCCCAGGGCCCATTGTGACATTCAGGGGACCCCCCTTTGTCCCCAGGGCCCATTCTGATACTGTGGGGACCCCCTTTGTCCCCAGGGCCCATTGTGACATCCTGGGGACCCCCCCTTGTCCTCAGGGCCCATTGTGACATCCTGGGGACCCTCCTTGTCCACAGACCCCATTGTGACATCCAGGGGAGCCCATTTGTCCCCAGGGCCCATTGTGGCACCGTAGGGACCCCCTTTGTCACTGGGGCCCATTGTGACATCCCAGGACCCCCCCTTGTCCCCAGGGCCCATTTTGACATCCTGGGGACCCCCTTTGTCCCAAGACTTCATTGTGACATCCTGGGGACCCCCCTTGTCCTCAGGGTCCAATGTGACAGCCCAGGACCTTACATTGTCCCCAGGGCCCATTGTGATATCTGGGTGACCCCCTTGTTCCCAAGGCCCATTGTGACATCCTGGGGACCCCCCCTTGTCCCCAGGGCCCATTGTGACATCCCAGGACCCCCCATTGTCCCCAGGGCCCATTGTGACATCCTCGGCACGCCCTTGTCCCTAGGGCCCATTGTGAGATCCTGGGGACCCCCCATTGTCCCCAGGGCCCATTGTGACATCCTGGGGATCCCTCCTTGTCCCCAGGGCCCATTGTGATGTCCCAGGACCCCCCATTGTCCCCAGGGCCCATTGTGACATCCTCTGCACCCCCTTGTCCCCAGGGCCCATTGTGGCATTCAGGGGACCCCTCTTTGTCCCCAGGGCCCATTGTGACATCCTGGGGACCCCCCCTTGTCCCCAGGGCCCATTGTGACGTCCCAGGACCCCCCATTGTCCCCAGGGCCCATTGTGACATCCTGGGGATCCCTCCTTGTCCCCAGGGCCCATTGTCATGTCCCAGGACCCCCTATTGTCCCCAGGACCTATTGTGACATTCAGGGGACCCCCTTTGTCACTGGGGCCCATTGTGACACCATGGAGACCCCCGCTTGTCCTCAGGGTCCATTGTGACATCCTGGGCACCCCCCATTTTCCCCAGGACCCATTGTGACATCCTGGCCATCCCCTTGCTCCCAGGGCCCGTTGTGGCACCATGGGGACACCCCCTTGTCCCCAGGGCCCATTGTGACATTCAGGGGACCCCTCTTTGTCCCCAGGGCCCATTGTGACATCCTGGGGATCCCTCCTTGTCCCCAGGGCCCATTGTGACGTCCCAGGACCCCCCATTGTCCCCAGGACCTATTGTGACATTCAGGGGACCCCCTTTGTCCCCAGGGCCCATTGTGGCACCGTAGGGACCCCCTTTGTCACTGGGGCCCATTGTGAACATCCCAGGACCCCCCCTTGTCCCCAGGGCCCATTTTGACATCCTGGGGACCCCCTTTGTCCCAAGACTTCATTGTGACATCCTGGGGACCCCCCTTGTCCTCAGGGTCCAATGTGACAGCCCAGGACCTTACATTGTCCCCAGGGCCCATTGTGATATCTGGGTGACCCCCTTGTTCCCAAGGCCCATTGTGACATCCTGGGGACCCCCCCTTGTCCCCAGGGCCCATTGTGACATCCCAGGATGCCCCATTGTCCCCAGGGCCCATTGTGACATCCTCGGCACGCCCTTGTCCCCAGGGCCCATTGTGAGATCCTGGGGACCCCCCATTGTCCCCAGGGCCCATTGTGACATCCTGGGGATCCCTCCTTGTCCCCAGGGCCCATTGTGATGTCCCAGGACCCCCCATTGTCCCCAGGGCCCATTGTGACATCCTCTGCACCCCCTTGTCCCCAGGGCCCATTGTGGCATTCAGGGGACCCCTCTTTGTCCCCAGGGCCCATTGTGACATCCTGGGGACCCCCCCTTGTCCCCAGGGCCCATTGTGACGTTCCAGGACCCCCCATTGTCCCCAGGGCCCATTGTGACATCCTGGGGATCCCTCCTTGTCCCCAGGGCCCATTATCACGTCCCAGGACCCCCCATTGTCCCCAGGACCTATTGTGACATTCAGGGGACCTCCTTTGTCACTGGGGCCCATTGTGACACCATGGAGACCCCCGCTTGTCCTCAGGGTCCATTGTGACATCCTGGGCACCCCCCATTTTCCCCAGGACCCATTGTGACATCCTGGCCATCCCCTTGCTCCCAGGGCCCGTTGTGGCACCATGGGGACACCCCCTTTGTCCCCAGGGCCCATTGTGACATCCCAGGACCCCCTTTGTCCCCAGGGCCCATTGTAGCACCATGGGGACCCTCTTTGACCCCAGGGCCCATTGTGGCACTATGGCAACCCCTTTTGTCCCCAGGGCCCATTGTGACATTCTTGGACCCCACTTTGTCCCCAGGGCCTATTGTGACACCATGGGGACCCCTCCTTGTCACTGGGGACCCATTGTGACACCATGGGGACCCCCCCTTGTCCTCAGGACTCATTCTGACATCCTGGACACACCCCATTGTCCCCAGGGCCCATTGTGACATCCAATGCACCCCCTGTCCCCAGGGCCCATTGTGACATTCAGGGGACCCCTCTTTGTCCCCATGGCCCATTGTGATATCCTAGGGACCCCCCCCTTGTCCCCAGGCCCATTGTGACGTCCCAGAACCCCCCATTGTCCCCAGGGCCCATTGTGACATCCTGGGGATCCCTCCTTGTCTTCAGGGCCCATGGTGATGTCCGAGGACCCCCCATTGTCCCCAGGGCCCATTGTGACATCCTCTGCACCCCCTTGTCCCCAGGGCCCATTGTGATGTCCCAGGACCCCCCATTGTCCCCAGGACCTATTGTGACATCCTGGGGATCCCTCCTTGTCTTCAGGGCCCATGGTGATGTCCGAGGACCCCCCATTGTCCCCAGGGCCCATTGTGACATCCTCTGCACCCCCTTGTCCCCAGGGCCCATTGTGACATTCAGGGGACCCCTCTTTGTCCCCAGGGCCCATTGTGACATCCTGGGGATCCCTCCTTGTCCCCAGGGCCCATTGTGACATCCTGGAGATCCCTCCTTGTCCCCAGGGCCCATTGTGACTTCCCAGGACCCCCCATTTTCCTCAGGACCTATTGTGACATTCAGGGGACCCCCTTTGTCACTGGGGCCCATTGTGACACCATGGGGACCCCTCCTTGTCACTGGGGACCCATTATGACACCATGGGGACCCCCCTTGTCCTCAGGACTCATTCTCACATCCTGGACACCCTGCATTGTCCCCAGGGCCCATTGTGACATCCACTGCACCCCCTTGTCCCCAGGGCCCATTGTGACATTCAGGGGACCCCTCTTTGTCCCCAGGGCCCATTGTGACATCCTGGGGACCCCCCCTTGTCCCAAGGGCCCATTGTGACGTCCCAGGACCCCCCCTTGTGCCCAGGGCCCATTGTGACACCGTGGGTACCACCCTTGTCTGCAGGGCTCATTGAGACATCCCAGGACCCCCCATTGTCCCCAGGGCCCATTGTGACATTCAGGGGACCCCCCTTTGTCCCCAGGGCCCATTCTGATACTGTGGGGACCCCCTTTGTCCCCAGGGCCCATTGTGACATCCTGGGGACCCCCCCTTGTCCTCAGGGCCCATTGTGACATCCTGGGGACCCTCCTTGTCCACAGACCCCATTGTGACATCCAGGGGAGCCCATTTGTCCCCAGGGCCCATTGTGGCACCGTAGGGACCCCCTTTGTCACTGGGGCCCATTGTGACATCCCAGGACCCCCCCTTGTCCCCAGGGCCCATTTTGACATCCTGGGGACCCCCTTTGTCCCAAGACTTCATTGTGACATCCTGGGGACCCCCCTTGTCCTCAGGGTCCAATGTGACAGCCCAGGACCTTACATTGTCCCCAGGGCCCATTGTGATATCTGGGTGACCCCCTTGTTCCCAAGGCCCATTGTGACATCCTGGGGACCCCCCCTTGTCCCCAGGGCCCATTGTGACATCCCAGGACCCCCCATTGTCCCCAGGGCCCATTGTGACATCCTCGGCACGCCCTTGTCCCCAGGGCCCATTGTGAGATCCTGGGGACCCCCCATTGTCCCCAGGGCCCATTGTGACATCCTGGGGATCCCTCCTTGTCCCCAGGGCCCATTGTGATGTCCCAGGACCCCCCATTGTCCCCAGGGCCCATTGTGACATCCTCTGCACCCCCTTGTCCCCAGGGCCCATTGTGGCATTCAGGGGACCCCTCTTTGTCCCCAGGGCCCATTGTGACATCCTGGGGACCCCCCCTTGTCCCCAGGGCCCATTGTGACGTCCCAGGACCCCCCATTGTCCCCAGGGCCCATTGTGACATCCTGGGGATCCCTCCTTGTCCCCAGGGCCCATTGTCATGTCCCAGGACCCCCTATTGTCCCCAGGACCTATTGTGACATTCAGGGGACCCCCTTTGTCACTGGGGCCCATTGTGACACCATGGAGACCCCCGCTTGTCCTCAGGGTCCATTGTGACATCCTGGGCACCCCCCATTTTCCCCAGGACCCATTGTGACATCCTGGCCATCCCCTTGCTCCCAGGGCCCGTTGTGGCACCATGGGGACACCCCCTTGTCCCCAGGGCCCATTGTGACATTCAGGGGACCCCTCTTTGTCCCCAGGGCCCATTGTGACATCCTGGGGATCCCTCCTTGTCCCCAGGGCCCATTGTGACGTCCCAGGACCCCCCATTGTCCCCAGGACCTATTGTGACATTCAGGGGACCCCCTTTGTCCCCAGGGCCCATTGTGGCACCGTAGGGACCCCCTTTGTCACTGGGGCCCATTGTGAACATCCCAGGACCCCCCCTTGTCCCCAGGGCCCATTTTGACATCCTGGGGACCCCCTTTGTCCCAAGACTTCATTGTGACATCCTGGGGACCCCCCTTGTCCTCAGGGTCCAATGTGACAGCCCAGGACCTTACATTGTCCCCAGGGCCCATTGTGATATCTGGGTGACCCCCTTGTTCCCAAGGCCCATTGTGACATCCTGGGGACCCCCCCTTGTCCCCAGGGCCCATTGTGACATCCCAGGATGCCCCATTGTCCCCAGGGCCCATTGTGACATCCTCGGCACGCCCTTGTCCCCAGGGCCCATTGTGAGATCCTGGGGACCCCCCATTGTCCCCAGGGCCCATTGTGACATCCTGGGGATCCCTCCTTGTCCCCAGGGCCCATTGTGATGTCCCAGGACCCCCCATTGTCCCCAGGGCCCATTGTGACATCCTCTGCACCCCCTTGTCCCCAGGGCCCATTGTGGCATTCAGGGGACCCCTCTTTGTCCCCAGGGCCCATTGTGACATCCTGGGGACCCCCCCTTGTCCCCAGGGCCCATTGTGACGTTCCAGGACCCCCCATTGTCCCCAGGGCCCATTGTGACATCCTGGGGATCCCTCCTTGTCCCCAGGGCCCATTATCACGTCCCAGGACCCCCCATTGTCCCCAGGACCTATTGTGACATTCAGGGGACCTCCTTTGTCACTGGGGCCCATTGTGACACCATGGAGACCCCCGCTTGTCCTCAGGGTCCATTGTGACATCCTGGGCACCCCCCATTTTCCCCAGGACCCATTGTGACATCCTGGCCATCCCCTTGCTCCCAGGGCCCGTTGTGGCACCATGGGGACACCCCCTTTGTCCCCAGGGCCCATTGTGACATCCCAGGACCCCCTTTGTCCCCAGGGCCCATTGTAGCACCATGGGGACCCTCTTTGACCCCAGGGCCCATTGTGGCACTATGGCAACCCCTTTTGTCCCCAGGGCCCATTGTGACATTCTTGGACCCCACTTTGTCCCCAGGGCCTATTGTGACACCATGGGGACCCCTCCTTGTCACTGGGGACCCATTGTGACACCATGGGGACCCCCCCTTGTCCTCAGGACTCATTCTGACATCCTGGACACACCCCATTGTCCCCAGGGCCCATTGTGACATCCAATGCACCCCCTGTCCCCAGGGCCCATTGTGACATTCAGGGGACCCCTCTTTGTCCCCATGGCCCATTGTGATATCCTAGGGACCCCCCCCTTGTCCCCAGGCCCATTGTGACGTCCCAGAACCCCCCATTGTCCCCAGGGCCCATTGTGACATCCTGGGGATCCCTCCTTGTCTTCAGGGCCCATTGTGATGTCCGAGGACCCCCCATTGTCCCCAGGGCCCATTGTGACATCCTCGGCACCCCCTTGTCCCCAGGGTCCATTGTGACACTATGGGGAACCCTCCTTGTCACTGGGGACCCATTATGAAACCATGGGGACCCCCCTTGTCCTCAGGACTCATTCTCACATCCTGGACACCCCGCATTGTCCCCAGGGCCCATTGTGACATCCACTGCACCCCCTTGTCCCCAGGGCCCATTGTGACATTCAGGGGACCCCTCTTTGTCCCCAGGGCCCATTGTGACATCCTGGGGACCCCCCCTTGTCCCCAGGGCCCATTGTGACGTCCCAGGACCCCCCATTGTCCACAGGGCCCATTGTGACATCCTGGGGACCTCCTTTGTCCCAAGACTTCATTATGACATCCTGGGGTCCCCCCTTGTCCTCAGGGTCCATTGTGACAGCCCAGGACCTTACATTGTCCCCAGGGCCCATTGTGATATCCGGGTGACCCCCTTGTTCCCAAGGCCCATTGTGACATCCTGGGGACCCCCCCTTGTCCCCAGGGCCCATTGTGACATCCCAGGACCCCCCATTGTCCCCAGGGCCCATTGTGACATCCTGGGGATCCCTCCTTGTCCCCAGGTCCCATTGTGATGTCCCAGGACCCCCCATTGTCCCCAGGGCCCATTGTGACATCCTGGGGATCCCTCCTTGTCCCCAGGGCCCATTGTGATGTCCCAGGACCCCCCATTGTCCCCAGGGCCCATTGTGACATCCTCTGCACCCCGTTGTCCCCAGGGCCCATTGTGGCATTCAGGGGACCCCTCTTTGTCCCCAGGGCCCATTGTGACATCCTGGGGACCCCCCCTTGTCCCCAGGGCCCATTGTCACGTCCCAGGACCCCCCATTGTCCCCAGGACCTATTGTGACATTCAGGGGACCCCCTTTGTCACTGGGGCCCATTGTGACACCATGGAGACCCCCGCTTGTCCTCAGGGTCCATTGTGACATCCTGGGCACCCCCCATTTTTCCCAGGACCCATTGTGACATCCTGGCCATCCCCTTGCTCCCAGGGCCCGTTGTGGCACCATGGGGACACCCCCTTTGTCCCCAGGGCCCATTGTGACATCCCAGGACCCCCCTTGGACCCCAGGGCCCATTGTGGCACTATGGCAACCCCTTTTGTCCCCAGGGCCCATTGTGACATTCTTGGACCCCACTTTGTCCCCAGGGCCTATTGTGACACCATGGGGACCACTCCTTGTCACTGGGGACCCATTGTGACACCATGGGGACCCCCCTTGTCCTCAGGACTCATTCTCACATCCTGGACACCCCGCATTGTCCCCAGGGCCCATTGTGACATCCACTGCACCCCCTTGTCCCCAGGGCCCATTGTGACATCCTGGGGACCCTCCTTGTCCCCAGAGCCCATTGTGACATCCAGGGGAGCCCATTTGTCCCCAGGGCCCATTGTGGCACCGTAGGGACCCCCTTTGTCACTGGGGCCCATTGTGACATCCCAGGACCCCCCCTTGTCCCCAGGGCCCATTTTGACATCCTGGGGACCCCCTTTGTCCCAAGACTTCATTGTGACATCCTGGGGACCCCCCTTGTCCTCAGGGTCCAATGTGACAGCCCAGGACCTTACATTGTCCCCAGGGCCCATTGTGATATCTGGGTGACCCCCTTGTTCCCAAGGCCCATTGTGACATCCTGGGGACCCCCCCTTGTCCCCAGGGCCCATTGTGACATCCCAGGACCCCCCATTGTCCCCAGGGCCCATTGTGACATCCTCGGCACGCCCTTGTCCCCAGGGCCCATTGTGAGATCCTGGGGACCCCCCATTGTCCCCAGGGCCCATTGTGACATCCTGGGGATCCCTCCTTGTCCCCAGGGCCCATTGTGATGTCCCAGGACCCCCCATTGTCCCCAGGGCCCATTGTGACATCCTCTGCACCCCCTTGTCCCCAGGGCCCATTGTGACATTCAGGGGACCCCTCTTTGTCCCCAGGGCCCATTGTGACATCCTGGGGACCCCCCCTTGTCCCCAGGGCCCATTGTGACGTCCCAGGACCCCCCATTGTCCACAGGGCCCATTGTGACATCCTCTGCACCCCCTTGTCCCCAGGGCCCATTGTGACATTCAGGGGACCCCTCTTTGTCCCCAGGGCCCATTGTGACGTCCCAGGACCCCCCCTTGTCCCCAGGGCCCATTGTGACATCCTGGGGATCCCTCCTTGTCCCCAGGGCCCATTGTGATGTCCCAGGACCCCCCATTGTCCCCAGGGCCCATTGTGACATCCTCTGCACCCCCTTGTCCCCAGGGCCCATTGTGGCATTCAGGGGACCCCTCTTTGTCCCCAGGGCCCATTGTGACATCCTGGGGACCCCCCCTTGTCCCCAGGGCCCATTGTGACGTCCCAGGACCCCCCATTGTCCCCAGGGCCCATTGTGACATCCTGGGGATCCCTCCTTGTCCCCAGGGCCCATTGTCACGTCCCAGGACCCCCCATTGTCCCCAGGACCTATTGTGACATTCAGGGGACCCCCTTTGTCACTGGGGCCCATTGTGACACCATGGAGACCCCCGCTTGTCCTCAGGGTCCATTGTGACATCCTGGGCACCCCCCATTTTCCCCAGGACCCATTGTGACATCCTGGCCATCCCCTTGCTCCCAGGGCCCGTTGTGGCACCATGGGGACACCCCCTTTGTCCCCAGGGCCCATTGTGACGTCCCAGGACCCCCCATTGTCCACAGGGCCCATTGTGACACTATGGGGACCCCCCCTTGTGCCCAGGGCCCATTGTGACACCGTGGGTACCACCCTTGTCTGCAGGGCTCATTGAGACATCCCAGGACCCCCCATAGTCCCCAGGGCCCATTGTCACGTCCCAGGACCCCCCATTTTCCCCAGGATCTATTGTGACATTCAGGGGACCCCCTTTGTCACTGGGGCCCATTGTGACACCATGGGGACCCCTCCTTGTCACTGGGGACCCATTATGACACCATGGGGACCCCCTTTGTCCTCAGGACTCATTCTCACATCCTGGACACCCCGCATTGTCCCCAGGGCCCATTGTGACATCCACTGCACCCCCTTGTCCCCAGGGCCCATTGTGACATTCAGGGGACCCCTCTTTGTCCCCAGGGCCCATTGTGACATCCTGGGGACACCCCCTTGTCCCCAGGGCCCATTGTGACGTCCCAGGACCCCCCATTGTCCACAGGGCCCATTGTGACACTATGGGGACCCCCCCTTGTGCCCAGGGCCCATTGTGACACCGTGGGTACCACCCTTGTCTGCAGGGCTCATTGAGACATCCCAGGACCCCCCATTGTCCCCAGGGCCCATTGTGACATTCAGGGGACGCCCCTTTATCCCCAGGGCCCATTCTGATACCGCGGGGACCTCATTTGTCCCCAGGGCCCATTGTGACATCCTGGGGACCCCCCCTTGTCCCCAGGGCCCATTGTGACATCCTGGGGACCCTCCTTGTCCCCAGAGCCCATTGTGACATCCAGGGGAGCCCATTTGTCCCCAGGGCCCATTGTGGCACCGTAGGGACCCCCTTTGTCACTGGGGCCCATTGTGACATCCCAGGACCCCCCCTTGTCCCCAGGGCCCATTTTGACATCCTGGGGACCCCCTTTGTCCCAAGACTTCATTGTGACATCCTGGGGACCCCCCTTGTCCTCAGGGTCCAATGTGACAGCCCAGGACCTTACATTGTCCCCAGGGCCCATTGTGACACCATGGAGACCCCCGCTTGTCCTCAGGGTCCGTTGTGACATCCTGGGCACCCCCCATTTTCCCCAGGACCCATTGTGACATCCTGGCCATCCCCTTGCTCCCAGGGCCCGTTGTGGCACCATGGGGACCCCCTTTGACCCCAGGGCCCATTGTGGCACTATGGCAACCCCTTTTGTCCCCAGGGCCCATTGTGACATTCTTGGACCCCACTTTGTCCCCAGGGCCTATTGTGACACCATGGGGACCCCTCCTTGTCACTGGGGACCCATTGTGACACCATGGGGACCCCCCCTTGTCCTCAGGACTCATTCTGACATCCTGGACACCCCCCATTGTCCCCAGGGCCCATTGTGACATCCACTGCACCCCCTGTCCCCAGGGCCCATTGTGACATTCAGGGGACCCCTCTTTGTCCCCAGGGCCCATTGTGACATCCTGGGGACCCCCCCCTTTTCCCCAGGGCCCATTGTGACGTCCCAGGACCCCCCATTGTCCCCAGGGCCCATTGTGACATCCTGGGGATCCCTCCTTGTCTTCAGGGCCCATTGTGATGTCCGAGGACCCCCCATTGTCCCCAGGGCCCTTTGTGACATCCTCTGCACCCCCTTGTCCGCAGGGCCCATTGTGACATTCAGGGGACCCACCATTGTCCTCAGGGCCCATTGTGAGGTCCCAGGACCCCCCATTGTCCCCAGGGCCCATTGTGACATCCTCGGCACCCCCTTGTGCCCAGGGCCCATTGTGACATTCAGGGGACCCCTCTTTGTCCCCAGGGCCCATTGTGACATCCTGGGGACCCCCCATTGTCCCCAGGGCCCATTGTGACATCCTGGGGATCCCCCCTTGTTCCCAGGGCCCACTGTGACGTCCCAGGACCCCCCATTGTCCCCAGGGCCCATTGTGACATTCAGGGGCCCCCGTTTGTCACGGGGGCCCATTGTGACATCCCAGGACCCCACATTGTCCCCAGGGCCCATTGTGACTTTCAGGGGACCCCACTTGTCCCCAGGACCCATTGTGACACTATAGGGACCCCCCCTTGTGCCCAGTGACCATTGTGACACCGTGAGTACCGCCCTTGTCCGCAGGGCCCATTGTGACATCCTGGGGACACCCCCTTGTCCCCAGGGCCCATTGTGACATCCTGGGAATCCCTCCTTGTCCCCAGGGCCCATTGTGACGTCCCAGGACCCCCATTTTCCCCAGGTCCCATTGTGACATCCACTGCACCCCCTTGTCTCCAGGGCCCATTCTGACATTCAGGGGACCCCTCTTTATCCCAGGGCCCATTGTGACATCCTGGGGACCCCCCCTTGTCCCCAGGGCCCATTGTGACGTCCCAGGACCCCTCATTGTCCACAGGGCCCATTGTGACACTATGGGGACCCCCCCTTGTGCCCAGGGCCCATTGTGATACCGTGGGTACCACCCTTGTCTGCAGGGCTCATTGAGACATCCCAGGACCCGCCATTGTCCCCAGGGCCCATTGTGACATTCAGGGGACCCCCCTTTGTCCCCAGGGCCCATTGTGACATCCTGGGGTGCCCTCCTTGTCCCCAGGGCCCATTGTGACGTCCCAGGACCCCCCATTGTCCCCGGGGCCCATTGTGACATTCAGAGGACCCCCTTTGTCACTGGGGCCCTTTGTGACATCCCAGGACCCCACATTGTCCCCAGGACCTATTGTGACATCCTGGGGACCCCACTTGTCCCCAGGACCCATTGTGACACTATGGGGACCCCCCCTTGTGCCCAGGGCCCATTGTGACACCGTGGGTACCCCCCTTGTCCGCAGGGCTCATTGTGACATCCCAGGACCCCCTATTGTCCCTAGGGCCCATGGTGACATCCTGGGGACGCCCTTTGTCCCCAGGGCCCATTTTGACACCGTCGACAACCCCCTTTGTCCCCAGAGCCCATTGTGACATCCTGGGGACCCCCTTTGTCCCCAGGGCCCATTGTGGCACCATGAGGACCCTCTTTGTCACTGGGGCCCATTGTGACATCCCAGGACCTCCCCTGGTCCCCAGGGCCCATTGTGACATCCGGGGGACCCCCCTTGTCCTCAGGGTCCATTGTGACAGCCCAGGACCTTACTTTGTCCCCAGGGCCCATTGCGATATCTGGGGGACCCCCTTGTCCCCAGGGCGCATTGTGACACCATGGGGACCCCCCTTTGTCCCCAGGGCCCATTGTGACATCCTGGGGTCCCCCCTTTGTCCCCAGGGCCCATTGAAGTGTCCCAGGACCACCCTTTGTCCCCAGGGTTCATTGTGACATCCTGGGGACCCCATTTGTTCCCACGGCCCATCGTGGCACCATGGGGACCCCGTTTGTCACTGGGGCCCATTGTGACATCCCAGGACCCCACTTTGTCCCCAGGGCTTATTGTGACAACATGGGGATCTCCCTTGTCCTCAGGGCCCATTGTGACATCCCATGACCCCCCTTTGTCCCCAGTGCTATTGTGAAATCCTGTGGACCCCTTTTGTTCCCAGGGCCCATTGTGGCACCATGGGGAACCCCTTTGTCACTGGGGGCCATTGTGACATTCCAGGATTCCACTTTGTCCCCAGGGCTCGTTCTGAACACCTTGGGGCCTCCCATTGTCCCCAGGGCCCATTGTGACATCCTGGGCAACCCCATTGTCCCCAGGGCCCATTGTGACATCTGGGGGACGCCCTTGTCCCCAGGACCCATCGTGGCACCGTGGGGACCCTCCTTGTCACTTGGGCCCATTGTGACACCATGGGGACCCCCCCTTTATTCCCAGTGCCCCTTGTGACATCCTGCGGACCCCCCTTTGTCCCCAGGGCCCATTTTGACATTCAGGGGACCCACCATTGTCCTCAGGGCCCATTGTGAGGTCCCAGGACCCCCCATTGTCCCCAGAGCCCATTGTGACATCCTGGGGAGCCCATTTTTCCCCAGAGCCCATTGTGGCACCATGGGGACCCCCTTTGTCACTGGGGCCCATTTTGACATCCCAGGACCCCCCCTGGTCCCCAGGGCCCATTGTGACATTCAGGGGACCCCTCTTTGTCCCCAGAGCCCATTGTGACATCCTGGGGAGCCCATTTTTCCCCAGAGCCCATTGTGGCACCATGGGGACCCCCTTTGTCACTGGGGCCCATTTTGACATCCCAGGACCCCCCCTGGTCCCCAGGGCCCATTTTGACATCCTGGGGACCCCCTTTGTCCCAAGACTTCATTGTGACATCCTGGGGACCCCCCTTGTCCTCAGGGTCCAATGTGACAGCCCAGGACCTTACATTGTCCCCAGGGCCCATTGTGATATCTGGGGGACCCGCTTGTTCCCAAGGCCCATTTTGACATCCTGGGGACCCCCCCTTGTCCCCAGGGCCCATTGTGACATCCCAGGACCCTCCATTGTCCCCAGGGCCCATTGTGACATCCTCGGCACCCCCTTGTCCCCAGGGCCCATTGTGACATCCTCGGCACCCCCTTGTCACCAGGGCCCATTGTGACGTCCCAGGACCCCCCATTGTCTCCAGGGCCCATTGTGACATCCTGGGGATCGCTCCTTGTCCCCAGGGCCCATTGTGACGTCCCAGGACCCCCCATTGTCCCCAGGGCCCATTGTGACATCCTCTGCACCCCCTTGTCCCCAGGGCCCATTGTGACATTCAGGGGACCCCTCTTTGTCCCCAGGGCCCATTGTGACATCCTGGGGACCCCCCCTTGTCCCCAGGGCCCATTGTGACGTCCCAGGACCCCCCATTGTCCCCAGGACCTATTGTGAAATTCAGGGGACCCCCTTTGTCACTGGGGCCCATTGTGACACCATGGAGACCCCCGTATGTCCTCAGGGTCCATTGTGACATCCTGGCCACCCCCTTGCTCCCAGGGCCCATTGTAGCACCATGGGGACCCCCTTTGACCCCAGGGCCCATTGTGGCACCATGGCAACCCCTTTGTTCCCCAGGGCCCATTGTGACATTCTTGGACCCCACTTTGTCCCCAGGGCCTATTGTGACACCATGGGGACCCCTCCTTGTCACTGGGGACCCATTGTGACACCATGGGGACCCCACCTTGTCCTCAGGACTCATTCTCACATCCTGGACGCCCCCCATTGTCCCCAGGGCCCATTGTGACATCCACTGCACCCCCTTGTCCCCAGGGCCCATTGTGATATTCAGGGGACCCCTCTTTGTCCCCAGGGCCCATTGTGACATCCTGGGGACCCCCCCTTGTCCCCAGGGCCCATTGTGACGTCCCAGGACCCCTCTTTGTCCCCAGGGCCCATTGTGACATCCTGTGGATCCCTCCTTGTCCCCAGGGCCCATTGTGACGTCCCAGGACCCCCCATTGTTCCCAGGGCCCATTGTGATATGCTGGGGAGCCCTCTTTGTCCCCAGGGCCCATTGTGAAATTCAGGGGACCCCAACTTGTCGTCAGGGCCCATTCTGATATCCTGGGGACACTCTTTGTCCCCAGGGCCCATTGTGACATCCTGGGGACCCCATTGTCACCAGAGCCCATTGTGATATCCTGGCGACCACCCTTTGTCCCGAGGGCCCATTGCGACATTTTGGGAATCCCTCCTTGTCCCCAGGGCCCATTGTGACGTCCCAGGACCCCCCATTGTCCCCAGGACCCATTGTGACATTCAGGGGACCCCCTTTGTCACTAGGGCCCATTGCGAAATCTTAGGACCCCACATTGTCCCCAGGGCCCATTGTGACATCCTGGGGACCCCCCCTTTGTCCCCAGTACCCATTGTGACATCCTGCGGACCCCCCCTTGTCCCCAGGGCCCATTGTGACATTCAGGGGACCCCTCTTTGTCCCCAGGGCCCATTGTGACATCCTGGGGACCCCCCCTTGTCCCCAGGGCCCATTGTGACGTCCCAAGAACCCCCATTGTCCCCAGGGCCCATTGTGACATCCTGGGGATCCCTCCTTGTCCCCAGGGCCCATTGTGACGTCCCAGGACCCCCCATTGTCCCCAGGACCTATTGTGACATTCAGGGGACCCCCTTTGTCACTGGGGCCCATTGTGACACCATGGAGACCCCTGCTTGTCCTCAGGGTCCATTGTGACATCCTGGCCACCCCCTTGCTCCCAGGGCCCATTGTAGCACCATGGGGACACCTCCTTTGTCCCCAGGGCCCATTGTGACATCCCAGGACCCCCCTTTGTTCCCAGGGCCCATTGTAGCACCATGGGGACCCCCTTTGACCCCAGGGCCCATTGTGGCACCATGGCAACCCCTTTTGTCCCCAGGGCCCATTGTGACATTCTTGGACCCCACTTTGTCCCCAGGGCCTATTGTGACACCATGGGGACCCCTCCTTGTCACTGGGGACCCATTGTGAGACCATGGGGACCCCGCCTTGTCCTCAGGACTCATTCTCACATCCTGGACGCCCCCCATTGTCCCCAGGGCCCATTGTGACATCCACTGCACCCCCTTGTCCCCAGAGCCCATTGTGACATTCAGGGGACCCCTCTTTGTCCCCAGGGCCCATTGTGACATCCTGGGGACCCACCCTTGTCCCCAGGGCCCATTGTGACGTCCCAGGACCCCCCATTGTCCCCAGGGCCCATTGTGATATGCTGGGGAGCCCTCTTTGTCCCCAGGGCCCATTGTGAAATTCAGGGGACCCCAACTTGTCCCCAGGGCCCATTGTGACATCCCTGGACCGACTGTTGTTCCCAGGGCCCATTGTGACATCCTGGGGACCCCATTGTCACCAGAGCCCATTGTGATATCCTGGCGACCACCCTTTGTCCCCAGGGCCCATTGTGATATCCTGAGGACCGCCCTTTGTCCCCAGGGCCCATTGTGACGTCCCAGGACCCCCCATTGTCCCCAGGGCCCATTGTGACATTCAGGGGCCCCCGTTTGTCATTGGGGCCCATTGTGAGATCCCAGGACCCCACATTGTCCCAAGGGCCCATTGTGACTTTCAGGGGACCCCACTTGTCCCCAGGACCCATTGTGACACTATAGGGACCCCCCCTTGTGCCCAGGGCCCATTGTGACACCGTGGGTACCACCCTTGTCCGCAGCGCCCATTGTGACATCCTGGGGACACCCCCTTGTCCCCAGGGCCCATTGTGACATTTTGGGAATCCCTCCTTGTCCCCAGGGCCCATTGTGACGTCCCAGGACCCCCCATTGTCCCCAGGACCCATTGTGACATTCAGGGGACCGCCTTTGTCACTGGGGCCCATTGTGAAATCCCAGGACCCCACATTGTCCCCAGGGCCCATTGTGACATCCTGGGGACCCCCCTTTGTCCCCAGTGCCCATTGTGACATCCTGCGGACCCCCCTTTGTCCCCAGGGCCCATTTTGACATTCAGGGGACCCACCATTGTCCTCAGGGCCCATTGTGAGGTCCCAGGACCCCCCATTGTCCCCAGGGCCCATTGTGACATCCTCGGCGCCCCCTTTGTCCCCAGGGTCCATTGTGACACTATGGGGACCCCCCCTTGTGCCCAGGGCCCATTGTGACACTGTGGGTACCACCCTTGTCTGCAGGGCTCATTGTGACATCCCAGGACCCCCCATTGTCCCCAGGGCCCATTGTGACATTCAGGGGACCCCCCTTGTCCCCAGGGCTCATTCTGATACCGTGGGGACCCCCTTTGTCCCCAGAGCCCATTGTGACATGCTGGGGATGCTCTTTGTCCCCAGGGCCCATTGTGACATCCTGGGGGCCTCCTTGTCCCCAGAGCCCTTTGTGACATGCTGGGGATGCTCTTTGTCCCCAGGGCCCATTGTAACATCCTGGGGGCCTCCTTGTCCCCAGAGCCCATTGTGACATCCAGGGGACCCCCTTTGTCCCCAGGGCCCATTGTGACACCATAGGGACCCCCTTTGTCACTGGGGCCCATTGTGACATCCCAGGCCCCCCCTGGTCCCCAGGGCCCATTGTGACATCCTGGGGACCCCCTTTGTCCCAAGACTTCATTGTGACATCCTGGGGACCCCCCTTGTCCTCAGGGTCCATTGTGACAGCCCAGGACCTTACATTGTCCCCAGGGTCCATTGTGATATCTGGGGGACCCCCTTGTTCCCACGGCCCATTGTGACATCCTAGGACCTTACTTTGTCCCCAGGGCCCATTGTGATGTCCCATGACCCCCCCTTGTCTCCAGGGCCCATTGTGACGTCCCAGGACCCCCCATTGTCCCCAGGGCCCATTGTGACATCCTGGGGATCCCTCCTTGTCCCCAGGGCCCATTGTGACATCCCAGGACCCCCCATTGTCCCCAGGGCCCATTGTGACATCCTCTGCACCCCCTTGTCCCCAGGGCCCATTGTGACATTCAGGGGACCCCTCTTTGTCCCCAGGGCCCATTGTGACATCCTGGGGACCCCCCCTTGTCCCCAGGGCCCATTGTGACGTCCCAAGAACCCCCATTGTCCCCAGGGCCCATTGTGACATCCTGGGGATCCCTCCTTGTCCCCAGGGCCCATTGTGACGTCCCAGGACCCCCCATTGTCCCCAGGACCTATTGTGACATTCAGGGGACCCCCTTTGTCACTGGGGCCCATTGTGACACCATGGAGACCCCCGCTTGTCCTCAGGGTCCATTGTGACATCCTGGCCACCCCCTTGCTCCCAGGGCCCATTGTAGCACCATGGGGACCCCCTTTGACCCCAGGGCCCATTGTGGCACCATGGCAACCCCTTTTGTCCCCAGGGCCCATTGTGACATTCTTGGACCCCACTTTGTCCCCAGGGCCTATTGTGACACCATGGGGACCCCTCCTTGTCACTGGGGACCCATTGTGACACCATGGGGACCCCGCCTTGTCCTCAGGACTCATTCTCACATCCTGGATGCCCCCCATTGTCCCCAGGGCCCATTGTGACATCCACTGCACCCCCTTGTCCCCAGGGCCCATTGTGACATTCAGGGGACCCCTCTTTGTCCCCAGGGCCCATTGTGACATCCTGGGGACCCACCCTTGTCCCCAGGGCCCATTGTGACGTCCCAGGACCCCCCATTGTCCCCAGGGCCCATTGTGATATGCTGGGGAGCCCTCTTTGTCCCCAGGGCCCATTGTGAAATTCAGGGGACCCCAACTTGTCCTCAGGGCCCATTCTGATATCCTGGGGACACTCTTTGTCCCCAGGGCCCATTGTGACATCCCTGGACCGCCTGTTGTTCCCAGGGCCCATTGTGACATCCTGGGGACCCCATTGTCACCAGAGCCCATTGTGATATCCTGGCGACCACCCTTTGTCCCCAGGGCCCATTGTGATATCCTGAGGACCGCCCTTTGTCCCCAGGGCCCATTGTGACGTCCCAGGACCCCCCATTGTCCCCAGGGTCCATTGTGACATTCAGGGGCCCCTGTTTGTCATTGGGGCCCATTGTGAGATCCCAGGACCCCACATTGTCCCAAGGGCCCATTGTGACTTTCAGGGGACCCCACTTGTCCCCAGGACCCATTGTGACACTATAGGGACACCCCCTTGTGCCCAGGGCCCATTGTGACACCGTGGGTACCACCCTTGTCCACAGCTCCCATTGTGACATCCTGGGGACACCCCCTTGTCCCCAGGGCCCATTGTGACATTTTGGGAATCCCTCCTTGTCCCCAGGGCCCATTGTGACGTCCCAGGACCCCCCATTGTCCCCAGGACCCATTGTGACATTCAGGGGACCCCCTTTGTCACTGGGGCCCATTGTGAAATCCCAGGACCCCACATTGTCCCCAGGGCCCATTGTGACATCCTGGGGACACCCCCTTTGTCCCCAGTGCCCATTGTGACATCCTGCGGACCCCCCTTTGTCCCCAGGGCCCATTTTGACATTCAGGGGACCCAACATTGTCCTCAGGGCCCATTGTGAGGTCCCAGGACCCCCCATTGTCCCCAGGGCCCATTGTGATATCCTGGCGACCACCCTTTGTCCCCAGGGCCCATTGTGATATCCTGAGGACCGCCCTTTATCCCCAGGGCCCATTGTGACGTCCCAGGACCCCCCATTGTCCCCAGGGCCCATTGTGACATTCAGGGGCCCCCGTTTGTCATTGGGGCCCATTGTGAGATCCCAGGACCCCACATTGTCCCAAGGGCCCATTGTGACTTTCAGGGGACCCCACTTGTCCCCAGGACCCATTGTGACACTATAGGGACCCCCCCTTGTGCCCAGGGCCCATTGTGACACCGTGGGTACCACCCTTGTCCGCAGGGCCCATTGTGACATCCTGGGGTCACCCCCTTGTCCCCAGTGCCCATTGTGACATTTTGGGAATCCCTCCTTGTCCCCAGGGCCCATTGTGACGTCCCAGGACCCCCCATTGTCCTCAGGACCCATTGTGACATTCAGGGGACCGCCTTTGTCACTGGGGCCCATTGTGAAATCCCAGGACCCCACATTGTCCTCAGGGCCCATTGTGACATCCTGGGGATCCCCTCTTTGTCCCCAGTGCCCATTGTGACATCCTGCGGACCCCCCTTTTTCCCCAGGGCCCATTTTGACATTCAGGGGACCCACCATTGTCCTCAGGGCCCATTGTGAGGTCCCAGGACCCCCCATTGTCCCCAGGGCCCATTGTGACATCCTCGGCACCCCCTTGTCCCCAGGGTCCATTGTGACACTATGGGGACCCCCCCTTGTGCCCAGGGCCCATTGTGACACTGTGGGTACCACCCTTGTCTGCAGGGCTCATTGTGACATCCCAGGACCCCCCATTGTCCCCAGGGCCCATTGTGACATTCAGGGGACCCCCCTTGTCCCCAGGGCTCATTCTGATACCGTGGGGACCCCCTTTGTCCCCAGAGCCCATTGTGACATGCTGGGGATGCTCTTTGTCCCCAGGGCCCATTGTGACATCCTGGGGGCCTCCTTGTCCCCAGAGCCCATTGTGACATCCAGGGGACCCCCTTTGTCCCCAGGGCCATTGTGGCACCATAGGGACCCCCTTTGTCACTGGGGACCATTGTGACATCCCAGGACCCCCCCTGGTCCCCAGGGCCCATTGTGACATCCTGGGGACCCCCTTTGTCCCAAGACTTCATTGTGACATCCTGGGGACCCCCCTTGTCCTCAGGGTCCATTGTGACAGCCCAGGACCTTACATTGTCCCCAGGGCCCATTGTGATATCTGGGGGACCCTCTTGTTCCCACGGCCCATTGTGACATCCTGGGGACCCCCCATTGTCCCCAGGGCCCATTGTGACATCCTGGGGATCCCTCCTTGTCCCCAGGGCCCATTGTGACATCCTGGGGATCCCTCCTTGTCCCCAGAGCCCATTGTGACATCCAGGGGAGCCCATTTTTCCCCAGAGCCCATTTTGGCACCATAGGGACCCCCTTTGTCACTGGGGCCCATTGTGACATCCCAGGACCCACCCTGGTCCCCAGGGCCCATTTTGACATCCTGGGGACCCCCTTTGTTCCAAGACTTCATTGTGACATCCTGGGGACGCCCCTTGTCCTCAGGGTCCAATGTGACAGCCCAGGACCTTACATTGTCCCCAGGGCCCATTGTGATATCTGGGGGACCCGCTTGTTCCCAAGGCCCATTTTGACATCCTGGGGACCCCCCCTTGTCCCCAGGGCCCATTGTGACATCCCAGGACCCTCCATTGTCCCCAGGGCCCATTGTGACATCCTCGGCACCCCCTTGTCCCCAGGGCCCATTGTGACATCCTCGGCACCCCCTTGTCCCCAGGGCCCATTGTGACGTCTCAGGACCCCCCATTGTCTCCAGGGCCCATTGTGACATCCTGGGGATCGCTCCTTGTCCCCAGGGCCCATTGTGACGTCCCAGGACCCCCCATTGTCCCCAGGGCCCATTGTGACATCCTCTGCACCCCCTTGTCCCCAGGGCCCATTGTGACATTCAGGGGACCCCTCTTTGTCCCCAGGGCCCATTGTGACATCCTGGGGACCCCCCCTTGTCCCCAGGGCCCATTGTGACGTCCCAGGACCCCCCATTGTCCCCAGGACCTATTGTGAAATTCAGGGGACCCCCTTTGTCACTGGGGCCCATTGTGACACCATGGAGACCCCCGTATGTCCTCAGGGTCCATTGTGACATCCTGGCCACCCCCTTGCTCCCAGGGCCCATTGTAGCACCATGGGGACCCCCTTTGACCCCAGGGCCCATTGTGGCACCATGGCAACCCCTTTGTTCCCCAGGGCCCATTGTGACATTCTTGGACCCCACTTTGTCCCCAGGGCCTATTGTGACACCATGGGGACCCCTCCTTGTCACTGAGGACCCATTGTGACACCATGGGGACCCCGCCTTGTCCTCAGGACTCATTCTCACATCCTGGACGCCCCCCATTGTCCCCAGGGCCCATTGTGACATCCACTGCACCCCCTTGTCCCCAGGGCCCATTGTGATATTCAGGGGACCCCTCTTTGTCCCCAGGGCCCATTGTGACATCCTGGGGACCCCCCCTTGTCCCCAGGGCCCATTGTGACGTCCCAGGACCCCTCTTTGTCCCCAGGGCCCATTGTGACATCCTGTGGATCCCTCCTTGTCCCCAGGGCCCATTGTGACGTCCCAGGACCCCCCATTGTTCCCAGGGCCCATTGTGATATGCTGGGGAGCCCTCTTTGTCCCCAGGGCCCATTGTGAAATTCAGGGGACCCCAACTTGTCGTCAGGGCCCATTCTGATATCCTGGGGACACTCTTTGTCCCCAGGGCCCATTGTGACATCCTGGGGACCCCATTGTCACCAGAGCCCATTGTGATATCCTGGCGACCACCCTTTGTCCCGAGGGCCCATTGCGACATTTTGGGAATCCCTCCTTGTCCCCAGGGCCCATTGTGACGTCCCAGGACCCCCCATTGTCCCCAGGACCCATTGTGACATTCAGGGGACCCCCTTTGTCACTAGGGCCCATTGCGAAATCTTAGGACCCCACATTGTCCCCAGGGCCCATTGTGACATCCTGGGGACCCCCCCTTTGTCCCCAGTACCCATTGTGACATCCTGCGGACCCCCCCTTGTCCCCAGGGCCCATTGTGACATTTAGGGGACCCCTCTTTGTCCCCAGGGCCCATTGTGACATCCTGGGGACCCCCCCTTGTCCCCAGGGCCCATTGTGACGTCCCAAGAACCCCCATTGTCCCCA
Source organism: Patagioenas fasciata (assembly GCF_037038585.1). Taxonomy (NCBI): domain Eukaryota; kingdom Metazoa; phylum Chordata; class Aves; order Columbiformes; family Columbidae; genus Patagioenas; species Patagioenas fasciata. Next base: position 3,146,605 of record NC_092528.1, read on the forward strand.
GGGCCCATTGTGACATCCTGGGGATCCCTCCTTGTCCCCAGGGCCCATTGTGACATCCCAGGACCCCCCATTGTCCCCAGGACCTATTGTGACATTCAGGGGACCCCCTTTGTCACTGGGGCCCATTGTGACACCATGGAGACCCCTGCTTGTCCTCAGGGTCCATTGTGACATCCTGGCCACCCCCTTGCTCCCAGGGCCCATTGTAGCACCATGGGGACACCTCCTTTGTCCCCAGGGCCCATTGTGACATCCCAGGACCCCCCTTTGTTCCCAGGGCCCATTGTAGCACCATGGGGACCCCCTTTGACCCCAGGGCCCATTGTGGCACCATGGCAACCCCTTTTGTCCCCAGGGCCCATTGTGACATTCTTGGACCCCACTTTGTCCCCAGGGCCTATTGTGACACCATGGGGACCCCTCCTTGTCACTGGGGACCCATTGTGACACCATGGGGACCCCGCCTTGTCCTCAGGACTCATTCTCACATCCTGGACGCCCCCCATTGTCCCCAGGGCCCATTGTGACATCCACTGCACCCCCTTGTCCCCAGAGCCCATTGTGACATTCAGGGGACCCCTCTTTGTCCCCAGGGCCCATTGTGACATCCTGGGGACCCACCCTTGTCCCCAGGGCCCATTGTGACGTCCCAGGACCCCCCATTGTCCCCAGGGCCCATTGTGATATGCTGGGGAGCCCTCTTTGTCCCCAGGGCCCATTGTGAAATTCAGGGGACCCCAACTTGTCCCCAGGGCCCATTGTGACATCCCTGGACCGACTGTTGTTCCCAGGGCCCATTGTGACATCCTGGGGACCCCATTGTCACCAGAGCCCATTGTGATATCCTGGCGACCACCCTTTGTCCCCAGGGCCCATTGTGATATCCTGAGGACCGCCCTTTGTCCCCAGGGCCCATTGTGACGTCCCAGGACCCCCCATTGTCCCCAGGGCCCATTGTGACATTCAGGGGCCCCCGTTTGTCATTGGGGCCCATTGTGAGATCCCAGGACCCCACATTGTCCCAAGGGCCCATTGTGACTTTCAGGGGACCCCACTTGTCCCCAGGACCCATTGTGACACTATAGGGACCCCCCCTTGTGCCCAGGGCCCATTGTGACACCGTGGGTACCACCCTTGTCCGCAGCGCCCATTGTGACATCCTGGGGACACCCCCTTGTCCCCAGGGCCCATTGTGACATTTTGGGAATCCCTCCTTGTCCCCAGGGCCCATTGTGACGTCCCAGGACCCCCCATTGTCCCCAGGACCCATTGTGACATTCAGGGGACCGCCTTTGTCACTGGGGCCCATTGTGAAATCCCAGGACCCCACATTGTCCCCAGGGCCCATTGTGACATCCTGGGGACCCCCCCTTTGTCCCCAGTGCCCATTGTGACATCCTGCGGACCCCCCTTTGTCCCCAGGGCCCATTTTGACATTCAGGGGACCCACCATTGTCCTCAGGGCCCATTGTGAGGTCCCAGGACCCCCCATTGTCCCCAGGGCCCATTGTGACATCCTCGGCGCCCCCTTTGTCCCCAGGGTCCATTGTGACACTATGGGGACCCCCCCTTGTGCCCAGGGCCCATTGTGACACTGTGGGTACCACCCTTGTCTGCAGGGCTCATTGTGACATCCCAGGACCCCCCATTGTCCCCAGGGCCCATTGTGACATTCAGGGGACCCCCCTTGTCCCCAGGGCTCATTCTGATACCGTGGGGACCCCCTTTGTCCCCAGAGCCCATTGTGACATGCTGGGGATGCTCTTTGTCCCCAGGGCCCATTGTGACATCCTGGGGGCCTCCTTGTCCCCAGAGCCCTTTGTGACATGCTGGGGATGCTCTTTGTCCCCAGGGCCCATTGTAACATCCTGGGGGCCTCCTTGTCCCCAGAGCCCATTGTGACATCCAGGGGACCCCCTTTGTCCCCAGGGCCCATTGTGACACCATAGGGACCCCCTTTGTCACTGGGGCCCATTGTGACATCCCAGGCCCCCCCTGGTCCCCAGGGCCCATTGTGACATCCTGGGGACCCCCTTTGTCCCAAGACTTCATTGTGACATCCTGGGGACCCCCCTTGTCCTCAGGGTCCATTGTGACAGCCCAGGACCTTACATTGTCCCCAGGGTCCATTGTGATATCTGGGGGACCCCCTTGTTCCCACGGCCCATTGTGACATCCTAGGACCTTACTTTGTCCCCAGGGCCCATTGTGATGTCCCATGACCCCCCCTTGTCTCCAGGGCCCATTGTGACGTCCCAGGACCCCCCATTGTTCCCAGGGCCCATTGTGACATCCTGGGGATCCCTCCTTGTCCCCAGGGCCCATTGTGACATCCCAGGACCCCCCATTGTCCCCAGGGCCCATTGTGACATCCTCTGCACCCCCTTGTCCCCAGGGCCCATTGTGACATTCAGGGGACCCCTCTTTGTCCCCAGGGCCCATTGTGACATCCTGGGGACCCCCCCTTGTCCCCAGGGCCCATTGTGACGTCCCAAGAACCCCCATTGTCCCCAGGGCCCATTGTGACATCCTGGGGATCCCTCCTTGTCCCCAGGGCCCATTGTGACGTCCCAGGACCCCCCATTGTCCCCAGGACCTATTGTGACATTCAGGGGACCCCCTTTGTCACTGGGGCCCATTGTGACACCATGGAGACCCCCGCTTGTCCTCAGGGTCCATTGTGACATCCTGGCCACCCCCTTGCTCCCAGGGCCCATTGTAGCACCATGGGGACCCCCTTTGACCCCAGGGCCCATTGTGGCACCATGGCAACCCCTTTTGTCCCCAGGGCCCATTGTGACATTCTTGGACCCCACTTTGTCCCCAGGGCCTATTGTGACACCATGGGGACCCCTCCTTGTCACTGGGGACCCATTGTGACACCATGGGGACCCCGCCTTGTCCTCAGGACTCATTCTCACATCCTGGACGCCCCCCATAGTCCCCAGGGCCCATTGTGACATCCACTGCACCCCCTTGTCCCCAGGGCCCATTGTGACATTCAGGGGACCCCTCTTTGTCCCCAGGGCCCATTGTGACATCCTGGGGACCCACCCTTGTCCCCAGGGCCCATTGTGACGTCCCAGGACCCCCCATTGTCCCCAGGGCCCATTGTGATATGCTGGGGAGCCCTCTTTGTCCCCAGGGCCCATTGTGAAATTCAGGGGACCCCAACTTGTCCTCAGGGCCCATTCTGATATCCTGGGGACACTCTTTGTCCCCAGGGCCCATTGTGACATCCCTGGACTGCCTGTTGTTCCCAGGGCCCATTGTGACATCCTGGGGACCCCATTGTCACCAGAGCCCATTGTGATATCCTGGCGACCACCCTTTGTCCCCAGGGCCCATTGTGATATCCTGAGGACCGCCCTTTGTCCCCAGGGCCCATTGTGACGTCCCAGGACCCCCCATTGTCCCCAGGGTCCATTGTGACATTCAGGGGCCCCCGTTTGTCATTGGGGCCCATTGTGAGATCCCAGGACCCCACATTGTCCCAAGGGCCCATTGTGACTTTCAGGGGACCCCACTTGTCCCCAGGACCCATTGTGACACTATAGGGACACCCCCTTGTGCCCAGGGCCCATTGTGACACCGTGGGTACCACCCTTGTCCACAGCTCCCATTGTGACATCCTGGGGACACCCCCTTGTCCCCAGGGCCCATTGTGACATTTTGGGAATCCCTCCTTGTCCCCAGGGCCCATTGTGACGTCCCAGGACCCCCCATTGTCCCCAGGACCCATTGTGACATTCAGGGGACCCCCTTTGTCACTGGGGCCCATTGTGAAATCCCAGGACCCCACATTGTCCCCAGGGCCCATTGTGACATCCTGGGGACACCCCCTTTGTCCCCAGTGCCCATTGTGACATCCTGCGGACCCCCCTTTGTCCCCAGGGCCCATTTTGACATTCAGGGGACCCACCATTGTCCTCAGGGCCCATTGTGAGGTCCCAGGACCCCCCATTGTCCCCAGGGCCCATTGTGATATCCTGGCGACCACCCTTTGTCCCCAGGGCCCATTGTGATATCCTGAGGACCGCCCTTTGTCCCCAGGGCCCATTGTGACGTCCCAGGACCCCCCATTGTCCCCAGGGCCCATTGTGACATTCAGGGGCCCCCGTTTGTCATTGGGGCCCATTGTGAGATCCCAGGACCCCACATTGTCCCAAGGGCCCATTGTGACTTTCAGGGGACCCCACTTGTCCCCAGGACCCATTGTGACACTATAGGGACCCCCCCTTGTGCCCAGGGCCCATTGTGACACCGTGGGTACCACCCTTGTCCGCAGGGCCCATTGTGACATCCTGGGGTCACCCCCTTGTCCCCAGTGCCCATTGTGACATTTTGGGAATCCCTCCTTGTCCCCAGGGCCCATTGTGACGTCCCAGGACCCCCCATTGACCTCAGGACCCATTGTGACATTCAGGGGACCGCCTTTGTCACTGGGGCCCATTGTGAAATCCCAGGACCCCACATTGTCCTCAGGGCCCATTGTGACATCCTGGGGATCCCCTCTTTGTCCCCAGTGCCCATTGTGACATCCTGCGGACCCCCCTTTTTCCCCAGGGCCCATTTTGACATTCAGGGGACCCACCATTGTCCTCAGGGCCCATTGTGAGGTCCCAGGACCCCCCATTGTCCCCAGGGCCCATTGTGACATCCTCGGCACCCCCTTGTCCCCAGGGTCCATTGTGACACTATGGGGACCCCCCCTTGTGCCCAGGGCCCATTGTGACACTGTGGGTACCACCCTTGTCTGCAGGGCTCATTGTGACATCCCAGGACCCCCCATTGTCCCCAGGGCCCATTGTGACATTCAGGGGACCCCCCTTGTCCCCAGGGCTCATTCTGATACCGTGGGGACCCCCTTTGTCCCCAGAGCCCATTGTGACATGCTGGGGATGCTCTTTGTCCCCAGGGCCCATTGTGACATCCTGGGGGCCTCCTTGTCCCCAGAGCCCATTGTGACATCCAGGGGACCCCCTTTGTCCCCAGGGCCATTGTGGCACCATAGGGACCCCCTTTGTCACTGGGGACCATTGTGACATCCCAGGACCCCCCCTGGTCCCCAGGGCCCATTGTGACATCCTGGGGACCCCCTTTGTCCCAAGACTTCATTGTGACATCCTGGGGACCCCCCTTGTCCTCAGGGTCCATTGTGACAGCCCAGGACCTTACATTGTCCCCAGGGCCCATTGTGATATCTGGGGGACCCTCTTGTTCCCACGGCCCATTGTGACATCCTGGGGACCCCCCATTGTCCCCAGGGCCCATTGTGACATCCTGGGGATCCCTCCTTGTCCCCAGGGCCCATTGTGACATCCTGGGGATCCCTCCTTGTCCCCAGAGCCCATTGTGACATCCAGGGGAGCCCATTTTTCCCCAGAGCCCATTTTGGCACCATAGGGACCCCCTTTGTCACTGGGGCCCATTGTGACATCCCAGGACCCACCCTGGTCCCCAGGGCCCATTTTGACATCCTGGGGACCCCCTTTGTTCCAAGACTTCATTGTGACATCCTGGGGACCCCCCTTGTCCTCAGGGTCCAATGTGACAGCCCAGGACCTTACATTGTCCCCAGGGCCCATTGTGATATCTGGGGGACCCGCTTGTTCCCAAGGCCCATTTTGACATCCTGGGGACCCCCCCTTGTCCCCAGGGCCCATTGTGACATCCCAGGACCCTCCATTGTCCCCAGGGCCCATTGTGACATCCTCGGCACCCCCTTGTCCCCAGGGCCCATTGTGACATCCTCGGCACCCCCTTGTCCCCAGGGCCCATTGTGACGTCTCAGGACCCCCCATTGTCTCCAGGGCCCATTGTGACATCCTGGGGATCGCTCCTTGTCCCCAGGGCCCATTGTGACGTCCCAGGACCCCCCTTTGTCCCCAGGGCCCATTGTGACATCCTCTGCACCCCCTTGTCCCCAGGGCCCATTGTGACATTCAGGGGACCCCTCTTTGTCCCCAGGGCCCATTGTGACATCCTGGGGACCCCCCCTTGTCCCCAGGGCCCATTGTGACGTCCCAGGACCCCCCATTGTCCCCAGGACCTATTGTGAAATTCAGGGGACCCCCTTTGTCACTGGGGCCCATTGTGACACCATGGAGACCCCCGTATGTCCTCAGGGTCCATTGTGACATCCTGGCCACCCCCTTGCTCCCAGGGCCCATTGTAGCACCATGGGGACCCCCTTTGACCCCAGGGCCCATTGTGGCACCATGGCAACCCCTTTGTTCCCCAGGGCCCATTGTGACATTCTTGGACCCCACTTTGTCCCCAGGGCCTATTGTGACACCATGGGGACCCCTCCTTGTCACTGAGGACCCATTGTGACACCATGGGGACCCCGCCTTGTCCTCAGGACTCATTCTCACATCCTGGACGCCCCCCATTGTCCCCAGGGCCCATTGTGACATCCACTGCACCCCCTTGTCCCCAGGGCCCATTGTGATATTCAGGGGACCCCTCTTTGTCCCCAGGGCCCATTGTGACATCCTGGGGACCCCCCCTTGTCCCCAGGGCCCATTGTGACGTCCCAGGACCCCTCTTTGTCCCCAGGGCCCATTGTGACATCCTGTGGATCCCTCCTTGTCCCCAGGGCCCATTGTGACGTCCCAGGACCCCCCATTGTTCCCAGGGCCCATTGTGATATGCTGGGGAGCCCTCTTTGTCCCCAGGGCCCATTGTGAAATTCAGGGGACCCCAACTTGTCGTCAGGGCCCATTCTGATATCCTGGGGACACTCTTTGTCCCCAGGGCCCATTGTGACATCCTGGGGACCCCATTGTCACCAGAGCCCCTTGTGATATCCTGGAGACCACCCTTTGTCCCCAGGGCCCATTGCGACATTTTGGGAATCCCTCCTTGTCCCCAGGGCCCATTGTGACGTCCCAGGACCCCCCATTGTCCCCAGGACCCATTGTGACATTCAGGGGACCCCCTTTGTCACTAGGGCCCATTGTGAAATCTTAGGACCCCACATTGTCCCCAGGGCCCATTGTGACATCCTGGGGACCCCCCCTTTGTCCCCAGTGCCCATTGTGACATCCTGCGGACCCCTCTTTGTCCCCAGGGCCCATTTTGACATTCAGGGGACCCACCATTGTCCTCAGGGCCCATTGTGAGGTCCCAGGACCCCCCTTGTCCCCAGGGCCCATTGTGACATCCTCGGCACCCCCTTGTCCCCAGGGTCCATTGTGACACTATGGGGACCCCCCCTTGTGCCCAGGGCCCATTGTGACACTGTGGGTACCACCCTTGTCTGCAGGGCTCATTGTGACATCCCAGGACCCCCATTGTCCCCAGGGCCCATTGTGACATTCAGGGGACCCCCCTTGTCCCCAGGGCTCATTCTGATACCATGGGGATCCCCTTTGTCCCCAGAGCCCATTGTGACATGCTGGGGACGCTCTTTGTCCCCAGGGCCCATTGTGACATCCTGGGGGCCTCCTTGTCCCCAGAGCCCATTCTGACATCCAGGGTACCCCATATGTTCCCAGGGCCCATTGTGGCACCATAGGGACCCCCTTTGTCACTGGGGCCCATTGTGACATCCCAGGACCCCCCCTGGTCCCCAGGGCCCATTGTGACATCCTGGGGACCCCCTTTGTCCCAAGACTTCATTGTGACATCCTGGGGACCCCCCTTGTCCTCAGGGTCCATTGTGACAGCCCAGGACCTTACATTGTCCCCAGGGCCCATTGTGATATCTGGGGGACCCCCTTGTTCCCACGGCCCATTGTGACATCCTGGGGACCCCCCCTTGTCCCCAGGGCCCATTGTGACATCCTGGGGACCTTACTTTGTCCCCAGGGCCCATTGTGACATCCTGGGGACCCCCCCTTGTCTCCAGGGCCCATTGTGACGTCCCAGGACCCCCCATTGTCCCCAGGGCCCATTGTGACATCCTGGGGATCCCTCCTTGTCCCCAGGGCCCATTGTGACATCCCAGGACCCTCCATTGTCCCCAGGGCCCATTGTGACATCCTCGGCACCCCCTTGTCCCCAGGGCCCATTGTGACATCCTCGGCACCCCCTTGTCCCCAGGGCCCATTGTGACGTCCCAGGACCCCCCATTGTCTCCAGGGCCCATTGTGACATCTTGGGGATCGCTCCTTGTCCCCAGGGCCCATTGTGACGTCCCAGGACCCCCCATTGTCCCCAGGGCCCATTGTGACATCCTCTGCACCCCCTTGTCCCCAGGGCCCATTGTGACATTCAGGGGACCCCTCTTTGTCCCCAGGGCCCATTGTGACATCCTGGGGACCCCCCCTTGTCCCCAGGGCCCATTGTGACGTCCCAGGACCCCCCATTGTCCCTAGGGCCCGTTTTGACATCTTGTGGATCCCTCCTTGTCCCCAGGGCCCATTGTGACGTCCCAGGACCCCTCATTGTCCCCAGGACCTATTGTGAAATTCAGGGGACCCCCTTTGTCACTGGGGCCCATTGTGACACCATGGAGACCCCCGTATGTCCTCAGGGTCCATTGTGACATCCTGGCCACCCCCTTGCTCCCAGGGCCCATTGTAGCACCATGGGGACCCCCTTTGGCCCCAGGGCCCATTGTGGCACCGTGGCAACCCCTTTGTTCCCCAGGGCCCATTGTGACATTCTTGGACCCCACTTTGTCCCCAGGGCCTATTGTGACACCATGGGGACCCCTCCTTGTCACTGGGGACCCATTGTGACACCATGGGGACCCCGCCTTGTCCTCAGGACTCATTCTCACATCCTGGACGCCCCCCATTGTCCCCAGGGCCCATTGTGACATCCACTGCACCCCCTTGTCCCCAGGGCCCATTGTGATATTCAGGGGACCCCTCTTTGTCCCCAGGGCCCATTGTGACATCCTGGGGACCCCCCCTTGTCCCCAGGGCCCATTGTGACGTCCCAGGACCCCTCTTTGTCCCCAGGGCCCATTGTGACATCCTGGGGACCCCCCCTTGTCCCCAGGGCCCATTGTGACGTCCCAAGAACCCCCATTGTCCCCAGGGCCCATTGTGACATCCTGGGGATCCCTCCTTGTCCCCAGGGCCCATTGTGACGTCCCAGGACCCCCCATTGTCCCCAGGACCTATTGTGACATTCAGGGGACCCCCTTTGTCACTGGGGCTCATTGTGACACCATGGAGACCCCTGCTTGTCCTCAGGGTCCATTGTGACATCCTGGCCACCCCCTTGCTCCCAGGGCCCATTGTGGCACCATGGGGACACCTCCTTTGTCCCCAGGGCCCATTGTGACATCCCAGGACCCCCCTTTGTCCCCAGGGCCCATTGTAGCACCATGGGGACCCCCTTTGACCCCAGGGCCCATTGTGGCACCATGGCAACCCCTTTTGTCCCCAGGGCCCATTGTGACATTCTTGGACCCCACTTTGTCCCCAGGGCCTATTGTGACACCATGGGGACCCCTCCTTGTCACTGGGGACCCATTGTGACACCATGGGGACCCCGCCTTGTCCTCAGGACTCATTCTCACATCCTGGACGCCCCCCATAGTCCCCAGGGCCCATTGTGACATCCACTGCACCCCCTTGTCCCCAGGGCCCATTGTGACATTCAGGGGACCCCTCTTTGTCCCCAGGGCCCATTGTGACATCCTGGGGACCCACCCTTGTCCCCAGGGCCCATTGTGACGTCCCAGGACCCCTCTTTGTCCCCAGGGCCCATTGTGATATGCTGGGGAGCCCTCTTTGTCCCCAGGGCCCATTGTGAAATTCAGGGGACCCCAACTTGTCCTCAGGGCCCATTCTGATATCCTGGGGACACTCTTTGTCCCCAGGACCCATTGTGACATCCCTGGACCGACTGTTGTTCCCAGGGCCCATTGTGACATCCTGGGGACCCCATTGTCACCAGAGCCCATTGTGATATCCTGGCGACCACCCTTTGTCCCCAGGGCCCATTGTGATATCCTGAGGACCGCCCTTTGTCCCCAGGGCCCATTGTGACGTCCCAGGACCCCCCATTGTCCCCAGGGTCCATTGTGACATTCAGGGGCCCCCGTTTGTCATTGGGGCCCATTGTGAGATCCCAGGACCCCACATTGTCCCAAGGGCCCATTGTGACTTTCAGGGGACCCCACTTGTCCCCAGGACCCATTGTGACACTATAGGGACCCCCCCTTGTGCCCAGGGCCCATTGTGACACCGTGGGTACCACCCTTGTCCGCAGCGCCCATTGTGACATCCTGGGGACACCCCCTTGTCCCCAGGGCCCATTGTGACATTTTGGGAATCCCTCCTTGTCCCCAGGGCCCATTGTGACGTCCCAGGACCCCCCATTGTCCCCAGGACACATTGTGACATTCAGGGGACCCCCTTTGTCACTGGGGCCCATTGTGAAATCCCAGGACCCCACATTGTCCCCAGGGCCCATTGTGACATCCTGGGGACACCCCCTTTGTCCCCAGTGCCCATTCTGACATCCTGCGGACCCCCCTTTGTCCCCAGGGCCCATTTTGACATTCAGGGGACCCACCATTGTCCTCAGGGCCCATTGTGAGGTCCCAGGACCCCCCATTGTCCCCAGGGCCCATTGTGACATCCTCGGCGCCCCCTTTGTCCCCAGGGTCCATTGTGACACTATGGGGACCCACCCTTGTGCCCAGGGCCCATTGTGACACTGTGGGTACCACCCTTGTCTGCAGGGCTCATTGTGACATCCCAGGACTTCCCATTGTTCCCAGGGCCCATTGTGACATTCAGGGGACCCCCCTTGTCCCCAGGGCTCATTCTGATACCGTGGGGACCCCCTTTGTCCCCAGAGCCCATTGTGACATGCTGGGGATGCTCTTTGTCCCCAGGGCCCATTGTGACATCCTGGGGGCCTACTTGTCCCCAGAGCCCTTTGTGACATGCTGGGGATGCTCTTTGTCCCCAGGGCCCATTGTAACATCCTGGGGGCCTCCTTGTCCCCAGAGCCCATTGTGACATCCAGGGGACCCCCTTTGTCCCCAGGGCCCATTGTGGCACCATAGGGACCCCCTTTGTCACTGGGGCCCATTGTGACATCCCAGGCCCCCCCTGGTCCCCAGGGCCCATTGTGACATCCTGGGGACCCCCTTTGTCCCAAGACTTCATTGTGACATCCTGGGGACCCCCCTTGTCCTCAGGGTCCATTGTGACAGCCCAGGACCTTACATTGTCCCCAGGGTCCATTGTGATATCTGGGGGACCCCCTTGTTCCCACGGCCCATTGTGACATCCTGGGGACCCCCCCTTGTCCCCAGGGCCCATTGTGACATCCCAGGACCTTACTTTGTCCCCAGGGCCCATTGTGATGTCCCATGACCCCCCCTTGTCTCCAGGGCCCATTGTGACGTCCCAGGACCCCCCATTGTCCCCAGGGCCCATTGTGACATCCTGGGGATCCCTCCTTGTCCCCAGGGCCCATTGTGACATCCCAGGACCCCCCATTGTCCCCAGGCCCATTGTGACATCCTCTGCACCCCCTTGTCCCCAGGGCCCATTGTGACATTCAGGGGACCCCTCTTTGTCCCCAGGGCCCATTGTGACATCCTGGGGACCCCCCCTTGTCCCCAGGGCCCATTGTGACGTCCCAAGAACCCCCATTGTCCCCAGGACCTATTGTGACATTCAGATGACCCCCTTTGTCACTGGGGCCCATTGTGACACCATGGAGACCCCCGCTTGTCCTCAGGGTCCATTGTGACATCCTGGCCACCCCCTTGCTCCCAGGGCCCATTGTGGCACCATGGGGACACCTCCTTTGTCCCCAGGGCCCATTGTGACATCCCAGGACCCCCCTTTGCCCCCAGGGCCCATTGTAGCACCATGGGGACCCCCTTTGACCCCAGGGCCCATTGTGGCACCATGGCAACCCCTTTTGTCCCCAGGGCCCATTGTGACATTCTTGGACCCCACTTTGTCCCCAGGGCCTATTGTGACACCATGGGGACCCCTCCTTGTCACTGGGGACCCATTGTGACACCATGGGGACCCCGCCTCGTTCCCAGGACTCATTCTCACATCCTGGACGCCCCCCATTGTCCCCAGGGCCCATTGTGACATCCACTGCACCCCCTTGTCCCCAGGGCCCATTGTGACATTCAGGGGACCCCTCTTTGTCCCCAGGGCCCATTGTGACATCCTGGGGACCCCCCCTTGTCCCCAGGGCCCATTGTGATATGCTGGGGAGCCCTCTTTGTCCCCAGGGCCCATTGTGAAATTCAGGGGACCCCAACTTGTCCTCAGGGCCCATTCTGATATCCTGGGGACACTCTTTGTCCCCAGGGCCCATTGTGACATCCCTGGACCGCCTGTTGTTCCCAGGGCCCATTGTGACATCCTGGGGACCCCATTGTCACCAGAGCCCATTGTGATATCCTGGCGACCACCCTTTGTCCCCAGGGCCCATTGTGATATCCTGAGGACCGCCCTTTGTCCCCAGGGCCCATTGTGACGTCCCAGGACCCCCCATTGTCCCCAGGGTCCATTGTGACATTCAGGGGCCCCCGTTTGTCATTGGGGCCCATTGTGAGATCCCAGGACCCCACATTGTCCCAAGGGCCCATTGTGACTTTCAGGGGACCCCACTTGTCCCCAGGACCCATTGTGACACTATAGGGACACCCCCTTGTGCCCAGGGCCCATTGTGACACCGTGGGTACCACCCTTGTCCGCAGCTCCCATTGTGACATCCTGGGGACACCCCCTTGTCCCCAGGGCCCATTGTGACATTTTGGGAATCCCTCCTTGTCCCCAGGGCCCATTGTGACGTCCCAGGACCCCCCATTGTCCCCAGGACCCATTGTGACATTCAGGGGACCCCCTTTGTCACTGGGGCCCATTGTGAAATCCCAGGACCCCACATTGTCCCCAGGGCCCATTGTGACATCCTGGGGACACCCCCTTTCTCCCCAGTGCCCATTGTGACATCCTGCGGACCCCCCTTTGTCCCCAGGGCCCATTTTGACATTCAGGGGACCCACCATTGTCCTCAGGGCCCATTGTGAGGTCCCAGGACTCCCCATTGTCCCCAGGGCCCATTGTGATATCCTGGCGACCACCCTTTGTCCCCAGGGCCCATTGTGATATCCTGAGGACCGCCCTTTGTCCCCAGGGCCCATTGTGACGTCCCAGGACCCCCCATTGTCCCCAGGGCCCATTGTGACATTCAGGGGCCCCCGTTTGTCATTGGGGCCCATTGTGAGATCCCAGGACCCCACATTGTCCCAAGGGCCCATTGTGACTTTCAGGGGACCCCACTTGTCCCCAGGACCCATTGTGACACTATAGGGACCCCCCCTTGTGCCCAGGGCCCATTGTGACACCGTGGGTACCACCCTTGTCCGCAGCGCCCATTGTGACATCCTGGGGTCACCCCCTTGTCCCCAGGGCCCATTGTGACATTTTGGGAATCCCTCCTTGTCCCCAGGGCCCATTGTGACGTCCCAGGACCCCCCATTGTCCTCAGGACCCATTGTGACATTCAGGGGACCGCCTTTGTCACTGGGGCCCATTGTGAAATCCCAGGACCCCACATTGTCCCCAGGGCCCATTGTGACATCCTGCGGAGCCCCCTTTTTCCCCAGGGCCCATTTTGACATTCAGGGGACCCACCATTGTCCTCAGGGCCCATTGTGAGGTCCCAGGACCCCCCATTGTCCCCAGGGCCCATTGTGACATCCTCGGCACCCCCTTGTCCCCAGGGTCCATTGTGACACTATGGGGACCCCCCCTTGTGCCCAGGGCCCATTGTGACACTGTGGGTACCACCCTTGTCTGCAGGGCTCATTGTGACATCCCAGGACCCCCCATTGTCCCCAGGGCCCATTGTGACATTCAGGGGACCCCCCTTGTCCCCAGGGCTCATTCTGATACCGTGGGGACCCCCTTTGTCCCCAGAGCCCATTGTGACATGCTGGGGATGCTCTTTGTCCCCAGGGCCCATTGTGACATCCTGGGGGCCTCCTTGTCCCCAGAGCCCATTGTGACATCCAGGGGACCCCCTTTGTCCCCAGGGCCATTGTGGCACCATAGGGACCCCCTTTGTCACTGGGGACCATTGTGACATCCCAGGACCCCCCCTGGTCCCCAGGGCCCATTGTGACATCCTGGGGACCCCCTTTGTCCCAAGACTTCATTGTGACATCCTGGGGACCCCCCTTGTCCTCAGGGTCCATTGTGACAGCCCAGGACCTTACATTGTTCCCAGGGCCCATTGTGATATCTGGGGGACCCTCTTGTTCCCACGGCCCATTGTGACATCCTGGGGACCCCCCATTGTCCCCAGGGCCCATTGTGACATCCTGGGGATCCCTCCTTGTCCCCAGGGCCCATTGTGACATCCCAGGACCCCCCATTGTCCCCAGGGCCCATTGTGACATCCTCTGCACCTCCTTGTCCCCAGGGCCCATTGTGACATTCAGGGGACCCCTCTTTGTCCCCAGGGCCCATTGTGACATCCTGGGGACCCCCCCTTGTCCCCAGGGCCCATTGTGACGTCCCAAGAACCCCCATTGTCCCCAGGGCCCATTGTGACATCCTGGGGATCCCTCCTTGTCCCCAGGGCCCATTGTGACATCCCAGGACCCCCCATTGTCCCCAGGACCTATTGTGACATTCAGGGGACCCCCTTTGTCACTGGGGCCCATTGTGACACCATGGAGACCCCCGCTTGTCCTCAGGGTCCATTGTGACATCCTGGCCACCCCCTTGCTCCCAGGGCCCATTGTGGCACCATGGGGACACCCCCTTTGTCCCCAGGGCCCATTGTGACATCCCAGGACCCCCCTTTGTCCCCAGGGCCCATTGTAGCACCATGGGGACCCCCTTTGACCCCAGGGCCCATTGTGGCACCATGGCAACCCCTTTTGTCCCCAGGGCCCATTGTGACATTCTTGGACCCCACTTTGTCCCCAGGGCCTATTGTGACACCATGGGGACCCCTCCTTGTCACTGGGGACCCATTGTGACACCATGGGGACCCCGCCTTGTCCTCAGGACTCATTCTCACATCCTGGACGCCCCCCATTTTCCCCAGGGCCCATTGTGACATCCACTGCACCCCCTTGTCCCCAGGGCCCATTGTGACATTCAGGGGACCCCTCTTTGTCCCCAGGGCCCATTGTGACATCCTGGGGACCCACCCTTGTCCCCAGGGCCCATTGTGACGTCCCAGGACCCCCCATTGTCCCCAGGGCCCATTGTGATATGCTGGGGAGCCCTCTTTGTCCCCAGGGCCCATTGTGAAATTCAGGGGACCCCAACTTGTCCTCAGGGCCCATTCTGATATCCTGGGGACACTCTTTGTCCCCAGGGCCCATTGTGACATCCCTGGACCGACTGTTGTTCCCAGGGCCCATTGTGACATCCTGGGGACCCCATTGTCACCAGAGCCCATTGTGATATCCTGGCGACCACCCTTTGTCCCCAGGGCCCATTGTGACGTCCCAGGACCCCCCATTGTCCCCAGGGTCATTGTGACATTCAGGGGCCCCCGTTTGTCATTGGGGCCCATTGTGAGATCCCAGGACCCCACATTGTCCCAAGGGCCCATTGTGACTTTCAGGGGACCCCACTTGTCCCCAGGACCCATTGTGACACTATAGGGACCCCCCCTGTGCCCAGGGCCCATTGTGACACCGTGGGTACCACCCTTGTCCGCAGCGCCCATTGTGACATCCTGGGGACACCCCCTTGTCCCCAGGGCCCATTGTGACATTTTGGGAATCCCTCCTTGTCCCCAGGGCCCATTGTGACGTCCCAGGACCCCCCATTGTCCCCAGGACCCATTGTGACATTCAGGGGACCCCCTTTGTCACTGGGGCCCATTGTGAAATCCCAGGACCCCACATTGTCCCCAGGGCCCATTGTGACATCCTGGGGACACCCCCTTTGTCCCCAGTGCCCATTGTGACATCCTGCGGACCCCCCTTTGTCCCCAGGGCCCATTTTGACATTCAGGGGACCCACCATTGTCCTCAGGGCCCATTGTGAGGTCCCAGGACCCCCCATTGTCCCCAGGGCCCATTGTGATATCCTGGCGACCACCCTTTGTCCCCAGGGCCCATTGTGATATCCTGAGGACCGCCCTTTGTCCCCAGGGCCCATTGTGACGTCCCAGGACCCCCCATTGTCCCCAGGGCCCATTGTGACATTCAGGGGCCCCCGTTTGTCATTGGGGCCCATTGTGAGATCCCAGGACCCCACATTGTCCCAAGGGCCCATTGTGACTTTCAGGGGACCCCACTTGTCCCCAGGACCCATTGTGACACTATAGGGACCCCCCCTTGTGCCCAGGGCCCATTGTGACACCGTGGGTACCACCCTTGTCCGCAGCGCCCATTGTGACATCCTGGGGTCACCCCCTTGTCCCCAGGGCCCATTGTGACATTTTGGGAATCCCTCCTTGTCCCCAGGGCCCATTGTGACGTCCCAGGACCCCCCATTGTCCCCAGGACCCATTGTGATATTCAGGGGACCCCCTTTGTCACTGGGGCCCATTGTGAAATCCCAGGACCCCCCTTTGTCCCCAGTGCCCATTGTGACATCCTGCGGACCCCCCTTTGTCCCCAGGGCCCATTTTGACATTCAGTGGACCCACCATTGTCCTCAGGGCCCATTGTGAGGTCCCAGGACCCCCCATTGTTCCCAGGGCCCATTGTGACATCCTCGGCACCCCCTTTGTCCCCAGGGTCCATTGTGACACTATGGGGACCCCCCCTTGTGCCCAGGGCCCATTGTGACACTGTGGGTCCCACCCTTGTCTGCAGGGCTCATTGTGACATCCCAGGACCCCCCATTGTCCCCAGGGCCCATTGTGACATTCAGGGGACCCCCCTTGTCCCCAGGGCTCATTCTGATACCGTGGGGACCCCCTTTGTCCCCAGAGCCCATTGTGACATGCTGGGGATGCTCTTTGTCCCCAGGGCCCATTGTGACATCCTGGGGGCCTCCTTGTACCCAGAGCCCATTGTGACATGCTGGGGATGCTCTTTGTCCCCAGGGCCCATTGTAACATCCTGGGGGCCTCCTTGCCCCCAGAGCCCATTGTGACATCCAGGGGACCCCCTTTGTCCCCAGGGCCCATTGTGGCACCATAGGGACCCCCTTTGTCACTGGGGCCCATTGTGACATCCCAGGACCCCCCCTGGTCCCCAGGGCCCATTGTGACATCCTGGGGACCCCCTTTGTCCCAAGACTTCATTGTGACATCCTGGGGACCCCCCTTGTCCTCAGGGTCCATTGTGACAGCCCAGGACCTTACATTGTCCCCAGGGTCCATTGTGATATCTGGGGGACCCCCTTGTTCCCACGGCCCATTGTGACATCCTGGGGACCCCCCCTTGTCCCCAGGGCCCATTGTGACATCCCAGGACCTTACTTTGTCCCCAGGGCCCATTGTGATGTCCCATGACCCCCCCTTGTCTCCAGGGCCCATTGTGACGTCCCAGGACCCCCCATTGTCCCCAGGGCCCATTGTGACATCCTGGGGATCCCTCCTTGTCCCCAGGGCCCATTGTGACATCCTAGGACCCCCCATTGTCCCCAGGGCCCATTGTGACATCCTCTGCACCCCCTTGTCCCCAGGGCCCATTGTGACATTCAGGGGACCCCTCTTTGTCCCCAGGGCCCATTGTGACGTCCCAAGAACCCCCATTGTCCCCAGGGCCCATTGTGACATCCTGGGGACCCCCCCTTGTCACCAGGGCCCATTGTGACGTCCCAAGAACCCCCATTGTCCCCAGGGCCCATTGTGACATCCTGGGGATCCCTCCTTGTCCCCAGGGCCCATTGTGACGTCCCAGGACCCCCCATTGTCCCCAGGACCTATTGTGACATTCAGGGGACCCCCTTTGTCACTGGGGCCCATTGTGACACCATGGAGACCCCCGCTTGTCCTCAGGGTCCATTGTGACATCCTGGCCACCCCCTTGCTCCCAGGGCCCATTGTGGCACCATGGGGACACCTCCTTTGTCCCCAGGGCCCATTGTGACATCCCAGGACCCCCCTTTGTCCCCAGGGCCCATTGTAGCACCATGGGGACCCCCTTTGACCCCAGGGCCCATTGTGGCACCATGGCAACCCCTTTTGTCCCCGGGGCCCATTGTGACATTCTTGGACCCCACTTTGTCCCCAGGGCCTATTGTGACACCATGGGGACCCCTCCTTGTCACTGGGGACCCATTGTGACACCATGGGGACCCCGCCTTGTCCTCAGGACTCATTCTCACATGCTGGACGCCCCCCATTGTCCCCAGGGCCCATTGTGACATCCACTGCACCCCCTTGTCCCCAGGGCCCATTGTGACATTCAGGGGACCCCTCTTTGTCCCCAGGGCCCATTGTGACATCCTGGGGACCCACCCTTGTCCCCAGGGCCCATTGTGACGTCCCAGGACCCCCCATTGTCCCCAGGGCCCATTGTGATATGCTGGGGAGCCCTCTTTGTCCCCAGGGCCCATTGTGAAATTCAGGGGACCCCAACTTGTCGTCAGGGCCCATTCTGATATCCTGGGGACACTCTTTGTCCCCAGGGCCCATTGTGACATCCCTGGACCGCCTGTTGTTCCCAGGGCCCATTGTGACATCCTGGGGACCCCATTGTCACCAGAGCCCATTGTGATATCCTGGCGACCACCCTTTGTCCCCAGGGCCCATTGTGATATCCTGAGGACCGCCCTTTGTCCCCAGGGCCCATTGTGACGTCCCAGGACCCCCCTTTGTCCCCAGGGCCCATTGTGACGTCCCAGGACCCCCCATTGTCCCCAGGGCCCATTGTGACATTCAGGGGCCCCCGTTTGTCATTGGGGCCCATTGTGAGATCCCAGGACCCCACATTGTCTTAAGGGCCCATTGTGACTTTCAGGGGACCCCACTTGTCCCCAGGACCCATTGTGACACTATAGGGACCCCCCCTTGTGCCCAGGGCCCATTGTGACACCGTGGGTACCACCCTTGTCCGCAGCGCCCATTGTGACATCCTGGGGACACCCCCTTGTCCCCAGGGCCCATTGTGACATTTTGGGAATCCCTCCTTGTCCCCAGGGCCCATTGTGACGTCCCAGGACCCCCCATTGTCCCCAGGACCCATTGTGACATTCAGGGGACCCCCTTTGTCACTGGGGCCCATTGTGAAATCCCAGGACCCCACATTGTCCCCAGGGCCCATTGTGACATCCTGGGGACACCCCCTTTGTCCCCAGTGCCCATTGTGACATCCTGCGGACCCCCCTTTGTCCCCAGGGCCCATTTTGACATTCAGGGGACCCACCATTGTCCTCAGGGCCCATTGTGAGGTCCCAGGACCCCCCATTGTCCCCAGGGCCCATTGTGACATCCTCGGCGCCCCCTTTGTCCCCAGGGTCCATTGTGACACTATGGGGACCCCCCCTTGTGCCCAGGGCCCATTGTGACACTGTGGGTACCACCCTTGTCTGCAGGGCTCATTGTGACATCCCAGGACCCCCCATTGTCCCCAGGGCCCATTGTGACATTCAGGGGACCCCCCTTGTCCCCAGGGCTCATTCTGATACCGTGGGGACCCCCTTTGTCCCCAGAGCCCATTGTGACATGCTGGGGATGCTCTTTGTCCCCAGGGCCCATTGTGACATCCTGGGGGCCTCCTTGTCCCCAGAGCCCTTTGTGACATGCTGGGGATGCTCTTTGTCCCCAGGGCCCATTGTAACATCCTGGGGGCCTCCTTGTCCCCAGAGCCCATTGTGACATCCAGGGGACCCCCTTTGTCCCCAGGGCCCATTGTGGCACCATAGGGACCCCCTTTGTCACTGGGGCCCATTGTGACATCCCAGGCCCCCCCTGGTCCCCAGGGCCCATTGTGACATCCTGGGGACCCCCTTTGTCCCAAGACTTCATTGTGACATCCTTGGGACCCCCCTTGTCCTCAGGGTCCATTGTGACAGCCCAGGACCTTACATTGTCCCCAGGGTCCATTGTGATATGTGGGGGACCCCCTTGTTCCCACGGCCCATTGTGACATCCTGGGGACCCCCCCTTGTCCCCAGGGCCCATTGTGACATCCCAGGACCTTACTTTGTCCCCAGGGCCCATTGTGATGTCCCATGACCCCCCCTTGTCTCCAGGGCCCATTGTGACGTCCCAGGACCCCCCATTGTCCCCAGGGCCCATTGTGACATCCTGGGGATCCCTCCTTGTCCCCAGGGCCCATTGTGACATCCCAGGACCCCCCATTGTCCCCAGGCCCATTGTGACATCCTCTGCACCCCGTTGTCCCCAGGGCCCATTGTGACATTCAGGGGACCCCTCTTTGTCCCCAGGGCCCATTGTGACATCCTGGGGACCCCCCCTTGTCCCCAGGGCCCATTGTGACGTCCCAAGAACCCCCATTGTCCCCAGGGCCCATTGTGACATCCTGGGGATCCCTCCTTGTCCCCAGGGCCCATTGTGACGTCCCAGGACCCCCCATTGTCCCCAGGACCTATTGTGACATTCAGGGGACCCCCTTTGTCACTGGGGCCCATTGTGACACCATGGAGACCCCCGCTTGTCCTCAGGGTCCATTGTGACATCCTGGCCACCCCCTTGCTCCCAGGGCCCATTGTGGCACCATGGGGACACCTCCTTTGTCCCCAGGGTCCATTGTGACATCCCAGGACCCCCCTTTGTCCCCAGGGCCCATTGTAGCACCATGGGGACCCCCTTTGACCCCAGGGCCCATTGTGGCACCATGGCAACCCCTTTTGTCCCCAGGGCCCATTGTGACATTCTTGGACCCCACTTTGTCCCCAGGGCCTATTGTGACACCATGGGGACCCCTCCTTGTCACTGGGGACCCATTGTGACACCATGGGGACCCCGCCTTGTCCTCAGGACTCATTCTCACATCCTGGACGCCCCCCATTGTCCCCAGGGCCCATTGTGACATCCACTGCACCCCCTTGTCCCCAGGGCCCATTGTGACATTCAGGGGACCCCTCTTTGTCCCCAGGGCCCATTGTGACATCCTGGGGACCCCCCCTTGTGCCCAGGGCCCATTGTGATATGCTGGGGAGCCCTCTTTGTCCCCAGGGCCCATTGTGAAATTCAGGGGACCCCAACTTGTCCTCAGGGCCCATTCTGATATCCTGGGGACACTCTTTGTCCCCAGGGCCCATTGTGACATCCCTGGACCGCCTGTTGTTCCCAGGGCCCATTGTGACATCCTGGGGACCCCATTGTCACCAGAGCCCATTGTGATATCCTGGCGACCACCCTTTGTCCCCAGGGCCCATTGTGATATCCTGAGGACCGCCCTTTGTCCCCAGGGCCCATTGTGACGTCCCAGGACCCCCCATTGTCCCCAGGGCCCATTGTGACATTCAGGGGCCCCCGTTTGTCATTGGGGCCCATTGTGAGATCCCAGGACCCCACATTGTCCCAAGGGCCCATTGTGACTTTCAGGGGACCCCACTTGTCCCCAGGACCCATTGTGACACTATAGGGACACCCCCTTGTGCCCAGGGCCCATTGTGACACCGTGGGTACCACCCTTGTCCGCAGCTCCCATTGTGACATCCTGGGGACACCCCCTTGTCCCCAGGGCCCATTGTGACATTTTGGGAATCCCTCCTTGTCCCCAGGGCCCATTGTGACGTCCCAGGACCCCCCATTGTCCCCAGGACCCATTGTGACATTCAGGGGACCCCCTTTGTCACTGGGGCCCATTGTGAAATCCCAGGACCCCACATTGTCCCCAGGGCCCATTGTGACATCCTGGGGACACCCCCTTTGTCCCCAGTGCCCATTGTGACATCCTGCGGACCCCCCTTTGTCCCCAGGGCCCATTTTGACATTCAGGGGACCCACCATTGTCCTCAGGGCCCATTGTGAGGTCCCAGGACCCCCCATTGTCCCCAGGGCCCATTGTGATATCCTGGCGACCACCCTTTGTCCCCAGGGCCCATTGTGATATCCTGAGGACCGCCCTTTGTCCCCAGGGCCCATTGTGACGTCCCAGGACCCCCCATTGTCCCCAGGGCCCATTGTGACATTCAGGGGCCCCCGTTTGTCATTGGGGCCCATTGTGAGATCCCAGGACCCCACATTGTCCCAAGGGCCCATTGTGACTTTCAGGGGACCCCACTTGTCCCCAGGACCCATTGTGACACTATAGGGACCCCCCCTTGTGCCCAGGGCCCATTGTGACACCGTGGGTACCACCCTTGTCCGCAGGGCCCATTGTGACATCCTGGGGTCACCCCCTTGTCCCCAGGGCCCATTGTGACATTTTGGGAATCCCTCCTTGTCCCCAGGGCCCATTGTGACGTCCCAGGACCCCCCATTGTCCTCAGGACCCATTGTGACATTCAGGGGACCGCCTTTGTCACTGGGGCCCATTGTGAAATCCCAGGACCCCACATTGTCCCCAGGGCCCATTGTGACATCCTGGGGATCCCCTCTTTGTCCCCAGTGCCCATTGTGACATCCTGCGGACCCCCCTTTGTCCCCAGGGCCCATTTTGACATTCAGGGGACCCACCATTGTCCTCAGGGCCCATTGTGAGGTCCCAGGACCCCCCATTGTCCCCAGGGCCCATTGTGACATCCTCGGCACCCCCTTGTCCCCAGGGTCCATTGTGACACTATGGGGACCCCCCCTTTGCCCAGGGCCCATTGTGACACTGTGGGTACCACCCTTGTCTGCAGGGCTCATTGTGACATCCCAGGACCCCCCATTGTCCCCAGGGCCCATTGTGACATTCAGGGGACCCCCCTTGTCCCCAGGGCTCATTCTGATACCGTGGGGACCCCCTTTGTCCCCAGAGCCCATTGTGACATGCTGGGGACGCTCTTTGTCCCCAGGGCCCATTGTGACATCCTGGGGGCCTCCTTGTCCCCAGAGCCCATTGTGACATCCAGGGGACCCCCTTTGTCCCCAGGGCCATTGTGGCACCATAGGGACCCACTTTGTCACTGGGGCCCATTGTGACATCCCAGGACCCCCCCTGGTCCCCAGGGCCCATTGTGACATCCTGGGGACCCCCTTTGTCCCAAGACTTCATTGTGACATCCTGGGGACCCCCCTTGTCCTCAGGGTCCATTCTGACAGCCCAGGACCTTACATTGTCCCCAGGGCCCATTGTGATATCTGGGGGACCCCCTTGTTCCCACGGCCCATTGTGACATCCTGGGGACCCCCCCTTGTCCCCAGGGCCCATTGTGACATCCCAGGACATTACTTTGTCCCCAGGGCCCATTGTGACATCCTGGGGACCCCCCCTTGTCTCCAGGGCCCATTGTGACGTCCCAGGACCCCCCATTGTCCCCAGGGCCCATTGTGACATCCTGGGGATCCCTCCTTGTCCCCAGGGCCCATTGTGACATCCCAGGACCCCCCATTGTCCCCAGGGCCCATTGTGACATCCTCTGCACCCCCTTGTCCCCAGGGCCCATTGTGACATTCAGGGGACCCCTCTTTGTCCCCAGGGCCCATTGTGACATCCTGGGGACCCCCCCTTGTCCCCAGGGCCCATTGTGACGTCCCAAGAACCCCCATTGTCCCCAGGGCCCATTGTGACATCCTGGGGATCCCTCCTTGTCCCCAGGGCCCATTGTGACATCCCAGGACCCCCCATTGTCCCCAGGGCCCATTGTGACATCCTCTGCACCCCCTTGTCCCCAGGGCCCATTGTGACATTCAGGGGACCCCTCTTTGTCCCCAGGGCCCATTGTGACATCCTGGGGACCCCCCCTTGTCCCCAGGGCCCATTGTGACATCCCAAGAACCCCCATTGTCCCCAGGGCCCATTGTGACATCCTGGGGATCCCTCCTTGTCCCCAGGGCCCATTGTGACGTCCCAGGACCCCCCATTGTCCCCAGGACCTATTGTGACATTCAGGGGACCCCCTTTGTCACTGGGGCCCATTGTGACACCATGGAGACCCCCGCTCGTCCTCAGGGTCCATTGTGACATCCTGGCCACGCCCTTGCTCCCAGGGCCCATTGTGGCACCATGGGGACACCCCCTTTGTCCCCAGGGCCCATTGTGACATCCCAGGACCCCCCTTTGTCCCCAGGGCCCATTGTAGCACCATGGGGACCCCCTTTGACCCCAGGGCCCATTGTGGCACCATGGCAACCCCTTTTGTCCCCAGGGCCCATTGTGACATTCTTGGACCCCACTTTGTCCCCAGGGCCTATTGTGACACCATGGGGACCCCTCCTTGTCACTGGGGACCCATTGTGACACCATGGGGACCCCGCCTTGTCCTCAGGACTCATTCTCACATCCTGGACGCCCCCCATTGTCCCCAGGGCCCATTGTGACATCCACTGCACCCCCTTGTCCCCAGGGCCCATTGTGACATTCAGGGGACCCCTCTTTGTCCCCAGGGCCCATTGTGACATCCTGGGGACCCACCCTTGTCCCCAGGGCCCATTGTGACGTCCCAGGACCCCCCATTGTCCCCAGGGCCCATTGTGATATGCTGGGGAGCCCTCTTTGTCCCCAGGGCCCATTGTGAAATTCAGGGGACCCCAACTTGTCCTCAGGGCCCATTCTGATATCCTGGGGACACTCTTTGTCCCCAGGGCCCATTGTGACATCCCTGGACCGCCTGTTGTTCCCAGGGCCCATTGTGACATCCTGGGGACCCCATTGTCACCAGAGCCCATTGTGATATCCTGGCGACCACCCTTTGTCCCCAGGGCCCATTGTGATATCCTGAGGACCGCCCTTTGTCCCCAGGGCCCATTGTGACGTCCCAGGACCCCCCATTGTCCCCAGGGCCCATTGTGACATCCTGGGGACCCCCCCTTTGTCCCCAGTGCCCATTGTGACATCCTGCGGACCCCCCTTTGTCCCCAGGGCCCATTTTGACATTCAGGGGACCCACCATTGTCCTCAGGGCCCATTGTGAGGTCCCAGGACCCCCCATTGTCCCCAGGGCCCATTGTGATATCCTGGCGACCACCCTTTGTCCCCAGGGCCCATTGTGATATCCTGAGGACCGCCCTTTGTCCCCAGGGCCCATTGTGATGTCCCAGGACCCCCCATTGTCCCCAGGGCCCATTGTGACATTCAGGGGCCCCCGTTTGTCATTGGGGCCCATTGTGAGATCCCAGGACCCCACATTGTCCCAAGGGCCCATTGTGACTTTCAGGGGACCCCACTTGTCCCCAGGACCCATTGTGACACTATAGGGACCCCCCCTTGTGCCCAGGGCCCATTGTGACACCGTGGGTACCACCCTTGTCCGCAGGGCCCATTGTGACATCCTGGGGACACCCCCTTGTCCCCAGGGCCCATTGTGACATTTTGGGAATCCCTCCTTGTCCCCAGGGCCCATTGTGACGTCCCAGGACCCCCCATTGTCCCCAGGACCCATTGTGACATTCAGGGGACCGCCTTTGTCACTGGGGCCCATTGTGAAATCCCAGGACCCCACATTGTCCCCAGGGCCCATTGTGACATCCTGGGGATCCCCTCTTTGTCCCCAGTGCCCATTGTGACATCCTGCGGACCCCCCTTTGTCCCCAGGGCCCATTTTGACATTCAGGGGACCCACCATTGTCCTCAGGGCCCATTGTGAGGTCCCAGGACCCCCCATTGTCCCCAGGGCCCATTGTGACATCCTCGGCACCCCCTTGTCCCCAGGGTCCATTGTGACACTATGGGGACCCCCCCTTGTGCCCAGGGCCCATTGTGACACTGTGGGTACCACCCTTGTCTGCAGGGCTCATTGTGACATCCCAGGACCCCCCATTGTCCCCAGGGCCCATTGTGACATTCAGGGGACCCCCCTTGTCCCCAGGGCTCATTCTGATACCGTGGGGACCCCCTTTGTCCCCAGAGCCCATTGTGACATGCTGGGGATGCTCTTTGTCCCCAGGGCCCATTGTGACATCCTGGGGGCCTCCTTGTCCCCAGAGCCCATTGTGACATCCAGGGGACCCCCTTTGTCCCCAGGGCCATTGTGGCACCATAGGGACCCCCTTTGTCACTGGGGCCCATTGTGACATCCCAGGACCCCCCCTGGTCCCCAGGGCCCGTTGTGACATCCTGGGGACCCCCTTTGTCCCAAGACTTCATTTTGACATCCTGGGGACCCCCCTTGTCCTCAGGGTCCATTGTGACAGCCCAGGACCTTACATTGTCCCCAGGGCCCATTGTGATATCTGGGGGACCCCCTTGTTCCCACGGCCCATTGTGGCATCCTGGGGACCCCCCCTTGTCCCCAGGGCCCATTGTGACATCCCAGGACATTACTTTGTCCCCAGGGCCCATTGTGACATCCTGGGGACCCCCCCTTGTCCCCAGGGCCCATTGTGACGTCCCAAGAACCCCCATTGTCCCCAGGGCCCATTGTGACATCCTGGGGATCCCTCCTTGTCCCCAGGGCCCATTGTGACATCCCAGGACCCCCCATTGTCCCCAGGGCCCATTGTGACATCCTCTGCACCCCCTTGTCCCCAGGGCCCATTGTGACATTCAGGGGACCCCTCTTTGTCCCCAGGGCCCATTGTGACATCCTGGGGACCCCCCCTTGTCCCCAGGGCCCATTGTGACGTCCCAAGAACCCCCATTGTCCCCAGGGCCCATTGTGACATCCTGGGGATCCCTCCTTGTCCCCAGGGCCCATTGTGACGTCCCAGGACCCCCCATTGTCCCCAGGACCTATTGTGACATTCAGGGGGCCCCCTTTGTCACTGGGGCCCATTGTGACACCATGGAGACCCCCGCTTGTCCTCAGGGTCCATTGTGACATCCTGGCCACCCCCTTGCTCCCAGGGCCCATTGTGGCACCATGGGGACACCTCCTTTGTCCCCAGGGCCCATTGTGACATCCCAGGACCCCCCTTTGTCCCCAGGGCCCATTGTAGCACCATGGGGACCCCCTTTGACCCCAGGGCCCATTGTGGCACCATGGCAACCCCTTTTGTCCCCAGGGCCCATTGTGACATTCTTGGACCCCACTTTGTCCCCAGGGCCTATTGTGACACCATGGGGACCCCTCCTTGTCACTGGGGACCCATTGTGACACCATGGGGACCCCGCCTTGTCCTCAGGACTCATTCTCACATCCTGGACGCCCCCCATTGTCCCCAGGGCCCATTGTGACATCCACTGCACCCCCTTGTCCCCAGGGCCCATTGTGACATTCAGGGGACCCCTCTTTGTCCCCAGGGCCCATTGTGACATCCTGGGGACCCACCCTTGTCCCCAGGGCCCATTGTGACGTCCCAGGACCCCCCATTGTCCCCAGGGCCCATTGTGATATGCTGGGGAGCCCTCTTTGTCCCCAGGGCCCATTGTGAAATTCAGGGGACCCCAACTTGTCCTCAGGGCCCATTCTGATATCCTGGGGACACTCTTTGTCCCCAGGGCCCATTGTGACATCCCTGGACCGCCTGTTGTTCCCAGGGCCCATTGTGACATCCTGGGGACCCCATTGTCACCAGAGCCCATTGTGATATCCTGGCGACCACCCTTTGTCCCCAGGGCCCATTGTGATATCCTGAGGACCGCCCTTTGTCCCCAGGGCCCATTGTGACGTCCCAGGACCCCCCATTGTCCCCAGGGCCCATTGTGACATCCTGGGGACCCCCCCTTTGTCCCCAGTGCCCATTGTGACATCCTGCGGACCCCCCTTTGTCCCCAGGGCCCATTTTGACATTCAGGGGACCCACCATTGTCCTCAGGGCCCATTGTGAGGTCCCAGGACCCCCCATTGTCCCCAGGGCCCATTGTGATATCCTGGCGACCACCCTTTGTCCCCAGGGCCCATTGTGATATCCTGAGGACCGCCCTTTGTCCCCAGGGCCCATTGTGATGTCCCAGGACCCCCCATTGTCCCCAGGGCCCATTGTGACATTCAGGGGCCCCCGTTTGTCATTGGGGCCCATTGTGAGATCCCAGGACCCCACATTGTCCCAAGGGCCCATTGTGACTTTCAGGGGACCCCACTTGTCCCCAGGACCCATTGTGACACTATAGGGACCCCCCCTTGTGCCCAGGGCCCATTGTGACACCGTGGGTACCACCCTTGTCCGCAGGGCCCATTGTGACATCCTGGGGACACCCCCTTGTCCCCAGGGCCCATTGTGACATTTTGGGAATCCCTCCTTGTCCCCAGGGCCCATTGTGACGTCCCAGGACCCCCCATTGTCCCCAGGACCCATTGTGACATTCAGGGGACCGCCTTTGTCACTGGGGCCCATTGTGAAATCCCAGGACCCCACATTGTCCCCAGGGCCCATTGTGACATCCTGGGGATCCCCTCTTTGTCCCCAGTGCCCATTGTGACATCCTGCGGACCCCCCTTTGTCCCCAGGGCCCATTTTGACATTCAGGGGACCCACCATTGTCCTCAGGGCCCATTGTGAGGTCCCAGGACCCCCCATTGTCCCCAGGGCCCATTGTGACATCCTCGGCACCCCCTTGTCCCCAGGGTCCATTGTGACACTATGGGGACCCCCCCTTGTGCCCAGGGCCCATTGTGACACTGTGGGTACCACCCTTGTCTGCAGGGCTCATTGTGACATCCCAGGACCCCCCATTGTCCCCAGGGCCCATTGTGACATTCAGGGGACCCCCCTTGTCCCCAGGGCTCATTCTGATACCGTGGGGACCCCCTTTGTCCCCAGAGCCCATTGTGACATGCTGGGGATGCTCTTTGTCCCCAGGGCCCATTGTGACATCCTGGGGGCCTCCTTGTCCCCAGAGCCCATTGTGACATCCAGGGGACCCCCTTTGTCCCCAGGGCCATTGTGGCACCATAGGGACCCCCTTTGTCACTGGGGCCCATTGTGACATCCCAGGACCCCCCCTGGTCCCCAGGGCCCATTGTGACATCCTGGGGACCCCCTTTGTCCCAAGACTTCATTTTGACATCCTGGGGACCCCCCTTGTCCTCAGGGTCCATTGTGACAGCCCAGGACCTTACATTGTCCCCAGGGCCCATTGTGATATCTGGGGGACCCCCTTGTTCCCACGGCCCATTGTGGCATCCTGGGGACCCCCCCTTGTCCCCAGGGCCCATTGTGACATCCCAGGACATTACTTTGTCCCCAGGGCCCATTGTGACATCCTGGGGACCCCCCCTTGTCCCCAGGGCCCATTGTGACGTCCCAAGAACCCCCATTGTCCCCAGGGCCCATTGTGACATCCTGGGGATCCCTCCTTGTCCCCAGGGCCCATTGTGACATCCCAGGACCCCCCATTGTCCCCAGGGCCCATTGTGACATCCTCTGCACCCCCTTGTCCCCAGGGCCCATTGTGACATTCAGGGGACCCCTCTTTGTCCCCAGGGCCCATTGTGACATCCTGGGGACCCCCCCTTGTCCCCAGGGCCCATTGTGACGTCCCAAGAACCCCCATTGTCCCCAGGGCCCATTGTGACATCCTGGGGATCCCTCCTTGTCCCCAGGGCCCATTGTGACGTCCCAGGACCCCCCATTGTCCCCAGGACCTATTGTGACATTCAGGGGGCCCCCTTTGTCACTGGGGCCCATTGTGACACCATGGAGACCCCCGCTTGTCCTCAGGGTCCATTGTGACATCCTGGCCACCCCCTTGCTCCCAGGGCCCATTGTGGCACCATGGGGACACCTCCTTTGTCCCCAGGGCCCATTGTGACATCCCAGGACCCCCCTTTGTCCCCAGGGCCCATTGTAGCACCATGGGGACCCCCTTTGACCCCAGGGCCCATTGTGGCACCATGGCAACCCCTTTTGTCCCCAGGGCCCATTGTGACATTCTTGGACCCCACTTTGTCCCCAGGGCCTATTGTGACACCATGGGGACCCCTCCTTGTCACTGGGGACCCATTGTGACACCATGGGGACCCCGCCTTGTCCTCAGGACTCATTCTCACATCCTGGACGCCCCCCATTGTCCCCAGGGCCCATTGTGACATCCACTGCACCCCCTTGTCCCCAGGGCCCATTGTGACATTCAGGGGACCCCTCTTTGTCCCCAGGGCCCATTGTGACATCCTGGGGACCCACCCTTGTCCCCAGGGCCCATTGTGACGTCCCAGGACCCCCCATTGTCCCCAGGGCCCATTGTGATATGCTGGGGAGCCCTCTTTGTCCCCAGGGTCCATTGTGAAATTCAGGGGACCCCAACTTGTCCTCAGGGCCCATTCTGATATCCTGGGGACACTCTTTGTCCCCAGGGCCCATTGTGACATCCCTGGACCGCCTGTTGTTCCCAGGGCCCATTGTGACATCCTGGGGACCCCATTGTCACCAGAGCCCATTGTGATATCCTGGCGACCACCCTTTGTCCCCAGGGCCCATTGTGATATCCTGAGGACCGCCCTTTGTCCCCAGGGCCCATCGTGACGTCCCAGGACCCCCCATTGTCCCCAGGGTCCATTGTGACATTCAGGGGCCCCCGTTTGTCATTGGGGCCCATTGTGAGATCCCAGGACCCCACATTGTCCCAAGGGCCCATTGTGACTTTCAGGGGACCCCACTTGTCCCCAGGACCCATTGTGACACTATAGGGACACCCCCTTGTGCCCAGGGCCCATTGTGACACCGTGGGTACCACCCTTGTCCGCAGCGCCCATTGTGACATCCTGGGGACACCCCCTTGTCCCCAGGGCCCATTGTGACATTTTGGGAATCCCTCCTTGTCCCCAGGGCCCATTGTGACGTCCCAGGACCCCCCATTGTCCCCAGGACCCATTGTGACATTCAGGGGACCCCCTTTGTCACTGGGGCCCATTGTGAAATCCCAGGACCCCACATTGTCCCCAGGGCCCATTGTGACATCCTGGGGACCCCCCCTTTGTCCCCAGTGCCCATTGTGACATCCTGCGGACCCCCCTTTGTCCCCAGGGCCCATTTTGACATTCAGGGGACCCACCATTGTCCTCAGGGCCCATTGTGAGGTCCCAGGACCCCCCATTGTCCCCAGGGCCCATTGTGATATCCTGGCGACCACCCTTTGTCCCCAGGGCCCATTGTGATATCCTGAGGACCGCCCTTTGTCCCCAGGGCCCATTGTGACGTCCCAGGACCCCCCATTGTCCCCAGGGCCCAGTGTGACATTCAGGGACCCCCGTTTGTCATTGGGGCCCATTGTGAGATCCCAGGACCCCACATTGTCCCAAGGGCCCATTGTGACTTTCAGGGGACCCCACTTGTCCCCAGGACCCATTGTGACACTATAGGGACCCCCCTTTGTCCCCAGGGCCCATTTTGACATTCAGGGGACCCACCATTGTCCTCAGGGCCCATTGTGAGGTCCCAGGACCCCCCATTGTCCCCAGGGCCCATTGTGACATCCTCGGCACCCCCTTTGTCCCCAGGGTCCATTGTGACACTATGGGTACCCCCCCTTGTGCCCAGGGCCCATTGTGACACTGTGGGTCCCACCCTTGTCTGCAGGGCTCATTGTGACATCCCAGGACCCCCCATTGTCCCCAGGGCCCATTGTGACATTCAGGGGACCCCCCTTGTCCCCAGGGCTCATTCTGATACCGTGGGGACCCCCTTTGTCCCCAGAGCCCATTGTGACATGCTGGGGATGCTCTTTGTCCCCAGGGCCCATTGTGACATCCTGGGGGCCTCCTTGTCCCCAGAGCCCATTGTGACATGCTGGGGATGCTCTTTGTCCCCAGGGCCCATTGTAACATCCTGGGGGCCTCCTTGTCCCCAGAGCCCATTGTGACATCCAGGGGACCCCCTTTGTCCCCAGGGCCCATTGTGGCACCATAGGGACCCCCTTTGTCACTGGGGCCCATTGTGACATCCCAGGACCCCCCCTGGTCCCCAGGGCCCATTGTGACATCCTGGGGACCCCCTTTGTCCCAAGACTTCATTGTGACATCCTGGGGACCCCCCTTGTCCTCAGGGTCCATTGTGACAGCCCAGGACCTTACATTGTCCCCAGGGCCCATTGTGATATCTGGGGGACCCCCTTGTTCCCACGGCCCATTGTGACATCCTGGGGACCCCCCCTTGTCCCCAGGGCCCATTGTGACATCCCAGGACCTTACTTTGTCCCCAGGGCCCATTGTGATGTCCCATGACCCCCCCTTGTCTCCAGGGCCCATTGTGACGTCCCAGGACCCCCCATTGTCCCCAGGGCCCATTGTGACATCCTGGGAATCCCTCCTTGTCCCCAGGGCCCATTGTGACATCCTAGGACCCCCCATTGTCCCCAGGGCCCATTGTGACATCCTCTGCACCCCCTTGTCCCCAGGGCCCATTGTGACATTCAGGGGACCCCTCTTTGTCCCCAGGGCCCATAGTGACATCCTGGGGACCCCCCCTTGTCACCAGGGCCCATTGTGACGTCCCAAGAACCCCCATTGTCCCCAGGGCCCATTGTGACATCCTGGGGATCCCTCCTTGTCCCCAGGGCCCATTGTGACGTCCCAGGACCCCCCATTGTCCCCAGGACCTATTGTGACATTCAGGGGACCCCCTTTGTCACTGGGGCCCATTGTGACACCATGGAGACCCCCGCTTGTCCTCAGGGTCCATTGTGACATCCTGGCCACCCCCTTGCTCCCAGGGCCCATTGTGGCACCATGGGGACACCTCCTTTGTCCCCAGGGCCCATTGTGACATCCCAGGACCCCCCTTTGTCCCCAGGGCCCATTGTAGCACCATGGGTACCCCCTTTGACCCCAGGGCCCATTGTGGCACCATGGCAACCCCTTTTGTCCCCAGGGCCCATTGTGACATTCTTGGACCCCACTTTGTCCCCAGGGCCTATTGTGACACCATGGGGACCCCTCCTTGTCACTGGGGACCCATTGTGACACCATGGGGACCCCGCCTTGTCCTCAGGACTCATTCTCACATCCTGGACGCACCCCATTGTCCCCAGGGCCCATTGTGACATCCACTGCACCCCCTTGTCCCCAGGGCCCATTGTGACATTCAGGGGACCCCTCTTTGTCCCCAGGGCCCATTGTGACATCCTGGGGACCCACCCTTGTCCCCAGGGCCCATTGTGACGTCCCAGGACCCCCCATTGTCCCCAGGGCCCATTGTGATATGCTGGGGAGCCCTCTTTGTCCCCAGGGCCCATTGTGAAATTCAGGGGACCCCAACTTGTCCTCAGGGCCCATTCTGATATCCTGGGGACACTCTTTGTCCCCAGGGCCCATTGTGACATCCCTGGACCGCCTGTTGTTCCCAGGGCCCATTGTGACATCCTGGGGACCCCATTGTCACCAGAGCCCATTGTGATATCCTGGCGACCACCCTTTGTCCCCAGGGCCCATTGTGATATCCTGAGGACCGCCCTTTGTCCCCAGGGCCCATTGTGACGTCCCAGGACCCCCCTTTGTCCCCAGGGCCCATTGTGACGTCCCAGGACCCCCCATTGTCCCCAGGGCCCATTGTGACATTCAGGGGCCCCCGTTTGTCATTGGGGCCCATTGTGAGATCCCAGGACCCCACATTGTCCCAAGGGCCCATTGTGACTTTCAGGGGACCCCACTTGTCCCCAGGACCCATTGTGACACTATAGGGACCCCCCCTTGTGCCCAGGGCCCATTGTGACACCGTGGGTACCACCCTTGTCCGCAGCGCCCATTGTGACATCCTGGGGACACCCCCTTGTCCCCAGGGCCCATTGTGACATTTTGGGAATCCCTCCTTGTCCCCAGGGCCCATTGTGACGTCCCAGGACCCCCCATTGTCCCCAGGACCCATTGTGACATTCAGGGGACCCCCTTTGTCACTGGGGCCCATTGTGAAATCCCAGGACCCCACATTGTCCCCAGGGCCCATTGTGACATCCTGGGGACACCCCCTTTGTCCCCAGTGCCCATTGTGACATCCTGCGGACCCCCCTTTGTCCCCAGGGCCCATTTTGACATTCAGGGGACCCACCATTGTCCTCAGGGCCCATTGTGAGGTCCCAGGACCCCCCATTGTCCCCAGGGCCCATTGTGACATCCTCGGCGCCCCCTTTGTCCCCAGGGTCCATTGTGACACTATGGGGACCCCCCTTTGTGCCCAGGGCCCATTGTGACACTGTGGGTACCACCCTTGTCTGCAGGGCTCATTGTGACATCCCAGGACCCCCCATTGTCCCCAGGGCCCATTGTGACATTCAGGGGACCCCCCTTGTCCCCAGGGCTCATTCTGATACCGTGGGGACCCCCTTTGTCCCCAGAGCCCATTGTGACATGCTGGGGATGCTCTTTGTCCCCAGGGCCCATTGTGACATCCTGGGGGCCTACTTGTCCCCAGAGCCCTTTGTGACATGCTGGGGATGCTCTTTGTCCCCAGGGCCCATTGTAACATCCTGGGGGCCTCCTTGTCCCCAGAGCCCATTGTGACATCCAGGGGACCCCCTTTGTCCCCAGGGCCCATTGTGGCACCATAGGGACCCCCTTTGTCACTGGGGCCCATTGTGACATCCCAGGCCCCCCCTGGTCCCCGGGGCCCATTGTGACATCCTGGGGACCCCCTTTGTCCCAAGACTTCATTGTGACATCCTGGGGACCCCCCTTGTCCTCAGGGTCCATTGTGACAGCCCAGGACCTTACATTGTCCACAGGGTCCATTGTGATATGTGGGGGACCCCCTTGTTCCCACGGCCCATTGTGACATCCTGGGGACCCCCCCTTGTCCCCAGGGCCCATTGTGACATCCCAGGACCTTACTTTGTCCCCAGGGCCCATTGTGATGTCCCATGACCCCCCCTTGTCTCCAGGGCCCATTGTGACATCCCAGGACCCCCCATTGTCCCCAGGGCCCATTGTGACATCCTGGGGACCCCCCCTTGTCCCCAGGGCCCATTGTGAAATCCCAGGACCCCCCATTGTCCCCAGGCCCATTGTGACATCCTCTGCACCCCCTTGTCCCCAGGGCCCATTGTGACATTCAGGGGACCCCTCTTTGTCCCCAGGGCCCATTGTGACATCCTGGGGACCCCCCCTTGTCCCCAGGGCCCATTGTGACGTCCCAAGAACCCCCATTGTCCCCAGGGCCCATTGTGACATCCTGGGGATCCCTCCTTGTCCCCAGGGCCCATTGTGACGTCCCAGGACCCCCCATTGTCCCCAGGACCTATTGTGACATTCAGGGGACCCCCTTTGTCACTGGGGCCCATTGTGACACCATGGAGACCCCCGCTTGTCCTCAGGGTCCATTGTGACATCCTGGCCACCCCCTTGCTCCCAGGGCCCATTGTGGCACCATGGGGACACCTCCTTTGTCCCCAGGGCCCATTGTGACATCCCAGGACCCCCCTTTGTCCCCAGGGCCCATTGTAGCACCATGGGGACCCCCTTTGACCCCAGGGCCCATTGTGGCACCATGGCAACCCCTTTTGTCCCCAGGGCCCATTGTGACATTCTTGGACCCCACTTTGTCCCTAGGGCCTATTGTGACACCATGGGGACCCCTCCTTGTCACTGGAGACCCATTGTGACACCATGGGGACCCCGCCTTGTCCTCAGGACTCATTCTCACATCCTGGACGCCCCCCATTGTCCCCAGGGCCCATTGTGACATCCACTGCACCCCCTTGTCCCCAGGGCCCATTGTGACATTCAGGGGACCCCTCTTTGTCCCCAGGGCCCATTGTGACATCCCAGGACCCCCCATTGTCCCCAGGGCCCATTGTGATATGCTGGGGAGCCCTCTTTGTCCCCAGGGCCCATTGTGAAATTCAGGGGACCCCAACTTGTCCTCAGGGCCCATTCTGATATCCTGGGGACACTCTTTGTCCCCAGGGCCCATTGTGACATCCCTGGACCGCCTGTTGTTCCCAGGGCCCATTGTGACATCCTGGGGACCCCATTGTCACCAGAGCCCATTGTGATATCCTGGCGACCACCCTTTGTCCCCAGGGCCCATTGTGATATCCTGAGGACCGCCCTTTGTCCCCAGGGCCCATCGTGACGTCCCAGGACCCCCCATTGTCCCCAGGGTCCATTGTGACATTCAGGGGCCCCCGTTTGTCATTGGGGCCCATTGTGAGATCCCAGGACCCCACATTGTCCCAAGGGCCCATTGTGACTTTCAGGGGACCCCACTTGTCCCCAGGACCCATTGTGACACTATAGGGACACCCCCTT
This sequence comes from Patagioenas fasciata, assembly GCF_037038585.1. Taxonomy (NCBI): domain Eukaryota; kingdom Metazoa; phylum Chordata; class Aves; order Columbiformes; family Columbidae; genus Patagioenas; species Patagioenas fasciata. The sequence goes on from NC_092528.1 coordinate 3,182,595, forward strand.
GTGCCCAGGGCCCATTGTGACACCGTGGGTACCACCCTTGTCCGCAGCGCCCATTGTGACATCCTGGGGACACCCCCTTGTCCCCAGGGCCCATTGTGACATTTTGGGAATCCCTCCTTGTCCCCAGGGCCCATTGTGACGTCCCAGGACCCCCCATTGTCCCCAGGACCCATTGTGACATTCAGGGGACCCCCTTTGTCACTGGGGCCCATTGTGAAATCCCAGGACCTCACATTGTCCCCAGGGCCCATTGTGACATCCTGGGGACCCCCCCTTTGTCCCCAGTGCCCATTGTGACATCCTGCGGACCCCCCTTTGTCCCCAGGGCCCATTTTGACATTCAGGGGACCCACCATTGTCCTCAGGGCCCATTGTGAGGTCCTAGGACCCCCCATTGTCCCCAGGGCTCATTGTGATATCCTGGCGACCACCCTTTGTCCCCAGGGCCCATTGTGATATCCTGAGGACCGCCCTTTGTCCCCAGGGCCCATTGTGACGTCCCAGGACCCCCCATTGTCCCCAGGGCCCATTGTGACATTCAGGGGCCCCCGTTTGTCATTGGGGCCCATTGTGAGATCCCAGGACCCCACATTGTCCCAAGGGCCCATTGTGACTTTCAGGGGACCCCACTTGTCCCCAGGACCCATTGTGACACTATAGGGACCCCCCCTTGTGCCCAGGGCCCATTGTGACACCGTGGGTACCACCCTTGTCCACAGGGCCCATTGTGACATCCTGGGGACACCCCCTTGTCCCCAGGGCCCATTGTGACATTTTGGGAATCCCTCCTTGTCCCCAGGGCCCATTGTGACGTCCCAGGACCCCCCATTGTCCCCAGGACCCATTGTGACATTCAGGGGACCGCCTTTGTCACTGGGGCCCATTGTGAAATCCCAGGACCCCACATTGTCCCCAGGGCCCATTGTGACATCCTGGGGATCCCCTCTTTGTCCCCAGTGCCCATTGTGACATCCTGCGGACCCCCCTTTGTCCCCAGGGCCCATTTTGACATTCAGGGGACCCACCATTGTCCTCAGGGCCCATTGTGAGGTCCCAGGACCCCCCATTGTCCCCAGGGCCCATTGTGACATCCTCGGCACCCCCTTGTCCCCAGGGTCCATTGTGACACTATGGGGACCCCCCCTTGTGCCCAGGGCCCATTGTGACACTGTGGGTACCACCCTTGTCTGCAGGGCTCATTGTGACATCCCAGGACCCCCCATTGTCCCCAGGGCCCATTGTGACATTCAGGGGACACCCCTTGTCCCCAGGGCTCATTCTGATACCGTGGGGACCCCCTTTGTCCCCAGAGCCCATTGTGACATGCTGGGGATGCTCTTTGTCCCCAGGGCCCATTGTGACATCCTGGGGGCCTCCTTGTCCCCAGAGCCCATTGTGACATCCAGGGGACCCCCTTTGTCCCCAGGGCCATTGTGGCACCATAGGGACCCCCTTTGTCACTGGGGCCCATTGTGACATCCCAGGACCCCCCCTGGTCCCCAGGGCCCATTGTGACATCCTGGGGACCCCCTTTGTCCCAAGACTTCATTGTGACATCCTGGGGACCCCCCTTGTCCTCAGGGCCCATTGTGACATCCTGGGGATCCCTCCTTGTCCCCAGGGCCCATTGTGACATCCCAGGACCCCCCATTGTCCCCAGGGCCCATTGTGACATCCTCTGCACCCCCTTGCCCCCAGGGCCCATTGTGACATTCAGGGGACCCCTCTTTGTCCCCAGGGCCCATTGTGACATCCTGGGGACCCCCCCTTGTCCCCAGGGCCCATTGTGACGTCCCAAGAACCCCCATTGTCCCCAGGGCCCATTGTGACATCCTGGGGATCCCCTCTTTGTCCCCAGTGCCCATTGTGACATCCTGCGGACCCCCCTTTGTCCCCAGGGCCCATTTTGACATTCAGGGGACCCACCATTGTCCTCAGGGCCCATTGTGAGGTCCCAGGACCCCCCATTGTCCCCAGGGCTCATTGTGATATCCTGGCGACCACCCTTTGTCCCCAGGGCCCATTGTGACATCCTCGGCACCCCCTTGTCCCCAGGGTCCATTGTGACACTATGGGGACCCCCCCTTGTGCCCAGGGCCCATTGTGACACTGTGGGTACCACCCTTGTCTGCAGGACTCATTGTGACATCCCAGGACTCCCCATTGTCCCCAGGGCCCATTGTGACATTCAGGGGACCCCCCTTGTCCCCAGGGCTCATTCTGATACCGTGGGGACCCCCTTTGTCCCCAGAGCCCATTGTGACATGCTGGGGATGCTCTTTGTCCCCAGGGCCCATTGTGACATCCTGGGGGCCTCCTTGTCCCCAGAGCCCATTGTGACATCCAGGGGACCCCCTTTGTCCCCAGGGCCATTGTGGCACCATAGGGACCCCCTTTGTCACTGGGGCCCATTGTGACATCCCAGGACCCCCCCTGGTCCCCAGGGCCCATTGTGACATCCTGGGGACCCCCTTTGTCCCAAGACTTCATTGTGACATCCTGGGGACCCCCCTTGTCCTCAGGGTCCATTGTGACAGCCCAGGACCTTACATTGTCCCCAGGGCCCATTGTGATATCTGGGGGACCCCCTTGTTCCCACGGCCCATTGTGACATCCTGGGGACCCCCCCTTGTCCCCAGGGCCCATTGTGACATCCCAGGACCTTACTTTGTCCCCAGGGCCCATTGTGACATCCTGGGGACCCCCCCTTGTCTCCAGGGCCCATTGTGACGTCCCAGGACCCCCCCTGGTCCCCAGGGCCCATTGTGACATCCTGGGGACCCCCTTTGTCCCAAGACTTCATTGTGACATCCTGGGGACCCCCCTTGACCTCAGGGTCCATTCTGACAGCCCAGGACCTTACATTGTCCCCAGGGCCCATTGTGATATCTGGGGGACCCCCTTGTTCCCACGGCCCATTGTGACATCCTGGGGACCCCCCCTTGTCCCCAGGGCCCATTGTGACATCCCAGGACATTACTTTGTCCCCAGGGCCCATTGTGACATCCTGGGGATCCCTCCTTGTCCCCAGGGCCCATTGTGACATCCCAGGACCCCCCATTGTCCCCAGGGCCCATTGTGACATCCTCTGCACCCCCTTGTCCCCAGGGCCGATTGTGACATTCAGGGGACCCCTCTTTGTCCCCAGGGCCCATTGTGACATCCTGGGGACCCCCCCTTGTCCCCAGGGCCCATTGTGACGTCCCAAGAACCCCCATTGTCCCCAGGGCCCATTGTGACATCCTGGGGATCCCTCCTTGTCCCCAGGGCCCATTGTGACATCCCAGGACCCCCCATTGTCCCCAGGGCCCATTGTGACATCCTCTGCACCCCCTTGTCCCCAGGGCCCATTGTGACATTCAGGGGACCCCTCTTTGTCCCCAGGGCCCATTGTGACATCCTGGGGACCCACCCTTGTCCCCAGGGCCCATTGTGACATCCCAGGACCCCCCATTGTCCCCAGGGCCCATTGTGATATGCTGGGGAGCCCTCTTTGTCCCCAGGGCCCATTGTGAAATTCAGGGGACCCCAACTTGTCCTCAGGGCCCATTCTGATATCCTGGGGACACTCTTTGTCCCCAGGGCCCATTGTGACATCCCTGGACCGCCTGTTGTTCCCAGGGCCCATTGTGACATCCTGGGGACCCCATTGTCACCAGAGCCCATTGTGATATCCTGGCGACCACCCTTTGTCCCCAGGGCCCATTGTGATATCCTGAGGACCGCCCTTTGTCCCCAGGGCCCATTGTGACGTCCCAGGACCCCCCATTGTCCCCAGGGTCCATTGTGACATTCAGGGGCCCCCGTTTGTCATTGGGGCCCATTGTGAGATCCCAGGACCCCACATTGTCCCAAGGGCCCATTGTGACTTTCAGGGGACCCCACTTGTCCCCAGGACCCATTGTGACACTATAGGGACACCCCCTTGTGCCCAGGGCCCATTGTGACACCGTGGGTACCACCCTTGTCCGCAGCGCCCATTGTGACATCCTGGGGACACCCCCTTGTCCCCAGGGCCCATTGTGACATTTTGGGAATCCCTCCTTGTCCCCAGGGCCCATTGTGACGTCCCAGGACCCCCCATTGTCCCCAGGACCCATTGTGACATTCAGGGGACCGCCTTTGTCACTGGGGCCCATTGTGAAATCCCAGGACCCCACATTGTCCCCAGGGCCCATTGTGACATCCTGGAGACCCCCCCTTTGTCCCCAGTGCCCATTGTGACATCCTGCGGACCCCCCTTTGTCCCCAGGGCCCATTTTGACATTCAGGGGACCCACCATTGTCCTCAGGGCCCATTGTGAGGTCCCAGGAACCCCCATTGTCCCCAGGGCCCATTGTGATATCCTGGCGACCACCCTTTGTCCCCAGGGCCCATTGTGATATCCTGAGGACCGCCCTTTGTCCCCAGGGCCCATTGTGACGTCCCAGGACCCCCCATTGTCCCCAGGGCCCATTGTGACATTCAGGGGCCCCCGTTTGTCATTGGGGCCCATTGTGACATCCCAGGACCCCACATTGTCCCAAGGGCCCATTGTGACTTTCAGGGGACCCCACTTGTCCCCAGGACCCATTGTGACACTATAGGGACCCCCCCTTGTGCCCAGGGCCCATTGTGACACCGTGGGTACCACCCTTGTCCGCAGGGCCCATTGTGACATCCTGGGGACACCCCCTTGTCCCCAGGGCCCATTGTGACATTTTGGGAATCCCTCCTTGTCCCCAGGGCCCATTGTGACGTCCCAGGACCCCCCATTGTCCCCAGGACCCATTGTGACATTCAGGGGACCGCCTTTGTCACTGGGGCCCATTGTGAAATCCCAGGACCCCACATTGTCCCCAGGGCCCATTGTGACATCCTGGGGATCCCCTCTTTGTCCCCAGTGCCCATTGTGACATCCTGCCGACCCCCCTTTGTCCCCAGGGCCCATTTTGACATTCAGGGGACCCACCATTGTCCTCAGGGCCCATTGTGAGGTCCCAGGACCCCCCATTGTCCCCAGGGCCCATTGTGACATCCTCGGCACCCCCTTGTCCCCAGGGTCCATTGTGACACTATGGGGACCCCCCCTTGTGCCCAGGGCCCATTGTGACACTGTGGGTACCACCCTTGTCTGCAGGGCTCATTGTGACATCCCAGGACCCCCCATTGTCCCCAGGGCCCATTGTGACATTCAGGGGACCCCCCTTGTCCCCAGGGCTCATTCTGATACCGTGGGGACCCCCTTTGTCCCCAGAGCCCATTGTGACATGCTGGGGATGCTCTTTGTCCCCAGGGCCCATTGTGACATCCTGGGGGCCTCCTTGTCCCCAGAGCCCATTGTGACATCCAGGGGACCCCCTTTGTCCCCAGGGCCATTGTGGCACCATAGGGACCCCCTTTGTCACTGGGGCCCATTGTGACATCCCAGGACCCCCCCTGGTCCCCAGGGCCCATTGTGACATCCTGGGGACCCCCTTTGTCCCAAGACTTCATTTTGACATCCTGGGGACCCCCCTTGTCCTCAGGGTCCATTGTGACAGCCCAGGACCTTACATTGTCCCCAGGGCCCATTGTGATATCTGGGGGACCCCCTTGTCCCCAGGGCCCATTGTGACATCCCAGGACATTACTTTGTCCCCAGGGCCCATTGTGACATCCTGGGGACCCCCCCTTGTCCCCAGGGCCCATTGTGACGTCCCAAGAACCCCCATTGTCCCCAGGGCCCATTGTGACATCCTGGGGATCCCTCCTTGTCCCCAGGGCCCATTGTGACATCCCAGGACCCCCCATTGTCCCCAGGGCCCATTGTGACATCCTCTGCACCCCCTTGTCCCCAGGGCCCATTGTGACATTCAGGGGACCCCTCTTTGTCCCCAGGGCCCATTGTATTATCCTGGGGACCCCCCCTTGTCCCCAGGGCCCATTGTGACGTCCCAAGAACCCCCATTGTCCCCAGGGCCCATTGTGACATCCTGGGGATCCCTCCTTGTCCCCAGGGCCCATTGTGACGTCCCAGGACCCCCCATTGTCCCCAGGACCTATTGTGACATTCAGGGGACCCCCTTTGTCACTGGGGCCCATTGTGACACCATGGAGACCCCCGCTTGTCCTCAGGGTCCATTGTGACATCCTGGCCACCCCCTTGCTCCCAGGGCCCATTGTGGCACCATGGGGACACCTCCTTTGTCCCCAGGGCCCATTGTGACATCCCAGGACCCCCCTTTGTCCCCAGGGCCCATTGTAGCACCATGGGGACCCCCTTTGACCCCAGGGCCCATTGTGGCACCATGGCAACCCCTTTTGTCCCCAGGGCCCATTGTGACATTCTTGGACCCCACTTTGTCCCCAGGGCCTATTGTGACACCATGGGGACCCCTCCTTGTCACTGGGGACCCATTGTGACACCATGGGGACCCCGCCTTGTCCTCAGGACTCATTCTCACATCCTGGACGCCCCCCATTGTCCCCAGGGCCCATTGTGACATCCACTGCACCCCCTTGTCCCCAGGGCCCATTGTGACATCCTGGGGACCCACCCTTGTCCCCAGGGCCCATTGTGACGTCCCAGGACCCCCCATTGTCCCCAGGGCCCATTGTGATATGCTGGGGAGCCCTCTTTGTCCCCAGGGCCCATTGTGAAATTCAGGGGACCCCAACTTGTCCTCAGGGCCCATTCTGATATCCTGGGGACACTCTTTGTCCCCAGGGCCCATTGTGACATCCCTGGACCGCCTGTTGTTCCCAGGGCCCATTGTGACATCCTGGGGACCCCATTGTCACCAGAGCCCATTGTGATATCCTGGCGACCACCCTTTGTCCCCAGGGCCCATTGTGATATCCTGAGGACTGCCCTTTGTCCCCAGGGCCCATTGTGACGTCCCAGGACCCCCCATTGTCCCCAGGGCCCATTGTGACATTCAGGGGCCCCCGTTTGTCATTGGGGCCCATTGTGAGATCCCAGGACCCCACATTGTCCCAAGGGCCCATTGTGACTTTCAGGGGACCCCACTTGTCCCCAGGACCCATTGTGACACTATAGGGACACCCCCTTGTGCACAGGGCCCATTGTGACACCGTGGGTACCACCCTTGTCCGCAGCGCCCATTGTGACATCCTGGGGACACCGCCTTGTCCCCAGGGCCCATTGTGACATTTTGGGAATCCCTCCTTGTCCCCAGGGCCCATTGTGACGTCCCAGGACCCCCCATTGTCCCCAGGACCCATTGTGACATTCAGGGGACCCCCTTTGTCACTGGGGCCCATTGTGAAATCCCAGGACTCCACATTGTCCCCAGGGCCCATTGTGACATCCTGGGGACCCCCCCTTTGTCCCCAGTGCCCATTGTGACATCCTGCGGACCCCCCTTTGTCCCCAGGGCCCATTTTGACATTCAGGGGACCCACCATTGTCCTCAGGGCCCATTGTGAGGTCCTAGGACCCCCCATTGTCCCCAGGGCCCATTGTGATATCCTGGCGACCACCCTTTGTCCCCAGGGCCCATTGTGATATCCTGAGGACCGCCCTTTGTCCCCAGGGCCCATTGTGACGTCCCAGGACCCCCCATTGTCCCCAGGGCCCATTGTGACATTCAGGGGCCCCCGTTTGTCATTGGGGCCCATTGTGACATCCCAGGACCCCACATTGTCCCAAGGGCCCATTGTGACTTTCAGGGGACCCCACTTGTCCCCAGGACCCATTGTGACACTATAGGGACCCCCCCTTGTGCCCAGGGCCCATTGTGACACCGTGGGTACCACCCTTGTCCGCAGGGCCCATTGTGACATCCTGGGGACACCCCCTTGTCCCCAGGGCCCATTGTGACATTTTGGGAATCCCTCCTTGTCCCCAGGGCCCATTGTGACGTCCCAGGACCCCCCATTGTCCCCAGGACCCATTGTGACATTCAGGGGACCGCCTTTGTCACTGGGGCCCATTGTGAAATCCCAGGACCCCACATTGTCCCCAGGGCCCATTGTGACATCCTGGGGATCCCCTCTTTGTCCCCAGTGCCCATTGTGACATCCTGCGGACCCCCCTTTGTCCCCAGGGCCCATTTTGACATTCAGGGGACCCACCATTGTCCTCAGGGCCCATTGTGAGGTCCCAGGACCCCCCATTGTCCCCAGGGCCCATTGTGACATCCTCGGCACCCCCTTGTCCCCAGGGTCCATTGTGACACTATGGGGACCCCCCCTTGTGCCCAGGGCCCATTGTGACACTGTGGGTACCACCCTTGTCTGCAGGGCTCATTGTGACATCCCAGGACCCCCCATTGTCCCCAGGGCCCATTGTGACATTCAGGGGACCCCCCTTGTCCCCAGGGCTCATTCTGATACCGTGGGGACCCCCTTTGTCCCCAGAGCCCATTGTGACATGCTGGGGATGCTCTTTGTCCCCAGGGCCCATTGTGACATCCTGGGGGCCTCCTTGTCCCCAGAGCCCATTGTGACATCCAGGGGACCCCCTTTGTCCCCAGGGCCATTGTGGCACCATAGGGACCCCCTTTGTCACTGGGGCCCATTGTGACATCCCAGGACCCCCCCTGGTCCCCAGGGCCCATTGTGACATCCTGGGGACCCCCTTTGTCCCAAGACTTCATTTTGACATCCTGGGGACCCCCCTTGTCCTCAGGGTCCATTGTGACAGCCCAGGACCTTACATTGTCCCCAGGGCCCATTGTGATATCTGGGGGACCCCCTTGTTCCCACGGCCCATTGTGGCATCCTGGGGACCCCCCCTTGTCCCCAGGGCCCATTGTGACATCCCAGGACATTACTTTGTCCCCAGGGCCCATTGTGACATCCTGGGGACCCCCCCTTGTCCCCAGGGCCCATTGTGACGTCCCAAGAACCCCCATTGTCCCCAGGGCCCATTGTGACATCCTGGGGATCCCTCCTTGTCCCCAGGGCCCATTGTGACATCCCAGGACCCCCCATTGTCCCCAGGCCCATTGTGACATCCTCTGCACCCCCTTGTCCCCAGGGCCCATTGTGACATTCAGGGGACCCCTCTTTGTCCCCAGGGCCCATTGTGATATCCTGGGGACCCCCCCTTGTCCCCAGGGCCCATTGTGACGTCCCAAGAACCCCCATTGTCCCCAGGGCCCATTGTGACATCCTGGGGATCCCTCCTTGTCCCCAGGGCCCATTGTGACGTCCCAGGACCCCCCATTGTCCCCAGGACCTATTGTGACATTCAGGGGACCCCCTTTGTCACTGGGGCCCATTGTGACACCATGGAGACCCCCGCTTGTCCTCAGGGTCCATTGTGACATCCTGGCCACCCCCTTGCTCCCAGGGCCCATTGTGGCACCATGGGGACACCTCCTTTGTCCCCAGGGCCCATTGTGACATCCCAGGACCCCCCTTTGTCCCCAGGGCCCATTGTAGCACCATGGGGACCCCCTTTGACCCCAGGGCCCATTGTGGCACCATGGCAACCCCTTTTGTCCCCAGGGCCCATTGTGACATTCTTGGACCCCACTTTGTCCCCAGGGCCTATTGTGACACCATGGGGACCCCTCCTTGTCACTGGGGACCCATTGTGACACCATGGGGACCCCGCCTTGTCCTCAGGACTCATTCTCACATCCTGGACGCCCCCCATTGTCCCCAGGGCCCATTGTGACATCCACTGCACCCCCTTGTCCCCAGGGCCCATTGTGACATTCAGGGGACCCCTCTTTGTCCCCAGGGCCCATTGTGACATCCTGGGGACCCACCCTTGTCCCCAGGGCCCATTGTGACGTCCCAGGACCCCCCATTGTCCCCAGGGCCCATTGTGATATGCTGGGGAGCCCTCTTTGTCCCCAGGGCCCATTGTGAAATTCAGGGGACCCCAACTTGTCCTCAGGGCCCATTCTGATATCCTGGGGACACTCTTTGTCCCCAGGGCCCATTCTGACATCCCTGGACCGCCTGTTGTTCCCAGGGCCCATTGTGACATCCTGGGGACCCCATTGTCACCAGAGCCCATTGTGATATCCTGGCGACCACCCTTTGTCCCCAGGGCCCATTGTGATATCCTGAGGACCGCCCTTTGTCCCCAGGGCCCATTGTGACGTCCCAGGACCCCCCATTGTCCCCAGGGCCCATTGTGACATTCAGGGGCCCCCGTTTGTCATTGGGGCCCATTGTGAGATCCCAGGACCCCACATTGTCCCAAGGGCCCATTGTGACTTTCAGGGGACCCCACTTGTCCCCAGGACCCATTGTGACACTATAGGGACACCCCCTTGTGCACAGGGCCCATTGTGACACCGTGGGTACCACCCTTGTCCGCAGCGCCCATTGTGACATCCTGGGGACACCCCCTTGTCCCCAGGGCCCATTGTGACATTTTGGGAATCCCTCCTTGTCCCCAGGGCCCATTGTGACGTCCCAGGACCCCCCATTGTCCGCAGGACCCATTGTGACATTCAGGGGACCCCCTTTGTCACTGGGGCCCATTGTGAAATCCCAGGACCCCACATTGTCCCCAGGGCCCATTGTGACATCCTGGGGACCCCCCTTTGTCCCCAGGGCCCATTTTGACATTCAGGGGACCCACCATTGTCCTCAGGGCCCATTGTGAGGTCCTAGGACCCCCCATTGTCCCCAGGGCCCATTGTGATATCCTGGCGACCACCCTTTGTCCGCAGGGCCCATTGTGATATCCTGAGGACCGCCCTTTGTCCCCAGGGCCCATTGTGACGTCCCAGGACCCCCCATTGTCCCCAGGGCCTATTGTGACATTCAGGGGCCCCCGTTTGTCATTGGGGCCCATTGTGAGATCCCAGGACCCCACATTGTCCCAAGGGCCCATTGTGACTTTCAGGGGACCCCACTTGTCCCCAGGACCCATTGTGACACTATAGGGATCCCCCCTTGTGCCCAGGGCCCATTGTGACACCGTGGGTACCACCCTTGTCCACAGGGCCCATTGTGACATCCTGGGGACACCCCCTTGTCCCCAGGGCCCATTGTGACATTTTGGGAATCCCTCCTTGTCCCCAGGGCCCATTGTGACGTCCCAGGACCCCCCATTGTCCCCAGGACCCATTGTGACATTCAGGGGACCGCCTTTGTCACTGGGGCCCATTGTGAAATTCCAGGACCCCACATTGTCCCCAGGGCCCATTGTGACATCCTGGGGATCCCTCCTTGTCCCCAGGGCCCATTGTGACATCCCAGGACCCCCCATTGTCCCCAGGGCCCATTGTGACATCCTCTGCACCCCCTTGTCCCCAGGGCCCATTGTGACATTCAGGGGACCCCTCTTTGTCCCCAGGGCCCATTGTGACGTCCCAAGAACCCCCATTGTCCCCAGGGCCCATTGTGACATCCTGGGGATCCCCTCTTTTGTCCCCAGTGCCCATTGTGACATCCTGCGGACCCCCCTTTGTCCCCAGGGCCCATTTTGACATTCAGGGGACCCACCATTGTCCTCAGGGCCCATTGTGAGGTCCCAGGACCCCCCATTGTCCCCAGGGCCCATTGTGACATCCTCGGCACCCCCTTGTCCCCAGGGTCCATTGTGACACTATGGGGACCCCCCCTTGTGCCCAGGGCCCATTGTGACACTGTGGGTACCACCCTTGTCTGCAGGACTCATTGTGACATCCCAGGACCCCCCATTGTCCCCAGGGCCCATTGTGACATTCAGGGGACCCCCCTTGTCCCCAGGGCTCATTCTGATACCGTGGGGACCCCCTTTGTCCCCAGAGCCCATTGTGACATGCTGGGGATGCTCTTTGTCCCCAGGGCCCATTGTGACATCCTGGGGGCCTCCTTGTCCCCAGAGCCCATTGTGACATCCAGGGGACCCCCTTTGTCCCCAGGGCCATTGTGGCACCATAGGGACCCCCTTTGTCACTGGGGCCCATTGTGACATCCCAGGACCCCCCCTGGTCCCCAGGGCCCATTGTGACATCCTGGGGACCCCCTTTGTCCCAAGACTTCATTGTGACATCCTGGGGACCCCCCTTGTCCTCAGGGTCCATTGTGACAGCCCAGGACCTTACATTGTCCCCAGGGCCCATTGTGATATCTGGGGGACCCCCTTGTTCCCACGGCCCATTGTGACATCCTGGGGACCCCCCCTTGTCCCCAGGGCCCATTGTGACATCCCAGGACCTTACTTTGTCCCCAGGGCCCATTGTGACATCCTGGGGACCCCCCCTTGTCTCCAGGGCCCATTGTGACATCCCAGGACCCCCCATTGTCCCCAGGGCCCATCGTGACATCCTGGGGATCCCTCCTTGTCCCCAGGGCCCATTGTGACATCCCAGGACCCCCCATTGTCCCCAGGGCCCATTGTGACATCCTCTGCACCCCCTTGTCCCCAGGGCCCATTGTGACATTCAGGGGACCCCTCTTTGTCCCCAGGGCCCATTGTGACATCCTGGGGACCCCCCCTTGTCCCCAGGGCCCATTGTGACGTCCCAAGAACCCCCATTGTCCCCAGGGCCCATTGTGACATCCTGGGGATCCCTCCTTGTCCCCAGGGCCCATTGTGACATCCCAGGACCCCCCATTGTCCCCAGGACCTATTGTGACATTCAGGGGACCCCCTTTGTCACTGGGGCCCATTGTGACACCATGGAGACCCCCGCTCGTCCTCAGGGTCCATTGTGACATCCTGGCCACCCCCTTGCTCCCAGGGCCCATTGTGGCACCATGGGGACACCCCCTTTGTCCCCAGGGCCCATTGTGACATCCCAGGACCCCCCTTTGTCCCCAGGGCCCATTGTAGCACCATGGGGACCCCCTTTGACCCCAGGGCCCATTGTGGCACCATGGCAACCCCTTTTGTCCCCAGGGCCCATTGTGACATTCAGGGGACCCCTCTTTGTCCCCAGGGCCCATTGTGACATCCTGGGGACCCACCCTTGTCCCCAGGGCCCATTGTGACATCCACTGCACCCCCTTGTCCCCAGGGCCCATTGTGACATTCAGGGGACCCCTCTTTGTCCCCAGGGCCCATTGTGACATCCTGGGGACCCACCCTTGTCCCCAGGGCCCATTGTGACGTCCCAGGACCCCCCATTGTCCCCAGGGCCCATTGTGATATGCTGGGGAGCCCTCTTTGTCCCCAGGGCCCATTGTGAAATTCAGGGGACCCCAACTTGTCCTCAGGGCCCATTCTGATATCCTGGGGACACTCTTTGTCCCCAGGGCCCATTGTGACATCCCTGGACCGCCTGTTGTTCCCAGGGCCCATTGTGACATCCTGGGGACCCCATTGTCACCAGAGCCCATTGTGATATCCTGGCGACCACCCTTTGTCCCCAGGGCCCATTGTGATATCCTGAGGACCGCCCTTTGTCCCCAGGGCCCATTGTGACGTCCCAGGACCCCCCATTGTCCCCAGGGTCCATTGTGACATTCAGGGGCCCCCGTTTGTCATTGGGGCCCATTGTGAGATCCCAGGACCCCACATTGTCCCAAGGGCCCATTGTGACTTTCAGGGGACCCCACTTGTCCCCAGGACCCATTGTGACACTATAGGGACCCCCCCTTGTGCCCAGGGCCCATTGTGACACCGTGGGTACCACCCTTGTCCGCAGCGCCCATTGTGACATCCTGGGGACACCCCCTTGTCCCCAGGGCCCATTGTGACATTTTGGGAATCCCTCCTTGTCCCCAGGGCCCATTGTGACGTCCCAGGACCCCCCATTGTCCCCAGGACCCATTGTGACATTCCGGGGACCCCCTTTGTCACTGGGGCCCATTGTGAAATCCCAGGACCCCACATTGTCCCCAGGGCCCATTGTGACATCCTGGGGACCCCCCCTTTGTCCCCAGTGCCCATTGTGACATCCTGCGGACCCCCCTTTGTCCCCAGGGCCCATTTTGACATTCAGGGGACCCACCATTGTCCTCAGGGCCCATTGTGAGGTCCCAGGAACCCCCATTGTCCCCAGGGCCCATTGTGATATCCTGGCGACCACCCTTTGTCCCCAGGGCCCATTGTGATATCCTGAGGACCGCCCTTTGTCCCCAGGGCCCATTGTGACGTCCCAGGACCCCCCATTGTCCCCAGGGCCCATTGTGACATTCAGGGGCCCCCGTTTGTCATTGGGGCCCATTGTGAGATCCCAGGACCCCACATTGTCCCAAGGGCCCATTGTGACTTTCAGGGGACCCCACTTGTCCCCAGGACCCATTGTGACACTATAGGGACCCCCCCTTGTGCCCAGGGCCCATTGTGACACCGTAGGTACCACCCTTGTCCGCAGGGCCCATTGTGACATCCTGGGGACACCCCCTTGTCCCCAGGGCCCATTGTGACATTTTGGGAATCCCTCCTTGTCCCCAGGGCCCATTGTGACGTCCCAGGACCCCCCATTGTCCCCAGGACCCATTGTGACATTCAGGGGACCGCCTTTGTCACTGGGGCCCATTGTGAAATCCCAGGACCCCACATTGTCCCCAGGGCCCATTGTGACATCCTGGGGACCCCCTCTTTGTCCCCAGTGCCCATTGTGACATCCTGCGGACCCCCCTTTGTCCCCAGGGCCCATTTTGACATTCAGGGGACCCACCATTGTCCTCAGGGCCCATTGTGAGGTCCCAGGACCCCCCATTGTCCCCAGGGCCCATTGTGACATCCTCGGTACCCCCTTGTCCCCAGGGTACATTGTGACACTATGGGGACCCCCCCTTGTGCCCAGGGCCCATTGTGACACTGTGGGTACCACCCTTGTCTGCAGGGCTCATTGTGACATCCCAGGACCCCCCATTGTCCCCAGGGCCCATTGTGACATTCAGGGGACCCCCCTTGTCCCCAGGGCTCATTCTGATACCGTGGGGACCCCCTTTGTCCCCAGAGCCCATTGTGACATGCTGGGGATGCTCTTTGTCCCCAGGGCCCATTGTGACATCCTGGGGGCCTCCTTGTCCCCAGAGCCCATTGTGACATCCAGGGGACCCCCATTATCCCCAGGGCCATTGTGGCACCATAGGGACCCCCTTTGTCACTGGGGCCCATTGTGACATCCCAGGACCCCCCCTGGTCCCCAGGGCCCATTGTGACATCCTGGGGACCCCCTTTGTCCCAAGACTTCATTGTGACATCCTGGGAACCCCCCTTGTCCTCAGGGTCCATTGTGACAGCCCAGGACCTTACATTGTCCCCAGGGCCCATTGTGATATCTGGGGGACCCCCTTGTTCCCACGGCCCATTGTGACATCCTGGGGACCCCCCCTTGTCCCCAGGGCCCATTGTGACATCCCAGGACATTACTTTGTCCCCAGGGCCCATTGTGACATCCTGGGGACCCCCCCTTGTCCCCAGGGCCCATTGTGACGTCCCAGGACCCTCCATTGTCCCCAGGGCCCATTGTGACATCCTGGGGATCCCTCCTTGTCCCCAGGGCCCATTGTGACATCCCAGGACCCCCCATTGTCCCCAGGGCCCATTGTGACATCCTCTGCACCCCCTTGTCCCCAGGGCCCATTGTGACATTCAGGGGACCCCTCTTTGTCCCCAGGGCCCATTGTGACATCCTGGGGACCCCCCCTTGTCCCCAGGGCCCATTGTGACGTCCCAAGAACCCCCATTGTCCCCAGGGCCCATTGTGACATCCTGGGGATCCCTCCTTGTCCCCAGGGCCCATTGTGACATCCCAGGACCCCCCATTGTCCCCAGGACCTATTGTGACATTCAGGGGACCCCCTTTGTCACTGGGGCCCATTGTGACACCATGGAGACCCCCGCTTGTCCTCAGGGTCCATTGTGACATCCTGGCCACCCCCTTGCTCCCAGGGCCCATTGTGGCACCATGGGGACACCCCCTTTGTCCCCAGGGCCCATTGTGACATCCCAGGACCCCCCTTTGTCCCCAGGGCCCATTGTAGCACCATGGGGACCCCCTTTGACCCCAGGGCCCATTGTGGCACCATGGCAACCCCTTTTGTCCCCAGGGCCCATTGTGACATTCTTGGACCCCACTTTGTCCCCAGGGCCTATTGTGACACCATGGGGACCCCTCCTTGTCACTGGGGACCCATTGTGACACCATGGGGACCCCGCCTTGTCCTCAGGACTCATTCTCACATCCTGGACGCCCCCCATTGTCCCCAGGGCCCATTGTGACATCCACTGCACCCCCTTGTCCCCAGGGCCCATTGTGAACATTCAGGGGACCCCTCTTTGTCCCCAGGGCCCATTGTGACATCCTGGGGACCCCCCCTTGTCCCCAGGGCCCATTGTGACGTCCCAGGACCCCCCATTGTCCCCAGGGCCCATTGTGACATCCTGTGGATCCCTCCTTGTCCCCAGGGCCCATTGTGACGTCCCAGGACCCCCCATTGTCCCCAGGGCCCATTGTGACATCCTGGGGACCCCCACTTGTCCCCAGGGCCCATTGTGACGTCCCAAGAACCCCCATTGTCCCCAGGGCCCATTGTGACATCCTGGGGATCCCTCCTTGTCCCCAGGGCCCATTGTGACATCCTAGGACCCCCCATTGTCCCCAGGACCTATTGTGACATTCAGGGGACCCCCTTTGTCACTGGGGCCCATTGTGACACCATGGAGACCCCCGCTTGTCCTCAGGGTCCATTGTGACATCCTGGCCACCCCCTTGCTCCCAGGGCCCATTGTGGCACCATGGGGACACCCCCTTTGTCCCCAGGGCCCATTGTGACATCCCAGGACCCCCCTTTGTCCCCAGGGCCCATTGTAGCACCATGGGGACCCCCTTTGACCCCAGGGCCCATTGTGGCACCATGGCAACCCCTTTTGTCCCCAGGGCCCATTGTGACATTCTTGGACCCCACTTTGTCCCCAGGGCCTATTGTGATACCATGGGGACCCCTCCTTGTCACTGGGGACCCATTGTGACACCATGGGGACCCCGCCTTGTCCTCAGGACTCATTCTCACATCCTGGATGCCCCCCATTGTCCCCAGGGCCCATTGTGACATCCACTGCACCCCCTTGTCCCCAGGGCCCATTGTGACATTCAGGGGACCCCTCTTTGTCCCCAGGGCCCATTGTGACATCCTGGGGACCCCCCCTTGTCCCCAGGGCCCATTGTGACGTCCCAGGACCCCCCATTGTCCCCAGGGCCCATTGTGACATCCTGTGGATCCCTCCTTGTCTCCAGGGCCCATTGTGACGTCCCAGGACCCCCCATTGTCCCCAGGGCCCATTGTGATATGCTGGGGAGCCCTATTTGTCCCCAGGGCCCATTGTGAAATTCAGGGGACCCCAACTTGTCCTCAGGGCCCATTCTGATATCCTGGGGACACTCTTTGTCCCCAGGGCCCATTGTGGCACCATAGGGACCGCCTGTTGTCCTCAGGGCCCATTGTGACATCCTGGGGACCCCATTGTCACCAGAGCCCATTGTGATATCCTGGCGACCACCCTTTGTCCCCAGGGCCCATTGTGATATCCTGAGGACCGCCCTTTGTCCCCAGGGCCCATTGTGACGTCCCAGGACCCCCCATTGTCCCCAGGGTCCATTGTGACATTCAGGGGCCCCCGTTTGTCATTGGGGCCCATTGTGAGATCCCAGGACCCCACATTGTCCCCAGGGCCCATTGTGACATCCTAGGGACCCCCCCTTTGTCCCCAGGGCCCATTTTGACATTCAGGGCACCCAGCATTGTCCTCAGGGCCCATTGTGAGGTCCCAGGACCCCCCATTGTCCCCAGGGCCCATTGTGAAATCCTCGGCACCCCCTTGTCCCCAGGGTCCATTGTGACACTATGGGGACCCCCCCTTGTGCCCAGGGCCTATTGTGACATTTTGGGGAATCCCTCCTTGTCCCCAGGGCCCATTGTGACGTCGCAGGACCCCCCATTGTCCCCAGGAACCATTGTGACATTCAGGGGACCCCCTTTGTCACTGGGGCCCATTGTGAAATCCCAGGACCCCACATTGTCCCCAGGGCCCATTGTGACATCCTGGGGACCCCCCCTTTGTCCCCAGTGCCCAATGTGACATCCTGCGGACCCCCCTTTGTCCCCAGGGCCCATTTTGACATTCAGGGGACCCACCATTGTCCTCAGGGCCCATTGTGAGGTCCCAGGACCCCCCATTGTCCCCAGGGCCCATTGTGACATCCTCGGCACCCCCTTGTCCCCAGGGTCCATTGTGACACTATGGGGACCCCCTTTGTCCCCAGGGCCCATTGTGACATTCAGGGGACCCCCCTTGTCCCCAGGGCCCATTCTGATACCGTGGGGACCCCCTTTGTCCCCAGGGCCCATTGTGCCATGCTGGGGACGCTCTTTGTCCCCAGGGCCCATTGTGACATCCTGGGGACCCTCCTTGTCCCCAGAGCCCATTGTGACATCCAGGGGACCCCCTTTGTCCCCAGGGCCCATTGTGGCACCATAGGGACCCCCTTTGTCACTGGGGCCCATTGTGACATCCCAGGACCCCCCCTGGTCCCCAGGGCCCATTGTGACATCCTGGGGACCCCCTTTGTCCCAAGACTTCATTGTGACATCCTGGGGACCCCCCTTGTCCTCAGGGTCCATTGTGACAGCCCAGGACCTTACATTGTCCCCAGGGCCCATTGTGATATCTGGGGGACCCCTTGTTCCCAAGGCCCATTGTGACATCATGGGGACGCCCCCTTGTCCCCAGGGCCCATTGTGACATCCCAGGACCTTACTTTGTCCCCAGGTCCCATTGTGATGTCCCATGACCACCCATTGTCCCCAGGGCCCATTGTGACATCCTGGGGATCCCTCCTTGTCCCCAGGCCCCATTGTGACATCCCAGGACCCCCCATTGTCCCCAGGGCCCATTGTGACATCCTGGGGATCCCTCCTTGTCCCCAGGGCCCATTGTGACGTCCCAGGACCCCCCATTGTCCCCAGGACCTATTGTGACATTCAGGGGACCCCCGCTTGTCCTCAGGGTCCATTGTGACATCCTGGGCACCCCCCATTTTCTCCAGGACCCATTGTGACATCCTGGCCACCCCCTTGCTCCCAGGGCCCGTTGTGGCACCATGGGGACACCCCCTTTGTCCCCAGGGCCCATTGTAGCACCATGGGGACCCCCTTTGACCCCAGGGCCCATTGTGGCACCATGGCAACCCCTTTTGTCCCCAGGGCCCATTGTGACATCCTGGGGACCCCCCTTGTCCCCAGGGCCCATTGTGACATCCACTCTACCCCCTTGTCCCCAGGGCCCATTGTGACATTCAGGGGACCCCTCTTTGTCCCCAAGGCCCATTGTAACATCCTGGGGACCCCCCTTGTCCCCAGGGCCCATTGTGACGTCCCAGGACCCCCCATTGTCCGCAGGGCCCATTCTGACACTATGGGGACCCCCCGTTGTGCCCAGGGCCCATTGTGACACCGTGGGTACCACCCTTGTCTGCAGGGCTCATTGAGACATCCCAGGACCCCCCATTGTCCCCAGGGCCCATTGTGACATTCAGGGGACCCCCTTTGTCCCCAGGGCCCATTCTGATACCGTGGGGACCCCCTTTGTCCCCAGGGCCCATTGTGACATGCTGGGGACTCTCTTTGTCCCCAGGGCCCATTGTGACATCCTGGGGACCCTCCTTGTCCCCAGAGCCCATTGTGACATCCTGGGGACCCCCTCTTGTCCCCAGGGCCCATTGTGACGTCCCAGGACCCCCCATTGTCCCCAGGGCCCATTGTGATATGCTGGGGAGCCCTCTTTGTCCCCAGGGCCCATTGTGAAATTCAGGGGACCCCAACTTGTCCCCAGGGCCCATTGTGACATCCTGGGGACACTCTTTGTCCCCAGGGCCCGTTGTGACATCCTGGGGACCCCATTGTAACCAGAGCCCATTGTGATATCCTGGCGACCACCCTTTGTCCCCAGGGCCCATTGTGATATCCTGAGGACCGCCCTTTGTCCCCAGGGCCCATTGTGACATTCCGGGGACGCCTCTTTGTACCCAGGGCACACTGTCACATCCTGGGGACCCCCCCTTGTCACTGGGGCCCATTGTGACGTCCCAGGACACCCCATTGTCCCCAGGGCCCATTGTGACATCCTGGGGATCCCTCCTTGTCCTCAGGGCCCATTGTGACGTCCCAGGACCCCCCATTGTCCCCAGGACCCATTGTGACATTCAGGGGGCCCCTTTGTCACTGGGGCCCATTGTGACATCCCAGGACCCCACATTGTCCCCAGGACACATTGTCACATCCTGGGGACCCCACTTGTCCCCAGGACCCATTGTGACACTATGGGGACCCCCCCTTGTGCCCAGGGCCCATTGTGACACCGTGGGTACCACCCTTGTCCGCAGGGCTCATTGTGACATCCCAGGACCCCCCTTTGTCCCCAGGGCCCATTCTGATACCGTGGGGATCCCCTTTGTCCCCAGAGTCCATTGTGACATCCAGGGGACCCCCTTTGTCCCGAGGGCCCATTGTGACATCGCAGGACCCCCCTGGGCCGCAGGGCGCATTTTGACATCCTGGGGATGCCCCCTTGTCAACGGGGCCCATTGTGACGTCCCAGGACCCCCCATTGTGTCCAGGGCCCATTGTGACATCCTGGGGATCCCTGCTTGGCCCCAGGCCCATTGTGACGTCTTAGGACCCCCCGTTGTCCCCAGGGCCCATTGCGACATCTTGGGGACCCCCCCTTGTCCCCAGGGCCCATTGTGACATCCTGGGGATCCCTCCTTGTCCCCAGGGCCCATTGTGACTTCCCAGGACCCCCCACTGTCCCCAGGGCCCATTGTAACATTCAGGGGACCCCCTTTGTCACTGGGGCCCATTGTGACATCCCAGGACCCCACATTGTCCCCAGGGCCCATTGTGACATCCTGGGGACCCCATTTTCCCCAGGACCCATTGTGACACTATGGGTACCCCCCCTTGTTCCCAGGGCCCATTGTGACATCCTGGAGACCCGCTTTTGTCCCCAAGGCCAATTGTGACGTCCCAGGACCCCCCATTGTTCCCAGGGCCCATTATGATGTCCTTGGGAGCCCCCTCTCTTCCCAGGGCTCATTGTGAATCTCAGGGAACCCCACCTTGTCCCCAGGACTGATTGTGACATCCTGGGGACCCCCCCTTGTCCCCAGGGCCCATTGTGACATCCCAGGACCCCCCATTGTCCCCAGGGCCCATTGTGACATCCTCGGCACCCCCTTGTCCCCAGGGCCCATTGTGACATTCAGGGGACCCCTCTTTGTCCCCAGGGCCCATTGTGACATCCTGGGGACCCCCTCTTGTCCCCAGGGCCCATTGTGACATCCTGGGGATTCCTCCTTGTCCCCAGTGCCCATTGTGACGTCCCAGGAACCCCCATTGTCCCCAGGGCCCATTGTGACATCCTGGGGACCCCCATGTCACTGGGGCCCATTGTGATGTCCCAGGACCCCGCATTGTCCCCAGAGCCCATTGTGACATCCTGGAGACCCCCTTTGTCTCCAGGGCCCATTGTGACGTCCCAGGACCCCCCATTGTCCCCAGGGTCCATTGTTACATCCTGGGGACCCCCTTGTCCCCAGGACCCATCATGACACCATGGGGACCCTCCTTGTCACTGGGGACCCATTGTGACACCATGGGGACCCCCCCTTGTCCTCAGGGCCCATTGTGACATCCTGGGCATCCCCCTTTGTCCCCCGGAACCATTGTAACACCGTGCGGACCCCCTTTGTCCCCAGGGCCCATTGTGACACCTTGGGGACCCCCTTGTCACTGGAGACCCATTGTGACAGCATGGGGACCTCCCATTGTCCTCAGGGCCCATTGAGACATCCTGGGGACCCCCTTTGTCACTGGGGACCCATTGTGACATCCCAGGAACCCCATTGTCCCAAGGGCCCATTGTGACATCCTGGGGACCCCCCTTTGTCTCCAGGACATATTGTGACACCGTGGGGACCACATTAGTGCCCAGGGCCCATTGTGATATCCTAGGGATCCCCCTTTGTCTCCAGGACATATTGTGACACCGTGGGGACCACATTAGTCCCCAGGGCCCATTGTGACATCCTAGGGATCCCCTCTTGTCCCCAGGGCCCATTGTGACGTCCCAGGACCCCCCATTGTCCCCAGGGCCCATTGTGACCTCCTCGGCACCCCCTTGTCCCTAGGGCCCATTGTGACATTCACGGGACCCCCCTTTGTCCCCAGGGCCCATTGTGACATTCTGGGGACGCCCTTTGTCCCCAGGGCCCATTTTGACACCGTCGACACCCCCCTTTGTCCCCAGGGCCCATTGTGACATCCTGGGGACCCTCCTTGTCCCCAGAGCCCATTGTGACATCCAGGGGACCCCCTTTGTCCCCAGGGCCCATTGTGACATCCTGGGGTCCCCCCTTTGTCCCCAGGGCCCATTGAAATGTCCCAGGACTACCCTTTGTCCCCAGGGTTCATTGTGACATCCTGGGGACCCCATTTGTCCCCACGGCCCATTGTGGCACCATGGGGACCCCGTTTGTCACTGGGGCCCATTGTGACATCCCAGGACCCCACTTTGTCTCCAGGGCTTATTGTGACACCATGGGGATCTCCCTTGTCCCCAGGGCCCATTGTGACATCCCAGGACCCCCTTTATCCCCAGTGCTATTGTGAAATCCTGGGGAACCCTTTTGTCCCCAGGGCCCATTGTGGCACCATGGGGAACCCCCTTTGTCCCCAGGGGCCATTGTGACATCCTGGGGTCCCCCCTTTGTCCCCAGGGCCCATTGAAATGTCCCAGGACCACCCTTTGTCCCCAGGGTTCATTGTGACATCCTGGGGACCCCATTTGTCCCCACGACCCATTGTGGCACCATGGGGACCCCGTTTGTCACTGGGGCCCATTGTGACATCCCAGGACCCCACTTTGTCCCCAGGGCTTATTGTGACACCATGGGGATCTCCCTTGTCCCCAGGGCCCATTGTGACATCCTGGGGTCCCCCCTTTGTCCCCAGGGCCCATTGAAATGTCCCAGGACCACCCTTTGTCCCCAGGGTTCATTGTGACATCCTGGGGACCCCATTTGTCCCCACGGCCCATTGTGGCACCATGGGGACCCCGTTTGTCACTGGGGCCCATTGTGACATCCCAGGACCCCACTTTGTCCCCAGGGCTTATTGTGACACCATGGGGATCTCCCTTGTCCCCAGGGCCCATTGTGACATCCCATGACCCCCCTTTATCCCCAGTGCTATTGTGAAATCCTGGGGACCCCTTTTGTCCCCAGGGCCCATTGTGGCACCATGGGGAAGCCTTTGTCACTGGGGGCCATTGTGACATCCCAGGATTCCACTTTGTCCCCAGGGCTCGTTCTGACACCCTGGGGACTCCCATTGTCCCCAGGGCCCATTGTGACATCCTGGGCAACCCCATTGTCCCCAGGGCCCATTGTGACATCTGGGGAACGCCCTTGTCCCCAGGACCCATCGTGGCACTGTGGGGACCCTCCTTGTCACTTGGGCCCATTGTGACACCATGGGGACCCCCCCTTTGTCCCCAGTGCCCATTGTGACATCCTGTGCACCCCCCTTTGTCCCCAGGGTCCATTGTGACATCCTGGGCAACCCCATTGTCCCCAGGGCCCATTGTGACATCTGGGGGACGCCCTTGTCCCCAGGACCCATCGTGGCACCGTGGGGACCACATTAGTGCCCAGGGCCCATTGTGATATCCTAGGGA
Source organism: Patagioenas fasciata (assembly GCF_037038585.1). Classification (NCBI taxonomy): domain Eukaryota; kingdom Metazoa; phylum Chordata; class Aves; order Columbiformes; family Columbidae; genus Patagioenas; species Patagioenas fasciata. The sequence goes on from NC_092528.1 coordinate 3,206,168, forward strand.
TCCCCCTTTGTCTCCAGGACATATTGTGACACCGTGGGGACCACATTAGTCCCCAGGGCCCATTGTGACATCCTAGGGATCCCCTCTTGTCCCCAGGGCCCATTGTGACGTCCCAGGACCCCCCATTGTCCCCAGGGCCCATTGTGACCTCCTCGGCACCCCCTTGTCCCTAGGGCCCATTGTGACATTCACGGGACCCCCCTTTGTCCCCAGGGCCCATTGTGACATCCTGGGGACGCCCTTTGTCCCCAGGGCCCATTTTGACACCGTCGACACCCCCCTTTGTCCCCAGGGCCCATTGTGACATCCTGGGGACCCTCCTTGTCCCCAGAGCCCATTGTGACATCCAGGGGACCCCCTTTGTCCCCAGGGCCCATTGTGACATCCTGGGGTCCCCCCTTTGTCCCCAGGGCCCATTGAAATGTCCCAGGACTACCCTTTGTCCCCAGGGTTCATTGTGACATCCTGGGGACCCCATTTGTCCCCACGGCCCATTGTGGCACCATGGGGACCCCGTTTGTCACTGGGGCCCATTGTGACATCCCAGGACCCCACTTTGTCTCCAGGGCTTATTGTGACACCATGGGGATCTCCCTTGTCCCCAGGGCCCATTGTGACATCCCAGGACCCCCTTTATCCCCAGTGCTATTGTGAAATCCTGGGGAACCCTTTTGTCCCCAGGGCCCATTGTGGCACCATGGGGAACCCCCTTTGTCCCCAGGGGCCATTGTGACATCCTGGGGTCCCCCCTTTGTCCCCAGGGCCCATTGAAATGTCCCAGGACCACCCTTTGTCCCCAGGGTTCATTGTGACATCCTGGGGACCCCATTTGTCCCCACGACCCATTGTGGCACCATGGGGACCCCGTTTGTCACTGGGGCCCATTGTGACATCCCAGGACCCCACTTTGTCCCCAGGGCTTATTGTGACACCATGGGGATCTCCCTTGTCCCCAGGGCCCATTGTGACATCCTGGGGTCCCCCCTTTGTCCCCAGGGCCCATTGAAATGTCCCAGGACCACCCTTTGTCCCCAGGGTTCATTGTGACATCCTGGGGACCCCATTTGTCCCCACGGCCCATTGTGGCACCATGGGGACCCCGTTTGTCACTGGGGCCCATTGTGACATCCCAGGACCCCACTTTGTCCCCAGGGCTTATTGTGACACCATGGGGATCTCCCTTGTCCCCAGGGCCCATTGTGACATCCCATGACCCCCCTTTATCCCCAGTGCTATTGTGAAATCCTGGGGACCCCTTTTGTCCCCAGGGCCCATTGTGGCACCATGGGGAAGCCTTTGTCACTGGGGGCCATTGTGACATCCCAGGATTCCACTTTGTCCCCAGGGCTCGTTCTGACACCCTGGGGACTCCCATTGTCCCCAGGGCCCATTGTGACATCCTGGGCAACCCCATTGTCCCCAGGGCCCATTGTGACATCTGGGGAACGCCCTTGTCCCCAGGACCCATCGTGGCACTGTGGGGACCCTCCTTGTCACTTGGGCCCATTGTGACACCATGGGGACCCCCCCTTTGTCCCCAGTGCCCATTGTGACATCCTGTGCACCCCCCTTTGTCCCCAGGGTCCATTGTGACATCCTGGGCAACCCCATTGTCCCCAGGGCCCATTGTGACATCTGGGGGACGCCCTTGTCCCCAGGACCCATCGTGGCACCGTGGGGACCCTCCTTGTCACTTGGGCCCATTGTGACACCATGGGGACCACCCCTTTGTCTCCAGTACCCATTGTGACATACTGGGGATCCCTCCATGTCCCCAGGGCCCATTGTGACACCATGGGGACCCCCCCTTTGTCTCCAGTACCCATTGTGACATCCTGGGGATCCCTCCTTGTCCCCAGGGCCCATTGTGAAATCCCAGGACCCCACATTGTCCCCAGGGCCCATTGTGACATCCTGGGGACCCCACTTGTCCCCAGGACATAGTGACACTATGGGGACCCCCCCTTGTGCCCAGGGCCCATTGTGACACTGTGGGTACCACCCTTGTCCGCAGGGCTCATTGTGACATCCCAGGACCCCCCTTTGTCCCCAGGGCTCATTGTGACATTCTAGGACCCCACTTTGTCCCCAGGGCCTATTGTGACACCATGGGGAACCCTCCTTGTCACTGGGGACCCATTGTGACACCATGGGGACCCCCCCTTTGTCCCCAGTGCCCATTGTGACATCCTGCGCACCCCCCTTTGTCCCCAGGGTCCATTGTGACATCCTGGGCAACCCCATTGTCCCCAGGGCCCATTGTGACATCTAGGGGGACGCCCTTGTCCCCAGGACCCATCGTGGCACCGTGGGGACCCCCATTGTCCCCAAGGCCCATTGTGACATCCCAGGACCCCACTTTGTCCCCAGGGCTTATTGTGACACCATGGGGATCTCCCTTGTCCCCAGGGCCCATTGTGACATCCTCGGCACCCCCTTGTCCCCAGGGCCCATTGTGACATTCAGGGGACGCCTCTTTGTCCCCAGGGCCCATTGTGACATCCTGGGGATCCCTCCTTGTCCCCAGGGCCCATTGTGACGACCCAGGACCCCCCATTGTCCCCAGGGCCCATTGTGACATTCAGGGGCCCCCTTTTGTCACAGGGGCCCATTGTGACATCCCAGGACCCCACATTGTCCCCAGGGCCCATTGTGACTTTCAGGGGACCCCACTTGTCCCCAGGACCCATTGTGACACTATAGGGACCCCCCCTTGTGCCCAGTGCCCATTGTGACACCGTGGGTACCACCCTTGTCTGCAGGGCCCATTGTGACATCCTGGGGACACCCCCTTGTCCCCAGGGCCCATTGTGACATCCTGGGGATCCCTCCTTGTCCCCAGGGTCCATTGTGACGACCCAGGACCCCCCATTGTCCCCAGGACCCATTGTGACATTCAGGGGACCCCCTTTGTCACTGGGGCCCATTGTGAAATCCCAGGACCCCACATTGTCCCCAGGGCCCATTGTGACATCCAGGGGACACCCCTTTTGTCCCCAGTGGCCATTGTGACATCCTGCGGACCCCGCTTTGTCCCCAGGGCCCATTTTGACATTCAGGGGACCCACCATTGTCCCCAGTGCCCATTGTGACATCCTGCGGACCCCCCTTTGTCCCCAGGGCCCATTTTGACATTAAGGGACACACCATTGTCCTCAGGGCCCATTGTGAGGTCCCAAGACCCCCCATTGTCCCCAGGGCCCATTGTGACATCCTCGGCACCCCCTTGTCCCCAGGGCCCATTGTGACATTCAGGGGACCCCACATTGTCCCCAGGGCCCATTGTGACATCCTGGGGACCCCACTTTACCCCAGGACCCATTGTGACACTATGGGGACCCCCCCTTGTGCCCAGGGCCCATTGTGACACCGTGGGTACCACCCTTGTCCGCAGGGCTCATTGTGACATCCCAGGACCCCCCTTTGTCCCCAGGGCCCATTCTGATACCGTGGGGATCCCCTTTGTCCCCAGAGTCCATTGTGACATCCAGGGGACCCCCTTTGTCCCGAGGGCCCATTGTGACATCGCAGGACCCCCCTGGGCCGCAGGGCGCATTTTGACATCCTGGGGATGCCCCCTTGTCAACGGGGCCCATTGTGACGTCCCAGGACCCCCCATTGTGTCCAGGGCCCATTGTGACATCCTGGGGATCCCTGCTTGGCCCCAGGCCCATTGTGACGTCTTAGGACCCCCCGTTGTCCCCAGGGCCCATTGCGACATCTTGGGGACCCCCCCTTGTCCCCAGGGCCCATTGTGACATCCTGGGGATCCCTCCTTGTCCCCAGGGCCCATTGTGACTTCCCAGGACCCCCCACTGTCCCCAGGGCCCATTGTAACATTCAGGGGACCCCCTTTGTCACTGGGGCCCATTGTGACATCCCAGGACCCCACATTGTCCCCAGGGCCCATTGTGACATCCTGGGGACCCCATTTTCCCCAGGACCCATTGTGACACTATGGGTACCCCCCCTTGTTCCCAGGGCCCATTGTGACATCCTGGAGACCCGCTTTTGTCCCCAAGGCCAATTGTGACGTCCCAGGACCCCCCATTGTTCCCAGGGCCCATTATGATGTCCTTGGGAGCCCCCTCTCTTCCCAGGGCTCATTGTGAATCTCAGGGAACCCCACCTTGTCCCCAGGACTGATTGTGACATCCTGGGGACCCCCCCTTGTCCCCAGGGCCCATTGTGACATCCCAGGACCCCCCATTGTCCCCAGGGCCCATTGTGACATCCTCGGCACCCCCTTGTCCCCAGGGCCCATTGTGACATTCAGGGGACCCCTCTTTGTCCCCAGGGCCCATTGTGACATCCTGGGGACCCCCTCTTGTCCCCAGGGCCCATTGTGACATCCTGGGGATTCCTCCTTGTCCCCAGTGCCCATTGTGACGTCCCAGGAACCCCCATTGTCCCCAGGGCCCATTGTGACATCCTGGGGACCCCCATGTCACTGGGGCCCATTGTGACGTCCCAGGACCCCGCATTGTCCCCAGAGCCCATTGTGACATCCTGGAGACCCCCTTTGTCTCCAGGGCCCATTGTGACGTCCCAGGACCCCCCATTGTCCCCAGGGTCCATTGTTACATCCTGGGGACCCCCTTGTCCCCAGGACCCATCATGACACCATGGGGACCCTCCTTGTCACTGGGGACCCATTGTGACACCATGGGGACCCCCCCTTGTCCTCAGGGCCCATTGTGACATCCTGGGCATCCCCCTTTGTCCCCCGGAACCATTGTAACACCGTGCGGACCCCCTTTGTCCCCAGGGCCCATTGTGACACCTTGGGGACCCCCTTGTCACTGGAGACCCATTGTGACAGCATGGGGACCTCCCATTGTCCTCAGGGCCCATTGAGACATCCTGGGGACCCCCTTTGTCACTGGGGACCCATTGTGACATCCCAGGAACCCCATTGTCCCAAGGGCCCATTGTGACATCCTGGGGACCCCCCTTTGTCTCCAGGACATATTGTGACACCGTGGGGACCACATTAGTGCCCAGGGCCCATTGTGATATCCTAGGGATCCCCCTTTGTCTCCAGGACATATTGTGACACCGTGGGGACCACATTAGTCCCCAGGGCCCATTGTGACATCCTAGGGATCCCCTCTTGTCCCCAGGGCCCATTGTGACGTCCCAGGACCCCCCATTGTCCCCAGGGCCCATTGTGACCTCCTCGGCACCCCCTTGTCCCTAGGGCCCATTGTGACATTCACGGGACCCCCCTTTGTCCCCAGGGCCCATTGTGACATTCTGGGGACGCCCTTTGTCCCCAGGGCCCATTTTGACACCGTCGACACCCCCCTTTGTCCCCAGGGCCCATTGTGACATCCTGGGGACCCTCCTTGTCCCCAGAGCCCATTGTGACATCCAGGGGACCCCCTTTGTCCCCAGGGCCCATTGTGACATCCTGGGGTCCCCCCTTTGTCCCCAGGGCCCATTGAAATGTCCCAGGACTACCCTTTGTCCCCAGGGTTCATTGTGACATCCTGGGGACCCCATTTGTCCCCACGGCCCATTGTGGCACCATGGGGACCCCGTTTGTCACTGGGGCCCATTGTGACATCCCAGGACCCCACTTTGTCTCCAGGGCTTATTGTGACACCATGGGGATCTCCCTTGTCCCCAGGGCCCATTGTGACATCCCAGGACCCCCTTTATCCCCAGTGCTATTGTGAAATCCTGGGGAACCCTTTTGTCCCCAGGGCCCATTGTGGCACCATGGGGAACCCCCTTTGTCCCCAGGGGCCATTGTGACATCCTGGGGTCCCCCCTTTGTCCCCAGGGCCCATTGAAATGTCCCAGGACCACCCTTTGTCCCCAGGGTTCATTGTGACATCCTGGGGACCCCATTTGTCCCCACGACCCATTGTGGCACCATGGGGACCCCGTTTGTCACTGGGGCCCATTGTGACATCCCAGGACCCCACTTTGTCCCCAGGGCTTATTGTGACACCATGGGGATCTCCCTTGTCCCCAGGGCCCATTGTGACATCCTGGGGTCCCCCCTTTGTCCCCAGGGCCCATTGAAATGTCCCAGGACCACCCTTTGTCCCCAGGGTTCATTGTGACATCCTGGGGACCCCATTTGTCCCCACGGCCCATTGTGGCACCATGGGGACCCCGTTTGTCACTGGGGCCCATTGTGACATCCCAGGACCCCACTTTGTCCCCAGGGCTTATTGTGACACCATGGGGATCTCCCTTGTCCCCAGGGCCCATTGTGACATCCCATGACCCCCCTTTATCCCCAGTGCTATTGTGAAATCCTGGGGACCCCTTTTGTCCCCAGGGCCCATTGTGGCACCATGGGGAAGCCTTTGTCACTGGGGGCCATTGTGACATCCCAGGATTCCACTTTGTCCCCAGGGCTCGTTCTGACACCCTGGGGACTCCCATTGTCCCCAGGGCCCATTGTGACATCCTGGGCAACCCCATTGTCCCCAGGGCCCATTGTGACATCTGGGGAACGCCCTTGTCCCCAGGACCCATCGTGGCACTGTGGGGACCCTCCTTGTCACTTGGGCCCATTGTGACACCATGGGGACCCCCCCTTTGTCCCCAGTGCCCATTGTGACATCCTGTGCACCCCCCTTTGTCCCCAGGGTCCATTGTGACATCCTGGGCAACCCCATTGTCCCCAGGGCCCATTGTGACATCTGGGGGACGCCCTTGTCCCCAGGACCCATCGTGGCACCGTGGGGACCACATTAGTGCCCAGGGCCCATTGTGATATCCTAGGGATCCCCCTTTGTCTCCAGGACATATTGTGACACCGTGGGGACCACATTAGTCCCCAGGGCCCATTGTGACATCCTAGGGATCCCCTCTTGTCCCCAGGGCCCATTGTGACGTCCCAGGACCCCCCATTGTCCCCAGGGCCCATTGTGACCTCCTCGGCACCCCCTTGTCCCTAGGGCCCATTGTGACATTCACGGGACCCCCCTTTGTCCCCAGGGCCCATTGTGACATCCTGGGGACGCCCTTTGTCCCCAGGGCCCATTTTGACACCGTCGACACCCCCCTTTGTCCCCAGGGCCCATTGTGACATCCTGGGGACCCTCCTTGTCCCCAGAGCCCATTGTGACATCCAGGGGACCCCCTTTGTCCCCAGGGCCCATTGTGACATCCTGGGGTCCCCCCTTTGTCCCCAGGGCCCATTGAAATGTCCCAGGACTACCCTTTGTCCCCAGGGTTCATTGTGACATCCTGGGGACCCCATTTGTCCCCACGGCCCATTGTGGCACCATGGGGACCCCGTTTGTCACTGGGGCCCATTGTGACATCCCAGGACCCCACTTTGTCTCCAGGGCTTATTGTGACACCATGGGGATCTCCCTTGTCCCCAGGGCCCATTGTGACATCCCAGGACCCCCTTTATCCCCAGTGCTATTGTGAAATCCTGGGGAACCCTTTTGTCCCCAGGGCCCATTGTGGCACCATGGGGAACCCCCTTTGTCCCCAGGGGCCATTGTGACATCCTGGGGTCCCCCCTTTGTCCCCAGGGCCCATTGAAATGTCCCAGGACCACCCTTTGTCCCCAGGGTTCATTGTGACATCCTGGGGACCCCATTTGTCCCCACGACCCATTGTGGCACCATGGGGACCCCGTTTGTCACTGGGGCCCATTGTGACATCCCAGGACCCCACTTTGTCCCCAGGGCTTATTGTGACACCATGGGGATCTCCCTTGTCCCCAGGGCCCATTGTGACATCCTGGGGTCCCCCCTTTGTCCCCAGGGCCCATTGAAATGTCCCAGGACCACCCTTTGTCCCCAGGGTTCATTGTGACATCCTGGGGACCCCATTTGTCCCCACGGCCCATTGTGGCACCATGGGGACCCCGTTTGTCACTGGGGCCCATTGTGACATCCCAGGACCCCACTTTGTCCCCAGGGCTTATTGTGACACCATGGGGATCTCCCTTGTCCCCAGGGCCCATTGTGACATCCCATGACCCCCCTTTATCCCCAGTGCTATTGTGAAATCCTGGGGACCCCTTTTGTCCCCAGGGCCCATTGTGGCACCATGGGGAAGCCTTTGTCACTGGGGGCCATTGTGACATCCCAGGATTCCACTTTGTCCCCAGGGCTCGTTCTGACACCCTGGGGACTCCCATTGTCCCCAGGGCCCATTGTGACATCCTGGGCAACCCCATTGTCCCCAGGGCCCATTGTGACATCTGGGGAACGCCCTTGTCCCCAGGACCCATCGTGGCACTGTGGGGACCCTCCTTGTCACTTGGGCCCATTGTGACACCATGGGGACCCCCCCTTTGTCCCCAGTGCCCATTGTGACATCCTGTGCACCCCCCTTTGTCCCCAGGGTCCATTGTGACATCCTGGGCAACCCCATTGTCCCCAGGGCCCATTGTGACATCTGGGGGACGCCCTTGTCCCCAGGACCCATCGTGGCACCGTGGGGACCCTCCTTGTCACTTGGGCCCATTGTGACACCATGGGGACCACCCCTTTGTCTCCAGTACCCATTGTGACATACTGGGGATCCCTCCATGTCCCCAGGGCCCATTGTGACACCATGGGGACCCCCCCTTTGTCTCCAGTACCCATTGTGACATCCTGGGGATCCCTCCTTGTCCCCAGGGCCCATTGTGAAATCCCAGGACCCCACATTGTCCCCAGGGCCCATTGTGACATCCTGGGGACCCCACTTGTCCCCAGGACATAGTGACACTATGGGGACCCCCCCTTGTGCCCAGGGCCCATTGTGACACTGTGGGTACCACCCTTGTCCGCAGGGCTCATTGTGACATCCCAGGACCCCCCTTTGTCCCCAGGGCTCATTGTGACATTCTAGGACCCCACTTTGTCCCCAGGGCCTATTGTGACACCATGGGGAACCCTCCTTGTCACTGGGGACCCATTGTGACACCATGGGGACCCCCCCTTTGTCCCCAGTGCCCATTGTGACATCCTGCGCACCCCCCTTTGTCCCCAGGGTCCATTGTGACATCCTGGGCAACCCCATTGTCCCCAGGGCCCATTGTGACATCTAGGGGGACGCCCTTGTCCCCAGGACCCATCGTGGCACCGTGGGGACCCCCATTGTCCCCAAGGCCCATTGTGACATCCCAGGACCCCACTTTGTCCCCAGGGCTTATTGTGACACCATGGGGATCTCCCTTGTCCCCAGGGCCCATTGTGACATCCTCGGCACCCCCTTGTCCCCAGGGCCCATTGTGACATTCAGGGGACGCCTCTTTGTCCCCAGGGCCCATTGTGACATCCTGGGGATCCCTCCTTGTCCCCAGGGCCCATTGTGACGACCCAGGACCCCCCATTGTCCCCAGGGCCCATTGTGACATTCAGGGGCCCCCTTTTGTCACAGGGGCCCATTGTGACATCCCAGGACCCCACATTGTCCCCAGGGCCCATTGTGACTTTCAGGGGACCCCACTTGTCCCCAGGACCCATTGTGACACTATAGGGACCCCCCCTTGTGCCCAGTGCCCATTGTGACACCGTGGGTACCACCCTTGTCTGCAGGGCCCATTGTGACATCCTGGGGACACCCCCTTGTCCCCAGGGCCCATTGTGACATCCTGGGGATCCCTCCTTGTCCCCAGGGTCCATTGTGACGACCCAGGACCCCCCATTGTCCCCAGGACCCATTGTGACATTCAGGGGACCCCCTTTGTCACTGGGGCCCATTGTGAAATCCCAGGACCCCACATTGTCCCCAGGGCCCATTGTGACATCCAGGGGACACCCCTTTTGTCCCCAGTGGCCATTGTGACATCCTGCGGACCCCGCTTTGTCCCCAGGGCCCATTTTGACATTCAGGGGACCCACCATTGTCCCCAGTGCCCATTGTGACATCCTGCGGACCCCCCTTTGTCCCCAGGGCCCATTTTGACATTAAGGGACACACCATTGTCCTCAGGGCCCATTGTGAGGTCCCAAGACCCCCCATTGTCCCCAGGGCCCATTGTGACATCCTCGGCACCCCCTTGTCCCCAGGGCCCATTGTGACATTCAGGGGACCCCACATTGTCCCCAGGGCCCATTGTGACATCCTGGGGACCCCACTTTACCCCAGGACCCATTGTGACACTATGGGGACCCCCCCTTGTGCCCAGGGCCCATTGTGACACCGTGGGTACCACCCTTGTCTGCAGGGCTCATTGTGACATCCCAGGACCCCCCATTGTCCCCAGGGCCCATTGTGACATTCAGGGGACCCCCCTTTGTCCCCAGGGCCCATTCTGATACCGTGGGGACCCCCATTGTCCCCATGGCCCATTGTGACATGCTGGGGATGCTCTTTGTCCCCAGTGCCCATTGTGACATCCTGGGGACCCTCCTTGTCCCCAGAGCCCATTGTGACATCCAGGGGACCCCCTTTGTCCCCAGGGCCCATTGTGGCACCATAGGGACCCCCTTTGTCACTAGGGCCCATTGTGACATCCCAGGACCCTACCTAGTCCCCAGCGCCCATTGTGACATCCTGGGGACGCTCTTTGTCCCCAGGGCCCATTGTGACATCCTGGGGACCCTCCTTGTCCCCAGAGCCAATTGTGACAACCAGGGGACCCCCTTTGTCCCCAGGGCCCATTGTGGCACCATAGGGACCCCCTTTGTCACTGGGGCCCATTGTGACATCCCAGGACCCCCCATTGTCCCGAGGGCCCATTTTGACATCCTGGGGAACCCCTTTGTCCCAAGACTTCATTGTGACATCCTGGGGACCCCCCTTGTCCTCAGGGTCCATTGTGACAGCCCAGGACCTTACATTGTCCCCAGGGCCCATTGTGATATCTGGGGGACCCCCTTGTTCCCAAGGCCCATTGTGACATCCTGGGGACCCACCCTTGTCCCCAGGGCCCATTGTGACATCCCAGGACCCCCCATTGTCCCCAGGGCCCATTGTGACATCCTCGGTACCCCTTGTCCCCAGGGCCCATTGTGACATCCTGGGAACCCCCCTTGTCCTCAGGGCCCATTGTGACATCCCAGGACCCCCCATTGTCCCCAGGGCCCATTGTGACATCCTCTGCACCCCTTGTCCCCAGGGCCCATTGTGACATTCAGGGGACCCCTCTTTGTCCCCAGGGCCCATTGTGACATCCTGGGGATCCCTCCTTGTCCCCAGGGCCCATTGTGACGTCCCAGAACCCCCCATTGTCCCCAGGACCTATTGTGACATTCAGGGGACCCCCTTTGTCACTGGGGCCCATTGTGACACCATGGAGACCCCCGCTTGTCCTCAGGCTCCATTGTGACATCCTGGGCACCCACCATTTTCCCCAGGACCCATTGTGACATCCTGGCCACCCCCTTGCTCCCAGGGCCCGTTGTGGCACCATGGGGACCCCCTTTGACCCCAGGGCCCATTGTGGCACCATGGCAACCCCTTTTGTCCCCAGGGCCCATTGTGATATTCTTGGACCCCACTTTGTCCCCAGGGCCTATTGTGACACCATGGGGACCCCTCCTTGTCACTGGGGACCCATTGTGACACCATGGGGACCCCCCCTTGTCCTCAGGACTCATTCTCACATCCTGGATGCCCCCCATTGTCCCCAGGGCCCATTGTGATATTCAGGGGACCCCTCTTTGTCCCCAGGGCCCATTGTGAGATCCTGGGGACTCCCCCTTGTCCCCAGGGCCCATTGTGACGTCCCAGGACCCCCCATTGTCCCCAGGGCCCATTGTGACATCCTCGGCACCCCCTTGTCCCCAGGGCCCATTGTGACATCCTGGGGAACCCCCTTGTCCCCAGGGCCCATTGTGACATCCTGGGGACCCTCCTTGTCCCCAGAGCCCATTGTGACATCCAGGGGACCCCCTTTGTCCCCAGGGCCCATTGTGGCACCATAGGGACCCCCTTTGTCACTAGGGCCCATTGTGACATCCTAGGACCCCCCCTAGTCCCCAGGGCCCATTGTGACATCCTGGGGACGCTCTTTGTCCCCAGGGCCCATTGTGACATCCTGGGGACCCGCCTTGTCCCCAGAGCCAATTGTGACAACCAGGGGACCCCCTTTGTCCCCAGGGCCCATTGTGGCACCATAGGGACCCCCTTTGTCACTGGGGCCCATTGTGACATCCCAGGACCCCCCATTGTCCCGAGGGCCCATTTTGACATCCTGGGGACCCCCTTTGTCCCAAGACTTCATTGTGACATCCTGGGGACCCCCCTTGTCCTCAGGGTCCATTGTGACAGCCCAGGACCTTACATTGTCCCCAGGGCCCATTGTGATATCTGGGGGACCCCCTTGTTCCCAAGGCCCATTGTGACATTCTGGGGACCCACCCTTGTCCCCAGGGCCCATTGTGACATCCCAGGACCCCCCATTGTCCCCAGGGCCCATTGTGACATCCTTGGCACCCCTTGTCCCCAGGGCCCATTGTGACATCCTGGGAACCCCCCTTGTCCCCAGGGCCCATTGTGACATCCCAGGACCCCCCATTGTCCACTGGGCCCATTGTGGCATCCTCCGCACCGCCTTGTCCCCAGGGCCCATTGTGACATTCAGGGGACCCCTCTTTGTCCCCAGGGCCCATTCTGACATCCTGGGGATCCCTCCTTGTCCCCAGGGCCCATTGTGACGTCCCAGGACCCCCCATTGTCCCCAGGACCTATTGTGACATTCAGGGGACCCCCTTTGTCACTGGGGCCCATTGTGACACCATGGAGACCCCCGCTTGTCCTCAGGGTCCATTGTGACATCCTGGGCACCCCCCATTTTCCCCAGGACCCATTGTGACATCCTGGCCACCCCCTTGCTCCCAGGGCCCGTTGTGGCACCATGGGGTCACCCCCTTTGTCCCCAGGGCCCATTGTGACATCCCAGGACCCCCCTTTGTCCCCAGGGCCCATTGTAGCACCATGGGGACCCCCTTTGACCCCAGGGCCCATTGTGGCACCATGGCAACCCCTTTTGTCCCCAGGGCCCATTGTGACATTCTTGGACCCCACTTTGTCCCCAGGGCCTATTGTGACACCATGGGGACCCCTCCTTGTCACTGGGGACCCATTGTGACACCATGGGGACCCCCCCTTGTCCTCAGGACTCATTCTCACATTCTGGACACCCCCCATTGTCCCCAGGGCCCATTGTGACATCCACTGCACCCCCTTGTCCCCAGGGCCCATTGTGACATTCAGGGGACCCCTCTTTGTCCCCAGGGCCCATTGTGAGATCCTGGGGACTCCCCCTTGTCCCCAGGGCCCATTGTGACGTCCCAGGACCCCCCATTGTCCCCAGGGCCCATTGTGACATCCACTGCACCCCCTTGTCCCCAGGGCCCATTGTGACATTCAGGGGACCCCTCTTTGTCCCCAGGGCCCATTGTGAGATCCTGGGGACTCCCCCTTGTCCGCAGGGCCCATTGTGACGTCCCAGGACCCCCCATTGTCCCCAGGGCCCATTGTGACATCCTCGGCACCCCCTTGTCCCCAGGGCCCATTGTGACATCCACTGCACCCCCTTGTCCCCAGGGCCCATTGTGACATTCAGGGGACCCCTCTTTGTCCCCAGGGCCCATTGTGAGATCCTGGGGACTCCCCCTTGTCCCCAGGGCCCATTGTGACGTCCCAGGACCCCCCATTGTCCCCAGGGCTCATTGTGACATCCTCGGCACCCCCTTGTCCCCAGAGCCCATTGTGACATCCTGGGGAACCCCCTTGTCCCCAGGGCCCATTGTGATGTCCCAGGACCCCCCATTGTCCCCAGGGCCCATTGTGACATCCTGGGGATCCCTCCTTGTTCTCAGGACCCATTGTGACTTCCCAGGACTCCCCATTGTCCCCAGGGCCCATTGTGACATCCTCTGCACCCCCTTGTCCCCAGGGCCCATTGTGATGTCCCAGGACCCCCCATTGTCCCCAGGGCCCATTGTGACATCCTGGGGACCCCCCCTTATCCCCAGGGCCCATTGTGACGTCCCAGGACCCGCCATTGTCCCCAGGGCCCATTGTGACTTTCAGGGGACCCCTCTTTGTCCCCAGGGCCCATTCTGATACCGTGGGGACCCCCTTTGTCCCCAGGGCCCATTGTGACATGCTGGGGACCCACCCTTGTCCCCAGGGCCCATTGTGACATCCCAGGACCCCCCTTTGTCCCCAGGACCCATTCTGATACCGTGGGGACCCCCTTTGTCCCCAGGGCCCATTGTGACATCCTGGGGATCCCTCCTTGTCCCCAGGGCCCATTGTGACATCCCAGGACCACCCATTGTCCCCAGGGCCCATTGTGACATCCTCCGCACCGCCTTGTCCCCAGCGCCCATTGTGACATTCAGGGGACCCCTCTTTGTCCCCAGGGCCCATTGTGACATCCTGGGGACCCCCCCTTGTCCCCAGGGCCCATTGTGACGTCCCAGGAACCCCCATTTTCCCCAGGGCCCATTGTGACATCCTGGGGATCCCTCCTTGTCCCCAGGGCCTATTGTGACTTTCAGGGGACCCCTCTTTGTCCCCAGGGCCCATTCTGATACCGTGGGGACCCCCTTTGTCCCCAGGGCCCATTGTGAAATTCAGGGGACCCCAACTTGTCCCCAGGGCCCATTGTGACATGCTGGGGATGCTCTTTGTCCCCAGGGCCCATTGTGACATCCTGGGGACCCTCCTTGTCCCCAGAGCCCATTGTGACATTCAGGGGACCCCCCCTTGTCCCCAGGGCCCATTCTGATACCGTGGGGACCCCCATTTCTCCCCAGAGCCCATTGTGACATGCTGGGGATGCTCTTTGTCCCCAGGGCCTATTGTGACATCCTGGGGACCCTCCTTGTCCCCAGACCCCATTCTGACATCCAGGAGACCCCCTTTGTCCCCAGGGCCCATTGCGGCACCATAGGGACCCCTTTGTCACTGGGGCCCATTGTGACGTCCCAGGACCCCCTATTGTCCCCAGGGCCCATTGTGACATCCTCGGCACCCCCTTGTCCCCAGGGCCCATTGTGACATTCAGGGGACCCCTCTTTGTCCCCAGGGCCCATTGTGACATCCTGGGGACCCCCTCTTGTCCCCAGGGCCCATTGTGACATCCTGGGGATCCCTCCTTGTCCCCAGTGCCCATTGTGATGTCCCAGGAACCCCCATTGTCCCCAGGGCCCATTGTGACATTCAGGGGACCCCCTTTGTCACTGGGGCCCATTGTGACATCCCAGGACCCCACATTGTCCCCAGGGCCCATTGTGACATCCTGGGGACCCCCATGTCACTGGGGCCCATTGTGACGTCCCAGGACCCCGCGTTGTCCCCAGAGCCCATTGTGACATCCTGGAGACCCCCTTTGTCTCCAGGGCCCATTGTGACGTCCCAGGACCCCCCATTGTCCCCAGGGTCCATTGTTACATCCTGGGGACCCCCTTGTCCCCAGGACCCATCATGACACCATGGGGACCCTCCTTGTCACTGGGGACCCATTGTGACACCATGGGGACCCCCCCTTGTCCTCAGGGCCCATTGTGACATCCTGGGCATCCCCCTTTGTCCCCCGGGACCATTGTAACACCGTGCGGACCACCTTTGTCCCCAGGGCCCATTGTGACACCTTGGGGACCCCCTTGTCACTGGAGACCCATTGTGACAGCATGGGGACCTCCCATTGTCCTCAGGGCCCCTTGAGACATCCTGGGGACCCCCTTTGTCACTGGGGACCCATTGTGACATCCCAGGAACCCCATTGTCCCAAGGGCCCATTGTGACATCCTGGGGACCCCCCTTTGTCTCCAGGACATATTGTGACACCGTGGGGACCACATTAGTCCCCAGGGCCCATTGTGACATCCTAGGGATCCCCTCTTGTCCCCAGGGCCCATTGTGACGTCCCAGGACCCCCCATTGTCCCCAGGGCCCATTGTGACCTCCTCGGCACCCCCTTGTCCCTAGGGCCCATTGTGACATTCACGGGACCCCCCTTTGTCCCCAGGGCCCATTGTGACATCCTGGGGACCCCCCTTTGTCCCCAGGGCCCATTTTGACACCGTCGACACCCCCCTTTGTCCCCAGGGCCCATTGTGACATCCTGGGGACCCTCCTTGTCCCCAGAGCCCATTGTGACATCCAGGGGACCCCCTTTGTCCCCAGGGCCCATTGTGACATCCTGGGGTCCCCCCTTTGTCCCCAGGGCCCATTGAAATGTCCCAGGACCACCTTTTGTCCTCAGGGTTCATTGTGACATCCTGGGGACCCCATTTGTCCCCACGGCCCATTGTGGCACCATGGGGACCCCGTTTGTCACTGGGGCCCATTGTGACATCCCAGGACCCCACTTTGTCCCCAGGGCTTATTGTGACACCATGGGGACCCCCATTGTCCCCAGGGCCCATTGTGACACTCAGGGGACCCCTCTTTGTTGCCAGGGCCCATTGTGAGATCCTGGGGACTCCCCCTTGTCCCCAGGGCCCATTGTGACGTCCCAGGACCCCCCATTGTCTCCAGGGCCCATTGTGACATCCTCGGCACCCCCTTGTCCCCAGGGCCCAGTGTGACATCCACTGCACCCCCTTGTCCCCAGGGCCCATTGTGACATCCTGGGGACCCTCCTTGTCCCCAGAGCCCATTGTGACATCCAGGGGACCCCCTTTGTCCCCAGGGCCCATTGTGGCACCATAGGGACCCCCTTTGTCACTAGGGCCCATTGTGACATCCTAGGACCCCCCCTAGTCCCCAGGGCCCATTGTGACATCCTGGGGACGCTCTTTGTCCCCAGGGCCCATTGTGACATCCTGGGGACCCTCCTTGTCCCCAGAGCCAATTGTGACAACCAGGGGACCCCCTTTGTCCCCAGGGCCCATTGTGGCACCATAGGGACCCCCTTTGTCCCAAGACTTCATTGTGACATCCTGGGGACCCCCCTTGTCCTCAGGGTCCATTGTGACAGCCCAGGACCTTACATTGTCCCCAGGGCCCATTGTGATATCTGGGGGACCCCCTTGTTCCCAAGGCCCATTGTGACATTCTGGGGACCCACCCTTGTCCCCAGGGCCCATTGTGACATCCCAGGACCCCCCATTGTCCCCAGGGCCCATTGTGACATCCTCGGCACCCCTTGTCCTCAGGGCCCATTGTGACATCCTGGGAACCCCCCTTGTCCCCAGGGCCCATTGTGACATCCCAGGACCCCCCATTGTCCCCAGGGCCCATTGTGACATCCTCCGCACCGCCTTGTCCCCAGCGCCCATTGTGACATTCAGGGGACCCCTCTTTGTCCCCAGGGCCCATTGTGACATCCTGGGGATCCCTCCTTGTCCCCAGGGCCCATTGTGACGTCCCAGGACCCCCCATTGTCCCCAGGACCTATTGTGACATTCAGGGGACCCCCTTTGTCACTGGGGCCCATTGTGACACCATGGAGACCCCCGCTTGTCCTCAGGGTCCATTGTGACATCCTGGGCACCCCCCATTTTCCCCAGGACCCATTGTGACATCCTGGCCACCCCCTTGCTCCCAGGGCCCGTTGTGGCACCATGGGGACACCCCCTTTGTCCCCAGGGCCCATTGTGACATCCCAGGACCCCCCTTTGTCCCCAGGGCCCATTGTAGCACCATGGGGACCCCCTTTGACCCCAGGGCCCATTGTGGCACCATGGCAACCCCTTTTGTCCCCAGGGCCCATTGTGACATTCTTGGACCCCACTTTGTCCCCAGGGCCTATTGTGACACCATGGGGACCCCCCCTTGTCCTCAGGACTCATTCTCACATTCTGGACACCCCCCATTGTCCCCAGGGCCCATTGTGACATCCACTGCACCCCCTTGTCCCCAGGGCCCATTGTGACATTCAGGGGACCCCTCTTTGTCCCCAGGGCCCATTGTGAGATCCTGGGGACTCCCCCTTGTCCGCAGGGCCCATTGTGACGTCCCAGGACCCCCCATTGTCCCCAGGGCCCATTGTGACATCCTCGGCACCCCCTTGTCCCCAGGGCCCATTGTGACATCCACTGCACCCCCTTGTCCCCAGGGCCCATTGTGACATTCAGGGGACCCCTCTTTGTCCCCAGGGCCCATTGTGAGATCCTGGGGACTCCCCCTTGTCCCCAGGGCCCATTGTGACGTCCCAGGACCCCCCATTGTCCCCAGGGCCCATTGTGACATCCTCGGCACCCCCTTGTCCCCAGGGCCCATTGTGACATCCTGGGGAACCCCCTTGTCCCCAGGGCCCATTGTGATGTCCCAGGACCCCCCATTGTCCCCAGGGCCCATTGTGACATCCTGGGGATCCCTCCTTGTTCTCAGGACCCATTGTGATTTCCCAGGACCCCCCATTGTCCCCAGGGCCCATTGTGACATCCTCTGCACCCCCTTGTCCCCAGGGCCCATTGTGACACTCAGGGGACTCCTCTTTGTCCCCAGGGCCCATTGTGACATCCTGGGGACCCCCCCTTATCCCCAGGGCCCATTGTGACGTCCCAGGACCCGCCATTGTCCCCAGGGCCCATTGTGACTTTCAGGGGACCCCTCTTTGTCCCCAGGGCCCATTCTGATACCGTGGGGACCCCCTTTGTCCCCAGGGCCCATTGTGACATGCTGGGGACCCACCCTTGTCCCCAGGGCCCATTGTGACATCCCAGGACCCCCCTTTGTCCCCAGGACCCATTCTGATACCGTGGTGACCCCCTTTGTCCCCAGGGCCCATTGTGACATCCTGGGGATCCCTCCTTGTCCCCAGGGCCCATTGTGACATCCCAGGACCACCCATTGTCCCCAGGGCCCATTGTGACATCCTCCGCACCGCCTTGTCCCCAGCGCCCATTGTGACATTCAGGGGACCCCTCTTTGTCCCCAGGGCCCATTGTGACATCCTGGGGATCCCTCCTTGTCCCCAGGGCCCATTGTGACGTCCCAGGAACCCCCATTTTCCCCAGGGCCCATTGTGACATCCTGGGGATCCCTCCTTGTCCCCAGGGCCCATTGTGACTTTCAGGGGACCCCTCTTTGTCCCCAGGGCCCATTCTGATACCGTGGGGACCCCCTTTGTCCCCAGGGCCCATTGTGAAATTCAGGGGACCCCAACTTGTCCCCAGGGCCCATTGTGACATGCTGGGGATGCTCTTTGTCCCCAGGGCCCATTGTGACATCCTGGGGACCCTCCTTGTCCCCAGAGCCCATTGTGACATTCAGGGGACCCCCCCTTGTCCCCAGGGCCCATTCTGATACCGTGGGGACCCCCATTTCTCCCCAGAGCCCATTGTGACATGCTGGGGATGCTCTTTGTCCCCAGGGCCCATTGTGACATCCTGGGGACCCTCCTTGTCCCCAGACCCCATTGTGACATCCAGGAGACCCCCTTTGTCCCCAGGCCCCATTGCGGCACCATAGGGACCCCTTTGTCACTGGGGCCCATTGTGACGTCCCAGGACCCCCTATTGTCCCCAGGGCCCATTGTGACATCCTCGGCACCCCCTTGTCCCCAGGGACCATTGTGACATTCAGGGGACCCCTCTTTGTCCCCAGGGCCCATTGTGACATCCTGGGGACCCCCTCTTGTCCCCAGGGCCCATTGTGACATCCTGGGGATCCCTCCTTGTCCCCAGTGCCCATTGTGATGTCCCAGGAACCCCCATTGTCCCCAGGGCCCATTGTGACATTCAGGGGACCCCCTTTGTCACTGGGGCCCATTGTGACATCCCAGGACCCCACATTGTCCCCAGGGCCCATTGTGACATCCTGGGGACCCCCATGTCACTGGGGCCCATTGTGACGTCCCAGGACCCCGCGTTGTCCCCAGAGCCCATTGTGACATCCTGGAGACCCCCTTTGTCTCCAGGGCCCATTGTGACGTCCCAGGACCCCCCATTGTCCCCAGGGTCCATTGTTACATCCTGGGGACCCCCTTGTCCCCAGGACCCATCATGACACCATGGGGACCCTCCTTGTCACTGGGGACCCATTGTGACACCATGGGGACCCCCCCTTGTCCTCAGGGCCCATTGTGACATCCTGGGCATCCCCCTTTTTCCCCCGGGACCATTGTAACACCGTGCGGACCCCCTTTGTCCCCAGGGCCCATTGTGACACCTTGGGGACCCCCTTGTCACTGGAGACCCATTGTGACAGCATGGGGACCTCCCATTGTCCTCAGGGCCCATTGAGACATCCTGGGGACCCCCTTTGTCACTGGGGACCCATTGTGACATCCCAGGAACCCCATTGTCCCAAGGGCCCATTGTGACATCCTGGGGACCCCCCTTTGTCTCCAGGACATATTGTGACACCGTGGGGACCACATTAGTCCCCAGGGCCCATTGTGATATCCTAGGGATCCCCCTTTGTCTCCAGGACATATTGTGACACCGTGGGGACCACATTAGTCCCCAGGGCCCATTGTGACATCCTAGGGATCCCCTCTTGTCCCCAGGGCCCATTGTGACGTCCCAGGACCCCCCATTGTCCCCAGGGCCCATTGTGACCTCCTCGGCACCCCCTTGTCCCTAGGGCCCATTGTGACATTCACGGGACCCCCCTTTGTCCCCAGGGCCCATTGTGACATCCTGGGGACGCCCTTTGTCCCCAGGGCCCATTTTGACACCGTCGACACCCCCCTTTGTCCCCAGGGCCCATTGTGACATCCTGGGGACCCTCCTTGTCCCCAGAGCCCATTGTGACATCCAGGGGACCCCCTTTGTCCCCAGGGCCCATTGTGACATCCTGGGGTCCCCCCTTTGTCCCCAGGGCCCATTGAAATGTCCCAGGACCACCTTTTGTCCTCAGGGTTCATTGTGTCATCCTGGGGACCCCATTTGTCCCCACGGCCCATTGTGGCACCATGGGGACCCCGTTTGTCACTGGGGCCCATTGTGACATCCCAGGACCCCACTTTGTCCCCAGGGCTTATTGTGACACCATGGGGATCTCCCTTGTCCCCAGGGCCCATTGTGACATCCCATGACCCCCCTTTATCCCCAGTGCTATTGTGAAATCCTGGGGACCCCTTTTGTCCCCAGGGCCCATTGTGGCACCATGGGGAACCCCTTTGTCACTGGGGGCCATTGTGACATCCCAGGATTCCACTTTGTCCCCAGGGCTCGTTCTGACACCTTGGGGACTCCCATTGTCCCCAGGGCCCATTGTGACATCCTGGGCAACCCCATTGTCCCCAGGGCCCATTGTGACATCTGGGGAACGCCCTTGTCCCCAGGACCCATCGTGGCACTGTGGGGACCCTCCTTGTCACTTGGGCCCATTGTGACACCATGGGGACCCCCCCTTTGTCCCCAGTACCCATTGTGACATCCTGCAGACCCCCCTTTGTCCCCAGGGTCCATTGTGACATTCAGGGGACCCCTCTTTGTCCCTAGGGCCCATTGTGAGATCCTGGGGACTCCCCCTTGTCCCCAGGGCCCATTGTGACGTCCCAGGACCCCCCATTGTCTCCAGGGCCCATTGTGACATCCTCGGCACCGCCTTGTCCCCAGGGCCCAGTGTGACATCCACTGCACCCCCTTGTCCCCAGGGCCCATTGTGACATCCTGGGGACCCTCCTTGTCCCCAGAGCCCATTGTGACATCCATGGGACCCCCTTTGTCCCCAGGGCCCATTGTGGCACCATAGGGACCCCCTTTGTCACTAGGGCCCATTGTGACATCCTAGGACCCTCCCTAGTCCCCAGGGCCCATTGTGACATCCTGGGGACGCTCTTTGTCCCCAGGGCCCATTGTGACATCCTGGGGACCCTCCTTGTCCCCAGAGCCAATTGTGACAATCAGGGGACCCCCTTTGTCCCCAGGGCCCACTGTGGCACCATAGGGACCCCCTTTGTCACTGGGGCCCATTGTGACATCCCAGCACCCCCCATTGTCCCCAGGGCCCATTTTGACATCCTGGGGACCCCCTTTGTCCCAAGACTTCATTGTGACATCCTGGGGACCCCCCTTGTCCTCAGGGTCCATTGTGACATCCCAGCACCCCCCATTGTCCCCAGGGCCCATTTTGACATCCTGGGGACCCCCTTTGTCCCAAGACTTCATTGTGACATCCTGGGGACCCCCCTTGTCCTCAGGGTCCATTGTGACAGCCCAGGACCTTACATTGTCCCCAGGGCCCATTGTGATATCTGGGGGACCCCCTTGTTCCCAAGGCCCATTGTGACATTCTGGGGACCCACCCTTGTCCCCAGGGCCCATTGTGACATCCCAGGACCCCCCATTGTCCCCAGGGCCCATTGTGACATCCTCGGCACCCCTTGTCCCCAGGGCCCATTGTGACATCTTGGGAACCCCCCTTGTCCCCAGGGCCCATTGTGACATCCCAGGACCCCCCATTGTCCCCAGGGCCCATTGTGACATCCTCCGCACCGCCTTGTCCCCAGCGCCCATTGTGACATTCAGGGGACCCCTCTTTGTCCCCAGGGCCCATTGTGACATCCTGGGCATCCCTCCTTGTCCCCAGGGCCCATTGTGACGTCCCAGGACCCCCCATTGTCCCCAGGACCTATTGTGACATTCAGGGGACCCCCTTTGTCACTGGGGCCCATTGTGACACCATGGAGACCCCCGCTTGTCCTCAGGGTCCATTGTGACATCCTGGGCACCCCCCATTTTCCCCAGGACCCATTGTGACATCCTGACCACCCCCTTGCTCCCAGGGCCCGTTGTGGCACCATGGGGACACCCCCTTTGTCCCCAGGGCCCATTGTGACATCCCAGGACCCCCCTTTGTCCCCAGGGCCCATTGTAGCACCATGGGGACCCCCTTTGACCCCAGGGCCCATTGTGGCACCATGGCAACCCCTTTTGTCCCCAGGGCCCATTGTGACATTCTTGGACCCCACTTTGTCCCCAGGGCCTATTGTGACACCATGGGGACCCCTCCTTGTCACTGGGGACCCATTGTGGCACCATGGGGACCCCCCCTTGTCCTCAGGACTCATTCTCACATTCTGGACACCCCCCATTGTCCCCAGGGCCCATTGTGACATCCACTGCACCCCCTTGTCCCCAGGGCCCATTGTGATATTCAGGGGACCCCTCTTTGTCCCCAGGGCCCATTGTGAGATCCTGGGGACTCCCCCTTGTCCGCAGGGCCCATTGTGACGTCCCAGGACCCCCCATTGTCCCCAGGGCCCATTGTGACATCCTCGGCACCCCCTTGTCCCCAGGGCCCATTGTGACATCCACTGCACCCCCTTGTCCCCAGGGCCCATTGTGACATTCAGGGGACCCCTCTTTGTCCCCAGGGCCCATTGTGAGATCCTGGGGACTCCCCCTTGTCCCCAGGGCCCATTGTGACGTCCCAGGACCCCCCATTGTCCCCAGGGCCCATTGTGACATCCTCGGCACCCCCTTGTCCCCAGGGCCCATTGTGACATCCTGGGGAACCCCCTTGTCCCCAGGGCCCATTGTGATGTCCCAGGACCCCCCATTGTCCCCAGGGCCCATTGTGACATCCTGGGGATCCCTCCTTGTCCTCAGGGCCCTTTGTGATTTCCCAGGACCCCCCATTGTCCCCAGGGCCCATTGTGACATCCTCGGCACCCCCTTGTCCCCAGGGCCCATTGTGACACTCAGGGGACTCCTCTTTGTCCCCAGGGCCCATTGTGACATCCTGGGGACCCCCCCTTATCCCCAGGGCCCATTGTGACGTCCCAGGACCCGCCATTGTCCCCAGGGCCCATTGTGACTTTCAGGGGACCCCTCTTTGTCCCCAGGGCCCATTCTGATACCGTGGGGACCCCCTTTGTCCCCAGGGCCCATTGTGACATGCTGGGGACCCACCCTTGTCCCCAGGGCCCATTGTGACATCCTAGGACCCCCCTTTGTCCCCAGGGCCCATTCTGATACCGTGGGGACCCCCTTTGTCCCCAGGGCCCATTGTGACATCCTGGGGATCCCTCCTTGTCCCCAGGGCCCATTGTGACATCCCAGGACCACCCATTGTCCCCAGGGCCCATTGTGACATCCTCTGCACCCCCTTGTCCCCAGGGCCCATTGTGACATTCAGGGGACCCCTCTTTGTCCCCAGGGCCCATTGTGACATCCTGGGGACCCCCCCTTGTCCCCAGGGCCCATTGTGACGTCCCAGGAACCCCCATTGTCCCCAGGACCTATTGTGACATTCTGGGGACCCCCTTTGTCACTGGGGTTCATTGTGATACCATGGAGACCCCCGCTTGTCCTCAGGATCCATTGTGACATCCTGGCCACCCCCTTGCTCCCAGGGCCCATTGTGGCACCATGGGGACACCCCCTTTGTCCCCAGGGCCCATTGTGACATCCCAGGACCCCCCTTTGTCCCCAGGGCCCATTGTAGCACCATGGGGACACCCTTTGACCCCAGGGCCCATTGTGGCACCATGGACCCCCCTTTGTCCCCAGGGCCCATTGTAGCACCATGGGGACCCCCTTTGACCCCAGGGCCCATTGTGGCACCATGGCAACCCCTTTTGTCCCCAGGGCCCATTGTGACATTCTTGGACCCCACTTTGTACCCAGGGCCTATTGTGACACCATGGGGACCCCTCCTTGTCACTGGGGACCCATTGTGACACCATGGGGACCCCCCCTTGTCCTCAGGACTCATTCTCACATTCTGGACACCCCCCATTGTCCCCAGGGCCCATTGTGACATCCACTGCACCCCCTTGTCCCCAGGGCCCATTGTGACATTCAGGGGACCCCTCTTTGTCCCCAAGGCCCATTGTGAGATCCTGGGGACTCCCCCTTGTCCGCAGGGCCCATTGTGACGTCCCAGGACCCCCCATTGTCCCCAGGGCCCATTGTGACATCCTCGGCACCCCCTTGTCCCCAGGGCCCATTGTGACATCCACTGCACCCCCTTGTCCCCAGGGCCCATTGTGACATTCAGGGGACCCCTCTTTGTCCCCAGGGCCCATTGTGAGATCCTGGGGACTCCCCCTTGTCCCCAGGGCCCATTGTGACGTCCCAGGACCCCCCATTGTCCCCAGGGCCCATTGTGACATCCTCGGCACCCCCTTGTCCCCAGGGCCCATTGTGACATCCTGGGGAACCCCCTTGTCCCCAGGGCCCATTGTGATGTCCCAGGACCCCCCATTGTCTCCAGGGCCCATTGTGACATCCTGGGGATCCCTCCTTGTCCTCAGGGCCCTTTGTGATTTCCCAGGACCCCCCATTGTCCCCAGGGCCCATTGTGACATCCTCTGCACCCCCTTGTCCCCAGGGCCCATTGTGACACTCAGGGGACTCCTCTTTGTCCCCAGGGCCCATTGTGACATCCTGGGGACCCCCCCTTATCCCCAGGGCCCATTGTGACGTCCCAGGACCCGCCATTGTCCCCAGGGCCCATTGTGACTTTCAGGGGACCCCTCTTTGTCCCCAGGGCCCATTCTGATACCGTGGGGACCCCCTTTGTCCCCAGGGCCCATTGTGACATGCTGGGGACCCACCCTTGTCCCCAGGGCCCATTGTGACATCCTAGGACCCCCCTTTGTCCCCAGGGCCCATTCTGATACCGTGGGGACCCCCTTTGTCCCCAGGGCCCATTGTGACATCCTGGGGATCCCTCCTTGTCCCCAGGGCCCATTGTGACATCCCAGGACCCCCCATTGTCCCCAGGGCCCATTGTGACATCCTCTGCACCCCCTTGTCCCCAGGGCCCATTGTGACATTCAGGGGACCCCTCTTTGTCCCCAGGGCCCATTGTGACATCCTGGGGACCCCCCCTTGTCCCCAGGGCCCATTGTGACGTCCCAGGAACCCCCATTTTCCCCAGGGCCCATTGTGACATCCTGGGGATCCCTCCTTGTCCCCAGGGCCCATTGTGACGTCCCAGGACCCCCCATTGTCCCCAGGACCTATTGTGACATTCAGGGGACCCCCTTTGTCACTGGGGTTCATTGTGATACCATGGAGACCCCCGCTTGTCCTCAGGATCCATTGTGACATCCTGGCCACCCCCTTGCTCCCAGGGCCCATTGTGGCACCATGGGGACACCCCCTTTGTCCCCAGGGCCCATTGTGACATCCCAGGACCCCCCTTTGTCCCCAGGGCCCATTGTAGCACCATGGGGACACCCTTTGACCCCAGGGCCCATTGTGGCACCATGGCAACCCCTTTTGTCCCCAGGGCCCATTGTGACATTCTTGGACCCCACTTTGTCCCCAGGGCCTATTGTGACACCATGGGGACCCCTCCTTGTCACTGGGGACCCATTGTGACACCATGGGGACCCCGCCTTGTCCTCAGGACTCATTCTCACATCCTGGACGCCCCCCATTGTCCCCAGGGCCCATTGTGACATCCACTGCACCCCCTTGTCCCCAGGGCCCATTGTGACATTCAGGGGACCCCTCTTTGTCCCCAGGGCCCATTGTGACATCCTGGGGACCCCCCTTGTCCCCAGGGCCCATTGTGACGTCCCAGGACCCCCCATTGTCCCCAGGGTTCATAGTGACATCCTGTGGATCCCTCCTTGTCCCCAGGGCCCATTGTGACGTCCCAGGACCCCCCATTGTCCCCAGGGCCCATTGTGATATGCTGGGGAGCCCTCTTTGTCCCCAGGGCCCATTGTGAAATTCAGGGGACCCCAACTTGTCCTCAGGGCCCATTCTGATATCCTGGGGACACTCTTTGTCCCCAGGGCCCATTGTGACATCCCAGGACCGCCTATTGTCCCCAGGGCCCATTGTGACATGCTGGGGATGCTCTTTGTCCCCAGGGCCCATTGTGACATCCTGGGGACCCTCCTTGTCCCCAGAGCCCATTGTGACATTCAGGGGACCCCCCCTTGTCCCCAGGGCCCATTCTGATACCGTGGGGACCCCCATTTCTCCCCAGAGCCCATTGTGACATGCTGGGGATGCTCTTTGTCCCCAGGGCCCATTGTGACATCCTGGGGACCCTCCTTGTCCCCAGACCCCATTGTGACATCCAGGAGACCCCCTTTGTCCCCAGGGCCCATTGCGGCACCATAGGGACCCCTTTGTCACTGGGGCCCATTGTGACGTCCCAGGACCCCCTATTGTCCCCAGGGCCCATTGTGACATCCTCGGCACCCCCTTGTCCCCAGGGCCCATTGTGACATTCAGGGGACCCCTCTTTGTCCCCAGGGCCCATTGTGACATCCTGGGGACCCCCTCTTGTCCCCAGGGCCCATTGTGACATCCTGGGGATCCCTCCTTGTCCCCAGTGCCCATTGTGATGTCCCAGGAACCCCCATTGTCCCCAGGGCGCATTGTGACATTCAGGGGACCCCCTTTGTCACTGGGGCCCATTGTGACATCCCAGGACCCCACATTGTCCCCAGGGCCCATTGTGACATCCTGGGGACCCCCATGTCACTGGGGCCCATTGTGACGTCCCAGGACCCCGCGTTGTCCCCAGAGCCCATTGTGACATCCTGGAGACCCCCTTTGTCTCCAGGGCCCATTGTGACGTCCCAGGACCCCCCATTGTCCCCAGGGTCCATTGTTACATCCTGGGGACCCCCTTGTCCCCAGGACCCATCATGACACCATGGGGACCCTCCTTGTCACTGGGGACCCATTGTGACACCATGGGGACCCCCCCTTGTCCTCAGGGCCCATTGTGACATCCTGGGCATCCCCCTTTGTCCCCCGGGACCATTGTAACACCGTGCGGACCCCCTTTGTCCCCAGGGCCCATTGTGACACCTTGGGGACCCCTTGTCCCTGGAGACCCATTGTGACAGCATGGGGACCTCCCATTGTCCTCAGGGCCCATTGAGACATCCTGGGGACCCCCTTTGTCACTGGGGACCCATTGTGACATCCCAGGAACCCCATTGTCCCAAGGGCCCATTGTGACATCCTGGGGACCCCCCTTTGTCTCCAGGACATATTGTGACACCGTGGGGACCACATTAGTCCCCAGGGCCCATTGTGATATCCTAGGGATCCCCCTTATGTCTCCAGGACATATTGTGACACCGTGGTGACCACATTAGTCCCCAGGGCCCATTGTGACATCCTAGGGATCCCCTCTTGTCCCCAGGGTCCATTGTGATGTCCCAGGACCCCCCATTGTCCCCAGGGCCCATTGTGACCTCCTCGGCACCCCTTTGTCCCCAGGGCCCATTTTGACACCGTCGACACCCCCCTTTGTCCCCAGGGCCCATTGTGACATCCTGGGGACCCTCCTTGTCCCCAGAGCCCATTGTGACATCCAGGGGACCCCCTTTGTCCCCAGGGCCCATTGTGACATCCTGGGGTCCCCCCTTTGTCCCCAGGGCCCATTGAAATGTCCCAGGACCACCTTTTGTCCCCAGGGTTCATTGTGACATCCTGGGGACCCCATTTGTCCCCACGGCCCATTGTGGCACCATGGGGACCCCGTTTGTCACTGGGGCCCATTTTGACATCCCAGGACCCCACTTTGTCCCCAGGGCTTATTGTGACACCATGGGGATCTCCCTTGTCCCCACGGCCTATTGTGACATCCCATGACCCCCCTTTATCCCCAGTGCTATTGTGAAATCCTGGGGACCCCTTTTGTCCCCAGGGCCCATTGTGGCACCATGGGGAACCCCTTTGTCACTGGGGGCCATTGTGACATCCCAGGATTCCACTTTGTCCCCAGTGCTCGTTCTGACACCTTGGGGACTCCCATTGTCCCCAGGGCCCATTGTGACATCCTGGGCAACCCCCATTGTCCCCAGGGCCCATTGTGACATCTGGGGAACGCCCTTGTCCCCAGGACCCATCGTGGCACTGTGGGGACCCTCCTTGTCACTTGGGCCCATTGTGACACCATGGGGACCCCCCCTTTGTCCCCAGTGCCCATTGTGACATCCTGTGCACCCCCCTTTGTCCCCAGGGTCCATTGTGACATCCTGGGCAACCCCATTGTCCCCAGGGCCCATTGTGACATCTGGGGGACGCCCTTGTCCCCAGGACCCATCGTGGCATCGTGGGGACCCTCCTTGTCACTTGGGCCCATTGTGACACCATGGGGACCCCCCCTTTGTCTCCAGTACCCATTGTGACATCCTGGGGATCCCTCCTTGTCCCCCGTGCCCATTGTGAAATCCCAGGACCCCACATTGTCCCCAGGGCCCATTGTGACATCCTGGGGACCCCACTTGTCCCCAGGACCCATTGTGACACTATGGGGACCCCCCCTTGTGCCCAGGGCCCATTGTGACACTGTGGGTACCACCCTTGTCCGCAGGGCTCATTGTGACATCCCAGGACCCCCCCTTGTCCCCAGGGCTCATTGTGACATTCTAGGACCCCACTTTGTCCCCAGGGCCTATTGTGACACCATGGGGAACCCTCCTTGTCACTGGGGACCCATTGTGACACCATGGGGACCCCCCCTTTGTCCCCAGTGCCCATTGTGACATCCTGCGCACCCCCCTTTGTCCCCAGGGTCCATTGTGACATCCTGGGCAACCCCATTGTCCCCAGGGCCCATTGTGACATCTAGGGGGACGCCCTTGTCCCCAGGACCCATCGTGGCACCATGGGGACCCCCATTGTCCCCAAGGCCCATTGTGACGTCCCAGGACCCCCATTGTCCCGAGGGCCCATTGTGACATCCCAGGACCCCACTTTGTCCCCAGGGCTTATTGTGACACCATGGGGATCTCCCTTGTCCCCAGGGCCCATTGTGACATCCTCGGCACCCCCTTGTCCCCAGGGCCCATTGTGAGATCCTGGGGACTCCCCCTTGTCCCCAGGGCCCATTGTGACGTCCCAGGACCCCCATTGTCCCCAGGGCCCATTGTGACATCCTCGGCACCCCCTTGTCCCCAGGGCCCATTGTGACATCCTGGGGAACCCCCTTGTCCCCAGGGCCCATTGTGATGTCCCAGGACCCCCCATTGTCCCCAGGGCTCATTGTGACATCCTGGGGATCCCTCCTTGTCCCCAGGGCCCATTGTGACGTCCCAGGACCCCCCATTGTCCCCAGGGCCTATTGTGACATTCAGGGGCCCCCGTTTGTCATTGGGGCCCATTGTGACATCCCAGGACCCCACATTGTCCCCAGGGCCCATTGTGACTTTCAGGGGACCCCACTTGTCCCCAGGACCCATTGTGACACTATAGGGACCCCCCCTTGTGCCCAGTGCCCATTGTGACACCGTGGGTACCACCCTTGTCCGCAGGGCCCATTGTGACATCCTGGGGACACCCCCTTGTCCCCAGGGCCCATTGTGACATCCTGGGGATCCCTCCTTGTCCCCAGGGTCCATTGTGACGTCCCAGGACCCCCCATTGTCCCCAGGACCCATTGTGACATTCAGGGGACCCCCTTTGTCACTGGGGCCCATTGTGAAATCCCAGGACCCCACAATGTCCCCAGGGCCCATTGTGACATCCAGGGGACACCCCCTTTGTCCCCAGTGCCCATTGTGACATCCTGCGGACCCCCCTTTGTCCCCAGGGCCCATTTTGACATTCAGGGGACCCACCATTGTCCCCAGTGCTCATTGTGACATCCTGCGGACCCCCCTTTGTCCCCAGGGCCCATTTTGACATTAAGGGACACACCATTGTCCTCAGGGCCCATTGTGAGGTCCCAGGACCCCCCATTGTCCCCAGGGCCCATTGTGACATCCTCGGCACCCCCTTGTCCCCAGGGCCCATTGTGACATCCTCGGCACCCCCTTGTCCCCAGGGCCCATTGTGACATTCAGGGGACCCCACATTGTCCCCAGGGCCCATTGTGACATCCTGGGGACCCCCCCTTGTGCCCAGGGCCCATTGTGACACCGTGGGTACCACCCTTGTCTGCAGGGCTCATTGTGACATCCCAGGACCCCCCATTGTCCCCAGGGCCCATTGTGACATTCAGGGGACCCCCCTTTGTCCCCAGGGCCCATTCTGATACCGTGGGGACCCCCTTTGTCCCCAGGGCCCATTATGACATGCTGGGGACGCTCTTTGTCCCCAGGGCCCATTGTGACATCCTGGGGACCCTCCTTGTCCCCAGAGCCCATTGTGACATCCAGGGGACCCCCTTTGTCCCCAGGGCCCATTGTGGCACCATAGGGACCCCCTTTGTCACTAGGGCCCATTGTGACATCCCAGGACCCCCCCTAGTCCCCAGGGCCCATTGTGACATCCTGGGGACGCTCTTTGTCCCCAGGGCCCATTGTGACATCCTGGGGACCCTCCTTGTCCCCAGAGCCAATTGTGACAACCAGGGGACCCACTTTGTCCCCAGGGCCCATTGTGGCACCATAGGGACCCCCTTTGTCACTGGGGCCCATTGTGACATCCCAGGACCCCCTATTGTCCCCAGGGCCCATTTTGACATCCTGGGGACCCCCTGTGTCCCAAGACTTCATTGTGACATCCTGGGGACCCCCCTTGTCCTCAGGGTCCATTGTGACAGCCCAGGACCTTACATTGTCCCCAGGGCCCATTGTTATATCTGGGGGACCCCCTTGTTCCCAAGGCCCATTGTGAAATCCTGGGGACCCACCCTTGTCCCCAGGGCCCATTGTGACATCCCAGGACCCCCCATTGTCCCCAGGGCCCATTGTGACATCCTCGGCACCCCTTGTCCCCAGGGCCCATTGTGACATCCTGGGAACCCCCCTTGTCCCCAGGGCACATTGTGACATCCCAGGACCCCCCATTGTCCCCAGGGCCCATTGTGACATCCTCTGCACCCCCTTGTCCCCAGGGCCCATTGTGACATTCAGGGGACCCCTCTTTTTCCCCAGGGCCCATTGTTACATCCTGGGGATCCCTCCTTGTCCCCAGGGCCCATTGTGACGTCCCAGGACCCCCCATTGTCCCCAGGACCTATTGTGACATTGAGGGGACCCCCTTTGTCACTGGGGCCCATTGTGACACCATGGAGACCCCCGCTTGTCCTCAGGCTCCATTGTGACATCCTGGGCACCCCCCATTTTCCCCAGGACCCATTGTGACATCCTGGCCACCCCCTTGCTCCCAGGGCCCATTGTGGCACCATGGGGACACCCCCTTTGTCCCCAGGGCCCATTCTGGCACCATGGGGACCCCCTTTGACCCCAGGGCCCATTGTGGCACCATGGCAACCCCTTTTGTCCCCAGGGCCCATTGTGATATTCTAGGACCCCACTTTGTCCCCAGGGCCTATTGTGACATCATGGGGACCCCTCGTTGTCACTGGGGACCCATTGTGACACCATGGGGACCCCCCCTTGTCCTCAGGACTCATTCTCACATCCTGGACACCCCCCATTGTCCCCAGGGCCCATTGTGACATCCACTGCACCCCCGTGTCCCCAGGGCCCATTGTGACATTCAGGGGACCCCTCTTTGTCCCCAGGGCCCATTGTGAGATCCTGGGGACTCCCCCTTGTCCCCAGGGCCCATTGTGACGTCCCAGGACCCCCCATTGTCCCCAGGGCCCAATGTGACATCCTCGGCACCCCCTTGTCCCCAGGGCCCATTGTGACATCCACTGCACCCCCTTGTCCCCAGGGCCCATTGTGACATCCTGGGGACCCTCCTTGTCCCCAGAGCCCATTGTGACATCCAGGGGACCCCATTTGTCCCCAGGGCCCATTGTGGCACCTTAGGGACCCCCTTTGTCACTAGGGCCCATTGTGACATCCTAGGACCCCCCCTAGTCCCCAGGGCCCATTGTGACATCCTGGGGACGCTCTTTGTCCCCAGGGCCCATTGTGAACATCCTGGGGACCCTCCTTGTCCCCAGAGCCAATTGTGACAACCAGGGGACCCCCTTTGTCCCCAGGGCCCATTGTGGCACCATAGGGACCCCCTTTATCACTGGGGCCCATTGTGACATCCCAGGACCCCCTATTGTCCCCAGGGCCCATTTTGACATCCTGGGGACCCCCTTTGTCCCAAGACTTCATTGTGACATCCTGGGGACCCCCCCTGTCCTCAGGGTCTATTGTGACAGCCCAGGACCTTACATTGTCCCCAGGGCCCATTGTGATATCTGGGGGACCCCCTTGTTCCCAAGGCCCATTGTGACATTCTGGGGACCCACCCTTGTCCCCAGGGCCCATTGTGACATCCTCGGCACCCCTTGTCCCCAGGGCCCATTGTGACATCCTGGGAACCCCCCTTGTCCCCAGGGCCCATTGTGACATCCCAGGACCCCCCATTTTCCCCAGGGCCCATTGTGACATCCTCCGCACCGCCTTGTCCCCAGGGCCCATTTTGACATTCAGGGGACACCTCTTTGTCCCCAGGGCCCATTGTGACATCCTGGGGATCCCTCCTTGTCCCCAGGGCCCATTGTGACGTGCCAGAACCCCCCATTGTCCCCAGGACCTATTGTGACATTCAGGGGACCCCCTTTGTCACTGGGGCCCATTGTGACACCGTGGAGACCCCCGCTTGTCCTCAGGGTCCATTGTGACATCCTGGGCACCCCCCATTTTCCCCAGGACCCATTGTGACATCCTGGCCACCCCCTTGATCCCAGGGCCCGTTGTGGCACCATGGGGACACCACCTTTGTCCCCAGGGCCCATTGTGACATCCCAGGACCCCCCTTTGTCCCCAGGGCCCATTGTAGCACCATGGGGACCCCCTTTGACCCCAGGGCCCATTGTGGCACCATGGCAACCCCTTTTGTCCCCAGGGCCCATTGTGACATTCTTGGACCCCACTTTGTCCCCAGGGCCTATTGTGACACCATGGGGACCCCTCCTTGTCACTGGGGACCCATTGCGACACCATGGGGACCCCCCCTTGTCCTCAGGACTCATTCTCACATCCTGGACACCCCCCATTGTCCCCAGGGCCCATTGTGACATCCACTGCACCCCCTTGTCCCCAGGGCCCATTGTGACATTCAGGGGACCCCTCTTTGTCCCCAGGGCCCATTGTGAGATCCTGGGGACTCCCCCTTGTCCCCAGGGCCCATTGTGACGTCCCAGGACCCCCCATTGTCCCCAGGGCCCATTGTGACATCCTCGGCACCCCCTTGTCCCCAGGGCCCATTGTGATATCCACTGCACCCCCTTGTCCCCAGGGCCCATTGTGACATTCAGGGGACCCCTCTTTGTCCCCAGGGCCCATTGTGAGATCCTGGGGACTCCCCCTTGTCCCCAGGGCCCATTGTGACGTCCCAGGACCCGCCATTGTCCCCAGGGCCCATTGTGACTTTCAGGGGACCCCTCTTTGTCCCTAGGGCCCATTCTTATACCGTGGGGACCCCCTTTGTCCCCAGGGCCCATTGTGACATGCTGGGAACCCACCCTTGTCCCCAGGGCCCATTGTGACATTCTGGGGACCCACCCTTGTCCCCAGGGCCCATTGTGACATCCTCGGCACCCCTTGTCCCCAGGGCCCATTGTGACATCCTGGGAACCCCCCTTGTCCCCAGGGCCCATTGTGACATCCCAGGACCCCCCATTGTCCCCAGGGCCCATTGTGACATCCTCCGCACCGCCTTGTCCCCAGGGCCCATTGTGACATTCAGGGGACCCCTCTTTGTCCCCAGGGCCCATTGTGACATCCTGGGGATCCCTCTTTGTCCCCAGGGCCCATTGTGACGTCCAAGGAACCCCCATTTTCCCCAGGGCCCATTGTGACATTCAGGGGACCCCCTTTGTCACTGGGGCCCATTGTGACACCATGGAGACCCCCGCTTGTCCTCAGCGTCCATTGTGACATCCTGGGCACCCCCCATTTTCCCCAGGACCCATTGTGACATCCTGGCCACCCCCTTGCTCCCAGGGCCCGTTGTGGCACCATGGGGACACCCCCTTTGTCCCCAGGGCCCATTGTGACATCCCAGGACCCCCCTTTGTCCCCAGGGCCCATTGTAGCACCATGGGGACCCCCTTTGACCCCAGGGCCCATTGTGGCACCATGGCAACCCCTTTTGTCCCCAGGGCCCATTGTGATATTCTTGGACCCCACTTTGTCCCCAGGGCCTATTGTGACACCATGGGGACCCCTCCTTGTCACTGGGGACCCATTGTGACACCATGGGGACCCCGCCTTGTCCTCAGGACTCATTCTCACATCCTGGACACCCCCCATTGTCCCCAGGGCCCATTGTGACATCCTCGGCACCCCCTTGTCCCCAGGGCCCATTATGACATCCACTGCACCTCCTTGTCCCCAGGGCCCATTGTGACATTCAGGGGACCCCTCTTTGTCCCCAGGGCCCATTGTGAGATCCTGGGGACTCCCCCTTGTCCCCAGGGCCCATTGTGACGTCCCAGGACCCCCCATTGTCCCCAGGGCCCATTGTGACATCCTCGGCACCCCCTTGTGCCCAGGGCCCATTGTGACATCCTGGGGAACCCCCCTTATCCCCAGGGCCCATTGTGACGTCCCAGGACCCGCCATTGTCCCCAGGGCCCATTGTGACTTTCAGGGGACCCCTCTTTGTCCCCAGGGCCCATTCTGATACCGTGGGGACCCCCTTTGTCCCCAGGGCCCATTGTGACATGCTGGGGACCCACCCTTGTCCCCAGGGCCCATTGTGACATCCCAGGACCCCCCTTTGTCCCCAGGGCCCATTCTGATACCGTGGGGACCCCCTTTGTCCCCAGGGCCCATTGTGACATCCTGGGGATCCCTCCTTGTCCCCAGGGCCCATTGTGACATCCCAGGACCCCCCATTGTCCCCAGGGCCCATTGTGACATCCTCTGCACCCCCTTGTCCCCAGGGCCCATTGTGACATTCAGGGGACCCCTCTTTGTCCCCAGGGCCCATTGTGACATCCTGGGGACCCCCCCTTGTCCCCAGGGCCCATTGTGACATTCTTGGACCCCACTTTGTCCCCAGGGCCTATTGTGACACCATGGGGACCCCTCCTTGTCACTGGGGACCCATTGTGACACCATGGGGACCCCCCCTTGTCCTCAGGACTCATTCTCACATCCTGGACACCCCCCATTGTCCCCAGGGCCCATTGTGACATCCACTGCACCCCCGTGTCCCCAGGGCCCATTGTGACATTCAGGGGACCCCTCTTTGTCCCCAGGGCCCATTGTGAGATCCTGGGGACTCCCCCTTGTCCCCAGGGCCCATTGTGACGTCCCAGGACCCCCCATTGTCCCCAGGGCCCAATGTGACATCCTCGGCACCCCCTTGTCCCCAGGGCCCATTGTGACATCCACTGCACCCCCTTGTCCCCAGGGCCCATTGTACATCCTGGGGACCCTCCTTGTCCCCAGAGCCCATTGTGACATCCAGGGGACCCCATTTGTCCCCAGGGCCCATTGTGGCACCTTAGGGACCCCCTTTGTCACTAGGGCCCATTGTGACATCCTAGGACCCCCCCTAGTCCCCAGGGCCCATTGTGACATCCTGGGGACGCTCTTTGTCCCCAGGGCCCATTGTGAACATCCTGGGGACCCTCCTTGTCCCCAGAGCCAATTGTGACAACCAGGGGACCCCCTTTGTCCCCAGGGCCCATTGTGGCACCATAGGGACCCCCTTTATCACTGGGGCCCATTGTGACATCCCAGGACCCCCTATTGTCCCCAGGGCCCATTTTGACATCCTGGGGACCCCCTTTGTCCCAAGACTTCATTGTGACATCCTGGGGACCCCCCCTGTCCTCAGGGTCTATTGTGACAGCCCAGGACCTTACATTGTCCCCAGGGCCCATTGTGATATCTGGGGGACCCCCTTGTTCCCAAGGCCCATTGTGACATTCTGGGGACCCACCCTTGTCCCCAGGGCCCATTGTGACATCCTCGGCACCCCTTGTCCCCAGGGCCCATTGTGACATCCTGGGAACCCCCCTTGTCCCCAGGGCCCATTGTGACATCCCAGGACCCCCCATTTTCCCCAGGGCCCATTGTGACATCCTCCGCACCGCCTTGTCCCCAGGGCCCATTTTGACATTCAGGGGACACCTCTTTGTCCCCAGGGCCCATTGTGACATCCTGGGGATCCCTCCTTGTCCCCAGGGCCCATTGTGACGTGCCAGAACCCCCCATTGTCCCCAGGACCTATTGTGACATTCAGGGGACCCCCTTTGTCACTGGGGCCCATTGTGACACCGTGGAGACCCCCGCTTGTCCTCAGGGTCCATTGTGACATCCTGGGCACCCCCCATTTTCCCCAGGACCCATTGTGACATCCTGGCCACCCCCTTGATCCCAGGGCCCGTTGTGGCACCATGGGGACACCACCTTTGTCCCCAGGGCCCATTGTGACATCCCAGGACCCCCCTTTGTCCCCAGGGCCCATTGTAGCACCATGGGGACCCCCTTTGACCCCAGGGCCCATTGTGGCACCATGGCAACCCCTTTTGTCCCCAGGGCCCATTGTGACATTCTTGGACCCCACTTTGTCCCCAGGGCCTATTGTGACACCATGGGGACCCCTCCTTGTCACTGGGGACCCATTGCGACACCATGGGGACCCCCCCTTGTCCTCAGGACTCATTCTCACATCCTGGACACCCCCCATTGTCCCCAGGGCCCATTGTGACATCCACTGCACCCCCTTGTCCCCAGGGCCCATTGTGACATTCAGGGGACCCCTCTTTGTCCCCAGGGCCCATTGTGAGATCCTGGGGACTCCCCCTTGTCCCCAGGGCCCATTGTGACGTCCCAGGACCCCCCATTGTCCCCAGGGCCCATTGTGACATCCTCGGCACCCCCTTGTCCCCAGGGCCCATTGTGATATCCACTGCACCCCCTTGTCCCCAGGGCCCATTGTGACATTCAGGGGACCCCTCTTTGTCCCCAGGGCCCATTGTGAGATCCTGGGGACTCCCCCTTGTCCCCAGGGCCCATTGTGACGTCCCAGGACCCGCCATTGTCCCCAGGGCCCATTGTGACTTTCAGGGGACCCCTCTTTGTCCCTAGGGCCCATTCTTATACCGTGGGGACCCCCTTTGTCCCCAGGGCCCATTGTGACATGCTGGGAACCCACCCTTGTCCCCAGGGCCCATTGTGACATTCTGGGGACCCACCCTTGTCCCCAGGGCCCATTGTGACATCCTCGGCACCCCTTGTCCCCAGGGCCCATTGTGACATCCTGGGAACCCCCCTTGTCCCCAGGGCCCATTGTGACATCCCAGGACCCCCCATTGTCCCCAGGGCCCATTGTGACATCCTCCGCACCGCCTTGTCCCCAGGGCCCATTGTGACATTCAGGGGACCCCTCTTTGTCCCCAGGGCCCATTGTGACATCCTGGGGATCCCTCTTTGTCCCCAGGGCCCATTGTGACGTCCAAGGAACCCCCATTTTCCCCAGGGCCCATTGTGACATTCAGGGGACCCCCTTTGTCACTGGGGCCCATT
Organism: Patagioenas fasciata; assembly: GCF_037038585.1. Taxonomy (NCBI): domain Eukaryota; kingdom Metazoa; phylum Chordata; class Aves; order Columbiformes; family Columbidae; genus Patagioenas; species Patagioenas fasciata. The sequence continues at coordinate 3,244,275 of NC_092528.1, forward strand.
GTGACACCATGGAGACCCCCGCTTGTCCTCAGCGTCCATTGTGACATCCTGGGCACCCCCCATTTTCCCCAGGACCCATTGTGACATCCTGGCCACCCCCTTGCTCCCAGGGCCCGTTGTGGCACCATGGGGACACCCCCTTTGTCCCCAGGGCCCATTGTGACATCCCAGGACCCCCCTTTGTCCCCAGGGCCCATTGTAGCACCATGGGGACCCCCTTTGACCCCAGGGCCCATTGTGGCACCATGGCAACCCCTTTTGTCCCCAGGGCCCATTGTGATATTCTTGGACCCCACTTTGTCCCCAGGGCCTATTGTGACACCATGGGGACCCCTCCTTGTCACTGGGGACCCATTGTGACACCATGGGGACCCCGCCTTGTCCTCAGGACTCATTCTCACATCCTGGACACCCCCCATTGTCCCCAGGGCCCATTGTGACATCCTCGGCACCCCCTTGTCCCCAGGGCCCATTATGACATCCACTGCACCTCCTTGTCCCCAGGGCCCATTGTGACATTCAGGGGACCCCTCTTTGTCCCCAGGGCCCATTGTGAGATCCTGGGGACTCCCCCTTGTCCCCAGGGCCCATTGTGACGTCCCAGGACCCCCCATTGTCCCCAGGGCCCATTGTGACATCCTCGGCACCCCCTTGTGCCCAGGGCCCATTGTGACATCCTGGGGAACCCCCCTTATCCCCAGGGCCCATTGTGACGTCCCAGGACCCGCCATTGTCCCCAGGGCCCATTGTGACTTTCAGGGGACCCCTCTTTGTCCCCAGGGCCCATTCTGATACCGTGGGGACCCCCTTTGTCCCCAGGGCCCATTGTGACATGCTGGGGACCCACCCTTGTCCCCAGGGCCCATTGTGACATCCCAGGACCCCCCTTTGTCCCCAGGGCCCATTCTGATACCGTGGGGACCCCCTTTGTCCCCAGGGCCCATTGTGACATCCTGGGGATCCCTCCTTGTCCCCAGGGCCCATTGTGACATCCCAGGACCCCCCATTGTCCCCAGGGCCCATTGTGACATCCTCTGCACCCCCTTGTCCCCAGGGCCCATTGTGACATTCAGGGGACCCCTCTTTGTCCCCAGGGCCCATTGTGACATCCTGGGGACCCCCCCTTGTCCCCAGGGCCCATTGTGACATTCTTGGACCCCACTTTGTCCCCAGGGCCTATTGTGACACCATGGGGACCCCTCCTTGTCACTGGGGACCCATTGTGACACCATGGGGACCCCGCCTTGTCCTCAGGACTCATTCTGACATCCTGGACGCCCCCCATTGTCCCCAGGGCCCATTGTGACATCCACTGCACCCCCTTGTCCCCAGGGCCCATTGTGACATTCAGGGGACCCCTCTTTGTCCCCAGGGCCCATTGTGACATCCTGGGAACCCCCCATTGTCCCCAGGGCCCATTGTGACGTCCCAGGACCCCCCATTGTCCCCAGGGCCCATTGTGACATCCTGTGGATCCCTCCTTGTCCCCAGGGCCCATTGTGACGTCCCAGGACCCCACATTGTCCCCAGGGCCCATTGTGATATGCTGGGGAGCCCTCTTTGTCCCCAGGGCCCATTGTGAAATTCAGGGGACCCCAACTTTTCCTCAGGGCCCATTCTGATATCCTGGGGACACTCTTTGTCCCCAGGGCCCATTGTGTCATCCCAGGACCACCTGTTGTCCCCAGGGCCCATTGTGACATTCAGGGGACCCCCCCTTGTCCCCAGGGCCCATTCTGATACCGTGGGGACCCCCATTTCTCCCCAGAGCCCATTGTGACATGCTGGGGATGCTCTTTGTCCCCAGGGCCCATTGTGACATCCTGGGGATCCTCCTTGTCCCCAGAGGCCATTGTTACATCCAGGGGACCCCCTTTGTCCCCAGGGCCCATTGTGGCACCATAGGGACCCCTTTGTCACTGGGGCCCATTGTGACATCCCAGGACCCCCCCTGGTCCCCAGGGCCCATTGTGACATCCTGGGGACCCCATTTGTCCCAAGACTTCATTGTGACATCCTGGGGTCCCCCCTTGTCCTCAGGGTCCATTGTGACAGCCCAGGACCCCCCATTGTCCCCAGGGCCCATTGTGATATCTGGGGGAACCCCTTGTTCCCTAGGCCCATTGTGACATCCTGGGGACCCCCCCTTGTCCGCAGGGCCCATTGTGACATCCCAGGACCTTACTTTGTCCCCAGGGCCCATTGTGACATCCTGGGGATCCCTCCTTGTCCCCAGGGCCCATTGTGACATCCCAGGACCCCCCATTGTCCCCAGGGCCCATTGTGACATCCTCTGCACCCCCTTGACCCCAGGGTCCATTGTGACATTCAGAGGACCCCTCTTTGTCCCCAGGGCCCATTGTGACATCCTGGGGACCCCCACTTGTCCCCAGGGCCCATTGTGACGTCCCAGGAACCCCCATTGTCCCCAGGGCCCATTGTGACATCCTGGGGATCCCTCCTTGTCCCCAGGGCCCATTGTGACGTCCCAGGACCCCCCATTGTCCCCAGGACCTATTGTGACATTCAGGGGACCCCCTTTGTCACTGGGGCCCATTGTGACACCATGGAGACCCCCGCTTGTCCTCAGGGTCCATTGTGACATCCTGGCCACCCCCTTGCTCCCAGGGCCCAATGTGGCACCATGGGGACACCCCCTTTGTCCCCAGGGCCCATTGTGACATCCCAGGACCCCCCTGTGTCCCCAGGGCCCATTGTAGCACCATGGGGACCCCCTTTGACCCCAGGGCACATTGTGGCACCATGGCAACCCCTTTTGTCCCCAGGGCCCATTGTGACATTCTTGGACCCCACTTTGTCCCCAGGGCCTATTGTGACATCATGGGGACCCCTCCTTGTCACTGGGGACCCATTGTGACACCATGGGGACCCCCCCTTGTCCTCAGGACTGATTCTGACATCCTGGACACCCCCCATTGTCCCCAGGGCCCATTGTGACATCCACTGCAGCCCCTGTCCCCAGGGCCCATTGTGACATTCAGGGGACCCCTCTTTGTCCCCAGGGCCCATTGTGAGATCCTGGGGACCCCCCTTGTCCCCAGGGCCCATTGTGACGTCCCAGGACCCCCCATTGTCCCCAGGGCCCATTGTGACGTCCCAGGACCCCCTATTGTCCCCAGGGCCCATTGTGACATCCTGGGGATCCCTCCTTGTCCCCAGGGCCCATTGTGACATCCCAGGACCCCCCATTGTCCCCAGGGCCCATTGTGACATCCTGGGGACCCCCCCTTGTCCCCAGGGCCCATTGTGACGTCCCAGGACCCCCCATTGTCCCCAGGGCCCATTGTGACATCCTGGGGATCCCTCCTTGTCCCCAGGGTTCATTGTGACGTCCCAGGACCCCCCATTGTCCCCAGGACCTATTGTGACATTCAGGGGACCCCCTTTGTCACTGGGGCCCATTGTGACACCATGGAGACCCCCGCTTGTCCTCAGGGCCCATTGTGACACCATGGGGACCCCCCTTGTCCCCACGGCCCATTGTGACGTCCCAGGACCCCCCATTGTCCCCAGGGCCCATTGTGACATCCTGGGGACCCTCCTTGTCCCCAGAGCCCATTGTGACATCCAGGGGACCCCCTTTGTCCCCAAGGCCCATTGTGGCAGCATAGGGACCCCCTTTGTCCCCAGGGCCCATTGTGACATCCCAGGACCCCCCCTGGTCCCCAGGGCCCATTGTGACATCCTTGGGACCCCCCTTGTCCTCAGGGTCCATTGTGACAGCCCAGGACCTTACATTGTCCCCAGGGCCCATTGTGATATCTGGGGGACCCCCTTGTTCGCTAGGCCCATTGTGACATCCTGGGGACCCCCCCTTGTCCCCAGGGCCCATTGTGACATAGCAGGACCTTACTTTGTCCCCAGGGCCCATTGTGACATCCTGGGGACCCCCCCTTGTCCCCAGGGCCCATTGTGACGTCCCAGGACCCCGCATTGTCCGCAGGGCCCATTGTGACATCCTGGGGATCCCTCCTTGTCCCCAGGGCCCATTGTGACATCCCAGGACCCCCCATTGTCCCCAGGGCCCATTGTGACATCCTGGGGACCCCCCCTTGTCCCCAAGGCCCATTGTGACGTCCCAGGACCCCCCATTGTCCCCAGGGCCCATTGTGACATCCTGGGGATCCCTCCTTGTCCCCAGGGCCCATTGTGACGTCCCAGGACCCCCCATTGTCCCCAGGACCTATTGTGACATTCAGGGGACCCCCTTTGTCACTGGGGCCCATTGTGACACCATGGAGACCCCCGCTTGTCCTCAGGGTCCATTGTGACATCCTGGGCACCCCCCATTTTCCCCAGGACCCATTGGGACATCCTGGCCACCCCCTTGCTCGCAGGGCCCGTTTTGGCACCATGGGGACACCCCCTTTGTCCCCAGGGCCCATTGTGACATCCCAGGACCCTCCTTTGTCCCCAGGGCCCATTGTAGCACCATGGGGACCCCCTTTGACCCCAGGGCCCATTGTGGCACCATGGCAACCCCTTTTGTCCCCAGGGCCCATTGTGACATTTTTGGACCCCACTTTGTCCCCAGGGCCTATTGTGACATCATGGGGACCCCTCCTTGTCACTGGGGACCCATTGTGACACCATGGGGACCCCCCCTTGTCCTCAGGACTCATTCTCACATCCTGGACACCCCCCATTGTCCCCAGGGCCCATTGTGACATCCACTGCACCCCCGTGTCCCCAGGGCCCATTGTGACATTCAGGGGACCCCTCTTTGTCCCCAGGGCCCATTGTGAGATCCTGGGGACTCCCCCTTGTCCCCAGGGCCCATTGTGACGTCCCAGGACCCCCCATTGTCCCCAGGGCCCAATGTGACATCCTCGGCACCCCCTTGTCCCCAGGGCCCATTGTGACATCCACTGCACCCCCTTGTCCCCAGGGCCCATTGTGACATCCTGGGGACCCTCCTTGTCCCCAGAGCCCATTGTGACATCCAGGGGACCCCATTTGTCCCCAGGGCCCATTGTGGCACCTTAGGGACCCCCTTTGTCACTAGGGCCCATTGTGACATCCTAGGACCCCCCCTAGTCCCCAGGGCCCATTGTGACATCCTGGGGACGCTCTTTGTCCCCAGGGCCCATTGTGAACATCCTGGGGACCCTCCTTGTCCCCAGAGCCAATTGTGACAACCAGGGGACCCCCTTTGTCCCCAGGGCCCATTGTGGCACCATAGGGACCCCCTTTATCACTGGGGCCCATTGTGACATCCCAGGACCCCCTATTGTCCCCAGGGCCCATTTTGACATCCTGGGGACCCCCTTTGTCCCAAGACTTCATTGTGACATCCTGGGGACCCCCCCTGTCCTCAGGGTCTATTGTGACAGCCCAGGACCTTACATTGTCCCCAGGGCCCATTGTGATATCTGGGGGACCCCCTTGTTCCCAAGGCCCATTGTGACATTCTGGGGACCCACCCTTGTCCCCAGGGCCCATTGTGACATCCTCGGCACCCCTTGTCCCCAGGGCCCATTGTGACATCCTGGGAACCCCCCTTGTCCCCAGGGCCCATTGTGACATCCCAGGACCCCCCATTTTCCCCAGGGCCCATTGTGACATCCTCCGCACCGCCTTGTCCCCAGGGCCCATTTTGACATTCAGGGGACACCTCTTTGTCCCCAGGGCCCATTGTGACATCCTGGGGATCCCTCCTTGTCCCCAGGGCCCATTGTGACGTGCCAGAACCCCCCATTGTCCCCAGGACCTATTGTGACATTCAGGGGACCCCCTTTGTCACTGGGGCCCATTGTGACACCGTGGAGACCCCCGCTTGTCCTCAGGGTCCATTGTGACATCCTGGGCACCCCCCATTTTCCCCAGGACCCATTGTGACATCCTGGCCACCCCCTTGATCCCAGGGCCCGTTGTGGCACCATGGGGACACCACCTTTGTCCCCAGGGCCCATTGTGACATCCCAGGACCCCCCTTTGTCCCCAGGGCCCATTGTAGCACCATGGGGACCCCCTTTGACCCCAGGGCCCATTGTGGCACCATGGCAACCCCTTTTGTCCCCAGGGCCCATTGTGACATTCTTGGACCCCACTTTGTCCCCAGGGCCTATTGTGACACCATGGGGACCCCTCCTTGTCACTGGGGACCCATTGCGACACCATGGGGACCCCCCCTTGTCCTCAGGACTCATTCTCACATCCTGGACACCCCCCATTGTCCCCAGGGCCCATTGTGACATCCACTGCACCCCCTTGTCCCCAGGGCCCATTGTGACATTCAGGGGACCCCTCTTTGTCCCCAGGGCCCATTGTGAGATCCTGGGGACTCCCCCTTGTCCCCAGGGCCCATTGTGACGTCCCAGGACCCCCCATTGTCCCCAGGGCCCATTGTGACATCCTCGGCACCCCCTTGTCCCCAGGGCCCATTGTGATATCCACTGCACCCCCTTGTCCCCAGGGCCCATTGTGACATTCAGGGGACCCCTCTTTGTCCCCAGGGCCCATTGTGAGATCCTGGGGACTCCCCCTTGTCCCCAGGGCCCATTGTGACGTCCCAGGACCCGCCATTGTCCCCAGGGCCCATTGTGACTTTCAGGGGACCCCTCTTTGTCCCTAGGGCCCATTCTTATACCGTGGGGACCCCCTTTGTCCCCAGGGCCCATTGTGACATGCTGGGAACCCACCCTTGTCCCCAGGGCCCATTGTGACATTCTGGGGACCCACCCTTGTCCCCAGGGCCCATTGTGACATCCTCGGCACCCCTTGTCCCCAGGGCCCATTGTGACATCCTGGGAACCCCCCTTGTCCCCAGGGCCCATTGTGACATCCCAGGACCCCCCATTGTCCCCAGGGCCCATTGTGACATCCTCCGCACCGCCTTGTCCCCAGGGCCCATTGTGACATTCAGGGGACCCCTCTTTGTCCCCAGGGCCCATTGTGACATCCTGGGGATCCCTCTTTGTCCCCAGGGCCCATTGTGACGTCCAAGGAACCCCCATTTTCCCCAGGGCCCATTGTGACATTCAGGGGACCCCCTTTGTCACTGGGGCCCATTGTGACACCATGGAGACCCCCGCTTGTCCTCAGCGTCCATTGTGACATCCTGGGCACCCCCCATTTTCCCCAGGACCCATTGTGACATCCTGGCCACCCCCTTGCTCCCAGGGCCCGTTGTGGCACCATGGGGACACCCCCTTTGTCCCCAGGGCCCATTGTGACATCCCAGGACCCCCCTTTGTCCCCAGGGCCCATTGTAGCACCATGGGGACCCCCTTTGACCCCAGGGCCCATTGTGGCACCATGGCAACCCCTTTTGTCCCCAGGGCCCATTGTGATATTCTTGGACCCCACTTTGTCCCCAGGGCCTATTGTGACACCATGGGGACCCCTCCTTGTCACTGGGGACCCATTGTGACACCATGGGGACCCCGCCTTGTCCTCAGGACTCATTCTCACATCCTGGACACCCCCCATTGTCCCCAGGGCCCATTGTGACATCCTCGGCACCCCCTTGTCCCCAGGGCCCATTATGACATCCACTGCACCTCCTTGTCCCCAGGGCCCATTGTGACATTCAGGGGACCCCTCTTTGTCCCCAGGGCCCATTGTGAGATCCTGGGGACTCCCCCTTGTCCCCAGGGCCCATTGTGACGTCCCAGGACCCCCCATTGTCCCCAGGGCCCATTGTGACATCCTCGGCACCCCCTTGTGCCCAGGGCCCATTGTGACATCCTGGGGAACCCCCCTTATCCCCAGGGCCCATTGTGACGTCCCAGGACCCGCCATTGTCCCCAGGGCCCATTGTGACTTTCAGGGGACCCCTCTTTGTCCCCAGGGCCCATTCTGATACCGTGGGGACCCCCTTTGTCCCCAGGGCCCATTGTGACATGCTGGGGACCCACCCTTGTCCCCAGGGCCCATTGTGACATCCCAGGACCCCCCTTTGTCCCCAGGGCCCATTCTGATACCGTGGGGACCCCCTTTGTCCCCAGGGCCCATTGTGACATCCTGGGGATCCCTCCTTGTCCCCAGGGCCCATTGTGACATCCCAGGACCCCCCATTGTCCCCAGGGCCCATTGTGACATCCTCTGCACCCCCTTGTCCCCAGGGCCCATTGTGACATTCAGGGGACCCCTCTTTGTCCCCAGGGCCCATTGTGACATCCTGGGGACCCCCCCTTGTCCCCAGGGCCCATTGTGACATTCTTGGACCCCACTTTGTCCCCAGGGCCTATTGTGACACCATGGGGACCCCTCCTTGTCACTGGGGACCCATTGTGACACCATGGGGACCCCCCCTTGTCCTCAGGACTCATTCTCACATCCTGGACACCCCCCATTGTCCCCAGGGCCCATTGTGACATCCACTGCACCCCCGTGTCCCCAGGGCCCATTGTGACATTCAGGGGACCCCTCTTTGTCCCCAGGGCCCATTGTGAGATCCTGGGGACTCCCCCTTGTCCCCAGGGCCCATTGTGACGTCCCAGGACCCCCCATTGTCCCCAGGGCCCAATGTGACATCCTCGGCACCCCCTTGTCCCCAGGGCCCATTGTGACATCCACTGCACCCCCTTGTCCCCAGGGCCCATTGTACATCCTGGGGACCCTCCTTGTCCCCAGAGCCCATTGTGACATCCAGGGGACCCCATTTGTCCCCAGGGCCCATTGTGGCACCTTAGGGACCCCCTTTGTCACTAGGGCCCATTGTGACATCCTAGGACCCCCCCTAGTCCCCAGGGCCCATTGTGACATCCTGGGGACGCTCTTTGTCCCCAGGGCCCATTGTGAACATCCTGGGGACCCTCCTTGTCCCCAGAGCCAATTGTGACAACCAGGGGACCCCCTTTGTCCCCAGGGCCCATTGTGGCACCATAGGGACCCCCTTTATCACTGGGGCCCATTGTGACATCCCAGGACCCCCTATTGTCCCCAGGGCCCATTTTGACATCCTGGGGACCCCCTTTGTCCCAAGACTTCATTGTGACATCCTGGGGACCCCCCCTGTCCTCAGGGTCTATTGTGACAGCCCAGGACCTTACATTGTCCCCAGGGCCCATTGTGATATCTGGGGGACCCCCTTGTTCCCAAGGCCCATTGTGACATTCTGGGGACCCACCCTTGTCCCCAGGGCCCATTGTGACATCCTCGGCACCCCTTGTCCCCAGGGCCCATTGTGACATCCTGGGAACCCCCCTTGTCCCCAGGGCCCATTGTGACATCCCAGGACCCCCCATTTTCCCCAGGGCCCATTGTGACATCCTCCGCACCGCCTTGTCCCCAGGGCCCATTTTGACATTCAGGGGACACCTCTTTGTCCCCAGGGCCCATTGTGACATCCTGGGGATCCCTCCTTGTCCCCAGGGCCCATTGTGACGTGCCAGAACCCCCCATTGTCCCCAGGACCTATTGTGACATTCAGGGGACCCCCTTTGTCACTGGGGCCCATTGTGACACCGTGGAGACCCCCGCTTGTCCTCAGGGTCCATTGTGACATCCTGGGCACCCCCCATTTTCCCCAGGACCCATTGTGACATCCTGGCCACCCCCTTGATCCCAGGGCCCGTTGTGGCACCATGGGGACACCACCTTTGTCCCCAGGGCCCATTGTGACATCCCAGGACCCCCCTTTGTCCCCAGGGCCCATTGTAGCACCATGGGGACCCCCTTTGACCCCAGGGCCCATTGTGGCACCATGGCAACCCCTTTTGTCCCCAGGGCCCATTGTGACATTCTTGGACCCCACTTTGTCCCCAGGGCCTATTGTGACACCATGGGGACCCCTCCTTGTCACTGGGGACCCATTGCGACACCATGGGGACCCCCCCTTGTCCTCAGGACTCATTCTCACATCCTGGACACCCCCCATTGTCCCCAGGGCCCATTGTGACATCCACTGCACCCCCTTGTCCCCAGGGCCCATTGTGACATTCAGGGGACCCCTCTTTGTCCCCAGGGCCCATTGTGAGATCCTGGGGACTCCCCCTTGTCCCCAGGGCCCATTGTGACGTCCCAGGACCCCCCATTGTCCCCAGGGCCCATTGTGACATCCTCGGCACCCCCTTGTCCCCAGGGCCCATTGTGATATCCACTGCACCCCCTTGTCCCCAGGGCCCATTGTGACATTCAGGGGACCCCTCTTTGTCCCCAGGGCCCATTGTGAGATCCTGGGGACTCCCCCTTGTCCCCAGGGCCCATTGTGACGTCCCAGGACCCGCCATTGTCCCCAGGGCCCATTGTGACTTTCAGGGGACCCCTCTTTGTCCCTAGGGCCCATTCTTATACCGTGGGGACCCCCTTTGTCCCCAGGGCCCATTGTGACATGCTGGGAACCCACCCTTGTCCCCAGGGCCCATTGTGACATTCTGGGGACCCACCCTTGTCCCCAGGGCCCATTGTGACATCCTCGGCACCCCTTGTCCCCAGGGCCCATTGTGACATCCTGGGAACCCCCCTTGTCCCCAGGGCCCATTGTGACATCCCAGGACCCCCCATTGTCCCCAGGGCCCATTGTGACATCCTCCGCACCGCCTTGTCCCCAGGGCCCATTGTGACATTCAGGGGACCCCTCTTTGTCCCCAGGGCCCATTGTGACATCCTGGGGATCCCTCTTTGTCCCCAGGGCCCATTGTGACGTCCAAGGAACCCCCATTTTCCCCAGGGCCCATTGTGACATTCAGGGGACCCCCTTTGTCACTGGGGCCCATTGTGACACCATGGAGACCCCCGCTTGTCCTCAGCGTCCATTGTGACATCCTGGGCACCCCCCATTTTCCCCAGGACCCATTGTGACATCCTGGCCACCCCCTTGCTCCCAGGGCCCGTTGTGGCACCATGGGGACACCCCCTTTGTCCCCAGGGCCCATTGTGACATCCCAGGACCCCCCTTTGTCCCCAGGGCCCATTGTAGCACCATGGGGACCCCCTTTGACCCCAGGGCCCATTGTGGCACCATGGCAACCCCTTTTGTCCCCAGGGCCCATTGTGATATTCTTGGACCCCACTTTGTCCCCAGGGCCTATTGTGACACCATGGGGACCCCTCCTTGTCACTGGGGACCCATTGTGACACCATGGGGACCCCGCCTTGTCCTCAGGACTCATTCTCACATCCTGGACACCCCCCATTGTCCCCAGGGCCCATTGTGACATCCTCGGCACCCCCTTGTCCCCAGGGCCCATTATGACATCCACTGCACCTCCTTGTCCCCAGGGCCCATTGTGACATTCAGGGGACCCCTCTTTGTCCCCAGGGCCCATTGTGAGATCCTGGGGACTCCCCCTTGTCCCCAGGGCCCATTGTGACGTCCCAGGACCCCCCATTGTCCCCAGGGCCCATTGTGACATCCTCGGCACCCCCTTGTGCCCAGGGCCCATTGTGACATCCTGGGGAACCCCCCTTATCCCCAGGGCCCATTGTGACGTCCCAGGACCCGCCATTGTCCCCAGGGCCCATTGTGACTTTCAGGGGACCCCTCTTTGTCCCCAGGGCCCATTCTGATACCGTGGGGACCCCCTTTGTCCCCAGGGCCCATTGTGACATGCTGGGGACCCACCCTTGTCCCCAGGGCCCATTGTGACATCCCAGGACCCCCCTTTGTCCCCAGGGCCCATTCTGATACCGTGGGGACCCCCTTTGTCCCCAGGGCCCATTGTGACATCCTGGGGATCCCTCCTTGTCCCCAGGGCCCATTGTGACATCCCAGGACCCCCCATTGTCCCCAGGGCCCATTGTGACATCCTCTGCACCCCCTTGTCCCCAGGGCCCATTGTGACATTCAGGGGACCCCTCTTTGTCCCCAGGGCCCATTGTGACATCCTGGGGACCCCCCCTTGTCCCCAGGGCCCATTGTGACATTCTTGGACCCCACTTTGTCCCCAGGGCCTATTGTGACACCATGGGGACCCCTCCTTGTCACTGGGGACCCATTGTGACACCATGGGGACCCCCCCTTGTCCTCAGGACTCATTCTCACATCCTGGACACCCCCCATTGTCCCCAGGGCCCATTGTGACATCCACTGCACCCCCGTGTCCCCAGGGCCCATTGTGACATTCAGGGGACCCCTCTTTGTCCCCAGGGCCCATTGTGAGATCCTGGGGACTCCCCCTTGTCCCCAGGGCCCATTGTGACGTCCCAGGACCCCCCATTGTCCCCAGGGCCCAATGTGACATCCTCGGCACCCCCTTGTCCCCAGGGCCCATTGTGACATCCACTGCACCCCCTTGTCCCCAGGGCCCATTGTACATCCTGGGGACCCTCCTTGTCCCCAGAGCCCATTGTGACATCCAGGGGACCCCATTTGTCCCCAGGGCCCATTGTGGCACCTTAGGGACCCCCTTTGTCACTAGGGCCCATTGTGACATCCTAGGACCCCCCCTAGTCCCCAGGGCCCATTGTGACATCCTGGGGACGCTCTTTGTCCCCAGGGCCCATTGTGAACATCCTGGGGACCCTCCTTGTCCCCAGAGCCAATTGTGACAACCAGGGGACCCCCTTTGTCCCCAGGGCCCATTGTGGCACCATAGGGACCCCCTTTATCACTGGGGCCCATTGTGACATCCCAGGACCCCCTATTGTCCCCAGGGCCCATTTTGACATCCTGGGGACCCCCTTTGTCCCAAGACTTCATTGTGACATCCTGGGGACCCCCCCTGTCCTCAGGGTCTATTGTGACAGCCCAGGACCTTACATTGTCCCCAGGGCCCATTGTGATATCTGGGGGACCCCCTTGTTCCCAAGGCCCATTGTGACATTCTGGGGACCCACCCTTGTCCCCAGGGCCCATTGTGACATCCTCGGCACCCCTTGTCCCCAGGGCCCATTGTGACATCCTGGGAACCCCCCTTGTCCCCAGGGCCCATTGTGACATCCCAGGACCCCCCATTTTCCCCAGGGCCCATTGTGACATCCTCCGCACCGCCTTGTCCCCAGGGCCCATTTTGACATTCAGGGGACACCTCTTTGTCCCCAGGGCCCATTGTGACATCCTGGGGATCCCTCCTTGTCCCCAGGGCCCATTGTGACGTGCCAGAACCCCCCATTGTCCCCAGGACCTATTGTGACATTCAGGGGACCCCCTTTGTCACTGGGGCCCATTGTGACACCGTGGAGACCCCCGCTTGTCCTCAGGGTCCATTGTGACATCCTGGGCACCCCCCATTTTCCCCAGGACCCATTGTGACATCCTGGCCACCCCCTTGATCCCAGGGCCCGTTGTGGCACCATGGGGACACCACCTTTGTCCCCAGGGCCCATTGTGACATCCCAGGACCCCCCTTTGTCCCCAGGGCCCATTGTAGCACCATGGGGACCCCCTTTGACCCCAGGGCCCATTGTGGCACCATGGCAACCCCTTTTGTCCCCAGGGCCCATTGTGACATTCTTGGACCCCACTTTGTCCCCAGGGCCTATTGTGACACCATGGGGACCCCTCCTTGTCACTGGGGACCCATTGCGACACCATGGGGACCCCCCCTTGTCCTCAGGACTCATTCTCACATCCTGGACACCCCCCATTGTCCCCAGGGCCCATTGTGACATCCACTGCACCCCCTTGTCCCCAGGGCCCATTGTGACATTCAGGGGACCCCTCTTTGTCCCCAGGGCCCATTGTGAGATCCTGGGGACTCCCCCTTGTCCCCAGGGCCCATTGTGACGTCCCAGGACCCCCCATTGTCCCCAGGGCCCATTGTGACATCCTCGGCACCCCCTTGTCCCCAGGGCCCATTGTGATATCCACTGCACCCCCTTGTCCCCAGGGCCCATTGTGACATTCAGGGGACCCCTCTTTGTCCCCAGGGCCCATTGTGAGATCCTGGGGACTCCCCCTTGTCCCCAGGGCCCATTGTGACGTCCCAGGACCCGCCATTGTCCCCAGGGCCCATTGTGACTTTCAGGGGACCCCTCTTTGTCCCTAGGGCCCATTCTTATACCGTGGGGACCCCCTTTGTCCCCAGGGCCCATTGTGACATGCTGGGAACCCACCCTTGTCCGCAGGGCCCATTGTGACATTCTGGGGACCCACCCTTGTCCCCAGGGCCCATTGTGACATCCTCGGCACCCCTTGTCCCCAGGGCCCATTGTGACATCCTGGGAACCCCCCTTGTCCCCAGGGCCCATTGTGACATCCCAGGACCCCCCATTGTCCCCAGGGCCCATTGTGACATCCTCCGCACCGCCTTGTCCCCAGGGCCCATTGTGACATTCAGGGGACCCCTCTTTGTCCCCAGGGCCCATTGTGACATCCTGGGGATCCCTCTTTGTCCCCAGGGCCCATTGTGACGTCCAAGGAACCCCCATTTTCCCCAGGGCCCATTGTGACATTCAGGGGACCCCCTTTGTCACTGGGGCCCATTGTGACACCATGGAGACCCCCGCTTGTCCTCAGCGTCCATTGTGACATCCTGGGCACCCCCCATTTTCCCCAGGACCCATTGTGACATCCTGGCCACCCCCTTGCTCCCAGGGCCCGTTGTGGCACCATGGGGACACCCCCTTTGTCCCCAGGGCCCATTGTGACATCCCAGGACCCCCCTTTGTCCCCAGGGCCCATTGTAGCACCATGGGGACCCCCTTTGACCCCAGGGCCCATTGTGGCACCATGGCAACCCCTTTTGTCCCCAGGGCCCATTGTGATATTCTTGGACCCCACTTTGTCCCCAGGGCCTATTGTGACACCATGGGGACCCCTCCTTGTCACTGGGGACCCATTGTGACACCATGGGGACCCCGCCTTGTCCTCAGGACTCATTCTCACATCCTGGACACCCCCCATTGTCCCCAGGGCCCATTGTGACATCCTCGGCACCCCCTTGTCCCCAGGGCCCATTATGACATCCACTGCACCTCCTTGTCCCCAGGGCCCATTGTGACATTCAGGGGACCCCTCTTTGTCCCCAGGGCCCATTGTGAGATCCTGGGGACTCCCCCTTGTCCCCAGGGCCCATTGTGACGTCCCAGGACCCCCCATTGTCCCCAGGGCCCATTGTGACATCCTCGGCACCCCCTTGTGCCCAGGGCCCATTGTGACATCCTGGGGAACCCCCCTTATCCCCAGGGCCCATTGTGACGTCCCAGGACCCGCCATTGTCCCCAGGGCCCATTGTGACTTTCAGGGGACCCCTCTTTGTCCCCAGGGCCCATTCTGATACCGTGGGGACCCCCTTTGTCCCCAGGGCCCATTGTGACATGCTGGGGACCCACCCTTGTCCCCAGGGCCCATTGTGACATCCCAGGACCCCCCTTTGTCCCCAGGGCCCATTCTGATACCGTGGGGACCCCCTTTGTCCCCAGGGCCCATTGTGACATCCTGGGGATCCCTCCTTGTCCCCAGGGCCCATTGTGACATCCCAGGACCCCCCATTGTCCCCAGGGCCCATTGTGACATCCTCTGCACCCCCTTGTCCCCAGGGCCCATTGTGACATTCAGGGGACCCCTCTTTGTCCCCAGGGCCCATTGTGACATCCTGGGGACCCCCCCTTGTCCCCAGGGCCCATTGTGACATTCTTGGACCCCACTTTGTCCCCAGGGCCTATTGTGACACCATGGGGACCCCTCCTTGTCACTGGGGACCCATTGTGACACCATGGGGACCCCGCCTTGTCCTCAGGACTCATTCTGACATCCTGGACGCCCCCCATTGTCCCCAGGGCCCATTGTGACATCCACTGCACCCCCTTGTCCCCAGGGCCCATTGTGACATTCAGGGGACCCCTCTTTGTCCCCAGGGCCCATTGTGACATCCTGGGAACCCCCCATTGTCCCCAGGGCCCATTGTGACGTCCCAGGACCCCCCATTGTCCCCAGGGCCCATTGTGACATCCTGTGGATCCCTCCTTGTCCCCAGGGCCCATTGTGACGTCCCAGGACCCCACATTGTCCCCAGGGCCCATTGTGATATGCTGGGGAGCCCTCTTTGTCCCCAGGGCCCATTGTGAAATTCAGGGGACCCCAACTTTTCCTCAGGGCCCATTCTGATATCCTGGGGACACTCTTTGTCCCCAGGGCCCATTGTGTCATCCCAGGACCGCCTGTTGTCCCCAGGGCCCATTGTGACATTCAGGGGACCCCCCCTTGTCCCCAGGGCCCATTCTGATACCGTGGGGACCCCCATTTCTCCCCAGAGCCCATTGTGACATGCTGGGGATGCTCTTTGTCCCCAGGGCCCATTGTGACATCCTGGGGATCCTCCTTGTCCCCAGAGGCCATTGTTACATCCAGGGGACCCCCTTTGTCCCCAGGGCCCATTGTGGCACCATAGGGACCCCTTTGTCACTGGGGCCCATTGTGACATCCCAGGACCCCCCCTGGTCCCCAGGGCCCATTGTGACATCCTGGGGACCCCATTTGTCCCAAGACTTCATTGTGACATCCTGGGGTCCCCCCTTGTCCTCAGGGCCCATTGTGACAGCCCAGGACCCCCCATTGTCCCCAGGGCCCATTGTGATATCTGGGGGAACCCCTTGTTCCCTAGGCCCATTGTGACATCCTGGGGACCCCCCCTTGTCCGCAGGGCCCATTGTGACATCCCAGGACCTTACTTTGTCCCCAGGGCCCATTGTGACATCCTGGGGATCCCTCCTTGTCCCCAGGGCCCATTGTGACATCCCAGGACCCCCCATTGTCCCCAGGGCCCATTGTGACATCCTCTGCACCCCCTTGACCCCAGGGTCCATTGTGACATTCAGAGGACCCCTCTTTGTCCCCAGGGCCCATTGTGACATCCTGGGGACCCCCACTTGTCCCCAGGGCCCATTGTGACGTCCCAGGAACCCCCATTGTCCCCAGGGCCCATTGTGACATCCTGGGGATCCCTCCTTGTCCCCAGGGCCCATTGTGACGTCCCAGGACCCCCCATTGTCCCCAGGACCTATTGTGACATTCAGGGGACCCCCTTTGTCACTGGGGCCCATTGTGACACCATGGAGACCCCCGCTTGTCCTCAGGGTCCATTGTGACATCCTGGCCACCCCCTTGCTCCCAGGGCCCAATGTGGCACCATGGGGACACCCCCTTTGTCCCCAGGGCCCATTGTGACATCCCAGGACCCCCCTGTGTCCCCAGGGCCCATTGTAGCACCATGGGGACCCCCTTTGACCCCAGGGCACATTGTGGCACCATGGCAACCCCTTTTGTCCCCAGGGCCCATTGTGACATTCTTGGACCCCACTTTGTCCCCAGGGCCTATTGTGACATCATGGGGACCCCTCCTTGTCACTGGGGACCCATTGTGACACCATGGGGACCCCCCCTTGTCCTCAGGACTGATTCTGACATCCTGGACACCCCCCATTGTCCCCAGGGCCCATTGTGACATCCACTGCAGCCCCTGTCCCCAGGGCCCATTGTGACATTCAGGGGACCCCTCTTTGTCCCCAGGGCCCATTGTGAGATCCTGGGGACCCCCCTTGTCCCCAGGGCCCATTGTGACGTCCCAGGACCCCCCATTGTCCCCAGGGCCCATTGTGACGTCCCAGGACCCCCTATTGTCCCCAGGGCCCATTGTGACATCCTGGGGATCCCTCCTTGTCCCCAGGGCCCATTGTGACATCCCAGGACCCCCCATTGTCCCCAGGGCCCATTGTGACATCCTGGGGACCCCCCCTTGTCCCCAGGGCCCATTGTGACGTCCCAGGACCCCCCATTGTCCCCAGGGCCCATTGTGACATCCTGGGGATCCCTCCTTGTCCCCAGGGTTCATTGTGACGTCCCAGGACCCCCCATTGTCCCCAGGACCTATTGTGACATTCAGGGGACCCCCTTTGTCACTGGGGCCCATTGTGACACCATGGAGACCCCCGCTTGTCCTCAGGGCCCATTGTGACACCATGGGGACCCCCCTTGTCCCCACGGCCCATTGTGACGTCCCAGGACCCCCCATTGTCCCCAGGGCCCATTGTGACATCCTGGGGACCCTCCTTGTCCCCAGAGCCCATTGTGACATCCAGGGGACCCCCTTTGTCCCCAAGGCCCATTGTGGCAGCATAGGGACCCCCTTTGTCACTGGGGCCCATTGTGACATCCCAGGACCCCCCCTGGTCCCCAGGGCCCATTGTGACATCCTTGGGACCCCCCTTGTCCTCAGGGTCCATTGTGACAGCCCAGGACCTTACATTGTCCCCAGGGCCCATTGTGATATCTGGGGGACCCCCTTGTTCGCTAGGCCCATTGTGACATCCTGGGGACCCCCCCTTGTCCCCAGGGCCCATTGTGACATCCCAGGACCTTACTTTGTCCCCAGGGCCCATTGTGACATCCTGGGGACCCCCCCTTGTCCCCAGGGCCCATTGTGACGTCCCAGGACCCCGCATTGTCCGCAGGGCCCATTGTGACATCCTGGGGATCCCTCCTTGTCCCCAGGGCCCATTGTGACATCCCAGGACCCCCCATTGTCCCCAGGGCCCATTGTGACATCCTGGGGACCCCCCCTTGTCCCCAAGGCCCATTGTGACGTCCCAGGAACCCCCATTGTCCCCAGGGCCCATTGTGACATCCTGGGGATCCCTCCTTGTCCCCAGGGCCCATTGTGACGTCCCAGGACCCCCCATTGTCCCCAGGACCTATTGTGACATTCAGGGGACCCCCTTTGTCACTGGGGCCCATTGTGACACCATGGAGACCCCCGCTTGTCCTCAGGGTCCATTGTGACATCCTGGGCACCCCCCATTTTCCCCAGGACCCATTGGGACATCCTGGCCACCCCCTTGCTCGCAGGGCCCGTTTTGGCACCATGGGGACACCCCCTTTGTCCCCAGGGCCCATTGTGACATCCCAGGACCCTCCTTTGTCCCCAGGGCCCATTGTAGCACCATGGGGACCCCCTTTGACCCCAGGGCCCATTGTGGCACCATGGCAACCCCTTTTGTCCCCAGGGCCCATTGTGACATTTTTGGACCCCACTTTGTCCCCAGGGCCTATTGTGACACCATGGGGACCCCTCCTTGTCACTGGGGACCCATTGTGACACCATGGGGACCCCCCCTTGTCCTCAGGACTCATTCTGACATCCTGGACACCCCCCATTGTCCCCAGGGCCCATTGTGACATCCACTGCACCCCCTGTCCCCAGGGCCCATTGTGACATTCAGGGGACCCCTCTTTGTCCCCAGGGCCCATTGTGACATCCTGGGGAACCCCCTTGTCCCCAGGGCCCATTGTGACGTCCCAGGACCCCCCATTGTCCCCAGGGCCCATTGTGACACTATGGGGACCCCCCCTTGTGCCCAGGGCCCATTGTGACACCGTGGGTACCACCCTTGTCCGCAGGGCTCATTGAGACATCCCAGGACGCCCCATTGTCCCCAGGGCCCATTGTGACATTCAGGGGAACCCCCTTTGTCCCCAGGGCCCATTCTGATACCGTGGGGACCCCCTTTGTCCCCAGGGCCCATTGTGGCACCATGAGGACCCTCTTTGTCACTGGAGCCCATTGTGACATCCCATGACCCTCCTTTGTCCCCAGTGCTATTGTGAAATCCTGGGGACCCCTTTTGTCCCCAGGGCCCATTGTGACATCCTGGGGATCCCTCCTTGTCCCCAGGGCCCATTGTGACATCCCAGGACCCCCCATTGTCCCCAGGGCCCATTGTGACATCCTGGGGACCCCCCCTTGTCCCCAGGGCCCATTGTGACGTCCCAGGACCCCCCATTGTCCCCAGGGCCCATTGTGACATCCTGGGGATCCCTCCTTGTCCCCAGGGTTCATTGTGACGTCCCAGGACCCCCCATTGTCCCCAGGACCTATTGTGACATTCAGGGGACCCCCTTTGTCACTGGGGCCCATTGTGACACCATGGAGACCCCCGCTTGTCCTCAGGGCCCATTGTGACACCATGGGGACCCCCCTTGTCCCCACGGCCCATTGTGACGTCCCAGGACCCCCCATTGTCCCCAGGGCCCATTGTGACATCCTGGGGACCCTCCTTGTCCCCAGAGCCCATTGTGACATCCAGGGGACCCCCTTTGTCCCCAAGGCCCATTGTGGCAGCATAGGGACCCCCTTTGTCACTGGGGCCCATTGTGACATCCCAGGACCCCCCCTGGTCCCCAGGGCCCATTGTGACATCCTTGGGACCCCCCTTGTCCTCAGGGTCCATTGTGACAGCCCAGGACCTTACATTGTCCCCAGGGCCCATTGTGATATCTGGGGGACCCCCTTGTTCGCTAGGCCCATTGTGACATCCTGGGGACCCCCCCTTGTCCCCAGGGCCCATTGTGACATCCCAGGACCTTACTTTGTCCCCAGGGCCCATTGTGACATCCTGGGGACCCCCCCTTGTCCCCAGGGCCCATTGTGACGTCCCAGGACCCCGCATTGTCCGCAGGGCCCATTGTGACATCCTGGGGATCCCTCCTTGTCCCCAGGGCCCATTGTGACATCCCAGGACCCCCCATTGTCCCCAGGGCCCATTGTGACATCCTGGGGACCCCCCCTTGTCCCCAGGGCCCATTGTGACGTCCCAGGAACCCCCATTGTCCCCAGGGCCCATTGTGACATCCTGGGGATCCCTCCTTGTCCCCAGGGCCCATTGTGACGTCCCAGGACCCCCCATTGTCCCCAGGACCTATTGTGACATTCAGGGGACCCCCTTTGTCACTGGGGCCCATTGTGACACCATGGAGACCCCCGCTTGTCCTCAGGGTCCATTGTGACATCCTGGGCACCCCCCATTTTCCCCAGGACCCATTGGGACATCCTGGCCACCCCCTTGCTCGCAGGGCCCGTTTTGGCACCATGGGGACACCCCCTTTGTCCCCAGGGCCCATTGTGACATCCCAGGACCCTCCTTTGTCCCCAGGGCCCATTGTAGCACCATGGGGACCCCCTTTGACCCCAGGGCCCATTGTGGCACCATGGCAACCCCTTTTGTCCCCAGGGCCCATTGTGACATTTTTGGACCCCACTTTGTCCCCAGGGCCTATTGTGACACCATGGGGACCCCTCCTTGTCACTGGGGACCCATTGTGACACCATGGGGACCCCCCCTTGTCCTCAGGACTCATTCTGACATCCTGGACACCCCCCATTGTCCCCAGGGCCCATTGTGACATCCACTGCACCCCCTGTCCCCAGGGCCCATTGTGACATTCAGGGGACCCCTCTTTGTCCCCAGGGCCCATTGTGACATCCTGGGGAACCCCCTTGTCCCCAGGGCCCATTGTGACGTCCCAGGACCCCCCATTGTCCCCAGGGCCCATTGTGACACTATGGGGACCCCCCCTTGTGCCCAGGGCCCATTGTGACACCGTGGGTACCACCCTTGTCCGCAGGGCTCATTGAGACATCCCAGGACGCCCCATTGTCCCCAGGGCCCATTGTGACATTCAGGGGAACCCCCTTTGTCCCCAGGGCCCATTCTGATACCGTGGGGACCCCCTTTGTCCCCAGGGCCCATTGTGGCACCATGAGGACCCTCTTTGTCACTGGAGCCCATTGTGACATCCCATGACCCTCCTTTGTCCCCAGTGCTATTGTGAAATCCTGGGGACCCCTTTTGTCCCCAGGGCCCATTGTGGCACCATGGGGAACCCCTTTGTCACTGGGGGCCATTGTGACATTCCAGGATTCCACTTTGTCCCCAGGGCTCGTTCTGACACCTTGGGGACTCCCATTGTCCCCAGGGCCCATTGTGACATCCTGGGCAACCCCATTGTCCCCAGGGCCCATTGTGACATCTGGGGGACGCCCTTGTCCCCAGGACACATCGTGGCACCGTGGGGACCCTCCTTGTCACTTGGGCCCATTGTGACACCATGGGGACGCCCCCCTTTTTCCCCAGTGCCCATTGTGACATCCTGCGGACCCCCCTTTGTCCCCAGGGCCCATTGTGACATTCAGGGGACCCACCATTGTCCTGAGGGCCCATTGTGAGGTCCCAGGACCCCCCATTGTCCCCAGGGCCCATTGTGACATCCTCGGCACCCCCTTGTGCCCAGGGCCCATTGTGACTTTCAGGGGACCCCTCTTTGTCCCCAGGGCCCATTGTGACATCCTGGGGACCCCCCCTTGTCCCCAGGGCCCATTGTGACGTCCCAGGACCCCCCATTGTCCCCAGGGCCCATTGTGACATTCAGGGGCCCCGTTTGTCAGTGGGGCTCATTGTGACATCCCAGGACCCCACATTGTCCCCAGGACCCATTGTGACTTTCAGGGGACCCCACTTGTCCCCAGGACCCATTGTGACACTATAGGGACCCCCCCTTGTGCCCAGTGCCCATTGTGACACCGTGGGTACCACCCTTGTCCGCAGGGCCCATTGTGACATCCTGGGGACACCCCCTTGTCCCCAGGGCCCATTGTGACATCCTGGAAATCCCTCCTTGTCCCCAGGGCCCATCGTGACGTCCAAGGACCCCCATTTTCCCCAGGGCCCGTTGTGACATCCTCGGCACCCCCTTGTCCCCAGGGCCCATTGTGACATTCAGGGTACCCCTCTTTGTCCCCAGGGCCCATTGTGACATCCTGGGGACCCCCCCTTGTTCCCACGGCCCACTGGACGTCCCAGGACCCGCCATTGTCCCCAGGGCCCTGTGTGAAATCCTGGGGTGCCCTCCTTGTCCCCAGGGCCCATTGTGACGTCCCAGGACCCCCCATTGTCCCCGGGGCCCATTGTGACATTCAGGGGCCCCCGTTTGTCTGCTGGGGCCCATTGTGACATCCCAGGACCCCACATTGTCCCCAGGGTCCATTGTGACTTTCAGGGGACCCCACTTGTCCCCAGGACCCATTGTGACACTATAGAGACCCCCCCTTGTGCCCAGTGACCATTGTGACACCGTGAGTACCACCCTTGTCCGCAGGGCCCATTGTGACATACACTGCACCCCCCTGTCCCCAGGGCCCATTGTGACACCATGGGGACCCCCCTTTGTCCCCAGGGCCCATTGTGACATCCTGGGGTCTCCCCTTTTTCCCCAGGGCCCATTGAAATGTCCCAGGACCACCGTTTGTCCCCAGGGTTCATTGTGACATCCTGGGGACCCCATTTGTCCCCACGGCCCATTGTGGCACCATGGGGATCTCCCTTGTCCCCAGGGCCCATTGTGACATCCCACGACCCCCCTTTGTCCCCAGTGCTATTGTGAAATCCCGGGGACCCCTTTTGTCCCCAGAGCCCATTGTGGCACCATGGGGAACCCCTTTGTCACTGGGGGCCATTGTGACATTCCAGGATTCCACTTTGTCCCCAGGGCTCGTTCTGAACACCTTGGGGCCTCCCATTGTCCCCAGGGCCCATTGTGACATCCTGGGCAACCCCATTGTCCCCAGGGCCCATTGTGACATCTGGGGGACGCCCTTCTCCCCAGGACCCATCGTGGCACCGTGGGGACCCTCCTTGTCACTTGGGCCCATTGTGACACCATGGGGACCCCCCCTTTTTCCCCAATGCCCATTGTGACATCCTGCGGACCCCCCTTTGTCCCCAGGGCCCATTTTGACATTCAGGGGACCCACCATTGTCCTCAGGGCCCATTGTGAGGTCCCAGGACCCCCCATTGTCCCCAGGGCCCATTGTGACATCCTCTGCACCCCCTTGTCCCCAGGGCCCATTGTGACACTATGGGGACCCCCCCTTGTGCCCAGGGCCCATTGTGACACTGTGGGTACCACCCTTGTCCCCAGGGCCCATTGTGACATCCCAGGACCCCCCATTGTCCCCAGGGCCCATTGTGACATCCTGGGGATCCCTCCTTGTCCCCAGGGCCCATTGTGATGTCCCAGGACCCCCCATTGTCCCCAGGGCCCATTGTGACATCCTCTGCACCCCCTTGTCCCCAGGGCCCATTGTGACATTCAGGGGACCCCTCTTTGTCCCCAGGGCCCATTGTGACATCCTGGGGACCCCCCCTTGTCTCCAGGGCCCATTGTGACATCCTGGGGACTCCGCCTTGCACCCAGGGCCCATTGTGACGTCCCAGGACCCCCCATTGTCCCCAGGGCCCATTTTGACATCTTGGGGATCCCTCCTTGTCCCCAGGTCCCATTGTGACGTCCCAGGACCCCCCATTGTCCCCAGGACCTATTGTGACATTCAGGGGACCCCCTTTGTCCCCAGGGCCCATTGTGACACCATGGAGACCCCCGCTTGTCCTCAGGGTCCATTGTGACATCCTGGGCACCCCCCATTTTCCCCAGGACCCATTGTGACATCCTGGCCATCCCCTTCCTCCCAGGGCCCGTTGTGGCACCATGGGGACACCCCCTTTGTCCCCAGGGCCCATTGTGACATCCCAGGACCCCCCTTTGTCCCCAGGGCCCATTGTGGCACTATAGCAACCCCCTTTGACCCCAGGGCCCATTGTGGCACCATGGCAACCCCTTTGGTCCCCAGGGCCCATTGTGATATTCTTGGACCCCACTTTGTCCCCAGGGCCTATTGTGACACCATGGGGACCCCTCCTTGTCACTGGGGACCCATTGTGACACCATGGGGACCCCCCCTTGTCCTCAGAACTCATTCTGACATCCTGGACACCCCCCATTGTCCCCAGGGCCCATTGTGACATCCACTGCACCCCCCTGTCCCCAGGGCCCATTGTGACATTCAGGGGACCCCTCTTTGTCTCCAGGGCCCATTGTGACATCCTGGGGACCCCCCCTTGTCCCCAGGGCCCATTGTGACGTCCCAGGACCCCCCATTGTCCCCAGGGCCCATTGTGACATCCTGGGGATCCCTCCTTGTCTTCAGGGCCCATTGTGATGTCCGAGGACCCCCCATTGTCCCCAGGGCCCATTATGACATCCTCTGCACCCCCTTGTCCCCAGGGCCCATTGTGACATCCCAGGACCCCTCTTTGTCCCCAGGGCCCATTGTGACATCCTGGGGATCCCTCCTTGTCCCCAGGGCCCATTGTGACGTCCCAGGACCCCCCGTTGTCCCCAGGACCTATTGTGACATTCAGGGGACCCCCTTTGTCACTGGGGCCCATTGTGACACCATGGGGACCCCTCCTTGTCACTGGGGACCCATTATGACACCATGGGGACCCCCCTTGTCCTCAGGACTCATTCTCACATCCTGGACACCCTGCATTGTCCCCAGGGCCCATTGTGACATGCACTGCACCCCCTTGTCCCCAGGGCCCATTGTGACATTCAGGGGACCGCTCTTTGTCCCCAGGGCCCATTGTGACATCCTGGGGACCCCCCCTTGTCCCCCGGTCCCATTGTGACGTCCCAGGACCCCCCATTGTCCACAGGGCTCATTGTGACACTATGGGGACCCCCCCTTGTGCCCAGGGCCCATTGTGACACCGTGGGTACCACCCTTGTCTGCAGGGCTCATTGAGACATCCCAGGACCCCCCATTGTCCCCAGGGCCTATTGTGACATTCAGGGGACCCCCCTTTGTCCCCAGGGCCCATTCTGATACCGTGGGGACCCCCTTTGTCCCCAGGGCCCATTGTGACATGCTGGGGACGCTCTTTGTCCCCAGTGCCCATTGTGACATCCTGGGGACCCTCCTTGTCCCCATAGCCCATTGTGACATCCAGGGGAGCCCTTTTGTCCCCAGGGCCCATTGTGTCGCCATAGGGACCCCCTTTGTCACTGGGGCCCATTGTGACATCCCAGGACCCCCCCTGGTCCCCAGGGCCCATTTTGACATCCTGGGGACCCCCTTTGTCCCAAGACTTCATTGTGACATCCTGGGGACACCCCCTTTGTCCCCAGGGCCCATTGTGACATCCCAGGACCCCCCTTTGTCCCCAGGGCCCATTGTAGCACCATGGGGACCCCCTTTGACCCCAGGGCCCATTGTGGCACCATGGGAACCCCTTTTGTCCCCAGGGCCCATTGTGACATTCTTGGACCCCACTTTGTCCCCAGGGCCTATTGTGACACCATGGGGACCCCTCCTTGTCACTGGGGACCCATTGTGACACCATGGGGACGCCGCCTTGTCCTCAGGACTCATTCTCACATCCTGGACGCCTCCCATTGTCCCCAGGGCCCATTGTGACATCCACTGCACCCCCTTGTCCCCAGGGCCCATTGTGACATTCAGGGGCCCCCGTTTGTCATTGGGGCCCATTGTGAGATCCCAGGACCCCACATTGTCCCCAGGGCCCATTGTGACTTTCAGGGGACTCCACTTGTCCCCAGGACCCATTGTGACACTATAGGGACCCCCCCTTGTGCCCAGTGCCCATTGTGACACCGTGGGTACCACCCTTGTCCGCAGGGCCCATTGTGACATCCTGGGGACACCCCCTTGTCCCCAGGGCCCATTGTGACATTTTGGGAATCCCTCCTTGTCCCCAGGGCCCATTGTGACGTCCCAGGGCCCCCCATTGTCCCCGGGACCCATTGTGACATTCAGGGGACCCCCTTTGTCACTGGGGCCCATTGTGAAATCCCAGGACCCCACATTGTCCCCAGGTTCCATTGTGACATGCTGGGGACCCCCGCTTTGTCCCCAGTGCCCATTGTGTCATCCTGCGGACTCCCCTTTGTCCCCAGGGCCCATTTTGACATTCAGGGGACCCACCATTGTCCTCAGGGCCCATTGTGAGGTCCCAGGACCCCCCATTGTCCCCAGGGCCCATTGTGACATCCTCGGCACCCCCTTGTCCCCAGGGTCCATTGTGACACTATGGGGACCCCCCCTTGTGCCCAGGGCCCATTGTGACACTGTGGCTACCACCCTTGTCTGCAGGGCTCATTGTGACATCCCAGGACCCCCCATTGTCCCCAGGGCCCATTGTGACATCCCAGGACCGACTGTTGTCCCCAGGGCCCATTGTGACATCCTGGGGACCCCATTGTCACCAAAGCCCATTGTGATATCCTGGCGACCACCCTTTGTCCCCAGGGCCCATTGTGATATCCTGAGGACCGCCCTTTGTCCCCAGGGCCCATTGTGACGTCTCAGGACCCCCCATTGTCCCCAGGGCCCATTGTGACATTCAGGGGCCCCCGTTTGTCATTGGGGCCCATTGTGAGATCCCAGGACCCCACATTGTCCCAAGGGCCCATTGTGACTTTCAGCGGACTCCACTTGCCCCAGGACCTATTGTGACACTATAGGGACCCGCCCTTGTGCCCAGTGCCCATTGTGACACCGTGGGTACCACCCTTGTCCGCAGGGCCCATTGTGACATCCTGGGGACCCCCCCTTGTCCCCAGGGCCCATTGTGACGTCCCAGGACCCCCCATTGTCCCCAGGGCCCATTGTTACACTATGGGGACCCCCCCTTGTGCTCAGGGCCCATTGTGGCACCGTGGGTACCACCCTTGTCCGCAGGGCTCATTGAGACATCCCAGGACCCCCCATTGTCCCCAGGGCCCATTGTGACATTCAGGGGACCCCCCTTTGTCCCCAGGGCCCATTCTGATACCGTGGGGACCCCCTTTGTCCCCAGGGCCCATTGTGACATGCTGGGGACGCTCTTTGTCCCCAGGGCCCATTGTGACATCCTGGGGACCCTCCTTGTCCCCAGAGCCCATTGTGACATCCAGGGGACCCCCTTTGTCCCCAGGGCCCATTGTGGCACCATGAGGACCGTCTTTGTCACTGGAGCCCATTGTGACATCCCATGACCCCCCTTTGTCCCCAGTGCTATTCCGAAATCCTGGGGACCTTTCTTGTCCCCAGGGCCCATTATGACACCATGGGGAACCCCTTTGTCACTGGGGGCCATTGTGACATTCCAGGATTCCACTTTGTCCCCAGGGCTCGTTCTGACACCTTGGGGACTCCCATTGTCCCCAGGGCCCATTGTGACATCTGGGGGACGCCCTTGTCCCCAGGACCCATCCTGGCACCGTGGGGACCCTCCTTGTCACTTGGGCCCATTGTGACACCATGGGGACGCCCCACTTTGTCCCCAGTGCCCATTGTGACATCCTGCGGACCCCCCTTTGTCCCCAGGGCCCATTGTGACATTCAGGGGACCCACCATTGTCCTCAGGGCCCATTGTGAAGTCCCAGGACCCCCCATTGTCCCCAGGGCCCATTGTGACATCCTCGGCACCCCCTTGTGCCCAGGGCCCATTGTGACATTCAGGGGACCCCACATTGTCCCCAGGGCCCATTGTGACTTTCAGGGGACCCCACTTGTCCCCAGGACCCATTGTGACACTATAGGGACCCCCCCTTGTGCCCAGTGACCACTGTGACACCGTGAGTACCACCCTTGTCCGCAGGGCGCATTGTGACATCCTGCGGACACCCCCTTGACCCCAGGGCCCATTGTGACGTCCCAGGACCCCCATTTTCCCCAGGGCCCATTGTGACATCCTCGGCACCCCCTTGTCCCCAGGGCCCATTGTGACATTCAGGGGACCCCTCTTTGTCCCCAGGGCCCATTGTGACATCCTTGGCACCCCCATTGTCCCCAGGGCCCATTGTGACGTCCCAGGACCCCACATTGTCCCCAGGACCTATTGTGACATTCAGGGGACCCCCTTTGTCACTGGGACCCATTGGGACACCATGGGGACCCCTCCTTGTCACTGGGGACCCATTATGACACCATGGGGACCCCCCTTGTCCTCAGGACTCATTCTCACATCCTGGACACCCTGCATTGTCCCCACGGCCCATTGTGACATCCACTGCACCCCCTTGTCCCCAGGGCCCATTGTGACATTCAGGGGACCCCTCTTTGTCCCCAGGGCCCATTGTGACATCCTGGGGACCCCCCATTGTCCCCAGGGCCCATTGTGACGTCCCAGGACCCCCCATTGTCCACAGGGCCCATTGTGACACTCTGGGGACCCCCCCTTGTGCCCAGGGCCCATTGTGACACCGTAGGTACCACCCTTGTCTGCAGGGCTCATTGAGACATCCCAGGACCCCCCATTGTCCCCAGGGCCCATTGTGACATTCAGGGGCCCCCGTTTGTCATTGGGGCCCATTGTGAGATCCCAGGACCCCACATTGTCCCAAGGGCCCATTGTGACTTTCAGCGGACTCCACTTGCCCCAGGACCTATTGTGACACTATAGGGACCCGCCCTTGTGCCCAGTGCCCATTGTGACACCGTGGGTACCACCCTTGTCCGCAGGGCCCATTGTGACATCCTGGGGACCCCCCCTTGTCCCCAGGGCCCATTGTGACGTCCCAGGACCCCCCATTGTCCCCAGGGCCCATTGTTACACTATGGGGACCCCCCCTTGTGCTCAGGGCCCATTGTGGCACCGTGGGTACCACCCTTGTCCGCAGGGCTCATTGAGACATCCCAGGACCCCCCATTGTCCCCAGGGCCCATTGTGACATTCAGGGGACCCCCCTTTGTCCCCAGGGCCCATTCTGATACCGTGGGGACCCCCTTTGTCCCCAGGGCCCATTGTGACATGCTGGGGACGCTCTTTGTCCCCAGGGCCCATTGTGACATCCTGGGGACCCTCCTTGTCCCCAGAGCCCATTGTGACATCCAGGGGACCCCCTTTGTCCCCAGGGCCCATTGTGGCACCATGAGGACCGTCTTTGTCACTGGAGCCCATTGTGACATCCCATGACCCCCCTTTGTCCCCAGTGCTATTCCGAAATCCTGGGGACCTTTCTTGTCCCCAGGGCCCATTATGACACCATGGGGAACCCCTTTGTCACTGGGGGCCATTGTGACATTCCAGGATTCCACTTTGTCCCCAGGGCTCGTTCTGACACCTTGGGGACTCCCATTGTCCCCAGGGCCCATTGTGACATCTGGGGGACGCCCTTGTCCCCAGGACCCATCCTGGCACCGTGGGGACCCTCCTTGTCACTTGGGCCCATTGTGACACCATGGGGACGCCCCACTTTGTCCCCAGTGCCCATTGTGACATCCTGCGGACCCCCCTTTGTCCCCAGGGCCCATTGTGACATTCAGGGGACCCACCATTGTCCTCAGGGCCCATTGTGAAGTCCCAGGACCCCCCATTGTCCCCAGGGCCCATTGTGACATCCTCGGCACCCCCTTGTGCCCAGGGCCCATTGTGACATTCAGGGGACCCCACATTGTCCCCAGGGCCCATTGTGACTTTCAGGGGACCCCACTTGTCCCCAGGACCCATTGTGACACTATAGGGACCCCCCCTTGTGCCCAGTGACCACTGTGACACCGTGAGTACCACCCTTGTCCGCAGGGCGCATTGTGACATCCTGCGGACACCCCCTTGACCCCAGGGCCCATTGTGACGTCCCAGGACCCCCATTTTCCCCAGGGCCCATTGTGACATCCTCGGCACCCCCTTGTCCCCAGGGCCCATTGTGACATTCAGGGGACCCCTCTTTGTCCCCAGGGCCCATTGTGACATCCTTGGCACCCCCATTGTCCCCAGGGCCCATTGTGACGTCCCAGGACCCCACATTGTCCCCAGGACCTATTGTGACATTCAGGGGACCCCCTTTGTCACTGGGACCCATTGGGACACCATGGGGACCCCTCCTTGTCACTGGGGACCCATTATGACACCATGGGGACCCCCCTTGTCCTCAGGACTCATTCTCACATCCTGGACACCCTGCATTGTCCCCACGGCCCATTGTGACATCCACTGCACCCCCTTGTCCCCAGGGCCCATTGTGACATTCAGGGGACCCCTCTTTGTCCCCAGGGCCCATTGTGACATCCTGGGGACCCCCCATTGTCCCCAGGGCCCATTGTGACGTCCCAGGACCCCCCATTGTCCACAGGGCCCATTGTGACACTCTGGGGACCCCCCCTTGTGCCCAGGGCCCATTGTGACACCGTAGGTACCACCCTTGTCTGCAGGGCTCATTGAGACATCCCAGGACCCCCCATTGTCCCCAGGGCCCATTGTGACATTCAGGGGACCCCCCTTTGTCCCCAGGGCCCATTCTGATACCGTGGGGACCCCCTTTGTCCCCAGGGCCCATTGTGACATGCTGGGGACGCTCTTTGTCCCCAGGGCCCATTGTGACATCCTGGGGACCCTCCTTGTCCCCAGAGCCCATTGTGACATCCAGGGGAGCCCATTTGTCCCCAGGGCCCATTGTGGCACCATAGGGACCCCCTTTGTCACTGGGGCCCATTGTGACATCCCAGGACCCCCCCTTGTCCCCAGGGCCCATTGTGACATCTGGGGGACGCCCTTGTCCCCAGGACCCATCGTGGCACCGTGGGGACCCTCCTTGTCACTTGGGCCCATTGTGACACCATGGGGACCCCCCCTTTAACCCCAGTGCCCATTGTGACATCCTGCAGACCCCCCTTTGTCCCCAGGGCCCATTTTGACATTCAGGGGACCCACCATTGTCCTCAGGGCCCATTGTGAGGTCCCAGGACCCCCCATTGTCCCCAGGGCCCATTGTGACATCCTCGGCACCCCCTTGTCCCCAGGGTCCACTGTGACACTATGGGGACCCCCCCTTGTGCCCAGGGCCCATTGTGACACCGTGGGTACCACCCTTGTCCCCAGGGCTCATTGTGACATCCCAGGACCCCCCCTTGTACCCAGGGCCCATTGTGACATCCCAGGACCCGCCTTGTCCCCAGGGCCCATTGTGACATCCTCGGCACGCCCTTGTCCCCAGGGCCCATTATGACATCCTGGGGACCCCTCCTTGTCCCCAGGGCCCATTGTGACATTCAGGGGACCCCTCTTTGTCCCCAGGGCCCATTGTGACATCCTGGGGATCCCTCCTTGTCCCCAGGGCCCATTGTGATGTCCCAGGACCCCCCATTGTCCCCAGGGCCCATTGTGACATCCTCTGCACCCCCTTGTCCCCAGGGCCCATTGTGACATTCAGGGGACCCCTCTTTGTCCCCAGGGCCCATTGTGACATCCTGGGGACCCCCCCTTGTCCCCAGGGCCCATTGTGACATCCTGGGGACCCCCCCTTGTCCCCAGGGCCCATTGTGACGTCCCAGGACCCCCCATTAGTCCCCAGGGCACATTGTGACATCCTGGGGATCCCTCCTTGTCCCCAGAGCCGATTGTGACGTCGCAGGACCCCCCATTGTCCCCAGGACCTATTGTGACATTTAGGGGACCCCCTTTGTCACTGGGGCCCATTGTGACACCATGGAGACCCCCGCTTGTCCTCAGGGTCCATTGTGACATCCTGGGCACCCCCCATTTTCCCCAGGACCCATTGTTACATCCTGGCCATCCCCTTCCTCCCAGGGCCCGTTGTGGCACCATGGGGACACCCCCTTTGTCCCCAGGTCCCATTGTGACATCCCAGGACCCCCCTTTGACCCCAGGGCCCATTGTGGCACTATGGCAACCCCTTTTGTCCCCAGGGCCCATTGTGACATTCTTGGACCCCACTTTGTCCCCAGGGCCTATTGTGACACCATGGGGACCCCTCCTTGTCACTGGGGACCCATTGTGACACCATGGGGACCCCCCCTTGTCCTCAGAACTCATTCTGACATCCTGGACACCCCCCATTGTCCCCAGGGCTCATTGTGACATCCACTGCACCCCCCTGTCCCCAGGGCCCATTGTGACATTCAGGGGACCCCTCTTTGTCCCCAGGGCCCATTGTGACATCCTGGGGACCCCCCCTTGTCCCCAGGGCCCATTGTGACGTCCCAGGACCCCCCATTGTCCCCAGGGCCCATTGTGACATCCTGGGGATCCCTCCTTGTCCCCAGGGCCCATTGTGACGTCCCAGGACCCCCCATTGTCCCCAGGGCCCATTGTGACATCCTGGGGATCCCTCCTTGTCCCCAGGGCCCATTGTGACATCCCAGGACCCCCCTTTGACCCCAGGGCCCATTGTGGCACTATGGCAACCCCTTTTGTCCCCAGGGCCCATTGTGACATTCTTGGACCCCACTTTGTCCCCAGGGCCTATTGTGACACCATGGGGACCCCTCCTTGTCACTGGGGACCCATTGTGACACCATGGGGACCCCCCCTTGTCCTCAGAACTCATTCTGACATCCTGGACACCCCCCATTGTCCCCAGGGCCCATTGTGACATCCACTGCACCCCCCTGTCCCCAGGGCCCATTGTGACATTCAGGGGACCCCTCTTTGTCCCCAGGGCCCATTGTGACATCCTGGGGACCCCCCCTTGTCCCCAGGGCCCATTGTGACGTCCCAGGACCCCCCATTGTCCCCAGGGCCCATTGTGACATCCTGGGGATCCCTCCTTGTCCCCAGGGCCCATTGTGACGTCCCAGGACCCCCCATTGTCCCCAGGGCCCATTGTGACATCCTGGGGATCCCTCCTTGTCCCCAGGGCCCATTGTGACATCCTGGAGATCCCTCCTTGTCCCCAGGGCCCATTGTGACGTCCCAGGACCCCACATTGTCCCCAGGGCCTATTGTGACATTCAGGGGACCCCCCTTTGTCCCCAGGGCCCATTCTGATACCGTGGGGACCCCCTTTGTCCCCAGGGCCCATTGTGACATGCTGGGGACGCTCTTTGTCCCCAGGGCCCATTGTGACATCCTGGGGACCCTCCTTGTCCCCAGAGCCCATTGTGACATCCAGGGGAGCCCATTTGTCCCCAGGGCCCATTGTGGCACCATAGGGACCCCCTTTGTCACTGGGGCCCATTGTGACATCCCAGGACCCCCCCTTGTCCCCAGGGCCCATTGTGACATCTGGGGGACGCCCTTGTCCCCAGGACCCATCGTGGCACCGTGGGGACCCTCCTTGTCACTTGGGCCCATTGTGACACCATGGGGACCCCCCCTTTAACCCCAGTGCCCATTGTGACATCCTGCAGACCCCCCTTTGTCCCCAGGGCTCATTTTGACATTCAGGGGACCCACCATTGTCCTCAGGGCCCATTGTGAGGTCCCAGGACCCCCCATTGTCCCCAGGGCCCCTTGTGACATCCTCGGCACCCCCTTGTCCCCAGGGTCCACTGTGACACTATGGGGACCCCCCCTTGTGCCCAGGGCCCATTGTGACACCGTGGGTACCACCCTTGTCCCCAGGGCTCATTGTGACATCCCAGGACCCCCCCTTGTACCCAGGGCCCATTGTGACATCCCAGGACCCGCCTTGTCCCCAGGGCCCATTGTGACATCCTCGGCACGCCCTTGTCCCCAGGGCCCATTATGACATCCTGGGGACCCCTCCTTGTCCCCAGGGCCCATTGTGACGTCCCAGGACCCCCCATTGTCCCCAGGGCCCATTGTGACATCCTGGGGATCCCTCCTTGTCCCCAGGGCCCATTGTGATGTCCCAGGACCCCCCATTGTCCCCAGGGCCCATTGTGACATCCTCTGCACCCCCTTGTCCCCAGGGCCCATTGTGACATTCAGGGGACCCCTCTTTGTCCCCAAGGCCCATTGTGACATCCTGGGGACCCCCCCTTGTCCCCAGGGCCCATTGTGACATCCTGGGGACCCCCCCTTGTCCCCAGGGCCCATTGTGACGTCCCAGGACCCCCCATTAGTCCCCAGGGCACATTGTGACATCCTGGGGATCCCTCCTTGTCCCCAGGGCCCATTGTGACGTCGCAGGACCCCCCATTGTCCCCAGGACCTATTGTGACATTCAGGGGACCCCCTTTGTCCCCAGGGCCCATTGTGACACCATGGAGACCCCCGCTTGTCCTCAGGGTCCATTGTGACATCCTGGGCACCCCCCATTTTCCCCAGGACCCATTGTTACATCCTGGCCATCCCCTTCCTCCCAGGGCCCGTTGTGGCACCATGGGGACACCCCCTTTGTCCCCAGGTCCCATTGTGACATCCCAGGACCCCCCTTTGACCCCAGGGCCCATTGTGGCACTATGGCAACCCCTTTTGTCCCCAGGGCCCATTGTGACATTCTTGGACCCCACTTTGTCCCCAGGGCCTATTGTGACACCATGGGGACCCCTCCTTGTCACTGGGGACCCATTGTGACACCATGGGGACCCCCCCTTGTCCTCAGAACTCATTCTGACATCCTGGACACCCCCCATTGTCCCCAGGGCTCATTGTGACATCCACTGCACCCCCCTGTCCCCAGGGCCCATTGTGACATTCAGGGGACCCCTCTTTGTCCCCAGGGCCCATTGTGACATCCTGGGGACCCCCCCTTGTCCCCAGGGCCCATTGTGACGTCCCAGGACCCCCCATTGTCCCCAGGGCCCATTGTGACATCCTGGGGATCCCTCCTTGTCCCCAGGGCCCATTGTGACGTCCCAGGACCCCCCATTGTCCCCAGGGCCCATTGTGACATCCTGGGGATCCCTCCTTGTCCCCAGGGCCCATTGTGACATCCCAGGACCCCCCTTTGACCCCAGGGCCCATTGTGGCACTATGGCAACCCCTTTTGTCCCCAGGGCCCATTGTGACATTCTTGGACCCCACTTTGTCCCCAGGGCCTATTGTGACACCATGGGGACCCCTCCTTGTCACTGGGGACCCATTGTGACACCATGGGGACCCCCCCTTGTCCTCAGAACTCATTCTGACATCCTGGACACCCCCCATTGTCCCCAGGGCCCATTGTGACATCCACTGCACCCCCCTGTCCCCAGGGCCCATTGTGACATTCAGGGGACCCCTCTTTGTCCCCAGGGCCCATTGTGACATCCTGGGGATCCCCCCTTGTCCCCAGGGCCCATTGTGACGTCCCAGGACCCCCCATTGTCCCCAGGGCCCATTGTGACATCCTGGGGATCCCTCCTTGTCCCCAGGGCCCATTGTGACGTCCCAGGACCCCCCATTGTCCCCAGGGCCCATTGTGACATCCTGGGGATCCCTCCTTGTCCCCAGGGCCCATTGTGACATCCTGGAGATCCCTCCTTGTCCCCAGGGCCCATTGTGACGTCCCAGGACCCCACATTGTCCCCAGGACCTATTGTGACATTCAGGGGACCCCCTTTGTCACTGGGACCCATTGGGACACCATGGGGACCCCTCCTTGTCACTGGGGACCCATTATGACACCATGGGGACCCCCCTTGTCCTCAGGACTCATTCTCACATCCTGGACACCCTGCATTGTCCCCACGGCCCATTGTGACATCCACTGCACCCCCTTGTCCCCAGGGCCCATTGTGACATTCAGGGGACCCCTCTTTGTCCCCAGGGCCCATTGTGACATCCTGGGGACCCCCCATTGTCCCCAGGGCCCATTGTGACGTCCCAGGACCCCCCATTGTCCACAGGGCCCATTGTGACACTCTGGGGACCCCCCCTTGTGCCCAGGGCCCATTGTGACACCGTAGGTACCACCCTTGTCTGCAGGGCTCATTGAGACATCCCAGGACCCCCCATTGTCCCCAGGGCCCATTGTGACATTCAGGGGACCCCCCTTTGTCCCCAGGGCCCATTCTGATACCGTGGGGACCCCCTTTGTCCCCAGGGCCCATTGTGACATGCTGGGGACGCTCTTTGTCCCCAGGGCCCATTGTGACATCCTGGGGACCCTCCTTGTCCCCAGAGCCCATTGTGACATCCAGGGGAGCCCATTTGTCCCCAGGGCCCATTGTGGCACCATAGGGACCCCCTTTGTCACTGGGGCCCATTGTGACATCCCAGGACCCCCCCTTGTCCCCAGGGCCCATTTTGACATCCTGGGGACCCCTTTTGTCCCAAGACTTCATTGTGACATCCTGGGGACACCCCCTGTGTCCCCAGGGCCCATTGTGACATCCCAGTGTCGAGGGTTAGGATTGCGGGGTGACAATCAAACCCTGGCAGATGTATTGTTAACTTCCTCTCCCCCCCCACTTGCCCCTTTTGCCCCTCCCTCTCCCCGCTTCCTACTCAGGACAGGCGATCGGGAGGGAAAGAAGGACAGAGAGAAGAGAGTTGGAAAAGTTAAAGATGTTTTACTAATGCTACTAATAAGAATAGAGAAAATAATACAAAATATACAAAACCAATCTTGTAAGTCTCAGCAACTGCAGAGCCAGCACCCAAAGTCCTGGATTAGACTCTGTAGCCAACCGGAGCTGGATTCAGTCTCTCACTAGGCCTCAGTTTGCAGGGACGACCAGCAAGGTCCTCTCCTGATGTCAGCCATGAGGAAAAAGGGAAAAGGCAAAGGGGCCGAGATCCTCGTGATCTCCCACTTTTATATGAAGTATTCACGTGAATGGAATGTTATACATGGTTGGTCAGTCTCTCGATCACCAGTTTCTCGTTGCCCCTCTCGCGAGATGTCCATCCGTGCTTATCAATAAGTTTGCATTCCATTGCTAGGTTTAACCAAAACATGTGTCTGGTTCTCCAGGAAAATGCAGCTAATATGAAGGCTTTAGCTGACAGGCAAAAATTCGCTAAAAGAGAAACTTGTTTTTAACAAAACCAGGACATTCCACCCCTTATAATATGACATTCACTGAATACTTAAACCTTATCAATACAATCTATCAATACAATCTAATTAATCACTACTACTATATATATATACACATATGTACATATATACACAGGAGTAATTAATCAGTGGACCATCCTTTGAAAAGTTCATTAGGTTCATTTTTTCACAACAGTCTCCCAGGGCAGGAAAAATGGTACAAGTGCATCTCATGACCACTGTTTGTGGGTTAAGGACACCAACTTCGAAGAAGGTGTTGGGCGCCACTCGAAGAAGCCAGCGCTGGTTTCATCACCATTGTCTTGATCTGAAAGACACTTATTAAACATTGTTAGTGTGGCAATTCACATCATACAGTTCAGCATTGCCTATTTTCACCTAAAATCAAATCCCCTTGAGGTACACACCGAACTTCTCCATCCTTAAGCATCACCCACCAGGTGCTGCCAGGTCCCTGGGCAAAAACAATCCCACGAATAGGTTTGCCTTTGCCTGAGGCAGGAGGAACCCAGACTGCCTTTCCTAACATATTTTTCATGTGTACTACAGGGACTTTATCTCCTTCTACAGTCCGTAGAATTTCTGATTGGGCAGGCCCGGCTCGATTGGTTGATCCCCTAGTGTTGACCAACCAAGTGGCTTTTGCTAAATGTGAATCCCAGTTTTTAAAGGTTCCGCCACCAAGTGCCTTTAGTGTAGTTTTTAACAAACCATTGTACCTTTCAATTTTCCCAGAGGCTGGTGCATGATATGGAATATGATATACCCACTCAATACCATGTTCTTTGGCCCAATTGTCTATAATACTGTTTTTGAAATGAGTACCATAGTCTGATTCAATTCTTTCTGGTGTACCGTGCCGCCAGAGGACTTGCTTCTCAAGGCCCAAGATGGTATTTCGGGCTGTAGCATGAGGTACGGCATATGTTTCCAACCATCCGGTGGTTGCTTCCACCATTGTAAGTACATAGCGCTTACCTTGACGTGTTTGTGGAAGTGTAATATAATCAATCTGCCAAGCTTCTCCATACTTATACTTTAACCATCGCCCCCCCATACCATACAGGTTTTAACCGTTTTGCTTGTTTGATTTCAGCGCAAGTTTCACATTCATGAATAACCTTTGAAATAGTGTCCATAGTTAAATCCACCCCTCGATCACGAGCCCATTTTCATGTTGCATCTCTACCTTGATGACCTGAAGCGTCATGGGTCCACCGAGCTAGGAAAAGTTCACCTTTATGTTGCCAGTCCAAGTCCACCTCAGCTACTTTAATCTTAGCAGCTTGATCCGCTTGTTGGTTGTTTTGATGTTCCTTGGTGGCTCGACTTTTAGGCACATGAGAATCTACACGACGAACTTTCACAGCCAGGCTCTCTAGCCGAGCAGCAATGTCTTGCCACAGTGTGGCAGCCCAAATGGGTTTACCTCTGCACTGCCAGTTGCTTTTCTTCCATTGCTGTAGCCACCCCCACAAGGCATTTGCTACCATCCATGAGTCAGTATAGAGATAAAGTATTGGCCACATCTCTCGTTCAGCAATGTCCAAAGCCAGCTGGATGGCTTTCACTTCTGCAAACTGACTGGATTCACCTTGTCCTTCAGTGGCTTCTGTAACTTGTCGTGTGGGACTCCACACAGCACCTTTCCACCTTCGATGTTTTCCTACAAGACGACAGGATCCATCTGTGAACAGTGCATACTGCTTATCAGTCTCTGAAAGCGTATTATATGGTGGTGCTTCTTCAGCACGTTTTACTTCCTCCTCATCTGGAGACATCCCAAAGTCTTTGCTTTCTGGCCAGTCTGTAATAACTTCTAATATCCCTGGACGGTTGGGACTTCCAATTCGAGCTCGTTGCGTGATCAGTGCAATCCATTTACTCCATGTAACTTCGGTTGCATGATGTGGAGAGGGAACCGTCCCTTTGAACATCCAGCTCAGCACCGGCAGTCGAGGTGCCAGGAAGAGCTGTGCTTCAGTGCCGATCACTTCTGAAGCAGCTCGAACTCCTTCATATGCTGCTAGTATCTCCTTTTCAGTTGGAGTATAGTTGGCCTCAGATCCTTTGTATCCTCGACTCCAAAAACCTAAGGGTCGACCTCGGGTTTCTCCTGGTGCTTTCTGCCAGAGGCTCCAGGTAAGTCCATTATCTCCGGCTGCGGTGTAGAGCACATTTTTAACATCTAGTCCAGTTCGGACTGGTCCAAGGGCCACTGCATGAGTTATCTCACGCTTAATTTGTTCAAAGGCTTGTCGTTGTTCAGGGCCCCACTCAAATTGGTTCTTTTTACGAGTCACTCGATAGAGAGGGCTCACATTGTGGCTGTAGTCAGGAATATGCATTCTCCAAAAACCTACAATGCCCAAGAAAGTCTGTGTCTCCTTCTTATTAGTAGGTGGAGACATTGCTGCAATTTTGTTGATCACATCCATTGGGATCTGACGACGGCCATCTTGCCATTTTATTCCTAAAAACTGGATCTCTCGTGCAGGTCCCTTGACCTTGCTTCGTTTTATGGCAAAACCAGCATCCAAAAGAATCTGAATTATTCTCTCACCTTTCTTGAAGACTTCTTTCGCTGTGTCGCCCCATACGATGATGTCATCAATATATTGCAAGTGTTCTGGAGCTTCACCTTGCTCCAGCGTGGTCTGGATCAGTCCATGGCAGATGGTAGGGCTGTGTTTCCACCCCTGGGGCAAGCGATTCCATGTATACTGGATGCCCCTCCAGGTGAAAGCGAACTGTGGCCTGCACTCTGCTGCTGCAGGAATAGAGAAAAATGCATGAGCAATGTCAATTGTAGCATCGCACTTCACTGCCTTTGACTGCAGTACAAATTGCAGTTCTAGCATGTCAGGCACAGCAGCACTCAGTGTGCTGTAACTTCATTCAGGCCACGATAGCCTACAGTTGGTCTCCACTCGTCACTAGACTAACGCACTGGCCAGATTGGGCTGTTAAAAGGTGAGCGGGTCTTACTGATCACACCCTGGCTTTCCAATTGACGGATCAGCTTCTGTATAGGAATCAAAGAGTCTCGATTGGTGCGATATTGCCGGCGATGCACCGTTGTGGTAGCAATTGGCACCTGCTGATCGTCAACCATCAGCAGTCCTACAACAGAAGGGTCATCTGAAAGACCAGGCAAATCAGACAGCTGTTCAATTTTCTCAGTGTCCACAGCTGCTATACCAAATGCCCACCTATACCCTTTTGGGTCCTTAAAATACCCTCTCCTGAGGTGGTCTATGCCAAGGATGCACGGAGCATCTGGACCAGTCACAATGGGATGCTTTTGCCAGTTTTTTCCAGTTAAGCTCATTTCAGCCTCTACAACAGTCAGTTCCTGGGATCCCCCAGTCACTCCAACAATATTGATGGATTGCGTTCCTTTATAATTAGAAGGAATTATTGTGCACTGAGCACCAGTGTCCACTAAAGCTTTGTACTCCTGGGGTTGTGTTGTACCAGGCCATAGTATTTGTACAGTCCAATAAACTCTGTTATCCCTTTCCTCCACCTGGTTGGAGGCAGGGCACCTCTAATTCCTGTTTTGCACAGTCTCTGGGTGTGAATTAGAGGTTCCTTCAAGAGCATCAGAATCTCTTCTGCTCCTTTTGTAAACTGGAGCAGCCACCTTCCTAGGAGTTTTTCCTTTTATCTCACGTACTCGTTCCTGAAGTTCTGAGGTAGGCCTTCCATGCCACTTATTGATGTTTTCTCCCTGCTCATGTAGGAAGAACCACAGTAAACCTCTTCTTGTGGGCTGCCTCTGCCCTCTCTCTCGAGATTGGAAACGCCTTCTCCTAACAGCTGAAACATAGGTTTGTGCAGGTCGTGAACGGTACGAGTCTTCTCTGAGCTCTTTGATTTCTTGCAACAGCTTTTCAAACCGGTCATCAGATTTTTCACACAGTTTCTCCACAGCGGAGACACAAGCCCGCAGAGAACCAGCAAGGCTGTCCTCAAAGTACCGGAGCTGCTCAATCACTTCATTAATTTCTTGTGCACCTTTAGCCGACCAGACCATTCCTGCCAATGACTTAGCATATGCAGGTGGTGCACTTTGTACAAATCTGCGCCACATAGATTTTGTACAATTGATTCTATCTGGGTCTGTCCCCCCTTGGCTGTTTGGTCCTAGATAGATGATCTCTCGCACAGCTAATTCTCTCAGGAACTGGATACCTCTCTCCATAGTATTCCATTTCCCTAACTTGGATATACAATCTTCCTTGTAGGGAAATCTGGCTTTCATAGCTGCAGGAGCCGGGTCCAGAGAGTAGCGGCATTAGACTCTCTTGAAATTGCCCTATCAATGGTGGAATCTTTTGACAGATATCCCAGCTGCCTGGCTTCACCACCTTCCAATTCAATTGTTTCTGCCCCGTTGTCCCAGCATCGCAGCAGCCAGGTTAAAATATTCTCGCCTTCACGACGACTGAAGTCTTTTCGCAGATCTCTCAGCTCACCTGGAGAAAAGGACCGAGTGGTGGTCACTTCATCTCCTCCCTGTCCTGATGATGCCCCTTGGGTTGATGTTGGCCCTGTGCCATCACCTGCTGCACGGGTGGTCTTTCTAGTGACTTTCTTACAACCAGCAACTGATGCTCATATGGGTTCACCATCATTTGATTCATTTTCAGAGTCTGAATGACTGTCACAGTGATTGCCGTGGTTACAGCAGCAACAGTGCCCAGTGTGTGAAAATGGGGGGGCTGCCTTGTTAGCCTTTGAGGCTGGAGAGGTAACGTTATCTGCAGCGACCTTGGCAGAGGAGCTCTGCGGAGGAGCTGTAGCTTCAGCCTGCGAAGCCGCGGTTGGGGGGGCAGTGGCTGCAGCAGCAGCTTTGGCTGTTTTGCCTTTTCTCGAGCGGCTAGGAGTGCTTTTTGCTAAAGCTTCTGAAGACGCACCGCAAATCTCAGGACTAAAAAGAGACACAAACCTCCTATTGAACCTCATTTCTGTTAACAGTAACACAAACTGACACACATTCAGCAAACCAGATAACACCATCACAGTTCTATCAAAGCTCCAAGGATATTCAAAGTTCTCTAAAACATTTGCAAACTGTCCTAGCGAAAACACAAAAGTATTGTTAGTCAGCCTTTCTAAAGATTCGCTTGACCAATTAGCAAATATAGAGCCATTCTGCTCTTTAATCTCTCCTGGAGGTTTTTCAAGGTAAAGCAGAAGCGAGTAGAAATTCATTAGCGGCTGCAGTATAATGAAATAAACCAGTGCCATACCACACAGAATCATCATGACCGCTGTCCAGTTTCTTGTTGTTATATAATGAATACTTCGATTCAGAAAGAAACACCAACACAGATATGGGATCAGCGAGCACAATGTAGAAAATAACTGATACAACTTTTGCCATAACATCTTTAAATCGATGTAATTCACTTTGCCTTAATACCACTAAATAATATCCAAAGCAAACAGACGCGCGAGTATCACAATTCTATGAGTTGCCACCGTGCCAAGAAAATTGAAAGGTACGTCAGAGCAGTAGAAAAGCCAAAAATCTCCAAATTTACCCCTTTCTCTTGCCCCACGTTGGGCGCCAATTATCTGTCGAGGGTTAGGATTGCGGGTGACAATCAAACCCTGGCAGATGTGTTGTTAACCTCCTCTCCCCCCCACTTCCCCCTTTTGCCCCTCCCTCTCCCCGCTTCCCACTCAGGACAGGCGATTGGGAGGGAAAGAAGGACAGAGAGAAGAGAGTTGGAAAAGTTAAAGATGTTTTACTAATGCTACTAATAAGAATAGAGAAAATAATACAAAATATACAAAACCAATCTTGTAAGTCTCAGCAACTGCAGAGCCAGCACCCAAAGTCCTGGATTAGACTCTGCAGCCAACCGGAGCTGCATTCAGTCTCTCCCTAGGCCTCAGTTCGCAGGGACGACCATCAAGGTCCTCTCCTAATGTCAGCCATGAGGAAAAAGGGAAAAAGGGCAAAAAGGGAAAAAAGGGGCCGAGATCCTCGTGATCTCCCACTTTTATATGAAGTATTCACGTGAATGGAATGTTATACATGGTTGGTCAGTCTCTCGATCATCAGTTTCTCGTTGCCCCTCT
Source organism: Patagioenas fasciata (assembly GCF_037038585.1). NCBI lineage: Eukaryota > Metazoa > Chordata > Aves > Columbiformes > Columbidae > Patagioenas > Patagioenas fasciata. Next base: position 3,287,526 of record NC_092528.1, read on the forward strand.
CGCGAGATGTCCATCCGTGCTTATCAATAAGTTTTCATTCCATTGCTAGGTTTAACCAAAACATGTGTCCGGTTCTCCAGGAAAATGCAGCTAATATGAAGGCTTTAGCTGACAGGCAAAAATTCACTAAAAGAGAAACTTGTTTTTTAACAAAACCAGGACAATGAGGAACTTGGTGATGCAGGACGATCTCTATCAGCACATGTGGTGTTTTCTTCTGTTGAAGATGGATTCAGTCTCTTGGCCCTCTGAAAGATAAGTGGAGGCTGGGGGGCTGGGAAGGGGTTGGGAACTGCAGGGAGGGGGGTAAAGTTCTCTTTGGGGCAAGGGTGATCCAGGAACAGTCCCTTTTGGGCAGGCGAAGGGTCCAGGGAACTTCACAGTGCGATGCCAGCGTGTCCCGGGCAGGGCAGCTCCAGCCTAGTGTCAGTGTTGTATTGCAGGTCGGGAGGCTTGCATTGTGCCTGTCAGACGGTCCCGGGGTCTCGTCACGCTTGAGGGACCCGAGAGGCATCCCGGGCGCCATCCCGGGATCCGGAACGCCGGTGCCAGTTGGCGTAGCACCAATCGGGTCCTGGTTTTCTTGTATCAGCAGCTGAAAGCGTGGATGGTTTTTGCATTTTGGATGTTTCTGCGCAGTTGTGTTTTATGGTGTAGTTCTGGGCTGCGTCGGCAGCTGTGCTCTGTACCCCTCCAGTCTAAGGGACTGGCACTTCTTCCCAGCATCTTGAAGTTTTTAAGTAGTGCTGCCGTCTCCTCTGTGTGTGTGTGCGCCACTGCCGCCGTCTCCTCTGTGTGTGTGTGCACCAGTGCTGCCGTCTCCTCTGTGTGTGTGCGCGCCAGTGCCGCCGTCTCCTCTGTGTGTGTGTGCGCCAGTGCCACCGTCTCTGTGTGCCTGTGCGCCAGTGCCACCGTCTCCTCTGTGTGTGTGTGCGCCAGTGCCGCCGTCTCCTCTGTGTGTGTGTGCGCCAGTGCCACCGTCTTATAAGGGGCCGTGACGTAGACAGTACTGAATGCTGCTCCGTACTACTTCTCCTCCGGTGGCAAATGCTTCACAGTCGCCCGAGGAAAGACGCTTAGCAATCGATCTCCAAGAGAAACGAAACACATGATGCCATAAGGCGAAAGAATATCAGGGCATCTCTTCACAAGCTTGTCGCTGATCTATAGCTGAGGGCAAACACTTGTGTGCTTGTGGGAGAGCCTGTGTCTTTCCTGGAAGCGTTTGGGAGTTTTGCTCAGACGCGTGTTTCCTCAAGTTCAAGAATCAAGATCTAGGATACCTGCAGACAGGTGCCTGTTTGTGTGGAGACAGTCTGCCTGAAACTCTGTGTTCCTTAGCGCCCGCTCTTTCTATCCGTCGCTCCACACGCCTGGGAGTCCCTTTCTTTCTCTCCACAAGCACGTGTGTTGACTTCGCCGCACACGTGCATCTGCACAAGCGTTGAGCTCAGCGGATGGAGTGTGTCTCTTGACACTTGCTGTGCGTTGGTTGTGTCTGCCTGCTCCAGTGAAGAGAGAAACGGGAAATCATCTTGGTAGAGGCAACAAAGCAAAACCGAGGCAGGATTGACATCTGCTCAACAGAGACGGAATCCCCGCGCTGACACAGTTCACAGTTACACGAGAAGAAATCTGAGCGGTACATGGACCAGAGACATGTTTCCGAAGAGGTCGTTTAGCGAGTGAACAGCAGTGTGCGCGACTTTCAGGAGTGTGCCAGAATCACCAGAGCCTCTGTTCAAAAGCTGCTGCCTCTGTGACCGCATTGAGGCACGTTCCCGTGTCTGCGAGTGTATAGACGGCTCTTTCGTGTTCACTCCAAGGGAAACGGTCCGGTATTGCTTCTGTGCGTACAGATGCGATTCCCTTGTCTCTTGCGAACACAGGGAACTCTGTCCATCCAAATCTACAGGGTAAGGACGCATCTGCATATGTTTTGGTGAACAATCGAGTGTGCGTGTTCTGACAGCTGCCTCTATGCAGACGTCTCCACAGAGCCACTTCTGAATGCCCCGCAGCCCAGCACTGAATGGATACACTAACAAGTGGACCGGTGTGAGCAACCACATATGAAGAACGACGTCTTTCATCTCACAGAAGCACGAACGTATTGGCGTTCAAGCACAAGGCAGAAACAAGGTGTGAACAGATGAGCTGCTGCTATATTCTCCGTTCGGCATGCTTCGTTGTAGCTCTCTTGCCGGTCGGAAGAGCAACAGCTGACATAGAACCTTTGTCACAATGCCCGCTACCGTGGTGAGGATGTGGGCACTCTGTGTGCGTGACAGGAACCCAGCAGGACTTGGTGTCAGCTCAGCAATTTCTCAGTTCCCCAAAGAAGCTGAATTCTGCAAATTGCTGCTGTTGCTCTTGAAATGATGTCATCAGGTGGGTGTTTTGGTGTAATACACTGAAAACCAGAGCAGAAATGCTAGAATATTCCCATGGTATGCATGGTCTTGGGAGCAAAGCACCGTGACTCACCCTAAGTAGATCTGCCGCTTGTTCTTTTGTACTGCCAGCAGATTGTGGAAGTAGAGTATAAAAACCATCCTTATGGAGCGATCTTTGCATTTTAGGCTTAGTCTAAGTGTCTCAAGTAGCCGGGGTTTTTGATTGGGCCTAATCCATAAGGTCTGATGGCTTTCCTGCTCGTCTTCAGATGAATGTGGTAGAAAATATAAAGCAAGGAAACGTCCTTTGGTTTAGCCTTGCCTTGCCTTGCCTTATTTCCTTCTCATCCTGTTCTCTGTCCCAGCCTCTCTCACTAAACCCTCGTCTAGCTGCATGTCTCTTCTTTCCTCTCTCCTTTTCTCAAGCTCTCCTGCTTCCTGGCTTTTGTCTTTCCATTCCTCCATTTCAGTCCTGCAGCCCGGCACGAGATTTTCCTCTTCCCTCCCTTTGGCTTGCTCCCTTCACTTTCTCCCTTTGTTCCATTGTTGCTTTATCCATGAGAGGCACGGAACCTGACACACCAATATGATGTTCACAGAGTTCTCTTTATTGTCGGACCGGGCTAGCTTTATAGCAAAACTGCCCTGTCCACGCGCCTTACAACAACGTGATTGGTTGTAACTCGTGTTATACAATAACACGATAGGCTGCATGTGCTGTCCACGCGCTCTGCACGCATGTGTCCAGCGATTGCTCACTCATTATTACCTTCTAATGGTGCTCCTTTAGTTTTTTCTGTCTCTGGCTTCACCTCTCAGCCAGGCTGGCGACAACCCCATCCCCCTGGGGCGGGGGGGGGGCTCTGCCACTACATCTCGCCCTCTTTTATTCAATATTAACAATACGCCGTATCTTGCTTTAATTATAGTGTGAAATACAGGGTAAGAACATTAAGGCTAATACAATTACAATTAACAAGAACAAACCGGTTTTCAATATTCCCTTTAACCAAACAAGGCATTCACCCCAAAAAACCCAATATCTTCTGTTATTTTCTTGTTCTGCAAATCTTCTATCTTTTTAAGTTCAAACAACACATGCAATCAAAGTCTTCATAACTGTGAACATGTCCAATAAGAAAAAATTAATTGCTGCTCTGTTTTACAAAGTGGTATTCTCAACATTGGCTACATTCGTTGCTTAAAGTGATAACATGTCTGAGGTTAAGGGTTGTCATCACTGCAATCGGTTTCTTCTCTGTTAGCTAGCCAAGGTCTCACCCACTTTGCTGGGATCCATGAATTTTTGTGGTTACCTGTAGAAACACAAGCATATCCCCTTCCCCAGGTTATTAGTGACATAGGACCTTCCCATTGTTGTGTTGTCGGATTAAACACACTAACCTTAGGCACATTTTCGGAAAAATCTTTGACATTTTTGATATGGTGCATAACAACCGGTTCCATTTCAGTTTCACTTTTAGGATTAAGCCAGTTCAGCACGTACAATGCCTTCATCAATACCTCTTCTGGGCTCACACCAATTCCCCCTTGTTTTTTCAAAACAGACAAAAGATTTTTTAATGCACGGTGTGCACGCTCAATAATTGCTTGGCCAGTAGAATTATAAGGGATTCCAAACAGGTGTTGTACCTTCCACTGGGTGAGGAAGGCTGCAAGTCTGTCAGAGTGGTATGCAGGACCATTATCTGTTTTGATTTGTGTAGGGACACCCATGACAGCAAAAGCTTGTAGTAAATGATGTTTTACTGCCTTTGCATTTGCTGAGGTCAAGGCTGTAGCCCACAGCAGTCCTGAACAGGTATCTATGGAGACATGAATGTACTTTTGTCTGCCAAATGGTGCAAATTCAGTAATATCAGTTTGCCATAACTGACCTGGCTGCAAGCCCCGAGGATTTACTCCCTTTTGTTGGAGAGGTACTATGCGGGCACAATCAGGACAAGCTGCAATAATGGCTCGAGCTTGTTCCTTTGTAATTGTAAACTGCTTTCGGAGTGCTGCTGAGGATTGATGAAAGAATTTGTGAGCTTGTCTGACTTGTTCAAAAGGGGATATATCTGTTACTGCCACAAGTTTGTCTATGATGCTGTTTCCCTCTACTAGACCACCTGGTACGTTAGTATGGCTTTTTATATGCATGATAAATACTGGTGCTGTCCTATAATCTAATACGTTCCACAAATCTAACAATGCTTCAAACAACAAGGAATTGGAAACTCGCTGCAAAAGCGCTCTATGTATTCTTTGTACAATTCCCACAACATAAATAGAATCTGTTACCAGATTAACTGGAGAGTTATGCCATTTTTGCAATGCTGCTAAGCATATTGAGGGCAGTTTCTTTTAATATGTCCTGTCTGTTTGCAAGTAAAACATGCTAGGCCACAAGAAGGGCTTCCACCTTTCATTGCAGGCTTACGTGCTGCAGCCAAGGCCGCAGCGTGGGCTTGAGCATGTATTTTTGCTTTTTCTACCTCCTGTTGCATAATTGGTACCTGTGTGCAAGCTTCCACCATCTCTGCTAAAGAAGCAGTTTTTCCCAAACCGGCTAATATCTGTTGGCATTGGGTGTTTGCATTCATCATAGCCAAATCTTTCCCCACAGCAGCTTTTGCCTCTGGAGTCACGTTAGGAGAGGCATCTATCACTTCTTTTAAATGATCCACAAATGTCATATATGGTTCCCCAGGATCCCACTCTATTGTAGAATAGGGTGGCACAGGGTTACCTCTATTTGGCAATTCTTTCACTGCCGCCAAGGCAAGCCCTTGCGTTTGCTGCAAAATCCTTGGATGGAGTGCTGCCTGAGTAGCACCATCCGCATATTGCCCACGACCCAGTAACTGGTCCATGCTAGCTAATCGCAACGGATCATCAGCTGGTAAACGAACATTTTCTAATACTGCCAGTTCCACTTTCCCCTGCCACTTGTCCAAGAACAGCAAATACCCCGTTGGAGGAAGCAATAACTCCATCAATGCCCTAATATCTCTTTAAGTTAGTACTTGCCCCTTGAAAAATGAATTGATTAGCTGCATCACGTGCTTATTATCCATACCATATTGCATAACTGCACTTTGCAATTGCTTAACCGTTTTCCAATCAAAAGGCGACCACTGCCTTTGTCCTCTATTACCTATGTGCACTGGCATTGCTGTAATACTACCAGGTAACATGATCCCTTCAATATTTGCATCTCTGATTACCCCTTGCCAACGTTGCCCTGCATTATAAGAATGATCTCGAGGAATATCTCTACCCTGATGCACAGGGGCAGCACCCAAATTATCATTATTATCACTGCTATACAATTCCCTTGTGTTTCCCTGTGGATCAGTAAGTCGACGCATATTTGCAAACCGATCTGCTAACCCAGTCTCCAGCCCTTTTCCATATCGCGCTCTCAAATATTCATCTGCTTCTCTTACAGACCACATCCCATCTTCAACACATTGTCTAGCCCATTTTTGTATTTGCTCCCTTTTGATACGGAGCTCCTCGGGAGCGAGGTCTAATTCCGCCCTCTCCCTTTCCTGTTTTCCCCGTTTTTCACATTCCCTGCCAATTGCCTCCAGCCCGTCCTTAATTGCATCTGACGCCTTTTTATATGCTATTAACCGCGAAGTTTTACTGTTACCGCCATCTAGTCGTTTCATAGCTTCTAGAACTCCTTGCATCTGGCTCTCCTGCCGTCTCAGTAAGTCCTTCAGGCTCTGCACGTGGCTCTCCTCCTGGAAGTCAGGGCGATTCTGCGGTGCTCCGTCCTGGTGTTCCATCGGGTCCTCCGGCAAAGGCACGTCGGCTGGATTAACTTCTCCTGGCTTGTTGAAACTTGCCGGTTGCTGCCATTCGTCATCGGAGCCAGGCAATGGCTCAACGGGCGCAGAGGGTATAATTTGCTCTCCGCCCCAGAACTCCCGATCTGATACGGGACATACCAGCGGTGTTGATTCTTCGGAGTCCTCGGAGGGGGGGCAGCTCGCAGCGGGCGGCTCCGAGGGGACGGCACACAGCTCCGGCTCCTCTGAGACTTCCTGCATCAGCTGCCTGACCTCCCGCCAGGGTCCGGCGAGATCGCAAACCTCGCGGCTCCCCCGTGTAACCGCTTCCCATAGTTCGGTCCCTATGTCCTCCCATGTACCGGGAGAAAAAAATTCGTCCGTCGAACGAACACAGCCCTTATGCTGGGCGAAAAGTAAAAGGCGCTCCACCGCGTCTTTTTCCAAAATTCTTCCTGTTCTTGCAGCCAGCTGCAGAATACTTCTCACTATTATTTTTTCTTCCACGGATGCCGTGTTTCCCATGCCACCTGCTTCCTCGTAGGCCTACTTTCCGCTATGATTGAGCGCTGGGCTGGTGTCGCCCCCAGGTGGCGTCCTCGCGTCTTCACTTCCGGCGCTCTTGCTTCGATAAGAAGTAACACGTCGGGGTCACCAAAGTGTTGGTTTATCTATGCGAGCCACGGAACCTGACACACCAATATGATGTTCACAGAGTTCGCTTTATTGTCGGACCGGGCTGGCTTTAGAGCAAAGCTGCCCTGTCCACGCGCCTTTCAACAACGTGATTGGTTGTAACTCGTGTTATACAATAACATGATAGGCTGCATGTGCTGTCCACGCACTCTGCACGCATGTGTCCGGCAATTCCTCACTCATTATTACCTTCTAATGGTGCTCCTTCAGTTTCTTTTGTCACTGGCTTCACCTCTCAGCTAGGCTGGCGACAACCCCATCCCTATGGGGCGGAGGGGGGGCTCTGCCACTACATTCCATATCCTTCTTTCCGACTTGTCTCTTGGAGACTTTTGGACACGCTGGACCCAAGTCTGGGGATGTTTTGGAAACTTTTCAGAGGCCTCGCTGCTGACGGGGGGGAGAGCAGCGAGTGACAGGCCCGGGGCTGAGAGGCTCCCCCTCCCCTAGCGGGCGTTCGGCTGCCACACCCAGCTGACATAGAACCTTTGTCACAATGCCCGCTACCGTGGTGAGGATGCGGGCACTCTGCGGGTGACAGGGACACAGCAGGACTTGGTGTCAGCTCAGCAAGTTCTCAGTTCCCCAAAGAAGCTGAATTCTGCAAATTGCTGCTGTTGCTCTTGAAATGATGTCATCAGGTGGGTGTTTTGGTTTAATAAACTGAAAACCAGGGCAGAAATGCTGAAATATTCCCATGGTATGCATGGTCTTGGAAGAAAAGCACCGTGACTCAGCCTAAGGAGATCTGCCGCTTATTCTTTTGTACTGCCAGCAGATTGTGGAAGTAGAGTATAAAAACCATCCTTATGGAGAGATCTTTGCATTTTAGGCTTAGTCTAAGTGTCTCAAGTAGCCGGGGTTTTGATTGGGCCTAATCCATAAGGTCTGATGGCTTTCCTCCTCGTCTCCAGATGAATGTGGTAGAAAATATAAAGCAAGGAAACGTCCTTTGGCCTAGCCTTGCCTTGCCTTATTTCCTTCTCATCCTGTTCTCTGTCCCAGCCTCTCTCACTAAGCCCTCGTCTGGCTGCATGTCTCTTCTTTCCTCTCTCCTTTTCTCAAACTCTCCTGCTTCCTGGCTTTTGTCTTTCCATTCCTCCATTTCAGTCCTGCAGCCCGGCACTAGATTTTTTTCTTCCCTCCCTTTCGCTTACTCCCTTCGCTTTCTCCGTTTGTTCCATACCCTTCTTTCCGACTTGTCTCTTGGAGACTTTTAGAAACACTGGACCAAACTCTGGGAATGTTTTAGAAACATTTCAGGGTCATCGCTGGTGCCAGGGGGGACAGCAGGCAGTGACAGGCCCGGGGCTGACAGCTCCCCCTCCCCTAGGGGGCGCTCGGCTACCACACCCAGCTGACATAGAACCTTTGTCACAATGCCCGCTACTGTGGTGAGAATGTGGGCACTCTGCGGGTGACATGGACACAGCAGGACTTGGTGTCAGCTCAGCAATTGCTCTGTTCTTTAAAGAAGCTGAATTCTGCAAATTGCTGCTTTTGCTTTTGAAATGATGTCATCAGGTGGGTGTTTTGGTGTAATACACTGAAAACCAGAGCAGAAATGCTGAAATATTCCCGTGATATGCAAGGTCTTAGGAGCAAAGCACCGTGACTCAGCCTAAGTAGATCTGCCACTTATTATTTTGTACTGCCAGCAGATTGTGGAAGTAGAGTATAAAAACCATCCTTATGGAGAGATCTTTGCATTTTAGGCTTAGTCTAAGTGTCTCAAGTAGCCGGGGCTTTTGCTTGGGCCTAATCCATAAGGTCTGATGGCTTTCCTCCTCGTCTCCAGATGAATGTGGTAGAAAATATAAAGCAAGGAAACGTCCTTTGGCCTCGCCTTGCCTTACCTTATTTCCTTCTCATCCTGTTGTCTGTCCCAGCCTCTCTCACTAACCCCTCGTCTGGCTGCATGTCTTTTCTTTCCTCTCTCCTTTTCTCAAGCTCTCCTGCTTCCTGGCTTTAGTCTTTCAATTCCTCCATTTCAGTCCTGCAGGCCGGCACTAGTTTTTCCTCTTGCCTCCCTTTGGCTTGCTCCCTTGCGTTTCTCCCTCTGTTCCATATCCTTCTTCCCGACTTGTCTCTTGGACACTTTGGCCACTTTGGACCCAAGTCAGGGGATGTTTTGGAAACTTTTCAGAGTCCTCGCTGGTGACAGGGGGGACAGCAGGCAGTGACAGGCCCGGGGCTGACAGGCTCCCCCTCCCCTAGCGGGCGCTCGGCTGCCACACCCAGCTGACATAGAACCTTTGTCACAATGCCCGCTACCGTGGTGAGGATGCGGGCACTCTGCAGGTGACAGGGACTCAGCAGGACTTGCTGTCAGCTCAGCAATTGCTCAGTTCCCCAAAGAAGCTGAATTCTGCAAATTGCTGCTGTTGCTCTTGAAATGATGTCATCAGGTGGGTGTTTTGGTGTAATACACTGAAAACCAGAGCAGAAATGCTGAAATATTCCCGTGATATGCATGGTCTTAGGAGCAAAGCACCGTGACTCAGCCTAAGTAGATCTGCCGCTTATTCTTTTGCACTGCCAGCAGATTGTGGAAGTAGAGTATAAAAAACATCCTTATGGAGAGATCTTTGCCTTTTAGGCTTAGTCTAAGCGTCTCAAGTAGCCGGGGTTTTTGTTTGGGCCTAATCCATCAGGTCTGAATGGCTTTCCTCCTCGTCTCCAGATGAATGTGGTAGAAAATATAAAGAAAGGAAACGTCCTGTGGCTTAGCCTTGCCTTGGCTTATTTCCTTCTCATCCTGTTCTCTGTCCCAGCCTCTCTCACTAAGCCTTCGTCTGGCTGCATGTCTCTTCTTTCCTCTCTCCTTTTCTCAAACTCTCCTGCTTCCTGGCTTTTGTCTTTCCATTCCTCCATTTCAGTCCTGCAGCCCGGCACTAGATTTTCCTCTTCCCTCCCTTTGGCCTGCTCCCTTCGCTTTCTCCCTTTGTTCCATATCCTTCTTTCCGACTTGTCTCTTGGAGACTTTTGGCCACGCTGGAACCAAGTCTGGGGATGTTTTGGAAACTTTTCAGAGGCCTCGCTGGTGACAGGGGGGACAGCAGGCAGTGACAGGCTGGGGGCTGACAGGCTCCCCCTCCTCTAGGGGGCGCTCGGCTGCCACACCCAGCTGACATAGAACCTTTGTCACAATGCCCGCTACCGTGGGGAGAATGCGGGCACTCTGCGGGTGACATGGACACAGCAGGACTTGGTGTCAGCTCAGCAAGTTCTCAGTTCCCCAAAGAAGCTGAATTCTGCAAATTGCTGCTGTTGCTCTTGAAATGATGTCATCAGGTGGGTGTTTTGGTGTAATACACTGAAAACCAGATCAGAAATGCTGAAATATTCCCGTGATATGCATGGTCTTAGGAGCAAAGTACCGTGACTCAGCCTAAGTACATCTGCCGCTCTTTCTTTTGTACTGCCAACTGATCGTGGAAGTACAGTATAAAAACCATCTTTATGGAGAGATCTTTGTGGTTTAGGCTTAGTCTAAGTGTCTCAAGTAGCCGGGGCTTTTGTTTGCACCTAATCCATAAGGTCTGATAGCTTTCCTCCTCATCTCCAGATGAATGTGGTAGAAAATATAAAGCAAGCAAACGTCCTTTGGCCTAGCCTTGCCTTGCCTTATTTCCTTCTCATCCTGTTCTCTGTGCCAGCCTCTCTCACTAACCCCTCGTCTGGCTGCATGTCTCTTCTTTCCTCTCTCCTTTTCTCAAACTCTCCTGCTTCCTGGCTTTCGTCTTTCAATTCCTCCATTTCAGTCCTGCAGCCCCGCACTAGTTTTTCCTCTTGCCTCCCTTTGGCCTGCTCCCGTGCCTGTCTCCCTCTGTTCCATATCCTTCTTCCCCACTTGTCTCTTGGAGACTTTTGACCACTTTGGAGCCAAGTCTGGGGATGTTTTGGAAACTTTTCAGAGGCCTCGCTGGTGATAGGGAGGACAGCAGGCAGTGACAGGCCGGGCGCTGACAGGCTCCCCCTCCCCTAGCGGGCGCTCGGCTGCCACACCCAGCTGACATAGAACCTTTGTCACAATGCCCGCTACCGTGGTGAGGATGTGGGCACTCTGCAGGTGACAGGGACCCAGCAGGACTTGCTGTCAGCTCAGCAATTGCTCAGTTCCCCAAAGAAGCTGAATTCTGCAAATTGCTGCTTTTGCTCTTGAAATGATGTCATCAGGTGGGTGTTTTGGTGTAATACACTGAAAACCAGAGCAGAAATGCCGAAATATTCCCATGATATGCATGGTCTCTGCACCAAACCACCATGACTCAGCCTAAGTACATCTGCCGCTTGTTCTTCTGTACTGCCAGAAGATTGTGGAAGTACAGTATAAAAACCATCTTTATGGAGAGATCTTTGTGGTTTAGGCTTAGTCTAAGTGTCTCAAGTAGCCGGGGCTTTTGTTTGGGCCTGATCCATAATGTCTGATGGCTTTCTTCCTCCTCTCCAGATGAATGTAGTAGAAAATATAAATCAAGGAAACGTCCTTTGGCCTAGCCTTGCCTTGCCTTGCCTTATTTCCTTCTCATCCTGTTCTCTGTGCCAGCCTCTCTCACTAAGCCCTCGTCTGGCTGCATGTCTCTTCTTTCCTCTCTCCTTTTCTCAAACTCTCCTGCTTCCTGGCTTTCGTCTTTCAATTCCTCCATTTCAGTCCTGCAGCCCGGCACTACTTTTTCCTCTTGCCTCCCTTTGGCCTGCTCCCGTGGCTTTCTCCCTCTGTTCCATATCCTTCTTCCCGACTTGTCTCTTGGAGACTTTTGGCCACGTTGGACCCAAGTCTGGGGATGTTTTGGAAACTTTTCAGAGGCCTCGCTTGTGACAGGGGGGACAGCAGGCAGTGACAGGCCCGGGGCTGACAGGCTCCCCCTCCCCTAGCAAGCCGTCGACTGCCACACCCAGCTGACATAGAACCTTTGTCACAATGCCCGCGACTGTGGTGAGGATGCAGGCACTCTGCAGGTGACAGGGACCCAGCAGGACTTGGTGTCAGCTCAGCAATTGCTCAGTTCCCCAAAGAAGCTGAATTCTGCAAATTGCTGCTTTTGCTCTTGAAATGATCTCATCGGGTAGGTGTTTTGGTGTAATACACTGAAAACCAGAGCAGAAATGCTGAAATATTCCCATGATATGCACGGTCTCTGCACCAAACCACCATGACTCAGCCTAAGTACATCTGCCGCTTGTTCTTCTGTAGTGCCAGAAGATTGTGGAAGTAGAGTATAAAAACCATCTTTATGGAGAGATCTTTGTGGTTTAGGCTTAGTCTAAGTATCTCAAGTAGCCGGGGCTTTTGTTTGGGCCTAATCCATAAGGTCTGATGGCTTTCCTCCTCCTCTCAAGATGAATGTGGTAGAAAATATAAATCAAAGAAACGTACTTTGGCCTAACCTTGCCTTGCCTTGCCTTGCCTCATTTCCTTCTCATCCTGTTCTCTGTCCCAGCCTCTCTCACTAAGCCCTCATCTGGGTGCATGTCTCTTCTTTCCTGTCTCCTTTTCTCAAACTCTCCTGCTTCCTGGCTTTCGTCTTTCAATTCCTCCATTTCAGTCCTGCAGCCCGGCACTACTTTTTCCTCTTGCCTCCCTTTGGCCTGCTCCCGTGGCTTTCTCCCTCTGTTCCATATTCTTCTTCCCGACTTGTCTCTTGGAGTCTTTTGGCCACTTTGGAGCCAAGTCTGGGGATGTTTTGGAAACTTTTCAGAGGCCTCGCTGGTGACAGGGGGGACAGCAGGCAGTGACAGGCCCGGGGCTGACAGGCTCCCCCTCCCCTAGCAAGCCGTCGACTGCCACACCCAGCTGACATAGAACCTTTGTCACAATGCCCGCTACCGTGATGAGGATGCGGGCACTCTGCAGGTGACAGGGACCCAGCAGGACTTGGTGTCAGCTCAGCAATTGCTCAGTTCTTTAATGAAGCTGAATTCTGCAAATTGCTGCTTTTGCTGTTGAAATGATGTCATCAGGTGGGTGTTTTGGTGTAATACACTGAAAACCAGAGCAGAAATGCTGAAATATTCCCATGATATGCATGGTCTCTGCACCAAACCACCATGACTCAGCCTAAGTACATCTGCCGCTTGTTCTTCTGTAGTGCCAGAAGATTGTGGAAGTAGAGTATAAAAACCATCTTTATGGAGAGATCTTTGTGGTTTAGGCTTAGTCTAAGTGTCTCAAGTAGCCGGGGCTTTTGTTTGGGCCTAATCCATAAGGTCTGATGGCTTTCCTCCTCCTCTCAAGATGAATGTGGTAGAAAATATAAATCAAAGAAACGTACTTTGGCCTAACCTTGCCTTGCCTTGCCTTGCCTCATTTCCTTCTCATCCTGTTCTCTGTCCCAGCCTCTCTCACTAACCCCTCGTCTGGCTGCATGTCTCTTCTTTCCTGTCTCCTTTTCTTAAACTCTCCTGCTTCCTGGCTTTCGTCTTTCAATTCCTCCATTTCAGTCCTGCAGCCCGGCACTACTTTTTCCTCTTGCCTCCCTTTGGCCTGCTCCCTTGGCTTTCTCCCTCTCTTCCATATCCTTCTTCCCGACTTGTCTCTTGGAGACTTTTTGGCCACTTTGGAGCCAAGTCTGGGGATGTTTTGGAAACTTTTCAGAGGCCTCGCTGGTGACAGGAGGGACAGCAGGCAGTGACAGGCCCGGGGCTGACAGGCTCCCCCTCCCCTAGCGGGCGCTCGGCTGCCACACCCAGCTGACATAGAACCTTTGTCACAATGCCCGCTACCGTGGGGAGGATGCGGGCACTCTGCGGGTGACAGGGACCCAGCAGGACTTGGTGTCAGCTCAGCAAGTTCTCAGTTCCCCAAAGAAGCTGAATTCTGCAAATTGCTGCTGTTGCTCTTGAAATGATGTCATCAGGTGGGTGTTTTGGTTTAATAAACTGAAAACCAGGGCAGAAATGCTGAAATATTCCCATGGTATGCATGGTCTTGGAAGAAAAGCACCGTGACTCAGCCTAAGGAGATCTGCCGCTTATTCTTTTGTACTGCCAGCAGATTGTGGAAGTAGAGTATAAAAACCATCCTTATGGAGAGATCTTTGCATTTTAGGCTTAGTCTAAGTGTCTCAATTAGCCGGGGCTTTTGTTTGGGCCTAATCCATAAGGCCTGATGGCTTTCCTCCTCCTCTCTAGATGAATGTGGTAGAAAATATAAATCAAAGAAACGTCCTTTGGCCTAGCCTTGCCTTGCCTTGCCTTATTTCCTTCTCATCCTGTTCTCTGTCCCAGTCTCTCTCACTAAGCCCTCGTCTGGCTGCATGTCTCTTCTTTCCTCTCTCCTTTTCTCAAACTCTCCTGCTTCCTGGCTTTCGCCTTTCAATTCCTCCATTTTAGTCCTGCAGCCCCGCACTAGTTTTTCCTCTTGCCTCCCTTTGGCCTGCTCCCTTGGCTTTCTCCCTCTCTTCCATATCCTTCTTCCCGACTTGTCTCTTGGAGACTTTTGGCCACTTTGGAGCCAAGTCTGGGGATGTTTTGGAAACTTTTCAGAGGCCTCGCTGGTGACAGGGGGGACAGCAGGCAGTGACAGGCCCGGGGCTGACAGGCTCCCCCTCCCCTAGCGGGCGCTCGGCTGCCACACCCAGCTGACATAGAACCTTTGTCACAATGCCCGCTACCGTGGGGAGGATGCGGGCACTCTGCAGGTGACAGAGACCCAGCAGGACTTGCTGTCAGCTCAGCAATTGCTCAGTTCCCCAAAGAAGCTGAATTGTGCAAATTGCTGCTTTTTCTCTTGAAATGATGTCATCAGGTGGGTGTTTTGGTGTAATACACTGAAAACCAGAGCAGAAATGCTGAAATATTCCCATGATATGCATGGTCTCTGCACCAAACCACCATGACTCAGCCTAAGTACATCTGCCGCTTGTTCCTCTGTACTGCCAAGTGATTGTGGAAGTAGAGTATAAAAACCATCTTTATGGAGAGATCTTTGTGGTTTAGGCTTAGTCTAAGTGTCTCAAGTAGCCGGGGCTTTTGTTTGGGCCTAATCCATAAGGTCTGATGGCTTTCCTCCTCCTCTCAAGATGAATGTGGTAGAAAATATAAATCAAAGAAACGTACTTTGGCCTAAACTTGCCTTGCCTTGCCTTGCCTCATTTCCTTCTCATCCTGTTATCTGTCCCAGCCTCTCTCACTAACCCCTCGTCTGGCTGCATGTCTCTTCTTTCCTGTCTCCTTTTCTCAAACTCTCCTGCTTCCTGGCTTTCGTCTTTCAATTCCTCCATTTCAGTCCTGCAGCCCGGCACTACTTTTTCCTCTTGCCTCCCTTTGGCCTGCTCCCTTGGCTTTCTCCCTCTCTTCCATATCCTTCTTCCCGACTTGTCTCTTGGAGACTTTTGGCCACTTTGGACCCAAGTCTGGGGATGTTTTGGAAACTTTTCAGAGGCCTCGCTGGTAACAGGGGGGACAGCAGGCAGTGACAGGCCCGGGGCTGACAGGCTCCCCCTCCCCTAGCGGGCGCTCGGCTGCCACACCCAGCTGACATAGAACCTTTGTCACAATGCCCGCTAACGTGGGGAGGATGCGGGCACTCTGCGGGTGACAGGGACCCAGCAGGACTTGGTGTCAGCTCAGCAAGTTCTCAGTTCACCAAAGAAGCTGAATTCTGCAAATCGCTGCTGTTGATCTTGAAATGATGTCATCAGGTGGGTGTTTTGGTTTAATAAACTGAAAACCAGGGCAGAAATGCTGAAATATTCCCATGGTATGCATGGTCTTGGAAGAAAAGCACCGTGACTCAGCCTAAGGAGATCTGCCGCTTATTCTTTTGTACTGCCAGCAGATTGTGGAAGTACAGTATAAAAACCATCTTTATGGAGAGATCTTGGGGGTTTAGGCTTAATCTAAGTGTCTCAAGTAGCCGGGGCTTTTGTTTGGGCCTAATCCATAAGGCCTGATGGCTTTCCTCCTCCTCTCAAGATGAATGTGGTAGAAAATATAAATCAAAGAAACGTCCTTTGGCCTAGCCTTGCCTTGCCTTGCCTTATTTCCTTCTCATCCTGTTCTCTGTCCCAGTCTCTCTCACTAAGCCCTCGTCTGGCTGCATGTCTCTTCTTTCCTCTCTCCTTTTCTCAAACTCTCCTGCTTCCTGGCTTTCGCCTTTCAATTCCTCCATTTTAGTCCTGCAGCCCCGCACTAGTTTTTCCTCTTGCCTCCCTTTGGCCTGCTCCCTTGGCTTTCTCCCTCTGTTCCATATCCTTCTTCCCGACTTGTCTCTTGGAGACTTTTGGCCATGCTGGACCCAAGTCTGGGGATGTTTTGGAAACTTTTCAGAGGCTTCGCTGGTGACAGGGGAGACAGCAGGCAGTGACAGGCCCGGGGCTGACAGGCTCCCCCTCCCCTAGCAGGCGCTCGGCTGCCACACCCAGCTGACATAGAACCTTTGTCACAATGCCCGCTACCGTGGTGAGGATGCGGGCACTCTGCAGGTGACAGGGACCCAGCAGGACGTGCTGTCAGCTTAGCAATTGCTCAGTTGTTTAAAGAAGCTGAATTCTGCAAATTGCTGCTTTTGCTCTTGAAATGATGTCATCAGGTGGGTGTTTTGGTGTAATACACTGAAAACCAGAGCAGAAATGCTGAAATATTCCCATGATATGCATGGTCTCTGCACCAAACAATTATGACTCATCCAAAGTACATCTGCCGCTTGTTCTTCTGTACTGCCAAGTGATTGTGGAAGTAGAGTATAAAAACCGTCTTTATGGAGAGATCTTTGGGGTTTAACTTAATCTAGAGTGTCTCAAGTAGCCGGGGCTTTTGTTTGGGCCTAATCCGTAAGGCCTAATGGCTTTCCTCCTCCTCTCCAGATGAATGTGGTAGAAAATATAAATCAAGGAAACGTCCTTTGGCCTAGCCTTGCCTTGCCTTGCCTTATTTCCTTCTCGTCCTGTTCTCTGTCCCAGCCTCTCTCACTAACCCCTCGTCTGGCTGCATGTCTCTTCTTTCCTCTCTCCTTTTCTCAAACTCTCCTGCTTCCTTGCTTTCGCCTTTCAATTCCTCCATTTCAGTCCTGCAGCCTCGCACTAGTTTTTCCTCTTGCCTCCCTTTGGTCTGCTGCCTTTGCTTTGTCCCTCTGTTCCATATCCTTCTTCCCGACTTGTCTCTTGGAGACTTTTGGCCACTTTGGACCCAAGTCTGGGGATGTTTTGGAAATTTTTCAGAGGCCTCGCTGGTGACAGGGGGGACAGCAGGCAGTGACAGGCCCGGGGCTGACAGGCTCCCCCTCCCCTAGCGGGCGCTCGGCTGCCACACCCAGCTGACATAGAACCTTTGTCACAATGCCCGCTACCGTGGTGAGGATGCGGGCACTCTGCAGGTGACAGGGACCCAGCAGGACTTGGTGTCAGCTCAGCAATTGCTCAGTTCCCCAAAGAAGCTGAATTCTGCAAATTGCTGCTTTTGCTGTTGAAATGATGTCATCAGGTGGGTGTTTTGGTGTAATACACTGAAAATCAGAGCAGAAATGCTGAAATATTCTCATGATATGCATGGTCTCTGCACCAAACCACCGTGTCTCAGCCTAATTATGTCTGCCGCTTGTTCTTTTGTACTGCCAGCTGATTGTGAAAGTACAGTATAAAAACCATCTTTATGGTAAGATCTTTGTGGTTTAGACTTAGTCTAAGTGTCTCAAGTAGCCGGGGCTTTTGTTTGGGCCTAATCCATATGGTCTGATGGCTTTCCTCTCATCTCAAGATGAATGTGGTAGAAAATATAAATCAAAGAAACGTCCTTTGGCCTAGCATTGCCTTGCCTTGCCTTATTTCCCTCTCATCCTGTTCTCTGTCCCAGCCTCTCTCACTAAGCCCTCGTCTGGCTGCATGTCTCTTCTTTCCTCTCTCCTTTTCTCAAACTCTCCTGCTTCCTGGCTTTCGTCTTTCAATTCCTCCATTTCAGTCCTGCAGCCCGGCACTACTTTTTCCTCTTGCCTCCCTTGGGCCTGCTCCCTTGGCTTTCTCCCTCTCTTCCATATCCTTCTTCCCGACGTGTCTCTTGGAGACTTTTGGCCACTTTGGAGCCAAGTCTGGGGATGTTTTGGAAACTTTTCAGAGGCCTCGCTGGTGACAGGGGGGATAGCAGGCAGTGACAGGTCCGGGGCTTACAGGCTCCCCCTCCCTTGCGGGCGCTCGGCTGCCACACCCAGCTGACATAGAACCTTTGTCACAATGCCCGCTACCGTGGTGAGGATGCGAGCACTCTGCAGGTGACAGGGACCCAGCAGGACTTGGTGTCAGCTCAGCAATTGCTCAGTTCCCCAAAGAAGCTGAATTCTGCAAATTGCTGCTTTTGCTGTTGAAATGATGTCATCAGGTGGGTGTTTTGGTGTAATACACTGAAAACCAGAGCAGAAATGCTGAAATATTCCCATGATATGCATGGTCTCTGCACCAAACCGCCATGACTCAGCCTAAGTACATCTGCCGCTTGTTCTTCTGTACTGACAGCAGATTGTGGAGGTACAGTATAAAAACCATCTTTATGGAGAGATCTTTGTGGTTTAGGCTTAGTCTAAGCATCTCAAGTAGCCAGGGCTTTTGTTTGGGCCTAATCCATAAGGTCTGATGGCTTTCCTCCTCATCTCAAGATGAATGTGGTAGAAAATACAAATCAAAGAAACGTCCTTTGGCCTAGCCTTGCCTTGCCTTGCCTTGCCTTGCCTTGCCTTGCCTTATTTCCTTCTCATCCTGTTCTCTGTCCCAGCCTCTCTCACTAAGCCCTCGTCTGGCTGCATGTCTCTTCTTTCCTCTCTCCTTTTCTCAAACTCTCCTGCTTCCTGGCTTTCGTCTTTCAATTCCTCCATTTCAGTCCTGCAGCCCGGCACTACTTTTTCCTCTTGCCTCCTTTTGGCCTGCTCCCTTGGCTTTCTCCCTCTGTTCCATATCCTTCTTCCCGACTTGTCTCTTGGAAACTTTTGGCCACTTTGGAGCCAAGTCTGGTCATGTTTAGGAACTTTTCAGAGGCCTCACTGCTGACACGGGGGACAGCAGGCAGTGACAGGCCCGGGGCTGACAGGCTCTCCCTCTCCTAGCGGGCGCTCGGCTGCCACACCCAGCTGACATAGAACCTTTGTCACAATGCCCGCTACCGTGGTGAGGATGCGGGCACTCTGCAGGTGGCAGGGACCTAGCAGAACTTGCTGTCAGCTCAGCAAGTTCTCAGTTCCCCTAAGAAGCTGAATTCTGCAAATTGCTGCTTTTGCTCTTGAAATGATGTCATCAGGTGGGGGTTTTGGTGTAATACACTGAAAACCAGAGCAGAAATGCTGAAATATTCCCATGATATGCATGGTCTCTGCACCAAACCACCATGACTCAGCCTAAGTACATCTGCCGCTTGTTCTTTTGTACTGCCAGCTGATTGTGAAAGTACAGTATAAAAATCTTCTTTATGGAGAGATCTTTGTGGTTTAGGCTTAGTCTAAGTGTCTCAAGTAGCCGGGGCTTTTGTTTGGGCCTAATCCATAAGGTCTGATGGCTTTCCTCTCATCTCAAGATGAATGTGGTAGAAAATATAAATCAAAGAAATGTCCTTTTCCTAGCCTTGCCTTGCCTTATTTCCTTCTCATTCTGTTCTCTGTCCCAGCCTCTCTCACTAACCCCTCGTCTGGCTGCATGTCTCTTCTTTCCTCTCTCCTTTTCTCAAACTCTCCTGCTTCCTGGCTTTCGTCTTTCAATTCCACCATTTCAGTCCTGCAGCCCGGCACTACTTTTTCCTCTTGCCTCCCTTTGGCCTGCTCCCTTGGCTTTCTCCCTCTGTTCCATATCCTTCTTCCCGACTTGTGTCTTGGAGACTTTTGGCCACTTTGGACCCAAGTCTGGGGATGTTTTGAAATCTTTTCAGAGGCCTCGCTGGTGGCAGGGGGGACAGCAGGCAGTGACAGGCCCGGGGCTGACAGGCTCCCCCTCCCCTAGCGGGCGCTCGGCTGCCACACCCAGCTGACATAGAACCTTTGTCACAATGCCCGCTACCGTGGTGAGGATGCGGGCACTCTGCAGGTGACAGGGACCCAGCAGGACTTGCTGTCAGCTCAGCAATTGCTCAGTTCCCCAAAGAAGCTGAATTCTGCAAATTGCTGCTTTTGCTCTTGAAATGATGTCATCAGGTGGGTGTTTTGGTATCTAAGATTGCAGCGTTTGGGGTGCAAGGGTTTTAGGGGGAAATTTAAGGTTGCAGAGTGTGGGGTGCACAGGACTGGGGCACAGGATTTGGGGGTGCGAGGTTTCAGGGTTCAGGATTTGGAGGTGTGGAGTTTTGGGGTACAGGGATTGGGAGTGCAGGGTGGTGGGGGTGAGAGATTTGGGGTGCAGGATTTGGGGGTGCAGAGTTTTGGGAGGCAAGGATCCGGGGCTGTAGGATTTGGGGGTTCAGTGTTTAGGGCAGCACAATCTTGGGGTGCAGGGGTTTGCAGTGAAAGGTTTGGTAGGCAGGATTTGGGGTGCAGGATTCTGGGGTGCTGGGTTTGGGGTACAGGATTTGGTGTTGCAGGGATGGGGTTGAAGGGCTTGGGTTTCCAGGCCTTTGAGGTGCAGGATTTGGAGGTGCAGGGTTTGGGATGGAATTCTTTGGGGTGCAGGGTTTGGGGGCAGGTTTAGGGGTGTACGGTATAGGACGGAAATATTTGGGAATGCAGGGTTTGGGGTGCAGGTTTCGGGGTTCAGGAAGGTAGGGAGGGCAGGATTAGGGGGTGCAAGGTTTCAGTTGTAGGGTTAAGGGGTGCAGAGTTTGGTAGGGCCGAATTTGGGGTGCAGGATTTGGGGTGCAGGGTTTGGGAAGACAGGATCGGGGGTGGAGGATTTGGGGGTGCAGGATTGAGGGGCAGGGTTTTGGTGCAGGGCTTGGGGTCAGGATCTGGGGTGCAGGGTTTGGGAAGAGTATTTTGGGGTGCAGGATTTTGGGTGCCGTGTTTGCGGGGCAGGTTTGGGGTGATCACTGCACCTTTTCCTTTCTCCAGGTGCAGAGCCCGTGCCTCACTTGGTTCCGTCTGCAAACAGCGCCCATCCCAGCTCGAATCCCCCTGCCCCTCTCACCCTGTGCAGCTCTTTGTGCGCTGAGCTCCGCACTCAGCACCAGCGGGTGCGGCTCCTCCGGAGGGGCTGGGGGGAGGGGGCGGGGCCAAGGGCTGGTTTGAGGGGGCGGGGCTGAGGCGGCGAGCTGCGATTGGCCGGCCGGGCCGCAGCGGCCGTTCCCGCCTGAGCCTTGTGGCGGAGCCAGAGCGGGAGTGCGGGGGGCGGCCGGGCCAGGAGCCGCCCGCAGAGCGCCCAGAGAGCGGGCTTCGGGGACTCTGCCCGGGAACGAGCGGCAGGAGGAGAGGAGACGGCCCCAGCGGTACCGGGTGAGCTTCTGGCTGGAGCCTGGGAGCTGTTCCTCCCAGCGAGGGCTGTCGGGCACTGAACGGGCTGCCCAGGGCAGGGCTGGAGCCGCCATCCCTGGAGGGGTTTCCACAGGAGCTCCTGAGGGCCGTGGGCAGTGCCGGGGGGTTGTGCTTGGACTCCAGCACCTTCAAGGTGTTTGACACCCAAAGGGATTCTGTGGCACACTCCATTTTCACATTGCCATGGAGCCCGGAGGTCCCAGCGGGGTTTGGATCAGCGTGTTCTGGAACATTCTCAGTGGTCGGGTCTGTGTGCAGAGTGTGGTGGGAACGAGAAGAGAGGAGATGGAGAGAACAGTGGGGAGGTGGAGGAGCAGGAGTGGAGGTGAATACCAGAGAGAGCGAGTGTGTGCGGATCAGCAGTGATCACCCCAAACCTGCCCCGCAGACACGGCACCCAAAATCCTGCACCCCAAAATACTCTTCACAAACCTGCACCCCAGATCCTGACCCCAAGCCCTGCACCAAAACCCTGCCCCTCAATCCTGCACCCCCAAATCCTCCACCCCCGATCCTGTCTTCCCAAACCCTGCACCCCAAATCCTGCACCCCAAATTCGGCCCTACCAAACTCTGCACCCCTTAACCCTACAACTGAAACCTTGCACCCCCTAATCCTGCCCTCCCTACCTTCCTGAACCCCGAAACCTGCACCCCAAACCCTGCATTCCCAAATCTTTCCGTCCTATACCCTACACCCCTAAACCTGCCCCCAAACCCTGCACCCCAAAGAATTCCCTCCCAAACCCTGCACCTCCAAATCCTGCACCTCAAAGGCCTGGAAACCCAAGCCCTTCAACCCCATCCCTGCAACACCAAATCCTGTACCCCAAACCCAGCACCCCAGAATCCTGCACCCCAAATCCTGCCTACCAAACCTTTCACTGCAAACCCCTGCACCCCAAGATTTTGCTGCCCTAAACACTGAACCCCCAAATCCTACAGCCCCGGATCCTTGCCTCCCAAAACTCTGCACCCCCAAATCCTGCACCCCAAATCTCTCACCCCCACCACCCTGCACTCCCAACCCCTGCACCCCAAAACTCCACACCTCCAAATACTGAACCCTGAAACCTCGCACCCCCAAATCCTGTGTCCCAGTCCTGTGCACCCCACACTCTGCAACCTTAAATTTCCCCCCAAACCCCTGCACCCCAAACGCTGCACTCTTAGACCTGACTTCTAAACCCTGCACCCCCAAATAGTGCACCCCCAAATCCTGAAGCCCCAGATCCTTCCCTCCCATACTGTGCACCCCCAAATCCTGAACCCCCAGATCCTGAATTCCAGGATCTTGCACCCCCACATCCTGCACCCCCAAATCAGACACACGAAAACTCTGCACCCCCAAATCTTGCACCTCTAAGCCTCCACCCCTTAACACTGCATCCCCAAATCTTTCACCCCAAAACCTCAACCCAGAACCCTTTACCCCAAAACCCTACACCTCCAAATCCTGAACCCTTAAACCCTGCACCCCCAGATCCTCCCCCCAAATGAATGAACCCCCAAAACCTGCACCCCCAGATCCTGCTGCCCCATACCCAGCACCCCAAACTCTGCACCCAGAAATCCTGCACTCTCATAACCCTGCACCTCAAATAATTCCCTCGACCCTGCACCCCCAGAACCTGTAACCCCAATCGCTGCACCCCCAGATCCTGTCCCCACACTCTGCACTGCCAGATCCTGCCCCCCTAAACCCTTAAAGCCCAAATATTGTACCCTCAGATCCTTCCTCAACACCCTGCACCCCCAAATTCCCCACCGAAAACCTGCACCCCCAGATCCTGCACCACCAAGTTCTGTACCCTGAAACCCTGCACTGAAAATCCTGCCCCCTAACTCTGCACTTCCAAATCCTGCACCCCCAAATCCTTCAACCCCCAAAGCCAATGCACTGCCAAACCCTGGACCCCCAGATACTGCACCCCAGAACCCTGCACGTTGAAATCCTGCACCCCCAAACCCTGCAGCCCAGAACCCTATACCCGATATCCTGCCGCCCCACAACATGCACCCCCCAAACCTGCAACCCCAAATACTGCACCCCAAATCCTGCATCTTGAAACCCTGCACCCCTAAATCCTTCCTCCCAAGCCATGATTCCCCAAAACCTGTAATACCAAATCCTGCACCCCTAAATTCAGCCCTACCATACTTTGCACCCCTATAATTCAGCCCTACCAAACTTTGCACCCCTAAACCCTGAAATCTTACACCCCCTGATCCTGCCCTCCCAAATCCTGAGCCCTGCACCCCCAAAGCTTGCATTCCCAAACGCAGCACCCCCAGGTCCTGAACACCCAAACACTGCACCCCCAAATTAGGCAGCCCCAAACCCAGCACCCCAAAATCCTCCATTCACAAACTCTGCATCCCCCAAACCTGGACCCCCACATGTGCACCCCCAAAACCATGCCCCCCTGAAACGCTGCACTTCAAAACCCTGCACCCCTAAATCCTTCCCCCAAAACCCTGCACCCCCAAACCCTAGACCCCAAGGTCCTTCCCCCACCTCCTGGAACCCCAAACCCTGCACCCCAAAGAATTCCCTCCCAAACCTTGCACCTCCAAATCCTGCACCTCAAAGGCCTGGAAACCCAAGCCCTTCAACCCCATCCCTGCAACACCAAATCCTGTACCCCAAACCCAGCACCCCAGAATCCTGCACCCCAAATCCTGCCCTACCAAACCTTTCACTGCAAACCCCTGCACCCCGAGGTTGTGCTGCCCTAAACACTGAACCCCCAAATCCTGCAGCCCCGGATCCTTGCCTCCCAAAACTCTGCACCCCCACATCCTGCACCCCAAATCTCTCACCCCCAAATCCTCCCCCCACCACCCTGCAGCCTCAAATCCTTCGCCCCCATCCCCTGCACCCCAAAACTCCACACCTCCAAATATTGAACCCTGAAACCCCGCACCCCCAAATCCTGAGCCCCAGTCCTGTGCACCCCACACTCTGCAACCTTAAATTTTCCCCCAAGCCCCTGTACCCCAAACGCTGCACTCTTAGACCTGACTTCTAAACCCTGCACCCCCAAACATTGCACCCCCAAATCCTGCACCCCTAATCCTCCACCCTCTTAACACTGCACCCCCAAAACCTGAACCACCAAATTATTCACCCCCAAAACCTCCCTCCTCCAAACCCTGCCCTTCAAAATGCTGCACCCCCAAATCCTTCTCCCCAACACCCTGCACCCCCAGATCCTGACCCCAAAACCCTGCCCCCCAAATCCTGTACCCCAAAGCCCTGCACTCTCAAATCATACATGTCCAGAACGTGCACCCTAAACTGTGCACCCCAAAATCCTAAACCCCTTAACCCTGCACCCCCAAATCCTCCAGACCCATGTGCCGAACCCAGCACCCCAAAATCTACCCCCCAAAACCTACATCCCCAAATCCTGCACCCCCAGGTCCTGAACACCCAAAATCTGCACCCCCAATTCTGCCTCCCCAAGACCTGCACCCCCAATTCTGCCTCCACAAGACCTTCACCCCCAGTCCCTGCTCCACTAAATCCTACACCCCCAAACCCTGCACCCCCAACCTCCTGTACCCCAAATCCTGCCCCCACAAGTTGCACCCTAAAATCCTGCACCCCAAATCCTGTCCTACCCACCCTTCAGCCCAAACCCCTTCACCCCAAAATCCTGCTGCCCTAAACCCTGCACCCCCAAATCATCCCTCCCAACCCTGCCCCCCAAACCCTGTCCCCCTAAAGACTGACCCCTAAACCCTGCTCCCCAAAACCCTGCTACCCCCAATCTTGTACCCCCAGATCCTTCCCCCAACACCCTGCAATCCCAAACCCTGCACCCCCAATTCTGGCGCTAAACCCTGCACCCCCAGAACCCTGCACCACTGAACATTGCACCCCAAAACCCTGCTCCCCCAATCCTCCCCCCCAAAACTCTGCACCCCAAAACCCTATACCCAAAACCCTGCACCCCACAAGTTGCACCCTGAAATCCCTGCACCCCCAAATCCTCCAACCCTCAGGTCCTGCACCCCCAGGTGCTGAACACCTGAACCCCTCACTCCAGACCCCTCACCCCAAAGCCCTGCACCCCCAAATCCTGCCTGTAAACGCTGAACTACAAGGTTCTGTACCCCAAGAGCCTGCTCACCCAGATCCTGCACCCCAGAACCCTGCACCCCCATATTCTGATCCCTACAGCCTGCACCCCCAGCTCCTGCACCCCTAAAACCTGTACCCCTAAATCCTGCACCCTTCAACCCTGCAGCCCACAACGTTGCACCCCCAACCTCTGCAGCCCCAGTTCCTTAACGTGTAAAACCTGCGCCCCCAAGTCCTGCACCTCAAAACCTTACACCCGGAATCCTGCCCCCCAAACCGTGCACCCCAAAATCAAGGCCCCTCAAACTTGCACTCAAAAGTCCGCACCAAAAAACCCTCCCCCCCCAGTTCCTAAAGACATGGAACCTGCACCCCCAAATCCCGCACCCCAAAACCCTGCACCCCAGTACCCCAGACCACCAAATCTTGCACCTCCAAATCCTGCCCCCTTTAGCTCTGCACTTCAAACCCTGCACCCCAAATCCTGCAACCAAACCCTGTACCCCAAATCCTGCAACCAGCCCTTGTACCCCTAAATCCTTGACCTCCACATCCTGAATCTCCAAACGCAGCAACCCCAAAACCCTACACCCCCAATCCCTGCACCCCCAAATCATTGTTCTTCAAATCCCACACCCAACGCTCGTACACCCCAAGATCTTGCACCCCCACACACTGCACCCCAAATCCTGCACCCCCAAATCTTCCAGCCCCATGTCCCAAACCCCCAAACCCTGCACCCTCAAGTCTTGCACCCCCAAACCATTCTCCCCCAAATCCTGCAACCCCAAACCCCACACCTCCTGCACCCCAAAATTCGACACCTGCAAATTCTAAACCCTTAAACCCTGCATCTCGCAAATCCTTCCCCCCAAAAGACTCCCCCCCAAACCCTGCACCCCAGATCCTGCAGCCCCTAACTCTGCACCCCAAACGCTGCACCCTCAGATCCTGCGTCCCCCAACCCTGCACCCCAAATCCTTTACCGCAAAATTCCCCAAACCTGCAAACCCGAATCCTGCACCCCCAGTTCCTAAACATGCGAACCCTGCACCCCCAAACATTCAGCCCAAAGCCCTGCACCCCCAAATCCTGCCGTACACAACCCTTCACCCCAAACCTCTTCAACCCAAGATACTGAAACCCTAAGCCCTGCCCCCCAAACCTACATCCCCAAATCCTGCACCCCCAGGTCCTGAACACCCAAAATCTGCACCCCCAAACCCTTAACTCCAAAAACCTGCACCCCCAATTCTGCCTCCCCAAGACCTGCACCGCCAAACCCTGCACCACTAAACCCTGCACCCCCAAACCCTGTACCCCAAATCCTGACCCCCACAAGTTGCACCCTAAAAACCTGCACCCCAAATCCTGTCCTACCCAACCCTTCACGCCAAACCCTTTCACCCCAAGATCCTGCTGCCCTAAACCCTGCACCCCCATATCCTCCTTCCCCAAACCCTGCACCCCAAAAGACTGCACTCCAAACCACTGCACCACTAAACCCTGAACCCCCAAATCCTGCACCCCTGGAACCTGCAACCACAGACCCTGTAGCCCCAAATCAGGCCCCGCAAAATCCTGCTCCCCTGGCCTTGCACCCCCAAATCCTGCACCACCTAATCCTCCAACCCCCTAACACAACCCCCTAAACCCCTTGTCCCCAGGGCCCATTGTGACATCCCAGGACCCCCCATTGTCCCCAGGGCTCATTGTGACACCATGGGGGACCCCCTTGTCGCTGGGGACCCATTGTAACACCATGGGGAACTCCCCTTGTCCTCAAGCCCCATTGTGATATCCTGGGGAGCCCCCTTTGTCCCCAGGGCCCATTGTGACATCCCAGGACCCCACATTGTCCCCAGAGCCCATTGTGAGATCCTGGGGACCCCCTCTGTTCCCCGGGGTCATTGTGACTTTCAGGGGACCCACCATTGTCCCCAGGGCCGATTGTGAGGTCCTAGGGCCCCTCTGTGTCCCCAGGACCCATTGTGACACTGTAGGGACCCCTCTTTGTCCCCAGGGCCCCTTGTGACATCCTGGCAACGCCCCCTTGTCCCCAGGGCCCATTGTGACGTCCCAGGACCCCCCATAGTCCCCACGGCCCATTATGACATCCTGGAGATCCCTCCTTGTCCCCAGGGCCCATTGTGAAGTCCCAGGACCCCCCATTGTCCCCAGGGCCCATTGTGACATTCAGGGGACCCCTCTTTGTCCCCAGGGCCCATTGTGACATCCACTGCACCCCCTTGTCCCCAGGGCCCATTTTGACATTCAGGGGACCCCTCTTTGTCCCCAGGGCCCATTGTGACATCCTGGGGACCCCCCCTTGTCACTGGGGCCCATTGTGACGTCCCAGGACCCCCCATTGTCCCCAGGGCCCATTGTGACATTCAGGACACCCCCTTGTCCCCAGGGCCCATTGTGACATTCCGGGAACGCCTCTTTGTACCCAGGGCACATTGTGACATCCTGGGGACCCCCCCTTGTCACTGGGGCCCATTGTGACGTCCCAGGAACCCCCATTGTCCCCAGGGCCCATTGTGACATCCTGGGGATCCCTCCTTGTCCCCAGGGCCCATTGTGATATCTGGGGGACCCCCTTGTTCCCAGGGCCCATTGTGATATCCTGGAGACCCCCCCTTGTTCCCAGGGCCCATTGTGACATCCTGGGGATCCCTCCTTGTCCCCAGGGCCCATTGTGACATCCCAGGACCCCCCATTGTCCCCAGGGCCCATTGTGACATCCGGCGGACCCCCATTTGTCCCTAGGGCCCATTGTGACATCCTGGTCCCCATTTCTCCCCAGGGCCCATTGTGACACCATGGAGACCCCTGCTTGTCCTCAGGGTCCATTGTGACATCCTGGGCACCCCCCATTTTCCCCAGGACCCATTGGGACATCCTGGCCACCCCCTTGCTCCCAGGGCCCGTTATGGCACCATGGGGACACCCCCTTTGTCCCCAGGGCCCATTGTGACATCCCAGGACCCCCCTTTGTCCCCAGGGCCCATTGCAGCACCATGGGGACCCCCTTTGACCCCAGGGCCCATTGTGGCACCATGGCAACCCCTTTTGTCCCCAGGGCCCATTGTGACATTCTTGGACCCCACTTTGTCGCCAGGGCCTATTGTGACACCATGGGGACCCCTCCTTGTCACTGGAGACCCATTGTGACACCATGGGGACCCCCCCTTGTCCTCGGGACTCATTCTGACATCCTGGACACCCCCCATTGTCCCCAGGGCCCATTGTGACATCCACTGCACCCCCTTGTCCCCAGGGCCCATTGTGACATTCAGGGGACCCCTCTTTGTCCCCAGGGCCCATTGTGACATCCTGGGGACCCCCCCTTGTCCCCAGGGCCCATTGTGACGTCCAAGGACCCCCCATTGTCCCCAGGGCCCATTGTGACATTCAGGGGACCCCCCTTTATCCCCAAGGCCCATTCTGATACCGTGGGGACCCCCTTTGTCCCCAGGGCCCATTCTGACGTCTTAGGACCCCCCATTGTCCCCAGGGCCCATTGTGACATTCAGGGCACCCCCTTGTCCCCAGGCCCATTGTGACATCCTCGGCACCCCCTTGTCCCCAGGGCCCATTGTGACGTCCCAGGACCCCACATTGTCCCCAGGGCCCATTGTGACATCCTGGGGACCCCACTTGTCCCCAGGACCCATTGTGACACTATATGGACCCCCCCTTGTGCCCAGTGACCATTGTGACACCGTGGGTACCACCCTTGTCCCCAGGGCCCATTGTGACATCCTGGGGATCCCTCCTTGTCCCCAGGGCCCATTGTGACGTCCCAGGACCCCCCATTGTCCCCAGGACCCATTGTGACATTCAGGGGACCCCCTTTGTCACTGGGGCCCATTGTGAAATCCCAGGACCCCACATTGTCCCCAGGGCCCATTGTGACATCCTGCGGATCCCCTTTGCCCCCAGGGCCCATTTTGACATTCAGGGAACCCACCATTGTCCTCAGGGCCCATTGTGAGGTCCCAGGACCCCTCATTGTCCCCAGGGCCCATTGTGATATCCTCGGCACCCCCTTGTCCCCAGGGCCCATTGTGACATTCAGGGGACCCCACATTGTCCCCAGGACCCATTGTGACACTATGGGGGCCCCACTTGTCCCCAGGACCCATTGTGACACTATGGGGACCCCCACTTGTGCCCCGGGCCCATTGTGACACCGTGGGTACCACCCTTGTCTGCAGGGCTCATTGTGACATCCCAGGACCCCCCATTGTCCCCAGGGCCCATTGTGACATTCAGGGGACCCCCTTTGTCCCCAGGGCCCATTCTAATACCGTGGGGACCCCCTTTGTCCCCAGGGCCCATTATGATACCGTGGGGACCCCCTTTGTCCCCAGGGCCCATTGTGACATGCTGGGGATGCTCTTTGTCCCCAGAGCCCATTGTGACATCCAGGGGACCCCATTTGTCCCCAGGGCCTATTGTGACACCATGGGGACCCCTCCTTGTCACTGGAGACCCATTGTGACACCATGGCGACCCCCCCTTGTCCTCAGGACTCATTGTGACATCCTGGGGACCCCCCATTGTCCCCGGGGCCCATTGTGACATCCACTGCACCCCCTTGTCCCCAGGGCCCATTGTGACATTCAGGGGACCCCTCTTTGTCCCCAGGGCCCATTGTGACATCCTGGGGATCCCTCCTTGTCCCCAGGGCCCATTGTGACGTCCCTGGACCTCCCATTGTCCCCAGGGCCCATTGTGACATCCTGGGGACACTCTTTGTCCCCAGGGCCCATTGTGACGTCCCAGGACCGCCTGTTGTCCCCAGGGCCCATTGTGACATCCTGGGTACCCCATTGTCACCAGAGCCCATTGTGATATCCTGGCGACCACCCTTGTTCCCAGGGCCCATTGTGACATCCCAGGACCCTTTTTGTCCCTGTCGAGTGTTAAGATTGCAGGGTGACAATCAAACCCTGCCAGATGTGTTGTCAACCTCCTCTCCCCCCCCAATTCCCCCTTTTGCCCCTCCCTCTCCCCCTTCCCACTCAGCACAGGCGATTGGGAGGGGAAGAAGCACAGAGGGAAGAGAGTTGGAAAAGTTAAAGATGTTTTACTGATGCTACTGGTAAGAATAGAGAAAATAATACAAATATACAAAACCAATCTTGTAAGTCTGAGCAACTGCAGAGCCAGCACCCAAAGTCCTGGATTAGACTCTGTAGCCAACCGGAGCTGGATTCAGTCTGTCACTGGCCTCAGTTCGCAGGGACGACCAGCAAGGTCCTCTCCTAATGTCGGCCATGAGGAAAAAAGGGCCGAGATCCTCGTGATCTCCCGCTTTTATATGAAGTATTCACGTGAACGGAATGTTATACAGAGTTGTCACCGGTTTCTTATTGCCCCTCTCGCGAGATGTGCATCCGTGCTTATCAATAAGTTTTCATTCCATTGCTGGGTTTGCCAAAACATGTGTCCGGTTCTCCAGGAAAATGCAGCTGATATGAAGCTTGAGCTGACAGGCAAATTCACTAAAAGAGAAACTTGTTTTTTAACAAAACCAGGACATTCCACCCCTTATAATATGACATTCACTGAATACTTAAACCTTATCAATACAATCTATCAATACAATCTAATTAATCACTAATATATATATATATATATATATACATATGTACATATATACACAGGAGTAATTAATCAGTGGACCATCCTTTGAAAAGTTCATTAAGTTCATTTTGTCACCACAGTCTCCCAGGGCAGGGAAAATGGTCGAAGTGCATCTCATGACCCCTGTTGGTGGGTTAAGGACACCAACTTCGAAGAAGGTGTCGGGCGCCACTCGAAGAAGCCAGCGCTGGTTTCATCACCATTGTCTTGATCTGAAAGACACTTATTAAACATTGTTAGTGCGGCAATTCACATCATACAGTTCAGCATTGCCTATTTTCACCTAAAATCAAATCCCCTTGAGGTGCACACCGAACTTCTCCATCCTTGAGCATCACCCACCAGGTGCTGCCAGGTCCCTGGGCAAAAACAATCCCACGAATAGGTTTGCCTGTGCCTGAGGCAGGAGGAACCCAGACTGCCTTTCCTAACATATTTTCCATGTGTACTACAGGGACTTTATCTCCTTCCACAGTCCGTAGAATTTCTGATTGGGCAGGCCCGGCTCGATTGGTTGATCCCCTGGTGTTGCCCAACCAAGTGGCTTTTGCTAAATGTGAATCCCAGTTTTTAAAGGCTCCACCACCCAGTGCCTTTAGTGTAGTTTTTAACAAACCATTGCACCTTTCAGTTTTCCCAGAGGCTGGTGCATGATATGGAATAAGATACACCCACTCAATACCATGTTCTTTGGCCCAATTGTCTATAATACTGTTTTTGAAATGAGTACCATAGTCTGATTCAATTCTTTCTGGCGTACCGTGCCACCAAAGGACTTGCTTCTCAAGGCCCAAGATGGTATTTCAGGCTGTAACATGAGGTACAGCAGATGTTTCCAACCATCCGGTGGTTGCTTCCACCATTGTAAGTACATAACGCTTACCTTGACGTGTTTGTGGAAGTGTGATATAATCAATCTGCCAAGCTTCTCCATACTTACACTTTAACCATCACCCCCCACATAAGGACCCCCCATCTAAGGACCCCCCAGTTGTGCCCAGGGCCCATTGTGCCGTCCCAGAACCCCTCATTGTCCCCAGGGCCCATTGTGACATCCTGGCAACCTCTCTTTGTCCCCAGGGCCCATACTGACATCCCAGGACCCCCAATTGTCCCCAAGGCCCATTGTGACACCATGGGGAACCCCCTTGTCACTGGGGATGCATTGTGACACAATGGGGACCCCCCCTTTGTCTCAGGTGCCCATTGTGACATCCTGGAGACCCCCCTTGTCCCCAGGGTCTATTGTGACATCCTGGGGACCTCCTTTATCCCCAGGACCCATTGTGACGTCCCAGGACCCCTCATAGTCCCCAGAGGCCATTGTGACATCCTGGGGACCCCTCTTTCCCCCAGGGCCTAATGTGACATCCTGGGGACTCCTCTTTGTCCCCTGGGCCCATTATGACATCCTGGGCACCCCGTTTGTCCCCAGGGCCCATTGTGACATCCCAGGACCCCAGTTTGTCCCCAGGGCCCATTACTACAGGGTGGGACCCCCCTTGTCCCCAGGGACCATTGTGGCACCATGGGGACCCTCTTTGTCACTGGGGCCCATTATGACATCCCAGGACCCCACTTTGTCTTAGAAGGTCACTATTCGGACCCCCGGAGCCCCCCGGCCCCACACCCGCCCTGCAGCCCCACAGCGCGCGGTCTCGGGCCCCGGTGCCGGCGAAGCCACGTCCTGGCCGCGGCCGGAGGAGCCGCCGCTTGTCCGCCCCCCACGTCCCCCCGATCGCTGCTGCTGTCGCTGCCTGAGGAGCCGCAGCAGCCGCCGCTTGTCCGCCCAGCCCCGACTGCCCCCCCCCAATCGCCGCCGCTGCCGCCCCCGCCACCCCCCTTCTCCCGCCATCCCGGTGTCACAACGGGGACTTTGAGCGCGGCTGTGGAGGCAGCAGCTGTTCTGATAGCGAAGCCAAATCGGACCGGGAAACACGACCGGGAACCAGGAACCGTGGGAGGGAAGTTTTCCCTTGGAGCAAACAAACCCCAGGTGTTCTTCAATGTTTATTGAGAAAGCAGAGTCAGGATGTACCAGTAGTCCGATTAGTGACCTTCTAAGACAAAGTGGGGTCCTGGGATGTCACAATGGGCCCTGGGGACAAAGAGGGTCCCCATGGTGCCACAATGGGACCTGGGGAGAAAGGGAGTCACCAGGATGTCACAATGGGCCCTGGGGACAAGGGGGGTCCCACCCTGTAACAATGGGCCCTGGGGACAAACTGGGGCCCCAGGATGTTCACAATGGGCCCTGGAGACAGTGGGGGGTCCAGAAATGTCACAATGGGCCCTGGGGACAAAGGGGGCTCCCCAGGATGTCACAATGGGCTCTGGGGACAGAGGGGGTCCCCACGGTGTCACAATGCACCCTGGGGACAATGGGGGGTCCTGGGACGTCACAATGGGCCCTGGGGACACAGGGGTCCCAAGGATGTGATAATGGGCTCTGGGGACAAGTGGGGTCCTCAGGATGTCACAATGGGCACTGGGGAAAACAGGGGGTCCCCACGGTGTCACAATGGGCCCTGGGGACAAAGGGAGGTCCTAGGACATCACAGTGGGCCCTGGGGACAAAGTGGGGTCCCCTGAATGTCACAATGGGACCTGCAGACAAAGGGGGGTCCTGGGATGTCACAATGGGCCTCAGTGACAAAGGGGCTCCCCAGGATGTCACAACAGGCCCTGGGGACAAAGAGGGCTCTCCTGAATGTCAAAATGGGCCCTGGGGACAAGGGGGGACCCCAGGATGCAACAACGGGCCCTGGGGACAAAGAGGGGTCCCCTGAATGTCACAAAGGGCCCTGGGGACAAGGAGGTGTCCTGGGATGTCAAAATGGACCCTGGGGACAAATAGCAGTTCCCTGAATATCACAATGGGCCCTGGAGACAAGGGGTGTCCTGGGATGTCACAATGGGCCCCAGTGACAAAGGGCGTCCCTATGGTGCCAAAATGGGCCCTGGGGACAAAGGGGGTCCCCAGGAAGTCACAATGGGCCCTGGGGACAAAGGGGGGTCCTGGGATATCACAATGGGCCCTGTGGACAAAGTGGACCCCTGGGATGTCACAATGGGCCCTGGGGACAAAGAGGGTCCCCAGGATGTCACAATGGGCCCTGGGGACAAAGGGGGGTCCCGAGGATGTCACAATGGGTCCTGGGGACAAAGGGGGTCCCCAGGATTTCACAATGGGCCCCGGGGACAAAGGGGGTGCCCAGGATGTCACAATGGGTCTTGGGGACAAAGGGGGTCCTGTGATGTCACAATGGGCCCTGGGGACAAAGGGGGTCCCCAGGATGTCACAATGGGTCTGGGGACAATGGGGGGTCCGGGGACGTCACAATGGGCCCTGGGGACAAAGGGGGGTCCTGGGACGTCACAATGGGCCCTGGTGACAATGGGGGTCCCCCGGAAGTCACAATGGGCCCTGGGGACAAAGTGAGGTCCTGGGAAGTCACAATGGGCCCCAGTGACAAAGGGGGTCCCAATGGTGCCACAATGGGTCCTGGGGAAAAAGGGCGTCCCCAGGATGTCACAATGGGCTCTGGGGACAAGGGGGGGTCCTGGGACATCACAGTGGGCCCTGGGGAACAAGGGGGTCCCCAGGATGTCACAATGGGCTCTGGGGACAAGGGGGGGTCCCCATAGTGTTACAATGGGTCCCAGTGACAAGGGTGGTCCCCACGGTGCCACGGTGGGCCCTGGAGACAACGGGGGTCCCCAGGATGTCACAATGGGCTCTGGGGACAAGGGGGGGTCCTGGGACATCACAGTGGGCCCTGGGGAACAAGGGGGTCCCCAGGATGTCACAATGGGCTCTGGGGACAAGGTGGGGTCCCCATAGTGTTACAATGGGTCCCAGTGACAAGGGTGGTCCCCATGGTGCCATGGTGGGCCCTGGAGACAACGGGGGTCCCCAGGATGTCACAATGGGCTCTGGGGACAAGGGGGGTCCCCACGGTGTCACAATGGGCCTTGGGTACAAAGTGGGGTCCTGGGATGTCACATTGGGCCACAGTGACAAAAGGGGTCCCCATGGTGTCACAATGGGCCCTGGGGACAAAGGTGGTCCTCATGGTGCCACAACGGGCCAGAGGGACAAGGCGGTCCCCATGATGTCACAATGGGCCCTGGGGACAATGGGAGGTCCTGGGATGTCACAATGAGCCCTGGGGACAAACGGGGGTCCCTATGGTGTCACAATGGGTCCCCAGTGACAAGTGGGGTCCTGAGATGTCACAATGGGCCCCAGTGACAAAGGGTGTCCCTATGGTGCCAAAATGGGCCCTGGGGACAAAGGGGGGTCCTGGGATGTCACAATGGGACCTGGGACAACGGGGGGTCCCCAGGATGTTTACAATGGGCCCTGGGGACAATGGGGGTCCCCAGGATGTTCACAATGGGCCCTGGAGACAGTGGGGGGTCCAGAAATGTCACAATGAGCCCTGGGGACAAGCAGGGTACCCACGGTGTCACAGTCGGCCCTGGGGACAAAGGGGGTCCTGGGACTTCACAATGGGCCCTGCGGACAAGGGCGGGTCCCCAGGATGTCACAATGGGCCCTGGGGACAATTGGGGGGTCCTGGGATGTGACAATGGGCCCTGGAGTCAACGGGGTGTCCCCATGGTGTCACAATGGGCCCTGGGGACATAGGGGGGTCCTGGGATGTCACAATGGGCACTGGGAATAAAGAGGGGGTCCCCAGGGTGCAACTATGGGCCCTGGGGACAAGAGGGTTCCCAGGATGTCACAATGGGCCCTGAGGACAAGGGCAGGTCCCCATGGTGTCACAATGGGTCCGCAGTGACGAGGAGGCTCCCCATGGTGTCACAATTGGCCCTGGGGACAACGGGGGTCCCGATGGTGTCACAATGGGTCCTTGGGAAAAAGGCTGTCCCCTGAATGTCACAATGGGCCCTGGGGACAATGGGGGTTCCAAGGATGTCACAATGGGCTCTGGGGACAATGGGGGGTCCGGGGATGTCACAATGGGCCCTGGGGACAAAGAGGGGTCCTGGGACGTCACAATGGGCCCTGGTGACAAAGGGGGGTCCTGCGATGTCACAATGGGCCCTGGGGACAAAGGGGGCTCACCAGGATGTCACAATGGGCTCTGGGGACAAAGGGGTCCCCAGGATGTCACAATGGGCACTGGGGAGAAAGGGGTGGTCCCCATGGCGTCACAATGGGTCACCAGTGACAAGGGGGGTCCCCAGGATGTCACAATGGGCCCTGGGGACAATGGGGGTCCCCATGGTGTATACAATGGGTCCCCAGTGACAAGGGGAGTCCCCAGGATGTCACAATGGGCCCCGGGGATAAAAGGGGTACCCAGGATGCCACAATGGGCCCTGGGGACAACTGGGCAGTCCCCAGGATGTCACAATGGGCCCTGGAAACAATTGGGGTGTCCTGAGATGTCACAATGGGCCCTGGGGACAAAGGGGGATCCTGGGACGTCACAATGGCCCCTGGGGACAAAGGGAGTCCCCACCCTGTCACAATGGGCCCTGGGGACAAAGAGGGTCCCCAGGATGTCACAATGGGCCCTGGGGACAAAGGGGGGTCCCGAGGATGTCACAATGGGCCCTGGGGACAATTGGGGGATCCTGGGATGTCACAATGGGCCCTGGGGACAAAGAGGAGTCCCCTAAATGTCACAATGGGCCCTGGAGACAGAGGGGCTCCCCATGGTGCCACAATGGGCCCTGAGGAAAAAGCGGGGTCACCAGGATGTCACAATGGGCTCTTGGAAAAATGGAGGGTCCTGGGACGTCACAATGGGCCCTGGGGACAAAGGAGGTCCCCAGGATGTCACAATGACCCCTTGGGACAACGGGGCCATTGTGGACATCACAATGGGTCCTGGGAACAAAGTGGGGTCCTCAGGATGGCACAATGGGCCCTGGAGACAAAGGGGTTCCCCACCCTATCACAATGGGCCCTGGGGACAAAGGGGGGTCCCCAGGATGTCACAATAAGCCCTGGAAACAATTGGGGGGTCCTGAGATGTCACAATGGGCCCTGGGGACAAAGGGGGTCCCCAGGATTTCACAATGGGCCCTGGGGACAAAGGGGGTGCCCAGGATGTCACAATGGGTCTTGGGGACAAAGGGGGTCCTGTGATGTCACAATGGGCCCTGGGGACAAAGGGGGTCCCCATGGTGCCACAATGGGACCTGGGGAGAAAGGGAGTCACCAGGATGTCACAATGGGCCCTGGGGACAAGGGGGGTCCCACCCTGTAACAATGGGCCCTGGGGACAAACTGGGGCCCCAGGATGTTCACAATGGGCCCTGGAGACAGTGGGGGGTCCAGAAATGTCACAATGGGCCCTGGGGACAAAGGGGGCTCCCCAGGATGTCACAATGGGCTCTGGGGACAGAGGGGGTCCCCACGGTGTCACAATGCACCCTGGGGACAATGGGGGGTCCTGGGACGTCACAATGGGCCCTGGGGACACAGGGGTCCCAAGGATGTGATAATGGGCTCTGGGGACAAGTGGGGTCCTCAGGATGTCACAATGGGCACTGGGGAAAACAGGGGGTCCCCACGGTGTCACAATGGGCCCTGGGGACAAAGGGAGGTCCTAGGACATCACAGTGGGCCCTGAGGACAAAGTGGGGTCCCCTGAATGTCACAATGGGACCTGCAGACAAAGGGGGGTCCTGGGATGTCACAATGGGCCTCAGTGACAAAGGGGCTCCCCAGGATGTCACAACAGGCCCTGGGGACAAAGAGGGCTCTCCTGAATGTCAAAATGGGCCCTGGGGACAAGGGGGGACCCCAGGATGCAACAACGGGCCCTGGGGACAAAGAGGGGTCCCCTGAATGTCACAAAGGGCCCTGGGGACAAGGAGGTGTCCTGGGATGTCAAAATGGACCCTGGGGACAAATAGCAGTTCCCTGAATATCACAATGGGCCCTGGAGACAAGGGGTGTCCTGGGATGTCACAATGGGCCCCAGTGACAAAGGGCGTCCCTATGGTGCCAAAATGGGCCCTGGGGACAAAGGGGGTCCCCAGGAAGTCACAATGGGCCCTGGGGACAAAGGGGGGTCCTGGGATATCACAATGGGCCCTGTGGACAAAGTGGACCCCTGGGATGTCACAATGGGCCCTGGGGACAAAGAGGGTCCCCAGGATGTCACAATGGGCCCTGGGGACAAAGGGGGGTCCCGAGGATGTCACAATGGGTCCTGGGGACAAAGGGGGTCCCCAGGATTTCACAATGGGCCCCGGGGACAAAGGGGGTGCCCAGGATGTCACAATGGGTCTTGGGGACAAAGGGGGTCCTGTGATGTCACAATGGGCCCTGGGGACAAAGGGGGTCCCCAGGATGTCACAATGGGTCTGGGGACAATGGGGGGTCCGGGGACGTCACAATGGGCCCTGGGGACAAAGGGGGGTCCTGGGACGTCACAATGGGCCCTGGTGACAATGGGGGTCCCCCGGAAGTCACAATGGGCCCTGGGGACAAAGTGAGGTCCTGGGAAGTCACAATGGGCCCCAGTGACAAAGGGGGTCCCAATGGTGCCACAATGGGTCCTGGGGAAAAAGGGCGTCCCCAGGATGTCACAATGGGCTCTGGGGACAAGGGGGGGTCCTGGGACATCACAGTGGGCCCTGGGGAACAAGGGGGTCCCCAGGATGTCACAATGGGCTCTGGGGACAAGGGGGGGTCCCCATAGTGTTACAATGGGTCCCAGTGACAAGGGTGGTCCCCACGGTGCCACGGTGGGCCCTGGAGACAACGGGGGTCCCCAGGATGTCACAATGGGCTCTGGGGACAAGGGGGGGTCCTGGGACATCACAGTGGGCCCTGGGGAACAAGGGGGTCCCCAGGATGTCACAATGGGCTCTGGGGACAAGGTGGGGTCCCCATAGTGTTACAATGGGTCCCAGTGACAAGGGTGGTCCCCATGGTGCCATGGTGGGCCCTGGAGACAACGGGGGTCCCCAGGATGTCACAATGGGCTCTGGGGACAAGGGGGGTCCCCACGGTGTCACAATGGGCCTTGGGTACAAAGTGGGGTCCTGGGATGTCACATTGGGCCACAGTGACAAAAGGGGTCCCCATGGTGTCACAATGGGCCCTGGGGACAAAGGTGGTCCTCATGGTGCCACAACGGGCCAGAGGGACAAGGCGGTCCCCATGATGTCACAATGGGCCCTGGGGACAATGGGAGGTCCTGGGATGTCACAATGAGCCCTGGGGACAAACGGGGGTCCCTATGGTGTCACAATGGGTCCCCAGTGACAAGTGGGGTCCTGAGATGTCACAATGGGCCCCAGTGACAAAGGGTGTCCCTATGGTGCCAAAATGGGCCCTGGGGACAAAGGGGGGTCCTGGGATGTCACAATGGGACCTGGGACAACGGGGGGTCCCCAGGATGTTTACAATGGGCCCTGGGGACAATGGGGGTCCCCAGGATGTTCACAATGGGCCCTGGAGACAGTGGGGGGTCCAGAAATGTCACAATGAGCCCTGGGGACAAGCAGGGTACCCACGGTGTCACAGTCGGCCCTGGGGACAAAGGGGGTCCTGGGACTTCACAATGGGCCCTGCGGACAAGGGCGGGTCCCCAGGATGTCACAATGGGCCCTGGAGACAAAGGGGTTCCCCACCCTATCACAATGGGCCCTGGGGACAAAGGGGGGTCCCCAGGATGTCACAATAAGCCCTGGAAACAATTGGGGGGTCCTGAGATGTCACAATGGGCCCTGGGGACAAAGGGGGTCCCCAGGATTTCACAATGGGCCCTGGGGACAAAGGGGGTGCCCAGGATGTCACAATGGGTCTTGGGGACAAAGGGGGTCCTGTGATGTCACAATGGGCCCTGGGGACAAAGGGGGTCCCCATGGTGCCACAATGGACCCTGGGGACAAACGAGGTCCCCAGGATGTCACAATGGGCCCTAGGGACAAAGGGAGTCCCCACCCTGTCACAATAGGCCCTGGGGACAAAAGGGGTGCCCAGGATGTCACAATGGGTCCTGGGGACAAAGGGCATCCCCATGGTTCCACAATGGACCCTAGTGACAAACGAGGTCCCCAGGATGTCACAACGGGCCCTAGGGACAAAGGGGGGTCCCCAGGATGTCACAATGGGCCCTGGGGACAAGGGGGTTCCCAGGATCTCACAATGGACCCTGGGGACAAAGGGGGGGCCTGGGACGTCACAATGGGCCCTGGGGACAATGGGGGGTCCTGGGATGTCACAATGAGCCCTGGGCACAATTGGGGGGTCCTTAGATGTCACAACGGGCTCTGGGGACAAAGGGCGTCTCCAGGATGTCACAATGGGTCCCCAGTGACAAAGTGGGGTCCTGAAATGTCACAATGGGCCCTGAGCACAAAGGGGGTTCCCAGGATGTCACAATGGGCTCTGGGGACAACGGGGATTCCAACGGTGTCACAATGGGCCCTTGGGACAAAGGCTGTCCCCTGAATGTCACAATGGGCCCTGGGGACAAAGGGGGTCCCCAGGATGTCACAATGGGTCTGGGGACAATGGGGGGTCCTGGGACGTCACAATGGGCCCTGGTGACAATGGGGGTCCCCCGGAAGTCACAATGGGCCCTGGGGACAAAGTGAGGTCCTGGGAAGTCACAATGGGCCCCAGTGACAAAGGGGGTCCCAATGGTGCCACAATGGGTCCTGGGGAAAAAGGGCGTCCCCAGGATGTCACAATGGGCTCTGGGGACAAGGGGGGGTCCTGGGACATCACAGTGGGCCCTGGGGAACAAGGGGGTCCCCAGGATGTCACAATGGGCTCTGGGGACAAGGGGGGGTCCCCATAGTGTTACAATGGGTCCCAGTGACAAGGGTGGTCCCCACGGTGCCACGGTGGGCCCTGGAGACAACGGGGGTCCCCAGGATGTCACAATGGGCTCTGGGGACAAGGGGGGGTCCTGGGACATCACAGTGGGCCCTGGGGAACAAGGGGGTCCCCAGGATGTCACAATGGGCCCTGGGGACAATAGGGGTTCCAAGGATGTCACAATGGGCTCTGGGGACAAGGGGGGGTCCTGGGACATCACAGTGGGCCCTTGGGAAAAAGGCTGTCCCCTGAATGTCACAATGGGCCCTGGTGACAAAGGGGGGTCCTGCGATGTCACAATGGGCCCTGGGGACAAAGGGGGCTCACCAGGATGTCACAATGGGCTCTGGGGACAAATGGGTCCCCAGGATGTCACAATGGGCACTGGGGAGAAAGGGGTGGTCCCCATGGTGTCACAATGGGTCACCAGTGACAACGGGGTTCCCCAGGATGTCACAATGGGCCCTGGGGACAATGGGGGTCCCCATGGTGTATACAATGGGTCCCCAGTGACAAGGGGAGTCCCCAGGATGTCACAATGGGCCCCGGGGATAAAAGGGCTACCCAGGATGCCACAATGGGCCCTGGGGACAACTGGGCAGTCCCCAGGATGTCACAATGGGCCCTGGAAACAATTGGGGTGTCCTGAGAAGTCACAATGGGCCCTGGGGACAAAGGGGGATCCTGGGACGTCACAATGGGCCCCGGGGACAAAGGGAGTCCCCACCCTGTCACAATGGGCCCTGGGGACAAAGAGGGTCCCCAGGATGTCACAATGGGCCCTGGGGACAAAGGGGGGTCCTGGGACGTCACAATGGGCCCTGGGGACAAAGAGGGTCCCCAGGATGTCACAATGGGCCATGGGGACAAGGGGGGTCCTGGGACGTCACAATGGGCCCTGGGGACAAAGGAGGTCCCAAGGATTTCACAATGGGCCATGGGGACAAGGGTGGTGCCCAGGATTTCACAATAGGCACTGGGGACAAGGGGGTCCCCAGGATGGGCCCTGGGGATGACGGGGGGTCCTGGGACGTCACAATGGGCCCTGGGGACAATGGGGGGTCTTGGGATGTCACAATGAGCCCTGGGCACAACTGGGAGGTCCCTAAATGTCACAATGGGCCCTGGGGACAAAGGGGGTCCCCACGGTGTCACAATGGGCCCAGGGGACAGAGGGGAGTCCCCAGGATGTCACAATGGGCCCTGGGGACAATGGGGGGTCCTGGGATGTCACAATCGGTTCTGGGGACAGAGGGGGCTCCCCAGGATGTCACAACGGGCTCTGGGGACCAGGGGCGTCCCGAGGATGTCACAATGGGCCCTGGGGACAAAGTGGGGTCCTGGGAGGTCACAATGGGCACTGGGGATCAAGGATGGTGCCCTGGATATCACAATGGGCTCTGGGGACAATGGGGGGTCCTGGAATGTCACAATGGTCCCTAGGGACAAAGGGGGGGCCCTTGGATGTCACAATGGGGCTGGGGACAAAGGGGGTCCTGGGATGTCACAATGGGCCCTGGGGACAAAGGGGGTCCCCAAGTTGTCACAATGGGCCCTGGGGACAAAGGGGGTCCCCATGGTGTCACAATGGGCCCTGGGGACAAGGGGGTCCTCAGGATGTCACAATGAGCCCTGGGGACAAGGGGGATACCCACGGTTTCAAAATGGGCCCTGGGAACAAGGGGGTCCCCAGGATCTCACAGTGGGCCGTGGGGACAAAGAGGGGTCCCCAGGATTTCACAATGGATCCTGGGGACAAAGGGGGGTCCTGGGACGTCACAATGGGCCCTGGGGACAAAGGTTTCCCCAGGATGTCACAATGGGCTCTGGGGACAAAGGAGGTCCCCAGGATGACACAATGGGCCCTGGGGATGACGGGGGGTCCTGGGACGTCACAATGGGCCCTGGGGACAATGGGACGTCCTGATATGTTACAATGAACCCTGGGCACAATTGGGGGGTCCTTAGATGCCACAATGGGCCCTGGGGACAAAGGTGGTCCCCACGGTGTCACAATGGGCTCTGGGGACAAAGGGGAGTCCCCAGTATGTCACAATGGTCCCTGGAGACAATGGGGGGTCCTGGGATGTCACAATGGGCCCTGGGGACAACGGGGGTCCCGACGGTGTCACAATGGGCCCTGTGGACAATGGGGGACCCCAGGATGTCACAATGGGCTCTGGGGACAATGGGGGGTCCGGGGA
The DNA here is from genome assembly GCF_037038585.1 of Patagioenas fasciata. NCBI lineage: Eukaryota > Metazoa > Chordata > Aves > Columbiformes > Columbidae > Patagioenas > Patagioenas fasciata. Next base: position 3,330,569 of record NC_092528.1, read on the forward strand.
CGTCACAATGGGCCCTGGGGACAAAGGGGGTCCCCAGGACGTCACAATGCGCCCCAGTGACAAAGGGGGTCCCAATGGTGCCACAATGGGTCCTGGGGAAAAAGGGGGTCCCCAGGATGTCACAATGGGCTCTGGGGACAAGGGGGGGTCCTCATAGTGTTACAATGGGTCCCCAGTGACAAGGGGGGTCCCCAGGATGTCACAATGGGCCCTGGGGACAAAGGGGGTCCTGGGACTTCACAATGGGCCCTGGGGACAAGGGGGGGTCCCCAAGATGTCACAATGGGTCCTGGGGACAAGGGGGTCCCCAGGATGTCACAATGGGGCCTGGGGACAAAGGGGGTCCTGGGACTTCACTATGGGCCCTGGGGACAAGGGGGTCCCCAGGATGTCACAATGGGCCCTTAGGACAAGGGGGGTCCCCAAGGTGTCACAATGGGCCCTGGGGACAGTGGGGAGTCCTGGGACATCACAACAGGCCTGGGGACAAGGGGGATCTCCACCCTGTCACAATGGGCCCTGGGGACAAAGGGGGGTCCTGGGATGTCACAATTGGCCCTGGGGACAAAGGGGGTCCCCATGGTGCCACAATGGGCCCTGGGGACAAAGGGGAGTCCCCAGGATGTCACAATGGGCCCTGAGGACAAGGGAAGGTCCCCATGATGTCACAATGGGTCCTCAGTGAGAAGGGGGTCCCCCATGGTGTCACAATGGGCCCTGGGGACAAGGGGGATCCCCAGGGTGTCACAATGGACCCTGGGGAGAAGGGTTTAGGGGGTTGTGTTAGGGGGTTGGAGGATTAGGTGGTGCAGGATTTGGGGGAGCAGGATTTTGCGGGGCCTGATTTGTGGCTGCAGAGTCTGGGGTTGCAGGTTCCAGGGGTGCAGGATTTGAGGGTTCAGGGTTTAGGGCAGTAGGATATTTGGGTGCAGGAGTTTGGGGTGCCGGGTTTGGGGGCCAGGATTTGGGGTTGCAGGATTTAGGGGTGCAGTGGTTTGGAGTGCAGTGTTTTGGGGTGCAGGGTTTGGGGAAGGAGGATATGGGGGTGCAGGGTATAGGAGAGCAGGATCTTGGGGTGCAGGGGTTTGGGGTGGAGGGCTTGGTAGGGCAGGATTTGGGGGTGGAAATTTTATTGGGTAGGGCTGGGGGTGCAGGTTTTGGGGGTGAAGGGGTTGTGGGGTGCAGGGTTGTGGGGTGCAGGGTTTGGGAGATCGGTACGTGGGGCTGGAGGATTTGGGGGTACAGGGTTTGGAGCAGCAGGATCTGGGGGTGCAGAGTTGGGGGGTGCAAGATTGGGGGTAGCAGGGTTTTGGGGAGCAGGGTTTAGGGGTCAGGCTTTAGGGGGACAGGGTTTGGGGGACAGGGTTGGGAGGGATGATTTTGGGGTGCAGGGTTTAGGGCAGCAGGATCTTGGGGTGAAGGGGTTTGGTGTGAAGGGTTGGGTAGGACAGGATTTGGGGTGCAGGTTTTTAGGGTGCAACTTGTGGGGGTCAGGATTTGGGGTACAGGGTTTGGGGGTGCAGGGTTTAGTGGTGCAGGGTTTGGGGGTGCAGGTCTTAGGGAGGCAGAATTAGGGTGCAAGACTTGAGGGTGCAGGGTTTGGGGGTTTGGGACATGGGGCTGGAGGATTTAGGGGTGCAGGATTTGGGGTGCAGTGTGTGGGGGTGCAAGATCTTGGGGTGTACGAGCGTTGGGTGTGGGATTTGAAGGACAATGATTTGGGGGTGCAGGGATTGGGGGTGTAGGGTTTTGGGGTTGCTGCGTTTGGAGATTCGGGATGTGGAGGTCAAGGATTTAGGGGTACAAGGGCTGGTTGCAGGATTTGGGGTACAGGGTTGGTTGCAGGATTTGGGGTGCAGGGTTTGAAGTGCAGGGCTAAAGGGGGCAGGATTTGGAGGTGCAAGATTTGGTGGTCTGGGGTACTGGGGTGCAGGGTTTTGGGGTGCGAGATTTGGTGGTGCAGGTTCCATGTCTTTAGGAACTGGGCGGGGAGGGTTTTTTGGTGCGGACTTTTGAGTGCAAGTTTGAGGGGCCTTGATTTTGGGGTGCATGGTTTGGGGGGCAGGATTCCGGGTGTAAGGTTTTGAGGTGCAGGACTTGGGGGCGCAGGTTTCACACGTTAAGGAACTGGGGCTGCAGAGGTTGGGGGTGCAGCGTTGTGGGCTGCAGGGTTGAAGGGTGCAGGATTTAGGGGTACAGGTTTTGGGGGTGCAGGAGCTGGGGGTGCAGGCTGTAGGGATCCGAATATGGGGGTGCAGGGTTCTGGGGTGCAGGATCTGGGTGAGCAGGCTGTTAGGGTACAGAACCTTGTAGTTCAGCGTTTAGAGGCAGGATTTGGGGGTGCAGGGCTTTGGGGTGAGGGGTCTGGAGTGAGGGGTTCAGGTGTTCAGCACCTAGGGGTGCAGGACTTGGGGGTTGGAGGATTTGGGGGTGCAGGGATTTGGGGGTGCAGGGATATGGGGTGCAACTTGTGGGGTGCAGAGTTTTGGGTATAGGATTTTGGGGTGCAGAGTTTTGGGGGGGGGATTGGGGGAGCAGGGTTTCAGGGTGCAAGGTTCAGTGGTGCAGGGTTCTGGGGGTGCAGGGTTTAGCGCCAGAATTGGGGGTGCAGGGTTTGGGATTGCAGGGTGTTGGGGGAAGGATCTGGGGGTACAAGATGTGGGGTAGCAGGGTTTTGGGGTGCAACTTGTGGGGGCAGGATTTGGGGTACAGGAGGTTGGGGGTGCAGGGTTTGGGGGTGTAGGATTTAGTGGAGCAGGGACTGGGGGTGAAGGTCTTGTGGAGGCAGAATTGGGGGTGCAGGTCTTGGGGAGGCAGAATTGGGGGTGCAGATTTTGGGTGTTCAGGACCTGGGGGTGCAGGATTTGGGGATGTAGGTTTTGGGGGGTAGATTTTGGGGTGCTGGGTTCGGCACATGGGTCTGGAGGATTTGGGGGTGCAGGGTTAAGGGGTTTAGGATTTTGGGGTGCACAGTTTAGGGTGCACGTTCTGGACATGTATGATTTGAGAGTGCAGGGCTTTGGGGTACAGGATTTGGGGGGCAGGGTTTTGGGGTCAGGATCTGGGGGTGCAGGGTGTTGGGGAGAAGGATTTGGGGGTGCAGCATTTTGAAGGGCAGGGTTTGGAGGAGGGAGGTTTTGGGGGTGAATAATTTGGTGGTTCAGGTTTTGGGGGTGCAGTGTTAAGAGGGTGGAGGATTAGGGGTGCAGGATTTGGGGGTGCAATGTTTGGGGGTGCAGGGTTTAGAAGTCAGGTCTAAGAGTGCAGCGTTTGGGGTACAGGGGCTTGGGGGAAAATTTAAGGTTGCAGAGTGTGGGGTGCACAGGACTGGGGCTCAGGATTTGGGGGTGCGGGGTTTCAGGGTTCAATATTTGGAGGTGTGGAGTTTTGGGGTGCAGGGGATGGGGGCGAAGGATTTGAGGCTGCAGGGTGGTGGGGGGAGGATTTGGGGGTGAGAGATTTGGGGTGCAGGATGTGGGGGTGCAGAGTTTTGGGAGGCAAGGATCCGGGGCTGCAGGATTTGGGGGTTCAGTGTTTAGGGCAGCACAACCTCGGGGTGCAGGGGTTTGCAGTGAAAGGTTTGGTAGGGCAGGATTTGGGGTGCAGGATTCTGGGGTGCTGGGTTTGGGGTACAGGATTTGGTGTTGCAGGGATGGGGTTGAAGGGCTTGGGTTTCCAGGCCTTTGAGGTGCAGGATTTGGAGGTGCAAGGTTTGGGAGGGAATTCTTTGGGGTGCAGGGTTTGGGGTTCCAGGAGGTGGGGGAAGGACCTTGGGGTCTAGGGTTTGGGGGTGCAGGGTTTTGGGGGAAGGATTTAGGGGTGCAGGGTTTTGAAGTGCAGCGTTTCAGGGGGGCATGGTTTTGGGGGTGCACATGTGGGGGTCCAGGTTTGGGGGATGCAGAGTTTGTGAATGGAGGATTTTGGGGTGCTGGGTTTGGGGCTGCCTAATTTGGGGGTGCAGTGTTTGGGTGTTCAGGACCTGGGGGTGCTGCGTTTGGGAATGCAAGCTTTGGGGGTGCAGGGCTCAGGATTTGGGAGGGCAGGATCAGGGGGTGTAAGATTTCAGGGTTTAGGGGTGCAAAGTTTGGTAGGGCTGAATTATAGGGGTGCAAAGTATGGTAGGGCTGAATTTAGGGGTGCAGGATTTGGTATTACAGGTTTTGGGGAATCATGGCTTGGGAGGAAGGATTTAGGGGTGCAGGGTTTCAAGATGCAGGATTTGGGGTGCAGTATTTGGGGTTGCAGGTTTGGGGGGTGCATGTTGTGGGGCGGCAGGATATCGGGTATAGGGTTCTGGGCTGCAGGGTTTGGGGGTGCAGGATTTCAACGTGCAGGGTTCTGGGGTGCAGTATCTGGGGGTCCAGGGTTTGGCAGTGCATTGGCTTTGGGGGTTGAAGGATTTGGGGGTGCAGGATTTGGAAGTGCAGAGTTAGGGGGCAGGATTTTCAGTGCAGGGTTTCAGGGTACAGAACTTGGTGGTGCAGGATCTGGGGGTGCAGGTTTTCGGTGGGGAATTTGGGGGTGCAGGGTGTTGAGGAAGGATCTGAGGGTACAATATTTGGGCTTTAAGGGTTTAGGGGGGCAGGATCTGGCAGTGCAGAGTGTGGGGACAGGATCTGGGGGTGCAGCGATTGGGGTTACAGGTTCTGGGGGTGCAGGGTCGAGGGAATTATTTGAGGTGCAGGGTTATGAGAGTGCAGGATTTCTGGGTGCAGAGTTTGGGGTGCTGGGTATGGGGCAGCAGGATCTGGGGGTGCAGGTTTTGGGGGTTCATTCATTTGGGGGGAGGATCTGGGGGTGCAGGGTTTAAGGGTTCAGGATTTGGAGGTGTAGGGTTTTGGGGTAAAGGGTTCTGGGTTGAGGTTTTGGGGTGAAAGATTTGGGGATGCAGTGTTAAGGGGTGGAGGCTTAGAGGTGCAAGATTTGGGGGTGCAGAGTTTTCGTGTGTCTGATTTGGGGGTGCAGGATGTGGGGGTGCAAGATCCTGGAATTCAGGATCTGGGGGTTCAGGATTTGGGGGTGCACAGTATGGGAGGGAAGGATCTGGGGCTTCAGGATTTGGGGGTGCACTATTTGGGGGTGCAGGGTTTAGAAGTCAGGTCTAAGAGTGCAGCGTTTGGGGTGCAGGGGTTTGGGGGGAAATTTAAGGTTGCAGAGTGTGGGGTGCACAGGACTGGGACACAGGATTTGGGGGTGCGAGGTTTCAGGGTTCAGTATTTGGAGGTGTGGAGTTTTGGGGTGCAGGGGTTGGGAGTGCAGGGTGGTGGGGGTGAGAGATTTGGGGTGCAGGATTTGGGGGTGCAGAGTTTTGGGAGGCAAGGATCCGGGGCTGTAGGATTTGGGGGTTCAGTGTTTAGGGCAGCAAAATCTTGGGGTGCAGGGGTTTGCAGTGAAAGGTTTGGTAGGCAGGATTTGGGGTGCAGGATTCTGGGGTGCTGGGTTTGGGGTACAGGATTTGGTGTTGCAGGGATGGGGTTGAAGGGCTTGGGTTTCCAGGCCTTTGAGGTGCAGGATTTGGAGGTGCAGGGTTTGGGATGGAATTCTTTGGGGTGCAGGGTTTGGGGGCAGGTTTAGGGGTGTAGGGTATAGGACGGAAAGATTTGGGAATGCAGGGTTTGGGGTGCAGGTTTCGGGGTTCAGGAAGGTAGGGAGGGCAGGATTAGGGGGTGCAAGGTTTCAGTTGTAGGGTTAAGGGGTGCAGAGTTTGGTAGGGCCGAATTTGGGGTGCAGGATTTGGGGTGCAGGGTTTGGGAAGACAGGATCGGGGGTGGAGGATTTGGGGGTGCAGGATTGAGGGGCAGGGTTTTGGTGCAGGGCTTGGGGTCAGGATCTGGGGTGCAGGTTTGTGAAGAGTATTTTGGGGTGCAGGATTTTGGGTGCCGTGTCTGCGGGGCAGGTTTGGGGTGATCACTGCTGATCCGCACACACTCGCTCTCTCTGGTATTCACCTCCACTCCTGCTCCTCCACCTCCCCACTGTTCTCTCCATCTCCTCTCTTCTCGTTCCCACCACACTCTGCACACAGACCCGACCACTGAGAATGTTCCAGAACACGCTGATCCAAACCCCGCTGGGACCTCCGGGCTCCATGGCAATGTGAAAATGGAGTGTGCCACAGAATCCCTTTGGGTGTCAAACACCTTGAAGGTGCTGGAGTCCAAGCACAACCCCCCGGCACTGCCCACGGCCCTCAGGAGCTCCTGTGGAAACCCCTCCAGGGATGGCGGCTCCAGCCCTGCCCTGGGCAGCCCGTTCAGTGCCCGACAGCCCTCGCTGGGAGGAACAGCTCCCAGGCTCCAGCCAGAAGCTCACCCGGTACCGCTGGGGCCGTCTCCTCTCCTCCTGCCGCTCGTTCCCGGGCAGAGTCCCCGAAGCCCGCTCTCTGGGCGCTCTGCGGGCGGCTCCTGGCCCGGCCGCCCCCCGCACTCCCGCTCTGGCTCCGCCCCAAGGCTCAGGCGGGAACGGCCGCTGCGGCCCGGCCGGCCAATCGCAGCTCGCCGCCTCAGCCCCGCCCCCTCAAACCAGCCCTTGGCCCCGCCCCCTCCCCCCAGCCCCTCCGGAGGAGCCGCACCCGCTGGTGCTGAGTGCGGAGCTCAGCGCACAAAGAGCTGCACAGGGTGAGAGGGGCAGGGGGATTCGAGCTGGGATGGGCGCTGTTTGCAGACGGAACCAAGTGAGGCACGGGCTCTGCACCTGGAGAAAGGAAAAGGTGCAGTGATCACCCCAAACCTGCCCCGCAAACACGGCACCCAAAATCCTGCACCCCAAAATACTCTTCCCAAACCCTGCACCCCAGATCCTGACCCCAAGCCCTGCACCAAAACCCTGCCCCTCAATCCTGCACCCCCAAATCCTCCACCCCGATCCTGTCTTCCCAAACCCAACACCCCAAACCCTGCACCCCCAAATTCGGCCCTACCAAACTCTGCACCCCTAAACCCTACAACTGAAACCTTGCACCCCCTAATCCTGCCCTCCCTACCTTCCTGAACCCCGAAACCTGGACCCCAAACCCTGCATTCCCAAATCCTTCCGTCCTATATCCTAAACCCCTAAACCCTGCCCCTAAACCCTGCACCCCAAAGAATTCCCTCCCAAACCCTGCACCTCCAAATCCTGCACCTCAAAGGCCTGGAAACCCAAGCCCTTCAACCCCATCCCTGCAACACCAAATCCTGTACCCCAAACCCAGCACCCCAGAATCCTGCACCCCAAATCCTGCCTACCAAACCTTTCACTGCAAACCCCTGCACCCCAAGATTGTGCTGCCCTAAACACTGAACCCCCAAATCCTGCAGCCCCAGATCCTTGCCTCCCAAAACTCTGCACCCCCAAATCCTGCACCCCAAATCTCTCACCCCCAAATCCTTCCCCCACCACCGTACACCCTCAGATCCTTCAACCCCATCCCCTGCACCCCAAAACTCCACACCTCCAAATCCTGATCCCTGAAACCCCGCACCCCCAAATCTTGTACCCCAGTCCTGTGCACCCCACAGTCTGCACCCCAAACGCTGCACTCTTAGACCTGACTTCTAAACCCTGCACCCCCAAACAGTGCACCCCCAAATCCTGAAGCCCCAGATCCTTCCCTCTGATACCCTGCACCCCCACATCCTGAACCCCCAAATCCTGCACCCCTAATCCTCCACCCTTTTAACACTGCACCCCCAAAACCTGAACCACCAAATCTTTCACCCCCAAAACCTCCCTCCTCCAAACCCTGCCCTTCAAAATGCTGCACCCCCAAATCCTTCTCCCCAACACCCTGCACCCCCAGATCCTGACCCCAAAACCCTGCCCCCCAAATCCTGTACCCCAAAGCCCTGCACTCTCAAATCATACATGCCCAGAACGTGCACCCTAAACTGTGCACCCCAAAATCCTAAACCCCTTAACCCTGCACCCCCAAATCCTCCAGACCCATGTGCCGAACCCAGCACCCCAAAATCTACCCCCCAAAACCTACATCCCCAAATCCTGCACCCCCAGGTCCTGAACACCCAAAATCTGCACCCCCAATTCTGCCTCCCCAAGACCTGCACCCCCAATTCTGCCTCCACAAGACCTTCACCCCCAGTCCCTGCTCCACTAAATCCTACACCCCCAAACCCTGCACCCCCAACCTCCTGTACCCCAAATCCTGCCCCCACAAGTTGCACCCTAAAATCCTGCACCCCAAATCCTGTCCTACCCACCCTTCAGCCCAAACCCCTTCACCCCAAAATCCTGCTGCCCTAAACCCTGCACCCCCAAATCATCCCTCCCAACCCTGCCCCCCAAACCTTGTCCCCCTAAAGACTGACCCCTAAACCCTGCTCCCCAAAACCCTGCTACCCCCAATCTTGTACCCCCAGATCCTTCCCCCAACACCCTGCAATCCCAAACCCTGCACCCCCAATTCTGGCGCTAAACCCTGCACCCCCAGAACCCTGCACCACTGAACATTGCACCCCAAAACCCTGCTCCCCCAATCCTCCCCCCCAAAACTCTGCACCCCAAAACCCTATACCCAAAACCCTGCACCCCACAAGTTGCACCCTGAAATCCCTGCACCCCCAAATCCTCCAACCCTCAGGTCCTGCACCCCCAGGTGCTGAACACCTGAACCCCTCACTCCAGACCCCTCACCCCAAAGCCCTGCACCCCCAAATCCTGCCTCTAAACGCTGAACTACAAGGTTCTGTACCCCAAGAGCCTGCTCACCCAGATCCTGCACCCCAGAACCCTGCACCCCCATATTCTGATCCCTACAGCCTGCACCCCCAGCTCCTGCACCCCCAAAACCTGTACCCCTAAATCCTGCACCCTTCAACCCTGCAGCCCACAACGCTGCACTCCCAACCTCTGCAGCCCCAGTTCCTTAACGTGTGAAACCTGCGCCCCCAAGTCCTGAACCTCAAAACCTTACACCCGGAATCCTGCCCCCCAAACCATGCACCCCAAAATCAAGGCCCCTCAAACTTGCACTCAAAAGTCCACACCAAAAAACCCTTCAGCCCCCCCCAGTTCCTAAAGACATGGAACCTGCACCCCCAAATCCCGCACCCCAAAACCCTGCACCCCAGTACCCCAGACCACCAAATCTTGCACCTCCAAATCCTGCCCCCTTTAGCCCTGCACTTCAAACCCTGCACCCCAAATCCTGCAACCAACCCTGTATCCCCAAATCCTGCAACCAGCCCTTGTACCCCTAAATCCTTGACCTCCACATCCCGAATCTCCAAACGCAGCAACCCCAAAACCCTACACCCCCAATCCCTGCACCCCCAAATCATTGTCCTTCAAATCCCACACCCAACGCTCGTACACCCCAAGATCTTGCACCCCCACACACTGCACCCCAAATCCTGCACCCCCAAATCCTCCAGCCCCATGTCCCAAACCCCCAAACCCTGCACCCTCAAGTCTTGCACCCCCAAACCATTCTCCCCCAAATCCTGCAACCCCAAACCCCACACCTCCTGCACCCCAAAATTCGACACCTCCAAATCCTAAACCCTTAAACCCTGCATCTCGCAAATCCTTCCCCCCAAAACAGTGCCCCCCAAACCCTGCACCCCAGATCCTGCAGCCCCTAACTCTGCACCCCAAACGCTGCACCCTCAGATCCTGCGTCCCCCAACCCTGCACCCCAAATCCTTTACCGCAAAATTCCCCAAACCTGCAAACCCGAATCCTGCACCCCCAGTTCCTAAACATGCGAACCCTGCACCCCCAAACATTCAGCCCAAAGCCCTGCACCCCCAAATCCTGCCGTACACAACCCTTCACCCCAAACCTCTTCAACCCAAGATACTGAAACCCTAAGCCCTGCCCCCCAAACCTACATCCCCAAATCCTGCACCCCCAGGTCCTGAACACCCAAAATCTGCACCCTCAAATCCCTGAACTCCAAAAACCTGCACCCCCAATTCTGCCTCCCCAAGACCTGCACCGCCAAACCCTGCACCACTAAACCCTGCACCCCCAAACCCTGTACCCCAAATCCTGACCCCCACAAGTTGCACCCTAAAAACCTGCACCCCAAATCCTGTCCTACCCAACCCTTCACGCCAAACCCTTTCACCCCAGGATCATGCTGCCCTAAACCCTGCACCCCAAAATCATCCCTCCCAACCCTGCCCCCCAAACCCTGTCCCCCTAAAGCCTGACCCCTAAACCCTGCTCCCCAAAACCCTGCTATCCCCAATCTTGCACCCCCAGATCCTGCTGCTCCAAACCCTGCACCCCAAATCCTCCAGCCCCACGTACCGATCTCCCAAACCCTGCACCCCACAACCCCTTCACCCCCAAATCCTGCACCCCCAGCCCTACCCCGTAAACTTTCCACCCCCAATCCTGCCCTACCAAGCCCTCCACCCCAAACCCCTGCACCCTAAGATCCTGCACCCTAAACCCTGCACCCCTATATCCTCCTTCCCCAAACCCTGCACCCCAAACCACTGCACTCCAAACCACTGCACCCCTAAACCCTGAACCCCCAAATCCTGCACCCCTGGAACCTGCAACCACACACCCTGTAGCCCCAAATCAGGCCCCGCAAAATCCTACTCCCCTGGCCTTGCACCCCCAAATCCTGCACCACCTAATCCTCCAAACCCCTAACACAACCCCCTAAACCCCTTGTCCCCAGGGCCCATTGTGACATCCCAGGACCCCCCATTGTCCCCAGGGCTCATTGTGACACCATGGGGGACCCCCTTGTCGCTGGGGACCCACTGTAACACCATGGGGACCTCCCCTTGTCCTCAAGCCCCATTGTGATATCCTGGGGAGCCCCCTTTGTCCCCAGGGCCCATTGTGACATCCCAGGACCCCACATTGTCCCCAGGGCCCATTGTGACATCCTGGGGACCCCTCTTTGTCCCCAGGACCCATTGTGACGTCCCAGGAACCCCCATTGTCCCCAGAGCGCATTGTGACATCCTGGAGACCCTTTTTGTCCGCAGGGCCCATTGTAACGTCACAGGACCCCCCATTGTCCCCAGGGCCCATTGTTACATCCTGGGGACCCCCTTGTCCCCAGGACCCATCGTGACACCATGGGCACCCTCCTTGTTACTGGGGACCCATTGTGACACCATGGGGACCCCCCCTTGTCCTCAGGGCCCATTGTGACATCCTGGGCACCCTCCTTTGTCCCCCGGGACCATTGTAACACCGTGGGGACCCCCTTTGTCCCCAGGGCCCATTGTGACACTGTGGGGACTTCCCTCGTCCCCAGGGCCTATTGTTACATCCCAGGACCCCCCTTTGTCCCCAGGGCCCCCCATTGTGACACCTTGGGGACCCCCCTTGTCACTGGGGACCCATTGTGACATCCTGGGGATCCCTCCTTGTCCCCAGGGCCCATTGTGACGTCCCAGGACCCCCCATTGTCCCCAGGGCCCATTGTGACACCTTGGGGACCCCCCTTGTCACTGGGGACCCATTGTGACACCATGGGGACCACCCCTTGTCCTCAGGGCCTATTGTGAACATCCTGGGGAACCTCTATTTTCCCCAGAGTCCATTGAGAGATCCTGGGGACCCCCTTGTCCCCAGGTCCCATTGTGACATCCTGGGGAGCCTCTTTTTTCCCAGGGCCCATTGTGACATCCTGGGGACCCCCTTTGTCCCCAGGGCCCATTGTGACGTCCCAGGACCCCCCATTGTCCCCAGGGCCCATTGTGAAATCCCAGGACCCCCTTGTCCCCAGGACCCATCGTGACACCATGAAGACCCTCCTTGTCACTGGGGACCCATTCCGACACCCTGGGGAGCCCCCCTTGTCCTCAGGGCCCATTGTGACATTATGGGCACGCCCATTTGTCCCCCGGGACCATTGTAACACCGTGGGGACCCCCTTTGTCCCCAGGGACCATTGTAACACTGTGGGGACCCCCCTTGTCCCCAGGGCCTATTATTCTGTCCCGGGACCCCCATTGTCCCCAGGACCCCCCATTGTGACACCTTGGGGACCCCCCTTGTCACTGGGGACCCATTGTGACACCATGGGGACCACCCCTTGTCCTCAGGGCCTATTGTGAACATCCTGGGGAACCTCCATTGTCCCCAGAGCCCACTGTGAGATCCTGGGGACCCCCTTGTCCCCAGGTCCCATTGTGACATCCTGGGGAGCCTCTTTGTCCCCAGGGCCCATTGTGACATCCTGGGGACCCCCTTTGTCCCCAGGGCCCATTGTGATGTCCCAGGACCCCACATTGTCCCCAGGGCCCATTGTGACAACCCAGGAACCCCATTGTCCCAAGGGCCCATTGTGACATCCAGGGGACCCCCCTTTGTCTCCAGGACGCATTGTGACACCGTGGGGACCTCATTAGTCCCCGGGGCCCATTGTGACATCCTAGGGACCTACCTTTGTCCCCAGGGCTCATGGTGGCACCATGGGGACCCCCTTTGTCACTGTGGCACATTGTGATATCCCAGAACCCCACTTTATCCCCATGGCCCATTTTGACATCCTGGGGACCCCCTTTCTCCCCAGGGGCCGTTGTGACATTCAGGGGACCCCACCTTGTCCCCAGGGCCCATTGTAATGTCCCAGGGCCCCTCCTTGTCCCCAGGGCCCATTGTGACATCATGGGGACCCCATTTGTCACTGGGGCTCATTGAGACATCGTGGGGACCAATTTTGTCCCCAGGGCCGATTGTGACGTCCCAGGTCCTCCCGTTGTCCCCAGGGCCCATTGTGACATTCAGGGGACCCCCCTTTGTCACTGGGGCCCATTGTGACATCCCAGGACCCCCCATTGTCCCCAGGACCCATCGTGACACCATGGGGACCACCCCTTGTCCTCAGGGCCTATTGTGAACATCCTGGGGAACCTCCATTGTCCCCAGAGCCCATTGTGAGATCCTGTGGAGACCCTTGTCCCCAGGTCCCATTGTGACATCATGGGGACCCCCTTTATCCCCAGGGCCCATTGTGACGTCCCAGGACCCCCCATTGTCCCCAGGGCCCATTGTGACATTCAGGGGACCCCCATTTGTCACTGGGGCTCATTGAGACATCGTGGGGACCAACTTTGTCCCCAGGGCCCATTGTGACGTCCCGGGACCTCCCGTTGTCCCCAGTGTCCATTGTGACATCCGAGGAGCCCAGTTTGTCCCCAGGACCATTTTGATATTGAGGGGAGCCACGTTTGTCCCCAGGGCCCATTGTGACAACATGGGCACCCCCGCTTGTCATTGGGGACCCATTGTGACACCATCGAGACCCCCGCTTGTCCTCAGGGTCCATTGTGACATCTTGGGCACCTCCCATTGTCCCCAGGACCCATTGTGACATCCTGGGGACCCCCTTGCTCCCAGGGCCCATTTTGGCACCATGGGGACATCCCCTTTGTCCCCAGGGACCATTGTGACATCCCAGGACCCCCCTTTGTCCCCAGGGCCCATTGTGACGTCCCAGGACCCCCCATTGTCCCCAGGACCCATTGTGACATTCAGGGGACCCCTTTGTCACTGGGGCCCATTGTGAAATCCCAGGACCCCACATTGTCCCCAGGGCCCATTGTGACATCCTGGGGACCCCCCCTTGTCCCCAGGGCCCATTGTGACATCCCAGTAGCCCCCATTGTCCCCAGTGCCCATTGTGACGTCCCAGGACCCCCCATTGTCCCCAGGGCCCATTGTGACATCCTGGGGATCCCTCCTTGTCCCCAGGGCCCATTCTGACGTCCCAGGACCCCCCATTGTCCCCAGGGCCCATTGTGACATCCTCTGCACCCCCTTGTCCCCAGGGCCCATTGTGACATTCAGGGGACCCCTCTTTGTCCCCAGGGCCCATTGTGACATCCTGGGGACCCCCTCTTGTCACTGGGGCCCATTGTGACGTCCCAGGACCTCCCATTGTCCCCAGGACCTATTGTGACATTCAGGGGACCCCCTTTGTCACTGGGGCCCATTGTGACACCATGGAGACCCCCGCTTGTCCTCAGGGTCCATTGTGACATCCTGGGCACCCCCCATTTTCCCCAGGACCATTGTGACATCCTGGGGACCCCCTTGCTCCTAGGGCCCGTTGTAGCACCATGGGGACACCCCCTTTCTCCCCAGGGCCCATTGTGACATCCCAGGACCCCCCTTTCTCCCCAGGGCCCATTGTAGCACCATGGGGACCCCCTTTGACCCCAGGGCCCATTGTGGCACCATGGCAACCCCTTTTGTCCCCAGGGCCCATTGTGACATTCTTGGACCCCACTTTGTCCCCAGGGCCTATTGTGACACCATGGGGACCCCTCCTTGTCACTGGGGACCCATTGTGACACCATGGGGACCCCCCCTTGTCCTCAGGACTCATTCTGACATCCTGAACACCCCCCATTGTCCCCAGGGCCCATTGTGACATCCACTGCACCCCCTTGTCCCCAGGGCCCATTGTGACATTCAGGGGACCCCTCTTTGTCCCCAGGGCCCATTGTGACATCCTGGGGACCCCCCCTTGTCCCCAGGGCCCATTGTGACGTCCCAGGACCCCCCATTGTTCCCAGGGCCCATTGTGACATCCTGGGGACCTCACTTGTCCCCAGGACCCATTGTGACACTATGGGGACCCCCCCTTGTGCCCAGGGCCCATTGTGACACCGTGGGTACCACCCTTGTCTGCAGGGCTCATTGTGACATCCCAGGACCCCCCATTGTCCCCAGGGCCCATTGTGACATTAAGGGGACCCCCCTTTGTCCCCAGGGCCCATTCTGATACCGTGGGGACCCCTTTGTCCCCAGGGCCCATTGTGACATGCTGGAGACGCTCTTTGTCCCCAGGGCCCATTGTGACATCCTGGGGACCCTCCTTGTCCCCAGAGCCCACTGTGACATGCAGGGGACCCCATTTGTCCCCAGGGCCCATTGTGGCACCATAGGGACCCCCTTTGTCACTAGGGCCCATTGTGACATCCCAGGACCCCCCCCTGGTCCCCAGGGCCCATTGTGACATCCTGGGGACCCCCTTTGTCCCAAGACTTCATTGTGACATCCTGGGGACCCCCGTTGTCCTCAGGGTCCATTGTGACAGCCCAGGACCTTACGTTGTCCCCAGGGCCCATTGTGATATCTGGGGGACCCCCTTGTTCCCAAGGCCCATTGATACATCCTGGGGACCCCCCCTTGTCCCCAGGGCCCATTGTGACATCCCAGGACCCCCCATTGTCCCCAGGGCCCATTGTGACATCCTCGGCACCCCCTTGTCCCAAGGGCCCATTGTGACATCCTGGGGACAACCCCTTGTCCCCAGGGCCCATTGTGACATTCAGGGGACCCCTCTTTGTCCCCAGGGCCCATTGTGACATCCTGGGGACCCCCCTTTGTCCCCAGGGCCCATTGTGACGTCCCAGGTACCCCCATTGTCCCCAGGGCCCATTGTGACATCCTGGGGATCCCTCCTTGTCTCCAGGGCCTATTGCGACGTCCCAGGACCTCCCATTGTCCCCAGGACCTATTGTGACATTCAGGGGACCCCCTTTGTCACTGGGGCCCATTGTGACACCATGGAGACCCCCGCTTGTCCTCAGGGTCCATTGTGACATCCTGGGCACCCCCCATTTTCCCCAGGACCCATTGTGACATCCTGGCCACCCCCTTGCTCCCAGGGCCCTTTGTGGCACCATGGGGACACCCCCTTTGTCCCCAGGGCCCATTGTGACATCCCAGGACCCCCCTTTGTCCCCAGGGCCCATTGTAGCACCATGGGGACCCCCTTTGACCCCAGGGCCCATTGTGGCACCATGGCAACCCCATTTGTCCCCAGGGCCCATTGTGACATTCTTGGACCCCCTTTGTCCCCAGGGCCTATTGTGACACCATGGGGACCCCTCCTTGTCACTGGGGACCCATTGTGACATCATCGGGACCCCCCCGTGTCCTCAGGACTCATTCTGACATCCTGGACACCCCCCATTGTCCCCAGGGCCCATTGTGACATCCACTGCACCCCCTTGTCCCCAGGGCCCATTGTGACATTCAGGGGACCCCTCTTTGTCCCCAGGGCCCATTGTGACATCCTGGGGACCCCCCCTTGTCCGCAGGGCCCATTGTGACGTCCCAGGACCCCCCATTGTCCCCAGGGCCCATTGTGACATCCTGTGGATCCCTCCTTGTCCCCAGGGCCCATTGTGACGTCCCAGGACCCCCCATTGTCCCCAGGGCCCATTGTGATATGCTGGGGAGCCCTCTTTGTCCCCAGGGCCCATTGTGAAATTCAGGGGACCCCAACTTGTCCTCAGGGCCCATTCTGACATCCTGGGGACACTCTTTGTCCCCAGGGCCCATTGTGACATCCCAGGACCGCCTGTTGTCCCCAGGGCCCATTGTGACATCCTGCGGACCCCATTGTCACCAGAGACCATTGTGATATCCTGGCGACCACCCTTTGTCCCCAGGGCCCATTGTGATATCCTGAAGACCGCCCTTTGTCCCCAGGGCCCATTGTGACATCCCAGGACCCTCTTTGTCCCTGTCGAGGGTTAAGATTGCAGGGTGACAATCAAACCCTGCCAGATGTGTTGTCAACCTCCTCTCCCCCCCCAATTCCCCCTTTTGCCCCTCCCTCTCCCCCTTCCCACTCAGCACAGGCGATTGGGAGGGGAAGAAGCACAGAGGGAAGAGAGTTGGAAAAGTTAAAGATGTTTTACTGATGCTACTGATAAGAATAGAGAAAATAATACAAATATACAAAACCAATCTTGTAAGTCTGAGCAACTGCAGAGCCAGCACCCAAAGTCCTGGATTAGACTCTGTAGCCAACCGGAGCTGGATTCAGTCTCTCACTGGCCTCAGTTCGCAGGGACGACCAGCAAGGTCCTCTCCTAATGTCGGCCATGAGGAAAAAAGGGCCGAGATCCTCGTGATCTCCCGCTTTTATATGAAGTATTCACGTGAACGGAATGTTATACAGAGTTGTCACCGGTTTCTTATTGCCCCTCTCGCGAGATGTGCATCCGTGCTTATCAATAAGTTTTCATTCCATTGCTGGGTTTGCCAAAACATGTGTCCGGTTCTCCAGGAAAATGCAGCTGATATGAAGCTTGAGCTGACAGGCAAATTCACTAAAAGAGAAACTTGTTTTTTAACAAAACCAGGACATTCCACCCCTTATAATATGACATTCACTGAATACTTAAACCTTATCAATACAATCCATCAATACAATCTAATTAATCACTACTATATATATATATATATATACACATATGTACATACATACACAGGAGTAATTAATCAGTGGACCATCCATTGAAAAGTTCATTAAGTTCATTTTGTCACCACAGTCTCCCAGGGCAGGAAAAATGGTCCAAGTTCATCTCATGACCCCTGTTGGTGGGTTAAGGACACCAACTTCCAAGAAGGTGTCGGGCGCCACTCGAAGAAGCCAGCGCTGGTTTCATCACCATTGTCTTGATCTGAAAGACACTTATTAAACATTGTTAGCGCGGCAATTCACATCGTACAGTTCAGTATTGAGTATTTTCACCTAAAATCAAATCCCCTTGAGGTGCACACCGAACTTCTCCATCCTTGAGCATCACCCACCAGGTGCTGCCAGGTCCCTGGGCAAAAACAATCCCACGAATAGGTTTGCCTGTGCCTGAGGCAGGAGGAACCCAGACTGCCTATCCTAACATATTTTCCATGTGTACTACAGGGACTTTATCTCCTTCCACAGTCCGTAGAATTTCTGATTGGGCAGGCCCGGCTCGATTGGTTGATCCCCTGGTGTTGCCCAACCAAGTGGCTTTTGCTAAATGTGAATCCCAGTTTTTAAAGGCTCCACCACCCAGTGCCTTTAGTGTAGTTTTTAACAAACCTTTGTACCTTTCAATTTTCCCAGATGCTGGTGCATGGTATGGAATATGATACACCCACTCAATACCATGTTCTTTGGCCCAATTGTCTATAATACTGTTTTTGAAATGAGTACCATAGTCTGATTCAATTCTTTCTGGCGTACCGTGCCGCCAAAGGACTTGCTTCTCAAGGCCCAAGATGGTATTTCGGGCTGTAACATGAGGTACAGCAGATGTTTCCAACCATCCGGTGGTTGCTTCCACCATTGTAAGTACATAACGCTTACCTTGACGTGTCTGTGGAAGTGTGATATAATCAATCTGCCAAGCTTCTCCATACTTACACTTTAACCATCGCGCCCCATACCATACAGGCTTTAACTGTTTTGCTTGTTTGATTTCGGCGCAAGTTTCACATTCATGAATAACCTGTGAAACAGTGTCCATTTTTAAATCCACCCCTCGATCACGAGCCCATTTTCATGTTGCATCTCTACCTTGATGACCTGAAGCGTCATGGGCCCACCGAGCTAGGAAAAGTTCACCTTTATGTTGCCAGTCCAAGTCCACCTCAGCTACTTTAATCTTAGCAGCTTGATCCGCTTGTTGGTTGTTTCGATGTTCCTTGGTGGCTCGACTTTTAGGCACATGAGAATCTACACGACGAACTTTCACAGGCAGGCTCTCTAGCCAAGCAGCAATGTCTTGCCACAGTGTGGCAGCCCAAATGGGTTTACCTCTGCGCTGCCAGTTGCTTTTCTTCCATTGCTGTAGCCACCCCCACAAGGCATTTGCTACCATCCACGAGTCAGTATAGAGATAAAGCATTGGCCACTTCTCTCGTTCAGCAATGTCCAAAGCCAGCTGGATGGCTTTCACTGCTGCAAACTGACTGGATTCACCTTGTCCTTCAGTGGCTTCTGTAACTTGTCGTGTGGGACTCCACACAGCAGCTTTCACCTTCGATGTTTTCCTACAATACGACAGGATCCGTCTGTGAACAGTGCATACTGCTTATCAGTCTCTGAAAGCGTATTATATGGTGGTGCTTCTTCAGCACGTTTTACTTCCTCCTCATCTGGAGACATCCCAAAGTCTCTGCTTTCTGGCCAGTCTGTAATAACTTCTAATATCCCTGGACGGTTGGGACTTCCAATTCGAGCTCATTGCGTGATCAGTGCAATCCATTTACTCCATGTAACTTCGGTGCCATGATGTGGAGAGGGAACCGTCCCTTTGAACACCCAGCTCAGCACCGGCAGTCGAGGTGCAGGAGGAGCTGTGCTTCAGTGCCCATCACTTCTGAAGCAGCTCGAACTCCTTCATATGCTGCTAGTATCTCCTTTTCAGTTGGAGTACAGTTGGCCTCAGATCCTTTGTATCCTCGACTCCAAAAACCTAAGGGTCGACCTCGGGTTTCTCCTGGTGCTTTCTGCCAGAGGCTCCAGGTAAGTCCATTATCTCCGGCTGCGGTGTAGAGCACATTTTTAACATCTAGTCCAGTTCGGACTGGTCCAAGGGCCACCGCATGAGTTATCTCACGCTTAATTTGTTCAAAGGCTTGTCGTTGTTCAGGGCCCCACTCAAATTGGTTCTTTTTACGAGTCACTCGATAGAGAGGCTCACAATGTGGCTGTAGTCAGGAATATGCATTCTCCAAAAACCTACAACGCCCAAGAAAGTCTGTGTCTCCTTTTTATTAGTAGGTGGAGACATTGCTGCAATTTTGTTGATCACATCCATTGGGATCTGACGACGGCCATCTTGCCATTTTATTCCTAAAAACTGGATCTCTCGTGCAGGTCCCTTGACCTTGCTCCGTTTTATATCAAAACCAGCATCCAAAAGAATCTGAATTATTCTCTCACCTTTCTTGAAGACTTCTTTCGCTGTGTCGCCCCATACGATGATGTCATCAATATATTGCAAGTGTTCTGGAGCTTCACCTTGCTCCAGCGTGGTCTGGATCAGTCCATGGCAGATGGTAGGGCTGTGTTTCCACCCCTGGGGCAAGCGATTCCATGTATACTGGATGCCCCTCCAGGTGAAAGCGAACTGTGGCCTGCACTCTGCTGCTGCAGGAATAGAGAAAAATGCATGAGCAATGTCAATTGTAGCATACCACTTGGCTGCCTTTGACTCCAGTTCAAATTGCAGTTCTAGCGTGTCAGGCACAGCAGCACTCAGTGTGCTGTAACTTCATTCAGGCCACGATAGCCTACAGTTGGTCTCCACTCGTCACTAGACTAACGCACTGGCCAGATTGGGCTGTTAAAAGGTGAGCGGGTCTTACTGATCACACCCTGGCTTTCCAATTGACGGATCAGCTTCTGTATAGGAATCAAAGAGTCTCGATTGGTGCGATATTGCCGGCAATGCACCGTTGTGGTAGCAATTGGCACCTGCTGATCGTCAACCATCAGCAGTCCTACAACAGAAGGGTCATCTGAAAGACCAGGCAAATCAGACAGCTGTTCAATTTTCTCAGTGTCCACAGCTGCTATACCAAATGCCCACCTATACCCTTTTGGGTCCTTAAAATACCCTCTCCTGAGGTGGTCTATGCCAAGGATGCACGGAGCATCTGGACCAGTCACAATGGGATGCTTTTGCCAGTTTTTTCCAGTTAAGCTCATTTCAGCCTCTACAACAGTCAGTTCCTGGGATCCCCCAGTCACTCCAACAATATTGATGGATTGCGTTCCTTTATAATTAGAAGGAATTATTGTGCACTGAGCACCAGTGTCCACTAAAGCTTTGTACTCCTGGGGTTGTGTTGTACCAGGCCATAGTATTTGTACAGTCCAATAAACTCTGTTATCCCTTTCCTCCACCTGGTTGGAGGCAGGGCACCTCTAATTCCTGTTTTGCACAGTCTCTGGGTGTGAATTAGAGGTTCCTTCAAGAGCATCAGAATCTCTTCTGCTCCTTTTGTAAACTGGAGCAGCCACCTTCCTAGGAGTTTTTCCTTTTATCTCACGTACTCGTTCCTGAAGTTCTGAGGTAGGCCTTCCATGCCACTTATTGATGTTTTCTCCCTGCTCATGTAGGAAGAACCACAGTAAACCTCTTCTTGTGGGCTGCCTCTGCCCTCTCTCTCGAGATTGGAAACGCCTTCTCCTAACAGCTGAAACATAGGTTTGTGCAGGTCGTGAACGGTACGAGTCTTCTCTGAGCTCTTTGATTTCTTGCAACAGCTTTTCAAACCGGTCATCAGATTTTTCACACAGTTTCTCCACAGCGGAGACACAAGCCCGCAGAGAACCAGCAAGGCTGTCCTCAAAGTACCGGAGCTGCTCAATCACTTCATTAATTTCTTGTGCACCTTTAGCCGACCAGACCATTCCTGCCAATGACTTAGCATATGCAGGTGGTGCACTTTGTACAAATCTGCGCCACATAGATTTTGTACAATTGATTCTATCTGGGTCTGTCCCCCCTTGGCTGTTTGGTCCTAGATAGATGATCTCTCGCACAGCTAATTCTCTCAGGAACTGGATACCTCTCTCCATAGTATTCCATTTCCCTAACTTGGATATACAATCTTCCTTGTAGGGAAATCTGGCTTTCATAGCTGCAGGAGCCGGGTCCAGAGAGTAGCGGCATTAGACTCTCTTGAAATTGCCCTATCAATGGTGGAATCTTTTGACAGATATCCCAGCTGCCTGGCTTCACCACCTTCCAATTCAATTGTTTCTGCCCCGTTGTCCCAGCATCGCAGCAGCCAGGTTAAAATATTCTCGCCTTCACGACGACTGAAGTCTTTTCGCAGATCTCTCAGCTCACCTGGAGAAAAGGACCGAGTGGTGGTCACTTCATCTCCTCCCTGTCCTGATGATGCCCCTTGGGTTGATGTTGGCCCTGTGCCATCACCTGCTGCACGGGTGGTCTTTCTAGTGACTTTCTTACAACCAGCAACTGATGCTCATATGGGTTCACCATCATTTGATTCATTTTCAGAGTCTGAATGACTGTCACAGTGATTGCCGTGGTTACAGCAGCAACAGTGCCCAGTGTGTGAAAACGGGGGGGCTGCCTTGTTAGCCTTTGAGGCTGGAGAGGTAACGTTATCTGCAGCGACCTTGGCAGAGGAGCTCTGCGGAGGAGCTGTAGCTTCAGCCTGCGAAGCCGCGGTTGGGGGGGCAGTGGCTGCAGCAGCAGCTTTGGCTGTTTTGCCTTTTCTCGAGCGGCTAGGAGTGCTTTTTGCTAAAGCTTCCGAAGACGCACCGCAAATCTCAGGACTAAAAAGAGACACAAACCTCCTATTGAACCTCATTTCTGTTAACAGTAACACAAACTGACACACATTCAGCAAACCAGATAACACCATCACAGTTCTATCAAAGCTCCAAGGATATTCAAAGCTCTCTAAAACATTTGCAAACTGTCCTAGCGAAAACACAAAAGTATTGTTAGTCAGCCTTTCTAAAGATTCGCTTGACCAATTAGCAAATATAGAGCCATTCTGCTCTTTAATCTCTCCTGGAGGTTTTTCAAGGTAAAGCAGAAGCGAGTAGAAATTCATTAGCGGCTGCAGTATAATGAAATAAACCAGTGCCATACCACACAGAATCATCATGACCGCTGTCCAGTTTCTTGTTGTTATATAATGAATACTTCGATTCAGAAAGAAACACCAACACAGATATGGGATCAGCGAGCACAATGTAGAAAATAACTGATACAACTTTTGCCATAACATCTTTAAATCGATGTAATTCACTTTGCCTTAATACCACTAAATAATATCCAAAGCAAACAGACGCGCGAGTATCACAATTCTATGAGTTGCCACCGTGCCAAGAAAATTGAAAGGTACGTCAGAGCAGTAGAAAAGCCAAAAATCTCCAAATTTACCCCTTTCTCTTGCCCCACGTTGGGCGCCAATTATCTGTCGAGGGTTAGGATTGCGGGTGACAATCAAACCCTGGCAGATGTGTTGTTAACCTCCTCTCCCCCCCACTTCCCCCTTTTGCCCCTCCCTCTCCCCGCTTCCCACTCAGGACAGGCGATTGGGAGGGAAAGAAGGACAGAGAGAAGAGAGTTGGAAAAGTTAAAGATGTTTTACTAATGCTACTAATAAGAATAGAGAAAATAATACAAAATATACAAAACCAATCTTGTAAGTCTCAGCAACTGCAGAGCCAGCACCCAAAGTCCTGGATTAGACTCTGTAGCCAACCGGAGCTGCATTCAGTCTCTCCCTAGGCCTCAGTTCGCAGGGACGACCATCAAGGTCCTCTCCTAATGTCAGCCATGAGGAAAAAGGGAAAAAGGGCAAAAAGGGAAAAAAGGGGCCGAGATCCTCGTGATCTCCCACTTTTATATGAAGTATTCACGTGAATGGAATGTTATACATGGTTGGTCAGTCTCTCGATCATCAGTTTCTCGTTGCCCCTCTCGCGAGATGTCCATCCGTGCTTATCAATAAGTTTGCATTCCATTGCTAGGTTTAACCAAAACATGTGTCCGGTTCTCCAGGAAAATGCAGCTAATATGAAGGCTTTAGCTGACAGGCAAAAATTCACTAAAAGAGAAACTTGTTTTTTAACAAAACCAGGACAATGAGGAACTTGGTGATGCAGGACGATCTCTATCAGCACATGTGGTGTTTTCTTCTGTTGAAGATGGATTCAGTCTCTTGGCCCTCTGAAAGATAAGTGGAGGCTGGGGGGTTGGGAAGGGGTTGGGAACTGCAGGGAGGGGGGTAAAGTTCTCTTTGGGGCAAGGGTGATCCAGGAACAGTCCCTTTTGGGCAGGCGAAGGGTCCAGGGAACTTCACAGTGCGATGCCAGCGTGTCCCGGGCAGGGCAGCTCCAGCCTAGTGTCAGTGTTGTATTGCAGGTCGGGAGGCTTGCATTGTGCCTGTCAGACGGTCCCGGGGTCTCGTCGCGCTTGAGGGACCCGACAGGCATCCCGGGCGCCATCCCGGGATCCGGAACGCCGGTGCCAGTTGGCGTAGCGCCAATCGGGTCCTGGTTTTCTTGTATCAGCAGCTGAAAGCGTGGATGGTTTTTGCATTTTGGATGTTTCTGCGCAGTTGTGTTTTATGGTGTAGTTCTGGGCTGCATCGGCAGCTGTGCTCTGTACCCCTCCAGTCTAAGGGACTGGCACTTCTTCCCAGCATCTTGAAGTTTTTAAGTAGTGCTGCCGTCTCCTCTGTGTGTGTGTGCGCCACTGCCGCCGTCTCCTCTGTGTGTGTGTGCACCAGTGCCGCTGTCTCTGTGTGCGTGTGCGCCACTGCCGCCGTCTCCTCTGTGTGTGTGTGCGCCAGTGCCGCCGTCTCCTCTGTGTGTGTGTGCGCCACTGCCGCCGTCTCCTCTGTGTGTGTGTGCGCCAGTGCCGCCGTCTCCTCTGTGTGTGTGTGCGCCAGTGCCGCCGTCTTATAAGGGGCCGTGACGTAGACAGTACTGAATGCTGCTCCATACTACTTCTCCTCCGGTGGCAAATGCTTCACAGTCGCCCGAGGAAAGACGCTTAGCAATCGATCTCCAAGAGAAACGAAACATATGATGCCATAAGGCGAAAGAATATCAGGGCATCTCTTCACAAGCTTGTCGCTGATCTATAGCTGAGGGCAAACACTTGTGTGCTTGTGGGAGAGCCTGTGTCTTTCCTGGAAGCGTTTGGGAGTTTTGCTCAGACGCGTGTTTCCTCAAGTTCAAGAATCAAGATCTAGGATACCTGCAGACAGGTGCCTGTTTGTGTGGAGACAGTCTGCCTGAAACTCTGTGTTCCTTAGCGCCCGCTCTTTCTATCCGTCGCTCCACACGCCTGGGAGTCCCTTTCTTTCTCTCCACAAGCACGTGTGTTGACTTCGTCGCACACGTGCATCTGCACAAGCGTTGAGCTCAGCGGATGGAGTGTGTCTCTTGACACTTGCTGTGCGTTGGTTGTGTCTGCCTGCTCCAGTGAAGAGAGAAACGGGAAATCATCTTGGTAGAGGCAACAAAGCAAAACCGAGGCAGGATTGACATCTGCTCAACAGAGACGGAATCCCCACGCTGACACAGTTCACAGTTACACGAGAAGAAATCTGAGCGGTACATGGACCAGAGACATGTTTCCGAAGAGGTCGTTTAGCGAGTGAACAGCAGTGTGCGCGACTTTCAGGAGTGTGCCAGAATCACCAGAGCCTCTGTTCAAAAGCTGCTGCCTCTGTGACCGCATTGAGGCACGTTCCCGTGTCTGCGAGTGTATAGACGGCTCTTTCGTGTTCACTCCAAGGGAAACGGTCCGCTATTGCTTCTGTGCGTACAGATGCGATTCCCTTGTCTCTTGCGAACACAGGGAACTCTGTCCATCCAGATCTACAGGGTAAGGACGCATCTGCATATGTTTTGGTGAACAATCGAGTGTGCGTGTTCTGACAGCTGCCTCTATGCAGACGTCTCCACAGAGCCACTTCTGAATGCCCCGCAGCCCAGCACTGAATGGATACACTAACAAGTGGACCGGTGTGAGCAACCACATATGAAGAACGACGTCTTTCATCTCACAGAAGCACGAACGTATTGGCGTTCAAGCACAAGGCAGAAACAAGGTGTGAACAGATGAGCTGCTGCTATATTCTCCGTTCGGCATGCTTCGTTGTAGCTCTCTTGCCGGTCGGAAGAGCAACAGCTGACATAGAACCTTTGTCACAATGCCCGCTACCGTGGTGAGGATGTGGGCACTCTGTGTGCGTGACAGGGACCCAGCAGGACTTGCTGTCAGCTCAGCAATTTCTCAGTTCCCCAAAGAAGCTGAATTCTGCAAATTGCTGCTGTTGCTCTTGAAATGATGTCATCAGGTGGGTGTTTTAGTGTAATACACTGAAAACCAGAGCAGAAATGCTGGAATATTCCCATGGTATGCATGGTCTTGGGAGCAAAGCACCGTGACTCACCCTAAGTAGATCTGCCGCTTATTCTTTTGTACTGCCAGCAGATTGTGGAAGTAGAGTATAAAAACCATCCTTATGGAGCGATCTTTGCATTTTAGGCTTAGTCTAAGTGTCTCAAGTAGCCGGGGTTTTTGTTTGGGCCTAATCCATCAGGTCTGATGGCTTTCCTGCTCGTCTCCAGATGAATGTGGTAGAAAATATAAAGCAAGGAAACGTCCTTTGGTTTAGCCTTGCCTTGCCTTGCCTTATTTCCTTCTCATCCTGTTCTCTGTCCCAGCCTCTCTCACTAAACCCTCGTCTGGCTGCATGTCTCTTCTTTCCTCTCTCCTTTTCTCAAACTCTCCTGCTTCCTGGCTTTTGTCTTTCCATTCCTCCATTTCAGTCCTGCAGCCCGGCACGAGATTTTCCTCTTCCCTCCCTTTGGCTTGCTCCCTTCGCTTTCTCCCTTTGTTCCATATCCTTCTTTCCGACTTGTCTCTTGGACACTTTGGCCATGCTGGACCCAAGTCTGGGGATGTTTTGGAAACTTTTCAGAGGCCTCGCTGCTGACAGGGGGGACAGCAGGCAGTGACAGGCCCGGGGCTGACAGGCTCCTTGTCCCCTAGGGGGCGCTTGGCTGCCACACCCAGCTGACATAGAACCTTTGTCACAATGCCTGCTACCGTGGTGAGGACGCGGGCACTCTGTGCGTCACAGGGACACAGGAGGACTTGGTGTCAGCTCAGCAATTTCTCAGTTCCCCAAAGAAGCTGAATTCTGCAAATTGCTGCTGTTGCTCTTGAAATGATGTCATCAGGTGGGTGTTTTGGTGTAATACACTGAAAACCAGAGCAGAAATGCTGAAATATTCCCACGGTATGCATGGTCTTAGGAGCAAAGCACCGTAACTCAACCTAAGTAGATCTGCCGCTTATTCTTTTGTACTGCCAGCAGATTGTGGAAGTAGAGTATAAAAACCATCCTGATGGATAGATCTTTGCATTTTAGGCTTAGTCTAAGTGTCTCAGGTAGTCAGGGTGTTTGCTTGGTCCTAATCCATCAGGTCTGATGGCTTTCCTGCTCGTCTCCAGGTGAATGTGGTAGAAAATGTAAAGCAAGGAAACGTCCTTTGGCCTAGCCTTGCCTTGCCTTATTTCTTTCTCATCCTGTTCTCTGTCCCAGCCTCTCTCACTAAGCCCTCGTCTGGCTGCATGTCTCTTCTTTCCTCTCTCCTTTTCTCAAGCTCTCCTGCTTCCTGGCTTTTGTCTTTCCATTCCTCCATTTCAGTCCTGCAGCCTGGCACGAGATTTTCCTCTTCCCTCCCTTTGGCTTGCTCCCTTCACTTTCTCCCTTTGTTCCATTGTTGCTTTATCCATGCGAGCCACGGAACCTGACACACCAATATGATGTTCACAGAGTTCTCTTTATTGTCGGACCGGGCTAGCTTTATAGCAAAACTGCCCTGTCCACGCGCCTTACAACAACGTGATTGGTTGTAACTCGTGTTATACAATAACACGATAGGCTGCATGTGCTGTCCACGCGCTCTGCACGCATGTGTCCAGCGATTGCTCACTCATTATTACCTTCTAATGGTGCTCCTTTAGTTTCTTCTGTCTCTGGCTTCACCTCTCAGCCAGGCTGGCGACAACCCCATCCCCCTGGGGCGGGGGGGGGGGCTCTGCCACTACATCTCGCCCTCTTTTATTCAATATTAACAATACGCCGTATCTTGCTTCAATTATAGTGTGAAATACAGGGTAAGAACATTAAGGCTAATACAATTACAATTAACAAGAACAAAC
This sequence comes from Patagioenas fasciata, assembly GCF_037038585.1. Taxonomy (NCBI): domain Eukaryota; kingdom Metazoa; phylum Chordata; class Aves; order Columbiformes; family Columbidae; genus Patagioenas; species Patagioenas fasciata. The sequence goes on from NC_092528.1 coordinate 3,358,027, forward strand.
CTGTTTTCAATATTCCCTTTAACCAAACAAGGCATTCACCCCAAAAAACCCAATATCTTCTGTTATTTTCTTGTTCTGCAAATCTTCTATCTTTTTAAGTTCAAACAACACATGCAATCAAAGTCTTCATAACTGTGAACATGTCCAATAAGAAAAAAATAATTGCTGCTCTGTATTACAAAGTGGTATTCTCAACATTGGCTACATTCGTTGCTTAAAGCGATAACATGTCTGAGGTTAAGGGTTGTCATCACTGCAATCGGTTTCTTCTCTGTTAGCTAGCCAAGGTCTCACCCACTTTGCTGGGATCCATGAATTTTTGTGGTTACCTGTAGAAACACAAGCATATCCCCTTCCCCAGGTTATTAGTGACATAGGACCTTCCCATTGTTGTGTTGTCGGATTAAACACACTAACCTTAGGCACATTTTTGGAAAAATCTTTGACATTTTTGATATGGTGCATAACAACCGGTTCCATTTCAGTTTCACTTTTAGGATTAAGCCAGTTCAGCACATACAATGCCTTCATCAATACCTCTTCTGGACTCACACCAATTCCCCCTTGTTTTTTCAAAACAGACAAAAGATTTTTTAATGCACGGTGTGCACGCTCAATAATTGCTTGGCCAGTAGAATTATAAGGGATTCCAAACAGGTGTTGTACCTTCCACTGGGTGAGGAAGGCTGCAAGTCTGTCAGAGTGGTATGCAGGACCATTATCTGTTTTGATTTGTGTAGGGACACCCATGACAGCAAAAGCTTGTAGTAAATGATGTTTTACTGCCTTTGTATTTGCTGAGGTCAAGGCTGTAGCCCACAGCAGTCCTGAACAGGTATCTATGGAGACATGAATGTACTTTTGTCTGCCAAATGGTGCAAATTCAGTAATATCAGTTTGCCATAACTGACCTGGCTGCAAGCCCCGAGGATTTACTCCCTTTTGTTGGAGAGGTACTATGCGGGCACAATCAGGACAAGCTGCAATAATGGCTCGAGCTTGTTCCTTTGTAATTGTAAACTGCTTTCGGAGTGCTGCTGAGGATTGATGAAAGAATCTGTGAGCTTGTCTGACTTGTTCAAAAGGGGATATATCTGCTACTGCCACAAGTTTGTCTATGATGCTGTTTCCCTCTACTAGACCACCTGGTATGTTAGTATGGCTTTTTATATGCATGATAAATACTGGTGCTGTCCTATAATCTAATACGTTCCACAAATCTAACAATGCTTCAAACAACAAGGAATTGGAAACTCGCTGCAAAAGCGCTCTATGTATTCTTTGTACAATTCCCACAACATAAATAGAATCTGTTACCAGATTAACTGGAGAGTTATGCCATTTTTGCAATGCTGCTAAGCATATTGAGGGCAGTTTCTTTTAATATGTCCTGTCTGTTTGCAAGTAAAACATGCTAGGCCACAAGAAGGGCTTCCACCTTTCATTGCAGGCTTACGTGCTGCAGCCAAGGCCGCAGCGTGGGCTTGAGCATGTATTTTTGCTTTTTCTACCTCCTGTTGCATAATTGGTACCTGTGTGCAAGCTTCCACCATCTCTGCTAAAGAAGCAGTTTTTCCCAAACCGGCTAATATCTGTTGGCATTGGGTGTTTGCATTCATCATAGCCAAATCTTTCCCCACAGCAGCTTTTGCCTCTGGAGTCACGTTAGGAGAGGCATCTATCACTTCTTTTAAATGATCCACAAATGTCATATATGGTTCCCCAGGATCCCACTCTATTGTAGAATAGGGTGGCACAGGGTTACCTCTATTTGGCAATTCTTTCACTGCCGCCAAGGCAAGCCCTTGCGTTTGCTGCAAAATCCTTGGATGGAGTGCTGCCTGAGTAGCACCATCCGCATATTGCCCACGACCCAGTAACTGGTCCATGCTAGCTAACCGCAACGGATCATCAGCTGGTAAACGAACATTTTCTAATACTGCCAGTTCCACTTTCCCCTGCCACTTGTCCAAGAACAGCAAATACCCCGTTGGAGGAAGCAATAACTCCATCAATGCCCTAATATCTCTTTAAGTTAGTACTTGCCCCTTGAAAAATGAATTGATTAGCTGCATCACGTGCTTATTATCCATACCATATTGCATAACTGCACTTTGCAATTGCTTAACCGTTTTCCAATCAAAAGGCGACCACTGCCAGGCAATGGCTCAACGGGCGCAGAGGGTATAATTTGCTCTCCGCCCCAGAACTCCCGATCTGATACGGGACATACCAGCGGTGTTGATTCTTCGGAGTCCTCGGAGGGGGGGCAGCTCGCAGCGGGCGGCTCCGAGGGGACGGCACACAGCTCCGGCTCCTCTGAGACTTCCTGCATCAGCTGCCTGACCTCCCGCCAGGGTCCGGCGAGATCGCAAACCTCGCGGCTCCCCCGTGTAACCGCTTCCCATAGTTCGGTCCCTATGTCCTCCCATGTACCGGGAGAAAAAAATTCGTCCGTCGAACGAACACAGCCCTTATGCTGGGCGAAAAGTAAAAGGCGCTCCACCGCGTCTTTTTCCAAAATTCTTCCTGTTCTTGCAGCCAGCTGCAGAATACTTCTCACTATTATTTTTTCTTCCACGGATGCCGTGTTTCCCATGCCACCTGCTTCCTCGTAGGCCTACTTTCCGCTATGATTGAGCGCTGGGCTGGTGTCGCCCCCAGGTGGCGTCCTCGCGTCTTCACTTCCGGCGCTCTTGCTTCGATACGAAGTAACACGTCGGGGTCACCAAAGTGTTGGTTTATCTATGCGAGCCACGGAACCTGACACACCAATATGATGTTCACAGAGTTCGCTTTATTGTCGGACCGGGCTGGCTTTATAGCAAAGCTGCCCTGTCCACGCGCCTTTCAACAACGTGATTGGTTGTAACTCGTGTTATACAATAACATGATAGGCTGCATGTGCTGTCCACGCACTCTGCACGCATGTGTCCGGCAATTCCTCACTCATTATTACCTTCTAATGGTGCTCCTTCAGTTTCTTTTGTCTCTGGCTTCACCTCTCAGCTAGGCTGGCGACAACCCCATCCCTCTGGGGCGGAGGGGGGGCTCTGCCACTACATTCCATATCCTTCTTTCCGACTTGTCTCTTGGAGACTTTTGGACACGCTGGACCCAAGTCTGGGGATGTTTTGGAAACTTTTCAGAGGCCTCGCTGCTGACGGGGGGGAGAGCAGCGAGTGACAGGCCCGGGGCTGAGAGGCTCCCCCTCCCCTAGCGAGCGTTCGGCTGCCACACCCAGCTGACATAGAACCTTTGTCACAATGCCCGCTACCGTGGTGAGGATGCGGGCACTCTGCGGGTGACAGGGACACAGCAGGACTTGGTGTCAGCTCAGCAATTGCTCAGTTCTTTAAAGAAGCTGAATTCTGCAAATTGCTGCTTTTGCTCTTGAAATGATGTCATCAGGTGGGTGTTTTGGTGTAATACACTGAAAACCAGAGCAGAAATGCTGAAATATTCCCATGATATGCATGGTCTCTGCACCAAACCACCGTGACTCAGCCTAAGTACATCTGCCGCTTGTTCTTCTGTACTGCCAGAAGATTGTGGAAGTACAGTATAAAAACCATCTTTATGGAGAGATCTTTGTGGTTTAGGCTTAGTCTAAGTGTCTCAAGTAGCCGGGGCTTTTGTTTGGGCCTAATCCATAAGGTCTGATGGCTTTCCTCTCATCTCAATATGAATGTGGCAGAAAATATAAATCAAGGAAACGTCCTTTGGCCTAGCCTTGCCTTGCCTTGCCTTATTTCCTTCTCATCCTGTTCTCTGTCCCAGCCTCTCTCACTAACCCCTCGTCTGGCTGCATGTCTCTTCTTTCCTCTCTCCTTTTCTCAAACTCTCCTGCTTCCTGGCTTTCGTCTTGCAATTCCTCCATTTCAGTCCTGCAGCCCCGCACTACTTTTTCCTCTTGCCTCCCTTTGGCCTGCTCCCTTGGCTTTCTCCCTCTGTTCCATATCCTTCTTCCCGACTTGTCTCTTGGAGACTTTTGGCCACTTTGGACCCAAGTCTGGGGACGTTTTGGAAACTTTTCAGATGCCTCGCTGGTGACAGGGGGGACAGCAGGCAGTGACAGGCCCGGGGCTGACAGGCTCACCCTCCACTAGTTGGCGTTCGGCTGCCACACCCAACTGACATAGAACCTTTGTCACAATGCCCGCTACCATGGTGAGGATGCGGGCACTCGGCAGGTGACAGGGACCCAGCAGGACTTGCTGTCAGCTCAGCAATTGCTCAGTTCCCCAAAGAAGCTGAATTCTGCAAATTGCTGCTTTTGCTCTTGAAATGATGTCATCAGGTGGGTGTTTTGGGGTAATACACTGAAAACCAGAGCAGAAATGCTGAAATATTCCCATGATATGCATGGTCTCTGCACCAAACCACCATGACTCAGCCTAAGTACATCTGCCGCTTGTTCTTCTGTACTGACAGAAGATTGTGGAGGTACAGTATAGAAACCATCTTTATGGAGAGATCTTGGTGGTTTAGGCTTAGTCTAAGTGTCTCAAGTAGCCAAGGCTTTTGTTTGGGCCTAATCCATAAGGTCTGATGGCTTTCCTCCTCATCTCAAGATGAATGTGGTAGAAAATATAAATCAAAGAAACGTCCTTTGGCCTAGCCTTGCCTTGCCTTGCCTTATTTCCTTCTCATCCTGTTCTCTGTCCCAGCCTCTCTCACTAACCCCTCGTCTGGCTGCATGTCTCTTCTTTCCTCTCTCCTTTTCTCAAACTCTTCTGCTTCCTGGCTTTCCTCTTTCAATTCCTACATTTCAGCCCTGCAGCCCCGCACTACTTTTTCCTCTTGCCTCCTTTTGGCCTGCTCCCTTGGCTTTCTCCCTCTGTTCCATATCCTTCTTCCCGACTTGTCTCTTGGAGACTTTTGCCACTTTGCACCCAAGTCTGGGGATGTTTTGGAAACTTTTCAGAGGCCTCGCTGGTGACAGGGGGGACAGCAGGCAGTGAAAGGCTCACCCTCCCCTAGCGGGCGCTCGGCTGCCACACCCAGCTGACATAGAACCTTTGTCACAATGCCCGCTACTGTGGGGAGGATGCGGGCACTCTGCAGGTGACAGGTACCCAGCAGGACTTGCTGTCAGCTCAGCAATTGCTCAGTTCCCCAAAGAAGCTGAATTCTGCAAATTGCTGCTTTTGCTCTTGAAATGATGTCATCAGGTGGGTGTTTTGGTGTAATACACTGAAAACCAGAGCAGAAATGCTGAAATATTCCCATGATACGCATGGTCTCTGCACCAAACCACCATGACTCAGCCTAAGTACATCTGCCGCTTGTTCTTCTGTACTGGCAGAAGATTGTGGAAGTACAGTATAAAAACCATCTTTATGGAGAGATCTTTGTGGTTTAGGCTTAGTCTAAGTGTCTCAAGTAGCTGGGGCTTTTGTTTGGGCCTAATCCATAAGGTCTGATGGCTTTCCTCCTCATCTCAAGATGAATGTGGTAGAAAATATAAATCAAAGAAATGTCCTTTGGCCTAGCCTTGCCTTGCCTTGCCTTATTTCCTTCTCATCCTGTTCTCTGTCCCAGCCTCTCTCACTAACCCCTCGTCTGGCTGCATGTCTCTTCTTTCCTCTCTCCTTTTCTCAAACTCTCCTGCTTCCTGGCTTTCGTCTTTCAATTCCTCCATTTCAGTCCTGCAGCCCGGCACTACTTTTTCCTCTTGCCTTCCTTTGGCCTGCTCCCTTGGCTTTCTCCCTCTGTTCCATATCCTTCTTCCCGACTTGTCTCTTGGAGACTTTTGGCCACTTTGCACCCAAGTCTGGGGACATTTTGGAAACTTTTCAGAGGCCTCGCTGGTGACAGGGGGGACAGCAGGCAGTGACAGGCCCGGGGCTGACAGGCTCACCCTCCACTAGTTGGCGTTCGGCTGCCACACCCAACTGACATAGAACCTTTGTCACAATGCCCGCTACCATGGTGAGGATGCGGGCACTCGGCAGGTGACAGGGACCCAGCAGGACTTGCTGTCAGCTCAGCAATTGCTCAGTTCCCCAAAGAAGCTGAATTCTGCAAATTGCTGCTTTTGCTCTTGAAATGATGTCATCAGGTGGGTGTTTTGGTGTAATACACTGAAAACCAGAGCAGAAATGCTGAAATATTCCCATGATATGCATGGTCTCTGCACCAAACCACCATGACTCAGCCTAAGTACATCTGCCGCTTGTTCTTCTGTACTGACAGAAGATTGTGGAAGTACAGTATAAAAAACATCTTTATGGAGAGATCTTTGTGGTTTAGGCTTAGTCTAAGTGTCTCAAGTAGCCGGGGCTTTTGTTTGGGCCTAATCCATAAGGTCTGATGGCTTTCCTCCTCATCTCAAGATGAATGTGGTAGAAAATATAAATCAAAGAAACGTCCTTTGGCCTAGCCTTGCCTTGCCTTGCCTTATTTCCTTCTCATCCTGTTCTCTGTCCCAGCCTCTCTCACTAACCCCTCGACTGGCTGCATGTCTCTTCTTTCCTCTCTCCTTTTCTCAAACTCTCCTGCTTCCTGGCTTTCCTCTTTCAATTCCTCCATTTCAGTCCTGCAGCCCCGCACTACTTTTTCCTCTTGCCTCCCTTTGGCCTGCTCCCTTGGCTTTCTCCCTCTGTTCCATATCCTTCTTCCCGACTTGTCTCTTGGAGACTTTTGGCCAATTTGCACCCAAGTCTGGGGATGTTTTGGAAACTTTTCAGAGGCCTCGCTGGTGACAGGGGGGACAGCAGGCAGTGACAGGCCCGGGGCTGACAGGCTCCCCCTCCCCTAGCGGGCGCTCGGCTGCCACACCCAGCTGACATAGAACCTTTGTCACAATGCCCGCTACCGTGGGGAGGATGCGGGCACTCTGCAGGTGACAGGGACCCAGCAGGACTTGCTGTCAGCTCAGCAATTGCTCAGTTCCCCAAAGAAGCTGAATTCTGCAAATTGCTGCTTTTGCTCTTGAAATGATATCATCAGGTGGGTGTTTTGGTGTAATACACTGAAAACCAGAGCAGAAATGCTGAAATATTCCCATGATATGCATGGTCTCTTCACCAAACCACCATGACTCAGCCTACGTACATCTGCCGCTTGTTCTTCTGTACTGACAGAAGATTGTGGAAGTACAGTATAAAAACCATCTTTATGGAGAGATCTTTGTGGTTTAGGCTTAGTCTAAGTGTCTCAAGTAGCCGGGGCTTTTGTTTGGGCCTAATCCATAAGGTCTGATGGCTTTCCTCTCATCTCAATATGAATGTGGCAGAAAATATAAATCAAGGAAACGTCCTTTGGCCTAGCCTTGCCTTGCCTTGCCTTATTTCCTTCTCATCCTGTTCTCTGTCCCAGCCTCTCTCACTAAGCCCTCGTCTGGCTGCATGTCTCTTCTTTCCTCTCTCCTTTTCTCAAACTCTCCTGCTTCCTGGCTTTCGTCTTTCAATTCCTCCATTTCAGTCCTGCAGCCCGGCACTACTTTTTCCTCTTGCCTCCCTTTGGCCTGCTCCCTTGGCTTTCTCCCTCTGTTCCATATCCTTCTTCCCGACTTGTCTCTTGGAGACTTTTGGCCACTTTGGACCCAAGTCTGGGGACGTTTTGGAAACTTTTCAGAGGCCTCGCTGGTGACAGGGGGGACAGCAGGCAGTGACAGGCCCGGGGCTGACAGGCTCACCCTCCACTAGTTGGCGTTCGGCTGCCACACCCAACTGACATAGAACCTTTGTCACAATGCCCGCTACCATGGTGAGGATGCGGGCACTCGGCAGGTGACAGGGACCCAGCAGGACTTGCTGTCAGCTCAGCAATTGCTCAGTTCCCCAAAGAAGCTGAATTCTGCAAATTGCTGCTTTTGCTCTTGAAATGATGTCATCAGGTGGGTGTTTTGGGGTAATACACTGAAAACCAGACCAGAAATGCTGAAATATTCCCATGATATGCATGGTCTCTGCACCAAACCACCATGACTCAGCCTAAGTACATCTGCCGCTTGTTCTTCTGTACTGACAGAAGATTGTGGAGGTACAGTATAGAAACCATCTTTATGGAGAGATCTTGGTGGTTTAGGCTTAGTCTAAGTGTCTCAAGTAGCCAAGGCTTTTGTTTGGGCCTAATCCATAAGGTCTGATGGCTTTCCTCCTCATCTCAAGATGAATGTGGTAGAAAATATAAATCAAAGAAACGTCCTTTGGCCTAGCCTTGCCTTGCCTTGCCTTATTTCCTTCTCATCCTGTTCTCTGTCCCAGCCTCTCTCACTAACCCCTCGTCTGGCTGCATGTCTCTTCTTTCCTCTCTCCTTTTCTCAAACTCTTCTGCTTCCTGGCTTTCCTCTTTCAATTCCTACATTTCAGCCCTGCAGCCCCGCACTACTTTTTCCTCTTGCCTCCTTTTGGCCTGCTCCCTTGGCTTTCTCCCTGTGTTCCATATCCTTCTTCCCGACTTGTCTCTTGGAGACTTTTGGCCACTTTGCACCCAAGTCTGGGGATGTTTTGGAAACTTTTCAGAGGCCTCGCTGGTGACAGGGGGGACAGCAGGCAGTGAAAGGCTCACCCTCCCCTAGCGGGCGCTCGGCTGCCACACCCAGCTGACATAGAACCTTTGTCACAATGCCCGCTACTGTGGGGAGGATGCGGGCACTCTGCAGGTGACAGGTACCCAGCAGGACTTGCTGTCAGCTCAGCAATTGCTCAGTTCCCCAAAGAAGCTGAATTCTGCAAATTGCTGCTTTTGCTCTTGAAATGATGTCATCAGGTGGGTGTTTTGGTGTAATACACTGAAAACCAGAGCAGAAATGCTGAAATATTCCCATGATATGCATGGTCTCTTCACCAAACCACCATGACTCAGCCTACGTACATCTGCCGCTTGTTCTTCTGTACTGTCAGAAGATTGTGGAAATACAGTATGAAAACCATCTTTATGGAGAGATCTTTGTGGTTTAGGCTTAGTCTAAGTGTCTCAAGTAGCCGGGGCTTTTGTTTGGGCCTAATCCATAAGGTCTGATGGCTTTCCTCCTCCTCTCCAGATGAATGTGGTAGAAAACATAAATCAAGGAAACGTCCTTTGGCCTAGCCTTGCCTTGCCTTGCCTTGCCTTATTTCCTTCTCATCCTGTTCTCTGTCCCAGCCTCTCTCACTAAGCCCTCGTCTGGTTGCATGTCTCTACTTTCCTCTCTCCTTTTCTCAAACTCTCCTGCTTCCTGGCTTTCCTCTTTCAATTCCTCCATTTCAGTCCTGCAGCCCCGCACTACTTTTTCCTCTTGCCTCCCTTTGGCCTGCTCCCTTGGCTTTCTCCCTCTGTTCCATATCCTTCTTCCCGACTTGTCTCTTGGAGACTTTTGGCCACTTTGCACCCAAGTCTGGGCATGTTTTGGAAACTTTTCAGAGGCCTCACTGGTGACAGGGGGGACAGCAGGCAGTGACAGGCCCGGGGCTGACAGGCTCCCCCTCCCCTAGCGGGCGCTCGGCTGCCACACCCAGCTGACATAGAACCTTTGTCACAATGCCCGCTACCGTGGGGAGGATGCGGGCACTCTGCAGGTGACAGGGACCCAGCAGGACTTGCTGTCAGCTCAGCAATTGCTCAGTTCCCCAAAGAAGCTGAATTCTGCAAATTGCTGCTTTTGCTCTTGAAATGATATCATCAGGTGGGTGTTTTGGTGTAATACACTGAAAACCAGAGCAGAAATGCTGAAATATTCCCATGATATGCATGGTCTCTTCACCAAACCACCATGACTCAGCCTAAGTACATCTGCCGCTTGTTCTTCTGTACTGACAGAAGATTGTGGAAGTACAGTATAAAAACCATCTTTATGGAGAGATCTTTGTGGTTTAGGCTTAGTCTAAGTGTCTCAAGTAGCTGGGGCTTTTGTTTGGGCCTAATCCATAAGGTCTGATGGCTTTCCTCTCATCTCAAGATGAATGTGGTAGAAAATATAAATCAAGGAAACGTCCTTTGGCCTAGCCTTGCCTTGCCTTGCCTTATTTCCTTCTCATCCTGTTCTCTGTCCCAGCCTCTCTCACTAAGCCCTCGTCTGGCTGCATGTCTCTTCTTTCCTCTCTCCTTTTCTCAAACTCTCCTGCTTCCTGGCTTTCGTCTTTCAATTCCTCCATTTCAGTCCTGCAGCCCCGCACTACTTTTTCCTCTTGCCTCCCTTTGGCCTGCTCCCTTGGCTTTCTCCCTCTGTTCCATATCCTTCTTCCCGACTTGTCTCTTGGAGACTTTTGGCCACTTTGGACCCAAGTCTGGGGACGTTTTGGAAACTTTTCAGAGGCCTCGCTGGTGACAGGGGGGACAGCAGGCACTGACAGGCCCGGGGCTGACAGGCTCACCCTCCACTAGTTGGCGTTCGGCTGCCACACCCAACTGACATAGAACCTTTGTCACAATGCCCGCTACCATGGTGAGGATGCAGGCACTCGGCAGGTGACAGGGACCCAGCAGGACTTGCTGTCAGCTCAGCAATTGCTCAGTTCCCCAAAGAAGCTGAATTCTGCAAATTGCTGCTTTTGCTCTTGAAATGATGTCATCAGGTGGGTGTTTTGGGGTAATACACTGAAAACCAGAGCAGAAATGCTGAAATATTCCCATGATATGCATGGTCTCTGCACCAAACCACCATGACTCAGCCTAAGTACATCTGCCGCTTGTTCTTCTGTACTGACAGAAGATTGTGGAGGTACAGTATAGAAACCATCTTTATGGAGAGATCTTGGTGGTTTAGGCTTAGTCTAAGTGTCTCAAGTAGCCAAGGCTTTTGTTTGGGCCTAATCCATAAGGTCTGATGGCTTTCCTCCTCCTCTCCAGATGAATGTGGTAGAAAATATAAATCAAAGAAACGTCCTTTGGCCTAGCCTTGCCTTGCCTTGCCTTATTTCCTTCTCATCCTGTTCTCTGTCCCAGCCTCTCTCACTAACCCCTTGTCTGGCTGCATGTCTCTTCTTTCCTCTCTCCTTTTCTCAAACTCTTCTGCTTCCTTGCTTTCCTCTTTCAATTCCTCCATTTCAGTCCTGCAGCCCCGCACTACTTTTTCCTCTTGCCTCCTTTTGGCCTGCTCCCTTGGCTTTCTCCCTGTGTTCCATATCCTTCTTCCCGACTTGTCTCTTGGAGACTTTTGGCCACTTTGCACCCAAGTCTGGGGACATTTTGGAAACTTTTCAGAGGCCTCGCTGGTGACAGGGGGGACAGCAGGCAGTGAAAGGCTCACCCTCCCCTAGCGGGCGCTCGGCTGCCACACCCAACTGACATAGAACCTTTGTCACAATGCCCGCTACCATGGTGAGGATGCGGGCACTCGGCAGGTGACAGGGACCCAGCAGGACTTGCTGTCAGCTCAGCAATTGCTCAGTTCCCCAAAGAAGCTGAATTCTGCAAATTGCTGCTTTTGCTCTTGAAATGATGTCATCAGGTGGGTGTTTTGGTGTAATACACTGAAAACCAGAGCAGAAATGCTGAAATATTCCCATGATATGCATGGTCTCTGCACCAAACCACCATGACTCAGCCTAAGTACATCTGCCGCTTGTTCTTCTGTACTGACAGAAGATTGTGGAAGTACAGTATAAAAAACATCTTTATGGAGAGATCTTTGTGGTTTAGGCTTAGTCTAAGTGTCTCAAGTAGCCGGGGCTTTTGTTTGGGCCTAATCCATAAGGTCTGATGGCTTTCCTCCTCATCTCAAGATGAATGTGGTAGAAAATATAAATCAAAGAAACGTCCTTTGGCCTAGCCTTGCCTTGCCTTGCCTTATTTCCTTCTCATCCTGTTCTCTGTCCCAGCCTCTCTCACTAACCCCTCGACTGGCTGCATGTCTCTTCTTTCCTCTCTCCTTTTCTCAAACTCTCCTGCTTCCTGGCTTTCCTCTTTCAATTCCTCCATTTCAGTCCTGCAGCCCCGCACTACTTTTTCCTCTTGCCTCCCTTTGGCCTGCTCCCTTGGCTTTCTCCCTCTGTTCCATATCCTTCTTCCCGACTTGTCTCTTGGAGACTTTTGGCCAATTTGCACCCGAGTCTGGGGATGTTTTGGAAACTTTTCAGAGGCCTCGCTGGTGACAGGGGGGACAGCAGGCAGTGACAGGCCCGGGGCTGACAGGCTCCCCCTCCCCTAGCGGGCGCTCGGCTGCCACACCCAGCTGACATAGAACCTTTGTCACAATGCCCGCTACCGTGGGGAGGATGCGGGCACTCTGCAGGTGACAGGGACCCAGCAGGACTTGCTGTCAGCTCAGCAATTGCTCAGTTCCCCAAAGAAGCTGAATTCTGCAAATTGCTGCTTTTGCTCTTGAAATGATATCATCAGGTGGGTGTTTTGGTGTAATACACTGAAAACCAGAGCAGAAATGCTGAAATATTCCCATGATATGCATGGTCTCTTCACCAAACCACCATGACTCAGCCTACGTACATCTGCCGCTTGTTCTTCTGTACTGACAGAAGATTGTGGAAGTACAGTATAAAAACCATCTTTATGGAGAGATCTTTGTGGTTTAGGCTTAGTCTAAGTGTCTCAAGTAGCCGGGGCTTTTGTTTGGGCCTAATCCATAAGGTCTGATGGCTTTCCTCTCATCTCAATATGAATGTGGCAGAAAATATAAATCAAGGAAACGTCCTTTGGCCTAGCCTTGCCTTGCCTTGCCTTATTTCCTTCTCATCCTGTTCTCTGTCCCAGCCTCTCTCACTAAGCCCTCGTCTGGCTGCATGTCTCTTCTTTCCTGTCTCCTTTTCTCAAACTCTCCTGCTTCCTGGCTTTCGTCTTTCAATTCCTCCATTTCAGTCCTGCAGCCCGGCACTACTTTTTCCTCTTGCCTCCCTTTGGCCTGCTCCCTTGGCTTTCTCCCTCTGTTCCATATCCTTCTTCCCGACTTGTCTCTTGGAGACTTTTGTTTACTTTGCACCCAAGTCTGGGGACGTTTTGGAAACTTTTCAGAGGCCTCGCTGGTGACAGGGGGGACAGCAGGCAGTGACAGGCCCGGGGCTGACAGGCTCACCCTCCACTAGTTGGCGTTCGGCTGCCACACCCAACTGACATAGAACCTTTGTCACAATGCCCGCTACCATGGTGAGGATGCGGGCACTCGGCAGGTGACAGGGACCCAGCAGGACTTGCTGTCAGCTCAGCAATTGCTCAGTTCCCCAAAGAAGCTGAATTCTGCAAATTGCTGCTTTTGCTCTTGAAATGATGTCATCAGGTGGGTGTTTTGGGGTAATACACTGAAAACCAGACCAGAAATGCTGAAATATTCCCATGATATGCATGGTCTCTGCACCAAACCACCATGACTCAGCCTAAGTACATCTGCCGCTTGTTCTTCTGTACTGACAGAAGATTGTGGAGGTACAGTATAGAAACCATCTTTATGGAGAGATCTTGGTGGTTTAGGCTTAGTCTAAGTGTCTCAAGTAGCCAAGGCTTTTGTTTGGGCCTAATCCATAAGGTCTGATGGCTTTCCTCCTCATCTCAAGATGAATGTGGTAGAAAATATAAATCAAAGAAACGTCCTTTGGCCTAGCCTTGCCTTGCCTTGCCTTATTTCCTTCTCATCCTGTTCTCTGTCCCAGCCTCTCTCACTAACCCCTCGTCTGGCTGCATGTCTCTTCTTTCCTCTCTCCTTTTCTCAAACTCTTCTGCTTCCTGGCTTTCCTCTTTCAATTCCTACATTTCAGCCCTGCAGCCCCGCACTACTTTTTCCTCTTGCCTCCTTTTGGCCTGCTCCCTTGGCTTTCTCCCTGTGTTCCATATCCTTCTTCCCGACTTGTCTCTTGGAGACTTTTGGCCACTTTGCACCCAAGTCTGGGGATGTTTTGGAAACTTTTCAGAGGCCTCGCTGGTGACAGGGGGGACAGCAGGCAGTGAAAGGCTCACCCTCCCCTAGCGGGCGCTCGGCTGCCACACCCAGCTGACATAGAACCTTTGTCACAATGCCCGCTACTGTGGGGAGGATGCGGGCACTCTGCAGGTGACAGGTACCCAGCAGGACTTGCTGTCAGCTCAGCAATTGCTCAGTTCCCCAAAGAAGCTGAATTCTGCAAATTGCTGCTTTTGCTCTTGAAATGATGTCATCAGGTGGGTGTTTTGGTGTAATACACTGAAAACCAGAGCAGAAATGCTGAAATATTCCCATGATATGCATGGTCTCTTCACCAAACCACCATGACTCAGCCTACGTACATCTGCCGCTTGTTCTTCTGTACTGACAGAAGATTGTGGAAATACAGTATGAAAACCATCTTTATGGAGAGATCTTTGTGGTTTAGGCTTAGTCTAAGTGTCTCAAGTAGCCGGGGCTTTTGTTTGGGCCTAATCCATAAGGTCTGATGGCTTTCCTCCTCCTCTCCAGATGAATGTGGTAGAAAACATAAATCAAGGAAACGTCCTTTGGCCTAGCCTTGCCTTGCCTTGCCTTGCCTTATTTCCTTCTCATCCTGTTCTCTGTCCCAGCCTCTCTCACTAAGCCCTCGTCTGGTTGCATGTCTCTACTTTCCTCTCTCCTTTTCTCAAACTCTCCTGCTTCCTGGCTTTCCTCTTTCAATTCCTCCATTTCAGTCCTGCAGCCCCGCACTACTTTTTCCTCTTGCCTCCTTTTGGCCTGCTCCCTTGGCTTTCTCCCTGTGTTCCATATCCTTCTTCCCGACTTGTCTCTTGGAGACTTTTGGCCACTTTGCACCCAAGTCTGGGGATGTTTTGGAAACTTTTCAGAGGCCTCGCTGGTGACAGGGGGGACAGCAGGCAGTGAAAGGCTCACCCTCCCCTAGCGGGCGCTCGGCTGTCACACCCAGCTGACATAGAACCTTTGTCACAATGCCCGCTACCGTGGGGAGGATGCGGGCACTCTGCAGGTGACAGGGACCCAGCAGGACTTCCTGTCAGCTCAGCAATTGCTCAGTTCCCCAAAGAAGCTGAATTCTGCAAATTGCTGCTTTTGCTCTTGAAATGATGTCATCAGGTGGGTGTTTTGGTGTAATACACTGAAAACCAGAGCAGAAATGCTGAACTATTCCCATGATATGCATGGTCTCTGCACCAAACCACCATGACTCAGCCTACGTACATCTGCCGCTTGTTCTTCTGTACTGACAGATGATTGTGGAGGTACAGAATAAAAACCATCTTTATGGAGAGATCTTTGTGGTTTAGGCTTAGTCTAAGTGTCTCAAGTAGCTGGGGCTTTTGTTTGGGCCTAATCCATAAGGTCTGATGGCTTTCCTCCTCATCTCAAGATGAATGTGGTAGAAAATATAAATCAAAGAAACGTCCTTTGGCCTAGCCTTGCCTTGCCTTGCCTTATTTCCTTCTCATCCTGTTCTCTGTCCCAGCCTCTCTCACTAAGCCCTCGTCTGGCTGCATGTCTCTTCTTTCCTTTCTCCTTTTCTCAAACTCTCCTGCTTCCTGGCTTTCCTCTTTCAATTCCTCCATTTCAGTCCTGCAGCCCCGCACTACTTTTTCCTCTTGCCTCCCTTTGGCCTGCTCCCTTGGCTTTCTCCCTCTGTTTCATATCCTTCTTCCCGACTTGTCTCTTGGAGACTTTTGGCCACTTTGCACCCAAGTCTAGGGATGTTTTGGAAACTTTTCAGAGGCCTCGCTGGTGACAGGGGGACAGCAGGCAGTGACAGGCCCGGGGCTGACAGGCTCCCCCTCCCCTAGCGGGCGCTCGGCTGCCACACCCAGCTGACATAGAACCTTTGTCACAATGCCCGCTACCGTGGTGAGGATGCGGGCACTCTGCAGGTGACAGGGACCCAGCAGGACTTGCTGTCAGCTCAGCAATTGCTCAGTTCCCCAAAGAAGCTGAATTCTGCAAATTGCTGCTTTTGCTCTTGAAATGATGTCATCAGGTGGGTGTTTTGGTGTAATACACTGAAAACCAGAGCAGAAATGCTGAAATATTCCCATGATATGCATGGTCTCTGCACCAAACCACCATGACTCAGCCTACGTACATCTGCCGCATGTTCTTCTGTACTGACAGATGATTGTGGAGGTACGGAATAAAAACCATCTTTATGGAGAGATCTTTGTGGTTTAGGCTTAGTCTAAGTGTCTCAAGTAGCTGGGGCTTTTGTTTGGGCCTAATCCATAAGGTCTGATGGCTTTCCTCCTCATCTCAAGATGAATGTGGTAGAAAATATAAATCAAAGAAACGTCCTTTGGCCTAGCCTTGCCTTGCCTTGCCTTATTTCCTTCTCATCCTGTTCTCTGTCCCAGCCTCTCTCACTAACCCCTCGTCTGGCTGCATGTCTCTTCTTTCCTCTCTCCTTTTCTCAAACTCTCCTGCTTCCTGGCTTTCGTCTTTCAATTCCTCCATTTCAGTCCTGCAGCCCGGCACTACTTTTTCCTCTTGCCTCCCTTTGGCCTGCTCCCTTGGCTTTCTCCCTCTGTTCCATATCCTTCTTCCCGACTTGTCTCTTGGAGACTTTTGGCCACTTTGGACCCAAGTCTGGGGACGTTTTGGAAACTTTTCAGAGGCCTCGCTGGTGACAGGGGGGACAGCAGGCAGTGACAGGCCCGGGGCTGACAGGCTCACCCTCCACTAGTTGGCGTTAGGCTGCCACACCCAACTGACATAGAACCTTTGTCACAATGCCCGCTACCATGGTGAGGATGCGGGCACTCGGCACGTGACAGGGACCCAGCAGGACTTGCTGTCAGCTCAGCAATTGCTCAGTTCCCCAAAGAAGCTGAATTCTGCAAATTGCTGCTTTTGCTCTTGAAATGATGTCATCAGGTGGGTGTTTTGGTGTAATACACTGAAAACCAGAGCAGAAATGCTGAAATATTCCCATGATATGCATGGTCTCTGCACCAAACCACCATGACTCAGCCTAAGTACATCTGCCGCTTGTTCTTCTGTACTGAGAGAAGATTGTAGAAGTACAGTATAAAAACCATCTTTATGGAGAGATCTTTGTGGTTTAGGCTTAGTCTAAGAGTCGCAGGTAGGCGGGGCTTTTGTTTGGGCCTAATCCATAAGGTCTGATGGCTTTCCTCCTCATCTCAATACGAATGTGGTAGAAAATATAAATCAAAGAAACGTCCTTTGGCCTAGCCTTGCCTTGCCTTATTTCCTTCTCATCCTGTTCTCTGTCCCAGCCTCTCTCACTAACCCCTCGTCTGGCTGCATGTCTCTTCTTTCCTCTCTCCTTTTCTCAAACTCTCCTGCTTCCTGGCTTTCGTCTTTCAATTCCTCCATTTCAGTCCTGCAGCCCCGCACTACTTTTTCCTCTTGCCTTCCTTTGGCCTGCTCCTTTGGCTTTCTCCCTCTGTTCCATATCCTTCTTCCCGACTTGTCTCTTGGAGAGTTTTGGCCACTTTGGACCCAAGTCTGGGGACATTTTGGAAACTTTTCAGAGGCCTCGCTGGTGACAGGGGGGACAGCAGGCACTGACAGGCCCGGGGCTGACAGGCTCACCCTCCACTAGTTGGCGTTCGGCTGCCACACCCAACTGACATAGAACCTTTGTCACAATGCCCGCTACCATGGTGAGGATGCGGGCACTCGGCAGGTGACAGGGACCCAGCAGGACTTGCTGTCAGCTCAGCAATTGCTCAGTTCCCCAAAGAAGCTGAATTCTGCAAATTGCTGCTTTTGCTCTTGAAATGATGTCATCAGGTGGGTGTTTTGGTGTAATACACTGAAAACCAGAGCAGAAATGCTGAAATATTCCCATGATATGCATGGTCTCTGCACCAAACCACCATGACTCAGCCTAAGTACATCTGCCGCTTGTTCTTCTGTACTGACAGAAGATTGTGGAAGTACAGTATAAAAAACATCTTTATGGAGAGATCTTTGTGGTTTAGGCTTAGTCTAAGTGTCTCAAGTAGCCGGGGCTTTTGTTTGGGCCTAATCCATAAGGTCTGATGGCTTTCCTCTCATCTCAATATGAATGTGGCAGAAAATATAAATCGAGGAAACGTCCTTTGGCCTAGCCTTGCCTTGCCTTGCCTTGCCTTATTTCCTTCTCATCCTGTTCTCTGTCCCAGCCTCTCTCACTAACCCCTCGTCTGGTTGCATGTCTCTACTTTCCTCTCTCCTTTTCTCAAACTCTCCTGCTTCCTGGCTTTCCTCTTTCAATTCCTCCATTTCAGTCCTGCAGCCCCGCACTACTTTTTCCTCTTGCCTCCCTTTGGCCGGCTCCCTTGGCTTTCTCCCTCTGTTCCATATCCTTCTTCCCGACTTGTCTCTTGGAGACTTTTGGTCACTTTGCACCCAAGTCTGGGCATGTTTTGGAAACTTTTCAGAGGCCTCGCTGGTGACAGGGGGGACAGCAGGCAGTGACAGGCCCGGGGCTGACAGGCTCCCCCTCCCCTAGCGGGCGCTCGACTGCCACACCCAGCTGACATAGAACCTTTGTCACAATGCCCGCTACCGTGGGGAGGATGCGGGCACTCTGCAGGTGACAGGGACCCAGCAGGACTTGCTGTCAGCTCAGCAATTGCTCAGTTCCCCAAAGAAGCTGAATTCTGCAAATTGCTGCTTTTGCTCTTGAAATGATGTCATCAGGTGGGTGTTTTGGTGTAATACACTGAAAACCAGAGCAGAAATGCTGAAATATTCCCATGATATGCATGGTCTCTGCACCAAACCACCATGACTCAGCCTACGTACATCTGCCGCTTGTTCTTCTGTACTGACAGATGATTGTGGAGGTACAGAATAAAAACCATCTTTATGGAGAGATCTTTGTGGTTTAGGCTTAGTCTAAGTGTCTCAAGTAGCTGGGGCTTTTGTTTGGGCCTAATCCATAAGGTCTGATGGCTTTCCTCCTCATCTCAAGATGAATGTGGTAGAAAATATAAATCAAAGAAACGTCCTTTGGCCTAGCCTTGCCTTGCCTTGCCTTATTTCCTTCTCATCCTGTTCTCTGTCCCAGCCTCTCTCACTAACCCCTCGTCTGGCTGCATGTCTCTTCTTTCCTCTCTCCTTTTCTCAAACTCTTCTGCTTCCTGGCTTTCCTCTTTCAATTCCTACATTTCAGCCCTGCAGCCCCGCACTACTTTTTCCTCTTGCCTCCTTTTGGCCTGCTCCCTTGGCTTTCTCCCTGTGTTCCATATCCTTCTTCCCGACTTGTCTCTTGGAGACTTTTGGCCACTTTGCACCCAAGTCTGGGGACATTTTGGAAACTTTTCAGAGGCCTCGCTGGTGACAGGGGGGACAGCAGGCACTGACAGGCCCGGGGCTGACAGGCTCACCCTCCACTAGTTGGCGTTCGGCTGCCACACCCAACTGACATAGAACCTTTGTCACAATGCCCGCTACCATGGTGAGGATGCGGGCACTCGGCAGGTGACAGGGACCCAGCAGGACTTGCTGTCAGCTCAGCAATTGCTCAGTTCCCCAAAGAAGCTGAATTCTGCAAATTGCTGCTTTTGCTCTTGAAATGATGTCATCAGGTGGGTGTTTTGGTGTAATACACTGAAAACCAGAGCAGAAATGCTGAAATATTCCCATGATATGCATGGTCTCTGCACCAAACCACCATGACTCAGCCTAAGTACATCTGCCGCTTGTTCTTCTGTACTGACAGAAGATTGTGGAAGTACAGTATAAAAAACATCTTTATGGAGAGATCTTTGTGGTTTAGGCTTAGTCTAAGTGTCTCAAGTAGCCGGGGCTTTTGTTTGGGCCTAATCCATAAGGTCTGATGGCTTTCCTCTCATCTCAATATGAATGTGGCAGAAAATATAAATCAAGGAAACGTCCTTTGGCCTAGCCTTGCCTTGCCTTGCCTTATTTCCTTCTCATCCTGTTCTCTGTCCCAGCCTCTCTCACTAACCCCTCGTCTGGCTGCATGTCTCTTCTTTCCTCTCTCCTTTTCTCAAACTCTCCTGCTTCCTGGCTTTCGTCTTGCAATTCCTCCATTTCAGTCCTGCAGCCCCGCACTACTTTTTCCTCTTGCCTCCCTTTGGCCTGCTCCATTGGATTTCTCCCTCTGTTCCATATCCTTCTTCCCGACTTGTCTCTTGGAGACTTTTGGCCACTTTGGAGCCAAGTCTGGGGATGTTTTGGAAACTTTTCAGAGGCCTCGCTGGTGACAGGGGGGACAGCAGGCAGTGACAGGCCCGGGGCTGACAGGCTCCCCCTCCCCTAGCGGGCGCTCGGCTGCCACACCCAGCTGACATAGAACCTTTGTCACAATGCCCGCTACCGTGGTGAGGATGCGGGCACTCTGCAGGTGACAGGGACCCAGCAGGACTTGCTGTCAGCTCAGCAATTGCTCAGTTCCCCAAAGAAGCTGAATTCTGCAAATTGCTGCTTTTGCTCTTGAAATGATGTCATCAGGTGGGTGTTTTGGTGTAATACACTGAAAACCAGAGCAGAAATGCTGAAATATTCCCATGATATGCATGGTCTCTTCACCAAACCACCATGACTCAGCCTACGTACATCTGCCGCTTGTTCTTCTGTACTGACAGAAGATTGTGGAAATACAGTATGAAAACCATCTTTATGGAGAGATCTTTGTGGTTTAGGCTTAGTCTAAGTGTCTCAAGTAGCCGGGGCTTTTGTTTGGGCCTAATCCATAAGGTCTGATGGCTTTCCTCCTCCTCTCCAGATGAATGTGGTAGAAAATATAAATCAAGGAAACGTCCTTTGGCCTAGCCTTGCCTTGCCTTGCCTTGCCTTATTTCCTTCTCATCCTGTTCTCTGTCCCAGCCTCTCTCACTAACCCCTCGTCTGGTTGCATGTCTCTACTTTCCTCTCTCCTTTTCTCAAACTCTCCTGCTTCCTGGCTTTCCTCTTTCAATTCCTCCATTTCAGTCCTGCAGCCCCGCACTACTTTTTCCTCTTGCCTCCCTTTGGCCGGCTCCCTTGGCTTTCTCCCTCTGTTCCATATCCTTCTTCCCGACTTGTCTCTTGGAGACTTTTGGTCACTTTGCACCCAAGTCTGGGCATGTTTTGGAAACTTTTCAGAGGCCTCGCTGGTGACAGGGGGGACAGCAGGCAGTGACAGGCCCGGGGCTGACAGGCTCCCCCTCCCCTAGCGGGCGCTCGGCTGCCACACCCAGCTGACATAGAACCTTTGTCACAATGCCCGCTACCGTGGGGAGGATGCGGGCACTCTGCAGGTGACAGGGACCCAGCAGGACTTGCTGTCAGCTCAGCAATTGCTCAGTTCCCCAAAGAAGCTGAATTCTGCAAATTGCTGCTTTTGCTCTTGAAATGATGTCATCAGGTGGGTGTTTTGGTGTAATACACTGAAAACCAGAGCAGAAATGCTGAAATATTCCCATGATATGCATGGTCTCTGCACCAAACCACCATGACTCAGCCTACGTACATCTGCCGCTTGTTCTTCTGTACTGACAGATGATTGTGGAGGTACAGAATAAAAACCATCTTTAGGGAGAGATCTTTGTGGTTTAGGCTTAGTCTAAGTGTCTCAAGTAGCTGGGGCTTTTGTTTGGGCCTAATCCATAAGGTCTGATGGCTTTCCTCCTCATCTAAAGATGAATGTGGTAGAAAATATAAATCAAAGAAACGTCCTTTGGCCTAGCCTTGCCTTGCCTTGCCTTATTTCCTTCTCATCCTGTTCTCTGTCCCAGCCTCTCTCACTAACCCCTCGTCTGGCTGCATGTCTCTTCTTTCCTCTCTCCTTTTCTCAAACTCTCCTGCTTCCTGGCTTTCCTCTTTCAATTCCTCCATTTCAGTCCTGCAGCCCCGCACTACTTTTTCCTCTTGCCTCCCTTTGGCCTGCTCCCTTGGCTTTCTCCCTCTGTTTCATATCCTTCTTCCCGACTTGTCTCTTGGAGACTTTTGGCCACTTTGCACCCAAGTCTAGGGATGTTTTGGAAACTTTTCAGAGGCCTCGCTGGTGACAGGGGGACAGCAGGCAGTGACAGGCCCGGGGCTGACAGGCTCCCCCTCCCCTAGCGGGCGCTCGGCTGCCACACCCAGCTGACATAGAACCTTTGTCACAATGCCCGCTACCGTGGGGAGGATGCGGGCACTCTGCAGGTGACAGGGACCCAGCAGGACTTGCTGTCAGCTCAGCAATTGCTCAGTTCCCCAAAGAAGCTGAATTCTGCAAATTGCTGCTTTTGCTCTTGAAATGATGTCATCAGGTGGGTGTTTTGGTGTAATACACTGAAAACCAGAGCAGAAATGCTGAACTATTCCCATGATATGCATGGTCTCTGCACCAAACCACCATGACTCAGCCTACGTACATCTGCCGCTTGTTCTTCTGTACTGACAGATGATTGTGGAGGTACAGAATAAAAACCATCTTTATGGAGAGATCTTTGTGGTTTAGGCTTAGTCTAAGTGTCTCAAGTAGCTGGGGCTTTTGTTTGGGCCTAATCCATAAGGTCTGATGGCTTTCCTCCTCATCTCAAGATGAATGTGGTAGAAAATATAAATCAAAGAAACGTCCTTTGGCCTAGCCTTGCCTTGCCTTGCCTTATTTCCTTCTCATCCTGTTCTCTGTCCTAGCCTCTCTCACTAAGCCCTCATCTGGCTGCATGTCTCTTCTTTCCTCTCTCCTTTTCTCAAACTCTCCTGCTTCCTGGCTTTCGTCTTTCAATTCCTCCATTTCAGTCCTGCAGCCCCGCACTACTTTTTCCTCTTGCCTCCCTTTGGCCTGCTCCCTTGGCTTTCTCCCTCTGTTCCATATCCTTCTTCCCCACTTGTCTCTTGGAGACTTTTGGCCACTTTGCACCCAAGTCTGGGGATGTTTTGGAAACTTTTCAGAGGCCTCGCTGGTGACAGGGGGGACAGCAGGCAGTGACAGGCCCGGGGCTGACAGGCTCCCCCTCCCCTAGCGGGCGCTCGGCTGCCACACCCAGCTGACATAGAACCTTTGTCACAATGCCCGCTACCGTGGTGAGGATGCGGGCACTCTGCAGGTGACAGGGACCCAGCAGGACTTGCTGTCAGCTCAGCAATTGCTCAGTTCCCCAAAGAAGCTGAATTCTGCAAATTGCTGCTTTTGCTCTTGAAATGATGTCATCAGGTGGGTGTTTTGGTGTAATACACTGAAAACCAGAGCAGAAATGCTGAAATATTCCCATGATATGCATGGTCTCTGCACCAAACCACCATGACTCAGCCTACGTACATCTGCCGCTTGTTCTTCTGTACTGACAGATGATTGTGGAGGTACAGAATAAAAACCATCTTTATGGAGAGATCTTTGTGGTTTAGGCTTAGTCTAAGTGTCTCAAGTAGCTGGGGCTTTTGTTTGGGCCTAATCCATAAGGTCTGATGGCTTTCCTCCTCATCTCAAGATGAATGTGGTAGAAAATATAAATCAAAGAAACGTCCTTTGGCCTAGCCTTGCCTTGCCTTGCCTTATTTCCTTCTCATCCTGTTCTCTGTCCCAGCCTCTCTCACTAACCCCTCGTCTGGCTGCATGTCTCTTCTTTCCTTTCTCCTTTTCTCAAACTCTCCTGCTTCCTGGCTTTCCTCTTTCAATTCCTCCATTTCAGTCCTGCAGCCCCGCACTACTTTTTCCTCTTGCCTCCCTTTGGCCTGCTCCCTTGGCTTTCTCCCTCTGTTTCATATCCTTCTTCCCGACTTGTCTCTTGGAGACTTTTGGCCACTTTGCACCCAAGTCTAGGGATGTTTTGGAAACTTTTCAGAGGCCTCGCTGGTGACAGGGGGACAGCAGGCAGTGACAGGCCCGGGGCTGACAGGCTCCCCCTCCCCTAGCGGGCGCTCGGCTGCCACACCCAGCTGACATAGAACCTTTGTCACAATGCCCGCTACCGTGGTGAGGATGCGGGCACTCTGCAGGTGACAGGGACCCAGCAGGACTTGCTGTCAGCTCAGCAATTGCTCAGTTCCCCAAAGAAGCTGAATTCTGCAAATTGCTGCTTTTGCTCTTGAAATGATGTCATCAGGTGGGTGTTTTGGTGTAATGCACTGAAAACCAGAGCAGAAATGCTGAAATATTCCCATGATATGCATGGTCTCTGCACCAAACCACCATGACTCAGCCTACGTACATCTGCCGCTTGTTCTTCTGTACTGACAGATGATTGTGGAGGTACAGAATAAAAACCATCTTTATGGAGAGATCTTTGTGGTTTAGGCTTAGTCTAAGTGTCTCAAGTAGCTGGGGCTTTTGTTTGGGCCTAATCCATAAGGTCTGATGGCTTTCCTCCTCATCTCAAGATGAATGTGGTAGAAAATATAAATCAAAGAAACGTCCTTTGGCCTAGCCTTGCCTTGCCTTGCCTTATTTCCTTCTCATCCTGTTCTCTGTCCCAGCCTCTCTCACTAAGCCCTCGTCTGGCTGCATGTCTCTTCTTTCCTCTCTCCTTTTCTCAAACTCTCCTGCTTCCTGGCTTTCCTCTTTCAATTCCTCCATTTCAGTCCTGCAGCCCCGCACTACTTTTTCCTCTTGCCTCCCTTTGGTCTGCTCCCTTGGCTTTCTCCCTCTGTTTCATATCCTTCTTCCCGACTTGTCTCTTGGAGACTTTTGGCCACTTTGCACCCAAGTCTAGGGACGTTTTGGAAACTTTTCAGAGGCCTCGCTGGTGACAGGGGGACAGCAGGCAGTGACAGGCCCGGGGCTGACAGGCTCCCCCTCCCCTAGCGGGCGCTCGGCTGCCACACCCAGCTGACATAGAACCTTTGTCACAATGCCCGCTACCGTGGTGAGGATGCGGGCACTCTGCAGGTGACAGGGACCCAGCAGGACTTGCTGTCAGCTCAGCAATTGCTCAGTTCCCCAAAGAAGCTGAATTCTGCAAATTGCTGCTTTTGCTCTTGAAATGATGTCGTCAGGTGGGTGTTTTGGTGTAATACACTGAAAACCAGAGCAGAAATGCTGAAATATTCCCATGATATGCATGGTCTCTGCACCAAACCACCATGACTCAGCCTAAGTACATCTGCCGCTTGTTCTTCTGTACTGACAGCAGATTGTGGAGGTACAGTATAAAAACCATCTTTATGGAGAGATCTTTGTGGTTTAGGCTTAGTCTAAGTGTCTCAAGTAGCTGGGGCTTTTGTTTGGGCCTAATCCATAAGGTCTGATGGCTTTCCTCCTCATCTCAAGATGAATGTGGTAGAAAATATAAATCAAAGAAACGTCCTTTGGCCTAGCCTTGCCTTGCCTTGCCTTATTTCCTTCTCATCCTGTTCTCTGTCCCAGCCTCTCTCACTAAACCCTCGTCTGGCTGCATGTCTCTTCTTTCCTCTCTCCTTTTCTCAAACTCTCCTGCTTCCTGGCTTTCCTCTTTCAATTCCTCCATTTCAGTCCTGCAGCCCCGCACTACTTTTTCCTCTTGCCTCCCTTTGGCCTGCTCCCTTGGCTTTCTCCCTCTGTTCCATATCATTCTTCCCAACTTGTCTCTTGGAGACTTTTGGCCACTTTGCAACCAAGTCTAGGGATGTTTTGGAAACTTTTCAGAGGCCTCGCTGGTGACAGGGGGACAGCAGGCAGTGACAGGCCCGGGGCTGACAGGCTCCTCCTCCCCTAGCGGGCGCTCGGCTGCCACACCCAGCTGACATAGAACCTTTGTCACAATGCCCGCTACCGTGGTGAGGATGCGGGCACTCTGCAGGTGACAGGGACCCAGCAGGACTTGCTGTCAGCTCAGCAATTGCTCAGTTCCCCAAAGAAGCTGAATTCTGCAAATTGCTGCTTTTGCTCTTGAAATGATGTCATCAGGTGGGTGTTTTGGTGTAATACACTGAAAACCAGAGCAGAAAGGCTGAAATATTCCCATGATATGCATGGTCTCTGCACCAAACCACCATGACTCAGCCTACGTACATCTGCCGCTTGTTCTTCTGTACTGACAGATGATTGTGGAGGTACAGAATAAAAACCATCTTTATGGAGAGATCTTTGTGGTTTAGGCTTAGTCTAAGTGTCTCAAGTAGCTGGGGCTTTTGTTTGGGCCTAATCCATAAGGTCTGATGGCTTTCCTCCTCATCTCAAGATGAATGTGGTAGAAAATATAAATCAAAGAAACGTCCTTTGGCCTAGCCTTGCCTTGCCTTGCCTTATTTCCTTCTCATCCTGTTCTCTGTCCCAGCCTCTCTCACTAAGCCCTCGTCTGGCTGCATGTCTCTTCTTTCCTCTTTCCTTTTCTCAAACTCTCCTGCTTCCTGGCTTTCCTCTTTCAATTCCTCCATTTCAGTCCTGCAGCCCCGCACTACTTTTTCCTCTTGCCTCCCTTTGGTCTGCTCCCTTGGCTTTCTCCCTCTGTTTCATATCCTTCTTCCCGACTTGTCTCTTGGAGACTTTTGGCCACTTTGCACCCAAGTCTAGGGATATTTGGAAACTTTTCAGAGGCCTCGCTGGTGACAGGGGGACAGCAGGCAGTGACAGGCCCGGGGCTGACAGGCTCCCCCTCCCCTAGCGGGCGCTCGGCTGCCACACCCAGCTGACATAGAACCTTTGTCACAATGCCCGCTACCGTGGTGAGGATGCGGGCACTCTGCAGGTGACAGGGACCCAGCAGGACTTGCTGTCAGCTCAGCAATTGCTCAGTTCCCCAAAGAAGCTGAATTCTGCAAATTGCTGCTTTTGCTCTTGAAATGATGTCGTCAGGTGGGTGTTTTGGTGTAATACACTGAAAACCAGAGCAGAAATGCTGAAATATTCCCATGATATGCATGGTCTCTGCACCAAACCACCATGACTCAGCCTACGTACATCTGCCGCTTGTTCTTCTGTACTGACAGATGATTGTGGAGGTACAGAATAAAAACCATCTTTAGGGAGAGATCTTTGTGGTTTAGGCTTAGTCTAAGTGTCTCAAGTAGCTGGGGCTTTTGTTTGGGCCTAATCCATAAGGTCTGATGGCTTTCCTCCTCATCTCAAGATGAATGTGGTAGAAAATATAAATCAAAGAAACGTCCTTTGGCCTAGCCTTGCCTTGCCTTGCCTTATTTCCTTCTCATCCTGTTCTCTGTCCCAGCCTCTCTCACTAAGCCCTCGTCTGGCTGCATGTCTCTTCTTTCCTCTCTCCTTTTCTCAAACTCTCCTGCTTCCTGGCTTTCGTCTTTCAATTCCTCCATTTCAGTCCTTCAGCCCCGCACTACTTTTTCCTCTTGCTTCCCTTTGGCCTGCTCACTTGGCTTTCTCCCTCTCTTCCATATCCTTCTTCCCGACTTGTCTCTTGGAGACTTTTGGCCACTTTGCACCCAAGTCTAGGGACGTTTTGGAAACTTTTCAGAGGCCTCGCTGGTGACAGGGGGACAGCAGGCAGTGACAGGCCCGGGGCTGACAGGCTCCCCCTCCCCTAGCGGGCGCTCGGCTGCCACACCCAGCTGACATAGAACCTTTGTCACAATGCCCGCTACCGTGGTGAGGATGCGGGCACTCTGCAGGTGACAGGGACCCAGCAGGACTTGCTGTCAGCTCAGCAATTGCTCAGTTCCCCAAAGAAGCTGAATTCTGCAAATTGCTGCTTTTGCTCTTGAAATGATGTCATCAGGTGGGTGTTTTGGTGTAATACACTGAAAACCAGAGCAGAAAGGCTGAAATATTCCCATGATATGCATGGTCTCTGCACCAAACCACCATGACTCAGCCTAAGTACATCTGCCGCTTGTTCTTCTGTAGTGCCAGAAGATTGTGGAAGTAGAGTATAAAAACCATCTTTATGGAGAGATCTTTGTGGTTTAGGCTTAGTCTAAGTGTCTCAAGTAGCTGGGGCTTTTGTTTGGGCCTAATCCATAAGGTCTGATGGCTTTCCTCTCATCTCAAGATGAATGTGGTAGAAAATATAAATCAAAGAAACGTCCTTTGGCCTAGCCTTGCCTTGCCTTGCCTTATTTCCTTCTCATCCTGTTCTCTGTCCCAGCCTCTCTCACTAAGCCCTCGTCTGGCTGCATGTCTCTTCTTTCCTCTCTCCTTTTCTCAAACTCTCCTGCTTCCTGGCTTTCGTCTTTCAATTCCTCCATTTCAGTCCTGCAGCCCCGCACTACTTTTTCCTCTTGCCTCCCTTTGGCCTGCTCCCTTGGCTTTCTCCCTCTGTTCCATATCCTTCTTCCCCACTTGTCTCTTGGAGACTTTTGGCCACTTTGCACCCAAGTCTGGGGATGTTTTGGAAACTTTTCAGAGGCCTCACTGGTGACAGGGGGGACAGCAGGCAGTGACAGGCCCGGGGCTGACAGGCTCCCCCTCCCCTAGCGGGCGCTCGGCTGCCACACCCAGCTGACATAGAACCTTTGTCACAATGCCCGCTACCGTGGTGAGGATGCGGGCACTCTGCAGGTGACAGGGACCCAGCAGGACTTGCTGTCAGCTCAGCAATTGCTCAGTTCCCCAAAGAAGCTGAATTCTGCAAATTGCTGCTTTTGCTCTTGAAATGATGTCGTCAGGTGGGTGTTTTGGTGTAATACACTGAAAACCAGAGCAGAAATACTGAAATATTCCCATGATATGCATGGTCTCTGCACCAAACCACCATGACTCAGCCTAAGTACATCTGCCGCTTGTTCTTCTGTCCTGACAGCAGATTGTGGAGGTACAGTATAAAAACCATCTTTATGGAGAGATCTTTGTGGTTTAGGCTTAGTCTAAGTGTCTCAAGTAGCTGGGGCTTTTGTTTGGGCCTAATCCATAAGGTCTGATGGCTTTCCTCCTCATCTCAAGATGAATGTGGTAGAAAATATAAATCAAAGAAACGTCCTTTGGCCTAGCCTTGCCTTGCCTTGCCTTATTTCCTTCTCATCCTGTTCTCTGTCCCAGCCTCTCTCACTAAGCCCTCGTCTGGCTGCATGTCTCTTCTTTCCTCTCTCCTTTTCTCAAACTCTCCTGCTTCCTGGCTTTCGTCTTTCAATTCCTCCATTTCAGTCCTGCAGCCCCGCACTACTTTTTCCTCTTGCCTCCCTTTGGCCTGCTCCCTTGGCTTTCTCCCTCTGTTTCATATCCTTCTTCCCGACTTGTCTCTTGGAGACTTTTGGCCACTTTGCACCCAAGTCTAGGGACGTTTTGGAAACTTTTCAGAGGCCTCGCTGGTGACAGGGGGACAGCAGGCAGTGACAGGCCCGGGGCTGACAGGCTCCCCCTCCCCTAGCGGGCGCTCGGCTGCCACACCCAGCTGACATAGAACCTTTGTCACAATGCCCGCTACCGTGGTGAGGATGCGGGCACTCTGCAGGTGACAGGGACCCAGCAGGACTTGCTGTCAGCTCAGCAATTGCTCAGTTCCCCAAAGAAGCTGAATTCTGCAAATTGCTGCTTTTGCTCTTGAAATGATGTCATCAGGTGGGTGTTTTGGTGTAATACACTGAAAACCAGAGCAGAAATGCTGAAATATTCCCATGATATGCATGGTCTCTGCACCAAACCACCATGACTCAGCCTACGTACATCTGCCGCTTGTTCTTCTGTACTGACAGATGATTGTGGAGGTACAGAATAAAAACCATCTTTATGGAGAGATCTTTGTGGTTTAGGCTTAGTCTAAGTGTCTCAAGTAGCTGGGGCTTTTGTTTGGGCCTAATCCATAAGGTCTGATGGCTTTCCTCCTCATCTCAAGATGAATGTGGTAGAAAATATAAATCAAAGAAACGTCCTTTGGCCTAGCCTTGCCTTGCCTTGCCTTATTTCCTTCTCATCCTGTTCTCTGTCCCAGCCTCTCTCACTAACCCCTCGTCTGGCTGCATGTCTCTTCTTTCCTTTCTCCTTTTCTCAAACTCTCCTGCTTCCTGGCTTTCCTCTTTCAATTCCTCCATTTCAGTCCTGCAGCCCCGCACTACTTTTTCCTCTTGCCTCCCTTTGGCCTGCTCCCTTGGCTTTCTCCCTCTGTTTCATATCCTTCTTCCCGACTTGTCTCTTGGAGACTTTTGGCCACTTTGCACCCAAGTCTAGGGATGTTTTGGAAACTTTTCAGAGGCCTCGCTGGTGACAGGGGGACAGCAGGCAGTGACAGGCCCGGGGCTGACAGGCTCCCCCTCCCCTAGCGGGCGCTCGGCTGCCACACCCAGCTGACATAGAACCTTTGTCACAATGCCCGCTACCGTGGTGAGGATGCGGGCACTCTGCAGGTGACAGGGACCCAGCAGGACTTGCTGTCAGCTCAGCAATTGCTCAGTTCCCCAAAGAAGCTGAATTCTGCAAATTGCTGCTTTTGCTCTTGAAATGATGTCATCAGGTGGGTGTTTTGGTGTAATGCACTGAAAACCAGAGCAGAAATGCTGAAATATTCCCATGATATGCATGGTCTCTGCACCAAACCACCATGACTCAGCCTACGTACATCTGCCGCTTGTTCTTCTGTACTGACAGATGATTGTGGAGGTACAGAATAAAAACCATCTTTATGGAGAGATCTTTGTGGTTTAGGCTTAGTCTAAGTGTCTCAAGTAGCTGGGGCTTTTGTTTGGGCCTAATCCATAAGGTCTGATGGCTTTCCTCCTCATCTCAAGATGAATGTGGTAGAAAATATAAATCAAAGAAACGTCCTTTGGCCTAGCCTTGCCTTGCCTTGCCTTATTTCCTTCTCATCCTGTTCTCTGTCCCAGCCTCTCTCACTAAGCCCTCGTCTGGCTGCATGTCTCTTCTTTCCTCTCTCCTTTTCTCAAACTCTCCTGCTTCCTGGCTTTCCTCTTTCAATTCCTCCATTTCAGTCCTGCAGCCCCGCACTACTTTTTCCTCTTGCCTCCCTTTGGTCTGCTCCCTTGGCTTTCTCCCTCTGTTTCATATCCTTCTTCCCGACTTGTCTCTTGGAGACTTTTGGCCACTTTGCACCCAAGTCTAGGGACGTTTTGGAAACTTTTCAGAGGCCTCGCTGGTGACAGGGGGACAGCAGGCAGTGACAGGCCCGGGGCTGACAGGCTCCCCCTCCCCTAGCGGGCGCTCGGCTGCCACACCCAGCTGACATAGAACCTTTGTCACAATGCCCGCTACCGTGGTGAGGATGCGGGCACTCTGCAGGTGACAGGGACCCAGCAGGACTTGCTGTCAGCTCAGCAATTGCTCAGTTCCCCAAAGAAGCTGAATTCTGCAAATTGCTGCTTTTGCTCTTGAAATGATGTCGTCAGGTGGGTGTTTTGGTGTAATACACTGAAAACCAGAGCAGAAATGCTGAAATATTCCCATGATATGCATGGTCTCTGCACCAAACCACCATGACTCAGCCTAAGTACATCTGCCGCTTGTTCTTCTGTACTGACAGCAGATTGTGGAGGTACAGTATAAAAACCATCTTTATGGAGAGATCTTTGTGGTTTAGGCTTAGTCTAAGTGTCTCAAGTAGCTGGGGCTTTTGTTTGGGCCTAATCCATAAGGTCTGATGGCTTTCCTCCTCATCTCAAGATGAATGTGGTAGAAAATATAAATCAAAGAAACGTCCTTTGGCCTAGCCTTGCCTTGCCTTGCCTTATTTCCTTCTCATCCTGTTCTCTGTCCCAGCCTCTCTCACTAAACCCTCGTCTGGCTGCATGTCTCTTCTTTCCTCTCTCCTTTTCTCAAACTCTCCTGCTTCCTGGCTTTCCTCTTTCAATTCCTCCATTTCAGTCCTGCAGCCCCGCACTACTTTTTCCTCTTGCCTCCCTTTGGCCTGCTCCCTTGGCTTTCTCCCTCTGTTCCATATCATTCTTCCCAACTTGTCTCTTGGAGACTTTTGGCCACTTTGCAACCAAGTCTAGGGATGTTTTGGAAACTTTTCAGAGGCCTCGCTGGTGACAGGGGGACAGCAGGCAGTGACAGGCCCGGGGCTGACAGGCTCCTCCTCCCCTAGCGGGCGCTCGGCTGCCACACCCAGCTGACATAGAACCTTTGTCACAATGCCCGCTACCGTGGTGAGGATGCGGGCACTCTGCAGGTGACAGGGACCCAGCAGGACTTGCTGTCAGCTCAGCAATTGCTCAGTTCCCCAAAGAAGCTGAATTCTGCAAATTGCTGCTTTTGCTCTTGAAATGATGTCATCAGGTGGGTGTTTTGGTGTAATACACTGAAAACCAGAGCAGAAAGGCTGAAATATTCCCATGATATGCATGGTCTCTGCACCAAACCACCATGACTCAGCCTACGTACATCTGCCGCTTGTTCTTCTGTACTGACAGATGATTGTGGAGGTACAGAATAAAAACCATCTTTATGGAGAGATCTTTGTGGTTTAGGCTTAGTCTAAGTGTCTCAAGTAGCTGGGGCTTTTGTTTGGGCCTAATCCATAAGGTCTGATGGCTTTCCTCCTCATCTCAAGATGAATGTGGTAGAAAATATAAATCAAAGAAACGTCCTTTGGCCTAGCCTTGCCTTGCCTTGCCTTATTTCCTTCTCATCCTGTTCTCTGTCCCAGCCTCTCTCACTAAGCCCTCGTCTGGCTGCATGTCTCTTCTTTCCTCTTTCCTTTTCTCAAACTCTCCTGCTTCCTGGCTTTCCTCTTTCAATTCCTCCATTTCAGTCCTGCAGCCCCGCACTACTTTTTCCTCTTGCCTCCCTTTGGTCTGCTCCCTTGGCTTTCTCCCTCTGTTTCATATCCTTCTTCCCGACTTGTCTCTTGGAGACTTTTGGCCACTTTGCACCCAAGTCTAGGGATATTTGGAAACTTTTCAGAGGCCTCGCTGGTGACAGGGGGACAGCAGGCAGTGACAGGCCCGGGGCTGACAGGCTCCCCCTCCCCTAGCGGGCGCTCGGCTGCCACACCCAGCTGACATAGAACCTTTGTCACAATGCCCGCTACCGTGGTGAGGATGCGGGCACTCTGCAGGTGACAGGGACCCAGCAGGACTTGCTGTCAGCTCAGCAATTGCTCAGTTCCCCAAAGAAGCTGAATTCTGCAAATTGCTGCTTTTGCTCTTGAAATGATGTCGTCAGGTGGGTGTTTTGGTGTAATACACTGAAAACCAGAGCAGAAATGCTGAAATATTCCCATGATATGCATGGTCTCTGCACCAAACCACCATGACTCAGCCTACGTACATCTGCCGCTTGTTCTTCTGTACTGACAGATGATTGTGGAGGTACAGAATAAAAACCATCTTTAGGGAGAGATCTTTGTGGTTTAGGCTTAGTCTAAGTGTCTCAAGTAGCTGGGGCTTTTGTTTGGGCCTAATCCATAAGGTCTGATGGCTTTCCTCCTCATCTCAAGATGAATGTGGTAGAAAATATAAATCAAAGAAACGTCCTTTGGCCTAGCCTTGCCTTGCCTTGCCTTATTTCCTTCTCATCCTGTTCTCTGTCCCAGCCTCTCTCACTAAGCCCTCGTCTGGCTGCATGTCTCTTCTTTCCTCTCTCCTTTTCTCAAACTCTCCTGCTTCCTGGCTTTCGTCTTTCAATTCCTCCATTTCAGTCCTTCAGCCCCGCACTACTTTTTCCTCTTGCTTCCCTTTGGCCTGCTCACTTGGCTTTCTCCCTCTCTTCCATATCCTTCTTCCCGACTTGTCTCTTGGAGACTTTTGGCCACTTTGCACCCAAGTCTAGGGACGTTTTGGAAACTTTTCAGAGGCCTCGCTGGTGACAGGGGGACAGCAGGCAGTGACAGGCCCGGGGCTGACAGGCTCCCCCTCCCCTAGCGGGCGCTCGGCTGCCACACCCAGCTGACATAGAACCTTTGTCACAATGCCCGCTACCGTGGTGAGGATGCGGGCACTCTGCAGGTGACAGGGACCCAGCAGGACTTGCTGTCAGCTCAGCAATTGCTCAGTTCCCCAAAGAAGCTGAATTCTGCAAATTGCTGCTTTTGCTCTTGAAATGATGTCATCAGGTGGGTGTTTTGGTGTAATACACTGAAAACCAGAGCAGAAAGGCTGAAATATTCCCATGATATGCATGGTCTCTGCACCAAACCACCATGACTCAGCCTAAGTACATCTGCCGCTTGTTCTTCTGTAGTGCCAGAAGATTGTGGAAGTAGAGTATAAAAACCATCTTTATGGAGAGATCTTTGTGGTTTAGGCTTAGTCTAAGTGTCTCAAGTAGCTGGGGCTTTTGTTTGGGCCTAATCCATAAGGTCTGATGGCTTTCCTCTCATCTCAAGATGAATGTGGTAGAAAATATAAATCAAAGAAACGTCCTTTGGCCTAGCCTTGCCTTGCCTTGCCTTATTTCCTTCTCATCCTGTTCTCTGTCCCAGCCTCTCTCACTAAGCCCTCGTCTGGCTGCATGTCTCTTCTTTCCTCTCTCCTTTTCTCAAACTCTCCTGCTTCCTGGCTTTCGTCTTTCAATTCCTCCATTTCAGTCCTGCAGCCCCGCACTACTTTTTCCTCTTGCCTCCCTTTGGCCTGCTCCCTTGGCTTTCTCCCTCTGTTCCATATCCTTCTTCCCCACTTGTCTCTTGGAGACTTTTGGCCACTTTGCACCCAAGTCTGGGGATGTTTTGGAAACTTTTCAGAGGCCTCACTGGTGACAGGGGGGACAGCAGGCAGTGACAGGCCCGGGGCTGACAGGCTCCCCCTCCCCTAGCGGGCGCTCGGCTGCCACACCCAGCTGACATAGAACCTTTGTCACAATGCCCGCTACCGTGGTGAGGATGCGGGCACTCTGCAGGTGACAGGGACCCAGCAGGACTTGCTGTCAGCTCAGCAATTGCTCAGTTCCCCAA
Organism: Patagioenas fasciata; assembly: GCF_037038585.1. NCBI lineage: Eukaryota > Metazoa > Chordata > Aves > Columbiformes > Columbidae > Patagioenas > Patagioenas fasciata. The sequence continues at coordinate 3,392,452 of NC_092528.1, forward strand.
AGAAGCTGAATTCTGCAAATTGCTGCTTTTGCTCTTGAAATGATGTCGTCAGGTGGGTGTTTTGGTGTAATACACTGAAAACCAGAGCAGAAATACTGAAATATTCCCATGATATGCATGGTCTCTGCACCAAACCACCATGACTCAGCCTAAGTACATCTGCCGCTTGTTCTTCTGTCCTGACAGCAGATTGTGGAGGTACAGTATAAAAACCATCTTTATGGAGAGATCTTTGTGGTTTAGGCTTAGTCTAAGTGTCTCAAGTAGCTGGGGCTTTTGTTTGGGCCTAATCCATAAGGTCTGATGGCTTTCCTCCTCATCTCAAGATGAATGTGGTAGAAAATATAAATCAAAGAAACGTCCTTTGGCCTAGCCTTGCCTTGCCTTGCCTTATTTCCTTCTCATCCTGTTCTCTGTCCCAGCCTCTCTCACTAAGCCCTCGTCTGGCTGCATGTCTCTTCTTTCCTCTCTCCTTTTCTCAAACTCTCCTGCTTCCTGGCTTTCGTCTTTCAATTCCTCCATTTCAGTCCTGCAGCCCCGCACTACTTTTTCCTCTTGCCTCCCTTTGGCCTGCTCCCTTGGCTTTCTCCCTCTGTTTCATATCCTTCTTCCCGACTTGTCTCTTGGAGACTTTTGGCCACTTTGCACCCAAGTCTAGGGACGTTTTGGAAACTTTTCAGAGGCCTCGCTGGTGACAGGGGGACAGCAGGCAGTGACAGGCCCGGGGCTGACAGGCTCCCCCTCCCCTAGCGGGCGCTCGGCTGCCACACCCAGCTGACATAGAACCTTTGTCACAATGCCCGCTACCGTGGTGAGGATGCGGGCACTCTGCAGGTGACAGGGACCCAGCAGGACTTGCTGTCAGCTCAGCAATTGCTCAGTTCCCCAAAGAAGCTGAATTCTGCAAATTGCTGCTTTTGCTCTTGAAATGATGTCATCAGGTGGGTGTTTTGGTGTAATACACTGAAAACCAGAGCAGAAAGGCTGAAATATTCCCATGATATGCATGGTCTCTGCACCAAACCACCATGACTCAGCCTACGTACATCTGCCGCTTGTTCTTCTGTACTGACAGATGATTGTGGAGGTACAGAATAAAAACCATCTTTATGGAGAGATCTTTGTGGTTTAGGCTTAGTCTAAGTGTCTCAAGTAGCTGGGGCTTTTGTTTGGGCCTAATCCATAAGGTCTGATGGCTTTCCTCCTCATCTCAAGATGAATGTGGTAGAAAATATAAATCAAAGAAACGTCCTTTGGCCTAGCCTTGCCTTGCCTTGCCTTATTTCCTTCTCATCCTGTTCTCTGTCCCAGCCTCTCTCACTAAGCCCTCGTCTGGCTGCATGTCTCTTCTTTCCTCTCTCCTTTTCTCAAACTCTCCTGCTTCCTGGCTTTCGTCTTTCAATTCCTCCATTTCAGTCCTGCAGCCCCGCACTACTTTTTCCTCTTGCCTCCCTTTGGCCTGCTCCCTTGGCTTTCTCCCTCTGTTTCATATCCTTCTTCCCGACTTGTCTCTTGGAGACTTTTGGCCACTTTGCACCCAAGTCTAGGGACGTTTTGGAAACTTTTCAGAGGCCTCGCTGGTGACAGGGGGACAGCAGGCAGTGACAGGCCCGGGGCTGACAGGCTCCCCCTCCCCTAGCGGGCGCTCGGCTGCCACACCCAGCTGACATAGAACCTTTGTCACAATACCCGCTACCGTGGTGAGGATGCGGGCACTCTGCAGGTGACAGGGACCCAGCAGGACTTGCTGTCAGCTCAGCAATTGCTCAGTTCCCCAAAGAAGCTGAATTCTGCAAATTGCTGCTTTTGCTCTTGAAATGATGTCATCAGGTGGGTGTTTTGGTGTAATACACTGAAAACCAGAGCAGAAAGGCTGAAATATTCCCATGATATGCATGGTCTCTGCACCAAACCACCATGACTCAGCCTACGTACATCTGCCGCTTGTTCTTCTGTACTGACAGATGATTGTGGAGGTACAGAATAAAAACCATCTTTATGGAGAGATCTTTGTGGTTTAGGCTTAGTCTAAGTGTCTCAAGTAGCTGGGGCTTTTGTTTGGGCCTAATCCATAAGGTCTGATGGCTTTCCTCCTCATCTCAAGATGAATGTGGTAGAAAATATAAATCAAAGAAACGTCCTTTGGCCTAGCCTTGCCTTGCCTTGCCTTATTTACTTCTCATCCTGTTCTCTGTCCCAGCCTCTCTCACTAAGCCCTCGTCTGGCTGCATGTCTCTTCTTTCCTCTCTCCTTTTCTCAAACTCTCCTGCTTCCTGGCTTTCGTCTTTCAATTCCTCCATTTCAGTCCTGCAGCCCCGCACTACTTTTTCCTCTTGCCTCCCTTTGGCCTGCTCCCTTGGCTTTCTCCCTCTGTTTCATATCCTTCTTCCCGACTTGTCTCTTGGAGACTTTTGGCCACTTTGCACCCAAGTCTAGGGATGTTTTGGAAACTTTTCAGAGGCCTCGCTGGTGACAGGGGGACAGCAGGCAGTGACAGGCCCGGGGCTGACAGGCTCCCCCTCCCCTAGCGGGCGCTCGGCTGCCACACCCAGCTGACATAGAACCTTTGTCACAATGCCTGCTACCGTGGTGAGGATGCGGGCACTCTGCAGGTGACAGGGACCCAGCAGGACTTGCTGTCAGCTCAGCAATTGCTCAGTTCCCCAAAGAAGCTGAATTCTGCAAATTGCTGCTTTTGCTCTTGAAATGATGTCATCAGGTGGGTGTTTTGGTGTAATACACTGAAAACCAGAGCAGAAATGCTGAAATATTCCCATGATATGCATGGTCTCTGCACCAAACCACCATGACTCAGCCTACGTACATCTGCCGCTTGTTCTTCTGTACTGACAGATGATTGTGGAGGTACAGAATAAAAACCATCTTTATGGAGAGATCTTTGTGGTTTAGGCTTAGTCTAAGTGTCTCAAGTAGCTGGGGCTTTTGTTTGGGCCTAATCCATAAGGTCTGATGGCTTTCCTCTCATCTCAAGATGAATGTGGTAGAAAATATAAATTAAAGAAACGTCCTTTGGCCTAGCCTTGCCTTGCCTTGCCTTATTTCCTTCTCATCCTGTTCTCTGTCCCAGCCTCTCTCACTAAGCCCTCGTCTGGCTGCATGTCTCTTCTTTCCTCTCTCCTTTTCTCAAACTCTCCTGCTTCCTGGCTTTCCTCTTTCAATTCCTCCATTTCAGTCCTGCAGCCCCGCACTACTTTTTCCTCTTGCTTCCCTTTGGCCTGCTCCCTTGGCTTTCTCCCTCTCTTCCATATCCTTCTTCCCGACTTGTCTCTTGGAGACTTTTGGCCACTTTGGACCCAAGTCTGGGGACGTTTTGGAAACTTTTCAGAGGCCTCGCTGGTGACAGGGGGGACAGCAGGCAGTGACAGGCCCGGGGCTGACAGGCTCACCCTCCACTAGTTGGTGCTCGGCTGCCACACTCAGCTGACATAGAACCTTTGTCACAATGCCCGCTACCGTGGTGAGGATGCGGGCACTCTGCAGGTGACAGGGACCCAGCAGGACTTGCTGTCAGCTCAGCAATTGCTCAGTTCCCCAAAGAAGCTGAATTCTGCAAATTGCTGCTTTTGCTCTTGAAATGATGTCATCAGGTGGGTGTTTTGGTGTAATACACTGAAAACCAGAGCAGAAATGCTGAAATATTCCCATGATATGCATGGTCTCTGCACCAAACCACCATGACTCAGCCTACGTACATCTGCCGCTTGTTCTTCTGTACTGACAGAAGATTGTGGAGGTACAGAATAAAAACCATCTTTATGGAGAGATCTTTGTGGTTTAGGCTTAGTCTAAGTGTCTCAAGTAGCTGGGGCTTTTGTTTGGGCCTAATCCATAAGGTCTGATGGCTTTCCTCTCATCTCAAGATGAATGTGGTAGAAAATATAAATCAAAGAAACGTCCTTTGGCCTAGCCTTGCCTTGCCTTGCCTTATTTCCTTCTCATCCTGTTCTCTGTCCCAGCCTCTCTCACTAAGCCCTCATCTGGCTGCATGTCTCTTCTTTCCTCTCTCCTTTTCTCAAACTCTCCTGCTTCCTGGCTTTCGTCTTTCAATTCCTCCATTTCAGTCCTGCAGCCCCGCACTACTTTTTCCTCTTGCCTCCCTTTGGCCTGCTCCCTTGGCTTTCTCCCTCTGTTCCATATCCTTCTTCCCCACTTGTCTCTTGGAGACTTTTGGCCACTTTGCACCCAAGTCTGGGGATGTTTTGGAAACTTTTCAGAGGCCTCGCTGGTGACAGGGGGGACAGCAGGCAGTGACAGGCCCGGGGCTGACAGGCTCCCCCTCCCCTAGCTGGCGCTCGGCTACCACACCCAGCTGACATAGAACCTTTGTGACAATGCCCGCTACCGTGGTGAGGATGCGGGCACTCTGCAGGTGACAGGGACCCAGCAGGACTTGCTGTCAGCTCAGCAATTGCTCAGTTCCCCAAAGAGGCTGAATTCTGCAAATTGCTGCTTTTGCTCTTGAAATGATGTCATCAGGTGGGTGTTTTGGTGTAATACACTGAAAACCAGAGCAGAAAGGCTGAAATATTCCCATGATATGCATGGTCTCTGCACCAAACCACCATGACTCAGCCTACGTACATCTGCCGCTTGTTCTTCTGTACTGACAGATGATTGTGGAGGTACAGAATAAAAACCATCTTTATGGAGAGATCTTTGTGGTTTAGGCTTAGTCTAAGTGTCTGAAGTAGCTGGGGCTTTTGTTTGGGCCTAATCCATAAGGTCTGATGGCTTTCCTCCTCATCTCAAGATGAATGTGGTAGAAAATATAAATCAAAGAAACGTCCTTTGGCCTAGCCTTGCCTTGCCTTGCCTTATTTACTTCTCATCCTGTTCTCTGTCCCAGCCTCTCTCACTAAGCCCTCGTCTGGCTGCATGTCTCTTCTTTCCTCTCTCCTTTTCTCAAACTCTCCTGCTTCCTGGCTTTCGTCTTTCAATTCCTCCATTTCAGTCCTGCAGCCCCGCACTACTTTTTCCTCTTGCCTCCCTTTGGCCTGCTCCCTTGGCTTTCTCCCTCTGTTTCATATCCTTCTTCCCGACTTGTCTCTTGGAGACTTTTGGCCACTTTGCACCCAAGTCTAGGGATGTTTTGGAAACTTTTCAGAGGCCTCGCTGGTGACAGGGGGACAGCAGGCAGTGACAGGCCCGGGGCTGACAGGCTCCCCCTCCCCTAGCGGGCGCTCGGCTGCCACACCCAGCTGACATAGAACCTTTGTCACAATGCCTGCTACCGTGGTGAGGATGCGGGCACTCTGCAGGTGACAGGGACCCAGCAGGACTTGCTGTCAGCTCAGCAATTGCTCAGTTCCCCAAAGAAGCTGAATTCTGCAAATTGCTGCTTTTGCTCTTGAAATGATGTCATCAGGTGGGTGTTTTGGTGTAATACACTGAAAACCAGAGCAGAAATGCTGAAATATTCCCATGATATGCATGGTCTCTGCACCAAACCACCATGACTCAGCCTACGTACATCTGCCGCTTGTTCTTCTGTACTGACAGATGATTGTGGAGGTACAGAATAAAAACCATCTTTATGGAGAGATCTTTGTGGTTTAGGCTTAGTCTAAGTGTCTCAAGTAGCTGGGGCTTTTGTTTGGGCCTAATCCATAAGGTCTGATGGCTTTCCTCTCATCTCAAGATGAATGTGGTAGAAAATATAAATTAAAGAAACGTCCTTTGGCCTAGCCTTGCCTTGCCTTGCCTTATTTCCTTCTCATCCTGTTCTCTGTCCCAGCCTCTCTCACTAAGCCCTCGTCTGGCTGCATGTCTCTTCTTTCCTCTCTCCTTTTCTCAAACTCTCCTGCTTCCTGGCTTTCCTCTTTCAATTCCTCCATTTCAGTCCTGCAGCCCCGCACTACTTTTTCCTCTTGCTTCCCTTTGGCCTGCTCCCTTGGCTTTCTCCCTCTCTTCCATATCCTTCTTCCCGACTTGTCTCTTGGAGACTTTTGGCCACTTTGGACCCAAGTCTGGGGACGTTTTGGAAACTTTTCAGAGGCCTCGCTGGTGACAGGGGGGACAGCAGGCAGTGACAGGCCCGGGGCTGACAGGCTCACCCTCCACTAGTTGGTGCTCGGCTGCCACACCCAGCTGACATAGAACCTTTGTCACAATGCCCGCTACCGTGGTGAGGATGCGGGCACTCTGCAGGTGACAGGGACCCAGCAGGACTTGCTGTCAGCTCAGCAATTGCTCAGTTCCCCAAAGAAGCTGAATTCTGCAAATTGCTGCTTTTGCTCTTGAAATGATGTCATCAGGTGGGTGTTTTGGTGTAATACACTGAAAACCAGAGCAGAAATGCTGAAATATTCCCATGATATGCATGGTCTCTGCACCAAACCACCATGACTCAGCCTACGTACATCTGCCGCTTGTTCTTCTGTACTGACAGAAGATTGTGGAGGTACAGAATAAAAACCATCTTTATGGAGAGATCTTTGTGGTTTACGCTTAGTCTAAGTGTCTCAAGTAGCTGGGGCTTTTGTTTGGGCCTAATCCATAAGGTCTGATGGCTTTCCTCTCATCTCAAGATGAATGTGGTAGAAAATATAAATCAAAGAAACGTCCTTTGGCCTAGCCTTGCCTTGCCTTGCCTTATTTCCTTCTCATCCTGTTCTCTGTCCCAGCCTCTCTCACTAAGCCCTCATCTGGCTGCATGTCTCTTCTTTCCTCTCTCCTTTTCTCAAACTCTCCTGCTTCCTGGCTTTCGTCTTTCAATTCCTCCATTTCAGTCCTGCAGCCCCGCACTACTTTTTCCTCTTGCCTCCCTTTGGCCTGCTCCCTTGGCTTTCTCCCTCTGTTCCATATCCTTCTTCCCCACTTGTCTCTTGGAGACTTTTGGCCACTTTGCACCCAAGTCTGGGGATGTTTTGGAAACTTTTCAGAGGCCTCGCTGGTGACAGGGGGGACAGCAGGCAGTGACAGGCCCGGGGCTGACAGGCTCCCCCTCCCCTAGCTGGCGCTCGGCTACCACACCCAGCTGACATAGAACCTTTGTCACAATGCCCGCTACCGTGGTGAGGATGCGGGCACTCTGCAGGTGACAGGGACCCAGCAGGACTTGCTGTCAGCTCAGCAATTGCTCAGTTCCCCAAGGAGGCTGAATTCTGCAAATTGCTGCTTTTGCTCTTGAAATGATGTCATCAGGTGGGTGTTTTGGTGTAATACACTGAAAACCAGAGCAGAAATGCTGAAATATTCCCATGATATGCATGGTCTCTGCACCAAACCACCATGACTCAGCCTAAGTACATCTGCCGCTTGTTCTTCTGTACTGACAGCAGATTGTGGAGGTACAGTATAAAAACCATCTTTATGGAGAGATCTTTGTGGTTTAGGCTTAGTCTAAGTGTCTCAAGTAGCTGGGGCTTTTGTTTGGGCCTAATCCATAATGTCTGATGGCTTTCCTCCTCATCTCAAGATGAATGTGGTAGAAAATATAAATCAAAGAAACTTCCTTTGGCCTAGCCTTGCCTTGCCTTGCCTTATTTCCTTCTCATCCTGTTCTCTGTCCCAGCCTCTCTCACTAACCCCTCGTTTGGCTGCATGTCTCTTCTTTCCTCTCTCCTTTTCTCAAACTCTCCTGCTTCCTGGCTTTCGTCTTTCAATTCCTCCATTTCAGTCCTGCAGCCCCGCACTACTTTTTCCTCTTGCCTCCCTTTGGCCTGCTCCCTTGGCTTTCTCCCTCTGTTCCATATCCTTCTTCCCGACTTGTCTCTTGGAGACTTTTGGCCACTTTGCACCCAAGTCTAGGGATGTTTTGGAAACTTTTCAGAGGCCTCGCTGGTGACAGGGGGACAGCAGGCAGTGACAGGCCCGGGGCTGACAGGCTCCTCCTCCCCTAGCGGGCGCTCGGCTGCCACACCCAGCTGACATGGAACCTTTGTCACAATGCCCGCTACCGTGGTGAGGATGCGGGCACTCTGCAGGTGACAGGGACCCAGCAGGACTTGCTGTCAGCTCAGCAATTGCTCAGTTCCCCAAAGAAGCTGAATTCTGCAAATTGCTGCTTTTGCTCTTGAAATGATGTCATCTGGTGGGTGTTTTGGTGTAATACACTGAAAACCAGAGCAGAAAGGCTGAAATATTCCCATGATATGCATGGTCTCTGCACCAAACCACCATGACTCAGACTACGTACATCTGCCGCTTTTTCTTCTGTACTGACAGCAGATTGTGGAGGTACAGTATAAAAACCATCTTTATGGAGAGATCTTTGTGGTTTACGCTTAGTCTAAGTGTCTCAAGTAGCTGGGGCTTTTGTTTGGGCCTAATCCATAAGGTCTGATGGCTTTCCTCTCATCTCAAGATGAATGTGGTAGAAAATATAAATCAAGGAAATGTCCTTTGGCCTAGCCTTGCCTTGCCTTGCCTTATTTCCTTCTCATCCTGTTCTCTGTCCCAGCCTCTCTCACTAACCCCTCGTCTGGCTGCATGTCTCTTCTTTCCTCTCTCCTTTTCTCAAACTCTCCTGCTTCCTGGCTTTCGTCTTTCAATTCCTCCATTTCAGTCCTGCAGCCCCGCACTACTTTTTCCTCTTGCTTCCCTTTGGCTGCTCCCTTGGCTTTCTCCCTCTGTTCCATATCCTTCTTCCCGACTTGTCTCTTGGAGACTTTTGGCCACTTTGGACCCAAGTCTGGGGACGTTTTGGAAACTTTTCAGAGGCCTCGCTGGTGACAGGGGGCAGCGCAGGTAGTGACAGGCCCGGGGCTGACAGGCTCCCCCTCCCCTAGCGGGCGCTCGGCTGCCACACCCAGCTGACATAGAACCTTTGTCACAATGCCCGCTACCGTGGTGAGGATGCGGGCACTCTGCAGGTGACAGGGACCCAGCAGGACTTGCTGTCAGCTCAGCAATTGCTCAGTTCCCCAAAGAAGCTGAATTCTGCAAATTGCTGCTTTTGCTCTTGAAATGATGTCATCAGGTGGGTGTTTTGGTGTAATACACTGAAAACCAGAGCAGAAATGCTGAAATATTCCCATGATATGCATGGTCTCTGCACCAAACCACCATGACTCAGCCTAAGTACATCTGCCGCTTGTTCTTCTGTACTGACAGCAGATTGTGGAAGTACAGTATAAAAACCATCTTTATGGAGAGATCTTTGTGGTTTAGGCTTAGTCTAAGTGTCTCAAGTAGCCGGGGCTTTTGTTTGGGCCTAATCCATAAGGTCTGATGGCTTTCCTCCTCATCTCAAGATGAATGTGGTAGAAAATATAAATCAAAGAAACGTCCTTTGGCCTAGCCTTGCCTTGCCTTGCCTTATTTCCTTCTCATCCTGTTCTCTGTCCCAGCCTCTCTCACTAAGCCCTCGTCTGGCTGCATGTCTCTTCTTTCCTCTCTCCTTTTCTCAAACTCTCCTGCTTCCTGGCTTTCGTCTTTCAATTCCTCCATTTCAGTCCTGCAGCCCCGCACTACTTTTTCCTCTTGCCTTTATTTGGCCTGCTCCCTTGGCTTTCTCCCTCTGTTCCATATCCTTCTTCCCGACTTGTCTCTTGGAGACTTTTGGCCACTTTGCACCCAAGTCTGGGGATGTTTTGGAAACTTTTCAGAGGCCTCGCTGGTGACAGGGGGGACAGCAGGCAGTGACAGGCCCGGGGCTGAAAGGCTCCTCCTCCCCTAGCAGGCGCTCGGCTGCCACACCCAGCTGACATAGAACCTTTGTCACAATGCCCGCTACCGTGGTGAGGATGCGGGCACTCTGCAGGTGACAGGGACCCAGCAGGACTTGCTGTCAGCTCAGCAATTGCTCAGTTCCCCAAAGAAGCTGAATTCTGCAAATTGCTGCTTTTGCTCTTGAAATGATGTCATCAGGTGGGTGTTTTGGTGTAATACACTGAAAACCAGAGCAGAAATGCTGAAATATTCCCATGATATGCATGGTCTCTGCACCAAACCACCATGACTCAGCCTAAGTACATCTGCCGCTTGTTCTTCTGTACTGACAGCAGATTGTGGAGGTATGTTGCTTTATCCATGCGAGCCACGGAACCTGACACTCCAATATGATGTTCACAGAGTCCGCTTTATTGTCAGACCGGGCTGGCTTTATAGCAAAGCTGCCCTGTCCACGTGCCTTACAACGTGATTGGTTGTAACTCGTGTTATACAATAACATGATAGGCTGCATGTGCTGTCCACGCGCTCTGCACGCATGTGTCCGGCGATTGCTCACTCATTATTACCTTCTAATGGTGCTCCTTTAGTTTCTTTTGTCTCTGGCTTCACCTCTCAGCCAGGCTGGCGACAACCCCATCCCCCTGGGGCGGGGGGGGCTCTGCCACTACATCTCCCCCTCTTTTATTTAATATTAACAATACGCCGTATCATGCTTTAAATACAGTGTGAAATACAGGGTAAGAACATTAAGGCTAATACAATTACAATTAACAAGAACAAACCTGTTTTCAATATTCCTTTTAACCAAACAAGGCATTCACCCCAAAAAAAACAGTATCTTCTGTTATTTTCTTGTTCTGCAAATCTTCTATCTTTTTATCTTTTAAGTTCAAACAACACATACAATCAAAGTCTTCATAACTGTGAACATGTCCAATAACAAAAAATTAATTGCTGCTCTGTTTTACAAAGTGGTATTCTCAACATTGGCTACATTCGTTGCTTAAAGCGATAACATGTCTGAGGTTAAGGGTTGTCATCACTGCAATTGGTTTCTTCTCTGTTAGCTAGCCAAGGTCTCACCCACTTTGCTGGGATCCATGAATTTTTGTGGTTACCTGTAGAAACACAAGCATATCCCCTTCCCCAGGTTATTAGTGACATAGGACCTTCCCATTGTTGTGTTGTCGGATTAAACACACTAACCTTAGGCACATTTTCGGAAAAATCTTTGACATTTTTGATATGGTGCATAACAACCGGTTCCATTTCAGTTTCACTTTTAGGATTAAGCCAGTTCAGCACATACAATGCCTTCATCAATACCTCTTCTGGGCTCACACCAATTCCCCCTTGTTTTTTCAAAACAGACAAAAGATTTTTTAATGCAGTGTGTGCACGCTCAATAATTGCTTGGCCAGTAGAATTATAAGGGATTCCAAACAGGTGTTGTGCCTTCCACTGGGTGAGGAAGGCTGCAAGTCTGTCAGAGTGGTATGCAGGACCATTATCTGTTTTGATTTGTGTAGGGACACCCATGACAGCAAAGGCTTGTAGTAAATGATGTTTTACTGTCTTTGCATTTGCTGAGGTCCAGGCTGTAGCCCACAGCAGTCCTGAACAGCTATCTATGGAGACATGAATGTACTTTTGTCTGCCAAATGGTGCAAATTCAGTAATATCAGTTTACCATAACTGACCTGGCTGCAAGCCCCGAGGATTTACTCCCTTTTGTTGGAGAGGGACTATGCGGGCACAATCAGGACAAGCTGCAATAATGGCTCGAGCTTGTTCCTTTGTAATTGTAAACTGCTTTCGGAGTGCTGCTGAGGATTGATGAAAGAATTTGTGAGCTTGTCTGGCTTGTTCAAAAGAGGATATATCTGCTACTGCCACAAGTTTGTCTATGGTGCTGTTTCCCTCTACTAGACCACCTGGTATGTTAGTATGGCTTTTTATATGCATGATAAATACTGGTGCTGTCCTATAATCTAATACGTTCCACAAATCTAACAATGCTTCAAACAACAAGGAATTGGAAACTCACTGCCAAAGCGCTCTATGTATTCTTTGTACATTTCCCACAACATAAAGAGAATCTGTTACCAGATTAACTGGAGAGTTATGCCATTTTTGCAATGCTGCTGTCACCGCTCGCAATTCTAAAATTTGAACCGATCCTTCAGCTATGACAATCTGTGAATGCCACTGACCATTCTCAAACCATACAAAGCCTCCTTTGCATGAGCGACTACTCGCATCTGTGAAAATGGTTATAGCATCTAGTGGATGCTCACTAACAATTGACATAGGCTCTAAGGGGAGGTTGGTCTTAAATATAGGATGTGGTGGATAATGATTGTCCACCTGCACCGGAATCCGGGCAAGAGCTGAGGCAAGATCGTCATGTTTGAGAAGGATCTGTTCAAACAAATTGAGGGAAATAGGGATCACAATTTTAGCAACATATAGTCCAGACAATGTCAGAAATCTGCTTAGTCCTTTCACTATCACTTGGGCAATGGCTTCCCACCTCTGAATGATGGTTTTTTGTTTTTGGCTGTTTAAAAATATCCATTCTAATATTACCAATGGATCCTTTTCTTCCGTGCTCCACTGGGCCAAAAGTCCCGCCACTTCCTTATTGGTATTATAGACATAGAGAGTAACAGGCAATTCTGATCTTACCCGCTGAGCAGTATTCTGTGAAACTTTTCTTGCAATCTGCTCAAGCGCTTTCTGTGCTTCTGGTGTGAGGCACCGTGGTTCTTGGGGGTCTCGTCCCCCACGGAGGAGACTAAACAGCGGTTGCAAATCTGTATTTGTAATACCCACAACATTTCTTATCCACTGTAAGTCCCCTACTAACTTCATTGCATCGTGAAGGGTTGCTATCTTTGCTTTCACAGTAAGCTTCTGAGGTCTAATCATGGCCTGAGTTAGTTCATATCCTAAATATTTCCATGGCGCGGTTTGCTGTACCTTTTCTGGTGCCACAACCAGACCCCATTGACCTAATTGCTTTGTCAACTGAGTTATTATGTCCTTACTAATTTTCTCTTTATTGCACAAAAGGATATCATCCATATAATGATAGATGATCATCTGAGGGTGTTGTTGCCTGAATGATTTTAAAGCCAAATCTACATACCATTGGCAAATAGTAGGAGAATTTTTCATTCCCTGAGGTAGCACTACCCAATGATATCTTTTTGTGGGAGCTTGATGATTAAGCACTGGAACAGTAAAGGCAAATTTTTCACAATCCTCTGGGTGTAAAGGAATCGTGAAAAAACAATCCTTCAGATCAATGACAGTTATATCCCAATCTTTTGGAAGCATGGTTGGGGTAGGAAGACCTGGTTGTAGTGCCCCCATATCTTTCATTACTGCATTAATTGCCCTGAGGTCCTGTAACAAACGCCACTTCCCTGATTTCTTCTGGATAGTAAAAACAGGTGTATTCCACGGGCTGGTGGAAGGGACCAAATGTCCGAGACTGAGTTGCTCTTCAACCAGCTCCTCTAAATGTGCGAGCTTTTCTTTTGGTAATGGCCATTGATCCACCCAGACAGGATCATTTGTTTCCCAACTCAGCTTCATACATGGCCGGGTGTCGCTCGCTGCAATGGCCATTATTAAAAAGGTGACTGCATAACTATTCCCCACTGAGACATCACATCCCTTCCCAATAATGCAATTGTTGTGTTTAGAACATAAGTTCGTACCCATGCCTCTAAGCCCTCGCCCTACTCCCTTATCTTAACCATATGTGTGCTGATGTGGGTGGGAGTGGCCCCCCCTATCCCCACTACCATGGTATTTACTGCTTCTAAAGGCCAACACAAAGGCCAGTCAGTGCGAGGGATAATCGTCACATCTGCGCCTGAATCTAAAAGCATTCTTTTCCTCTTAATCTCACTGCCAGGCCCAATAATGGAAACTACCCTAGATGGTTTGTCCAAAGTCAGTTTTTCCGTGAAAGCAACCACAGGGGCTCCAGTAGAACCAAAACCTTTCTGACCTCTTTCTGTATTTAAAGTCTTTGGAACACATGCTTTAAAAGGTACCAATTGTGCTATACGGGTCCCCTGTTTAATAGTCACAGGGGGTGTTAAGACTTGCAACATAATACCTATGGGTCCAACATAATCAGAGTCTATTAATCCTGGCAAAACAAACAACCCCTGTCTTGAAGCAGAAGAACGACCTATTAAAAGTGCACTCAATCCATACCCTAGGGGCCCTGTTACTGTAGATGGAACTACATGTACAGACCGGTCTGTTATTGTGACATCTGTTCCCACGGCCAGATCGACGCCTGCGCTTCCTGAGGTTGCTGCCCTGAGCTCGGACAAGCAACCATGGCTGTTCCCCCTCTCGGCTGGTATTGTGGTGTCATCGCGCCCCAGCCCCTGGCGCTGGTCCTCCCGTTTCCCGGCAGCGGTGTCCCATCTTTTTTAAATCTTGATCGACACTCCACTACTCGGTGTCCATACTTATCACACCGACTGCACGTGCCATCAAAGCGCAAATTATTGAGAGGGGCTGGTGACTGACTAGTGCCATTACTAGGTCCCCCTCTCCGAGTATACTGAGGGCAATTTCTTCTAATATGTCCTGTTTGTCCACAAGTAAAACATGCTAGGCCACGAGAAGAAGGGCTTCGACCTTTCATTGCAGGCTTAAGTGCTGCAGCCAAGGCCGCAGTGTGGGCTTGAGCATGTATTTTGGCTTTTTCTACCTCCTGTTGCATAATTGGTACCCGTGTGCAAGCTTCCACCATCTCTGCTAAAGAAGCAGTTTTTCCCAAACCGGCTAATATCTGTTGGCATTGGGTGTTTGCATTCATCATAGCCAAATCTTTCCCCACAGCAGCTTTTGCCTCTGGAGTCAAGCTAGGAGAGGCATCTATAGCTTCTTTCAAACGATCTACAAACTTCATATATGGTTCCCCAGGATCCTGCTTTATTGTAGAATAGGGTGGCACAGGGTTACCTATATTTGGCAATTCTTTCACTGCTGCCAAGGCAAGCCCTTGCGTTTGCTGCAAAATCCTTGGATGAAGTGCTGCCTGAGTAGCACCATCCGCATATTGCCCACGACCCAGTAACTGGTCCATGCTAGCTAACCGCAACGGATCATCAGCTGGTAAACGAACATTTTCTAATACTGCCAATTCCACTTTCCCCTGCCACTTGTCCAAGAACAGCAAATACCCCGTTGGAGGAAGCAATAACTCCATCAATGCCCTAATATCTGTTTGAGTTAGTACTTGCCCCTTGAAAAATGAATTGATTAGCTGCATCACATGCTTATTATCCATACCATATTGCATAACTGCACTTTGCAATTGCTTAACCGTTTTCCAATCAAAAGGCGACCACTGCCTTTGTCCTCTATTATCTATGTGCACTGGCATTGCTGTAATACTACCAGGTAAGATGATCCCTTCAATAGTTGCATCTCTGATTACCCCTTGCCAACGTTGCCCTGCATTATAAGAATGATCTCAAGGAATATCTCTACCCTGATGCACAGGGGCAGCACCCAAATTATCATTATTATCACTGCTATACAATTCCCTTGTGTTTCCCTGTGGATCAGTAAGTCGACGCATATTTGCAAACCGATCTACTAACCCAGTCTCCAGCCCTTTTCCATATCGCGCTCTCAAATATTCATCTGCTTCTCTTACAGACCACATCCCATCTTCAACACATTGTCTAGCCCATTTTTGTATTTGCTCCCTTTTGATACGGAGCTCCTCGGGAGCGAGGTCTAATTCCACCCCCTCCCTTTCCTGTTTTCCCCGTTTTTCACATTCCCTGCCAATTGCCTCCAGCCCGTCCTTAATTGCATCTGACGCCTTTTTATATGCTATTAACCGCGAAGTTTTACTGTTACCGCCATCTAGTCGTTTCATAGCTTCTAGAACTTCTTGCATCTGGCTCTCCTGCCGTCTCAGTAAGTCCTTAAGGCTCTGCACATGGGTCTCCTCCTGGAAGTCAGGGCGATTCTGCGGTGCTCCGTCCTGGTGTTCCATCGGGTCCTCCGGCAAAGGCACGTCGGCTGGATTAACTTGTCCTGGCTTGTTGAAACTTGCCGGCTGCTGCCATTCGTGGGCGATATTGCTTCGATACGAAGTATCACGTCGGGGTCACCAAAGTGTTGCTTTATCCATGCGAGCCACGGAACCTGACACACCAATATGATGTTCACAGAGTTCGCTTTATTGTCAGACCGGGCTGGCTTTATAGCAAAGCTGCCCTGTCCACGCGCCTTACAACAACGTGATTGGTTGTAACTCGTGTTATACAATAACATGATAGGCTGCATGTGCTGTCCACGCGCTCTGCACGCATGTGTCCGGCGATTGCTCACTCATTATTACCTTCTAATGGTGCTCCTTTAGTTTCTTTTGTCTCTGGTTTCACCTCTCAGCCAGGCTGGCGACAAAACCATCCCCCTGGGGCGGGGGGGGCTCTGCCACTACGGAGGTACAGTATAAAAACCATCTTTATGGAGAGATCTTTGTGGTTTAGGCTTAGTCTAAGTGTCTCAAGTAGCTGGGGCTTTTGTATGGGCCTAATCCATAAGGTCTGATGGCTTTCATCTCATCTCTAGATGAATGTGGTAGAAAATATAAATCAAGGAAATGTCCTTTGGCCTAGCCTTGCCTTGCCTTGCCTTATTTCCTTCTCATCCTGTTCTCTGTCCCAGCCTCTCTTACTAACCCCTCGTCTGGCTGCATGTCTCTTCTTTCCTCTCTCCTTTTCTCAAACTCTCCTGCTTCCTGGCTTTCGTCTTTCAATTCCTCCATTTCAGTCCTGCAGCCCCGCATTACTTTTTCCTCTTGCCTCCCTTTGGCCTGCTCCCTTGGCTTTCTCCCTCTGTTCCATATCCTTCTTCCCGACTTGTCTCTTGGAGACTTCTGGCTACTTTGCACCCAAGTCTAGGGATGTTTTGGAAACTTTTCAGAGGCCTCGCTGGTGACAGGGGGGACAGCAGGCAGTGACAGGCCCGGGGCTGACAGGCTCCCCCTCCCCTAGCGGGCGCTCGGCTGCCACACCCAGCTGACATAGAACCTTTGTCACAATGCCCGCTACCGTGGTGAGGATGCGGGCACTCTGCAGGTGACAGGGACCCAGCAGGACTTGCTGTCAGCTCAGCAATTGCTCAGTTCCCCAAAGCAGCTGAATTCTGCAAATTGCTGCTTTTGCTCTTGAAATGATGTCATCAGGTGGGTGTTTTGGTGTAATACACTGAAAACCAGAGCAGAAATGCTGAAATATTCCCATGATATGCATGGTCTCTGCACCAAACCACCATGACTCAGCGTACGTACATCTGCCGCTTGTTCTTCTGTCCTGACAGCAGATTGTGGAGGTACAGTATAAAAACAATCTATATGGAGAGATCTTTGTGGTTTAGCCTTAGTCTAAGCGTCTCAAGTAGCCGGGGCTTTTGTTTGGGCCTAATCCATAAGGGCTGATGGCTTTCCTCCTCATCTTAAGATGAATGTGGTAGAAAATATAAATCAAAGAAACGTCCTTTGCCTAGCCTTGCCTTGCCTTGCCCTATTTCCTTCTCATCCTGTTCTCTGTCCCAGCCTCTCTCACTAACCCCTCGTCTGGTTGCATGTCTCTTCTTTCCTCTCTCCTTTTCTCAAACTCTCCTGCTTCCTGGCTTTCGTCTTTCAATTCCTCCATTTCAGTCCTGCAGCCCGGCATTACTTTTTCCTCTTGCCTCCCTTTGGCCTGCTCCCTTGGCTTTCTCCCTCTGTTCCATATCCTTCTTCCCGACTTGTCTCTTGGAGACATTTGGCCACTTTGCACCCAAGTCTGGGGATGTTTTGGAAACTTTTCAGAGGCCTCGCTGCTGACAGGGGGGACAGCAGGCAGTGACAGGCCCGGGGCTGACAGGCTCCCCCTCCCCCAGCGGGCGCTCGGCTGCCACACCCAGCTGACATAGAACCTTTGTCACAATGCCCGCTACCGTGGTGAAGATACGGGCACTGTGCAGGTGACAGGGACCCAGCAGGACTTGCTGTCAGCTCAGCAATTGCTCAGTTCCCCAAAGAAGCTGAATTCTGCAAATTGCTGCTTTTACTCTTGAAATGATGTCATCAGGTGGGCGTTTTGGTGTAATACACTGAAAACCAGAGCAGAAATGCTGAAATATTCCCATGATATGCATGGTCTCTGCACCAAACCACCATGACTCAGCCTAAGTACATCTGCCGCTTGTTCTTCTGTACTTACCGAAGATTGTGGATGTACAGTATAAAAACCATCTTTATGGAGAGATCTTTGTGGTTTAGGCTTAGTCTAAGTGTCTCAAGTAGCCGGGGCTTTTGTTTGGGCCTAATCCACAAGGTCTGATGGCTTTCCTCCTCATCTCAAGATGAACGTGGTAGAAAATATAAATCAAAGAAACGTCCTTTGGCCTAGCCTTGCCTTGCCTTGCCTTATTTCCTTCTCATCCTGTTCTCTGTCCCAGCCTCTCTCACTAACCCCTCGTCTGGTTGCATGTCTCTTCTTTCCTCTCTCCTTTTCCAAACTCTCCTGCTTCCTGGCTTTCGTCTTTCAATTCCTCCATTTCAGTCCTGCAGCCCGGCATTACTTTTTCCTCTTGCCTTTATTTGGCCTGCTCCCTTGGCTTTCTCCCTCTGTTCCATATCCTTCTTCCCGACTTGTCTCTTGGAGACTTTTGGCCACTTTGGACCCAAGTCTGGGGATGTTTTGGAAACTTTTCAGAGGCCTCGCTGCTGACAGGGGGGACAGCAGGCAGTGACAGGCCCAAGGCTGACAGGCTCCCCCTCCCCCAGCGGGCGCTCGGCTGCCACACCCAGCTGACATAGAACCTTTGTCACAATGCCCGCTACCGTGGTGAGGATACGGGCACTGTGCAGGTGACAGGGACCCAGCAGGACTTGCTGTCAGCTCAGCAATTGCTCAGTTCTCCAAAGAAGCTGAATTCTGCAAATTGCTGCTTTTGCTCTTGAAATGATGTCATCAGGTGGGTGTTTTGGTGTAATACACTGAAAACCAGAGCAGAAATGCTGAAATATTCCCATGATATGCATGGTCTCTGCACCAAACCACCATGACTCAGCCTAAGTACATCTGCCGCTTGTTCTTCTGTACTGACAGCAGATTGTGGAGGTACAGTATAAAAACCATCTTTATGGAGAGATCTTTGTGGTTTAGGCTTAGTCTAAGCGTCTCAAGTAGCCGGGGCTTTTGTTTGGGCCTAATCCATAAGGGCTGATGGCTTTCCTCCTCATCTTAAGATGAATGTGGTAGAAAATATAAATCAAAGAAACGTCCTTTGCCTAGCCTTGCCTTGCCTTGCCCTATTTCCTTCTCATCCTGTTCTCTGTCCCAGCCTCTCTCACTAACCCCTCGTCTGGTTGCATGTCTCTTCTTTCCTCTCTCCTTTTCTCAAACTCTCCTGCTTCCTGGCTTTCCTCTTTCAATTCCTCCATTTCAGTCCTGCAGCCCGGCATTACTTTTTCCTCTTGCCTCCCTTTGGCCTGCTCCCTTGGCTTTCTCCCTCTGTTCCATATCCTTCTTCCCGACTTGTCTCTTGGAGACTTTTGGCCACTTTGCACCCAAGTCTGGGGATGTTTTGGAAACTTTTCAGAGGCCTCGCTGGTGACAGGGGGACAGCAGGCAGTGACAGGCCCGGGGCTGACAGGCTCCCCCTCCCCCAGCGGGCGCTCGGCTGCCACACCCAGCTGACATAGAACCTTTGTCACAATGCCCGCTACCGTTGTGAAGATACGGGCACTGTGCAGGTGACAGGGACCCAGCAGGACTTGCTGTCAGCTCAGCAATTGCTCAGTTCCCCAAAGAAGCTGAATTCTGCAAATTGCTGCTTTTACTCTTGAAATGATGTCATCAAGTGGACGTTTTGGTGTAATACACTGAAAACCAGAGCAGAAATGCTGAAATATTCCCATGATATGCATGGTCTCTGCACCAAACCACCATGACTCAGCCTAAGTACATCTGCCGCTTGTTCTTCTGTACTTACCGAAGATTGTGGATGTACAGTATAAAAACCATCTTTATGGAGAGATCTTTGTGGTTTAGGCTTAGTCTAAGTGTCTCAAGTAGCCGGGGCTTTTGTTTGGGCCTAATCCACAAGGTCTGATGGCTTTCCTCCTCATCTCAAGATGAACGTGGTAGAAAATATAAATCAAAGAAACGTCCTTTGGCCTAGCCTTGCCTTGCCTTGCCTTATTTCCTTCTCATCCTGTTCTCTGTCCCAGCCTCTCTCACTAACCCCTCGTCTGGTTGCATGTCTCTTCTTTCCTCTCTCCTTTTCCAAACTCTCCTGCTTCCTGGCTTTCGTCTTTCAATTCCTCCATTTCAGTCCTGCAGCCCGGCATTACTTTTTCCTCTTGCCTTTATTTGGCCTGCTCCCTTGGCTTTCTCCCTCTGTTCCATATCCTTCTTCCCGACTTGTCTCTTGGAGACTTTTGGCCACTTTGGACCCAAGTCTGGGGATGTTTTGGAAACTTTTCAGAGGCCTCGCTGCTGACAGGGGGGACAGCAGGCAGTGACAGGCCCGGGGCTGACAGGCTCCCCCTCCCCCAGCGGGCGCTCGGCTGCCACACCCAGCTGACATAGAACCTTTGTCACAATGCCCGCTACCGTGGTGAGGATACAGGCACTGTGCAGGTGACAGGGACCCAGCAGGACTTGCTGTCAGCTCAGCAATTGCTCAGTTCTCCAAAGAAGCTGAATTCTGCAAATTGCTGCTTTTGCTCTTGAAATGATGTCATCAGGTGGGTGTTTTGGTGTAATACACTGAAAACCAGAGCAGAAATGCTGAAATATTCCCATGATATGCATGGTCTCTGCACCAAACCACCATGACTCAGCCTAAGTACATCTGCCGCTTGTTCTTCTGTACTGACAGCAGATTGTGGAGGTACAGTATAAAAACCATCTTTATGGAGAGATCTTTGTGGTTTAGGCTTAGTCTAAGCGTCTCAAGTAGCCGGGGCTTTTGTTTGGGCCTAATCCATAAGGGCTGATGGCTTTCCTCCTCATCTTAAGATGAATGTGGTAGAAAATATAAATCAAAGAAACGTCCTTTGCCTAGCCTTGCCTTGCCTTGCCCTATTTCCTTCTCATCCTGTTCTCTGTCCCAGCCTCTCTCACTAACCCCTCGTCTGGTTGCATGTCTCTTCTTTCCTCTCTCCTTTTCTCAAACTCTCCTGCTTCCTGGCTTTCGTCTTTCAATTCCTCCATTTCAGTCCTGCAGCCCGGCATTACTTTTTCCTCTTGCCTCCCTTTGGCCTGCTCCCTTGGCTTTCTCCCTCTGTTCCATATCCTTCTTCCCGACTTGTCTCTTGGAGACTTTTGGCCACTTTGCACCCAAGTCTGGGGATGTTTTGGAAACTTTTCAGAGGCCTCGCTGCTGACAGGGGGGACAGCAGGCAGTGACAGGCCCGGGGCTGACAGGCTCCCCCTCCCCCAGCGGGCGCTCGGCTGCCACACCCAGCTGACATAGAACCTTTGTCACAATGCCCGCTACCGTGGTGAAGATACGGGCACTCTGCAGGTGACAGGGACCCAGCAGGACTTGCTGTCAGCTCAGCAATTGCTCAGTTCCCCAAAGAAGCTGAATTCTGCAAATTGCTGCTTTTACTCTTGAAATGATGTCATCAGGTGGGCGTTTTGGTGTAATACACTGAAAACCAGAGCAGAAATGCTGAAATATTCCCATGATATGCATGGTCTCTGCACCAAACCACCATGACTCAGCCTACGTACATCTGCCGCTTGTTCTTCTGTACTGACCGAAGATTGTGGATGTACAGTATAAAAACCATCTTTATGGAGATATCTTTGTGGTTTAGGCTTAGTCTAAGTGTCTCAAGTAGCCGGGGCTTTTGTTTGGGCCTAATCCATAAGGTCTGATGGCTTTCCTCCTCATCTCAAGATGAACGTGGTAGAAAATATAAATCAAAGAAACGTCCTTTGGCCTAGCCTTGCCTTGCCTTGCCTTATTTCCTTCTCATCCTGTTCTCTGTCCCAGCCTCTCTCACTAACCCCTCGTGTGGTTGCATGTCTCTTCTTTCCTCTCTCCTTTTCTCAAACTCTCCTGCTTCCTGGCTTTCATCTTTCAATTCCTCCATTTCAGTCCTGCAGCCCGGCACTACTTTTTCCTCTTGCCTCCCTTTGGCCTGCTCCCTTGGCTTTCTCCCTCTGTTCCATATCCTTCTTCCCGACTTGTCTCTTGGAGACATTTGGCCACTTTGCACCCAAGTCTGGGGATGTTTTGGAAACTTTTCAGAGGCCTCGCTGCTGACAGGGGGGACAGCAGGCAGTGACAGGCCCAGGGCTGACAGGCTCCCCCTCCCCCAGCGGGCGCTCGGTTGCCACACCCAGCTGACATAGAACCTTTGTCACAATGCCCGCTACCGTGGTGAGGATGCGGGCACTCTGCAGGTGACAGGGACCCAGCAGGACTTGCTGTCAGCTCAGCAATTGCTCAGTTCCCCAAAGAAGCTGAATTCTGCAAATTGCTGCTTTTGCTCTTGAAATGATGTCATCAGGTGGGTGTTTTGGTGTAATACACTGAAAACCAGAGCAGAAATGCTGAAATATTCCCATGATATGCATGGTCTCTGCACCAAACCACCATGACTCAGCCTAAGTACATCTTCCGCTTGTTCTTCTGTACTGACAGAAGATTGTGGAAGTACAGTATAAAAACCATCTTTATGGAGAGATCTTTCTGGTTTAGGCTTAGTCTAAGTGTCTCAAGTAGCCGGGGCTTTTCTTTGGGCCTAATCCATAAGGTCTGATGGCTTTCCTCCTCATCTCAAGATGAACGTGGTAGAAAATATAAATCAAAGAAACGTCCTTTGGCATAGCCTTGCCTTGCCTTGCCTTATTTCCTTCTCATCCTGTTCTCTGTCCCAGCCTCTCTCACTAAGCCCTCGTCTGGTTGCATGTCTCTTCTTTCCTCTCTCCTTTTCTCAAACTCTCCTGCTTCCTGGCTTTCGTCTTTCAATTCCTCCATTTCAGTCCTGCAGCCCGGCACTACTTTTTCCTCTTGCCTCCCTTTGGCCTGCTCCCTTGGCTTTCTCCCTCTGTTCCATATCCTTCTTCCCGACTTGTCTCTTGGAGACATTTGGCCACTTTGCACCCAAGTCTGGGGATGTTTTGGAAACTTTTCAGAGGCCTCGCAGGTGACAGGGGGGACAGCAGGCAGTGACAGGCCCGGGGATGACAGGCTCCCCCTCCCCTAGCGGGCTCTCGGCTGCCACACCCAGCTGACATAGAACCTTTGTCACAATGCCCGCTACCGTGGTGAGGATGCGGGCACTCTGCAGGTGACAGGGACCCAGCAGGACTTGCTGTCAGCTCAGCAATTGCTCAGTTCCCCAAAGAAGCTGAATTCTGCAAATTGCTGCTTTTGCTCTTGAAATGATGTCATCAGGTGGGTGTTTTGCTGTAATACACTGAAAACCAGAGCAGAAATGCTGAAATATTCCCATGATATGCATGGTCTCTGCACCAAACCACCATGACTCAGCCTACGTACATCTGCCGCTTGTTCTTCTGTACTGCCAGAAGATTGTGGAGGTACAGTATAAAAACCATCTTTATGGAGAGATCTTTGTGGTTTAGGCTTAGTCTAAGCGTCTCTAAGTAGCCGGGGCTTTTGTTTGGGCCTAATCCATAAGGTCTGATGGCTTTCCTCCCCATCTCAAGATGAATGTGGTAGAAAATATAAATCAAGGAAACGTCCTTTGGCCTAGCCTTGCCTTGCCTTGCCTTATTTCCTTCTCATCCTGTTCTCTGTCCCAGCCTCTCTCACTAATCCCTCGTCTGGCTGCATGTCTCTTCATTCCTCTCTCCTTTTCTCAAACTCTCCTGCTTCCTGGCTTTCTTCTTTCAATTCCTCCATTTCAGTCCTGCAGCCCGGCACTACTTTTTCCTCTTGCCTTTATTTGGCCTGCTCCCTTGGCTTTCTCCCTCTGTTCCATATCCTTCTTCCCGACTTGTCTCTTGGAGACTTTTGGCCACTTTGCACCCAAGTCTGGGGATGTTTTGGAAACTTTTCAGAGGCCTCGCTGCTGACAGGGGGGACAGCAGGCAGTGACAGGTCCGGGGCTGACAGGCTCCCCCTCCCCTAGCGGGCGCTCGGCTGCCACACCCAGCTGACATAGAACCTTTGTCACAATGCCCGCTACCGTGGTGAGGATGCGGGCACTGTGCAGGTGACAGGGACCCAGCAGGACTTGCTGTCAGCTCAGCAATTGCTCAGTTCCCCAAAGAAGCTGAATTCTGCAAATTGCTGCTTTTGCTCTTGAAATGATGTCATCAGGTGGGTGTTTTGGTGTAATACACTGAAAACCAGAGCAGAAATGCTGAAATATTCCCATGATATGCATGGTCTCTGCACCAAACCACCATGACTCAGCCTAAGTACATCTGCCGCTTGTTCTTTTGTACTGCCAGCTGATTGTGGGGGTACAGTATAAAAACCATCTTTATGGAGAGATCTTTGTGGTTTAGGCTTTATCTAAGCGTCTCAAGTAGCCGGGGCTTTTGTTTGGGCTAAATCCATAAGGTCTGATGGCTTTCCTCCTCATCTCAAGATGAATGTGGTAGAAAATATAAATCAAAGAAACGTCCTTTGGCCTAGCCTTGCCTTGCCTTGCCTTATTTCCTTCTCATCCTGTTCTCTGTCCCAGCCTCTCTCACTAACCCCTCGTCTGGCTGCATGTCTCTTCTTTCCTCTCTCCTTTTCTCAAACTCTCCTGCTTCCTGGCTTTCGTCTTTCAATTCCTCCATTTCAGTCCTGCAGCCCGGCATTACTTTTTCCTCTTGCCTCCCTTTGGCCTGCTCCCTTGGCTTTCTCCCTCTGTTCCATATCCTTCTTCCCGACTTGTCTCTTGGAGACTTTTGGCCACTTTGCACCCAAGTCTGGGGAGGTTTTGGAAACTTTTCAGAGGCCTCGCTGCTGACAGGGGGGCAGCAGGCAGTGACAGGCCCGGGGCTGACAGGCTCCCCCTCCCCCAGCGGGCGCTCGGCTGCCACACCCAGCTGACATAGAACCTTTGTCACAATGCCCGCTACCGTGGTGAGGATGCGGGCACTGTGCAGGTGACAGGGACCCAGCAGGACTTGCTGTCAGCTCAGCAATTGCTCAGTTCCCCAAAGAAGCTGAATTCTGCAAATTGCTGCTTTTGCTCTTGAAATGATGTCATCAGGTGGGTGTTTTGCTGTAATACACTGAAAACCAGAGCAGAAATGCTGAAATATTCCCATGATATGCATGGTCTCTGCACCAAAACACCATGACTCAGCCTAAGTACATCTGCCGCTTGTTCTTCTGTACTGCCAGCTGATTGTGGAGGTACAGTATAAAAACCATCTTTATGGAGACATCTTTATGGTTTAGGCTTAGTCTAAGTGTCTCAAGTAGCCAGGGCTTTTGTTTGGGCCTAATCCATAAGGTCTGATGGCTTTCCTCCTCATCTCAAGATGAATGTGGTAGAAAATAGAAATCAAAGAAACGTCCTTTGGCCTAGCCTTGCCTTGCCTTGCCTTATTTCCTTCTCATCCTGTTCTCTGTCCCAGCCTCTCTCACTAACCCCTCGTCTGGCTGCATGTCTCTTCTTTCCTCTCTCCTTTTCTCAAACTCTCCTGCTTCCTGGCTTTCATCTTTCAATTCCTCCATTTCAGTCCTGCAGCCCGGCACTACTTTTTCCTCTTGCCTCCCTTTGGCCTGCTCCCTTGGCTTTCTCCCTCTGTTCCATATCCTTCTTCCCGACTTGTCTCTTGGAGACTTTTGGCCACTTTGCACCCAAGTCTGGGGATGTTTTGGAAACTTTTCAGAGGCCTCGCTGGTGACAGGGGGGACAGCAGGCAGTGACAGGCCCGGGGCTGACAGGCTCCCCCTCCCCCAGCGGGCGCTCGGCTGCCACACCCAGCTGACATAGAACCTTTGTCACAATGCCCGCTACCGTGGTGAGGATGCGGGCACTCTGTAGGTGACAGGGACCCAGCAGGACTTGCTGTCAGCTCAGCAATTGCTCAGTTCCCCAAAGAAGCTGAATTCTGCAAATTGCTGCTTTTGCTCTTGAAATGATGTCATCAGGTGGGTGTTTTGGTGTAATACACTGAAAACCAGAGCAGAAATGCTGAAATATTCCCATGATATGCATGGTCTCTGCACCAAACCACCATGACTCAGCCTAAGTACATCTGCCGCTTGTTCTTCTGTACTGACAGAAGATTGTGGAAGTACAGTATAAAAACCATCTTTATGGAGAGATCTTTGTGGTTTAGGCTTTATCTAAGCGTCTCAAGTAGCCGGGGCTTTTGTTTGGGCTAAATCCATAAGGTCTGATGGCTTTCCTCCTCATCTCAAGATGAATGTGGTAGAAAATAGAAATCAAAGAAACGTCCTTTGGCCTAGCCTTGCCTTGCCTTGCCTTATTTCCTTCTCATCCTGTTCTCTGTCCCAGCCTCTCTCACTAACCCCTCGTCTGGCTGCATGTCTCTTCTTTCCTCTCTCCTTTTCTCAAACTCTCCTGCTTCCTGGCTTTCGTCTTTCAATTCCTCCATTTCAGTCCTGCAGCCCGGCATTACTTTTTCCTCTTGCCTCCCTTTGGCCTGCTCCCTTGGCTTTCTCTCTCTGTTCCATATCCTTCTTCCCGACTTGTCTCTTGGAGACTTTTGGCCACTTTGGACCCAAGTCTGGGGATGTTTTGGAAACTTTTCAGAGGCCTCGCTGCTGACAGGGGGGCAGCAGGCAGTGACAGGACCGGGGCTGACAGGCTCCCCCTCCCCCAGCGGTCACTCGGCTGCCACACCCAGCTGACATAGAACCTTTGTCACAATGCCCGCTACCGTGGTGAGGATGCGGGCACTCTGCAGGTGACAGGGACCCAGCAGGACCTGCTGTCAGCTCAGCAATTGCTCAGTTCCCCAAAGAAGCTGAATTCTGCAAATTGCTGCTTTTGCTCTTGAAATGATGTCATCAGGTGGGTGTTTTGGTGTAATACACTGAAAACCAGAGCAGAAATGCTGAAATATTCCCATGATATGCATGGTCTCTGCACCAAACCACCATGACTCAGCCTACGTACATCTGCCGCTTGTTCTTCTGTACTGACAGAAGATTGTGGAGGTACAGTATAAAAACCATCTTTATGGAGAGATCTTTGTGGTTTAGGCTTAGTCTAAGTGTCTCAAGTAGCCAGGGCTTTTGTTTGGGCCTAATCCATAAGGTCTGATGGCTTTCCTCCTCATCTCAAGATGAATGTGGTAGAAAATATAAATCAAAGAAACGTCCTTTGGCCTAGCCTTGCCTTGCCTTGCCTTATTTCCTTCTCATCCTGTTCTCTGTCCCAGCCTCTCTCACTAACCCCTCGTCTGGCTGCATGTCTCTTCTTTCCTCTCTCCTTTTCTCAAACTCTCCTGCTTCTTGGCTTTCGTCTTTCAATTCCTCCATTTCAGTCCTGCAGCCCGGCACTACTTTTTCCTCTTGCCTCCCTTTGGCCTGCTCCCTTGGCTTTCTCCCTCTGTTCCATATCCTTCTTCCCGACTTGTCTCTGGGAGACTTTTGGCCACTTTGGACCCAAGTCTGGGGATGTTTTGTAAACTTTTCAGAGGCCTCGCAGGTGACAGGGGGGACAGCAGGCAGTGACAGGCCCGGGGCTGACAGGCTCCCCCTCCCCTAGCGGGCGCTCGGCTGCCACACCCAGCTGACATAGAACCTTTGTCACAATGCCCGCTACCGTGGTGAGGATGCGGGCACTCTGCAGGTGACAGGGACCCAGCAGGACTTGCTGTCAGCTCAGCAATTGCTCAGTTCCCCAAAGAAGCTGAATTCTGCAAATTGCTGCTTTTGCTCTTGAAATGATGTCATCAGGTGGGTGTTTTGCTGTAATACACTGAAAACCAGAGCAGAAATGCTGAAATATTCCCATGATATGCATGGTCTCTGCACCAAACCACCATGACTCAGCCTACGTACATCTGCCGCTTGTTCTTCTGTACTGCCAGAAGATTGTGGAGGTACAGTATAAAAACCATCTTTATGGAGAGATCTTTGTGGTTTAGGCTTAGTCTAAGCGTCTCTAAGTAGCCGGGGCTTTTGTTTGGGCCTAATCCATAAGGTCTGATGGCTTTCCTCCTCATCTCAAGATGAATGTGGTAGAAAATATAAATCAAGGAAACGTCCTTTGGCCTAGCCTTGCCTTGCCTTGCCTTATTTCCTTCTCATCCTGTTCTCTGTCCCAGCCTCTCTCACTAACCCCTCGTCTGGCTGCATGTCTCTTCATTCCTCTCTCCTTTTCTCAAACTCTCCTGCTTCCTGGCTTTCTTCTTTCAATTCCTCCATTTCAGTCCTGCAGCCCCGCACTACTTTTTCCTCTTGCCTTTATTTGGCCTGCTCCCTTGGCTTTCTCCCTCTGTTCCATATCCTTCTTCCCGACTTGTCTCTTGGAGACTTTTGGCCACTTTGCACCCAAGTCTGGGGATGTTTTGGAAACTTTTCAGAGGCCTCGCTGCTGACAGGGGGGACAGCAGGCAGTGACAGGTCCGGGGCTGACAGGCTCCCCCTCCCCTAGCGGGCGCTCGGCTGCCACACCCAGCTGACATAGAACCTTTGTCACAATGCCCGCTACCGTGGTGAGGATGCGGGCACTGTGCAGGTGACAGGGACCCAGCAGGACTTGCTGTCAGCTCAGCAATTGCTCAGTTCTCCAAAGAAGCTGAATTCTGCAAATTGCTGCTTTTGCTCTTGAAATCATGTCATCAGGTGGGTGTTTTGGTGTAATACACTGAAAACCAGAGCAGAAATGCTGAAATATTCCCATGATATGCATGGTCTCTGCACCAAACCACCATGACTCAGCCTAAGTAGATCTGCCGCTTGTTCTTCTGTACTGACAGAAGATTGTGGAGGTACAGTATAAAAACCATCTTTATGGAGAGATCTTTCTGGTTTAGGCTTAGTCTAAGTGTCTCAAGTAGCCGGGGCTTTTCTTTGGGCCTAATCCATAAGGTCTGATGGCTTTCCTCCTCATCTCAAGATGAACGTGGTAGAAAATATAAATCAAAGAAACGTCCTTTGGCCTAGCCTTGCCTTGCCTTGCCTTATTTCCTTCTCATCCTGTTCTCTGTCCCAGCCTCTCTCACTAAGCCCTCGTCTGGTTGCATGTCTCTTCTTTCCTCTCTCCTTTTCTCAAACTCTCCTGCTTCCTGGCTTTCGTTTTTCAATTCCTCCATTTCAGTCCTGCAGCCCGGCACTACTTTTTCCTCTTGCCTCCCTTTGGCCTGCTCCCTTGGCTTTCTCCCTCTGTTCCATATCCTTCTTCCCGACTTGTCTCTTGGAGACTTTTGGCCACTTTGGACCCAAGTCTGGGGATGTTTTGTAAACTTTTTAGAGGCCTCGCAGGTGACAGGGGGGACAGCAGGCAGTGACAGGCCCGGGGCTGACAGGCTCCCCCTCCCCTAGCGGGCTCTCGGCTGCCACACCCAGCTGACATAGAACCTTTGTCACAATGCCCGCTACCGTGGTGAGGATGCGGGCACTCTGCAGGTGACAGGGACCCAGCAGGACTTGCTGTCAGCTCAGCAATTGCTCAGTTCCCCAAAGAAGCTGAATTCTGCAAATTGCTGCTTTTGCTCTTGAAATGATGTCATCAGGTGGGTGTTTTGGTGTAATACACTGAAAACCAGAGCAGAAATGCTGAAATATTCCCATGATATGCATGGTCTCTGCACCAAACCACCATGACTCAGCCTACGTACATCTGCCGCTTGTTCTTCTGTACTGCCAGAAGATTGTGGAGGTACAGTATAAAAACCATCTTTATGGAGAGATCTTTGTGGTTTAGGCTTAGTCTAAGCGTCTCTAAGTAGCCGTGGCTTTTGTTTGGGCCTAATCCATAAGGTCTGATGGCTTTCCTCCCCATCTCAAGATGAATGTGGTAGAAAATATAAATCAAGGAAACGTCCTTTGGCCTAGCCTTGCCTTGCCTTGCCTTATTTCCTTCTCATCCTGTTCTCTGTCCCAGCCTCTCTCACTAACCCCTCGTCTGGCTGCATGTCTCTTCATTCCTCTCTCCTTTTCTCAAACTCTCCTGCTTCCTGGCTTTCTTCTTTCAATTCCTCCATTTCAGTCCTGCAGCCCCGCACTACTTTTTCCTCTTGCCTTTATTTGGCCTGCTCCCTTGGCTTTCTCCCTCTGTTCCATATCCTTCTTCCCGACTTGTCTCTTGGAGACTTTTGGCCACTTTGCACCCAAGTCTGGGGATGTTTTGGAAACTTTTCAGAGGCCTCGCTGCTGACAGGGGGGACAGCAGGCAGTGACAGGTCCGGGGCTGACAGGCTCCCCCTCCCCTAGCGGGCGCTCGGCTGCCACACCCAGCTGACATAGAACCTTTGTCACAATGCCCGCTACCGTGGTGAGGATGCGGGCACTGTGCAGGTGACAGGGACCCAGCAGGACTTGCTGTCAGCTCAGCAATTGCTCAGTTCCCCAAAGAAGCTGAATTCTGCAAATTGCTGCTTTTGCTCTTGAAATCATGTCATCAGGTGGGTGTTTTGGTGTAATACACTGAAAACCAGAGCAGAAATGCTGAAATATTCCCATGATATGCATGGTCTCTGCACCAAACCACCATGACTCAGCCTAAGTACATCTGCCGCTTGTTCTTCTGTACTGACAGAAGATTGTGGAGGTACAGTATAAAAACCATCTTTATGGAGAGATCTTTGTGGTTTAGGCTTAGTCTAAGTGTCTCAAGTAGCCAGGGCTTTTGTTTGGGCCTAATCCATAAGGTCTGATGGCTTTCCTCCTCATCTCAAGATGAATGTGGTAGAAAATAGAAATCAAAGAAACGTCCTTTGGCCTAGCCTTGCCTTGCCTTGCCTTATTTCCTTCTCATCCTGTTCTCTGTCCCAGCCTCTCTCACTAACCCCTCGTCTGGCTGCATGTCTCTTCTTTCCTCTCTCCTTTTCTCAAACTCTCCTGCTTCCTGGCTTTCATCTTTCAATTCCTCCATTTCAGTCCTGCAGCCCGGCACTACTTTTTCCTCTTGCCTCCCTTTGGCCTGCTCCCTTGGCTTTCTCCCTCTGTTCCATATCCTTCTTCCCGACTTGTCTCTTGGAGACTTTTGGCCACTTTGCACCCAAGTCTGGGGATGTTTTGGAAACTTTTCAGAGGCCTCGCAGGTGACAGGGGGGACAGCAGGCAGTGACAGGCCCGGGGCTGACAGGCTCCCCCTCCCCCAGCGGGCGCTCGTCTGCCACACCCAGCTGACATAGAACCTTTGTCACAATGCCCGCTACCGTGGTGAGGATGCGGGCACTCGGCAGGTGACAGGGACCCAGCAGGACTTGTTGTCAGCTCAGCAATTGCTCAGTTCCCCAAAGAAGCTGAATTCTGCAAATTGGTGCTTTTGCTCTTGAAATGATGTCATCAGGTGGGTGTTTTGGTGTAATACACTGAAAACCAGAGCAGAAATGCTGAAATATTCCCATGATATGCATGGTCTCTGCACCAAACCACCATGACTCAGCCTACGTACATCTGCCGCTTGTTCTTCTGTACTGACAGAAGATTGTGGAAGTACAGTATAAAAACCATCTTTATGGAGAGATCTTTGTGGTTTAGGCTTACTCTAAGAGTCGCAGGTAGCCGGGGCTTTTGTTTAAGCCTAATCCATAAGGTCTGATGGCTTTCCTCCTCATCTCAAGATGAATGTGGTAGAAAATATAAATCAAAGAAACGTCCTTTGGCCTAGCCTTGCCTTGCCTTGCCTTATATCCTTCTTATCCTGTTCTCTGTCCCAGCCTCTCTCACTAACCCCTCGTCTGGCTGCATGTCTCTTCTTTCCTCTCTCCTTTTCTCAAACTCTCCTGCTTCCTGGCTTTCGTCTTTCAATTCCTCCATTTCAGTCCTGCAGCCCGGCACTACTTTTTCCTCTTGCCTCCCTTTGGCCTGCTCCCTTGGCTTTCTCCCTCTGTTCCATATCCTTCTTCCCGACTTGACTCTTGGAGACTTTTGGCCACTTTGCACCCAAGTCTGGGGATGTTTTGGAAACTTTTCAGAGGCCTCGCTGGTGACAGGGGGGACAGCAGGCAGTGACAGGCCCGGGGCTGACAGGCTCCCCCTCCCCCAGCGGGCGCTCGGCTGCCACACCCAGCTGACATAGAACCTTTGTCACAATGCCCGCTACCGTGGTGAGGATGCGGGCACTCTGTAGGTGACAGGGACCCAGCAGGACTTGCTGTCAGCTCAGCAATTGCTCAGTTCCCCAAAGAAGCTGAATTCTGCAAATTGGTGCTTTTGCTCTTGAAATGATGTCATCAGGTGGGTGTTTTGGTGTAATACACTGAAAACCAGAGCAGAAATGCTGAAATATTCCCATGATATGCATGGTCTCTGCACCAAACCACCATGACTCAGCCTAAGTACATCTGCCGCTTGTTCTTCTGTACTGACAGAAGATTGTGGAAGTACAGTATAAAAACCATCTTTATGGAGAGATCTTTGTGGTTTAGGCTTTATCTAAGCGTCTCAAGTAGCCGGGGCTTTTGTTTGGGCTAAATCCATAAGGTCTGATGGCTTTCCTCCTCATCTCAAGATGAATGTGGTAGAAAATATAAATCAAAGAAACGTCCTTTGGCCTAGCCTTGCCTTGCCTTGCCTTATTTCCTTCTCATCCTGTTCTCTGTCCCAGCCTCTCTCACTAACCCCTCGTCTGGCTGCATGTCTCTTCTTTCCTCTCTCCTTTTCTCAAACTCTCCTGCTTCCTGGCTTTCGTCTTTCAATTCCTCCATTTCAGTCCTGCAGCCCGGCATTACTTTTTCCTCTTGCCTCCCTTTGGCCTGCTCCCTTGGCTTTCTCCCTCTGTTCCATATCCTTCTTCCCGACTTGTCTCTTGGAGACTTTTGGCCACTTTGGACCCAAGTCTGGGGATGTTTTGGAAACTTTTCAGAGGCCTCGCTGCTGACAGGGGGGCAGCAGGCAGTGACAGGCCCGGGGCTGACAGGCTCCCCCTCCCCCAGCGGGCGCTCGGCTGCCACACCCAGCTGACATAGAACCTTTGTCACAATGCCCGCTACCGTGGGGAGGATGCGGGCACTCTGCAGGTGACAGGGACCCAGCAGGACTTGCTGTCAGCTCAGCAATTGCTCAGTTCCCCAAAGAAGCTGAATTCTGCAAATTGCTGCTTTTGCTCTTGAAATGATGTCATCAGGTGGGTGTTTTGGTGTAATACACTGAAAACCAGAGCAGAAATGCTGAAATATTCCCATGATATGCATGGTCTCTGCACCAAACCACCATGACTCAGCCTAAGTACATCTGCCGCTTGTTCTTCTGTACTGACAGAAGATTGTGGAGGTACAGTATAAAAACCATCTTTATGGAGAGATCTTTGTGGTTTAGGCTTAGTCTAAGTGTCTCAAGTAGCCAGGGCTTTTGTTTGGGCCTAATCCATAAGGTCTGATGGCTTTCCTCCTCATCTCAAGATGAATGTGGTAGAAAATATAAATCAAAGAATCGTCCTTTGGCCTAGCCTTGCCTTGCCTTGCCTTATTTCCTTCTCATCCTGTTCTCTGTCCCAGCCTCTCTCACTAACCCCTCGTCTGGCTGCATGTCTCTTCTTTCCTCTCTCCTTTTCTCAAACTCTCCTGCTTCCTGGCTTTCGTCTGTCAATTCCTCCATTTCAGTCCTGCAGCCCGGCATTACTTTTTCCTCTTGCCTCCCTTTGGCCTGCTCCCTTGGCTTTCTCCCTCTGTTCCATATCCTTCTTCCTGACTTGTCTCTTGGAGACTTTTGGCCACTTTGCACCGAAGTCTGGGGATGTTTTGGAAACTTTTCAGAGGCCTCGCTGGTGACAGGGGGGACAGCAGGCAGTGACAGGCCCGGGGCTGACAGGCTCCCCCTCCCCCAGCGGGCGCTCGGCTGCCACACCCAGCTGACATAGAACCTTTGTCACAATGCCCGCTACCGTGGTGAGGATGCAGGCACTCTGCAGGTGACAGGGACCCAGCAGGACTTGCTGTCAGCTCAGCAATTGCTCAGTTCCCCAAAGAAGCTGAATTCTGCAAATTGCTGCTTTTGCTCTTGAAATGATGTCATCAGGTGGGTGTTTTGGTGTAATACACTGAAAACCAGAGCAGAAATGCTGAAATATTCCCATGATATGCATGGTCTCTGCACCAAACCACCATGACTCAGCCTAAGTACATCTGCCGCTTGTTCTTCTGTACTGACAGAAGATTGTGGAGGTACAGTATAAAAACCATCTTTATGGAGAGATCTTTGTGGTTTAGGCTTAGTCTAAGTGTTTTAAGTAGCCGGGGCTTTTGTTTGGGCCTAATCCATAAGGTCTGATGGCTTTCCTCCTCATCTCAAGATGAATGTGGTAGAAAATATAAATCAAAGAAACGTCCTTTGGCCTAGCCTTGCCTTGCCTTGCCTTATTTCCTTCTCATCCTGTTCTCTGTCCCAGCCACTCTCACTAACCCCTCGTCTGGCTGCATGTCTCTTCTTTCCTCTCTCCTTTTCTCAAACTCTCCTGCTTCCAGGCTTTCGTCTTTCAATTCCTCCATTTCAGTCCTGCAGCCCGGCACTACTTTTTGCTCTTGCTTCCCTTTGGCCTGCTCCCTTGGCTTTCTACCTCTGTTCCATATCCTTCTTCCCGACTTGTCTCTTGGAGAATTTTGGCCAATTTGGACCCAAGTCTGGGGACGTTTTGGAAACTTTTCAGAGGCCTCGCTGGTGACAGGGGGGACAGCAGGCAGTGACAGGTCCGGGGCTGACAGGATCACCCTCTACTAGTTGGCGCTCGGCTGCCACACCCAGCTGACATAGAACCTTTGTCACAATGCCCGCTACCGTGGTGAGGATGCGGGCACTCTGCAGGTGACAGGGACCCAGCAGGACTTGCTGTCAGCTCAGCAATTGCTCAGTTCCCCAAAGAAGCTGAATTCTGCAAATTGCTGCTTTTGCTCTTGAAATGTTGTCATCAGCTGGGTGTTTTGGTGTAATACACTGAAAACCAGAGCAGAAAGGCTGAAATAGTCCCATGATATGCATGGTCTCTGCACCAAACCACCATGACTCAGCCTAAGTACATCTGCCGCTTGTTCTTTTGTACTGCCAGCTGATTGTGGAGGTACAGTATAAAAACCATCTTTATGGACAGATCTTTGTGGTTTAGGCTTAGTCTAAGCGTCTCAAGTAGCCGGGGCTTTTGTTTGGGCCTAATCCATAAGGTCTGATGGCTTTCCTCCTCATCTCAAGATGAATGTGGTAGAAAATATAAATCAAAGAAACTTCCTTTGGCCTAGCCTTGCCTTGCCTTGCCTTATTTCCTTCTCATCCTGTTCTCTGTCCCAGCCTCTCTCACTAACCCCTCGTCTGCCTGCATGTCTCTTCTTTCCTCTCTCCTTTTCTCAAACTCTCCTGCTTCCTGGCTTTTCTATTTCAATTCCTCCATTTCAGTCCTGCAGCCCCGCACTACTTTTTCCTCTTGCCATTCTTTGGCCTGCTCCCTTGGCTTTCTCCCTCTCTTCCATATCCTTCTTCCCGACTTGTCTCTTGGAGACTTTTGGCCACTTTGGAGCCAAGTCTGGGGATGTTTTGGAAACTTTTCAGAGGCCTCACTGCTGACAGGGGGGACAGCAGGCAGTGACAGGCCCGGGGCTGACAGGCTCCCCCTCCCCCAGCGGGCGCTCGGCTGCCACACCCAGCTGACATAGAACCTTTGTCACAATGCCCGCTACCGTGGGGAGGATGCGGGCACTCTGCAGGTGACAGGGACCCAGCAGGACTTGCTGTCAGCTCAGCAATTGCTCAGTTCCCCAAAGAAGCTGAATTCTGCAAATTGCTGCTTTTGCTCTTGAAATGATGTCATCAGGTGGGTGTTTTGGTGTAATACACTGAAAACCAGAGCAGAAATGCTGAAATAGTCCCATGATATGCATGGTCTCTGCACCAAACCACCATGACTCAGCCTAAGTACATCTGCCGCTTGTTCTTCTGTACTGACAGCAGATTGTGGATGTATAGTATAAAAACCATCTTTATGGAGAGATCTTTGTGGTTTACGCTTAGTCTAAGCGTCTCAAGTAGCCGGGGCTTTTGTTTGGGCCTAATCCATAAGGTCTGATGGCTTTCCTTTTCATCTCAAGATGAATGTGGTAGAAAATATAAATCAAAGAAACGTCCTTTGGCCTAGCCTTGCCTTGCCTTGCCTTATTTCCTTCTCATCCTGTTCTCTGTCCCAGCCTCTCTCACTAACCCCTCGTCTGGTTGCATGTCTCTTCTTTCCTCTCTCCTTTTCTCAAACTCTCCTGCTTCCTGGCTTTCGTCTTTCAATTCCTCCATTTCAGTCCTGCAGCCCGGCACTACTTTTTGCTCTTGCTTCCCTTTGGCCTGCTCCCTTGGTTTTCTACCTCTGTTCCATATCCTTCTTCCCAACTTGTCTCTTGGAGACTTTTGGCCACGTTGGAGCCAAGTCTGGGGATGTTTTGGAATCTTTTCAGAGGCCTCGCTGGTGACAGGGGGGACAGCAGGCAGTGACAGGCCCGGGGCTGACAGGCTCCCCCTCCCCTAGCGGGCGCTCGGCTGCCACACCCAGCTGACATAGAACCTTTGTCACAATGCCCGCTACCGTGGTGAGGATACGGGCACTGTGCAGGTGACAGGGACCCAGCAGGACTTGCTGTCAGCTCAGCAATTGCTCAGTTCCCCAAAGAAGCTGAATTCTGCAAATTGCTGCTTTTGCCTTTGAAATGATGTCATCAGGTGGGTGTTTTGGTGTAATACACTGAAAACCAGAGCAGAAAGGCTGAAATATTCCCATGATATGCATGGTCTCTGCACCAAACCACCATGACTCAGCCTAAGTACATCTGCCGCTTGTTCTTCTGTACTGACAGAAGATTGTGGAGGTACAGTATAAAAACCATCTTTATGGAGAGATCTTTGTGGTTTAGGCTTAGTCTAAGAGTCGCAGGTAGCCGGGGCTTTTGTTTGGGCCTAATCCATAAGGTCTGATGGCTTTCCTTTTCATCTCAAGATGAATGTGGTAGAAAATATAAATCAAAGAAACGTCCTTTGGCCTAGCCTTGCCTTGCCTTGCCTTATTTCCTTCTCATCCTGTTCTCTGTCCCAGCCTCTCTCACTAACCCCTCGTCTGGCTGCATGTCTCTTCTTTCCTCTCTCCTTTTCTCAAACTCTCCTGCTTCCTGGCTTTCGTCTTTCAATTCCTCCATTTCAGTCCTGCAGCCCCGCACTACTTTTTCCTCTTGCCATTCTTTGGCCTGCTCCCTTGGCTTTCTCCCTCTCTTCCATATCCTTCTTCCCGACTTGTCTCTTGGAGACTTTTGTTTACTTTGCACCCAAGTCTGGGGATGTTTTGGAAACTTTTCAGAGGCCTCGCTGGTGACAGGGGGGACAGCAGGCAGTGACAGGCCCGGGGCTGACAGGCTCCCCCTCCCCTAGCGGGCGCTCGGCTGCCGCACCCAGCTGACATAGAACCTTTGTCACAATGCCCGCTACCGTGGTGAGGATGCGGGCACTCTGCAGGTGACAGGGACCCAGCAGGACTTGCTGTCAGCTCAGCAATTGCTCAGTTCCCCAAAGAAGCTGAATTCTGCAAATTGCTGCTTTTGCTCTTGAAATGATGTCATCAGGTGGGTGTTTTGGTGTAATACACTGAAAACCAGAGCAGAAATGCTGAAATAGTCCCATGATATGCATGGTCTCTGCACCAAACCACCATGACTCAGCCTAAGTACATCTGCCGCTTGTTCTTCTGTACTGACAGCAGATTGTGGAGGTACAGTATAAAAACCATCTTTATGGAGAGATCTTTGTGGTTTACGCTTAGTCTAAGCGTCTCAAGTAGCCGGGGCTTTTGTTTGGGCCTAATCCATAAGGTCTGATGGCTTTCCTCCTCATCTCAAGATGAATGTGGTAGAAAATATAAATCAAAGAAACGTCCTTTGGCCTTGCCTTGCCTTGCCTTATTTCCTTCTCATCCTGTTCTCTGTCCTAGCCTCTCTCACTAACCCCTCGTCTGGCTGCATGTCTCTTCTTTCCTCTCTCCTTTTCTCAAACTCTCCTGCTTCCTGGCTTTCGTCTTTCAATTCCTCCATTTCAGTCCTGCAGCCCCGCACTACTTTTTCCTCTTGCCTCCTTTTGGCCTGCTCCCTTGGCTTTCTCCCTCTGTTCCATATCATTCTTCCCAACTTGTCTCTTGGAGACTTTTGGCCACTTTGGAGCCAAGTCTGGGGATGTTTTGGAAACTTTTCAGAGGCCTCGCTGGTGACAGGGGGGACAGCAGGCAGTGACAGGCCCGGGGCTGACAGGCTCCCCCTCCCCTAGCGGGCGCTCGGCTGCCACACCCAGCTGACATAGAACCTTTGTCACAATGCCCGCTACCGTGGTGAGGATGCGGGCACTCTGCAGGTGACAGGGACCCAGCAGGACTTGCTGTCAGCTCAGCAATTGCTCAGTTCCCCAAAGAAGCTGAATTCTGCAAATTGCTGCTTTTGCTCTTGAAATGATGTCATCAGGTGGGTGTTTTGGTGTAATACACTGAAAACCAGAGCAGAAATGCTGAAATAGTCCCATGATATGCATGGTCTCTGCACCAAACCACCATGACTCAGCCTAAGTACATCTGCCGCTTGTTCTTCTGTACTGACAGCAGATTGTGGAGGTACAGTATAAAAACCATCTTTATGGAGAGATCTTTGTGGTTTACGCTTAGTCTAAGCGTCTCAAGTAGCCGGGGCTTTTGTTTGGGCCTAATCCATAAGGTCTGATGGCTTTCCTCCTCATCTCAAGATGAATGTGGTAGAAAATATAAATCAAAGAAACGTCCTTTGGCCTAGCCTTGCCTTGCCTTGCCTTATTTCCTTCTCATCCTGTTCTCTGTCCCAGCCTCTCTCACTAACCCCTCGTCTGGCTGCATGTCTCTTCTTTCCTCTCTCCTTTTCTCAAACTCTCCTGCTTCCTGGCTTTCGTCTTTCAATTCCTCCATTTCAGTCCTGCAGCCCCGCACTACTTTTTCCTCTTGCCTCCTTTTGGCCTGCTCCCTTGGCTTTCTCCCTCTGTTCCATATCATTCTTCCCAACTTGTCTCTTGGAGACATTTGGCCACTTTGGAGCCAAGTCTGGGGATGTTTTGGAATCTTTTCAGAGGCCTCGCTGGTGACAGGGGGGACAGCAGGCAGTGACAGGTCCGGGGCTGACAGGCTCCCCCTCCCCTAGCGGGCGCTCGGCTGCCACACCCAGCTGACATAGAACCTTTGTCACAATGCCCGCTACCGTGGTGAGGATGCGGGCACTCTGCAGGTGACAGGGACCCAGCAGGACTTGCTGTCAGCTCAGCAATTGCTCAGTTCCCCAAAGAAGCTGAATTCTCTAAATTGCTGCTTTTGCTCTTGAAATGATGTCATCAGGTGGGTGTTTTGGTGTAATACACTGAAAACCAGAGCAGAAATGCTGAAATAGTCCCATGATATGCATGGTCTCTGCACCAAACCACCATGACTCAGCCTAAGTACATCTGCCGCTTGTTCTTCTGTACTGACAGCAGATTGTGGAGGTACAGTATAAAAACCATCTTTATGGAGAGATCTTTGTGGTTTACGCTTAGTCTAAGCGTCTCAAGTAGCCGGGGCTTTTGTTTGGGCCTAATCCATAAGGTCTGATGGCTTTCCTCCTCATCTCAAGATGAATGTGGTAGAAAATATAAATCAAAGAAACGTCCTTTGGCCTAGCCTGCCTTGCCTTGCCTTATTTCCTTCTCATCCTGTTCTCTGTCCCAGCCTCTCTCACTAACCCCTCGTCTGGTTGCATGTCTCTTCTTTCCTCTCTCCTTTTCTCAAACTCTCCTGCTTCCTGGCTTTCGTCTTTCAATTCCTCCATTTCAGTCCTGCAGCCCGGCACTACTTTTTCCTCTTGCCTCCCTTTGGCCTGCTCCCTTGGCTTTCTCCCTCTGTTCCATATCCTTCTTCCCGACTTGTCTCTTGGAGACTTTTGTTTACTTTGCACCCAAGTCTGGGGATGTTTTGGAAACTTTTCAGAGGCCTCGCTGGTGACAGGGGGGACAGCAGGCAGTGACAGGCCCGGGGCTGACAGGCTCCCCCTCCCCTAGCGGGCGCTCGGCTGCCGCACCCAGCTGACATAGAACCTTTGTCACAATGCCCGCTACCGTGGTGAGGATGCGGGCACTCTGCAGGTGACAGGGACCCAGCAGGACTTGCTGTCAGCTCAGCAATTGCTCAGTTCCCCAAAGAAGCTGAATTCTGCAAATTGCTGCTTTTGCTCTTGAAATGATGTCATCAGGTGGGTGTTTTGGTGTAATACACTGAAAACCAGAGCAGAAATGCTGAAATAGTCCCATGATATGCATGGTCTCTGCACCAAACCACCATGACTCAGCCTAAGTACATCTGCCGCTTGTTCTTCTGTACTGACAGCAGATTGTGGAGGTACAGTATAAAAACCATCTTTATGGAGAGATCTTTGTGGTTTACGCTTAGTCTAAGCGTCTCAAGTAGCCGGGGCTTTTGTTTGGGCCTAATCCATAAGGTCTGATGGCTTTCCTCCTCATCTCAAGATGAATGTGGTAGAAAATATAAATCAAAGAAACGTCCTTTGGCCTTGCCTTGCCTTGCCTTGCCTTATTTCCTTCTCATCCTGTTCTCTGTCCTAGCCTCTCTCACTAACCCCTCGTCTGGCTGCATGTCTCTTCTTTCCTCTCTCCTTTTCTCAAACTCTCCTGCTTCCTGGCTTTCGTCTTTCAATTCCTCCATTTCAGTCCTGCAGCCCCGCACTACTTTTTCCTCTTGCCTCCTTTTGGCCTGCTCCCTTGGCTTTCTCCCTCTGTTCCATATCCTTCTTCCCAACTTGTCTCTTGGAGACTTTTGGCCACTTTGGAGCCAAGTCTGGGGATGTTTTGGAAACTTTTCAGAGGCCTCGCTGGTGACAGGGGGGACAGCAGGCAGTGACAGGCCCGGGGCTGACAGGCTCCCCCTCCCCTAGCGGGCGCTCGGCTGCCACACCCAGCTGACATAGAACCTTTGTCACAATGCTCGCTACCGTGGTGAGGATGCGGGCACTCTGCAGGTGACAGGGACCCAGCAGGACTTGCTGTCAGCTCAGCAATTGCTCAGTTCCCCAAAGAAGCTGAATTCTGCAAATTGCTGCTTTTGCTCTTGAAATGATGTCATCAGGTGGGTGTTTTGGTGTAATACACTGAAAACCAGAGCAGAAATGCTGAAATAGTCCCATGATATGCATGGTCTCTGCACCAAACCACCATGACTCAGCCTAAGTACATCTGCCGCTTGTTGTTCTGTACTGACAGCAGATTGTGGAGGTACAGTATAAAAACCATCTTTATGGAGAGATCTTTGTGGTTTACGCTTAGTCTAAGCGTCTCAAGTAGCCGGGGCTTTTGTTTGGGCCTAATCCATAAGGTCTGATGGCTTTCCTCCTCATCTCAAGATGAATGTGGTAGAAAATATAAATCAAAGAAACGTCCTTTGGCCTAGCCTTGCCTTGCCTTGCCTTATTTCCTTCTCATCCTGTTCTCTGTCCCAGCCTCTCTCACTAACCCCTCGTCTGGCTGCATGTCTCTTCTTTCCTCTCTCCTTTTCTCAAACTCTCCTGCTTCCTGGCTTTCGTCTTTCAATTCCTCCATTTCAGTCCTGCAGCCCCGCACTACTTTTTCCTCTTGCCTCCTTTTGGCCTGCTCCCTTGGCTTTCTCCCTCTGTTCCATATCATTCTTCCCAACTTGTCTCTTGGAGACATTTGGCCACTTTGGAGCCAAGTCTGGGGATGTTTTGGAATCTTTTCAGAGGCCTCGCTGGTGACAGGGGGGACAGCAGGCAGTGACAGGTCCGGGGCTGACAGGCTCCCCCTCCCCTAGCGGGCGCTCGGCTGCCACACCCAGCTGACATAGAACCTTTGTCACAATGCCCGCTACCGTGGTGAGGATGCGGGCACTCTGCAGGTGACAGGGACCCAGCAGGACTTGCTGTCAGCTCAGCAATTGCTCAGTTCCCCAAAGAAGCTGAATTCTCTAAATTGCTGCTTTTGCTCTTGAAATGATGTCATCAGGTGGGTGTTTTGGTGTAATACACTGAAAACCAGAGCAGAAATGCTGAAATAGTCCCATGATATGCATGGTCTCTGCACCAAACCACCATGACTCAGCCTAAGTACATCTGCCGCTTGTTCTTCTGTACTGACAGCAGATTGTGGAGGTACAGTATAAAAACCATCTTTATGGAGAGATCTTTGTGGTTTACGCTTAGTCTAAGCGTCTCAAGTAGCCGGGGCTTTTGTTTGGGCCTAATCCATAAGGTCTGATGGCTTTCCTCCTCATCTCAAGATGAATGTGGTAGAAAATATAAATCAAAGAAACGTCCTTTGGCCTAGCCTGCCTTGCCTTGCCTTATTTCCTTCTCATCCTGTTCTCTGTCCCAGCCTCTCTCACTAACCCCTCGTCTGGTTGCATGTCTCTTCTTTCCTCTCTCCTTTTCTCAAACTCTCCTGCTTCCTGGCTTTCGTCTTTCAATTCCTCCATTTCAGTCCTGCAGCCCGGCACTACTTTTTCCTCTTGCCTCCCTTTGGCCTGCTCCCTTGGCTTTCTCCCTCTGTTCCATATCCTTCTTCCCGACTTGTCTCTTGGAGACTTTTGTTTACTTTGCACCCAAGTCTGGGGATGTTTTGGAAACTTTTCAGAGGCCTCGCTGGTGACAGGGGGGACAGCAGGCAGTGACAGGCCCGGGGCTGACAGGCTCCCCCTCCCCTAGCGGGCGCTCGGCTGCCGCACCCAGCTGACATAGAACCTTTGTCACAATGCCCGCTACCGTGGTGAGGATGCGGGCACTCTGCAGGTGACAGGGACCCAGCAGGACTTGCTGTCAGCTCAGCAATTGCTCAGTTCCCCAAAGAAGCTGAATTCTGCAAATTGCTGCTTTTGCTCTTGAAATGATGTCATCAGGTGGGTGTTTTGGTGTAATACACTGAAAACCAGAGCAGAAATGCTGAAATAGTCCCATGATATGCATGGTCTCTGCACCAAACCACCATGACTCAGCCTAAGTACATCTGCCGCTTGTTCTTCTGTACTGACAGCAGATTGTGGAGGTACAGTATAAAAACCATCTTTATGGAGAGATCTTTGTGGTTTACGCTTAGTCTAAGCGTCTCAAGTAGCCGGGGCTTTTGTTTGGGCCTAATCCATAAGGTCTGATGGCTTTCCTCCTCATCTCAAGATGAATGTGGTAGAAAATATAAATCAAAGAAACGTCCTTTGGCCTTGCCTTGCCTTGCCTTGCCTTATTTCCTTCTCATCCTGTTCTCTGTCCTAGCCTCTCTCACTAACCCCTCGTCTGGCTGCATGTCTCTTCTTTCCTCTCTCCTTTTCTCAAACTCTCCTGCTTCCTGGCTTTCGTCTTTCAATTCCTCCATTTCAGTCCTGCAGCCCCGCACTACTTTTTCCTCTTGCCTCCTTTTGGCCTGCTCCCTTGGCTTTCTCCCTCTGTTCCATATCCTTCTTCCCAACTTGTCTCTTGGAGACTTTTGGCCACTTTGGAGCCAAGTCTGGGGATGTTTTGGAAACTTTTCAGAGGCCTCGCTGGTGACAGGGGGGACAGCAGGCAGTGACAGGCCCGGGGCTGACAGGCTCCCCCTCCCCTAGCGGGCGCTCGGCTGCCACACCCAGCTGACATAGAACCTTTGTCACAATGCTCGCTACCGTGGTGAGGATGCGGGCACTCTGCAGGTGACAGGGACCCAGCAGGACTTGCTGTCAGCTCAGCAATTGCTCAGTTCCCCAAAGAAGCTGAATTCTGCAAATTGCTGCTTTTGCTCTTGAAATGATGTCATCAGGTGGGTGTTTTGGTGTAATACACTGAAAACCAGAGCAGAAATGCTGAAATAGTCCCATGATATGCATGGTCTCTGCACCAAACCACCATGACTCAGCCTAAGTACATCTGCCGCTTGTTCTTCTGTACTGACAGCAGATTGTGGAGGTACAG
This sequence comes from Patagioenas fasciata, assembly GCF_037038585.1. Classification (NCBI taxonomy): domain Eukaryota; kingdom Metazoa; phylum Chordata; class Aves; order Columbiformes; family Columbidae; genus Patagioenas; species Patagioenas fasciata. The sequence continues at coordinate 3,436,170 of NC_092528.1, forward strand.
TATAAAAACCATCTTTATGGAGAGATCTTTGTGGTTTACGCTTAGTCTAAGCGTCTCAAGTAGCCGGGGCTTTTGTTTGGGCCTAATCCATAAGGTCTGATGGCTTTCCTCCTCATCTCAAGATGAATGTGGTAGAAAATATAAATCAAAGAAACGTCCTTTGGCCTAGCCTTGCCTTGCCTTGCCTTATTTCCTTCTCATCCTGTTCTCTGTCCCAGCCTCTCTCACTAACCCCTCGTCTGGCTGCATGTCTCTTCTTTCCTCTCTCCTTTTCTCAAACTCTCCTGCTTCCTGGCTTTCGTCTTTCAATTCCTCCATTTCAGTCCTGCAGCCCCGCACTACTTTTTCCTCTTGCCTCCTTTTGGCCTGCTCCCTTGGCTTTCTCCCTCTGTTCCATATCATTCTTCCCAACTTGTCTCTTGGAGACATTTGGCCACTTTGGAGCCAAGTCTGGGGATGTTTTGGAATCTTTTCAGAGGCCTCGCTGGTGACAGGGGGGACAGCAGGCAGTGACAGGTCCGGGGCTGACAGGCTCCCCCTCCCCTAGCGGGCGCTCGGCTGCCACACCCAGCTGACATAGAACCTTTGTCACAATGCCCGCTACCGTGGGGAGGATGCGGGCACTCTGCAGGTGACAGGGACCCAGCAGGACTTGCTGTCAGCTCAGCAATTGCTCAGTTCCCCAAAGAAGCTGAATTCTCTAAATTGCTGCTTTTGCTCTTGAAATGATGTCATCAGGTGGGTGTTTTGGTGTAATACACTGAAAACCAGAGCAGAAATGCTGAAATAGTCCCATGATATGCATGGTCTCTGCACCAAACCACCATGACTCAGCCTACGTACATCTGCCGCTTGTTCTTCTGTACTGACAGCAGATTGTGGAGGTACAGTATAAAAACCATCTTTATGGAGAGATATTTGTGGTTTACGCTTAGTCTAAGCGTCTCAAGTAGCCGGGGCTTTTGTTTGGGCCTAATCCATAAGGTCTGATGGCTTTCCTCCTCATCTCAAGATGAATGTGGTAGAAAATATAAATCAAAGAAACGTCCTTTGGCCTAGCCTTGCCTTGCCTTGCCTTATTTCCTTCTCATCCTGTTCTCTGTCCCAGCCTCTCTCACTAACCCCTCGTCTGGCTGCATGTCTCTTCTTTCCTCTCTCCTTTTCTCAAACTCTCCTGCTTCCTGGCTTTCGTCTTTCAATTCCTCCATTTCAGTCCTGCAGCCCCGCACTACTTTTTCCTCTTGCCTCCTTTTGGCCTGCTCCCTTGGCTTTCTCCCTCTGTTCCATATCATTCTTCCCAACTTGTCTCTTGGAGACATTTGGCCACTTTGGACCCAAGTCTGGGGATGTTTTGGAAACTTTTCAGAGGCCTCGCTGGTGACAGGGGGGACAGCAGGCAGTGACAGGCCCGGGGCTGACAGGCTCCCCCTCCCCTAGCGGGCGCTCGGCTGCCACACCCAGCTGACATAGAACCTTTGTCACAATGCCCGCTACCGTGGTGAGGATGCGGGCACTCTGCAGGTGACAGGGACCCAGCAGGACTTGCTGTCAGCTCAGCAATTGCTCAGTTCCCCAAAGAAGCTGAATTCTGCAAATTGCTGCTTTTGCTCTTGAAATGATGTCATCAGGTGGGTGTTTTGGTGTAATACACTGAAAACCAGAGCAGAAATGCTCTAATATTCCCATGATATGCATGGTCTCTGCACCAAACCACCATGACTCAGCCTAAGTACATCTGCCGCTTGTTCTTCTGTACTGACAGAAGATTGTGGAGGTACAGTATAAAAACCATCTTTATGGAGAGATCTTTGTGGTTTACGCTTAGTCTTAGCGTCTCAAGTAGCCGGGGCTTTTGTTTGGGCCTAATCCATAAGGTCTCATAGCTTTCCTCCTCCTCTCAAGATGAATGTGGTAGAAAATATAAATCAAAGAAACGTCCTTTGGCCTAGCCTTGCCTTGCCTTGCCTTATTTCCTTCTCATCCTGTTCTCTGTCCCAGCCTCTCTCACTAAGCCCTCGTCTGGCTGCATGTCTCTTCTTTCCTCTCTCCTTTTCTCAAACTCTCCTGCTCCCTGGCTTTCGTCTTTCAATTCCTCCATTTCAGTCCTGCAGCTCGGCACTACTTTTTCCTCTTGCCTCCCTTTGGCCTGCTCCCTTAGCTTTCTCCCTCTGTTCCATATCCTTCTTCCCAACCTGTCTATTGGAGACGTTTGGCCACTTTGGAGCCAAGTCTGGGGATGTTCTGGAAACTTTTCAGAGGCCTCGCTGGTGACATCGGCGACAGCAGGCAGTGACAGGCCTGGGGCTGACAGGCTCCCTCTCCCCTAGCGGGCGCTCGGCTGCCGCACCCAGCTGACATAGAACCTTTGTCACAATGCCCGCTACCGTGGTGAGGATGCGGGCACTCTGCAGGTGACAGGGACCCAGCAGGACTTGCTGTCAGCTCAGCAATTGCTCAGTTCCCCAAAGAAGCTGAATTCTGCAAATTGCTGCTTTTGCTCTTGAAATGATGTCATCAGGTGGGTGTTTTGGTGTAATACACTGAAAACCAGAGCAGAAATGCTCTAATATTCCCATGATATGCATGGTCTCTGCACCAAACCACCATGACTCAGCCTAAGTACATCTGCCGCTTGTTCTTCTGTACTGACAGCAGATTGTGGAGGTACAGTATAAAAACCATCTTTATGGAGAGATCTTTGTGGTTTACGCTTAGTCTAAGCGTCTCAAGTAGCCGGGGCTTTTGTTTGGGCCTAATCCATAAGGTCTCATAGCTTTCCTCCTCCTCTCAAGATGAATGTGGTAGAAAATATAAATCAAAGAAACGTCCTTTGGCCTAGCCTTGCCTTGCCTTGCCTTATTTCCTTCTCATCCTGTTCTCTGTCCCAGCCTCTCTCACTAACCCCTCGTCTGGCTGCATGTCTCTTCTTTCCTCTCTCCTTTTCTCAAACTCTCCTGCTTCCTGGCTTTCGTCTTTCAATTCCTCCATTTCAGTCCTGCAGCCCCGCACTACTTTTTCCTCTTGCCTCCTTTTGGCCTGCTCCCTTGGCTTTCTCCCTCTGTTCCATATCATTCTTCCCAACTTGTCTCTTGGAGACTTTTGGCCACTTTGGAGCCAAGTCTGGGGATGTTTTGGAAACTTTTCAGAGGCCTCGCTGGTGACAGGGGGGACAGCAGGCAGTGACAGGCCCGGGGCTGACAGGCTCCCCCTTTCCTAGCGGGCGCTCGGCTGCCACACCCAGCTGACATAGAACCTTTGTCACAATGCCCGCTACCGTGGTGAGGATGCGGGCACTCTGCAGGTGACAGGGAGCCAGCAGGACTTGCTGTCAGCTCAGCAATTGCTCATTTCTCCAAAGAAGCTGAATTCTGCAAATTGCTGCTTTTGCTCTTGAAATGATGTCATCAGGTGGGTGTTTTGGTGTAATACACTGAAAACCAGAGCAGAAATGCTGAAATAGTCCCATGATATGCATGGTCTCTGCACCAAACCACCATGACTCAGCCTAAGTACATCTGCCGCTTGTTCTTCTGTACTGACAGAAGATTGTGGAGGTACAGTATAAAAACCATCTTTATGGAGAGATCTTTGTGGTTTACGCTTAGTCTAAGCGTCTCAAGTAGCCGGGGCTTTTGTTTGGGCCTAATCCATAAGGTCTCATAGCTTTCCTCCTCCTCTCAAGATGAATGTGGTAGAAAATATAAATCAAAGAAACGTCCTTTGGCCTAGCCTTGCCTTGCCTTGCCTTATTTCCTTCTCATCCTGTTCTCTGTCCCAGCCTCTCTCACTAACCCCTCGTCTGGCTGCATGTCTCTTCTTTCCTCTCTCCTTTTCTCAAACTCTCCTGCTTCCTGGCTTTCGTCTTTCAATTCCTCCATTTCAGTCCTGCAGCCCCGCACTACTTTTTCCTCTTGCCTCCCTTTGGCCTGCTCCCTTGGCTTTCTCCCTCTGTTCCATATCATTCTTCCCAACTTGTCTCTTGGAGACTTTTGGCCACTTTGGAGCCAAGTCTGGGGATGTTTTGGAAACTTTTCAGAGGCCTCGCTGGTGACAGGGGGGACAGCAGGCAGTGACAGGCCCGGGGCTGACAGGCTCCCCCTCCCCTAGCGGGCGCTCGGCTGCCACACCCAGCTGACATAGAACCTTTGTCACAATGCCCGCTACCGTGGTGAGGATGCGGGCACTCTGCAGGTGACAGGGAGCCAGCAGGACTTGCTGTCAGCTCAGCAATTGCTCATTTCTCCAAAGAAGCTGAATTCTGCAAATTGCTGCTTTTGCTCTTGAAATGATGTCATCAGGTGGGTGTTTTGGTGTAATACACTGAAAACCAGAGCAGAAAGGCTGAAATATTCCCATGATATGCATGGTCTCTGCACCAAACCACCATGACTCAGCCTAAGTACATCTGCCGCTTGTTCTTCTGTACTGACAGCAGATTGTGGAGGTACAGTATAAAAACCATCTTTATGGAGAGATCTTTGTGGTTTACGCTTAGTCTAAGCGTCTCAAGTAGCCGGGGCTTTTGTTTGGGCCTAATCCATAAGGTCTGATGGCTTTCCTCCTCATCTCAAGATGAATGTGGTAGAAAATATAAATCAAAGAAACGTCCTTTGGCCTAGCCTTGCCTTGCCTTGCCTTGCCTTATTTCCTTCTCATCCTGTTCTCTGTCCCAGCCTCTCTCACTAACCCCTCGTCTGGCTGCATGTCTCTTCTTTCCTCTCTCCTTTTCTCAAACTCTCCTGCTTCCTGGCTTTCGTCTTTCAATTCCTCCATTTCAGTCCTGCAGCTCGGCACTACTTTTTCCTCTTGCCTCCCTTTGGCCTGCTCCCTTGGCTTTCTCCCTCTGTTCCATATCCTTCTTCCCAACCTGTCTCTTGGAGACGTTTGGCCACTTTGGAGCCAAGTCTGGGGATGTTCTGGAAACTTTTCAGAGGCCTCGCTGGTGACAGCGGCGACAGCAGGCAGTGACAGGCCTGGGGCTGACAGGCTCCCTCTCCCCTAGCGGGCGCTCGGCTGCCACACCCAGCTGACATAGAACCTTTGTCACAATGCCCGCTACCGTGGTGAGGATGCGGGCACTGTGCAGGTGACAGGGACCCAGCAGGACTTGCTGTCAGCTCAGCAATTGCTCAGTTCCCCAAAGAAGCTGAATTCTGCAAATTGCTGCTTTTGCTCTTGAAATGATGTCATCAGGTGGGTGTTTTGGTGTAATACACTGAAAACCAGAGCAGAAAGGCTGAAATATTCCCATGATATGCATGGTCTCTGCACCAAACCACCATGACTCAGCCTAAGTACATCTGCCGCTTGTTCTTCTGTACTGACAGAAGATTTTGGAGGTACAGTATAAAAACCATCTTTATGGAGAGATCTTTGTGGTTTACGCTTAGTCTAAGAGTCTCAAGTAGCCGGGGCTTTTGTTTGGGCCTAATCCATAAGGTCTGATGGCTTTCCTCCTCATCTCAAGATGAATGTGGTAGAAAATATAAATCAAAGAAACGTCCTTTGGCCTAGCCTTGCCTTGCCTTGCCTTATTTCCTTCTCATCCTGTTCTCTGTCCCAGCCTCTCTCACTAACCCCTCGTCTGGTTGCATGTCTCTTCTTTCCTCTCTCCTTTTCTCAAACTCTCCTGCTTCCTGGCTTTCGTCTTTCAATTCCTCCATTTCAGTCCTGCAGCCCCGCACTACTTTTTCCTCTTGCCTCCTTTTGGCCTGCTCCCTTGGCTTTCTCCCTCTGTTCCATATCATTCTTCCCAACTTGTCTCTTGGAGACTTTTGGCCACTTTGGAGCCAAGTCTGGGGATGTTTTGGAAACTTTTCAGAGGCCTCGCTGGTGACAGGGGGGACAGCAGGCAGTGACAGGCCCGGGGCTGACAGGCTCCCCCTCCCCTAGCGGGCGCTCGGCTGCCACACCCAGCTGACATAGAACCTTTGTCACAATGCCCGCTACCGTGGTGAGGATGCGGGCACTCTGCAGGTGACAGGGAGCCAGCAGGACTTGCTGTCAGCTCAGCAATTGCTCATTTCTCCAAAGAAGCTGAATTCTGCAAATTGCTGCTTTTGCTCTTGAAATGATGTCATCAGGTGGGTGTTTTGGTGTAATACACTGAAAACCAGAGCAGAAATGCTCTAATATTCCCATGATATGCATGGTCTCTGCACCAAACCACCATGACTCAGCCTAAGTACATCTGCCGCTTGTTCTTCTGTACTGACAGCAGATTGTGGAGGTACAGTATAAAAACCATCTTTATGGAGAGATCTTTGTGGTTTACGCTTAGTCTAAGCGTCTCAAGTAGCCGGGGCTTTTGTTTGGGCCTAATCCATAAGGTCTCATAGCTTTCCTCCTCCTCTCAAGATGAATGTGGTAGAAAATATAAATCAAAGAAACGTCCTTTGGCCTAGCCTTGCCTTGCCTTGCCTTATTTCCTTCTCATCCTGTTCTCTGTCCCAGACTCTCTCACTAACCCCTCGTCTGGCTGCATGTCTCTTCTTTCCTCTCTCCTTTTCTCAAACTCTCCTGCTTCCTGGCTTTCGTCTTTCAATTCCTCCATTTCAGTCCTGCAGCCCCGCACTACTTTTTCCTCTTGCCTCCTTTTGGCCTGCTCCCTTGGCTTTCTCCCTCTGTTCCATATCATTCTTCCCAACTTGTCTCTTGGAGACTTTTGGCCACTTTGGAGCCAAGTCTGGGGATGTTTTGGAAACTTTTCAGAGGCCTCGCTGGTGACAGGGGGGACAGCAGGCAGTGACAGGCCCGGGGCTGACAGGCTCCCCCTCCCCTAGCGGGCGCTCGGCTGCCACACCCAGCTGACATAGAACCTTTGTCACAATGCCCGCTACCGTGGTGAGGATGCGGGCACTCTGCAGGTGACAGGGAGCCAGCAGGACTTGCTGTCAGCTCAGCAATTGCTCATTTCTCCAAAGAAGCTGAATTCTGCAAATTGCTGCTTTTGCTCTTGAAATGATGTCATCAGGTGGGTGTTTTGGTGTAATACACTGAAAACCAGAGCAGAAATGCTGAAATAGTCCCATGATATGCATGGTCTCTGCACCAAACCACCATGACTCAGCCTAAGTACATCTGCCGCTTGTTCTTCTGTACTGACAGAAGATTTTGGAGGTACAGTATAAAAACCATCTTTATGGAGAGATCTTTGTGGTTTACGCTTAGTCTAAGCGTCTCAAGTAGCCGGGGCTTTTGTTTGGGCCTAATCCATAAGGTCTGATGGCTTTCCTCCTCATCTCAAGATGAATGTGGTAGAAAATATAAATCAAAGAAACGTCCTTTGCCTAGCCTTGCCTTGCCTTGCCTTATTTCCTTCTCATCCTGTTCTCTGTCCCAGCCTCTCTCACTAACCCCTCGTCTGGTTGCATGTCTCTTCTTTCCTCTCTCCTTTTCTCAAACTCTCCTGCTTCCTGGCTTTCGTCTTTCAATTCCTCCATTTCAGTCCTGCAGCCCGGCACTACTTTTTCCTCTTGTCTCCCTTTGGCCTGCTCCCTTGGCTTTCTCCCTCTGTTCCATATCCTTCTTCCCGACTTGTCTCTTGGAGACTTTTGTTTACTTTGCACCCAAGTCTGGCGATGTTTTGGAAACTTTTCAGAGGCCTCGCTGGTGACAGGGGGGACAGTAGGCAGTGACAGGCCCGGGGCTGACAGGCTCCCCCTCCCCTAGCGGGCGCTCGGCTGCCACACCCAGCTGACATAGAACCTTTGTCACAATGCCCGCTACCGTGGTGAGGATGCGGGCACTCTGCAGGTGACAGGGACCCAGCAGGACTTGCTGTCAGCTCAGCAATTGCTCAGTTCCCCAAAGAATCTGAATTCTGCAAATTGCTGCTTTTGCTCTTGAAATGATGTCATCAGGTGGGTGTTTTGGTGTAATACACTGAAAACCAGAGCAGAAATGCTGAAATAGTCCCATGATATGCATGGTCTCTGCACCAAACCACCATGACTCAGCCTAAGTACATCTGCCGCTTGTTCTACTGTACTGACAGAAGATTGTGGAGGTACAGTATAAAAACCATCTTTATGGAGAGATCTTTGTGGTGTACGCTTAGTCTAAGCGTCTCAAGTAGCCGGGGCTTTTGTTTGGGCCTAATCCATAAGGTCTGATGGCTTTCCTCCTCATCTCAAGATGAATGTGGTAGAAAATATAAATCAAAGAAACGTCCTTTGGCCTAGCCTTGCCTTGCCTTGCCTTGCCTTATTTCCTTCTCATCCTGTTCTCTGTCCCAGCCTCTCTCACTAACCCCTCGTCTGGCTGCATGTCTCTTCTTTCCTCTCTCCTTTTCTCAAACTCTCCTGCTTCCTGGCTTTCGTCTTTCAATTCCTCCATTTCAGTCCTGCAGCTCGGCACTACTTTTTCCTCTTGCCTCCCTTTGGCCTGCTCCCTTGGCTTTCTCCCTCTGTTCCATATCCTTCTTCCCGACTTGTCTCTTGGAGACTTTTGTTTACTTTGCACCCAAGTCTGAGGATGTTTTGGAAACTTTTCAGAGGCCTCGCTGGTGACAGGGGGGACAGCAGGCAGTGACAGGCCCGGGGCTGACAGGCTCCCCCTCCCCTTCGGGCGCTCGGCTGCCACACCCAGCTGACATAGAACCTTTGTCACAATGCCCGCTACCGTGGTGAGGATGCGGGCACTCTGCAGGTGACAGGGACCCAGCAGGACTTGCTGTCAGCTCAGCAATTGCTCAGTTCCCCAAAGAAGCTGAATTCTGCAAATTGCTGCTTTTGCTCTTGAAATGATGTCATCAGGTGGGTGTTTTGGTGTAATACACTGAAAACCAGAGCAGAAATGCTCTAATATTCCCATGATATGCATGGTCTCTGCACCAAACCACCATGACTCAGCCTAAGTACATCTGCCGCTTGTTCTTCTGTACTGACAGCAGATTGTGGAGGTACAGTATAAAAACCATCTTTATGGAGAGATCTTTGTGGTTTACGCTTAGTCTAAGCGTCTCAAGTAGCCGGGGCTTTTGTTTGGGCCTAATCCATTAGGTCTCATAGCTTTCCTCCTCCTCTCAAGATGAATGTGGTAGAAAATATAAATCAAAGAAACGTCCTTTGCCTAGCCTTGCCTTGCCTTGCCTTATTTCCTTCTCATCCTGTTCTCTGTCCCAGCCTCTCTCACTAACCCCTCGTCTGGTTGCATGTCTCTTCTTTCCTCTCTCCTTTTCTCAAACTCTCCTGCTTCCTGGCTTTCGTCTTTCAATTCCTCCATTTCAGTCCTGCAGCCCGGCACTACTTTTTCCTCTTGTCTCCCTTTGGCCTGCTCCCTTGGCTTTCTCCCTCTGTTCCATATCCTTCTTCCCGACTTGTCTCTTGGAGACTTTTGTTTACTTTGCACCCAAGTCTGGCGATGTTTTGGAAACTTTTCAGAGGCCTCGCTGGTGACAGGGGGGACAGTAGGCAGTGACAGGCCCGGGGCTGACAGGCTCCCCCTCCCCTAGCGGGCGCTCGGCTGCCACACCCAGCTGACATAGAACCTTTGTCACAATGCCCGCTACCGTGGTGAGGATGCGGGCACTCTGCAGGTGACAGGGACCCAGCAGGACTTGCTGTCAGCTCAGCAATTGCTCAGTTCCCCAAAGAATCTGAATTCTGCAAATTGCTGCTTTTGCTCTTGAAATGATGTCATCAGGTGGGTGTTTTGGTGTAATACACTGAAAACCAGAGCAGAAATGCTGAAATAGTCCCATGATATGCATGGTCTCTGCACCAAACCACCATGACTCAGCCTAAGTACATCTGCCGCTTGTTCTACTGTACTGACAGAAGATTGTGGAGGTACAGTATAAAAACCATCTTTATGGAGAGATCTTTGTGGTGTACGCTTAGTCTAAGCGTCTCAAGTAGCCGGGGCTTTTGTTTGGGCCTAATCCATAAGGTCTGATGGCTTTCCTCCTCATCTCAAGATGAATGTGGTAGAAAATATAAATCAAAGAAACGTCCTTTGGCCTAGCCTTGCCTTGCCTTGCCTTGCCTTATTTCCTTCTCATCCTGTTCTCTGTCCCAGCCTCTCTCACTAACCCCTCGTCTGGCTGCATGTCTCTTCTTTCCTCTCTCCTTTTCTCAAACTCTCCTGCTTCCTGGCTTTCGTCTTTCAATTCCTCCATTTCAGTCCTGCAGCTCGGCACTACTTTTTCCTCTTGCCTCCCTTTGGCCTGCTCCCTTGGCTTTCTCCCTCTGTTCCATATCCTTCTTCCCGACTTGTCTCTTGGAGACTTTTGTTTACTTTGCACCCAAGTCTGAGGATGTTTTGGAAACTTTTCAGAGGCCTCGCTGGTGACAGGGGGGACAGCAGGCAGTGACAGGCCCGGGGCTGACAGGCTCCCCCTCCCCTTCGGGCGCTCGGCTGCCACACCCAGCTGACATAGAACCTTTGTCACAATGCCCGCTACCGTGGTGAGGATGCGGGCACTCTGCAGGTGACAGGGACCCAGCAGGACTTGCTGTCAGCTCAGCAATTGCTCAGTTCCCCAAAGAAGCTGAATTCTGCAAATTGCTGCTTTTGCTCTTGAAATGATGTCATCAGGTGGGTGTTTTGGTGTAATACACTGAAAACCAGAGCAGAAATGCTCTAATATTCCCATGATATGCATGGTCTCTGCACCAAACCACCATGACTCAGCCTAAGTACATCTGCCGCTTGTTCTTCTGTACTGACAGCAGATTGTGGAGGTACAGTATAAAAACCATCTTTATGGAGAGATCTTTGTGGTTTACGCTTAGTCTAAGCGTCTCAAGTAGCCGGGGCTTTTGTTTGGGCCTAATCCATTAGGTCTCATAGCTTTCCTCCTCCTCTCAAGATGAATGTGGTAGAAAATATAAATCAAAGAAACGTCCTTTGGCCTAGCCTTGCCTTGCCTTGCCTTATTTCCTTCTCATCCTGTTCTCTGTCCCAGCCTCTCTCACTAACCCCTCGTCTGGCTGCATGTCTCTTCTTTCCTCTCTCCTTTTCTCAAACTCTCCTGCTTCCTGGCTTTCGTCTTTCAATTCCTCCATTTCAGTCCTGCAGCCCCGCACTACTTTTTCCTCTTGCCTCCTTTTGGCCTGCTCCCTTGGCTTTCTCCCTCTGTTACATATCATTCTTCCCAACTTGTCTCTTGGAGACTTTTGGCCACTTTGGAGCCAAGTCTGGGGATGTTTTGGAAACTTTTCAGAGGCCTCGCTGGTGACAGGGGGGACAGCAGGCAGTGACAGGCCCGGGGCTGACAGGCTCCCCCTCCCCTAGCGGGCGCTCGGCTGCCACACCCAGCTGACATAGAACCTTTGTCACAATGCCCGCTACCGTGGTGAGGATGCGGGCACTCTGCAGGTGACAGGGAGCCAGCAGGACTTGCTGTCAGCTCAGCAATTGCTCATTTCTCCAAAGAAGCTGAATTCTGCAAATTGCTGCTTTTGCTCTTGAAATGATGTCATCAGGTGGGTGTTTTGGTGTAATACACTGAAAACCAGAGCAGAAATGCTGAAATAGTCCCATGATATGCATGGTCTCTGCACCAAACCACCATGACTCAGCCTAAGTACATCTGCCGCTTGTTCTTCTGTACTGACAGAAGATTTTGGAGGTACAGTATAAAAACCATCTTTATGGAGAGATCTTTGTGGTTTACGCTTAGTCTAAGCGTCTCAAGTAGCCGGGGCTTTTGTTTGGGCCTAATCCATAAGGTCTGATGGCTTTCCTCCTCATCTCAAGATGAATGTGGTAGAAAATATAAATCAAAGAAACGTCCTTTGCCTAGCCTTGCCTTGCCTTGCCTTATTTCCTTCTCATCCTGTTCTCTGTCCCAGCCTCTCTCACTAACCCCTCGTCTGGTTGCATGTCTCTTCTTTCCTCTCTCCTTTTCTCAAACTCTCCTGCTTCCTGGCTTTCGTCTTTCAATTCCTCCATTTCAGTCCTGCAGCCCGGCACTACTTTTTCCTCTTGTCTCCCTTTGGCCTGCTCCCTTGGCTTTCTCCCTCTGTTCCATATCCTTCTTCCCGACTTGTCTCTTGGAGACTTTTGTTTACTTTGCACCCAAGTCTGGCGATGTTTTGGAAACTTTTCAGAGGCCTCGCTGGTGACAGGGGGGACAGTAGGCAGTGACAGGCCCGGGGCTGACAGGCTCCCCCTCCCCTAGCGGGCGCTCGGCTGCCACACCCAGCTGACATAGAACCTTTGTCACAATGCCCGCTACCGTGGTGAGGATGCGGGCACTCTGCAGGTGACAGGGACCCAGCAGGACTTGCTGTCAGCTCAGCAATTGCTCAGTTCCCCAAAGAATCTGAATTCTGCAAATTGCTGCTTTTGCTCTTGAAATGATGTCATCAGGTGGGTGTTTTGGTGTAATACACTGAAAACCAGAGCAGAAATGCTGAAATAGTCCCATGATATGCATGGTCTCTGCACCAAACCACCATGACTCAGCCTAAGTACATCTGCCGCTTGTTCTACTGTACTGACAGAAGATTGTGGAGGTACAGTATAAAAACCATCTTTATGGAGAGATCTTTGTGGTGTACGCTTAGTCTAAGCGTCTCAAGTAGCCGGGGCTTTTGTTTGGGCCTAATCCATAAGGTCTGATGGCTTTCCTCCTCATCTCAAGATGAATGTGGTAGAAAATATAAATCAAAGAAACGTCCTTTGGCCTAGCCTTGCCTTGCCTTGCCTTGCCTTATTTCCTTCTCATCCTGTTCTCTGTCCCAGCCTCTCTCACTAACCCCTCGTCTGGCTGCATGTCTCTTCTTTCCTCTCTCCTTTTCTCAAACTCTCCTGCTTCCTGGCTTTCGTCTTTCAATTCCTCCATTTCAGTCCTGCAGCTCGGCACTACTTTTTCCTCTTGCCTCCCTTTGGCCTGCTCCCTTGGCTTTCTCCCTCTGTTCCATATCCTTCTTCCCGACTTGTCTCTTGGAGACTTTTGTTTACTTTGCACCCAAGTCTGAGGATGTTTTGGAAACTTTTCAGAGGCCTCGCTGGTGACAGGGGGGACAGCAGGCAGTGACAGGCCCGGGGCTGACAGGCTCCCCCTCCCCTTCGGGCGCTCGGCTGCCACACCCAGCTGACATAGAACCTTTGTCACAATGCCCGCTACCGTGGTGAGGATGCGGGCACTCTGCAGGTGACAGGGACCCAGCAGGACTTGCTGTCAGCTCAGCAATTGCTCAGTTCCCCAAAGAAGCTGAATTCTGCAAATTGCTGCTTTTGCTCTTGAAATGATGTCATCAGGTGGGTGTTTTGGTGTAATACACTGAAAACCAGAGCAGAAATGCTCTAATATTCCCATGATATGCATGGTCTCTGCACCAAACCACCATGACTCAGCCTAAGTACATCTGCCGCTTGTTCTTCTGTACTGACAGCAGATTGTGGAGGTACAGTATAAAAACCATCTTTATGGAGAGATCTTTGTGGTTTACGCTTAGTCTAAGCGTCTCAAGTAGCCGGGGCTTTTGTTTGGGCCTAATCCATTAGGTCTCATAGCTTTCCTCCTCCTCTCAAGATGAATGTGGTAGAAAATATAAATCAAAGAAACGTCCTTTGGCCTAGCCTTGCCTTGCCTTGCCTTATTTCCTTCTCATCCTGTTCTCTGTCCCAGCCTCTCTCACTAACCCCTCGTCTGGCTGCATGTCTCTTCTTTCCTCTCTCCTTTTCTCAAACTCTCCTGCTTCCTGGCTTTCGTCTTTCAATTCCTCCATTTCAGTCCTGCAGCCCCGCACTACTTTTTCCTCTTGCCTCCTTTTGGCCTGCTCCCTTGGCTTTCTCCCTCTGTTCCATATCATTCTTCCCAACTTGTCTCTTGGAGACTTTTGGCCACTTTGGAGCCAAGTCTGGGGATGTTTTGGAAACTTTTCAGAGGCCTCGCTGGTGACAGGGGGGACAGCAGGCAGTGACAGGCCCGGGGCTGACAGGCTCCCCCTCCCCTAGCGGGCGCTCGGCTGCCACACCCAGCTGACATAGAACCTTTGTCACAATGCCCGCTACCGTGGTGAGGATGCGGGCACTCTGCAGGTGACAGGGAGCCAGCAGGACTTGCTGTCAGCTCAGCAATTGCTCATTTCTCCAAAGAAGCTGAATTCTGCAAATTGCTGCTTTTGCTCTTGAAATGATGTCATCAGGTGGGTGTTTTGGTGTAATACACTGAAAACCAGAGCAGAAATGCTGAAATAGTCCCATGATATGCATGGTCTCTGCACCAAACCACCATGACTCAGCCTAAGTACATCTGCCGCTTGTTCTTCTGTACTGACAGAAGATTGTGGAGGTACAGTATAAAAACCATCTTTATGGAGAGATCTTTGTGGTTTACGCTTAGTCTAAGCGTCTCAAGTAGCCGGGGCTTTTGTTTGGGCCTAATCCATAAGGTCTCATAGCTTTCCTCCTCCTCTCAAGATGAATGTGGTAGAAAATATAAATCAAAGAAACGTCCTTTGGCCTAGCCTTGCCTTGCCTTGCCTTATTTCCTTCTCATCCTGTTCTCTGTCCCAGCCTCTCTCACTAACCCCTCGTCTGGCTGCATGTCTCTTCTTTCCTCTCTCCTTTTCTCAAACTCTCCTGCTTCCTGGCTTTCGTCTTTCAATTCCTCCATTTCAGTCCTGCAGCCCCGCACTACTTTTTCCTCTTGCCTCCTTTTGGCCTGCTCCCTTGGCTTTCTCCCTCTGTTCCATATCATTCTTCCCAACTTGTCTCTTGGAGACTTTTGGCCACTTTGGAGCCAAGTCTGGGGATGTTTTGGAAACTTTTCAGAGGCCTCGCTGGTGACAGGGGGGACAGCAGGCAGTGACAGGCCCGGGGCTGACAGGCTCCCCCTCCCCTAGCGGGCGCTCGGCTGCCACACCCAGCTGACATAGAACCTTTGTCACAATGCCCGCTACCGTGGTGAGGATGCGGGCACTCTGCAGGTGACAGGGAGCCAGCAGGACTTGCTGTCAGCTCAGCAATTGCTCATTTCTCCAAAGAAGCTGAATTCTGCAAATTGCTGCTTTTGCTCTTGAAATGATGTCATCAGGTGGGTGTTTTGGTGTAATACACTGAAAACCAGAGCAGAAATGCTGAAATAGTCCCATGATATGCATGGTCTCTGCACCAAACCACCATGACTCAGCCTAAGTACATCTGCCGCTTGTTCTTCTGTACTGACAGAAGATTTTGGAGGTACAGTATAAAAACCATCTTTATGGAGAGATCTTTGTGGTTTACGCTTAGTCTAAGCGTCTCAAGTAGCCGGGGCTTTTGTTTGGGCCTAATCCATAAGGTCTGATGGCTTTCCTCCTCATCTCAAGATGAATGTGGTAGAAAATATAAATCAAAGAAACGTCCTTTGCCTAGCCTTGCCTTGCCTTGCCTTATTTCCTTCTCATCCTGTTCTCTGTCCCAGCCTCTCTCACTAACCCCTCGTCTGGTTGCATGTCTCTTCTTTCCTCTCTCCTTTTCTCAAACTCTCCTGCTTCCTGGCTTTCGTCTTTCAATTCCTCCATTTCAGTCCTGCAGCCCGGCACTACTTTTTCCTCTTGCCTCCCTTTGGCCTGCTCCCTTGGCTTTCTCCCTCTGTTCCATATCCTTCTTCCCGACTTGTCTCTTGGAGACTTTTGTTTACTTTGCACCCAAGTCTGGCGATGTTTTGGAAACTTTTCAGAGGCCTCGCTGGTGACAGGGGGGACAGCAGGCAGTGACAGGCCCGGGGCTGACAGGCTCCCCCTCCCCTAGCGGGCGCTCGGCTGCCACACCCAGCTGACATAGAACCTTTGTCACAATGCCCGCTACCGTGGTGAGGATGCGGGCACTCTGCAGGTGACAGGGACCCAGCAGGACTTGCTGTCAGCTCAGCAATTGCTCAGTTCCCCAAAGAATCTGAATTCTGCAAATTGCTGCTTTTGCTCTTGAAATGATGTCATCAGGTGGGTGTTTTGGTGTAATACACTGAAAACCAGAGCAGAAATGCTCTAATATTCCCATGATATGCATGGTCTCTGCACCAAACCACCATGACTCAGCCTAAGTACATCTGCCGCTTGTTCTACTGTACTGACAGAAGATTGTGGAGGTACAGTATAAAAACCATCTTTATGGAGAGATCTTTGTGGTTTACGCTTAGTCTAAGCGTCTCAAGTAGCCGGGGCTTTTGTTTGGGCCTAATCCATAAGGTCTGATGGCTTTCCTCCTCATCTCAAGATGAATGTGGTAGAAAATATAAATCAAAGAAACGTCCTTTGGCCTAGCCTTGCCTTGCCTTGCCTTGCCTTATTTCCTTCTCATCCTGTTCTCTGTCCCAGCCTCTCTCACTAACCCCTCGTCTGGCTGCATGTCTCTTCTTTCCTCTCTCCTTTTCTCAAACTCTCCTGCTTCCTGGCTTTCGTCTTTCAATTCCTCCATTTCAGTCCTGCAGCTCGGCACTACTTTTTCCTCTTGCCTCCCTTTGGCCTGCTCCCTTGGCTTTCTCCCTCTGTTCCATATCATTCTTCCCGACTTGTCTCTTGGAGACTTTTGTTTACTTTGCACCCAAGTCTGGGGATGTTTTGGAAACTTTTCAGAGGCCTCGCTGGTGACAGGGGGGACAGCAGGCAGTGACAGGCCCGGGGCTGACAGGCTCCCCCTCCCCTAGCGGGCGCTCGGCTGCCACACCCAGCTGACATAGAACCTTTGTCACAATGCCCGCTATCGTGGTGAGGATGCGGGCACTCTGCAGGTGACAGGGACCCAGCAGGACTTGCTGTCAGCTCAGCAATTGCTCAGTTCCCCAAAGAAGCTGAATTCTGCAAATTGCTGCTTTTGCTCTTGAAATGATGTCATCAGGTGGGTGTTTTGGTGTAATACACTGAAAACCAGAGCAGAAATGCTCTAATATTCCCATGATATGCATGGTCTCTGCACCAAACCACCATGACTCAGCCTAAGTACATCTGCCGCTTGTTCTTATGTACTGACAGCAGATTGTGGAGGTACAGTATAAAAACCATCTTTATGGAGAGATCTTTGTGGTTTACGCTTAGTCTAAGCGTCTCAAGTAGCCGGGGCTTTTGTTTGGGCCTAATCCATAAGGTCTCATAGCTTTCCTCCTCCTCTCAAGATGAATGTGGTAGAAAATATAAATCAAAGAAACGTCCTTTGGCCTAGCCTTGCCTTGCCTTGCCTTATTTCCTTCTCATCCTGTTCTCTGTCCCAGCCTCTCTCACTAACCCCTCGTCTGGCTGCATGTCTCTTCTTTCCTCTCTCCTTTTCTCAAACTCTCCTGCTTCCTGGCTTTCGTCTTTCAATTCCTCCATTTCAGTCCTGCAGCCCCGCACTACTTTTTCCTCTTGCCTCCTTTTGGCCTGCTCCCTTGGCTTTCTCCCTCTGTTCCATATCATTCTTCCCAACTTGTCTCTTGGAGACTTTTGGCCACTTTGGAGCCAAGTCTGGGGATGTTTTGGAAACTTTTCAGAGGCCTCGCTGGTGACAGGGGGGACAGCAGGCAGTGACAGGCCCGGGGCTGACAGGCTCCCCCTCCCCTAGCGGGCGCTCGGCTGCCACACCCAGCTGACATAGAACCTTTGTCACAATGCCCGCTACCGTGGTGAGGATGCGGGCACTCTGCAGGTGACAGGGAGCCAGCAGGACTTGCTGTCAGCTCAGCAATTGCTCATTTCTCCAAAGAAGCTGAATTCTGCAAATTGCTGCTTTTGCTCTTGAAATGATGTCATCAGGTGGGTGTTTTGGTGTAATACACTGAAAACCAGAGCAGAAATGCTGAAATAGTCCCATGATATGCATGGTCTCTGCACCAAACCACCATGACTCAGCCTAAGTACATCTGCCGCTTGTTCTTCTGTACTGACAGAAGATTTTGGAGGTACAGTATAAAAACCATCTTTATGGAGAGATCTTTGTGGTTTACGCTTAGTCTAAGCGTCTCAAGTAGCCGGGGCTTTTGTTTGGGCCTAATCCATAAGGTCTGATGGCTTTCCTCCTCATCTCAAGATGAATGTGGTAGAAAATATAAATCAAAGAAACGTCCTTTGCCTAGCCTTGCCTTGCCTTGCCTTATTTCCTTCTCATCCTGTTCTCTGTCCCAGCCTCTCTCACTAACCCCTCGTCTGGTTGCATGTCTCTTCTTTCCTCTCTCCTTTTCTCAAACTCTCCTGCTTCCTGGCTTTCGTCTTTCAATTCCTCCATTTCAGTCCTGCAGCCCGGCACTACTTTTTCCTCTTGCCTCCCTTTGGCCTGCTCCCTTGGCTTTCTCCCTCTGTTCCATATCCTTCTTCCCGACTTGTCTCTTGGAGACTTTTGTTTACTTTGCACCCAAGTCTGGCGATGTTTTGGAAACTTTTCAGAGGCCTCGCTGGTGACAGGGGGGACAGCAGGCAGTGACAGGCCCGGGGCTGACAGGCTCCCCCTCCCCTAGCGGGCGCTCGGCTGCCACACCCAGCTGACATAGAACCTTTGTCACAATGCCCGCTACCGTGGTGAGGATGCGGGCACTCTGCAGGTGACAGGGACCCAGCAGGACTTGCTGTCAGCTCAGCAATTGCTCAGTTCCCCAAAGAATCTGAATTCTGCAAATTGCTGCTTTTGCTCTTGAAATGATGTCATCAGGTGGGTGTTTTGGTGTAATACACTGAAAACCAGAGCAGAAATGCTCTAATATTCCCATGATATGCATGGTCTCTGCACCAAACCACCATGACTCAGCCTAAGTACATCTGCCGCTTGTTCTACTGTACTGACAGAAGATTGTGGAGGTACAGTATAAAAACCATCTTTATGGAGAGATCTTTGTGGTTTACGCTTAGTCTAAGCGTCTCAAGTAGCCGGGGCTTTTGTTTGGGCCTAATCCATAAGGTCTGATGGCTTTCCTCCTCATCTCAAGATGAATGTGGTAGAAAATATAAATCAAAGAAACGTCCTTTGGCCTAGCCTTGCCTTGCCTTGCCTTGCCTTATTTCCTTCTCATCCTGTTCTCTGTCCCAGCCTCTCTCACTAACCCCTCGTCTGGCTGCATGTCTCTTCTTTCCTCTCTCCTTTTCTCAAACTCTCCTGCTTCCTGGCTTTCGTCTTTCAATTCCTCCATTTCAGTCCTGCAGCTCGGCACTACTTTTTCCTCTTGCCTCCCTTTGGCCTGCTCCCTTGGCTTTCTCCCTCTGTTCCATATCATTCTTCCCGACTTGTCTCTTGGAGACTTTTGTTTACTTTGCACCCAAGTCTGGGGATGTTTTGGAAACTTTTCAGAGGCCTCGCTGGTGACAGGGGGGACAGCAGGCAGTGACAGGCCCGGGGCTGACAGGCTCCCCCTCCCCTAGCGGGCGCTCGGCTGCCACACCCAGCTGACATAGAACCTTTGTCACAATGCCCGCTATCGTGGTGAGGATGCGGGCACTCTGCAGGTGACAGGGACCCAGCAGGACTTGCTGTCAGCTCAGCAATTGCTCAGTTCCCCAAAGAAGCTGAATTCTGCAAATTGCTGCTTTTGCTCTTGAAATGATGTCATCAGGTGGGTGTTTTGGTGTAATACACTGAAAACCAGAGCAGAAATGCTCTAATATTCCCATGATATGCATGGTCTCTGCACCAAACCACCATGACTCAGCCTAAGTACATCTGCCGCTTGTTCTTATGTACTGACAGCAGATTGTGGAGGTACAGTATAAAAACCATCTTTATGGAGAGATCTTTGTGGTTTACGCTTAGTCTAAGCGTCTCAAGTAGCCGGGGCTTTTGTTTGGGCCTAATCCATAAGGTCTCATAGCTTTCCTCCTCCTCTCAAGATGAATGTGGTAGAAAATATAAATCAAAGAAACGTCCTTTGGCCTAGCCTTGCCTTGCCTTGCCTTATTTCCTTCTCATCCTGTTCTCTGTCCAAGCCTCTCTCTCTAACCCCTCGTCTGGCTGCATGTCTCTTCTTTCCTCTCTCCTTTTCTCAAACTCTCCTGCTTCCTGGCTTTCGTCTTTCAATTCCTCCATTTCAGTCCTGCAGCCCCGCACTACTTTTTCCTCTTGCCTCCTTTTGGCCTGCTCCCTTGGCTTTCTCCCTCTGTTCCATATCATTCTTCCCAACTTGTCTCTTGGAGACTTTTGGCCACTTTGGACCCAAGTCTGGGGATGTTTTGGAAACTTTTCAGAGGCCTCGCTGGTGACAGGGGGGACAGCAGGCAGTGACAGGCCCGGGGCTGACAGGCTCCCCCTCCCGTAGCGAGCGCTCGGCTGCCACACCCAGCTGACATAGAACCTTTGTCACAATGCCCGCTACCGTGGTGAGGATGCGGGCACTCTGCAGGTGACAGGGACCCAGCAGGACTTGCTGTCAGCTCAGCAATTGCTCAGTTCTCCAAAGAAGCTGAATTCTGCAAATTGCTGCTTTTGCTCTTGAAATGATGTCATCAGGTGGGTGTTTTGGTGTAATACACTGAAAACCAGAGCAGAAATGCTGAAATAGTCCCATGATATGCATGGTCTCTGCACCAAACCACCATGACTCAGCCTAAGTACATCTGCCGCTTGTTCTTCTGTACTGACAGCAGATTGTGGAGGTACAGTATAAAAACCATCTTTATGGAGAGATCTTTGTGGTTTACGCTTAGTCTAAGCGTCTCAAGTAGCCGGGGCTTTTGTTTGGGCCTAATCCATAAGGTCTGATGGCTTTCCTCCTCATCTCAAGATGAATGTGGTAGAAAATATAAATCAAAGAAACGTCCTTTGGCCTAGCCTTGCCTTGCCTTGCCTTATTTCCTTCTCATCCTGTTCTCTGTCCCAGCCTCTCTCACTAACCCCTCGTCTGGTTGCATGTCTCTTCTTTCCTCTCTCCTTTTCTCAAACTCTCCTGCTCCCTGGCTTTCGTCTTTCAATTCCTCCATTTCAGTCCTGCAGCCCTGCACTACTTTTTCCTCTTGCCTCCCTTTGGCCTGCTCCCTTGGCTTTCTCCCTCTCTTCCATATCCTTCTTCCCGACTTGTCTCTTGGAGACTTTTGTTTACTTTGCACCCAAGTCTGGGGATGTTTTGGAAACTTTTCAGAGGCCTCGCTGGTGACAGGGGGGACAGCAGGCAGTGACAGGCCCGGGGCTGACAGGCTCCCCCTCCCCTAGCGGGCGCTCGGCTGCCACACCCAGCTGACATAGAACCTTTGTCACAATGCCCGCTACCGTGGTGAGGATGCGGGCACTGTGCAGGTGACAGGGACCCAGCAGGACTTGCTGTCAGCTCAGCAATTGCTCAGTTCCCCAAAGAAGCTGAATTCTGCAAATTGCTGCTTTTGCTCTTGAAATGATGTCTTCAGGTGGGTGTTTTGGTGTAATACACTGAAAACCAGAGCAGAAATGCTGAAATATTCCCATGATATGCATGGTCTCTGCACCAAACCACCATGACTCAGCCTAAGTACATCTGCCGCTTGTTCTTCTGTACTGACAGAAGATTGTGGAAGTACAGTATAAAAACCATCTTTATGGAGAGATCTTTGTGGTTTAGGCTTAGTCTAAGTGTCTCAAGTAGCCGGGGCTTTTGTTTGGGCCTAATCCATAAGGTCTGATGGCTTTCCTCTCATCTCAAGATGAATGTGGTAGAAAATATAAATCAAAGAAACGTCCTTTGGCCTAGCCTTGCCTTGCCTTGCCTTGCCTTATTTCCTTCTCATCCTGTTCTCTGTCCCAGCCTCTCTCACTAACCCCTCGTCTGGCTGCATGTCTCTTCTTTCCTCTCTCCTTTTCTCAAACTCTCCTGCTTCCTGGCTTTCGTCTTTCAATTCCTCCATTTCAGTCCTGCAGCCCGGCACTACTTTTTCCTCTTGCCTCCCTTTGGCCTGCTCCCTTGGCTTTCTCCCTCTGTTCCATATCCTTCTTCCCAACCTGTCTCTTGGAGACTTTTGGCCACTTTGGAGCCAAGTCTGGGGATGTTTTGGAAACTTTTCAGAGGCCTCGCTGGTGACAGCGGGGACAGCAGGCAGTGACAGGCCCGGGGCTGACAGGCTCCCCCTCCCCTAGCGGGCGCTCGGCTGCCACACCCAGCTGACATAGAACCTTTGTCACAATGCCCGCTACCGTGGTGAGGATGCGGGCACTCTGCAGGTGACAGGGAGCCAGCAGGACTTGCTGTCAGCTCAGCAATTGCTCAGTTCTCCAAAGAATCTGAATTCTGCAAATTGCTGCTTTTGCTCTTG
Source organism: Patagioenas fasciata (assembly GCF_037038585.1). Classification (NCBI taxonomy): domain Eukaryota; kingdom Metazoa; phylum Chordata; class Aves; order Columbiformes; family Columbidae; genus Patagioenas; species Patagioenas fasciata. Next base: position 3,458,279 of record NC_092528.1, read on the forward strand.
AAATGATGTCATCAGGTGGGTGTTTTGGTGTAATACACTGAAAACCAGAGCAGAAATGCTGAAATAGTCCCATGATATGCATGGTCTCTGCACCAAACCACCATGACTCAGCCTAAGTACATCTGCCGCTTGTTCTATTGTACTGACAGAAGATTGTGGAGGTACAGTATAAAAACCATCTTTATGGAGAGATCTTTGTGGTTTACGCTTAGTCTAAGCGTCTCAAGTAGCCGGGGCTTTTGTTTGGGCCTAATCCATAAGGTCTGATGGCTTTCCTCCTCATCTCAAGATGAATGTGGTAGAAAATATAAATCAAAGAAACGTCCTTTGGCCTAGCCTTGCCTTGCCTTGCCTTATTTCCTTCTCATCCTGTTCTCTGTCCCAGCCTCTCTCACTAACCCCTCGTCTGGTTGCATGTCTCTTCTTTCCTCTCTCCTTTTCTCAAACTCTCCTGCTCCCTGGCTTTCGTCTTTCAATTCCTCCATTTCAGTCCTGCAGCCCTGCACTACTTTTTCCTCTTGCCTCCCTTTGGCCTGCTCCCTTGGCTTTCTCCCTCTCTTCCATATCCTTCTTCCCGACTTGTCTCTTGGAGACTTTTGTTTACTTTGCACCCAAGTCTGGGGATGTTTTGGAAACTTTTCAGAGGCCTCGCTGGTGACAGGGGGGACAGCAGGCAGTGACAGGCCCGGGGCTGACAGGCTCCCCCTCCCCTAGCGGGCGCTCGGCTGCCACACCCAGCTGACATAGAACCTTTGTCACAATGCCCGCTACCGTGGTGAGGATGCGGGCACTCTGCAGGTGACAGGGACCCAGCAGGACTTGCTGTCAGCTCAGCAATTGCTCAGTTCCCCAAAGAAGCTGAATTCTGCAAATTGCTGCTTTTGCTCTTGAAATGATGTCATCAGGTGGGTGTTTTGGTGTAATACACTGAAAACCAGAGCAGAAATGCTGAAATATTCCCATGATATGCATGGTCTCTGCACCAAACCACCATGACTCAGCCTAAGTACATCTGCCGCTTGTTCTTCTGTACTGACAGCAGATTGTGGAGGTACAGTATAAAAACCATCTTTATGGAGAGATCTTTGTGGTTTACGCTTATTCTTAGCGTCTCAAGTAGCCGGGGCTTTTGTTTGGGCCTAATCCATAAGGTCTCATAGCTTTCCTCCTCCTCTCAAGATGAATGTGGTAGAAAATATAAATCAAAGAAACGTCCTTTGGCCTAGCCTTGCCTTGCCTTGCCTTATTTCCTTCTCATCCTGTTCTCTGTCCCAGCCTCTCTCACTAACCCCTCGTCTGGCTGCATGTCTCTTCTTTCCTCTCTCCTTTTCTCAAACTCTCCTGCTTCCTGGCTTTCGTCTTTCAATTCCTCCATTTCAGTCCTGCAGCCCCGCACTACTTTTTCCTCTTGCCTCCTTTTGGCCTGCTCCCTTGGCTTTCTCCCTCTGTTCCATATCATTCTTCCCAACTTGTCTCTTGGAGACTTTTGGCCACTTTGGAGCCAAGTCTGGGGATGTTTTGGAAACTTTTCAGAGGCCTCGCTGGTGACAGGGGGGACAGCAGGCAGTGACAGGCCCGGGGCTGACAGGCTCCCCCTCCCCTAGCGGGCGCTCGGCTGCCACACCCAGCTGACATAGAACCTTTGTCACAATGCCCGCTACCGTGGTGAGGATGCGGGCACTGTGCAGGTGACAGGGACCCAGCAGGACTTGCTGTCAGCTCAGCAATTGCTCAGTTCCCCAAAGAAGCTGAATTCTGCAAATTGCTGCTTTTGCTCTTGAAATGATGTCATCAGGTGGGTGTTTTGGTGTAATACACTGAAAACCAGAGCAGAAATGCTCTAATATTCCCATGATATGCATGGTCTCTGCACCAAACCACCATGACTCAGCCTAAGTACATCTGCCGCTTGTTCTTCTGTACTGACAGAAGATTGTGGAGGTACAGTATAAAAACCATCTTTATGGAGAGATCTTTGTGGTTTACGCTTAGTCTAAGCGTCTCAAGTAGCCGGGGCTTTTGTTTGGGCCTAATCCATAAGGTCTGATGGCTTTCCTCCTCATCTCAAGATGAATGTGGTAGAAAATATAAATCAAAGAAACGTCCTTTGGCCTAGCCTTGCCTTGCCTTGCCTTATTTCCTTCTCATCCTGTTCTCTGTCCCAGCCTCTCTCACTAACCCCTCGTCTGGTTGCATGTCTCTTCTTTCCTCTCTCCTTTTCTCAAACTCTCCTGCTCCCTGGCTTTCGTCTTTCAATTCCTCCATTTCAGTCCTGCAGCCCCGCACTACTTTTTCCTCTTGCCTCCCTTTGGCCTGCTCCCTTGGCTTTCTCCCTCTGTTCCATATCCTTCTTCCCGACTTGTCTCTTGGAGACTTTTGTTTACTTTGCACCCAAGTCTGGCGATGTTTTGGAAACTTTTCTGAAGGCCTCGCTGGTGACAGGGGGGACAGCAGGCAGTGACAGGCCCGGGGCTGACAGGCTCCCCCTCCCCTAGCGGGCGCTCGGCTGCCACACCCAGCTGACATAGAACCTTTGTCACAATGCCCGCTACCGTGGTGAGGATGCGGGCACTCTGCAGGTGACAGGGACCCAGCAGGACTTGCTGTCAGCTCAGCAATTGCTCAGTTCCCCAAAGAATCTGAATTCTGCAAATTGCTGCTTTTGCTCTTGAAATGATGTCATCAGGTGGGTGTTTTGGTGTAATACACTGAAAACCAGAGCAGAAATGCTGAAATAGTCCCATGATATGCATGGTCTCTGCACCAAACCACCATGACTCAGCCTAAGTACATCTGCCGCTTGTTCTACTGTACTGACAGAAGATTGTGGAGGTACAGTATAAAAACCATCTTTATGGAGAGATCTTTGTGGTTTACGCTTAGTCTAAGCGTCTCAAGTAGCCGGGGCTTTTGTTTGGGCCTAATCCATAAGGTCTGATGGCTTTCCTCCTCATCTCAAGATGAATGTGGTAGAAAATATAAATCAAAGAAACGTCCTTTGGCCTAGCCTTGCCTTGCCTTGCCTTGCCTTATTTCCTTCTCATCCTGTTCTCTGTCCCAGCCTCTCTTACTAACCCCTCGTCTGGCTGCATGTCTCTTCTTTCCTCTCTCCTTTTCTCAAACTCTCCTGCTTCCTGGCTTTCGTCTTTCAATTCCTCCATTTCAGTCCTGCAGCTCCGCACTACTTTTTCCTCTTGCCCCCCTTTGGCCTGCTCCCTTGGCTTTCTCCCTCTGTTCCATATCCTTCTTCCCGACTTGTCTCTTGGAGACTTTTGTTTACTTTGCACCCAAGTCTGGGGATGTTTTGGAAACTTTTCAGAGGCCTCGCTGGTGACAGGGGGGACAGCAGGCAGTGACAGGCCCGGGGCTGACAGGCTCCCCCTCCCCTAGCGGGCGCTCGGCTGCCACACCCAGCTGACATAGAACCTTTGTCACAATGCCCGCTACCGTGGTGAGGATGCGGGCACTCTGCAGGTGACAGGGACCCAGCAGGACTTGCTGTCAGCTCAGCAATTGCTCAGTTCCCCAAAGAAGCTGAATTCTGCAAATTGCTGCTTTTGCTCTTGAAATGATGTCATCAGGTGGGTGTTTTGGTGTAATACACTGAAAACCAGAGCAGAAATGCTGAAATATTCCCATGATATGCATGGTCTCTGCACCAAACCACCATGACTCAGCCTAAGTACATCTGCCGCTTGTTCTTCTGTACTGACAGCAGATTGTGGAGGTACAGTATAAAAACCATCTTTATGGAGAGATCTTTGTGGTTTACGCTTATTCTTAGCGTCTCAAGTAGCCGGGGCTTTTGTTTGGGCCTAATCCATAAGGTCTCATAGCTTTCCTCCTCCTCTCAAGATGAATGTGGTAGAAAATATAAATCAAAGAAACGTCCTTTGGCCTAGCCTTGCCTTGCCTTGCCTTATTTCCTTCTCATCCTGTTCTCTGTCCCAGCCTCTCTCACTAACCCCTCGTCTGGCTGCATGTCTCTTCTTTCCTCTCTCCTTTTCTCAAACTCTCCTGCTTCCTGGCTTTCGTCTTTCAATTCCTCCATTTCAGTCCTGCAGCCCCGCACTACTTTTTCCTCTTGCCTCCTTTTGGCCTGCTCCCTTGGCTTTCTCCCTCTGTTCCATATCATTCTTCCCAACTTGTCTCTTGGAGACTTTTGGCCACTTTGGAGCCAAGTCTGGGGATGTTTTGGAAACTTTTCAGAGGCCTCGCTGGTGACAGGGGGGACAGCAGGCAGTGACAGGCCCGGGGCTGACAGGCTCCCCCTCCCCTAGCGGGCGCTCGGCTGCCACACCCAGCTGACATAGAACCTTTGTCACAATGCCCGCTACCGTGGTGAGGATGCGGGCACTGTGCAGGTGACAGGGACCCAGCAGGACTTGCTGTCAGCTCAGCAATTGCTCAGTTCCCCAAAGAAGCTGAATTCTGCAAATTGCTGCTTTTGCTCTTGAAATGATGTCATCAGGTGGGTGTTTTGGTGTAATACACTGAAAACCAGAGCAGAAATGCTCTAATATTCCCATGATATGCATGGTCTCTGCACCAAACCACCATGACTCAGCCTAAGTACATCTGCCGCTTGTTCTTCTGTACTGACAGAAGATTGTGGAGGTACAGTATAAAAACCATCTTTATGGAGAGATCTTTGTGGTTTACGCTTAGTCTAAGCGTCTCAAGTAGCCGGGGCTTTTGTTTGGGCCTAATCCATAAGGTCTGATGGCTTTCCTCCTCATCTCAAGATGAATGTGGTAGAAAATATAAATCAAAGAAACGTCCTTTGGCCTAGCCTTGCCTTGCCTTGCCTTATTTCCTTCTCATCCTGTTCTCTGTCCCAGCCTCTCTCACTAACCCCTCGTCTGGTTGCATGTCTCTTCTTTCCTCTCTCCTTTTCTCAAACTCTCCTGCTCCCTGGCTTTCGTCTTTCAATTCCTCCATTTCAGTCCTGCAGCCCCGCACTACTTTTTCCTCTTGCCTCCCTTTGGCCTGCTCCCTTGGCTTTCTCCCTCTGTTCCATATCCTTCTTCCCGACTTGTCTCTTGGAGACTTTTGTTTACTTTGCACCCAAGTCTGGCGATGTTTTGGAAACTTTTCTGAAGGCCTCGCTGGTGACAGGGGGGACAGCAGGCAGTGACAGGCCCGGGGCTGACAGGCTCCCCCTCCCCTAGCGGGCGCTCGGCTGCCACACCCAGCTGACATAGAACCTTTGTCACAATGCCCGCTACCGTGGTGAGGATGCGGGCACTCTGCAGGTGACAGGGACCCAGCAGGACTTGCTGTCAGCTCAGCAATTGCTCAGTTCCCCAAAGAATCTGAATTCTGCAAATTGCTGCTTTTGCTCTTGAAATGATGTCATCAGGTGGGTGTTTTGGTGTAATACACTGAAAACCAGAGCAGAAATGCTGAAATAGTCCCATGATATGCATGGTCTCTGCACCAAACCACCATGACTCAGCCTAAGTACATCTGCCGCTTGTTCTACTGTACTGACAGAAGATTGTGGAGGTACAGTATAAAAACCATCTTTATGGAGAGATCTTTGTGGTTTACGCTTAGTCTAAGCGTCTCAAGTAGCCGGGGCTTTTGTTTGGGCCTAATCCATAAGGTCTGATGGCTTTCCTCCTCATCTCAAGATGAATGTGGTAGAAAATATAAATCAAAGAAACGTCCTTTGGCCTAGCCTTGCCTTGCCTTGCCTTGCCTTATTTCCTTCTCATCCTGTTCTCTGTCCCAGCCTCTCTTACTAACCCCTCGTCTGGCTGCATGTCTCTTCTTTCCTCTCTCCTTTTCTCAAACTCTCCTGCTTCCTGGCTTTCGTCTTTCAATTCCTCCATTTCAGTCCTGCAGCTCCGCACTACTTTTTCCTCTTGCCCCCCTTTGGCCTGCTCCCTTGGCTTTCTCCCTCTGTTCCATATCCTTCTTCCCGACTTGTCTCTTGGAGACTTTTGTTTACTTTGCACCCAAGTCTGGGGATGTTTTGGAAACTTTTCAGAGGCCTCGCTGGTGACAGGGGGGACAGCAGGCAGTGACAGGCCCGGGGCTGACAGGCTCCCCCTCCCGTAGCGGGCGCTCGGCTGCCACACCCAGCTGACATAGAACCTTTGTCACAATGCCCGCTACCGTGGTGAGGATGCGGGCACTCTGCAGGTGACAGGGACCCAGCAGGACTTGCTGTCAGCTCAGCAATTGCTCAGTTCTCCAAAGAAGCTGAATTCTGCAAATTGCTGCTTTTGCTCTTGAAATGATGTCATCAGGTGGGTGTTTTGGTGTAATACACTGAAAACCAGAGCAGAAATGCTGAAATATTCCCATGATATGCATGGTCTCTGCACCAAACCACCATGACTCAGCCTAAGTACATCTGCCGCTTGTTCTTCTGTACTGACAGCAGATTGTGGAGGTACAGTATAAAAACCATCTTTATGGAGAGATCTTTGTGGTTTACGCTTAGTCTAAGCGTCTCAAGTAGCCGGGGCTTTTGTTTGGGCCTAATCCATAAGGTCTGATGGCTTTCCTCCTCATCTCAAGATGAATGTGGTAGAAAATATAAATCAAAGAAACGTCCTTTGGCCTAGCCTTGCCTTGCCTTGCCTTATTTCCTTCTCATCCTGTTCTCTGTCCCAGCCTCTCTCACTAACCCCTCGTCTGGTTGCATGTCTCTTCTTTCCTCTCTCCTTTTCTCAAACTCTCCTGCTCCCTGGCTTTCGTCTTTCAATTCCTCCATTTCAGTCCTGCAGCCCTGCACTACTTTTTCCTCTTGCCTCCCTTTGGCCTGCTCCCTTGGCTTTCTCCCTCTCTTCCATATCCTTCTTCCCGACTTGTCTCTTGGAGACTTTTGTTTACTTTGCACCCAAGTCTGGGGATGTTTTGGAAACTTTTCAGAGGCCTCGCTGGTGACAGGGGGGACAGCAGGCAGTGACAGGCCCGGGGCTGACAGGCTCCCCCTCCCCTAGCGGGCGCTCGGCTGCCACACCCAGCTGACATAGAACCTTTGTCACAATGCCCGCTACCGTGGTGAGGATGCGGGCACTCTGCAGGTGACAGGGACCCAGCAGGACTTGCTGTCAGCTCAGCAATTGCTCAGTTCCCCAAAGAAGCTGAATTCTGCAAATTGCTGCTTTTGCTCTTGAAATGATGTCATCAGGTGGGTGTTTTGGTGTAATACACTGAAAACCAGAGCAGAAATGCTGAAATATTCCCATGATATGCATGGTCTCTGCACCAAACCACCATGACTCAGCCTAAGTACATCTGCCGCTTGTTCTTCTGTACTGACAGCAGATTGTGGAGGTACAGTATAAAAACCATCTTTATGGAGAGATCTTTGTGGTTTACGCTTATTCTTAGCGTCTCAAGTAGCCGGGGCTTTTGTTTGGGCCTAATCCATAAGGTCTCATAGCTTTCCTCCTCCTCTCAAGATGAATGTGGTAGAAAATATAAATCAAAGAAACGTCCTTTGGCCTAGCCTTGCCTTGCCTTGCCTTATTTCCTTCTCATCCTGTTCTCTGTCCCAGCCTCTCTCACTAACCCCTCGTCTGGCTGCATGTCTCTTCTTTCCTCTCTCCTTTTCTCAAACTCTCCTGCTTCCTGGCTTTCGTCTTTCAATTCCTCCATTTCAGTCCTGCAGCCCCGCACTACTTTTTCCTCTTGCCTCCTTTTGGCCTGCTCCCTTGGCTTTCTCCCTCTGTTCCATATCATTCTTCCCAACTTGTCTCTTGGAGACTTTTGGCCACTTTGGAGCCAAGTCTGGGGATGTTTTGGAAACTTTTCAGAGGCCTCGCTGGTGACAGGGGGGACAGCAGGCAGTGACAGGCCCGGGGCTGACAGGCTCCCCCTCCCCTAGCGGGCGCTCGGCTGCCACACCCAGCTGACATAGAACCTTTGTCACAATGCCCGCTACCGTGGTGAGGATGCGGGCACTGTGCAGGTGACAGGGACCCAGCAGGACTTGCTGTCAGCTCAGCAATTGCTCAGTTCCCCAAAGAAGCTGAATTCTGCAAATTGCTGCTTTTGCTCTTGAAATGATGTCATCAGGTGGGTGTTTTGGTGTAATACACTGAAAACCAGAGCAGAAATGCTCTAATATTCCCATGATATGCATGGTCTCTGCACCAAACCACCATGACTCAGCCTAAGTACATCTGCCGCTTGTTCTTCTGTACTGACAGAAGATTGTGGAGGTACAGTATAAAAACCATCTTTATGGAGAGATCTTTGTGGTTTACGCTTAGTCTAAGCGTCTCAAGTAGCCGGGGCTTTTGTTTGGGCCTAATCCATAAGGTCTGATGGCTTTCCTCCTCATCTCAAGATGAATGTGGTAGAAAATATAAATCAAAGAAACGTCCTTTGGCCTAGCCTTGCCTTGCCTTGCCTTATTTCCTTCTCATCCTGTTCTCTGTCCCAGCCTCTCTCACTAACCCCTCGTCTGGTTGCATGTCTCTTCTTTCCTCTCTCCTTTTCTCAAACTCTCCTGCTCCCTGGCTTTCGTCTTTCAATTCCTCCATTTCAGTCCTGCAGCCCTGCACTACTTTTTCCTCTTGCCTCCCTTTGGCCTGCTCCCTTGGCTTTCTCCCTCTGTTCCATATCCTTCTTCCCAACTTGTCTCTTGGAGACTTTTGTTTACTTTGCACCCAAGTCTGGGGATGTTTTGGAAACTTTTCAGAGGCCTCGCTGGTGACAGGGGGGACAGCAGGCAGTGACAGGCCCGGGGCTGACAGGCTCCCCCTCCCCTAGCGGGCGCTCGGCTGCCACACCCAGCTGACATAGAACCTTTGTCACAATGCCCGCTACCGTGGTGAGGATGCGGGCACTCTGCAGGTGACAGGGACCCAGCAGGACTTGCTGTCAGCTCAGCAATTGCTCAGTTCCCCAAAGAAGCTGAATTCTGCAAATTGCTGCTTTTGCTCTTGAAATGATGTCATCAGGTGGGTGTTTTGGTGTAATACACTGAAAACCAGAGCAGAAATGCTCTAATATTCCCATGATATGCATGGTCTCTGCACCAAACCACCATGACTCAGCCTAAGTACATCTGCCGCTTGTTCTTCTGTACTGACAGCAGATTGTGGAGGTACAGTATAAAAACCATCTTTATGGAGAGATCTTTGTGGTTTACGCTTAGTCTAAGCGTCTCAAGTAGCCGGGGCTTTTGTTTGGGCCTAATCCATAAGGTCTCATAGCTTTCCTCCTCCTCTCAAGATGAATGTGGTAGAAAATATAAATCAAAGAAACGTCCTTTGGCCTAGCCTTGCCTTGCCTTGCCTTATTTCCTTCTCATCCTGTTCTCTCTCCCAGCCTCTCTCACTAACCCCTCGTCTGGCTGCATGTCTCTTCTTTCCTCTCTCCTTTTCTCAAACTCTCCTGCTTCCTGGCTTTCGTCTTTCAATTCCTCCATTTCAGTCCTGCAGCCCCGCACTACTTTTTCCTCTTGCCTCCTTTTGGCCTGCTCCCTTGGCTTTCTCCCTCTGTTCCATATCATTCTTCCCAACTTGTCTCTTGGAGACTTTTGGCCACTTTGGAGCCAAGTCTGGGGATGTTTTGGAAACTTTTCAGAGGCCTCGCTGGTGACAGGGGGGACAGCAGGCAGTGACAGGCCCGGGGCTGACAGGCTCCCCCTCCCCTAGCGGGCGCTCGGCTGCCACACCCAGCTGACATAGAACCTTTGTCACAATGCCCGCTACCGTGGTGAGGATGCGGGCACTCTGCAGGTGACAGGGAGCCAGCAGGACTTGCTGTCATCTCAGCAATTGCTCAGTTCCCCAAAGAAGCTGAATTCTGCAAATTGCTGCTTTTGCTCTTGAAATGATGTCATCAGGTGGGTGTTTTGGTGTAATACACTGAAAACCAGAGCAGAAATGCTCTAATATTCCCATGATATGCATGGTCTCTGCACCAAACCACCATGACTCAGCCTAAGTACATCTGCCGCTTGTTCTTCTGTACTGACAGCAGATTGTGGAGGTACAGTATAAAAACCATCTTTATGGAGAGATCTTTGTGGTTTACGCTTAGTCTAAGCGTCTCAAGTAGCCGGGGCTTTTGTTTGGGCCTAATCCATAAGGTCTCATAGCTTTCCTCCTCCTCTCAAGATGAATGTGGTAGAAAATATAAATCAAAGAAACGTCCTTTGGCCTAGCCTTGCCTTGCCTTGCCTTATTTCCTTCTCATCCTGTTCTCTCTCCCAGCCTCTCTCACTAAGCCCTCGTCTGGCTGCATGTCTCTTCTTTCCTCTCTCCTTTTCTCAAACTCTCCTGCTTCCTGGCTTTCGTCTTTCAATTCCTCCATTTCAGTCCTGCAGCCCCGCACTACTTTTTCCTCTTGCCTCCTTTTGGCCTGCTCCCTTGGCTTTCTCCCTCTGTTCCATATCATTCTTCCCAACTTGTCTCTTGGAGACTTTTGGCCACTTTGGAGCCAAGTCTGGGGATGTTTTGGAAACTTTTCAGAGGCCTCGCTGGTGACAGGGGGGACAGCAGGCAGTGACAGGCCCGGGGCTGACAGGCTCCCCCTCCCCTAGCGGGCGCTCGGCTGCCACACCCAGCTGACATAGAACCTTTGTCACAATGCCCGCTACCGTGGTGAGGATGCGGGCACTCTGCAGGTGACAGGGAGCCAGCAGGACTTGCTGTCAGCTCAGCAATTGCTCAGTTCCCCAAAGAAGCTGAATTCTGCAAATTGCTGCTTTTGCTCTTGAAATGATGTCATCAGGTGGGTGTTTTGGTGTAATACACTGAAAACCAGAGCAGAAATGCTCTAATATTCCCATGATATGCATGGTCTCTGCACCAAACCACCATGACTCAGCCTAAGTACATCTGCCGCTTGTTCTTCTGTACTGACAGCAGATTGTGGAGGTACAGTATAAAAACCATCTTTATGGAGAGATCTTTGTGGTTTACGCTTAGTCTAAGCGTCTCAAGTAGCCGGGGCTTTTGTTTGGGCCTAATCCATAAGGTCTCATAGCTTTCCTCCTCCTCTCAAGATGAATGTGGTAGAAAATATAAATCAAAGAAACGTCCTTTGGCCTAGCCTTGCCTTGCCTTGCCTTATTTCCTTCTCATCCTGTTCTCTCTCCCAGCCTCTCTCACTAAGCCCTCGTCTGGCTGCATGTCTCTTCTTTCCTCTCTCCTTTTCTCAAACTCTCCTGCTTCCTGGCTTTCGTCTTTCAATTCCTCCATTTCAGTCCTGCAGCCCCGCACTACTTTTTCCTCTTGCCTCCTTTTGGCCTGCTCCCTTGGCTTTCTCCCTCTGTTCCATATCATTCTTCCCAACTTGTCTCTTGGAGACTTTTGGCCACTTTGGAGCCAAGTCTGGGGATGTTTTGGAAACTTTTCAGAGGCCTCGCTGGTGACAGGGGGGACAGCAGGCAGTGACAGGCCCGGGGCTGACAGGCTCCCCCTCCCCTAGCGGGCGCTCGGCTGCCACACCCAGCTGACATAGAACCTTTGTCACAATGCCCGCTACCGTGGTGAGGATGCGGGCACTCTGCAGGTGACAGGGAGCCAGCAGGACTTGCTGTCAGCTCAGCAATTGCTCAGTTCCCCAAAGAAGCTGAATTCTGCAAATTGCTGCTTTTGCTCTTGAAATGATGTCATCAGGTGGGTGTTTTGGTGTAATACACTGAAAACCAGAGCAGAAATGCTCTAATATTCCCATGATATGCATGGTCTCTGCACCAAACCACCATGACTCAGCCTAAGTACATCTGCCGCTTGTTCTTCTGTACTGACAGCAGATTGTGGAGGTACAGTATAAAAACCATCTTTATGGAGAGATCTTTGTGGTTTACGCTTAGTCTAAGCGTCTCAAGTAGCCGGGGCTTTTGTTTGGGCCTAATCCATAAGGTCTCATAGCTTTCCTCCTCCTCTCAAGATGAATGTGGTAGAAAATATAAATCAAAGAAACGTCCTTTGGCCTAGCCTTGCCTTGCCTTGCCTTATTTCCTTCTCATCCTGTTCTCTGTCCCAGCCTCTCTCACTAACCCCTCGTCTGGCTGCATGTCTCTTCTTTCCTCTCTCCTTTTCTCAAACTCTCCTGCTTCCTGGCTTTCGTCTTTCAATTCCTCCATTTCAGTCCTGCAGCCCCGCACTACTTTTTCCTCTTGCCTCCTTTTGGCCTGCTCCCTTGGCTTTCTCCCTCTGTTCCATATCATTCTTCCCAACTTGTCTCTTGGAAACTTTTGGCCACTTTGGAGCCAAGTCTGGGGATGTTTTGGAAACTTTTCAGAGGCCTCGCTGGTGACAGGGGGGACAGCAGGCAGTGACAGGCCCGGGGCTGACAGGCTCCCCCTCCCCTAGCGGGCGCTCGGCTGCCACACCCAGCTGACATAGAACCTTTGTCACAATGCCCGCTACCGTGGTGAGGATGCGGGCACTCTGCAGGTGACAGGGACCCAGCAGGACTTGCTGTCAGCTCAGCAATTGCTCAGTTCCCCAAAGAAGCTGAATTCTGCAAATTGCTGCTTTTGCTCTTGAAATGATGTCATCAGGTGGGTGTTTTGGTGTAATACACTGAAAACCAGAGCAGAAATGCTCTAATATTCCCATGATATGCATGGTCTCTGCACCAAACCACCATGACTCAGCCTAAGTACATCTGCCGCTTGTTCTTCTGTACTGACAGAAGATTGTGGAGGTACAGTATAAAAACCATCTTTATGGAGAGATCTTTGTGGTTTACGCTTAGTCTAAGCGTCTCAAGTAGCCGGGGCTTTTGTTTGGGCCTAATCCATAAGGTCTGATGGCTTTCCTCCTCATCTCAAGATGAATGTGGTAGAAAATATAAATCAAAGAAACGTCCTTTGGCCTAGCCTTGCCTTGCCTTGCCTTATTTCCTTCTCATCCTGTTCTCTGTCCTAGCCTCTCTCACTAACCCCTCGTCTGGCTGCATGTCTCTTCTTTCCTCTCTCCTTTTCTCAAACTCTCGTGCTTCCTGGCTTTCGTCTTTCAATTCCTCCATTTCAGTCCTGCAGCTCGGCACTACTTTTTCCTCTTGCCTCCCTTTGGCCTGCTCCCTTGGCTTTCTCCTACTGTTCCATATCCTTCTTCCCAACCTGTCTCTTGGAGACTTTTGGCCACTTTGGAGCCAAGTCTGGGGATGTTCTGGAAACTTTTCAGAGGCCTCGCTGGTGACAGGGGGGACAGCAGGCAGTGACAGGCCCGGGGCTGACAGGCTCCCTCTCCCCTAGCGGGCGCTCGGCTGCCACACCCAGCTGACATAGAACCTTTGTCACAATGCCCGCTACCGTGGTGAGGATGCGGGCACTCTGCAGGTGACAGGGACCCAGCAGGACTTGCTGTCAGCTCAGCAATTGCTCAGTTCCCCAAAGAAGCTGAATTCTGCAAATTGCTGCTTTTGCTCTTGAAATGATGTCATCAGGTGGGTGTTTTGGTGTAATACACTGAAAACCAGAGCAGAAATGCTCTAATATTCCCATGATATGCATGGTCTCTGCACCAAACCACCATGACTCAGCCTAAGTACATCTGCCGCTTGTTCTTCTGTACTGACAGCAGATTGTGGAGGTACAGTATAAAAACCATCTTTATGGAGAGATCTTTGTGGTTTACGCTTAGTCTAAGCGTCTCAAGTAGCCGGGGCTTTTGTTTGGGCCTAATCCATAAGGTCTGATGGCTTTCCTCTCATCTCAAGATGAATGTGGTAGAAAATATAAATCAAAGAAACGTCCTTTGGCCTAGCCTTGCCTTGCCTTGCCTTGCCTTATTTCCTTCTCATCCTGTTCTCTGTCCCAGCCTCTCTCACTAACCCCTCGTCTGGCTGCATGTCTCTTCTTTCCTCTCTCCTTTTCTCAAACTCTCCTGCTTCCTGGCTTTCGTCTTTCAATTCCTCCATTTCAGTCCTGCAGCCCCGCACTACTTTTTCCTCTTGCCCCCCTTTGGCCTGCTCCCTTGGCTTTCTCCCTCTGTTCCATATCCTTCTTCCCAACCTGTCTCTTGGAGACTTTTGGCCACTTTGGAGCCAAGTCTGGGGATGTTTTGGAAACTTTTCAGAGGCCTCGCTGGTGACAGGGGGGACAGCAGGCAGTGACAGGCCCGGGGCTGACAGGCTCCCCCTCCCCTAGCGGGCGCTCGGCTGCCACACCCAGCTGACATAGAACCTTTGTCACAATGCCCGCTACCGTGGTGAGGATGCGGGCACTCTGCAGGTGACAGGGACCCAGCAGGACTTGCTGTCAGCTCATCAATTGCTCATTTCTCCAAAGAAGCTGAATTCTGCAAATTGCTGCTTTTGCTCTTGAAATGATGTCATCAGGTGGGTGTTTTGGTGTAATACACTGAAAACCAGAGCAGAAATGCTGAAATAGTCCCATGATATGCATGGTCTCTGCACCAAACCACCATGACTCAGCCTAAGTACATCTGCCGCTTGTTGTTCTGTACTGACAGCAGATTGTGGAGGTACAGTATAAAAACCATCTTTATGGAGAGATCTTTGTGGTTTACGCTTAGTCTAAGCGTCTCAAGTAGCCGGGGCTTTTGTTTGGGCCTAATCCATAAGGTCTGATGGCTTTCCTCCTCATCTCAAGATGAATGTGGTAGAAAATATAAATCAAAGAAACGTCCTTTGGCCTAGCCTTGCCTTGCCTTGCCTTATTTCCTTCTCATCCTGTTCTCTGTCCCAGCCTCTCTCACTAACCCCTCGTCTGGCTGCATGTCTCTTCTTTCCTCTCTCCTTTTCTCAAACTCTCCTGCTTCCTGGCTTTCGTCTTTCAATTCCTCCATTTCAGTCCTGCAGCCCCGCACTACTTTTTCCTCTTGCCTCCTTTTGGCCTGCTCCCTTGGCTTTCTCCCTCTGTTCCATATCATTCTTCCCAACTTGTCTCTTGGAAACTTTTGGCCACTTTGGAGCCAAGTCTGGGGATGTTTTGGAAACTTTTCAGAGGCCTCGCTGGTGACAGGGGGGACAGCAGGCAGTGACAGGCCCGGGGCTGACAGGCTCCCCCTCCCCTAGCGGGCGCTCGGCTGCCACACCCAGCTGACATAGAACCTTTGTCACAATGCCCGCTACCGTGGTGAGGATGCGGGCACTCTGCAGGTGACAGGGACCCAGCAGGACTTGCTGTCAGCTCAGCAATTGCTCAGTTCCCCAAAGAAGCTGAATTCTGCAAATTGCTGCTTTTGCTCTTGAAATGATGTCATCAGGTGGGTGTTTTGGTGTAATACACTGAAAACCAGAGCAGAAATGCTCTAATATTCCCATGATATGCATGGTCTCTGCACCAAACCACCATGACTCAGCCTAAGTACATCTGCCGCTTGTTCTTCTGTACTGACAGAAGATTGTGGAGGTACAGTATAAAAACCATCTTTATGGAGAGATCTTTGTGGTTTACGCTTAGTCTAAGCGTCTCAAGTAGCCGGGGCTTTTGTTTGGGCCTAATCCATAAGGTCTGATGGCTTTCCTCCTCATCTCAAGATGAATGTGGTAGAAAATATAAATCAAAGAAACGTCCTTTGGCCTAGCCTTGCCTTGCCTTGCCTTATTTCCTTCTCATCCTGTTCTCTGTCCTAGCCTCTCTCACTAACCCCTCGTCTGGCTGCATGTCTCTTCTTTCCTCTCTCCTTTTCTCAAACTCTCGTGCTTCCTGGCTTTCGTCTTTCAATTCCTCCATTTCAGTCCTGCAGCTCGGCACTACTTTTTCCTCTTGCCTCCCTTTGGCCTGCTCCCTTGGCTTTCTCCTACTGTTCCATATCCTTCTTCCCAACCTGTCTCTTGGAGACTTTTGGCCACTTTGGAGCCAAGTCTGGGGATGTTCTGGAAACTTTTCAGAGGCCTCGCTGGTGACAGGGGGGACAGCAGGCAGTGACAGGCCCGGGGCTGACAGGCTCCCTCTCCCCTAGCGGGCGCTCGGCTGCCACACCCAGCTGACATAGAACCTTTGTCACAATGCCCGCTACCGTGGTGAGGATGCGGGCACTCTGCAGGTGACAGGGACCCAGCAGGACTTGCTGTCAGCTCAGCAATTGCTCAGTTCCCCAAAGAAGCTGAATTCTGCAAATTGCTGCTTTTGCTCTTGAAATGATGTCATCAGGTGGGTGTTTTGGTGTAATACACTGAAAACCAGAGCAGAAATGCTCTAATATTCCCATGATATGCATGGTCTCTGCACCAAACCACCATGACTCAGCCTAAGTACATCTGCCGCTTGTTCTTCTGTACTGACAGCAGATTGTGGAGGTACAGTATAAAAACCATCTTTATGGAGAGATCTTTGTGGTTTACGCTTAGTCTAAGCGTCTCAAGTAGCCGGGGCTTTTGTTTGGGCCTAATCCATAAGGTCTGATGGCTTTCCTCTCATCTCAAGATGAATGTGGTAGAAAATATAAATCAAAGAAACGTCCTTTGGCCTAGCCTTGCCTTGCCTTGCCTTGCCTTATTTCCTTCTCATCCTGTTCTCTGTCCCAGCCTCTCTCACTAACCCCTCGTCTGGCTGCATGTCTCTTCTTTCCTCTCTCCTTTTCTCAAACTCTCCTGCTTCCTGGCTTTCGTCTTTCAATTCCTCCATTTCAGTCCTGCAGCCCCGCACTACTTTTTCCTCTTGCCCCCCTTTGGCCTGCTCCCTTGGCTTTCTCCCTCTGTTCCATATCCTTCTTCCCAACCTGTCTCTTGGAGACTTTTGGCCACTTTGGAGCCAAGTCTGGGGATGTTTTGGAAACTTTTCAGAGGCCTCGCTGGTGACAGGGGGGACAGCAGGCAGTGACAGGCCCGGGGCTGACAGGCTCCCCCTCCCCTAGCGGGCGCTCGGCTGCCACACCCAGCTGACATAGAACCTTTGTCACAATGCCCGCTACCGTGGTGAGGATGCGGGCACTCTGCAGGTGACAGGGACCCAGCAGGACTTGCTGTCAGCTCATCAATTGCTCATTTCTCCAAAGAAGCTGAATTCTGCAAATTGCTGCTTTTGCTCTTGAAATGATGTCATCAGGTGGGTGTTTTGGTGTAATACACTGAAAACCAGAGCAGAAATGCTGAAATAGTCCCATGATATGCATGGTCTCTGCACCAAACCACCATGACTCAGCCTAAGTACATCTGCCGCTTGTTGTTCTGTACTGACAGCAGATTGTGGAGGTACAGTATAAAAACCATCTTTATGGAGAGATCTTTGTGGTTTACGCTTAGTCTAAGCGTCTCAAGTAGCCGGGGCTTTTGTTTGGGCCTAATCCATAAGGTCTGATGGCTTTCCTCCTCATCTCAAGATGAATGTGGTAGAAAATATAAATCAAAGAAACGTCCTTTGGCCTAGCCTTGCCTTGCCTTGCCTTATTTCCTTCTCATCCTGTTCTCTGTCCCAGCCTCTCTCACTAACCCCTCGTCTGGTTGCATGTCTCTTCTTTCCTCTCTCCTTTTCTCAAACTCTCCTGCTCCCTGGCTTTCGTCTTTCAATTCCTCCATTTCAGTCCTGCAGCTCGGCACTACTTTTTCCTCTTGCCTCCCTTTGGCCTGCTCCCTTGGCTTTCTCCCTCTCTTCCATATCCTTCTTCCCAACTTGTCTCTTGGAGACTTTTGGCCACTTTGCACCCAAGTCTGGGGATGTTTTGGAAACTTTTCAGAGGCCTCGCTGGTGACAGGGGGGACAGCAGGCAGTGACAGGCCCGGGGCTGACAGGCTCCCCCTCCCCTAGCGGGCGCTCGGCTGCCACACCCAGCTGACATAGAACCTTTGTCACAATGCCCGCTACCGTGGTGACGATGCGGGCACTCTGCAGGTGACAGGGACCCAGCAGGACTTGCTGTCAGCTCAGCAATTGCTCAGTTCCCCAAAGAAGCTGAATTCTGCAAATTGCTGCTTTTGCTCTTGAAATGATGTCATCAGGTGGGTGTTTTGGTGTAATACACTGAAAACCAGAGCAGAAATGCTCTAATATTCCCATGATATGCATGTTCTCTGCACCAAACCACCATGACTCAGCCTAAGTACATCTGCCGCTTGTTCTTCTGTACTGACAGCAGATTGTGGAGGTACAGTATAAAAACCATCTTTATGGAGAGATCTTTGTGGTTTACGCTTAGTCTAAGCGTCTCAAGTAGCCGGGGCTTTTGTTTGGGCCTAATCCATAAGGTCTGATGGCTTTCCTCTCATCTCAAGATGAATGTGGTAGAAAATATAAATCAAAGAAACGTCCTTTGGCCTAGCCTTGCCTTGCCTTGCCTTGCCTTATTTCCTTCTCATCCTGTTCTCTGTCCCAGCCTCTCTCACTAACCCCTCGTCTGGCTGCATGTCTCTTCTTTCCTCTCTCCTTTTCTCAAACTCTCCTGCTTCCTGGCTTTCGTCTTTCAATTCCTCCATTTCAGTCCTGCAGCCCCGCACTACTTTTTCCTCTTGCCCCCCTTTGGCCTGCTCCCTTGGCTTTCTCCCTCTGTTCCATATCCTTCTTCCCAACCTGTCTCTTGGAGACTTTTGGCCACTTTGGAGCCAAGTCTGGGGATGTTTTGGAAACTTTTCAGAGGCCTCGCTGGTGACAGGGGGGACAGCAGGCAGTGACAGGCCCGGGGCTGACAGGCTCCCCCTCCCCTAGCGGGCGCTCGGCTGCCACACCCAGCTGACATAGAACCTTTGTCACAATGCCCGCTACCGTGGTGAGGATGCGGGCACTCTGCAGGTGACAGGGACCCAGCAGGACTTGCTGTCAGCTCAGCAATTGCTCAGTTCCCCAAAGAAGCTGAATTCTGCAAATTGCTGCTTTTGCTCTTGAAATGATGTCTTCAGGTGGGTGTTTTGGTGTAATACACTGAAAACCAGAGCAGAAATGCTGAAATATTCCCATGATATGCATGGTCTCTGCACCAAACCACCATGACTCAGCCTAAGTACATCTGCCGCTTGTTCTTCTGTACTGACAGAAGATTGTGGAAGTACAGTATAAAAACCATCTTTATGGAGAGATCTTTGTGGTTTAGGCTTAGTCTAAGTGTCTCAAGTAGCCGGGGCTTTTGTTTGGGCCTAATCCATAAGGTCTGATGGCTTTCCTCTCATCTCAAGATGAATGTGGTAGAAAATATAAATCAAAGAAACGTCCTTTGGCCTAGCCTTGCCTTGCCTTGCCTTGCCTTATTTCCTTCTCATCCTGTTCTCTGTCCCAGCCTCTCTCACTAACCCCTCGTCTGGCTGCATGTCTCTTCTTTCCTCTCTCCTTTTCTCAAACTCTCCTGCTTCCTGGCTTTCGTCTTTCAATTCCTCCATTTCAGTCCTGCAGCCCCGCACTACTTTTCCTCTTGCCCCCCTTTGGCCTGCTCCCTTGGCTTTCTCCCTCTGTTCCATATCCTTCTTCCCAACCTGTCTCTTGGAGAATTTTGGCCACTTTGGAGCCAAGTCTGGGGATGTTTTGGAAACTTTTCAGAGGCCTCGCTGGTGACAGCGGCGACAGCAGGCAGTGACAGGCCCGGGGCTGACAGGCTCCCCCTCCCCTAGCGGGCGCTCGGCTGCCACACCCAGCTGACATAGAACCTTTGTCACAATGCCCGCTACCGTGGTGAGGATGCGGGCACTCTGCAGGTGACAGGGACCCAGCAGGACTTGCTGTCAGCTCAGCAATTGCTCAGTTCCCCAAAGAAGCTGAATTCTGCAAATTGCTGCTTTTGCTCTTGAAATGATGTCATCAGGTGGGTGTTTTGGTGTAATACACTGAAAACCAGAGCAGAAATGCTGAAATAGTCCCATGATATGCATGGTCTCTGCACCAAACCACCATGACTCAGCCTAAGTACATCTGCCGCTTGTTCTTCTGTACTGACAGCAGATTGTGGAGGTACAGTATAAAAACCATCTTTATGGAGAGATCTTTGTGGTTTACGCTTAGTCTAAGCGTCTCA
This sequence comes from Patagioenas fasciata, assembly GCF_037038585.1. Lineage (NCBI taxonomy): Eukaryota > Metazoa > Chordata > Aves > Columbiformes > Columbidae > Patagioenas > Patagioenas fasciata. The sequence continues at coordinate 3,478,111 of NC_092528.1, forward strand.
AGTAGCCGGGGCTTTTGTTTGGGCCTAATCCATAAGGTCTCATAGCTTTCCTCCTCCTCTCAAGATGAATGTGGTAGAAAATATAAATCAAAGAAACGTCCTTTGGCCTAGCCTTGCCTTGCCTTGCCTTATTTCCTTCTCATCCTGTTCTCTGTCCCAGCCTCTCTCACTAACCCCTCGTCTGGCTGCATGTCTCTTCTTTCCTCTCTCCTTTTCTCAAACTCTCCTGCTTCCTGGCTTTCGTCTTTCAATTCCTCCATTTCAGTCCTGCAGCCCCGCACTACTTTTTCCTCTTGCCTCCTTTTGGCCTGCTCCCTTGGCTTTCTCCCTCTCTTCCATATCATTCTTCCCAACTTGTCTCTTGGAAACTTTTGGCCACTTTGGAGCCAAGTCTGGGGATGTTTTGGAAACTTTTCAGAGGCCTCGCTGGTGACAGGGGGGACAGCAGGCAGTGACAGGCCCGGGGCTGACAGGCTCCCCCTCCCCTAGCGGGCGCTCGGCTGCCACACCCAGCTGACATAGAACCTTTGTCACAATGCCCGCTACCGTGGTGAGGATGCGGGCACTCTGCAGGTGACAGGGACCCAGCAGGACTTGCTGTCAGCTCAGCAATTGCTCAGTTCCCCAAAGAAGCTGAATTCTGCAAATTGCTGCTTTTGCTCTTGAAATGATGTCATCAGGTGGGTGTTTTGGTGTAATACACTGAAAACCAGAGCAGAAATGCTCTAATATTCCCATGATATGCATGGTCTCTGCACCAAACCACCATGACTCAGCCTAAGTACATCTGCCGCTTGTTCTTCTGTACTGACAGAAGATTGTGGAGGTACAGTATAAAAACCATCTTTATGGAGAGATCTTTGTGGTTTACGCTTAGTCTAAGCGTCTCAAGTAGCCGGGGCTTTTGTTTGGGCCTAATCCATAAGGTCTGATGGCTTTCCTCCTCATCTCAAGATGAATGTGGTAGAAAATATAAATCAAAGAAACGTCCTTTGGCCTAGCCTTGCCTTGCCTTGCCTTATTTCCTTCTCATCCTGTTCTCTGTCCTAGCCTCTCTCACTAACCCCTCGTCTGGCTGCATGTCTCTTCTTTCCTCTCTCCTTTTCTCAAACTCTCGTGCTTCCTGGCTTTCGTCTTTCAATTCCTCCATTTCAGTCCTGCAGCTCGGCACTACTTTTTCCTCTTGCCTCCCTTTGGCCTGCTCCCTTGGCTTTCTCCTACTGTTCCATATCCTTCTTCCCAACCTGTCTCTTGGAGACTTTTGGCCACTTTGGAGCCAAGTCTGGGGATGTTCTGGAAACTTTTCAGAGGCCTCGCTGGTGACAGGGGGGACAGCAGGCAGTGACAGGCCCGGGGCTGACAGGCTCCCTCTCCCCTAGCGGGCGCTCGGCTGCCACACCCAGCTGACATAGAACCTTTGTCACAATGCCCGCTACCGTGGTGAGGATGCGGGCACTCTGCAGGTGACAGGGACCCAGCAGGACTTGCTGTCAGCTCAGCAATTGCTCATTTCTCCAAAGAAGCTGAATTCTGCAAATTGCTGCTTTTGCTCTTGAAATGATGTCATCAGGTGGGTGTTTTGGTGTAATACACTGAAAACCAGAGCAGAAATGCTGAAATAGTCCCATGATATGCATGGTCTCTGCACCAAACCACCATGACTCAGCCTAAGTACATCTGCCGCTTGTTGTTCTGTACTGACAGCAGATTGTGGAGGTACAGTATAAAAACCATCTTTATGGAGAGATCTTTGTGGTTTACGCTTAGTCTAAGCGTCTCAAGTAGCCGGGGCTTTTGTTTGGGCCTAATCCATAAGGTCTGATGGCTTTCCTCCTCATCTCAAGATGAATGTGGTAGAAAATATAAATCAAAGAAACGTCCTTTGGCCTAGCCTTGCCTTGCCTTGCCTTATTTCCTTCTCATCCTGTTCTCTGTCCCAGCCTCTCTCACTAACCCCTCGTCTGGTTGCATGTCTCTTCTTTCCTCTCTCCTTTTCTCAAACTCTCCTGCTCCCTGGCTTTCGTCTTTCAATTCCTCCATTTCAGTCCTGCAGCCCTGCACTACTTTTTCCTCTTGCCTCCCTTTGGCCTGCTCCCTTGGCTTTCTCCCTCTCTTCCATATCCTTCTTCCCAACTTGTCTCTTGGAGACTTTTGTTTACTTTGGAGCCAAGTCTGGGGATGTTTTGGAAACTTTTCAGAGGCCTCGCTGGTGACAGGGGGGACAGCAGGCAGTGACAGGCCCGGGGCTGACAGGCTCCCCCTCCCCTAGCGGGCGCTCGGCTGCCACACCCAGCTGACATAGAACCTTTGTCACAATGCCCGCTACCGTGGTGAGGATGCGGGCACTCTGCAGGTGACAGGGACCCAGCAGGACTTGCTGTCAGCTCAGCAATTGCTCAGTTCCCCAAAGAAGCTGAATTCTGCAAATTGCTGCTTTTGCTCTTGAAATGATGTCATCAGGTGGGTGTTTTGGTGTAATACACTGAAAACCAGAGCAGAAATGCTCTAATATTCCCATGATATGCATGGTCTCTGCACCAAACCACCATGACTCAGCCTAAGTACATCTGCCGCTTGTTCTTCTGTACTGACAGCAGATTGTGGAGGTACAGTATAAAAACCATCTTTATGGAGAGATCTTTGTGGTTTACGCTTAGTCTAAGCGTCTCAAGTAGCCGGGGCTTTTGTTTGGGCCTAATCCATAAGGTCTGATGGCTTTCCTCTCATCTCAAGATGAATGTGGTAGAAAATATAAATCAAAGAAACGTCCTTTGGCCTAGCCTTGCCTTGCCTTGCCTTGCCTTATTTCCTTCTCATCCTGTTCTCTGTCCCAGCCTCTCTCACTAACCCCTCGTCTGGCTGCATGTCTCTTCTTTCCTCTCTCCTTTTCTCAAACTCTCCTGCTTCCTGGCTTTCGTCTTTCAATTCCTCCATTTCAGTCCTGCAGCCCCGCACTACTTTTTCCTCTTGCCCCCCTTTGGCCTGCTCCCTTGGCTTTCTCCCTCTGTTCCATATCCTTCTTCCCAACCTGTCTCTTGGAGACTTTTGGCCACTTTGGAGCCAAGTCTGGGGATGTTTTGGAAACTTTTCAGAGGCCTCGCTGGTGACAGGGGGGACAGCAGGCAGTGACAGGCCCGGGGCTGACAGGCTCCCCCTCCCCTAGCGGGCGCTCGGCTGCCACACCCAGCTGACATAGAACCTTTGTCACAATGCCCGCTACCGTGGTGAGGATGCGGGCACTCTGCAGGTGACAGGGACCCAGCAGGACTTGCTGTCAGCTCATCAATTGCTCATTTCTCCAAAGAAGCTGAATTCTGCAAATTGCTGCTTTTGCTCTTGAAATGATGTCATCAGGTGGGTGTTTTGGTGTAATACACTGAAAACCAGAGCAGAAATGCTGAAATAGTCCCATGATATGCATGGTCTCTGCACCAAACCACCATGACTCAGCCTAAGTACATCTGCCGCTTGTTGTTCTGTACTGACAGCAGATTGTGGAGGTACAGTATAAAAACCATCTTTATGGAGAGATCTTTGTGGTTTACGCTTAGTCTAAGCGTCTCAAGTAGCCGGGGCTTTTGTTTGGGCCTAATCCATAAGGTCTGATGGCTTTCCTCCTCATCTCAAGATGAATGTGGTAGAAAATATAAATCAAAGAAACGTCCTTTGGCCTAGCCTTGCCTTGCCTTGCCTTATTTCCTTCTCATCCTGTTCTCTGTCCCAGCCTCTCTCACTAACCCCTCGTCTGGTTGCATGTCTCTTCTTTCCTCTCTCCTTTTCTCAAACTCTCCTGCTCCCTGGCTTTCGTCTTTCAATTCCTCCATTTCAGTCCTGCAGCCCTGCACTACTTTTTCCTCTTGCCTCCCTTTGGCCTGCTCCCTTGGCTTTCTCCCTCTCTTCCATATCCTTCTTCCCAACTTGTCTCTTGGAGACTTTTGGCCACTTTGCACCCAAGTCTGGGGATGTTTTGGAAACTTTTCAGAGGCCTCGCTGGTGACAGGGGGGACAGCAGGCAGTGACAGGCCCGGGGCTGACAGGCTCCCCCTCCCCTAGCGGGCGCTCGGCTGCCACACCCAGCTGACATAGAACCTTTGTCACAATGCCCGCTACCGTGGTGAGGATGCGGGCACTCTGCAGGTGACAGGGACCCAGCAGGACTTGCTGTCAGCTCAGCAATTGCTCAGTTCCCCAAAGAAGCTGAATTCTGCAAATTGCTGCTTTTGCTCTTGAAATGATGTCATCAGGTGGGTGTTTTGGTGTAATACACTGAAAACCAGAGCAGAAATGCTCTAATATTCCCATGATATGCATGGTCTCTGCACCAAACCACCATGACTCAGCCTAAGTACATCTGCCGCTTGTTCTTCTGTACTGACAGCAGATTGTGGAGGTACAGTATAAAAACCATCTTTATGGAGAGATCTTTGTGGTTTACGCTTAGTCTAAGCGTCTCAAGTAGCCGGGGCTTTTGTTTGGGCCTAATCCATAAGGTCTGATGGCTTTCCTCTCATCTCAAGATGAATGTGGTAGAAAATATAAATCAAAGAAACGTCCTTTGGCCTAGCCTTGCCTTGCCTTGCCTTGCCTTATTTCCTTCTCATCCTGTTCTCTGTCCCAGCCTCTCTCACTAACCCCTCGTCTGGCTGCATGTCTCTTCTTTCCTCTCTCCTTTTCTCAAACTCTCCTGCTTCCTGGCTTTCGTCTTTCAATTCCTCCATTTCAGTCCTGCAGCCCCGCACTACTTTTTCCTCTTGCCCCCCTTTGGCCTGCTCCCTTGGCTTTCTCCCTCTGTTCCATATCCTTCTTCCCAACCTGTCTCTTGGAGACTTTTGGCCACTTTGGAGCCAAGTCTGGGGATGTTTTGGAAACTTTTCAGAGGCCTCGCTGGTGACAGGGGGGACAGCAGGCAGTGACAGGCCCGGGGCTGACAGGCTCCCCCTCCCCTAGCGGGCGCTCGGCTGCCACACCCAGCTGACATAGAACCTTTGTCACAATGCCCGCTACCGTGGTGAGGATGCGGGCACTCTGCAGGTGACAGGGACCCAGCAGGACTTGCTGTCAGCTCAGCAATTGCTCAGTTCCCCAAAGAAGCTGAATTCTGCAAATTGCTGCTTTTGCTCTTGAAATGATGTCTTCAGGTGGGTGTTTTGGTGTAATACACTGAAAACCAGAGCAGAAATGCTGAAATATTCCCATGATATGCATGGTCTCTGCACCAAACCACCATGACTCAGCCTAAGTACATCTGCCGCTTGTTCTTCTGTACTGACAGAAGATTGTGGAAGTACAGTATAAAAACCATCTTTATGGAGAGATCTTTGTGGTTTAGGCTTAGTCTAAGTGTCTCAAGTAGCCGGGGCTTTTGTTTGGGCCTAATCCATAAGGTCTGATGGCTTTCCTCTCATCTCAAGATGAATGTGGTAGAAAATATAAATCAAAGAAACGTCCTTTGGCCTAGCCTTGCCTTGCCTTGCCTTGCCTTATTTCCTTCTCATCCTGTTCTCTGTCCCAGCCTCTCTCACTAACCCCTCGTCTGGCTGCATGTCTCTTCTTTCCTCTCTCCTTTTCTCAAACTCTCCTGCTTCCTGGCTTTCGTCTTTCAATTCCTCCATTTCAGTCCTGCAGACCCGCACTACTTTTCCTCTTGCCCCCCTTTGGCCTGCTCCCTTGGCTTTCTCCCTCTGTTCCATATCCTTCTTCCCAACCTGTCTCTTGGAGAATTTTGGCCACTTTGGAGCCAAGTCTGGGGATGTTTTGGAAACTTTTCAGAGGCCTCGCTGGTGACAGCGGCGACAGCAGGCAGTGACAGGCCCGGGGCTGACAGGCTCCCCCTCCCCTAGCGGGCGCTCGGCTGCCACACCCAGCTGACATAGAACCTTTGTCACAATGCCCGCTACCGTGGTGAGGATGCGGGCACTCTGCAGGTGACAGGGACCCAGCAGGACTTGCTGTCAGCTCAGCAATTGCTCAGTTCCCCAAAGAAGCTGAATTCTGCAAATTGCTGCTTTTGCTCTTGAAATGATGTCATCAGGTGGGTGTTTTGGTGTAATACACTGAAAACCAGAGCAGAAATGCTGAAATAGTCCCATGATATGCATGGTCTCTGCACCAAACCACCATGACTCAGCCTAGGTACATCTGCCGCTTGTTCTTCTGTACTGACAGCAGATTGTGGAGGTACAGTATAAAAACCATCTTTATGGAGAGATCTTTGTGGTTTACGCTTAGTCTAAGCGTCTCAAGTAGCCGGGGCTTTTGTTTGGGCCTAATCCATAAGGTCTGATGGCTTTCCTCTCATCTCAAGATGAATGTGGTAGAAAATATAAATCAAAGAAACGTCCTTTGGCCTAGCCTTGCCTTGCCTTGCCTTGCCTTATTTCCTTCTCATCCTGTTCTCTGTCCCAGCCTCTCTCACTAACCCCTCGTCTGGCTGCATGTCTCTTCTTTCCTCTCTCCTTTTCTCAAACTCTCCTGCTTCCTGGCTTTCGTCTTTCAATTCCTCCATTTCAGTCCTGCAGCCCCGCACTACTTTTTCCTCTTGCCCCCCTTTGGCCTGCTCCCTTGGCTTTCTCCCTCTGTTCCATATCCTTCTTCCCAACCTGTCTCTTGGAGACTTTTGGCCACTTTGGAGCCAAGTCTGGGGATGTTTTGGAAACTTTTCAGAGGCCTCGCTGGTGACAGGGGGGACAGCAGGCAGTGACAGGCCCGGGGCTGACAGGCTCCCCCTCCCCTAGCGGGCGCTCGGCTGCCACACCCAGCTGACATAGAACCTTTGTCACAATGCCCGCTACCGTGGTGAGGATGCGGGCACTCTGCAGGTGACAGGGACCCAGCAGGACTTGCTGTCAGCTCAGCAATTGCTCAGTTCCCCAAAGAAGCTGAATTCTGCAAATTGCTGCTTTTGCTCTTGAAATGATGTCATCAGGTGGGTGTTTTGGTGTAATACACTGAAAACCAGAGCAGAAATGCTCTAATATTCCCATGATATGCATGGTCTCTGCACCAAACCACCATGACTCAGCCTAAGTACATCTGCTGCTTGTTCTTCTGTACTGACAGAAGATTTTGGAGGTACAGTATAAAAACCATCTTTATGGAGAGATCTTTGTGGTTTACGCTTAGTCTAAGCGTCTCAAGTAGCCGGGGCTTTTGTTTGGGCCTAATCCATAAGGTCTCATAGCTTTCCTCCTCCTCTCAAGATGAATGTGGTAGAAAATATAAATCAAAGAAACGTCCTTTGGCCTAGCCTTGCCTTGCCTTGCCTTATTTCCTTCTCATCCTGTTCTCTGTCCCAGCCTCTCTCACTAACCCCTCGTCTGGCTGCATGTCTCTTCTTTCCTCTCTCCTTTTCTCAAACTCTCCTGCTTCCTGGATTTCGTCTTTCAATTCCTCCATTTCAGTCCTGCAGCCCCGCACTACTTTTTCCTCTTGCCTCCTTTTGGCCTGCTCCCTTGGCTTTCTCCCTCTGTTCCATATCATTCTTCCCAACTTGTCTCTTAGAGACTTTTGGCCACTTTGGAGCCAAGTCTGGGGATGTTTTGGAAACTTTTCAGAGGCCTCGCTGGTGACAGGGGGGACAGCAGGCAGTGACAGGCCCGGGGCTGACAGGCTCCCCCTCCCCTAGCGGGCGCTCGGCTGCCACACCCAGCTGACATAGAACCTTTGTCACAATGCCCGCTACCGTGGTGAGGATGCGGGCACTCTGCAGGTGACAGGGACCCAGCAGGACTTGCTGTCAGCTCAGCAATTGCTCAGTTCCCCAAAGAAGCTGAATTCTGCAAATTGCTGCTTTTGCTCTTGAAATGATGTCTTCAGGTGGGTGTTTTGGTGTAATACACTGAAAACCAGAGCAGAAATGCTGAAATATTCCCATGATATGCATGGTCTCTGCACCAAACCACCATGACTCAGCCTAAGTACATCTGCCGCTTGTTCTTCTGTACTGACAGAAGATTGTGGAAGTACAGTATAAAAACCATCTTTATGGAGAGATCTTTGTGGTTTAGGCTTAGTCTAAGTGTCTCAAGTAGCCGGGGCTTTTGTTTGGGCCTAATCCATAAGGTCTGATGGCTTTCCTCTCATCTCAAGATGAATGTGGTAGAAAATATAAATCAAAGAAACGTCCTTTGGCCTAGCCTTGCCTTGCCTTGCCTTGCCTTATTTCCTTCTCATCCTGTTCTCTGTCCCAGCCTCTCTCACTAACCCCTCGTCTGGCTGCATGTCTCTTCTTTCCTCTCTCCTTTTCTCAAACTCTCCTGCTTCCTGGCTTTCGTCTTTCAATTCCTCCATTTCAGTCCTGCAGCCCCGCACTACTTTTCCTCTTGCCCCCCTTTGGCCTGCTCCCTTGGCTTTCTCCCTCTGTTCCATATCCTTCTTCCCAACCTGTCTCTTGGAGACTTTTGGCCACTTTGGAGCCAAGTCTGGGGATGTTTTGGAAACTTTTCAGAGGCCTCGCTGGTGACAGGGGGGACAGCAGGCAGTGACAGGCCCGGGGCTGACAGGCTCCCCCTCCCCTAGCGGGCGCTCGGCTGCCACACCCAGCTGACATAGAACCTTTGCCACAATGCCCGCTACCGTGGTGAGGATGCGGGCACTCTGCAGGTGACAGGGACCCAGCAGGACTTGCTGTCAGCTCAGCAATTGCTCAGTTCCCCAAAGAAGCTGAATTCTGCAAATTGCTGCTTTTGCTCTTGAAATGATGTCATCAGGTGGGTGTTTTGGTGTAATACACTGAAAACCAGAGCAGAAATGCTGAAATAGTCCCATGATATGCATGGTCTCTGCACCAAACCACCATGACTCAGCCTAGGTACATCTGCCGCTTGTTCTTCTGTACTGACAGCAGATTGTGGAGGTACAGTATAAAAACCATCTTTATGGAGAGATCTTTGTGGTTTACGCTTAGTCTAAGCGTCTCAAGTAGCCGGGGCTTTTGTTTGGGCCTAATCCATAAGGTCTGATGGCTTTCCTCTCATCTCAAGATGAATGTGGTAGAAAATATAAATCAAAGAAACGTCCTTTGGCCTAGCCTTGCCTTGCCTTGCCTTGCCTTATTTCCTTCTCATCCTGTTCTCTGTCCCAGCCTCTCTCTACTAACCCCTCGTCTGGCTGCATGTCTCTTCTTTCCTCTCTCCTTTTCTCAAACTCTCCTGCTTCCTGGCTTTCGTCTTTCAATTCCTCCATTTCAGTCCTGCAGCCCCGCACTACTTTTTCCTCTTGCCCCCCTTTGGCCTGCTCCCTTGGCTTTCTCCCTCTGTTCCATATCCTTCTTCCCAACCTGTCTCTTGGAGACTTTTGGCCACTTTGGAGCCAAGTCTGGGGATGTTTTGGAAACTTTTCAGAGGCCTCGCTGGTGACAGGGGGGACAGCAGGCAGTGACAGGCCCGGGGCTGACAGGCTCCCCCTCCCCTAGCGGGCGCTCGGCTGCCACACCCAGCTGACATAGAACCTTTGTCACAATGCCCGCTACCGTGGTGAGGATGCGGGCACTGTGCAGGTGACAGGGACCCAGCAGGACTTGCTGTCAGCTCAGCAATTGCTCAGTTCCCCAAAGAAGCTGAATTCTGCAAATTGCTGCTTTTGCTCTTGAAATGATGTCATCAGGTGGGTGTTTTGGTGTAATACACTGAAAACCAGAGCAGAAATGCTCTAATATTCCCATGATATGCATGGTCTCTGCACCAAACCACCATGACTCAGCCTAAGTACATCTGCTGCTTGTTCTTCTGTACTGACAGAAGATTTTGGAGGTACAGTATAAAAACCATCTTTATGGAGAGATCTTTGTGGTTTACGCTTAGTCTAAGCGTCTCAAGTAGCCGGGGCTTTTGTTTGGGCCTAATCCATAAGGTCTCATAGCTTTCCTCCTCCTCTCAAGATGAATGTGGTAGAAAATATAAATCAAAGAAACGTCCTTTGGCCTAGCCTTGCCTTGCCTTATTTCCTTCTCATCCTGTTCTCTGTCCCAGCCTCTCTCACTAACCCCTCGTCTGGCTGCATGTCTCTTCTTTCCTCTCTCCTTTTCTCAAACTCTCCTGCTTCCTGGATTTCGTCTTTCAATTCCTCCATTTCAGTCCTGCAGCCCCGCACTACTTTTTCCTCTTGCCTCCTTTTGGCCTGCTCCCTTGGCTTTCTCCCTCTGTTCCATATCATTCTTCCCAACTTGTCTCTTAGAGACTTTTGGCCACTTTGGAGCCAAGTCTGGGGATGTTTTGGAAACTTTTCAGAGGCCTCGCTGGTGACAGGGGGGACAGCAGGCAGTGACAGGCCCGGGGCTGACAGGCTCCCCCTCCCCTAGCGGGCGCTCGGCTGCCACACCCAGCTGACATAGAACCTTTGTCACAATGCCCGCTACCGTGGTGAGGATGCGGGCACTCTGCAGGTGACAGGGACCCAGCAGGACTTGCTGTCAGCTCAGCAATTGCTCAGTTCCCCAAAGAAGCTGAATTCTGCAAATTGCTGCTTTTGCTCTTGAAATGATGTCTTCAGGTGGGTGTTTTGGTGTAATACACTGAAAACCAGAGCAGAAATGCTGAAATATTCCCATGATATGCATGGTCTCTGCACCAAACCACCATGACTCAGCCTAAGTACATCTGCCGCTTGTTCTTCTGTACTGAAAGCAGATTGTGGAAGTACAGTATAAAAACCATCTTTATGGAGAGATCTTTGTGGTTTAGGCTTAGTCTAAGTGTCTCAAGTAGCCGGGGCTTTTGTTTGGGCCTAATCCATAAGGTCTGATGGCTTTCCTCTCATCTCAAGATGAATGTGGTAGAAAATATAAATCAAAGAAACGTCCTTTGGCCTAGCCTTGCCTTGCCTTGCCTTGCCTTATTTCCTTCTCATCCTGTTCTCTGTCCCAGCCTCTCTCACTAAGCCCTCGTCTGGCTGCATGTCTCTTCTTTCCTCTCTCCTTTTCTCAAACTCTCCTGCTTCCTGGCTTTCGTCTTTCAATTCCTCCATTTCAGTCCTGCAGCTCGGCACTACTTTTTCCTCTTGCCTCCCTTTGGCCTGCTCCCTTGGCTTTCTCCCTCTGTTCCATATCCTTCTTCCCAACCTGTCTCTTGGAGACGTTTGGCCACTTTGGAGCCAAGTCTGGGGATGTTCTGGAAACTTTTCAGAGGCCTCGCTGGTGACAGCGGCGACAGCAGGCAGTGACAGGCCCGGGGCTGACAGGCTCCCTCTCCCCTAGCGGGCGCTCGGCTGCCACACCCAGCTGACATAGAACCTTTGTCACAATGCCCGCTACCGTGGTGAGGATGCGGGCACTGTGCAGGTGACAGGGACCCAGCAGGACTTGCTGTCAGCTCAGCAGTTGCTCAGTTCCCCAAAGAAGCTGAATTCTGCAAATTGCTGCTTTTGCTCTTGAAATGATGTCATCAGGTGGGTGTTTTGGTGTAATACACTGAAAACCAGAGCAGAAATGCTCTAATATTCCCATGATATGCATGGTCTCTGCACCAAACCACCATGACTCAGCCTAAGTACATCTGCCGCTTGTTCTTCTGTACTGACAGCAGATTGTGGAGGTACAGTATAAAAACCATCTTTATGGAGAGATCTTTGTGGTTTACGCTTAGTCTAAGCGTCTCAAGTAGCCGGGGCTTTTGTTTGGGCCTAATCCATAAGGTCTCATAGCTTTCCTCCTCCTCTCAAGATGAATGTGGTAGAAAATATAAATCAAAGAAACGTCCTTTGGCCTAGCCTTGCCTTGCCTTGCCTTATTTCCTTCTCATCCTGTTCTCTGTCCCAGCCTCTCTCACTAACCCCTCGTCTGGCTGCATGTCTCTTCTTTCCTCTCTCCTTTTCTCAAACTCTCCTGCTTCCTGGCTTTCGTCTTTCAATTCCTCCATTTCAGTCCTGCAGCCCCGCACTACTTTTTCCTCTTGCCTCCATTTGGCCTGCTCCCTTGGCTTTCTCCCTCTGTTCCATATCATTCTTCCCAACTTGTCTCTTGGAGACTTTTGGCCACTTTGGAGCCAAGTCTGGGGATGTTTTGGAAACTTTTCAGAGGCCTCGCTGGTGACAGGGGGGACAGCAGGCAGTGACAGGCCCGGGGCTGACAGGCTCCCCCTCCCCTAGCGGGCGCTTGGCTGCCACACCCAGCTGACATAGAACCTTTGTCACAATGCCCGCTACCGTGGTGAGGATGCGGGCACTCTGCAGGTGACAGGGACCCAGCAGGACTTGCTGTCAGCTCAGCAATTGCTCAGTTCCCCAAAGAAGCTGAATTCTGCAAATTGCTGCTTTTGCTCTTGAAATGATGTCATCAGGTGGGTGTTTTGGTGTAATACACTGAAAACCAGAGCAGAAAGGCTGAAATATTCCCATGATATGCATGGTCTCTGTACCAAACCACCATGACTCAGCCTAAGTACATCTGCCGCTTGTTCTTCTGTACTGACAGCTGATTGTGGAAGTACAGTATAAAAACCATCTTTATGGAGAGATCTTTGTGGTTTAGGCTTAGTCTAAGTGTCTCAAGTAGCCAGGGCTTTTGTTTGAGCCTAATCCTTAAGGTCTGATGGCTTTCCTCCTCATCTCAAGATGAATGTGGTAGAAAATATAAATCAAAGAAATGTCCTTTGGCCTAGCCTTGCCTTGCCTTGCCTTGCCTTATTTCCTTCTCATCCTGTTCTCTGTCCCAGCCTCTCTCACTAAGCCCTCGTCTGGCTGCATGTCTCTTCTTTCCTCTCTCCTTTTCTCAAACTCTCCTGCTTCCTGGCTTTCGTCTTTCAATTCCTCCATTTCAGTCCTGCAGCTCCGCACTACTTTTTCCTCTTGCCCCCCTTTGGCCTGCTCCCTTGGCTTTCTCCCTCTGTTCCATATCCTTCTTCCCAACCTGTCTCTTGGAGACGTTTGGCCACTTTGGAGCCAAGTCTGGGGATGTTCTGGAAACTTTTCAGAGGCCTCGCTGGTAACAGCGGCGACAGCAGGCAGTGACAGGCCCGGGGCTGACAGGCTCCCTCTCCCCTAGCGGGCGCTCGGCTGCCACACCCAGCTGACATAGAACCTTTGTCACAATGCCCGCTACCGTGGTGAGGATGCGGGCACTGTGCAGGTGACAGGGACCCAGCAGGACTTGCTGTCAGCTCAGCAGTTGCTCAGTTCCCCAAAGAAGCTGAATTCTGCAAATTGCTGCTTTTGCTCTTGAAATGATGTCATCAGGTGGGTGTTTTGGTGTAATACACTGAAAACCAGAGCAGAAATGCTCTAATATTCCCATGATATGCATGGTCTCTGCACCAAACCACCATGACTCAGCCTAAGTACATCTGCCGCTTGTTCTTCTGTACTGACAGCAGATTGTGGAGGTACAGTATAAAAACCATCTTTATGGAGAGATCTTTGTGGTTTACGCTTAGTCTAAGCGTCTCAAGTAGCCGGGGCTTTTGTTTGGGCCTAATCCATAAGGTCTCATAGCTTTCCTCCTCCTCTCAAGATGAATGTGGTAGAAAATATAAATCAAAGAAACGTCCTTTGGCCTAGCCTTGCCTTGCCTTGCCTTATTTCCTTCTCATCCTGTTTTCTGTCCCAGCCTCTCTCACTAAGCCCTCGTCTGGCTGCATGTCTCTTCTTTCCTCTCTCCTTTTCTCAAACTCTCCTGCTTCCTGGCTTTCGTCTTTCAATTCCTCCATTTCAGTCCTGCAGCCCCGCACTACTTTTTCCTCTTGCCTCCATTTGGCCTGCTCCCTTGGCTTTCTCCCTCTGTTCCATATCATTCTTCCCAACTTGTCTCTTGGAGACTTTTGGCCACTTTGGAGCCAAGTCTGGGGATGTTTTGGAAACTTTTCAGAGGCCTCGCTGGTGACAGGGGGGACAGCAGGCAGTGACAGGCCCGGGGCTGACAGGCTCCCCCTCCCCTAGCGGGCGCTCGGCTGCCACACCCAGCTGACATAGAACCTTTGCCACAATGCCCGCTACCGTGGTGAGGATGCGGGCACTCTGCAGGTGACAGGGACCCAGCAGGACTTGCTGTCAGCTCAGCAATTGCTCAGTTCCCCAAAGAAGCCTAATTCTGCAAATTGCTGCTTTTGCTCTTGAAATGATGTCATCAGGTGGGTGTTTTGGTGTAATACACTGAAAACCAGAGCAGAAATGCTGAAATATTCCCATGATATGCATGGTCTCTGCACCAAACCACCATGACTCAGCCTAAGTACATCTGCCGCTTGTTCTTCTGTACTGACAGAAGATTGTGGAAGTACAGTATAAAAACCATCTTTATGGAGAGATCTTTGTGGTTTAGGCTTAGTCTAAGTGTCTCAAGTAGCCGGGGCTTTTGTTTGGGCCTAATCCATAAGGTCTGATGGCTTTCCTCTCATCTCAAGATGAATGTGGTAGAAAATATAAATCAAAGAAACGTCCTTTGGCCTAGCCTTGCCTTGCCTTGCCTTGCCTTATTTCCTTCTCATCCTGTTCTCTGTCCCAGCCTCTCTCACTAACCCCTCGTCTGGCTGCATGTCTCTTCTTTCCTCTCTCCTTTTCTCAAACTCTCCTGCTTCCTGGCTTTCGTCTTTCAATTCCTCCATTTCAGTCCTGCAGCCCCGCACTACTTTTTCCTCTTGCCTCCTTTTGGCCTGCTCCCTTGGCTTTCTCCCTCTCTTCCATATCCTTCTTCCCAACTTGTCTCTTGGAGACTTTTGGCCACTTTGGAGCCAAGTCTGGGGATGTTTTGGAAACTTTTCAGAGGCCTCGCTGGTGACAGGGGGGACAGCAGGCAGTGACAGGCCCGGGGCTGACAGGCTCCCCCTCCCCTAGCGGGCGCTCGGCTGCCACACCCAGCTGACATAGAACCTTTGTCACAATGCCCGCTACCGTGGTGAGGATGCGGGCACTCTGCAGGTGACAGGGACCCAGCAGGACTTGCTGTCAGCTCAGCAATTGCTCAGTTCCCCAAGGAAGCTGAATTCTGCAAATTGCTGCTTTTGCTCTTGAAATGATGTCATCAGGTGGGTGTTTTGGTTTAATACACTGAAAACCAAAGCAGAAATGCTGAAATAGTCCCATGATATGCATGGTCTCTGCACCAAACCACCATGACTCAGCCTAAGTACATCTGCCGCTTGTTCTTCTGTACTGACAGAAGATTGTGGAAGTACAGTATAAAAACCATCTTTATGGAGAGATCTTTGTGGTTTAGGCTTAGTCTAAGTGTCTCAAGTAGCCGGGGCTTTTGTTTGGGCCTAATCCATAAGGTCTGATGGCTTTCCTCTCATCTCAAGATGAATGTGGTAGAAAATATAAATCAAAGAAATGTCCTTTGGCCTAGCCTTGCCTTGCCTTGCCTTGCCTTATTTCCTTCTCATCCTGTTCTCTGTCCCAGCCTCTCTCACTAAGCCCTCGTCTGGCTGCATGTCTCTTCTTTCCTCTCTCCTTTTCTCAAACTCTCCTGCTTCCTGGCTTTCGTCTTTCAATTCCTCCATTTCAGTCCTGCAGCTCGGCACTACTTTTTCCTCTTGCCTCCCTTTGGCCTGCTCCCTTGGCTTTCTCCCTCTGTTCCATATCCTTCTTCCCAACCTGTCTCTTGGAGACGTTTGGCCACTTTGGAGCCAAGTCTGGGGATGTTCTGGAAACTTTTCAGAGGCCTCGCTGGTGACAGGGGGGACAGCAGGCAGTGACAGGCCCGGGGCTGACAGGCTCCCTCTCCCCTAGCGGGCGCTCGGCTGCCACACCCAGCTGACATAGAACCTTTGTCACAATGCCCGCTACCGTGGTGAGGATGCGGGCACTCTGCAGGTGACAGGGACCCAGCAGGACTTGCTGTCAGCTCAGCAATTGCTCAGTTCCCCAAAGAAGCTGAATTCTGCAAATTGCTGCTTTTGCTCTTGAAATGATGTCATCAGGTGGGTGTTTTGGTGTAATACACTGAAAACCAGAGCAGAAATGCTGAAATAGTCCCATGATATGCATGGTCTCTGCACCAAACCACCATGACTCAGCCTAAGTACATCTGCTGCTTGTTCTTCTGTACTGACAGAAGATTTTGGAGGTACAGTATAAAAACCATCTTTATGGAGAGATCTTTGTGGTTTACGCTTAGTCTAAGCGTCTCAAGTAGCCGGGGCTTTTGTTTGGGCCTAATCCATAAGGTCTGATGGCTTTCCTCCTCATCTCAAGATGAATGTGGTAGAAAATATAAATCAAAGAAACGTCCTTTGGCCTAGCCTTGCCTTGCCTTGCCTTATTTCCTTCTCATCCTGTTCTCTGTCCCAGCCTCTCTCACTAACCCCTCGTCTGGTTGCATGTCTCTTCTTTCCTCTCTCCTTTTCTCAAACTCTCCTGCTTCCTGGCTTTCGTCTTTCAATTCCTCCATTTCAGTCCTGCAGCCCCGCACTACTTTTTCCTCTTGCCTCCCTTTGGCCTGCTCCCTTGGCTTTCTCCCTCTGTTCCATATCCTTCTTCCCGACTTGTCTCTTGGAGACTTTTGTTTACTTTGCACCCAAGTCTGGGGATGTTTTGGAAACTTTTCAGAGGCCTCGCTGGTGACAGGGGGGACAGCAGGCAGTGACAGGCCCGGGGCTGACAGGCTCCCCCTCCCCTAGCGGGCGCTCGGCTGCCACACCCAGCTGACATAGAACCTTTGTCACAATGCCCGCTACCGTGGTGAGGATGCGGGCACTCTGCAGGTGACAGGGACCCAGCAGGACTTGCTGTCAGCTCAGCAATTGCTCAGTTCCCCAAAGAAGCTGAATTCTGCAAATTGCTGCTTTTGCTCTTGAAATGATGTCTTCAGGTGGGTGTTTTGGTGTAATACACTGAAAACCAGAGCAGAAATGCTCTAATATTCCCATGATATGCATGGTCTCTGCACCAAACCACCATGACTCAGCCTAAGTACATCTGCCGCTTGTTCTTCTGTACTGACAGAAGATTGTGGAAGTACAGTATAAAAACCATCTTTATGGAGAGATCTTTGTGGTTTAGGCTTAGTCTAAGTGTCTCAAGTAGCCGGGGCTTTTGTTTGGGCCTAATCCATAAGGTCTGATGGCTTTCCTCTCATCTCAAGATGAATGTGGTAGAAAATATAAATCAAAGAAATGTCCTTTGGCCTAGCCTTGCCTTGCCTTGCCTTGCCTTATTTCCTTCTCATCCTGTTCTCTGTCCCAGCCTCTCTCACTAAGCCCTCGTCTGGCTGCATGTCTCTTCTTTCCTCTCTCCTTTTCTCAAACTCTCCTGCTTCCTGGCTTTCGTCTTTCAATTCCTCCATTTCAGTCCTGCAGCTCGGCACTACTTTTTCCTCTTGCCTCCCTTTGGCCTGCTCCCTTGGCTTTCTCCCTCTGTTCCATATCCTTCTTCCCAACCTGTCTCTTGGAGACGTTTGGCCACTTTGGAGCCAAGTCTGGGGATGTTCTGGAAACTTTTCAGAGGCCTCGCTGGTGACAGGGGGGACAGCAGGCAGTGACAGGCCCGGGGCTGACAGGCTCCCTCTCCCCTAGCGGGCGCTCGGCTGCCACACCCAGCTGACATAGAACCTTTGTCACAATGCCCGCTACCGTGGTGAGGATGCGGGCACTCTGCAGGTGACAGGGACCCAGCAGGACCTGCTGTCAGCTCAGCAATTGCTCAGTTCCCCAAAGAAGCTGAATTCTGCAAATTGCTGCTTTTGCTCTTGAAATGATGTCATCAGGTGGGTGTTTTGGTGTAATACACTGAAAACCAGAGCAGAAATGCTGAAATAGTACCATGATATGCATGGTCTCTGCACCAAACCACCATGACTCAGCCTAAGTTCATCTGCTGCTTGTTCTTCTGTACTGACAGAAGATTTTGGAGGTACAGTATAAAAACCATCTTTATGGAGAGATCTTTGTGGTTTACGCTTAGTCTAAGCGTCTCAAGTAGCCGGGGCTTTTGTTTGGGCCTAATCCATAAGGTCTGATGGCTTTCCTCCTCATCTCAAGATGAATGTGGTAGAAAATATAAATCAAAGAAACGTCCTTTGGCCTAGCCTTGCCTTGCCTTGCCTTATTTCCTTCTCATCCTGTTCTCTGTCCCAGCCTCTCTCACTAACCCCTCGTCTGGTTGCATGTCTCTTCTTTCCTCTCTCCTTTTCTCAAACTCTCCTGCTTCCTGGCTTTCGTCTTTCAATTCCTCCATTTCAGTCCTGCAGCCCGGCACTACTTTTTCCTCTTGCCTCCCTTTGGCCTGCTCCCTTGGCTTTCTCCCTCTGTTCCATATCCTTCTTCCCGACTTGTCTCTTGGAGACTTTTGTTTACTTTGCACCCAAGTCTGGGGATGTTTTGGAAACTTTTCAGAGGCCTCGCTGGTGACAGGGGGGACAGCAGGCAGTGACAGGCCCGGGGCTGACAGGCTCCCCCTCCCCTAGCGGGCGCTCGGCTGCCACACCCAGCTGACATAGAACCTTTGTCACAATGCCCGCTACCGTGGTGAGGATGCGGGCACTCTGCAGGTGACAGGGACCCAGCAGGACTTGCTGTCAGCTCAGCAATTGCTCAGTTCCCCAAAGAAGCTGAATTCTGCAAATTGCTGCTTTTGCTCTTGAAATGATGTCATCAGGTGGGTGTTTTGGTGTAATACACTGAAAACCAGAGCAGAAAGGCTGAAATATTCCCATGATATGCATGGTCTCTGTACCAAACCACCATGACTCAGCCTAAGTACATCTGCCGCTTGTTCTTCTGTACTGACAGCTGATTGTGGAAGTACAGTATAAAAACCATCTTTATGGAGAGATCTTTGTGGTTTAGGCTTAGTCTAAGTGTCTCAAGTAGCCAGGGCTTTTGTTTGAGCCTAATCCTTAAGGTCTGATGGCTTTCCTCCTCATCTCAAGATGAATGTGGTAGAAAATATAAATCAAAGAAATGTCCTTTGGCCTAGCCTTGCCTTGCCTTGCCTTGCCTTATTTCCTTCTCATCCTGTTCTCTGTCCCAGCCTCTCTCACTAAGCCCTCGTCTGGCTGCATGTCTCTTCTTTCCTCTCTCCTTTTCTCAAACTCTCCTGCTTCCTGGCTTTCGTCTTTCAATTCCTCCATTTCAGTCCTGCAGCCCCGCACTACTTTTTCCTCTTGCCTCCATTTGGCCTGCTCCCTTGGCTTTCTCCCTCTGTTCCATATCATTCTTCCTAACTTGTCTCTTGGAGACTTTTGGCCACTTTGGAGCCAAGTCTGGGGATGTTTTGGAAACTTTTCAGAGGCCTCGCTGGTGACAGGGGGGACAGCAGGCAGTGACAGGCCCGGGGCTGACAGGCTCCCCCTCCCCTAGCGGGCGCTCGGCTGCCACACCCAGCTGACATAGAACCTTTGTCACAATGCCCGCTACCGTGGTGAGGATGCGGGCACTGTGCAGGTGACAGGGACCCAGCAGGACTTGCTGTCAGCTCAGCAATTGCTCAGTTCCCCAAAGAAGCTGAATTCTGCAAATTGCTGCTTTTGCTCTTGAAATGATGTCTTCAGGTGGGTGTTTTGGTGTAATACACTGAAAACCAGAGCAGAAATGCTGAAATATTCCCATGATATGCATGGTCTCTGCACCAAACCACCATGACTCAGCCTAAGTACATCTGCCGCTTGTTCTTCTGTACTGACAGCAGATTGTGGAGGTACAGTATAAAAACCATCTTTATGGAGAGATCTTTGTGGTTTAGGCTTAGTCTAAGTGTCTCAAGTAGCCGGGGCTTTTGTTTGGGCCTAATCCATAAGGTCTGATGGCTTTCCTCTCATCTCAAGATGAATGTGGTAGAAAATATAAATCAAAGAAACGTCCTTTGGCCTAGCCTTGCCTTGCCTTGCCTTGCCTTATTTCCTTCTCATCCTGTTCTCTGTCCCAGCCTCTCTCACTAACCCCTCGTCTGGCTGCATGTCTCTTCTTTCCTCTCTCCTTTTCTCAAACTCTCCTGCTTCCTGGCTTTCGTCTTTCAATTCCTCCATTTCAGTCCTGCAGCTCCGCACTACTTTTTCCTCTTGCCCCCCTTTGGCCTGCTCCCTTGGCTTTCTCCCTCTGTTCCATATCCTTCTTCCCAACCTGTCTCTTGGAGACTTTTGGCCACTTTGGAGCCAAGTCTGGGGATGTTTTGGAAACTTTTCAGAGGCCTCGCTGGTGACAGGGGGGACAGCAGGCAGTGACAGGCCCGGGGCTGACAGGCTCCCCCTCCCCTAGCGGGCGCTCGGCTGCCACACCCAGCTGACATAGAACCTTTGTCACAATGCCCGCTACCGTGGTGAGGATGCGGGCACTGTGCAGGTGACAGGGACCCAGCAGGACTTGCTGTCAGCTCAGCAATTGCTCAGTTCCCCAAAGAAGCTGAATTCTGCAAATTGCTGCTTTTGCTCTTGAAATGATGTCATCAGGTGGGTGTTTTGGTGTAATACACTGAAAACCAGAGCAGAAATGCTCTAATATTCCCATGATATGCATGGTCTCTGCACCAAACCACCATGACTCAGCCTAAGTACATCTGCCGCTTGTTCTTCTGTACTGACAGAAGATTGTGGAAGTACAGTATAAAAACCATCTTTATGGAGAGATCTTTGTGGTTTAGGCTTAGTCTAAGTGTCTCAAGTAGCCGGGGCTTTTGTTTGGGCCTAATCCATAAGGTCTGATGGCTTTCCTCTCATCTCAAGATGAATGTGGTAGAAAATATAAATCAAAGAAATGTCCTTTGGCCTAGCCTTGCCTTGCCTTGCCTTGCCTTATTTCCTTCTCATCCTGTTCTCTGTCCCAGCCTCTCTCACTAAGCCCTCGTCTGGCTGCATGTCTCTTCTTTCCTCTCTCCTTTTCTCAAACTCTTCTGCTTCCTGGCTTTTGTCTTTCAATTCCTCCATTTCAGTCCTGCAGCTCGGCACTACTTTTTCCTCTTGACTCCCTTTGGCCTGCTCCCTTGGCTTTCTCCCTCTGTTCCATATCCTTCTTCCCAACCTGTCTCTTGGAGACGTTTGGCCACTTTGGAGCCAAGTCTGGGGATGTTCTGGAAACTTTTCAGAGGCCTCGCTGGTGACAGGGGGGACAGCAGGCAGTGACAGGCCCGGGGCTGACAGGCTCCCTCTCCCCTAGCGGGCGCTCGGCTGCCACACCCAGCTGACATAGAACCTTTGTCACAATGCCCGCTACCGTGGTGAGGATGCGGGCACTCTGCAGGTGACAGGGACCCAGCAGGACTTGCTGTCAGCTCAGCAATTGCTCAGTTCCCCAAAGAAGCTGAATTCTGCAAATTGCTGCTTTTGCTCTTGAAATGATGTCATCAGGTGGGTGTTTTGGTGTAATACACTGAAAACCAGAGCAGAAATGCTGAAATAGTCCCATGATATGCATGGTCTCTGCACCAAACCACCATGACTCAGCCTAAGTACATCTGCTGCTTGTTCTTCTGTACTGACAGAAGATTTTGGAGGTACAGTATAAAAACCATCTTTATGGAGAGATCTTTGTGGTTTACGCTTAGTCTAAGCGTCTCAAGTAGCCGGGGCTTTTGTTTGGGCCTAATCCATAAGGTCTGATGGCTTTCCTCCTCATCTCAAGATGAATGTGGTAGAAAATATAAATCAAAGAAACGTCCTTTGGCCTAGCCTTGCCTTGCCTTGCCTTATTTCCTTCTCATCCTGTTCTCTGTCCCAGCCTCTCTCACTAACCCGTCGTCTGGTTGCATGTCTCTTCTTTCCTCTCTCCTTTTCTCAAACTCTCCTGCTTCCTGGCTTTCGTCTTTCAATTCCTCCATTTCAGTCCTGCAGCCCGGCACTACTTTTTCCTCTTGCCTCCCTTTGGCCTGCTCCCTTGGCTTTCTCCCTCTGTTCCATATCCTTCTTCCCGACTTGTCTCTTGGAGACTTTTGTTTACTTTGCACCCAAGTCTGGGGATGTTTTGGAAACTTTTCAGAGGCCTCGCTGGTGACAGGGGGGACAGCAGGCAGTGACAGGCCCGGGACTGACAGGCTCCCCCTCCCCTAGCGGGCGCTCGGCTGCCACACCCAGCTGACATAGAACCTTTGTCACAATGCCCGCTACCGTGGTGAGGATGCGGGCACTCTGCAGGTGACAGGGACCCAGCAGGACTTGCTGTCAGCTCAGCAATTGCTCAGTTCCCCAAAGAAGCTGAATTCTGCAAATTGCTGCTTTTGCTCTTGAAATGATGTCATCAGGTGGGTGTTTTGGTGTAATACACTGAAAACCAGAGCAGAAAGGCTGAAATATTCCCATGATATGCATGGTCTCTGTATCAAACCACCATGACTCAGCCTAAGTACATCTGCCGCTTGTTCTTCTGTACTGACAGCTGATTGTGGAAGTACAGTATAAAAACCATCTTTATGGAGAGATCTTTGTGGTTTAGGCTTAGTCTAAGTGTCTCAAGTAGCCAGGGCTTTTGTTTGAGCCTAATCCTTAAGGTCTGATGGCTTTCCTCCTCATCTCAAGATGAATGTGGTAGAAAATATAAATCAAAGAAATGTCCTTTGGCCTAGCCTTGCCTTGCCTTGCCTTGCCTTATTTCCTTCTCATCCTGTTCTCTGTCCCAGCCTCTCTCACTAAGCCCTCGTCTGGCTGCATGTCTCTTCTTTCCTCTCTCCTTTTCTCAAACTCTCCTGCTTCCTGGCTTTCGTCTTTCAATTCCTCCATTTCAGTCCTGCAGCTCGGCACTACTTTTTCCTCTTGCCTCCCTTTGGCCTGCTCCCTTGGCTTTCTCCCTCTGTTCCATATCCTTCTTCCCAACCTGTCTCTTGGAGACGTTTGGCCACTTTGGAGCCAAGTCTGGGGATGTTCTGGAAACTTTTCAGAGGCCTCGCTGGTGACAGCGGCGACAGCAGGCAGTGACAGGCCCGGGGCTGACAGGCTCCCTCTCCCCTAGCGGGCGCTCGGCTGCCACACCCAGCTGACATAGAACCTTTGTCACAATGCCCGCGACCGTGGTGAGGATGCGGGCACTCTGCAGGTGACAGGGACCCAGCAGGACTTGCTGTCAGCTCAGCAGTTGCTCAGTTCCCCAAAGAAGCTGAATTCTGCAAATTGGTGCTTTTGCTCTTGAAATGATGTCATCAGGTGGGTGTTTTGGTGTAATACACTGAAAACCAGAGCAGAAATGCTGAAATATTCCCATGATATGCATGGTCTCTGCACCAAACCACCATGACTCAGCCTAAGTACATCTGCCGCTTGTTCTTCTGTACTGACAGCAGATTGTGGAGGTACAGTATAAAAACCATCTTTATGGAGAGATCTTTGTGGTTTACGCTTAGTCTAAGCGTCTCAAGTAGCCGGGGCTTTTGTTTGGGCCTAATCCATAAGGTCTCATAGCTTTCCTCCTCCTCTCAAGATGAATGTGGTAGAAAATATAAATCAAAGAAACGTCCTTTGGCCTAGCCTTGCCTTGCCTTGCCTTATTTCCTTCTCATCCTGTTTTCTGTCCCAGCCTCTCTCACTAAGCCCTCGTCTTGCTGCATGTCTCTTCTTTCCTCTCTCCTTTTCTCAAACTCTCCTGCTTCCTGGCTTTCGTCTTTCAATTCCTCCATTTCAGTCCTGCAGCCCCGCACTACTTTTTCCTCTTGCCTCCATTTGGCCTGCTCCCTTGGCTTTCTCCCTCTGTTCCATATCATTCTTCCCAACTTGTCTCTTGGAGACTTTTGGCCACTTTGGAGCCAAGTCTGGGGATGTTTTGGAAACTTTTCAGAGGCCTCGCTGGTGACAGGGGGGACAGCAGGCAGTGACAGGCCCGGGGCTGACAGGCTCCCCCTCCCCTAGCGGGCGCTCGGCTGCCACACCCAGCTGACATAGAACCTTTGTCACAATGCCCGCTACCGTGGTGAGGATGCGGGCACTCTGCAGGTGACAGGGACCCAGCAGGACTTGCTGTCAGCTCAGCAATTGCTCAGTTCCCCAAAGAAGCCTAATTCTGCAAATTGCTGCTTTTGCTCTTGAAATGATGTCTTCAGGTGGGTGTTTTGGTGTAATACACTGAAAACCAGAGCAGAAATGCTGAAATATTCCCATGATATGCATGGTCTCTGCACCAAACCACCATGACTCAGCCTAAGTACATCTGCCGCTTGTTCTTCTGTACTGACAGAAGATTGTGGAAGTACAGTATAAAAACCATCTTTATGGAGAGATCTTTGTGGTTTAGGCTTAGTCTAAGTGTCTCAAGTAGCCGGGGCTTTTGTTTGGGCCTAATCCATAAGGTCTGATGGCTTTCCTCTCATCTCAAGATGAATGTGGTAGAAAATATAAATCAAAGAAACGTCCTTTGGCCTAGCCTTGCCTTGCCTTGCCTTATTTCCTTCTCATCCTGTTCTCTGTCCCAGCCTCTCTCACTAACCCCTCGTCTGGCTGCATGTCTCTTCTTTCCTCTCTCCTTTTCTCAAACTCTCCTGCTTCCTGGCTTTCGTCTTTCAATTCCTCCATTTCAGTCCTGCAGCTCCGCACTACTTTTTCCTCTTGCCCCCCTTTGGCCTGCTCCCTTGGCTTTCTCCCTCTGTTCCATATCCTTCTTCCCAACCTGTCTCTTGGAGACTTTTGGCCACTTTGGAGCCAAGTCTGGGGATGTTTTGGAAACTTTTCAGAGGCCTCGCTGGTGACAGGGGGGACAGCAGGCAGTGACAGGCCCGGGGCTGACAGGCTCCCCCTCCCCTAGCGGGCGCTCGGCTGCCACACCCAGCTGACATAGAACCTTTGTCACAATGCCCGCTACCGTGGTGAGGATGCGGGCACTCTGCAGGTGACAGGGACCCAGCAGGACTTGCTGTCAGCTCAGCAATTGCTCAGTTCCCCAAAGAAGCTGAATTCTGCAAATTGCTGCTTTTGCTCTTGAAATGATGTCATCAGGTGGGTGTTTTGGTGTAATACACTGAAAACCAGAGCAGAAATGCTCTAATATTCCCATGATATGCATGGTCTCTGCACCAAACCACCATGACTCAGCCTAAGTACATCTGCCGCTTGTTCTTCTGTACTGACAGCAGATTGTGGAGGTACAGTATAAAAACCATCTTTATGGAGAGATCTTTGTGGCTTACGCTTAGTCTAAGCGTCTCAAGTAGCCGGGGCTTTTGTTTGGGCCTAATCCATAAGGTCTCATAGCTTTCCTCCTCCTCTCAAGATGAATGTGGTAGAAAATATAAATCAAAGAAACGTCCTTTGGCCTAGCCTTGCCTTGCCTTGCCTTATTTCCTTCTCATCCTGTTTTCTGTCCCAGCCTCTCTCACTAAGCCCTCGTCTGGCTGCATGTCTCTTCTTTCCTCTCTCCTTTTCTCAAACTCTCCTGCTTCCTGGCTTTCGTCTTTCAATTCCTCCATTTCAGTCCTGCAGCCCCGCACTACTTTTTCCTCTTGCCTCCATTTGGCCTGCTCCCTTGGCTTTCTCCCTCTGTTCCATATCATTCTTCCCAACTTGTCTCTTGGAGACTTTTGTTTACTTTGCACCCAAGTCTGGGGATGTTTTGGAAACTTTTCAGAGGCCTCGCTGGTGACAGGGGGGACAGCAGGCAGTGACAGGCCCGGGGCTGACAGGCTCCCCCTCCCCTAGCGGGCGCTCGGCTGCCACACCCAGCTGACATAGAACCTTTGTCACAATGCCCGCTACCGTGGTGAGGATGCGGGCACTCTGCAGGTGACAGGGACCCAGCAGGACTTGCTGTCAGCTCAGCAATTGCTCAGTTCCCCAAAGAAGCTGAATTCTGCAAATTGCTGCTTTTGCTCTTGAAATGATGTCATCAGGTGGGTGTTTTGGTGTAATACACTGAAAACCAGAGCAGAAAGGCTGAAATATTCCCATGATATGCATGGTCTCTGCACCAAACCACCATGACTCAGCCTAAGTACATCTGCCGCTTGTTCTTCTGTACTGACAGCTGATTGTGGAAGTACAGTATAAAAACCATCTTTATGGAGAGATCTTTGTGGTTTAGGCTTAGTCTAAGTGTCTCAAGTAGCCAGGGCTTTTGTTTGAGCCTAATCCTTAAGGTCTGATGGCTTTCCTCCTCATCTCAAGATGAATGTGGTAGAAAATATAAATCAAAGAAATGTCCTTTGGCCTAGCCTTGCCTTGCCTTGCCTTGCCTTATTTCCTTCTCATCCTGTTCTCTGTCCCAGCCTCTCTCACTAAGCCCTCGTCTGGCTGCATGTCTCTTCTTTCCTCTCTCCTTTTCTCAAACTCTCCTGCTTCCTGGCTTTCCTCTTTCAATTCCTCCATTTCAGTCCTGCAGCTCGGCACTACTTTTTCCTCTTGCCTCCCTTTGGCCTGCTCCCTTGGCTTTCTCCCTCTGTTCCATATCCTTCTTCCCAACCTGTCTCTTGGATACGTTTGGCCACTTTGGAGCCAAGTCTGGGGATGTTCTGGAAACTTTTCAGAGACCTCGCTGGTGACAGCGGCGACAGCAGGCAGTGACAGGCCCGGGGCTGACAGGCTCCCTCTCCCCTAGCGGGCGCTCGGCTGCCACACCCAGCTGACATAGAACCTTTGTCACAATGCCCGCGACCGTGGTGAGGATGCGGGCACTCTGCAGGTGACAGGGACCCAGCAGGACTTGCTGTCAGCTCAGCAATTGCTCAGTTCCCCAAAGAAGCTGAATTCTGCAAATTGCTGCTTTTGCTCTTGAAATGATGTCATCAGGTGGGTGTTTTGGTGTAATACACTGAAAACCAGAGCAGAAATGCTCTAATATTCCCATGATATGCATGGTCTCTGCACCAAACCACCATGACTCAGCCTAAGTACATCTGCCGCTTGTTCTTCTGTACTGACAGCAGATTGTGGAGGTACAGTATAAAAACCATCTTTATGGAGAGATCTTTGTGGTTTACGCTTAGTCTAAGCGTCTCAAGTAGCCGGGGCTTTTGTTTGGGCCTAATCCATAAGGTCTCATAGCTTTCCTCCTCCTCTCAAGATGAATGTGGTAGAAAATATAAATCAAAGAAACGTCCTTTGGCCTAGCCTTGCCTTGCCTTGCCTTATTTCCTTCTCATCCTGTTTTCTGTCCCAGCCTCTCTCACTAAGCCCTCGTCTGGCTGCATGTCTCTTCTTTCCTCTCTCCTTTTCTCAAACTCTCCTGCTTCCTGGCTTTCGTCTTTCAATTCCTCCATTTCAGTCCTGCAGCCCCGCACTACTTTTTCCTCTTGCCTCCATTTGGCCTGCTCCCTTGGCTTTCTCCCTCTGTTCCATATCATTCTTCCTAACTTGTCTCTTGGAGACTTTTGGCCACTTTGGAGCCAAGTCTGGGGATGTTTTGGAAACTTTTCAGAGGCCTCGCTGGTGACAGGGGGGACAGCAGGCAGTGACAGGCCCGGGGCTGACAGGCTCCCCCTCCCCTAGCGGGCGCTCGGCTGCCACACCCAGCTGAC
This sequence comes from Patagioenas fasciata, assembly GCF_037038585.1. Classification (NCBI taxonomy): domain Eukaryota; kingdom Metazoa; phylum Chordata; class Aves; order Columbiformes; family Columbidae; genus Patagioenas; species Patagioenas fasciata. The sequence continues at coordinate 3,505,390 of NC_092528.1, forward strand.
ATAGAACCTTTGTCACAATGCCCGCGACCGTGGTGAGGATGCGGGCACTCTGCAGGTGACAGGGACCCAGCAGGACTTGCTGTCAGCTCAGCAATTGCTCAGTTCCCCAAAGAAGCTGAATTCTGCAAATTGCTGCTTTTGCTCTTGAAATGATGTCTTCAGGTGGGTGTTTTGGTGTAATACACTGAAAACCAGAGCAGAAATGCTGAAATATTCCCATGATATGCATGGTCTCTGCACCAAACCACCATGACTCAGCCTAAGTACATCTGCCGCTTGTTCTTCTGTACTGACAGAAGATTGTGGAAGTACAGTATAAAAACCATCTTTATGGAGAGATCTTTGTGGTTTAGGCTTAGTCTAAGTGTCTCAAGTAGCCGGGGCTTTTGTTTGGGCCTAATCCATAAGGTCTGATGGCTTTCCTCTCATCTCAAGATGAATGTGGTAGAAAATATAAATCAAAGAAATGTCCTTTGGCCTAGCCTTGCCTTGCCTTGCCTTGCCTTATTTCCTTCTCATCCTGTTCTCTGTCCCAGCCTCTCTCACTAACCCCTCGTCTGGCTGCATGTCTCTTCTTTCCTCTCTCCTTTTCTCAAACTCTCCTGCTTCCTGGCTTTTGTCTTTCAATTCCTCCATTTCAGTCCTGCAGCTCGGCACTACTTTTTCCTCTTGCCTCCCTTTGGCCTGCTCCCTTGGCTTTCTCCCTCTGTTCCATATCCTTCTTCCCAACCTGTCTCTTGGAGACGTTTGGCCACTTTGGAGCCAAGTCTGGGGATGTTCTGGAAACTTTTCAGAGGCCTCGCTGGTGACAGGGGGGACAGCAGGCAGTGACAGGCCCGGGGCTGACAGGCTCCCTCTCCCCTAGCGGGCGCTCGGCTGCCACACCCAGCTGACATAGAACCTTTGTCACAATGCCCGCTACCGTGGTGAGGATGCGGGCACTCTGCAGGTGACAGGGACCCAGCAGGACTTGCTGTCAGCTCAGCAATTGCTCAGTTCCCCAAAGAAGCTGAATTCTGCAAATTGCTGCTTTTGCTCTTGAAATGATGTCATCAGGTGGGTGTTTTGGTGTAATACACTGAAAACCAGAGCAGAAATGCTGAAATAGTCCCATGATATGCATGGTCTCTGCACCAAACCACCATGACTCAGCCTAAGTACATCTGCTGCTTGTTCTTCTGTACTGACAGAAGATTTTGGAGGTACAGTATAAAAACCATCTTTATGGAGAGATCTTTGTGGTTTACGCTTAGTCTAAGCGTCTCAAGTAGCCGGGGCTTTTGTTTGGGCCTAATCCATAAGGTCTGATGGCTTTCCTCCTCATCTCAAGATGAATGTGGTAGAAAATATAAATCAAAGAAACGTCCTTTGGCCTAGCCTTGCCTTGCCTTGTCTTATTTCCTTCTCATCCTGTTCTCTGTCCCAGCCTCTCTCACTAACCCCTCGTCTGGTTGCATGTCTCTTCTTTCCTCTCTCCTTTTCTCAAACTCTCCTGCTTCCTGGCTTTCGTCTTTCAATTCCTCCATTTCAGTCCTGCAGCCCGGCACTACTTTTTCCTCTTGCCTCCCTTTGGCCTGCTCCCTTGGCTTTCTCCCTCTGTTCCATATCCTTCTTCCCGACTTGTCTCTTGGAGACTTTTGTTTACTTTGCACCCAAGTCTGGGGATGTTTTGGAAACTTTTCAGAGGCCTCGCTGGTGACAGGGGGGACAGCAGGCAGTGACAGGCCCGGGGCTGACAGGCTCCCCCTCCCCTAGCGGGCGCTCGGCTGCCACACCCAGCTGACATAGAACCTTTGTCACAATGCCCGCTACCGTGGTGAGGATGCGGGCACTCTGCAGGTGACAGGGACCCAGCAGGACTTGCTGTCAGCTCAGCAATTGCTCAGTTCCCCAAAGAAGCTGAATTCTGCAAATTGCTGCTTTTGCTCTTGAAATGATGTCATCAGGTGGGTGTTTTGGTGTAATACACTGAAAACCAGAGCAGAAAGGCTGAAATATTCCCATGATATGCATGGTCTCTGTACCAAACCACCATGACTCAGCCTAAGTACATCTGCCGCTTGTTCTTCTGTACTGACAGCTGATTGTGGAAGTACAGTATAAAAACCATCTTTATGGAGAGATCTTTGTGGTTTAGGCTTAGTCTAAGTGTCTCAAGTAGCCAGGGCTTTTGTTTGAGCCTAATCCTTAAGGTCTGATGGCTTTCCTCCTCATCTCAAGATGAATGTGGTAGAAAATATAAATCAAAGAAATGTCCTTTGGCCTAGCCTTGCCTTGCCTTGCCTTGCCTTATTTCCTTCTCATCCTGTTCTCTGTCCCAGCCTCTCTCACTAAGCCCTCGTCTGGCTGCATGTCTCTTCTTTCCTCTCTCCTTTTCTCAAACTCTCCTGCTTCCTGGCTTTCGTCTTTCAATTCCTCCATTTCAGTCCTGCAGCTCGGCACTACTTTTTCCTCTTGCCTCCCTTTGGCCTGCTCCCTTGGCTTTCTCCCTCTGTTCCATATCCTTCTTCCCAACCTGTCTCTTGGATACGTTTGGCCACTTTGGAGCCAAGTCTGGGGATGTTCTGGAAACTTTTCAGAGACCTCGCTGGTGACAGCGGCGACAGCAGGCAGTGACAGGCCCGGGGCTGACAGGCTCCCTCTCCCCTAGCGGGCGCTCGGCTGCCACACCCAGCTGACATAGAACCTTTGTCACAATGCCCGCGACCGTGGTGAGGATGCGGGCACTCTGCAGGTGACAGGGACCCAGCAGGACTTGCTGTCAGCTCAGCAGTTGCTCAGTTCCCCAAAGAAGCTGAATTCTGCAAATTGCTGCTTTTGCTCTTGAAATGATGTCATCAGGTGGGTGTTTTGGTGTAATACACTGAAAACCAGAGCAGAAATGCTCTAATATTCCCATGATATGCATGGTCTCTGCACCAAACCACCATGACTCAGCCTAAGTACATCTGCCGCTTGTTCTTCTGTACTGACAGCAGATTGTGGAGGTACAGTATAAAAACCATCTTTATGGAGAGATCTTTGTGGTTTACGCTTAGTCTAAGCGTCTCAAGTAGCCGGGGCTTTTGTTTGGGCCTAATCCATAAGGTCTCATAGCTTTCCTCCTCCTCTCAAGATGAATGTGGTAGAAAATATAAATCAAAGAAACGTCCTTTGGCCTAGCCTTGCCTTGCCTTGCCTTATTTCCTTCTCATCCTGTTTTCTGTCCCAGCCTCTCTCACTAAGCCCTCGTCTGGCTGCATGTCTCTTCTTTCCTCTCTCCTTTTCTCAAACTCTCCTGCTTCCTGGCTTTCGTCTTTCAATTCCTCCATTTCAGTCCTGCAGCCCCGCACTACTTTTTCCTCTTGCCTCCATTTGGCCTGCTCCCTTGGCTTTCTCCCTCTGTTCCATATCATTCTTCCTAACTTGTCTCTTGGAGACTTTTGGCCACTTTGGAGCCAAGTCTGGGGATGTTTTGGAAACTTTTCAGAGGCCTCGCTGGTGACAGGGGGGACAGCAGGCAGTGACAGGCCCGGGGCTGACAGGCTCCCCCTCCCCTAGCGGGCGCTCGGCTGCCACACCCAGCTGACATAGAACCTTTGTCACAATGCCCGCTACCGTGGTGAGGATGCGGGCACTGTGCAGGTGACAGGGACCCAGCAGGACTTGCTGTCAGCTCAGCAATTGCTCAGTTCCCCAAAGAAGCTGAATTCTGCAAATTGCTGCTTTTGCTCTTGAAATGATGTCTTCAGGTGGGTGTTTTGGTGTAATACACTGAAAACCAGAGCAGAAATGCTGAAATAGTCCCATGATATGCATGGTCTCTGCACCAAACCACCATGACTCAGCCTAAGTACATCTGCCGCTTGTTCTTCTGTACTGACAGAAGATTGTGGAAGTACAGTATAAAAACCATCTTTATGGAGAGATCTTTGTGGTTTAGGCTTAGTCTAAGTGTCTCAAGTAGCCGGGGCTTTTGTTTGGGCCTAATCCATAAGGTCTGATGGCTTTCCTCTCATCTCAAGATGAATGTGGTAGAAAATATAAATCAAAGAAACGTCCTTTGGCCTAGCCTTGCCTTGCCTTGCCTTGCCTTATTTCCTTCTCATCCTGTTCTCTGTCCCAGCCTCTCTCACTAACCCCTCGTCTGGCTGCATGTCTCTTCTTTCCTCTCTCCTTTTCTCAAACTCTCCTGCTTCCTGGCTTTCGTCTTTCAATTCCTCCATTTCAGTCCTGCAGCTCCGCACTACTTTTTCCTCTTGCCCCCCTTTGGCCTGCTCCCTTGGCTTTCTCCCTCTGTTCCATATCCTTCTTCCCAACCTGTCTCTTGGAGACTTTTGGCCACTTTGGAGCCAAGTCTGGGGATGTTTTGGAAACTTTTCAGAGGCCTCGCTGGTGACAGGGGGGACAGCAGGCAGTGACAGGCCCGGGGCTGACAGGCTCCCCCTCCCCTAGCGGGCGCTCGGCTGCCACACCCAGCTGACATAGAACCTTTGTCACAATGCCCGCTACCGTGGTGAGGATGCGGGCACTCTGCAGGTGACAGGGACCCAGCAGGACTTGCTGTCAGCTCAGCAATTGCTCAGTTCCCCAAAGAAGCTGAATTCTGCAAATTGCTGCTTTTGCTCTTGAAATGATGTCATCAGGTGGGTGTTTTGGTGTAATACACTGAAAACCAGAGCAGAAATGCTCTAATATTCCCATGATATGCATGGTCTCTGCACCAAACCACCATGACTCAGCCTAAGTACATCTGCCGCTTGTTCTTCTGTACTGACAGAAGATTGTGGAAGTACAGTATAAAAACCATCTTTATGGAGAGATCTTTGTGGTTTAGGCTTAGTCTAAGTGTCTCAAGTAGCCGGGGCTTTTGTTTGGGCCTAATCCATAAGGTCTGATGGCTTTCCTCTCATCTCAAGATGAATGTGGTAGAAAATATAAATCAAAGAAATGTCCTTTGGCCTAGCCTTGCCTTGCCTTGCCTTGCCTTATTTCCTTCTCATCCTGTTCTCTGTCCCAGCCTCTCTCACTAAGCCCTCGTCTGGCTGCATGTCTCTTCTTTCCTCTCTCCTTTTCTCAAACTCTCCTGCTTCCTGGCTTTTGTCTTTCAATTCCTCCATTTCAGTCCTGCAGCTCGGCACTACTTTTTCCTCTTGCCTCCCTTTGGCCTGCTCCCTTGGCTTTCTCCCTCTGTTCCATATCCTTCTTCCCAACCTGTCTCTTGGAGACTTTTGGCCACTTTGGAGCCAAGTCTGGGGATGTTCTGGAAACTTTTCAGAGGCCTCGCTGGTGACAGGGGGGACAGCAGGCAGTGACAGGCCCGGGGCTGACAGGCTCCCTCTCCCCTAGCGGGCGCTCGGCTGCCACACCCAGCTGACATAGAACCTTTGTCACAATGCCCGCTACCGTGGTGAGGATGCGGGCACTCTGCAGGTGACAGGGACCCAGCAGGACTTGCTGTCAGCTCAGCAATTGCTCAGTTCCCCAAAGAAGCTGAATTCTGCAAATTGCTGCTTTTGCTCTTGAAATGATGTCATCAGGTGGGTGTTTTGGTGTAATACACTGAAAACCAGAGCAGAAATGCTGAAATAGTCCCATGATATGCATGGTCTCTGCACCAAACCACCATGACTCAGCCTAAGTACATCTGCTGCTTGTTCTTCTGTACTGACAGAAGATTTTGGAGGTACAGTATAAAAACCATCTTTATGGAGAGATCTTTGTGGTTTACGCTTAGTCTAAGCGTCTCAAGTAGCCGGGGCTTTTGTTTGGGCCTAATCCATAAGGTCTGATGGCTTTCCTCCTCATCTCAAGATGAATGTGGTAGAAAATATAAATCAAAGAAACGTCCTTTGGCCTAGCCTTGCCTTGCCTTTCCTTATTTCCTTCTCATCCTCTTCTCTGTCCCAGCCTCTCTCACTAACCCCTCGTCTGGTTGCATGTCTCTTCTTTCCTCTCTCCTTTTCTCAAACTCTCCTGCTTCCTGGCTTTCGTCTTTCAATTCCTCCATTTCAGTCCTGCAGCCCGGCACTACTTTTTCCTCTTGCCTCCCTTTGGCCTGCTCCCTTGGCTTTCTCCCTCTGTTCCATATCCTTCTTCCCGACTTGTCTCTTGGAGACTTTTGTTTACTTTGCACCCAAGTCTGGGGATGTTTTGGAAACTTTTCAGAGGCCTCGCTGGTGACAGGGGGGACAGCAGGCAGTGACAGGCCCGGGGCTGACAGGCTCCCCCTCCCCTAGCGGGCGCTCGGCTGCCACACCCAGCTGACATAGAACCTTTGTCACAATGCCCGCTACCGTGGTGAGGATGCGGGCACTCTGCAGGTGACAGGGACCCAGCAGGACTTGCTGTCAGCTCAGCAATTGCTCAGTTCCCCAAAGAAGCTGAATTCTGCAAATTGCTGCTTTTGCTCTTGAAATGATGTCATCAGGTGGGTGTTTTGGTGTAATACACTGAAAACCAGAGCAGAAAGGCTGAAATATTCCCATGATATGCATGGTCTCTGTACCAAACCACCATGACTCAGCCTAAGTACATCTGCCGCTTGTTCTTCTGTACTGACAGCTGATTGTGGAAGTACAGTATAAAAACCATCTTTATGGAGAGATCTTTGTGGTTTAGGCTTAGTCTAAGTGTCTCAAGTAGCCAGGGCTTTTGTTTGAGCCTAATCCTTAAGGTCTGATGGCTTTCCTCCTCATCTCAAGATGAATGTGGTAGAAAATATAAATCAAAGAAATGTCCTTTGGCCTAGCCTTGCCTTGCCTTGCCTTGCCTTATTTCCTTCTCATCCTGTTCTCTGTCCCAGCCTCTCTCACTAAGCCCTCGTCTGGCTGCATGTCTCTTCTTTCCTCTCTCCTTTTCTCAAACTCTCCTGCTTCCTGGCTTTCGTCTTTCAATTCCTCCATTTCAGTCCTGCAGCTCGGCACTACTTTTTCCTCTTGCCTCCCTTGGGCCTGCTCCCTTGGCTTTCTCCCTCTGTTCCATATCCTTCTTCCCAACCTGTCTCTTGGAGACGTTTGGCCACTTTGGAGCCAAGTCTGGGGATGTTCTGGAAACTTTTCAGAGGCCTCGCTGGTGACAGCGGCGACAGCAGGCAGTGACAGGCCCGGGGCTGACAGGCTCCCTCTCCCCTAGCGGGCGCTCGGCTGCCACACCCAGCTGACATAGAACCTTTGTCACAATGCCCGCGACCGTGGTGAGGATGCGGGCACTCTGCAGGTGACAGGGACCCAGCAGGACTTGCTGTCAGCTCAGCAGTTGCTCAGTTCCCCAAAGAAGCTGAATTCTGCAAATTGCTGCTTTTGCTCTTGAAATGATGTCTTCAGGTGGGTGTTTTGGTGTAATACACTGAAAACCAGAGCAGAAATGCTCTAATATTCCCATGATATGCATGGTCTCTGCACCAAACCACCATGACTCAGCCTAAGTACATCTGCCGCTTGTTCTTCTGTACTGACAGCAGATTGTGGAGGTACAGTATAAAAACCATCTTTATGGAGAGATCTTTGTGGTTTACGCTTAGTCTAAGCGTCTCAAGTAGCCGGGGCTTTTGTTTGGGCCTAATCCATAAGGTCTCATAGCTTTCCTCCTCCTCTCAAGATGAATGTGGTAGAAAATATAAATCAAAGAAACGTCCTTTGGCCTAGCCTTGCCTTGCCTTGCCTTATTTCCTTCTCATCCTGTTCTCTGTCCCAGCCTCTCTCACTAACCCCTCGTCTGGCTGCATGTCTCTTCTTTCCTCTCTCCTTTTCTCAAACTCTCCTGCTTCCTGGCTTTCGTCTTTCAATTCCTCCATTTCAGTCCTGCAGCCCCGCACTACTTTTTCCTCTTGCCTCCTTTTGGCCTGCTCCCTTGGCTTTCTCCCTCTGTTCCATATCATTCTTCCCAACTTGTCTCTTGGAGACTTTTGGCCACTTTGGAGCCAAGTCTGGGGATGTTTTGGAAACTTTTCAGAGGCCTCGCTGGTGACAGGGGGGACAGCAGGCAGTGACAGGCCCGGGGCTGACAGGCTCCCCCTCCCCTAGCGGGCGCTCGGCTGCCACACCCAGCTGACATAGAACCTTTGTCACAATGCCCGCTACCGTGGTGAGGATGCGGGCACTCTGCAGGTGACAGGGACCCAGCAGGACTTGCTGTCAGCTCAGCAATTGCTCAGTTCCCCAAGGAAGCTGAATTCTGCAAATTGCTGCTTTTGCTCTTGAAATGATGTCATCAGGTGGGTGTTTTGGTTTAATACACTGAAAACCAAAGCAGAAATGCTGAAATAGTCCCATGATATGCATGGTCTCTGCACCAAACCACCATGACTCAGCCTAAGTACATCTGCCGCTTGTTCTTCTGTACTGACAGAAGATTGTGGAGGTACAGTATAAAAACCATCTTTATGGAGAGATCTTTGTGGTTTACGCTTAGTCTAAGCGTCTCAAGTAGCTGGGGCTTTTGTTTGGGCCTAATCCATAAGGTCTGATGGCTTTCCTCCTCATCTCAAGATGAATGTGGTAGAAAATATAAATCAAAGAAATGTCCTTTGGCCTAGCCTTGCCTTGCCTTGCCTTGCCTTATTTCCTTCTCATCCTGTTCTCTGTCCCAGCCTCTCTCACTAAGCCCTCGTCTGGCTGCATGTCTCTTCTTTCCTCTCTCCTTTTCTCAAACTCTCCTGCTTCCTGGCTTTCGTCTTTCAATTCCTCCATTTCAGTCCTGCAGCTCGGCACTACTTTTTCCTCTTGCCTCCCTTTGGCCTGCTCCCTTGGCTTTCTCCCTCTGTTCCATATCCTTCTTCCCAACCTGTCTCTTGGAGACGTTTGGCCACTTTGGAGCCAAGTCTGGGGATGTTCTGGAAACTTTTCAGAGGCCTCGCTGGTGACAGCGGCGACAGCAGGCAGTGACAGGCCCGGGGCTGACAGGCTCCCTCTCCCCTAGCGGGCGCTCGGCTGCCACACCCAGCTGACATAGAACCTTTGTCACAATGCCCGCGACCGTGGTGAGGATGCGGGCACTCTGCAGGTGACAGGGACCCAGCAGGACTTGCTGTCAGCTCAGCAGTTGCTCAGTTCCCCAAAGAAGCTGAATTCTGCAAATTGCTGCTTTTGCTCTTGAAATGATGTCATCAGGTGGGTGTTTTGGTGTAATACACTGAAAACCAGAGCAGAAATGCTCTAATATTCCCATGATATGCATGGTCTCTGCACCAAACCACCATGACTCAGCCTAAGTACATCTGCCGCTTGTTCTTCTGTACTGACAGCAGATTGTGGAGGTACAGTATAAAAACCATCTTTATGGAGAGATCTTTGTGGTTTACGCTTAGTCTAAGCGTCTCAAGTAGCCGGGGCTTTTGTTTGGGCCTAATCCATAAGGTCTCATAGCTTTCCTCCTCCTCTCAAGATGAATGTGGTAGAAAATATAAATCAAAGAAACGTCCTTTGGCCTAGCCTTGCCTTGCCTTGCCTTATTTCCTTCTCATCCTGTTCTCTGTCCCAGCCTCTCTCACTAAGCCCTCGTCTGGCTGCATGTCTCTTCTTTCCTCTCTCCTTTTCTCAAACTCTCCTGCTTCCTGGCTTTCGTCTTTCAATTCCTCCATTTCAGTCCTGCAGCCCCGCACTACTTTTTCCTCTTGCCTCCTTTTGGCCTGCTCCCTTGGCTTTCTCCCTCTCTTCCATATCATTCTTCCCAACTTGTCTCTTGGAGACTTTTGGCCACTTTGGAGCCAAGTCTGGGGATGTTTTGGAAACTTTTCAGAGGCCTCGCTGGTGACAGGGGGGACAGCAGGCAGTGACAGGCCCGGGGCTGACAGGCTCCCCCTCCCCTAGCGGGCGCTCGGCTGCCACACCCAGCTGACATAGAACCTTTGTCACAATGCCCGCTACCGTGGTGAGGATGCGGGCACTCTGCAGGTGACAGGGACCCAGCAGGACTTGCTGTCAGCTCAGCAATTGCTCAGTTCCCCAAGGAAGCTGAATTCTGCAAATTGCTGCTTTTGCTCTTGAAATGATGTCATCAGGTGGGTGTTTTGGTTTAATACACTGAAAACCAAAGCAGAAATGCTGAAATAGTCCCATGATATGCATGGTCTCTGCACCAAACCACCATGACTCAGCCTAAGTACATCTGCCGCTTGTACTTCTGTACTGACAGAAGATTGTGGAGGTACAGTATAAAAACCATCTTTATGGAGAGATCTTTGTGGTTTACGCTTAGTCTAAGCGTCTCAAGTAGCCGGGGCTTTTGTTTGGGCCTAGTCCATAAGATCTCATAGCTTTCCTCCTCCTCTCAAGATGAATGTGGTAGAAAATATAAATCAAAGAAACGTCCTTTGGCCTAGCCTTGCCTTGCCTTGCCTTATTTCCTTCTCATCCTGTTCTCTGTCCCAGCCTCTCTCACTAAGCCCTCGTCTGGCTGCATGTCTCTTCTTTCCTCTCTCCTTTTCTCAAACTCTCCTGCTTCCTGGCTTTCGTCTTTCAATTCCTCCATTTCAGTCCTGCAGCCCCGCACTACTTTTTCCTCTTGCCTCCTTTTGGCCTGCTCCCTTGGCTTTCTCCCTCTGTTCCATATCATTCTTCCCAACTTGTCTCTTAGAGACTTTTGGCCACTTTGGAGCCAAGTCTGGGGATGTTTTGGAAACTTTTCAGAGGCCTCGCTGGTGACAGGGGGGACAGCAGGCAGTGACAGGCCCGGGGCTGACAGGCTCCCCCTCCCCTAGCGGGCGCTCGGCTGCCACACCCAGCTGACATAGAACCTTTGTCACAATGCCCGCTACCGTGGTGAGGATGCGGGCACTCTGCAGGTGACAGGGACCCAGCAGGACTTGCTGTCAGCTCAGCAATTGCTCAGTTCCCCAAAGAAGCTGAATTCTGCAAATTGCTGCTTTTGCTCTTGAAATGATGTCTTCAGGTGGGTGTTTTGGTGTAATACACTGAAAACCAGAGCAGAAATGCTGAAATATTCCCATGATATGCATGGTCTCTGCACCAAACCACCATGACTCAGCCTAAGTACATCTGCCGCTTGTTCTTCTGTACTGACAGAAGATTGTGGAAGTACAGTATAAAAACCATCTTTATGGAGAGATCTTTGTGGTTTAGGCTTAGTCTAAGTGTCTCAAGTAGCCGGGGCTTTTGTTTGGGCCTAATCCATAAGGTCTGATGGCTTTCCTCTCATCTCAAGATGAATGTGGTAGAAAATATAAATCAAAGAAACGTCCTTTGGCCTAGCCTTGCCTTGCCTTGCCTTGCCTTATTTCCTTCTCATCCTGTTCTCTGTCCCAGCCTCTCTCACTAACCCCTCGTCTGGCTGCATGTCTCTTCTTTCCTCTCTCCTTTTCTCAAACTCTCCTGCTTCCTGGCTTTCGTCTTTCAATCCTCCATTTCAGTCCTGCAGCCCCGCACTACTTTTTCCTCTTGCCCCCCTTTGGCCTGCTCCCTTGGCTTTCTCCCTCTGTTCCATATCCTTCTTCCCAACCTGTCTCTTGGAGACTTTTGGCCACTTTGGAGCCAAGTCTGGGGATGTTTTGGAAACTTTTCAGAGGCCTCGCTGGTGACAGGGGGGACAGCAGGCAGTGACAGGCCCGGGGCTGACAGGCTCCCCCTCCCCTAGCGGGCGCTCGGCTGCCACACCCAGCTGACATAGAACCTTTGTCACAATGCCCGCGACCGTGGTGAGGATGCGGGCACTCTGCAGGTGACAGGGACCCAGCAGGACTTGCTGTCAGCTCAGCAATTGCTCAGTTCCCCAAAGAAGCTGAATTCTGCAAATTGCTGCTTTTGCTCTTGAAATGATGTCATCAGGTGGGTGTTTTGGTGTAATACACTGAAAACCAGAGCAGAAAGGCTGAAATATTCCCATGATATGCATGGTCTCTGCACCAAACCACCATGACTCAGCCTAAGTACATCTGCCGCTTGTTCTTCTGTACTGACAGCTGATTGTGGAAGTACAGTATAAAAACCATCTTTATGGAGAGATCTTTGTGGTTTAGGCTTAGTCTAAGTGTCTCAAGTAGCCAGGGCTTTTGTTTGAGCCTAATCCTTAAGGTCTGATGGCTTTCCTCCTCATCTCAAGATGAATGTGGTAGAAAATATAAATCAAAGAAACGTCCTTTGGCCTAGCCTTGCCTTGCCTTGCCTTATTTCCTTCTCATCCTGTTCTCTGTCCCAGCCTCTCTCACTAACCCCTCGTCTGGTTGCATGTCTCTTCTTTCCTCTCTCCTTTTCTCAAACTCTCCTGCTTCCTGGCTTTCGTTTTTCAATTCCTCCATTTCAGTCCTGCAGCCCCGCACTACTTTTTCCTCTTGCCTCCCTTTGGCCTGCTCCCTTGGCTTTCTCCCTCTGTTCCATATCCTTCTTCCCGACTTGTCTCTTGGAGACTTTTGTTTACTTTGCACCCAAGTCTGGGGATGTTTTGGAAACTTTTCAGAGGCCTCGCTGGTGACAGGGGGGACAGCAGGCAGTGACAGGCCCGGGGCTGACAGGCTCCCCCTCCCCTAGCGGGCGCTCGGCTGCCACACCCAGCTGACATAGAACCTTTGTCACAATGCCCGCTACCGTGGTGAGGATGCGGGCACTCTGCAGGTGACAGGGACCCAGCAGGACTTGCTGTCAGCTCAGCAATTGCTCAGTTCCCCAAAGAAGCTGAATTCTGCAAATTGCTGCTTTTGCTCTTGAAATGATGTCTTCAGGTGGGTGTTTTGGTGTAATACACTGAAAACCAGAGCAGAAATGCTGAAATATTCCCATGATATGCATGGTCTCTGCACCAAACCACCATGACTCAGCCTAAGTACATCTGCCGCTTGTTCTTCTGTACTGACAGCAGATTGTGGAGGTACAGTATAAAAACCATCTTTATGGAGAGATCTTTGTGGTTTACGCTTAGTCTAAGCGTCTCAAGTAGCCGGGGCTTTTGTTTGGGCCTAATCCATAAGGTCTCATAGCTTTCCTCCTCCTCTCAAGATGAATGTGGTAGAAAATATAAATCAAAGAAACGTCCTTTGGCCTAGCCTTGCCTTGCCTTGCCTTATTTCCTTTTCATCCTGTTCTCTATCCCAGCCTCTCTCACTAACCCCTCGTCTGGCTGCATGTCTCTTCTTTCCTCTCTCCTTTTCTCAAACTCTCTTGCTTCCTGGCTTTCGTCTTTCAATTCCTCCATTTCAGACCTGCAGCCCCGCACTACTTTTTCTTCTTGCCTCCCTTTGGCCTGCTCCCTTGGCTTTCTCCCTCTGTTCCATATCCTTCTTCCCAACCTGTCTCTTGGAGACGTTTGGCCACTTTGGAACCAAGTCTGGGGATGTTCTGGAAACTTTTCTGAGGCCTCGCTGGTGACAGCGGCGACAGCAGGCAGTGACAGGCCTGGGGCTGACAGGCTCCCTCTCCCCTAGCGGGCGCTCGGCTGCCACACCCAGCTGACATAGAACCTTTGTCACAATGCCCGCTACCGTGGTGAGGATGCGGGCACTGTGCAGGTGACAGGGAGCCAGCAGGACTTGCTGTCAGCTCAGCAATTGCTCAGTTCCCCAAAGAAGCTGAATTCTGCAAATTGGTGCTTTTGCTCTTGAAATGATGTCATCAGGTGGGTGTTTTGGTGTAATACACTGAAAACCAGAGCAGAAATGCTGAAATATTCCCATGATATGCATGGTCTCTGCACCAAACCACCATGACTCAGCCTAAGTACATCTGCCGCTTGTTCTTCTGTACTGACAGAAGATTGTGGAGGTACAGTATAAAAACCATCTTTATGGAGAGATCTTTGTGGTTTACGCTTAGTCTAAGCGTCTCAAGTAGCTGGGGCTTTTGTTTGGGCCTAATCCATAAGGTCTGATGGCTTTCCTCCTCATCTCAAGATGAATGTGGTAGAAAATATAAATCAAAGAAACGTCCTTTGGCCTAGCCTTGCCTTGCCTTGCCTTATTTCCTTCTCATCCTGTTCTCTGTCCCAGCCTCTCTCACTAACCCCTCGTCTGGCTGCATGTCTCTTCTTTCCTCTCTCCTTTTCTCAAACTCTCCTGCTTCCTGGCTTTCGTCTTTCAATTCCTCCATTTCAGTCCTGCAGCCCCGCACTACTTTTTCCTCTTGCCATTCTTTGGCCTGCTCCCTTGGCTTTCTCCCTCTGTTCCATATCCTTCTTCCCGACTTGTCTCTTGGAGACTTTTGGCCACTTTGGAGCCAAGTCTGGGGATGTTTTGGAAACTTTTCAGAGGCCTCGCTGGTGACAGGGGGGACAGCAGGCAGTGACAGGCCCGGGGCTGACAGGCTCCCTCTCCCCTAGCGGGCGCTCGGCTGCCACACCCAGCTGACATAGAACCTTTGTCACAATGCCCGCGACCGTGGTGAGGATGCGGGCACTCTGCAGGTGACAGGGACCCAGCAGGACTTGCTGTCAGCTCAGCAATTGCTCAGTTCCCCAAAGAAGCTGAATTCTGCAAATTGCTGCTTTTGCTCTTGAAATGATGTCATCTGGTGGGTGTTTTGGTGTAATACACTGAAAACCAGAGCAGAAATGCTGAAATAGTCCCATGATATGCATGGTCTCTGCACCAAACCACCATGACTCAGCCTAAGTACATCTGCCGCTTGTTCTTCTGTACTGACAGAAGATTGTGGAAGTACAGTATAAAAACCATCTTTATGGAGAGATCTTTGTGGTTTAGGCTTAGTCTAAGTGTCTCAAGTAGCCGGGGCTTTTGTTTGGGCCTAATCCATAAGGTCTGATGGCTTTCCTCTCATCTCAAGATGAATGTGGTAGAAAATATAAATCAAAGAAACGTCCTTTGGCCTAGCCTTGCCTTGCCTTGCCTTGCCTTATTTCCTTCTCATCCTGTTCTCTGTCCCAGCCTCTCTCACTAACCCCTCGTCTGGCTGCATGTCTCTTCTTTCCTCTCTCCTTTTCTCAAACTCTCCTGCTTCCTGGCTTTCGTCTTTCAATCCTCCATTTCAGTCCTGCAGCCCCGCACTACTTTTTCCTCTTGCCCCCCTTTGGCCTGCTCCCTTGGCTTTCTCCCTCTGTTCCATATCCTTCTTCCCAACCTGTCTCTTGGAGACTTTTGGCCACTTTGGAGCCAAGTCTGGGGATGTTTTGGAAACTTTTCAGAGGCCTCGCTGGTGACAGGGGGGACAGCAGGCAGTGACAGGCCCGGGGCTGACAGGCTCCCCCTCCCCTAGCGGGCGCTCGGCTGCCACACCCAGCTGACATAGAACCTTTGTCACAATGCCCGCGACCGTGGTGAGGATGCGGGCACTCTGCAGGTGACAGGGACCCAGCAGGACTTGCTGTCAGCTCAGCAATTGCTCAGTTCCCCAAAGAAGCTGAATTCTGCAAATTGCTGCTTTTGCTCTTGAAATGATGTCATCAGGTGGGTGTTTTGGTGTAATACACTGAAAACCAGAGCAGAAAGGCTGAAATATTCCCATGATATGCATGGTCTCTGCACCAAACCACCATGACTCAGCCTAAGTACATCTGCCGCTTGTTCTTCTGTACTGACAGCTGATTGTGGAAGTACAGTATAAAAACCATCTTTATGGAGAGATCTTTGTGGTTTAGGCTTAGTCTAAGTGTCTCAAGTAGCCAGGGCTTTTGTTTGAGCCTAATCCTTAAGGTCTGATGGCTTTCCTCCTCATCTCAAGATGAATGTGGTAGAAAATATAAATCAAAGAAACGTCCTTTGGCCTAGCCTTGCCTTGCCTTGCCTTATTTCCTTCTCATCCTGTTCTCTGTCCCAGCCTCTCTCACTAACCCCTCGTCTGGTTGCATGTCTCTTCTTTCCTCTCTCCTTTTCTCAAACTCTCCTGCTTCCTGGCTTTCGTTTTTCAATTCCTCCATTTCAGTCCTGCAGCCCCGCACTACTTTTTCCTCTTGCCTCCCTTTGGCCTGCTCCCTTGGCTTTCTCCCTCTGTTCCATATCCTTCTTCCCGACTTGTCTCTTGGAGACTTTTGTTTACTTTGCACCCAAGTCTGGGGATGTTTTGGAAACTTTTCAGAGGCCTCGCTGGTGACAGGGGGGACAGCAGGCAGTGACAGGCCCGGGGCTGACAGGCTCCCCCTCCCCTAGCGGGCGCTCGGCTGCCACACCCAGCTGACATAGAAACTTTGTCACAATGCCCGCTACCGTGGTGAGGATGCGGGCACTCTGCAGGTGACAGGGACCCAGCAGGACTTGCTGTCAGCTCAGCAATTGCTCAGTTCCCCAAAGAAGCTGAATTCTGCAAATTGCTGCTTTTGATCTTGAAATGATGTCTTCAGGTGGGTGTTTTGGTGTAATACACTGAAAACCAGAGCAGAAATGCTGAAATATTCCCATGATATGCATGGTCTCTGCACCAAACCACCATGACTCAGCCTAAGTACATCTGCCGCTTGTTCTTCTGTACTGACAGCAGATTGTAGAGGTACAGTATAAAAACCATCTTTATGGAGAGATCTTTGTGGTTTACGCTTAGTCTAAGCGTCTCAAGTAGCCGGGGCTTTTGTTTGGGCCTAATCCATAAGGTCTCATAGCTTTCCTCCTCCTCTCAAGATGAATGTGGTAGAAAATATAAATCAAAGAAACGTCCTTTGGCCTAGCCTTGCCTTGCCTTGCCTTATTTCCTTTTCATCCTGTTCTCTATCCCAGCCTCTCTCACTAACCCCTCGTCTGGCTGCATGTCTCTTCTTTCCTCTCTCCTTTTCTCAAACTCTCTTGCTTCCTGGCTTTCGTCTTTCAATTCCTCCATTTCAGACCTGCAGCCCCGCACTACTTTTTCTTCTTGCCTCCCTTTGGCCTGCTCCCTTGGCTTTCTCCCTCTGTTCCATATCCTTCTTCCCAACCTGTCTCTTGGAGACGTTTGGCCACTTTGGAGCCAAGTCTGGGGATGTTCTGGAAACTTTTCTGAGGCCTCGCTGGTGACAGCGGCGACAGCAGGCAGTGACAGGCCTGGGGCTGACAGGCTCCCTCTCCCCTAGCGGGCGCTCGGCTGCCACACCCAGCTGACATAGAACCTTTGTCACAATGCCCGCGACCGTGGTGAGGATGCGGGCACTGTGCAGGTGACAGGGAGCCAGCAGGACTTGCTGTCAGCTCAGCAATTGCTCAGTTCCCCAAAGAAGCTGAATTCTGCAAATTGCTGCTTTTGCTCTTGAAATGATGTCATCAGGTGGGTGTTTTGGTGTAATACACTGAAAACCAGAGCAGAAATGCTGAAATAGTCCCATGATATGCATGGTCTCTGCACCAAACCACCATGACTCAGCCTAAGTACATCTGCCGCTTGTTCTTCTGTACTGACAGAAGATTGTGGAGGTACAGTATAAAAACCATCTTTATGGAGAGATCTTTGTGGTTTACGCTTAGTCTAAGCGTCTCAAGTAGCTGGGGCTTTTGTTTGGGCCTAATCCATAAGGTCTGATGGCTTTCCTCCTCATCTCAAGATGAATGTGGTAGAAAATATAAATCAAAGAAACGTCCTTTGGCCTAGCCTTGCCTTGCCTTGCCTTATTTCCTTCTCATCCTGTTCTCTGTCCCAGCCTCTCTCACTAAGCCCTCGTCTGGCTGCATGTCTCTTCTTTCCTCTCTCCTTTTCTCAAACTCTCCTGCTTCCTGGCTTTTGTCTTTCAATTCCTCCATTTCAGTCCTGCAGCTCGGCACTACTTTTTCCTCTTGCCTCCCTTTGGCCTGCTCCCTTGGCTTTCTCCCTCTGTTCCATATCCTTCTTCCCAACCTGTCTCTTGGAGACTTTTGGCCACTTTGGAGCCAAGTCTGGGGATGTTCTGGAAACTTTTCAGAGGCCTCGCTGGTGACAGGGGGGACAGCAGGCAGTGACAGGCCCGGGGCTGACAGGCTCCCTCTCCCCTAGCGGGCGCTCGGCTGCCACACCCAGCTGACATAGAACCTTTGTCACAATGCCCGCTACCGTGGTGAGGATGCGGGCACTCTGCAGGTGACAGGGACCCAGCAGGACTTGCTGTCAGCTCAGCAATTGCTCAGTTCCCCAAAGAAGCTGAATTCTGCAAATTGCTGCTTTTGCTCTTGAAATGATGTCATCAGGTGGGTGTTTTGGTGTAATACACTGAAAACCAGAGCAGAAATGCTGAAATAGTCCCATGATATGCATGGTCTCTGCACCAAACCACCATGACTCAGCCTAAGTACATCTGCTGCTTGTTCTTCTGTACTGACAGAAGATTTTGGAGGTACAGTATAAAAACCATCTTTATGGAGAGATCTTTGTGGTTTACGCTTAGTCTAAGCGTCTCAAGTAGCCGGGGCTTTTGTTTGGGCCTAATCCATAAGGTCTGATGGCTTTCCTCCTCATCTCAAGATGAATGTGGTAGAAAATATAAATCAAAGAAACGTCCTTTGGCCTAGCCTTGCCTTGCCTTGCCTTATTTCCTTCTCATCCTGTTCTCTGTCCCAGCCTCTCTCACTAACCCCTCGTCTGGTTGCATGTCTCTTCTTTCCTCTCTCCTTTTCTCAAACTCTCCTGCTTCCTGGCTTTCGTCTTTCAATTCCTCCATTTCAGTCCTGCAGCCCGGCACTACTTTTTCCTCTTGCCTCCCTTTGGCCTGCTCCCTTGGCTTTCTCCCTCTGTTCCATATCCTTCTTCCCGACTTGTCTCTTGGAGACTTTTGTTTACTTTGCACCCAAGTCTGGGGATGTTTTGGAAACTTTTCAGAGGCCTCGCTGGTGACAGGGGGGACAGCAGGCAGTGACAGGCCCGGGGCTGACAGGCTCCCTCTCCCCTAGCGGGCGCTCGGCTGCCACACCCAGCTGACATAGAACCTTTGTCACAATGCCCGCTACCGTGGTGAGGATGCGGGCACTCTGCAGGTGACAGGGACCCAGCAGGACTTGCTGTCAGCTCAGCAATTGCTCAGTTCCCCAAAGAAGCTGAATTCTGCAAATTGCTGCTTTTGCTCTTGAAATGATGTCATCAGGTGGGTGTTTTGGTGTAATACACTGAAAACCAGAGCAGAAATGCTCTAATATTCCCATGATATGCATGGTCTCTGCACCAAACCACCATGACTCAGCCTAAGTACATCTGCCGCTTGTTCTTCTGTACTGACAGCAGATTGTGGAGGTACAGTATAAAAACCATCTTTATGGAGAGATCTTTGTGGTTTACGCTTAGTCTAAGCGTCTCAAGTAGCCGGGGCTTTTGTTTGGGCCTAGTCCATAAGGTCTCATAGCTTTCCTCCTCCTCTCAAGATGAATGTGGTAGAAAATATAAATCAAAGAAATGTCCTTTGGCCTAGCCTTGCCTTGCCTTGCCTTATTTCCTTCTCATCCTGTTCTCTGTCCCAGCCTCTCTCACTAACCCCTCGTCTGGCTGCATGTCTCTTCTTTCCTCTCTCCTTTTCTCAAACTCTCCTGCTTCCTGGCTTTCGTCTTTCAATTCCTCCATTTCAGTCCTGCAGTCCCGCACTACTTTTTCCTCTTGCCTCCTTTTGGCCTGCTCCCTTGGCTTTCTCCCTCTGTTCCATATCATTCTTCCCAACTTGTCTCTTAGAGACTTTTGGCCACTTTGGACCCAAGTCTGGGCATGTTTTGGAAACTTTTCAGAGGCCTCGCTGGTGACAGGGAGGACAGCAGGCAGTGACAGGCCCGGGGCTGACAGGCTCCCCCTCCCCTAGCGGGCGCTCGGCTGCCACACCCAGCTGACATAGAACCTTTGTCACAATGCCCGCTACCGTGGTGAGGATGCGGGCACTCTGCAGGTGACAGGGACCCAGCAGGACTTGCTGTCAGCTCAGCAATTGCTCAGTTCCCCAAAGAAGCTGAATTCTGCAAATTGCTGCTTTTGCTCTTGAAATGATGTCTTCAGGTGGGTGTTTTGGTGTAATACACTGAAAACCAGAGCAGAAATGCTGAAATATTCCCATGATATGCATGGTCTCTGCACCAAACCACCATGACTCAGCCTAAGTACATCTGCCGCTTGTTCTTCTGTACTGACAGAAGATTGTGGAAGTACAGTATAAAAACCATCTTTATGGAGAGATCTTTGTGGTTTAGGCTTAGTCTAAGTGTCTCAAGTAGCCGGGGCTTTTGTTTGGGCCTAATCCATAAGGTCTGATGGCTTTCCTCTCATCTCAAGATGAATGTGGTAGAAAATATAAATCAAAGAAACGTCCTTTGGCCTAGCCTTGCCTTGCCTTGCCTTGCCTTATTTCCTTCTCATCCTGTTCTCTGTCCCAGCCTCTCTCACTAACCCCTCGTCTGGCTGCATGTCTCTTCTTTCCTCTCTCCTTTTCTCAAACTCTCCTGCTTCCTGGCTTTCGTCTTTCAATCCTCCATTTCAGTCCTGCAGCCCCGCTCTACTTTTTCCTCTTGCCCCCCTTTGGCCTGCTCCCTTGGCTTTCTCCCTCTGTTCCATATCCTTCTTCCCAACCTGTCTCTTGGAGACTTTTGGCCACTTTGGAGCCAAGTCTGGGGATGTTTTGGAAACTTTTCAGAGGCCTCGCTGGTGACAGGGGGGACAGCAGGCAGTGACAGGCCCGGGGCTGACAGGCTCCCCCTCCCCTAGCGGGCGCTCGGCTGCCACACCCAGCTGACATAGAACCTTTGTCACAATGCCCGCTACCGTGGTGAGGATGCGGGCACTCTGCAGGTGACAGGGACCCAGCAGGACTTGCTGTCAGCTCAGCAATTGCTCAGTTCCCCAAAGAAGCTGAATTCTGCAAATTGCTGCTTTTGCTCTTGAAATGATGTCATCAGGTGGGTGTTTTGGTGTAATACACTGAAAACCAGAGCAGAAATGCTCTAATATTCCCATGATATGCATGGTCTCTGCACCAAACCACCATGACTCAGCCTAAGTACATCTGCCGCTTGTTCTTCTGTACTGACAGCAGATTGTGGAGGTACAGTATAAAAACCATCTTTATGGAGAGATCTTTGTGGTTTACGCTTAGTCTAAGCGTCTCAAGTAGCCGGGGCTTTTGTTTGGGCCTAATCCATAAGGTCTCATAGCTTTCCTCCTCCTCTCAAGATGAATGTGGTAGAAAATATAAATCAAAGAAACGTCCTTTGGCCTAGCCTTGCCTTGCCTTGCCTTATTTCCTTCTCATCCTGTTCTCTGTCCCAGCCTCTCTCACTAAGCCCTCGTCTGGCTGCATGTCTCTTCTTTCCTCTCTCCTTTTCTCAAACTCTCCTGCTTCCTGGCTTTTGTCTTTCAATTCCTCCATTTCAGTCCTGCAGCTCGGCACTACTTTTTCCTCTTGCCTCCCTTTGGCCTGCTCCCTTGGCTTTCTCCCTCTGTTCCATATCCTTCTTCCCAACCTGTCTCTTGGAGACTTTTGGCCACTTTGGAGCCAAGTCTGGGGATGTTCTGGAAACTTTTCAGAGGCCTCGCTGGTGACAGGGGGGACAGCAGGCAGTGACAGGCCCGGGGCTGACAGGCTCCCTCTCCCCTAGCGGGCGCTCGGCTGCCACACCCAGCTGACATAGAACCTTTGTCACAATGCCCGCTACCGTGGTGAGGATGCGGGCACTCTGCAGGTGACAGGGACCCAGCAGGACTTGCTGTCAGCTCAGCAATTGCTCAGTTCCCCAAAGAAGCTGAATTCTGCAAATTGCTGCTTTTGCTCTTGAAATGATGTCATCAGGTGGGTGTTTTGGTGTAATACACTGAAAACCAGAGCAGAAATGCTGAAATAGTCCCATGATATGCATGGTCTCTGCACCAAACCACCATGACTCAGCCTAAGTACATCTGCTGCTTGTTCTTCTGTACTGACAGAAGATTTTGGAGGTACAGTATAAAAACCATCTTTATGGAGAGATCTTTGTGGTTTACGCTTAGTCTAAGCGTCTCAAGTAGCCGGGGCTTTTGTTTGGGCCTAATCCATAAGGTCTGATGGCTTTCCTCCTCATCTCAAGATGAATGTGGTAGAAAATATAAATCAAAGAAACGTCCTTTGGCCTAGCCTTGCCTTGCCTTGCCTTATTTCCTTCTCATCCTGTTCTCTGTCCCAGCCTCTCTCACTAACCCCTCGTCTGGTTGCATGTCTCTTCTTTCCTCTCTCCTTTTCTCAAACTCTCCTGCTTCCTGGCTTTCGTCTTTCAATTCCTCCATTTCAGTCCTGCAGCCCGGCACTACTTTTTCCTCTTGCCTCCCTTTGGCCTGCTCCCTTGGCTTTCTCCCTCTGTTCCATATCCTTCTTCCCGACTTGTCTCTTGGAGACTTTTGTTTACTTTGCACCCAAGTCTGGGGATGTTTTGGAAACTTTTCAGAGGCCTCGCTGGTGACAGGGGGGACAGCAGGCAGTGACAGGCCCGGGGCTGACAGGCTCCCTCTCCCCTAGCGGGCGCTCGGCTGCCACACCCAGCTGACATAGAACCTTTGTCACAATGCCCGCTACCGTGGTGAGGATGCGGGCACTCTGCAGGTGACAGGGACCCAGCAGGACTTGCTGTCAGCTCAGCAATTGCTCAGTTCCCCAAAGAAGCTGAATTCTGCAAATTGCTGCTTTTGCTCTTGAAATGATGTCATCAGGTGGGTGTTTTGGTGTAATACACTGAAAACCAGAGCAGAAATGCTCTAATATTCCCATGATATGCATGGTCTCTGCACCAAACCACCATGACTCAGCCTAAGTACATCTGCCGCTTGTTCTTCTGTACTGACAGCAGATTGTGGAGGTACAGTATAAAAACCATCTTTATGGAGAGATCTTTGTGGTTTACGCTTAGTCTAAGCGTCTCAAGTAGCCGGGGCTTTTGTTTGGGCCTAGTCCATAAGGTCTCATAGCTTTCCTCCTCCTCTCAAGATGAATGTGGTAGAAAATATAAATCAAAGAAACGTCCTTTGGCCTAGCCTTGCCTTGCCTTGCCTTATTTCCTTCTCATCCTGTTCTCTGTCCCAGCCTCTCTCACTAACCCCTCGTCTGGCTGCATGTCTCTTCTTTCCTCTCTCCTTTTCTCAAACTCTCCTGCTTCCTGGCTTTCGTCTTTCAATTCCTCCATTTCAGTCCTGCAGCCCCGCACTACTTTTTCCTCTTGCCTCCTTTTGGCCTGCTCCCTTGGCTTTCTCCCTCTGTTCCATATCATTCTTCCCAACTTGTCTCTTAGAGACTTTTGGCCACTTTGGACCCAAGTCTGGGCATGTTTTGGAAACTTTTCAGAGGCCTCGCTGGTGACAGGGAGGACAGCAGGCAGTGACAGGCCCGGGGCTGACAGGCTCCCCCTCCCCTAGCGGGCGCTCGGCTGCCACACCCAGCTGACATAGAACCTTTGTCACAATGCCCGCTACCGTGGTGAGGATGCGGGCACTCTGCAGGTGACAGGGACCCAGCAGGACTTGCTGTCAGCTCAGCAATTGCTCAGTTCCCCAAAGAAGCTGAATTCTGCAAATTGCTGCTTTTGCTCTTGAAATGATGTCTTCAGGTGGGTGTTTTGGTGTAATACACTGAAAACCAGAGCAGAAATGCTGAAATATTCCCATGATATGCATGGTCTCTGCACCAAACCACCATGACTCAGCCTAAGTACATCTGCCGCTTGTTCTTCTGTACTGACAGAAGATTGTGGAAGTACAGTATAAAAACCATCTTTATGGAGAGATCTTTGTGGTTTAGGCTTAGTCTAAGTGTCTCAAGTAGCCGGGGCTTTTGTTTGGGCCTAATCCATAAGGTCTGATGGCTTTCCTCTCATCTCAAGATGAATGTGGTAGAAAATATAAATCAAAGAAACGTCCTTTGGCCTAGCCTTGCCTTGCCTTGCCTTGCCTTATTTCCTTCTCATCCTGTTCTCTGTCCCAGCCTCTCTCACTAACCCCTCGTCTGGCTGCATGTCTCTTCTTTCCTCTCTCCTTTTCTCAAACTCTCCTGCTTCCTGGCTTTCGTCTTTCAATCCTCCATTTCAGTCCTGCAGCCCCGCTCTACTTTTTCCTCTTGCCCCCCTTTGGCCTGCTCCCTTGGCTTTCTCCCTCTGTTCCATATCCTTCTTCCCAACCTGTCTCTTGGAGACTTTTGGCCACTTTGGAGCCAAGTCTGGGGATGTTTTGGAAACTTTTCAGAGGCCTCGCTGGTGACAGGGGGGACAGCAGGCAGTGACAGGCCCGGGGCTGACAGGCTCCCCCTCCCCTAGCGGGCGCTCGGCTGCCACACCCAGCTGACATAGAACCTTTGTCACAATGCCCGCTACCGTGGTGAGGATGCGGGCACTCTGCAGGTGACAGGGACCCAGCAGGACTTGCTGTCAGCTCAGCAATTGCTCAGTTCCCCAAAGAAGCTGAATTCTGCAAATTGCTGCTTTTGCTCTTGAAATGATGTCATCAGGTGGGTGTTTTGGTGTAATACACTGAAAACCAGAGCAGAAATGCTCTAATATTCCCATGATATGCATGGTCTCTGCACCAAACCACCATGACTCAGCCTAAGTACATCTGCCGCTTGTTCTTCTGTACTGACAGCAGATTGTGGAGGTACAGTATAAAAACCATCTTTATGGAGAGATCTTTGTGGTTTACGCTTAGTCTAAGCGTCTCAAGTAGCCGGGGCTTTTGTTTGGGCCTAATCCATAAGGTCTCATAGCTTTCCTCCTCCTCTCAAGATGAATGTGGTAGAAAATATAAATCAAAGAAACGTCCTTTGGCCTAGCCTTGCCTTGCCTTGCCTTATTTCCTTCTCATCCTGTTCTCTGTCCCAGCCTCTCTCACTAACCCCTCGTCTGGCTGCATGTCTCTTCTTTCCTCTCTCCTTTTCTCAAACTCTCCTGCTTCCTGGCTTTCGTCTTTCAATTCCTCCATTTCAGTCCTGCAGCCCCGCACTACTTTTTCCTCTTGCCTCCTTTTGGCCTGCTCCCTTGGCTTTCTCCCTCTGTTCCATATCATTCTTCCCAACTTGTCTCTTGGAGACTTTTGGCCATTTTGGACCCAAGTCTGGGGATGTTTTGGAAACTTTTCAGAGGCCTCGCTGGTGACAGGGGGGACAGCAGGCAGTGACAGGCCCGGGGCTGACAGGCTCCCCCTCCCCTAGCGGGCGCTCGGCTGCCACACCCAGCTGACATAGAACCTTTGTCACAATGCCCGCTACCGTGGTGAGGATGCGGGCACTCTGCAGGTGACAGGGACCCAGCAGGACTTGCTGTCAGCTCAGCAATTGCTCAGTTCCCCAAAGAAGCTGAATTCTGCAAATTGCTGCTTTTGCTCTTGAAATGATGTCATCAGGTGGGTGTTTTGGTGTAATACACTGAAAACCAAAGCAGAAATGCTGAAATAGTCCCATGATATGCATGGTCTCTGCACCAAACCACCATGACTCAGCCTAAGTACATCTGCCGCTTGTTCTTCTGTACTGACAGCAGATTGTGGAGGTACAGTATAAAAACCATCTTTATGGAGAGATCTTTGTGGTTTACGCTTAGTCTAAGCGTCTCAAGTAGCTGGGGCTTTTGTTTGGGCCTAATCCATAAGGTCTGATGGCTTTCCTCCTCATCTCAAGATGAATGTGGTAGAAAATATAAATCAAAGAAACGTCCTTTGGCCTAGCCTTGCCTTGCCTTGCCTTATTTCCTTCTCATCCTGTTCTCTGTCCCAGCCTCTCTCACTAACCCCTCGTCTGGCTGCATGTCTCTTCTTTCCTCTCTCCTTTTCTCAAACTCTCCTGCTTCCTGGCTTTCGTCTTTCAATTCCTCCATTTCAGTCCTGCAGCCCCGCACTACTTTTTCCTCTTGCCATTCTTTGGCCTGCTCCCTTGGCTTTCTCCCTCTGTTCCATATCCTTCTTCCCGACTTGTCTCTTGGAGACATTTGGCCGCTTTGGAGCCAAGTCTGGGGATGTTTTGGAAACTTTTCAGAGGCCTCGCTGGTGACAGGGGGGACAGCAGGCAGTGACAGGCCCGGGGCTGACAGGCTCCCCCTCCCCTAGCGGGCGCTCGGCTGCCACACCCAGCTGACATAGAACCTTTGTCACAATGCCCGCTACCGTGGTGAGGATGCGGGCACTCTGCAGGTGACAGGGACCCAGCAGGACTTGCTGTCAGCTCAGCAATTGCTCAGTTCCCCAAAGAAGCTGAATTCTGCAAATTGCTGCTTTTGCTCTTGAAATGATGTCATCAGGTGGGTGTTTTGGTGTAATACACTGAAAACCAGAGCAGAAATGCTGAAATAGTCCCATGATATGCATGGTCTCTGCACCAAACCACCATGACTCAGCCTAAGTACATCTGCTGCTTGTTCTTCTGTACTGACAGAAGATTTTGGAGGTACAGTATAAAAACCATCTTTATGGAGAGATCTTTGTGGTTTACGCTTAGTCTAAGCGTCTCAAGTAGCCGGGGCTTTTGTTTGGGCCTAATCCATAAGGTCTGATGGCTTTCCTCCTCATCTCAAGATGAATGTGGTAGAAAATATAAATCAAAGAAACGTCCTTTGGCCTAGCCTTGCCTTGCCTTGCCTTATTTCCTTCTCATCCTGTTCTCTGTCCCAGCCTCTCTCACTAACCCCTCGTCTGGTTGCATGTCTCTTCTTTCCTCTCTCCTTTTCTCAAACTCTCCTGCTTCCTGGCTTTCGTCTTTCAATTCCTCCATTTCAGTCCTGCAGCCCGGCACTACTTTTTCCTCTTGCCTCCCTTTGGCCTGCTCCCTTGGCTTTCTCCCTCTGTTCCATATCCTTCTTCCCGACTTGTCTCTTGGAGACTTTTGTTTACTTTGCACCCAAGTCTGGGGATGTTTTGGAAACTTTTCAGAGGCCTCGCTGGTGACAGGGGGGACAGCAGGCAGTGACAGGCCCGGGGCTGACAGGCTCCCCCTCCCCTAGCGGGCGCTCGGCTGCCACACCCAGCTGACATAGAACCTTTGTCACAATGCCCGCTACCGTGGTGAGGATGCGGGCACTCTGCAGGTGACAGGGACCCAGCAGGACTTGCTGTCAGCTCAGCAATTGCTCAGTTCCCCAAAGAAGCTGAATTCTGCAAATTGCTGCTTTTGCTCTTGAAATGATGTCATCAGGTGGGTGTTTTGGTGTAATACACTGAAAACCAGAGCAGAAATGCTCTAATATTCCCATGATATGCATGGTCTCTGCACCAAACCACCATGACTCAGCCTAAGTACATCTGCCGCTTGTTCTTCTGTACTGACAGCAGATTGTGGAGGTACAGTATAAAAACCATCTTTATGGAGAGATCTTTGTGGTTTACGCTTAGTCTAAGCGTCTCAAGTAGCCGGGGCTTTTGTTTGGGCCTAGTCCATAAGGTCTCATAGCTTTCCTCCTCCTCTCAAGATGAATGTGGTAGAAAATATAAATCAAAGAAACGTCCTTTGGCCTAGCCTTGCCTTGCCTTGCCTTATTTCCTTCTCATCCTGTTCTCTGTCCCAGCCTCTCTCACTAACCCCTCGTCTGGCTGCATGTCTCTTCTTTCCTCTCTCCTTTTCTCAAACTCTCCTGCTTCCTGGCTTTCGTCTTTCAATTCCTCCATTTCAGTCCTGCAGCCCCGCACTACTTTTTCCTCTTGCCTCCTTTTGGCCTGCTCCCTTGGCTTTCTCCCTCTGTTCCATATCATTCTTCCCAACTTGTCTCTTAGAGACTTTTGGCCACTTTGGAGCCAAGTCTGGGGATGTTTTGGAAACTTTTCAGAGGCCTCGCTGGTGACAGGGGGGACAGCAGGCAGTGACAGGCCCGGGGCTGACAGGCTCCCCCTCCCCTAGCGGGCGCTCGGCTGCCACACCCAGCTGACATAGAACCTTTGTCACAATGCCCGCTACCGTGGTGAGGATGCGGGCACTCTGCAGGTGACAGGGACCCAGCAGGACTTGCTGTCAGCTCAGCAATTGCTCAGTTCCCCAAAGAAGCTGAATTCTGCAAATTGCTGCTTTTGCTCTTGAAATGATGTCTTCAGGTGGGTGTTTTGGTGTAATACACTGAAAACCAGAGCAGAAATGCTGAAATATTCCCATGATATGCATGGTCTCTGCACCAAACCACCATGACTCAGCCTAAGTACATCTGCCGCTTGTTCTTCTGTACTGACAGAAGATTGTGGAAGTACAGTATAAAAACCATCTTTATGGAGAGATCTTTGTGGTTTAGGCTTAGTCTAAGTGTCTCAAGTAGCCGGGGCTTTTGTTTGGGCCTAATCCATAAGGTCTGATGGCTTTCCTCTCATCTCAAGATGAATGTGGTAGAAAATATAAATCAAAGAAATGTCCTTTGGCCTAGCCTTGCCTTGCCTTGCCTTGCCTTATTTCCTTCTCATCCTGTTCTCTGTCCCAGCCTCTCTCACTAAGCCCTCGTCTGGCTGCATGTCTCTTCTTTCCTCTCTCCTTTTCTCAAACTCTCCTGCTTCCTGGCTTTTGTCTTTCAATTCCTCCATTTCAGTCCTGCAGCTCGGCACTACTTTTTCCTCTTGCCTCCCTTTGGCCTGCTCCCTTGGCTTTCTCCCTCTGTTCCATATCCTTCTTCCCAACCTGTCTCTTGGAGACGTTTGGCCACTTTGGAGCCAAGTCTGGGGATGTTCTGGAAACTTTTCAGAGGCCTCGCTGGTGACAGCGGCGGCAGCAGGCAGTGACAGGCCCGGGGCTGACAGGCTCCCTCTCCCCTAGCGGGCGCTCGGCTGCCACACCCAGCTGACATAGAACCTTTGTCACAATGCCCGCTACCGTGGTGAGGATGCGGGCACTGTGCAGGTGACAGGGACCCAGCAGGACTTGCTGTCAGCTCAGCAATTGCTCAGTTCCCCAAAGAAGCTGAATTCTGCAAATTGCTGCTTTTGCTCTTGAAATGATGTCATCAGGTGGGTGTTTTGGTGTAATACACTGAAAACCAGAGCAGAAATGCTGAAATAGTCCCATGATATGCATGGTCTCTGCACCATACCACCATGACTCAGCCTAAGTACATCTGCTGCTTGTTCTTCTGTACTGACAGCTGATTGTGGATGTACAGTATAAAAACCATCTTTATGGAGAGATCTTTGTGGTTTACGCTTAGTCTAAGCGTCTCAAGTAGCCGGGGCTTTTGTTTGGGCCTAATCCATAAGGTCTGATGGCTTTCCTCCTCATCTCAAGATGAATGTGGTAGAAAATATAAATCAAAGAAATGTCCTTTGGCCTAGCCTTGCCTTGCCTTGCCTTATTTCCTTCTCATCCTGTTCTCTGTCCCAGCCTCTCTCACTAACCCCTCGTCTGGTTGCATGTCTCTTCTTTCCTCTCTCCTTTTCTCAAACTCTCCTGCTTCCTGGCTTTCGTCTTTCAATTCCTCCATTTCAGTCCTGCAGCCCGGCACTACTTTTTCCTCTTGCCTCCCTTTGGCCTGCTCCCTTGGCTTTCTCCCTCTGTTCCATATCCTTCTTCCCGACTTGTCTCTTGGAGACTTTTGTTTACTTTGCACCCAAGTCTGGGGATGTTTTGGAAACTTTTCAGAGGCCTCGCTGGTGACAGGGGGGACAGCAGGCAGTGACAGGCCCGGGGCTGACAGGCTCCCCCTCCCCTAGCGGGCGCTCGGCTGCCACACCCAGCTGACATAGAACCTTTGTCACAATGCCCGCTACCGTGGTGAGGATGCGGGCACTCTGCAGGTGACAGGGACCCAGCAGGACTTGCTGTCAGCTCAGCAATTGCTCAGTTCCCCAAAGAAGCTGAATTCTGCAAATTGCTGCTTTTGCTCTTGAAATGATGTCATCAGGTGGGTGTTTTGGTGTAATACACTGAAAACCAGAGCAGAAATGCTGAAATATTCCCATAATATGCATGGTCTCTGCACCAAACCACCATGACTCAGCCTAAGTACATCTGCCGCTTGTTCTTCTGTACTGACAGCAGATTGTGGAGGTACAGTATAAAAACCATCTTTATGGAGAGATCTTTGTGGTTTACGCTTAGTCTAAGCGTCTCAAGTAGCCGGGGCTTTTGTTTGGGCCTAATCCATAAGGTCTCATAGCTTTCCTCCTCCTCTCAAGATGAATGTGGTAGAAAATATAAATCAAAGAAACGTCCTTTGGCCTAGCCTTGCCTTGCCTTGCCTTATTTCCTTTTCATCCTGTTCTCTATCCCAGCCTCTCTCACTAACCCCTCGTCTGGCTGCATGTCTCTTCTTTCCTCTCTCCTTTTCTCAAACTCTCTTGCTTCCTGGCTTTCGTCTTTCAATTCCTCCATTTCAGACCTGCAGCCCCGCACTACTTTTTCTTCTTGCCTCCCTTTGGCCTGCTCCCTTGGCTTTCTCCCTCTGTTCCATATCCTTCTTCCCAACCTGTCTCTTGGAGACGTTTGGCCACTTTGGAGCCAAGTCTCGGGATGTTCTGGAAACTTTTCTGAGGCCTCGCTGGTGACAGCGGCGACAGCAGGCAGTGACAGGCCTGGGGCTGACAGGCTCCCTCTCCCCTAGCGGGCGCTCGGCTGCCACACCCAGCTGACATAGAACCTTTGTCACAATGCCCGCGACCGTGGTGAGGATGCGGGCACTGTGCAGGTGACAGGGACCCAGCAGGACTTGCTGTCAGCTCAGCAATTGCTCAGTTCCCCAAAGAAGCTGAATTCTGCAAATTGCTGCTTTTGCTCTTGAAATGATGTCATCAGGTGGGTGTTTTGGTGTAATACACTGAAAACCAGAGCAGAAATGCTGAAATAGTCCCATGATATGCATGGTCTCTGCACCAAACCACCATGACTCAGCCTAAGTACATCTGCCGCTTGTTCTTCTGTACTGACAGAAGATTGTGGAGGTACAGTATAAAAACCATCTTTATGGAGAGATCTTTGTGGTTTACGCTTAGTCTAAGCGTCTCAAGTAGCTGGGGCTTTTGTTTGGGCCTAATCCATAAGGTCTGATGGCTTTCCTCCTCATCTCAAGATGAATGTGGTAGAAAATATAAATCAAAGAAACGTCCTTTGGCCTAGCCTTGCCTTGCCTTGCCTTATTTCCTTCTCATCCTGTTCTCTGCCCCAGCCTCTCTCACTAACCCCTCGTCTGGCTGCATGTCTCTTCTTTCCTCTCTCCTTTTCTCAAACTCTCCTGCTTCCTGGCTTTCGTCTTTCAATTCCTCCATTTCAGTCCTGCAGCCCCGCACTACTTTTTCCTCTTGCCATTCTTTGGCCTGCTCCCTTGGCTTTCTCCCTCTGTTCCATATCCTTCTTCCCGACTTGTCTCTTGGAGACTTTTGGCCAATTTGGAGCCAAGTCTGGGGATGTTTTGGAAACTTTTCAGAGGCCTCGCTGGTGACACGGGGGACAGCAGGCAGTGACAGGCCCGGGGCTGACAGGCTCCCCCTCCCCTAGCGGGCGCTCGGCTGCCACACCCAGCTGACATAGAACCTTTGTCACAATGCCCGCGACCGTGGTGAGGATGCGGGCACTCTGCAGGTGACAGGGACCCAGCAGGACTTGCTGTCAGCTCAGCAATTGCTCAGTTCCCCAAAGAAGCTGAATTCTGCAAATTGCTGCTTTTGCTCTTGAAATGATGTCATCTGGTGGGTGTTTTGGTGTAATACACTGAAAACCAGAGCAGAAATGCTGAAATAGTCCCATGATATGCATGGTCTCTGCACCAAACCACCATGACTCAGCCTAAGTACATCTGCCGCTTGTTCTTCTGTACTGACAGAAGATTGTGGAGGTACACTATAAAAACCATCTTTATGGAGAGATCTTTCTGGTTTAGGCTTAGTCTAAGCGTCTCAAGTAGCCGGGGCTTTTGTTTGGGCCTAATCCATAAGGTCTGATGGCTTTCCTCCTCATCTCCAGATGAATGTGGTAGAAAATATAAATCAAAGAAACGTCCTTTGGCCTAGCCTTGCCTTGCCTTGCCTTATTTCCTTCTCATCCTGTTCTCTGTCCCAGCCTCTCTCACTAACCCCTCGTCTGGCTGCATGTCTCTTCTTTCCTCTCTCCTTTTCTCAAACTCTCCTGCTTCCTGGCTTTCGTCTTTCAATTCCTCCATTTCAGTCCTGCAGCCCCGCACTACTTTTTCCTCTTGCCTCCTTTTGGCCTGCTCCCTTGGCTTTCTCCCTCTGTTCCATATCATTCTTCCCAACTTGTCTCTTGGAGACTTTTGGCCACTTTGGAGCCAAGTCTGGGGATGTTTTGGAAACTTTTCAGAGGCCTCGCTGGTGACAGGGGGGACAGCAGGCAGTGACAGGCCCGGGGCTGACAGGCTCCCCCTCCCCTAGCGGCGCTCGGCTGCCACACCCAGCTGACATAGAACCTTTGTCACAATGCCCGCTACCGTGGTGAGGATGCGGGCACTCTGCAGGTGACAGGGACCCAGCAGGACTTGCTGTCAGCTCAGCAATTGCTCAGTTCCCCAAAGAAGCTGAATTCTGCAAATTGCTGCTTTTGCTCTTGAAATGATGTCATCAGGTGGGTGTTTTGGTGTAATACACTGAAAACCAGAGCAGAAATGCTGAAATATTCCCATGATATGCATGGTCTCTGCACCAAACCACCATGACTCAGCCTAAGTACATCTGCCGCTTGTTCTTCTGTACTGACAGAAGATTGTGGAGGTACAGTATAAAAACCATCTTTATGGAGAGATCTTTGTGGTTTACGCTTAGTCTAAGCGTCTCAAGTAGCCGGGGCTTTTGTTTGGGCCTAATCCATAAGGTCTGATGGCTTTCCTCCTCATCTCAAGATGAATGTGGTAGAAAATATAAATCAAAGAAACGTCCTTTGGCCTAGCCTTGCCTTGCCTTGCCTTATTTCCTTCTCATCCTGTTCTCTGTCCCAGCCTCTCTCACTAAGCCCTCGTCTGGCTGCATGTCTCTTCTTTCCTCTCTCCTTTTCTCAAACTCTCCTGTTTCCTGTCTTTCCTCTTTCAATTCCTCCATTTCAGTCCTGCAGCTCGGCACTACTTTTTCCTCTTGCCTCCCTTTGGCCTGCTCCCTTGGTTTTATACCTCTGTTCCATATCCTTCTTCCCGACTTGTCTCTTGGAGACTTTTGTTTACTTTGCACCCAAGTCTGGGGATGTTTTGGAAACCTTTCAGAGGCCTCGCTGGTGACAGGGGGGACAGCAGGCAGTGACAGGCCCGGGGCTGACAGGCTCCCAATCCCCTAGCGGGCGCTCGGCTGCCACACCCAGCTGACATAGAACCTTTGTCACAATGCCCACTACCGTGGTGAGGATGCGGGCACTCTGCAGGTGACAGGGACCCAGCAGGACTAGGTGTCAACTCAGGAATTGCTCAGTTCACCAAAGAAGCTGAATTCTGCAAATTGCTGCTTTTGCTCTTGAAATGATGTCATCAGGTGGGTGTTTTGGTGTAATACACTGAAAACCAGAGCAGAAATGCTCTAATATTCCCATGATATGCATGGTCTCTGCACCAAACCACCATGACTCAGCCTAAGTACATCTGCCGCTTGTTCTTCTGTACTGACAGAATATTGTGGAGGTACAGTATAAAAACCATCTTTATGGAGAGATCTTTGTGGTTTACGCTTAGTCTAAGTGTCTCAAGTAGCCGGGGCTTTTGTTTGGGCCTAATCCATAAGGTCTGATGGCTTTCCTCTCATCTCAAGATGAATGTGGTAGAAAATATAAATCAAAGAAACGTCCTTTGGCCTAGCCTTGCCTTGCCTTGCCTTATTTCCTTCTCATCCTGTTCTCTGTCCCAGCCTCTCTCACTAAGCCCTCGTCTGGCTGCATGTCTCTTCTTTCCTCTCTCCTTTTCTCAAACTCTCCTGCTTCCTGGCTTTCGTCTTTCAATTCCTCCATTTCAGTCCTGCAGCCCCGCACTACTTTTTCCTCTTGCCATTCTTTGGCCTGCTCCCTTGGCTTTCTCCCTCTCTTTCATATCCTTCTTCCCGACTTGTCTCTTGGAGACTTTTGGCCACTTTGGAGCCAAGTCTGGGGATGTTTTGGAAACTTTTCAGAGGCCTCACTGCTGACAGGGGGGACAGCAGGCAGTGACAGGCCCGGGACTGACAGGCTCCCCCTCCCCCAGCGGGCACTCGGCTGCCACACCCAGCTGACATAGAACCTTTGTCACAATGCCCGCTACCGTGGTGAGGATACGGGCACTGTGCAGGTGACAGGGACCCAGCAGGACTTGGTGTCATCTCAGCAATTGCTCAGTTCCCCAAAGAAGCTGAATTCTGCAAATTGCTGCTTTTGCTCTTGAAATGATGTCATCAGGTGGGTGTTTTGGTGTAATACACTGAAAACCAGAGCAGAAATGCTGAAATATTCCCATGATATGCATGGTCTCTGCACCAAACCACCATGACTCAGCCTAAGTACATCTGCCGCTTGTTCTTTTGTACTGCCAGCTGATTGTGGAGGTACAGCATAAAAACCATCTTTATGGACAGATCTTTGTGGTTTAGGCTCAGTCTAAGCGTCTCACGTAGCCAGGGCTTTTATTGGGCCTAATCCATAAGGTCTGATGGCTTTCCTCTCATCTCAAGATGAATGTGGTAGAAAATATAAATCAAAGAACCGTCATTTGGCCTAGCCTTGCCTTGCCTTGCCTTGCCTTATTTCCTTCTCATCCTGTTCTCTGTCCTAGCCTCTCTCACTAACCCCTCGTCTGGCTGCATGTCTCTTCTTTCCTCTCTCCTTTTCTCAAACTCTCCTGCTTCCTGGCTTTCGTCTTTCAATTCCTCCAATTCAGTCCTGCAGCCCCGCACTACTTTTTCCTCTTGCCTCCCTTTGGCCTGCTCCCTTGGCTTTCTCCCTCTGTTCCATATCCTTCTTCCCGACTTTTCTCTTGGAGACTTTTTTTTACTTTGCACCCAAGTCTGGGGATGTTTTGGAAACCGTTCAGAGGCCTCGCTGGTGACTCGGGGGACAGCAGGCAGTGACAGGCCAGGGGCTGACAGGCTCCCCCTCCCCTAGCGGGCGCTCGGCTGCCACACCCAGCAGACATAGAACCTTTGTCACAATGCCCGCTACCGTGGTGAGGATGCGGGCACTCTGCAGGTGACAGGGACCCAGCAGGACTTGCTGTCAGCTCAGCAATTGCTCAGTTCCCCAAAGAAGCTGAATTTTGCAAATTGCTGCTTTGCTCTTGAAATGATGTCATGAGGTGCGTGTTTTGGTGTAATACACTGAAAACCAGAGCAGAAATGCTGAAATATTCCCATGATATGCATGGTCTCTGCACCAAACCACCATTACTCAGCCTAAGTACATCTGCCGCTTGTTCTTGTGTACTGACAGCAGATTGTGGAAGTACAGTATAAAAACCATCTTTATGGAGAGATCTTTCTGGTTTAGGCTTAGTCTAAGTGTCTCAAGTAGCCGGGGCTTTTGTTTGGGCCTAATCCATAAGGTCTGATGGCTTTCCTCCTCATCTCAAGATGAATGTGGTAGAAAATATAAATCAAAGAAACGTCCTTTGGCCTAGCCTTGCCTTGCCTTGCCTTATTTCCTTCTCATCCTGTTCTCTGTCCCAGCCTCTCTCACTAAGCCCTCGTCTGGTTGCATGTCTCTTCTTTCCTCTCTCCTTTTCTCAAACTCTCCTGCTTCCTGGCTTTCGTCTTTCAATTCCTCCATTTCAGTCCTGCAGCCCCGCACTACTTTTTCCTCTTGCCTCCCTTTGGCCTGCTCCCTTGGCTTTCTCTCTCTCTTCCATATTCTTCTTCCCGACTTGTCTCTTGGAGACTTTTGGCCACTTTGGAGCCAAGTCTGGGGATGTTTTGGAAACTTTTCAGAGGCCTCGCTGGTGACACGGGGGACAGCAGGCAGTGACAGGCCCGGGGCTGACAGGCTCCCCCTCCCCTAGCGGGCGCTCGGCTGCCACACCCAGTTGACATAGAACCTTTGTCACAATGCCCGCTACCGTGGTGAGGATGCGGGCACTCTGCAGGTGACAGGGACCCAGCAGGACTTGCTGTCAGCTCAGCAATTGCTCAGTTCCCCAAAGAAGCTGAATTCTGCAAATTGCTGCTTTTGCTCTTGAAATGATGTCATCAGGTGGGTGTTTTGGTGTAATACACTGAAAACCAGAGCAGAAATGCTGAAATATTCCCATGATATGCATGGTCTCTGCACCAAACCACCATGACTCAGCCTAAGTACATCTGCCGCTTGTTCTTCTGTACTGACAGAAGATTGTGGAGGTACAGTATAAAAACCATCTTTATGGAGAGATCTTTGTGGTTTACGCTTAGTCTAAGTGTCTCAAGTAGCCAGGGCTTTTGTTTGGGCCTAATCCATAAGGTCTGATGGCTTTCCTCCTCATCTCAAGATGAATGTGGTAGAAAATATAAATCAAAGAAACGTCCTTTGGCCTAGCCTTGCCTTGCCTTGCCTTATTTCCTTCTCATCCTGTTCTCTGTCCCAGCCTCTCTCACTAACCCCTCGTCTGGCTGCATGTCTCTTCTTTCCTCTCTCCTTTTCTCAAACTCTCCTGCTTCCTGGCTTTCGTCTTTCAATTCCTCCATTTCAGTCCTGCAGCCCCGCACTACTTTTTCCTCTTGCCTCCCTTTGGCCTGCTCCCTTGGCTTTCTCCCTCTGTTCCAAATCCTTCTTCCCAACTTTTCTCTTGGAGACTTTTGGCCACTTTGGACCCAAGTCTGGGGATGTTTTGGAAACTTTTCAGAGGCCTCGCTGGTGACAGGGGGGACAGCAGGCAGTGACAGGCCCGGGGCTGACAGGCTCCCCCTCCCCTAGCGGGCGCTCGGCTGCCACACCCAGCTGACATAGAACCTTTGTCACAATGCCCGCTACCATGGTGAGGATGCAGGGACTCTGCAGGTGGCAGGGACCCAGCAGGACTTGGTGTCAGCTCAGCAATTGCTCAGTTCCCCAAAGAAGCTGAATTCTGCAAATTGCTGCTTTTGCTCTTGAAATGATGTCATCAGGTGGGTGTTTTGATGTAATACACTGAAAACCAGAGCAGAAATACTGAAATATTCCCATGATATGCATGGTCTCTGCACCAAACCACCATTACTCAGCCTAAGTACATCTGCCGCTTGTTCTTTTGTACTGCCAGTTGATTGTGGAAGTACAGTATAAAAACCATCTTTATGGAGAGATCTTTGTGGTTTAGGCTTAGTCTAAGCGTCTCAAGTAGCCAGGGATTTTATTGGGCCTAATCCATAAGGTCTGATGGCTTTCCTCCTCATCTCAAGATGAATGTGGTAGAAAATATAAATCAAAGAAACGTCCTTTGGCCTAAACTTGCCTTGCCTTGCCTTGCCTTATTTCCTTCTCATCCTGTTCTCTGTCCCAGCCTCTCTCACTAAGCCCTCGTCTGGCTGCATGTCTCTTCTTTCCTCTCTCCTTTTCTCAAACTCTCCTGCTTCCTGGCTTTCGTCTTTCAATTCCTCCATTTCATTCCTGCAGCCCGGCACTACTTTTTCCTCTTGCCTCCCTTTGGCCTGCTCCCTTGGCTTTCTCCCTCTCTTCCATATTCTTCTTCCCGACTTGTCTCTTGGAGACTTTTGGCCACTTTGGAGCCAAGTCTGGGGATGTTTTGGAAACTTTTCAGAGGCCTCGCTGGTGACAGGGGGGACAGCAGGCAGTGACAGGCCCGGGGCTGACAGGCTCCCCCTCCCCTAGCGGGCGCTCGGCTGCCACACCCAGCTGACATAGAACCTTTGTCACAATGCCCGCTACCGTGGTGAGGATGCGGGCACTCTGCAGGTGACAGGGACCCAGCAGGACTTGCTGTCAGCTCAGCAATTGCTCAGTTCCCCAAAGAAGCTGAATTCTGCAAATTGCTGCTTTTGCTCTTGAAATGATGTCATCAGGTGGGTGTTTTGGTGTAATACACTGAAAACCAGAGCAGAAATGCTGAAATATTCCCATGATATGCATGGTCTCTGCACCAAACTACCATGACTCAGCCTAAGTATGTCTGCCGCTTGTTCTTTTGTACTGCCAGCTGATTGTGGAAGTACAGTATAAAAACCATCTTTATGGAGAGATCTTTGTGGTTTAGGCTTAGTCTAAGTGTCTCAAGTAGCCGGGGCTTTTGTTTGGGCCTAATCCATAACGTCTGATGGCTTTCCTCTCATCTCAAGATGAATGTGGTAGAAAATATAAATCAAAGAAACGTCCTTTGGCCTAGCCTTGCCTTGCCTTGCCTTATTTCCTTCTCATCCTGTTCTCTGTCCCAGCCTCTCTCACTAAGCCCTCGTCTGGCTGCATGTCTCTTCTTTCCTCTCTCCTTTTCTCAAACTCTCCTGCTTCCTGGCTTTCGTCTTTCAATTCCTCCATTTCATTCCTGCAGCCCGGCACTACTTTTTCCTCTTGCCTCCCTTTGGCCTGCTCCCTTGGCTTTCTCCCTCTCTTCCATATTCTTCTTCCCGACTTGTCTCTTGGAGACTTTTGGCCACTTTGGAGCCAAGTCTGGGGATGTTTTGGAAACTTTTCAGAGGCCTCGCTGGTGACAGGGGGGACAGCAGGCAGTGACAGGCCCGGGGCTGACAGGCTCCCCCTCCCCTAGCGGGCGCTCGGCTGCCACACCCAGCTGACATAGAACCTTTGTCACAATGCCCGCTACCGTGGTGAGGATGCGGGCACTCTGCAGGTGACAGGGACCCAGCAGGACTTGCTGTCAGCTCAGCAATTGCTCAGTTCCCCAAAGAAGCTGAATTCTGCAAATTGCTGCTTTTGCTCTTGAAATGATGTCATCAGGTGGGTGTTTTGGTGTAATACACTGAAAACCAGAGCAGAAATGCTGAAATAGTCCCATGATATGCATGGTCTCTGCACCAAACCACCATGACTCAGCCTAAGTACATCTGCCGCTTTTTCTTTTGTACTGCCAGCTGATTGTGGAGGTACAGCATAAAAACCATCTTTATGGACAGATCTTTGTGGTTTAGGCTTAGTCTAAGCGTCTCACGTAGCCAGGGCTTTTATTGGGCCTAATCCATAAGGTCTGATGGCTTTCCTCTCATCTCAAGATGAATGTGGTAGAAAATATAAATCAAAGAACCGTCATTTGGCCTAGCCTTGCCTTGCCTTGCCTTGCCTTGCCTTATTTCCTTCTCATCCTGTTCTCTGTCCTAGCCTCTCTCACTAACCCCTCGTCTGGCTGCATGTCTCTTCTTTCCTCTCTCCTTTTCTCAAACTCTCCTGCTTCCTGGCTTTCGTCTTTCAATTCCTCCATTTCAGTCCTGCAGCCCCGCACTACTTTTTCCTCTTGCCTCCCTTTGGCCTGCTCCCTTGGCTTTCTCCCTCTGTTCCATATCCTTCTTCCCGACTTTTCTCTTGGAGACTTTTGGCCACTTTGGAGCCAAGTCTGGGGATGTTTTGGAAACTTTTCAGAGGCCTCGCTGGTGACACGGGGGACAGCAGGCAGTGACAGGCCCGGGGCTGACAGGCTCCCCCTCCCCTAGCGGGCGCTCGGCTGCCACACCCAGTTGACATAGAACCTTTGTCACAATGCCCGCTACCGTGGTGAGGATGCGGGCACTCTGCAGGCGACAGGGACCCAGCAGGACTTGCTGTCAGCTCAGCAATTGCTCAGTTCCCCAAAGAAGCTGAATTCTGCAAATTGCTGCTTTTGCTCTTGAAATGATGTCATCAGGTGGGTGTTTTGGTGTAATACACTGAAAACCAGAGCAGAAATGCTGAAATATTCCCATGATAAGCATGGTCTCTGCACCAAACCACCATGACTCAGCCTAAGTACATCTGCCGCTTGTTCTTGTGTACTGACAGCAGATTGTGGAAGTACAGTATAAAAACCATCTTTATGGAGAGATCTTTGTGGTTTAGGCTTAGTCTAAGTGTCTCAAGTAGCCGGGGCTTTTGTTTGGGCCTAATCCATAAGGTCTGATGGCTTTCCTCCTCATCTCAAGATGAATGTGGTAGAAAATATAAATCAAAGAAACGTCCTTTGGCCTAGCCTTGCCTTGCCTTGCCTTATTTCCTTCTCATCCTGTTCTCTGTCCCAGCCTCTCTCACTAAGCCCTCGTCTGGCTGCATGTCTCTTCTTTCCTCTCTCCTTTTCTCAAACTCTCCTGCTTCCTGGCTTTCGTCTTTCAATTCCTCCATTTCAGTCCTGCAGCCCCGCACTACTTTTTCCTCTTGCCTCCCTTTGGCCTGCTCCCTTGGCTTTCTCTCTCTCTTCCATATTCTTCTTCCCGACTTGTCTCTTGGAGACTTTTGGCCACTTTGGAGCCAAGTCTGGGGATGTTTTGGAAACTTTTCAGAGGCCTCGCTGGTGACAGGGGGGACAGCAGGCAGTGACAGGCCCGGGGCTGACAGGCTCCCCCTCCCCTAGCGGGCGCTCGGCTGCCACACCCAGTTGACATAGAACCTTTGTCACAATGCCCGCTACCGTGGTGAGGATGCGGGCACTCTGCAGGTGACAGGGACCCAGCAGGACTTGGTGTCAGCTCAGCAATTGCTCAGTTCCCCAAAGAAGCTGAATTCTGCAAATTGCTGCTTTTGCTCTTGAAATGATGTCATCAGGTGGGTGTTTTGGTGTAATACACTGAAAACCAGAGCAGAAATGCTGAAATATTCCCATGATATGCATGGTCTCTGCACCAAACTACCATGACTCAGCCTAAGTATGTCTGCCGCTTGTTCTTTTGTACTGCCAGCTGATTGTGGAAGTACAGTATAAAAACCATCTTTATGGACAGATCTTTGTGGTTTAGGCTTAGTCTAAGTGTCTCAAGTAGCCGGGGCTTTTGTTTGGGCCTAATCCATAACGTCTGATGGCTTTCCTCTCATCTCAAGATGAATGTGGTAGAAAATATAAATCAAAGAAACGTCCTTTGGCCTAGCCTTGCCTTGCCTTGCCTTATTTCCTTCTCATCCTGTTCTCTGTCCCAGCCTCTCTCACTAAGCCCTCGTCTGGCTGCATGTCTCTTCTTTCCTCTCTCCTTTTCTCAAACTCTCCTGCTTCCTGGCTTTCGTCTTTCAATTCTTCCATTTCAGTCCTGCAGCCCCGCACTACTTTTTCCTCTTGCCTCCCTTTGGCCTGCTCCCTTGGCTTTCTCCCTCTCTTCCATATTCTTCTTCCCGACTTGTCTCTTGGAGACTTTTGGCCACTTTGGAGCCAAGTCTGGGGATGTTTTGGAAACTTTTCAGAGGCCTCGCTGGTGACAGGGGGGACAGCAGGCAGTGACAGGCCCGGGGCTGACAGGCTCCCCCTCCCCTAGCGGGCGCTCGGCTGCCACACCCAGCTGACATAGAACCTTTGTCACAATGCCCGCTACCGTGGTGAGGATGCGGGCACTCTGCAGGTGACTGGGACCCAGCAGGACTTGCTGTCAGCTCAGCAATTGCTCAGTTCCCCAAAGAAGCTGAATTCTGCAAATTGCTGCTTTTGCTCTTGAAATGATGTCATCAGGTGGGTGTTTTGGTGTAATACACTGAAAACCAGAGCAGAAATGCTGAAATAGTCCCATGATATGCATGGTCTCTGCACCAAACCACCATGACTCAGCCTAAGTACATCTGCTGCTTGTTCTTCTGTACTCACAGAAGATTGTGGAAGTACAGTATAAAAACCATCTTTATGGAGAGATCTTTGTGGTTTAGGCTTAGTCTAAGTGTCTCAAGTAGCCGGGGCTTTTGTTTGGGCCTAATCCATAAGGTCTGATGGCTTTCCTCCTCATCTCAAGATGAATGTGGTAGAAAATATAAATCAAGGAAACCTCTTTTGGCCTAGCCTTGCCTTGCCTTGCCTTGCCTTATTTCCTTCTCATCCTGTTCTCTGTCCCAGCCCCTCTCACTAACCCCTCGTCTGGCTGCATGTCTCTTCTTTCCTCTCTCCTTTTCTCAAACTCTCCTGCTTCCTGGCTTTCGTCTTTCAATTCCTCCATTTCAGTCCTGCAGCCCGGGACTACTTTTTCCTCTTGCCTCCCTTTGGCCTGCTCCCTTGGCTTTCTCCCTCTCTTCTATATTCTTCTTCCCGACTTGTCTCTTGGAGACTTTTGGCCACTTTGGAGCCAAGTCTGGGCATGTTTTGGAAACTTTTCAGAGGCCTCGCTGGTGACAGGGGGGACAGCAGGCAGTGACAGGCCCGGGGCTGACAGGCTCCCCCTCCCCTAGCGGGCGCTCGGCTGCCACACCCAGCTGACATAGAACCTTTGTCACAATGCCCGCTACCGTGGTGAGGATGCGGGCACTCTGCAGGTGACAGGGACCCAGCAGGACTTGCTGTCAGCTCAGCAATTGCTCAGTTCCCCAAAGAAGCTGAATTCTGCAAATTGCTGCTTTTGCTCTTGAAATGATGTCATCAGGTGGGTGTTTTGGTGTAATACACTGAAAACCAGAGCAGAAATGCTGAAATATTCCCATGATATGCATGGTCTCTGCACCAAACCACCATGACTCAGCCTAAGTACATCTGCCGCTTGTTCTTTTGTACTGCCAGCTGATTGTGGAGGTACAGTATAAAAACCATCTTTATGGAGAGATCTTTGTGGTTTAGGCTTAGTCTAAGCGTCTCAAGTAGCCAGGGATTTTATTGGGCCTAATCCATAAGGTCTGATGGCTTTCCTCCTCATCTCAAGATGAATGTGGTAGAAAATATAAATCAAAGAAACGTCCTTTGGCCTAAACTTGCCTTGCCTTGCCTTGCCTTATTTCCTTCTCATCCTGTTCTCTGTCCCAGCCTCTCTCACTAAGCCCTCGTCTGGCTGCATGTCTCTTCTTTCCTCTCTCCTTTTCTCAAACTCTCCTGCTTCCTGGCTTTCGTCTTTCAATTCCTCCATTTCAGTCCTGCAGCCCGGGACTACTTTTTCCTCTTGCCTCCCTTTGGCCTGCTCCCTTGGCTTTCTCCCTCTCTTCCATATCCTTCTTCCCGACTTGTCTCTTGGAGACTTTTTTTTACTTTGCACCCAAGTCTGGGGATGTTTTGGAAACCGTTCAGAGGCCTCGCTGGTGGCAGGGGGGACAGCAGGCAGTGACAGGCCAGGGGCTGACAGGCTCCCCCTCCCCTAGCGGGCGCTCGGCTGCCACACCCAGCTGACATAGAACCTTTGTCACAATGCCCGCTACCGTGGTGAGGATGCGGGCACTCTGCAGGTGACAGGGACCCAGCAGGACTTGCTGTCAGCTCAGCAATTGCTCAGTTCCCCAAAGAAGCTGAATTCTGCAAATTGCTGCTTTTGCTCTTGAAATGATGTCATCAGGTGGGTGTTTTGGTGTAATACACTGAAAACCAGAGCAGAAATGCTGAAATATTCCCATGATATGCATGGTCTCTGCACCAAACCACCATGACTCAGCCTAAGTACATCTGCCGCTTGTTCTTCTGTACTGACAGAAGATTGTCAAGGTACAGTATAAAAACCATCTTTATGGAGAGATCTTTGTGGTTTACGCTTAGTCTAAGTGTCTCAAGTAGCCGGGGCTTTTGTTTGGGCCTAATCCATAAGGTCTGATGGCTTTCCTCCTCATCTCAAGATGAATGTGGTAGAAAATATAAATCAAAGAAACGTCCTTTGGCCTAGCCTTGCCTTGCCTTGCCTTATTTCCTTCTCATCCTGTTCTCTGTCCCAGCCTCTCTCACTAAGCCCTCGTCTGGCTGCATGTCTCTTCTTTCCTCTCTCCTTTTCTCAAACTCTCCTGCTTCCTGGCTTTCGTCTTTCAATTCCTCCATTTCAGTCCTGCAGCCCCGCACTACTTTTTCCTCTTGCCTCCCTTTGGCCTGCTCCCTTGGCTTTCTCTCTCTCTTCCATATTCTTCTTCCCGACTTGTCTCTTGGAGACTTTTGGCCACTTTGGAGCCAAGTCTGGGGATGTTTTGGAAACTTTTCAGAGGCCTCGCTGGTGACAGGGGGGACAGCAGGCAGTGACAGGCCCGGGGCTGACAGGCTCCCCCTCCCCTAGCGGGCGCTCGGCTGCCACACCCAGTTGACATAGAACCTTTGTCACAATGCCCGCTACCGTGGTGAGGATGCGGGCACTCTGCAGGTGACAGGGACCCAGCAGGACTTGGTGTCAGCTCAGCAATTGCTCAGTTCCCCAAAGAAGCTGAATTCTGCAAATTGCTGCTTTTGCTCTTGAAATGATGTCATCAGGTGGGTGTTTTGGTGTAATACACTGAAAACCAGAGCAGAAATGCTGAAATATTCCCATGATATGCATGGTCTCTGCACCAAACTACCATGACTCAGCCTAAGTATGTCTGCCGCTTGTTCTTTTGTACTGCCAGCTGATTGTGGAAGTACAGTATAAAAACCATCTTTATGGACAGATCTTTGTGGTTTAGGCTTAGTCTAAGTGTCTCAAGTAGCCGGGGCTTTTGTTTGGGCCTAATCCATAACGTCTGATGGCTTTCCTCTCATCTCAAGATGAATGTGGTAGAAAATATAAATCAAAGAAACGTCCTTTGGCCTAGCCTTGCCTTGCCTTGCCTTATTTCCTTCTCATCCTGTTCTCTGTCCCAGCCTCTCTCACTAAGCCCTCGTCTGGCTGCATGTCTCTTCTTTCCTCTCTCCTTTTCTCAAACTCTCCTGCTTCCTGGCTTTCGTCTTTCAATTCTTCCATTTCAGTCCTGCAGCCCGGCACTACTTTTTCCTCTTGCCTCCCTTTGGCCTGCTCCCTTGGCTTTCTCCCTCTCTTCCATATTCTTCTTCCCGACTTGTCTCTTGGAGACTTTTGGCCACTTTGGAGCCAA
Source organism: Patagioenas fasciata (assembly GCF_037038585.1). Taxonomy (NCBI): domain Eukaryota; kingdom Metazoa; phylum Chordata; class Aves; order Columbiformes; family Columbidae; genus Patagioenas; species Patagioenas fasciata. The sequence goes on from NC_092528.1 coordinate 3,549,823, forward strand.
GTCTGGGGATGTTTTGGAAACTTTTCAGAGGCCTCGCTGGTGACAGGGGGGACAGCAGGCAGTGACAGGCCCGGGGCTGACAGGCTCCCCCTCCCCTAGCGGGCGCTCGGCTGCCACACCCAGCTGACATAGAACCTTTGTCACAATGCCCGCTACCGTGGTGAGGATGCGGGCACTCTGCAGGTGACTGGGACCCAGCAGGACTTGCTGTCAGCTCAGCAATTGCTCAGTTCCCCAAAGAAGCTGAATTCTGCAAATTGCTGCTTTTGCTCTTGAAATGATGTCATCAGGTGGGTGTTTTGGTGTAATACACTGAAAACCAGAGCAGAAATGCTGAAATAGTCCCATGATATGCATGGTCTCTGCACCAAACCACCATGACTCAGCCTAAGTACATCTGCTGCTTGTTCTTCTGTACTCACAGAAGATTGTGGAAGTACAGTATAAAAACCATCTTTATGGAGAGATCTTTGTGGTTTAGGCTTAGTCTAAGTGTCTCAAGTAGCCGGGGCTTTTGTTTGGGCCTAATCCATAAGGTCTGATGGCTTTCCTCCTCATCTCAAGATGAATGTGGTAGAAAATATAAATCAAGGAAACCTCTTTTGGCCTAGCCTTGCCTTGCCTTGCCTTGCCTTATTTCCTTCTCATCCTGTTCTCTGTCCCAGCCCCTCTCACTAACCCCTCGTCTGGCTGCATGTCTCTTCTTTCCTCTCTCCTTTTCTCAAACTCTCCTGCTTCCTGGCTTTCGTCTTTCAATTCCTCCATTTCAGTCCTGCAGCCCGGGACTACTTTTTCCTCTTGCCTCCCTTTGGCCTGCTCCCTTGGCTTTCTCCCTCTGTTCCATATCCTTCTTCCCGACTTTTCTCTTGGAGACTTTTTTTTACTTTGCACCCAAGTCTGGGGATGTTTTGGAAACCGTTCAGAGGCCTCGCTGGTGGCAGGGGGGACAGCAGGCAGTGACAGGCCAGGGGCTGACAGGCTCCCCCTCCCCTAGCGGGCGCTCGGCTGCCACACCCAGCTGACATAGAACCTTTGTCACAATGCCCGCTACCGTGGTGAGGATGCGGGCACTCTGCAGGTGACAGGGACCCAGCAGGACTTGCTGTCAGCTCAGCAATTGCTCAGTTCCCCAAAGAAGCTGAATTCTGCAAATTGCTGCTTTTGCTCTTGAAATGATGTCATCAGGTGGGTGTTTTGGTGTAATACACTGAAAACCAGAGCAGAAATGCTGAAATATTCCCATGATATGCATGGTCTCTGCACCAAACCACCATGACTCAGCCTAAGTACATCTGCCGCTTGTTCTTCTGTACTGACAGAAGATTGTGGAGGTACAGTATAAAAACCATCTTTATGGAGAGATCTTTGTGGTTTACGCTTAGTCTAAGTGTCTCAAGTAGCCGGGGCTTTTGTTTGGGCCTAATCCATAAGGTCTGATGGCTTTCCTCCTCATCTCAAGATGAATGTGGTAGAAAATATAAATCAAAGAAACGTCCTTTGGCCTAGCCTTGCCTTGCCTTGCCTTATTTCCTTCTCATCCTGTTCTCTGTCCCAGCCTCTCTCACTAACCCCTCGTCTGGCTGCATGTCTCTTCTTTCCTCTCTCCTTTTCTCAAACTCTCCTGCTTCCTGGCTTTCGTCTTTCAATTCTTCCATTTCAGTCCTGCAGCCCGGCACTACTTTTTCCTCTTGCCTCCCTTTGGCCTGCTCCCTTGGCTTTCTCCCTCTCTTCCATATTCTTCTTCCCGACTTGTCTCTTGGAGACTTTTGGCCACTTTGGAGCCAAGTCTGGGGATGTTTTGGAAACTTTTCAGAGGCCTCGCTGGTGACAGGGGGGACAGCAGGCAGTGACAGGCCCGAGGCTGACAGGCTCCCCCTCCCCTAGCGGGCGCTCGGCTGCCACACCCAGCTGACATAGAACCTTTGTCACAATGCCCGCTACCGTGGTGAGGATGCGGGCACTGTGCAGGTGACAGGGACCCAGCAGGACTTGCTGTCAGCTCAGCAATTGCTCAGTTCCCCAAAGAAGCTGAATTCTGCAAATTGCTGCTTTTGCTCTTGAAATGATGTCATCAGGTGGGTGTTTTGGTGTAATACACTGAAAACCAGAGCAGAAATGCTGAAATATTCCCATGATATGCATGGTCTCTGCACCAAACTACCATGACTCAGCCTAAGTATGTCTGCCGCTTGTTCTTTTGTACTGCCAGCTGATTGTGGAAGTACAGTATAAAAAACATCTTTATGGAGAGATCTTTGTGGTTTAGGCTTAGTCTAAGTGTCTCAAGTAGCCGAGGCTTTTGTTTGGGCCTAATCCATAATGTCTGATGGCTTTCCTCTCATCTCAAGATGAATGTGGTAGAAAATATAAATCAAAGAAACGTCCTTTGGCCTAGCCTTGCCTTGCCTTGCCTTATTTCCTTCTCATCCTGTTCTCTGTCCCAGCCTCTCTCACTAAGCCCTCGTCTGGCTGCATGTCTCTTCTTTCCTCTCTCCTTTTCTCAAACTCTCCTGCTTCCTGGCTTTCGTCTTTCAATTCCTCCATTTCATTCCTGCAGCCCGGCACTACTTTTTCCTCTTGCCTCCCTTTGGCCTGCTCCCTTGGCTTTCTCCCTCTCTTCCATATTCTTCTTCCTGACTTGTCTCTTGGAGACTTTTGGCCACTTTGGAGCCAAGTCTGGGGATGTTTTGGAAACTTTTCAGAGGCCTCGCTGGTGACAGGGGGGACAGCAGGCAGTGACAGGCCCGGGGCTGACAGGCTCCCCCTCCCCTAGCGGGCGCTCGGCTCCCACACCCAGCTGACATAGAAACTTTGTCACAATGCCCGCTACCGTGGTGAGGATGCGGGCACTCTGCAGGTGACAGGGACCCAGCAGGACTTGGTGTCAGCTCAGCAATTGCTCAGTTCCCCAAAGAAGCTGAATTCTGCAAATTGCTGCTTTTGCTCTTAAAATGATGTCATCAGGTGGGTGTTTTGGTGTAATACACTGAAAACCAGAGCAGAAATGCTGAAATATTCCCATGATATGCATGGTCTCTGCACCAAACTACCATGACTCAGCCTAAGTATGTCTGCCGCTTGTTCTTTTGTACTGCCAGCTGATTGTGGAAGTACAGTATAAAAACCATCTTTATGGAGAGATCTTTGTGGTTTAGGCTTAGTCTAAGTGTCTCAAGTAGCCGGGGCTTTTGTTTGGGCCTAATCCATAACGTCTGATGGCTTTCCTCTCATCTCAAGATGAATGTGGTAGAAAATATAAATCAAAGAAACGTCCTTTGGCCTAGCCTTGCCTTGCCTTGCCTTATTTCCTTCTCATCCTGTTCTCTGTCCCAGCCTCTCTCACTAAGCCCTCGTCTGGCTGCATGTCTCTTCTTTCCTCTCTCCTTTTCTCAAACTCTCCTGCTTCCTGGCTTTCGTCTTTCAATTCTTCCATTTCAGTCCTGCAGCCCGGCACTACTTTTTCCTCTTGCCTCCCTTTGGCCTGCTCCCTTGGCTTTCTCCCTCTCTTCCATATTCTTCTTCCCGACTTGTCTCTTGGAGACTTTTGGCCACTTTGGAGCCAAGTCTGGGGATGTTTTGGAAACTTTTCAGAGGCCTCGCTGGTGACAGGGGGGACAGCAGGCAGTGACAGGCCCGGGGCTGACAGGCTCCCCCTCCCCTAGCGGGCGCTCGGCTGCCACACCCAGCTGACATAGAACCTTTGTCACAATGCCCGCTACCGTGGTGAGGATGCGGGCACTCTGCAGGTGACAGGGACCCAGCAGGACTTGCTGTCAGCTCAGCAATTGCTCAGTTCCCCAAAGAAGCTGAATTCTGCAAATTGCTGCTTTTGCTCTTGAAATGATGTCATCAGGTGGGTGTTTTGGTGTAATACACTGAAAACCAGAGCAGAAATGCTGAAATAGTCCCATGATATGCATGGTCTCTGCACCAAACCACCATGACTCAGCCTAAGTACATCTGCTGCTTGTTCTTCTGTACTCACAGAAGATTGTGGAAGTACAGTATAAAAACCATCTTTATGGAGAGATCTTTGTGGTTTAGGCTTAGTCTAAGTGTCTCAAGTAGCCGGGGCTTTTGTTTGGGCCTAATCCATAAGGTCTGATGGCTTTCCTCCTCATCTCAAGATGAATGTGGTAGAATATATAAATCAAGGAAACCTCTTTTGGCCTAGCCTTGCCTTGCCTTGCCTTGCCTTATTTCCTTCTCATCCTGTTCTCTGTCCCAGCCCCTCTCACTAACCCCTCGTCTGGCTGCATGTCTCTTCTTTCCTCTCTCCTTTTCTCAAACTCTCCTGCTTCCTGGCTTTCGTCTTTCAATTCCTCCATTTCAGTCCTGCAGCCCGGGACTACTTTTTCCTCTTGCCTCCCTTTGGCCTGCTCCCTTGGCTTTCTCCCTCTCTTCTATATTCTTCTTCCCGACTTGTCTCTTGGAGACTTTTGGCCACTTTGGAGCCAAGTCTGGGCATGTTTTGGAAACTTTTCAGAGGCCTCGCTGGTGACAGGGGGGACAGCAGGCAGTGACAGGCCCGGGGCTGACAGGCTCCCCCTCCCCTAGCGGGCGCTCGGCTGCCACACCCAGCTGACATAGAACCTTTGTCACAATGCCCGCTACCGTGGTGAGGATGCGGGCACTGTGCAGGTGACAGGGACCCAGCAGGACTTGCTGTCAGCTCAGCAATTGCTCAGTTCCCCAGAGAAGCTGAATTCTGCAAATTGCTGCTTTTGCTCTTGAAATGATATCATCAGGTGGGTGTTTTGGTGTAATACACTGAAAACCAGAGCAGAAATGCTGAAATATTCCCATGATATGCATGGTCTCTGCACCAAACCACCATTACTCAGCCTAAGTACATCTGCCGCTTGTTCTTTTGTACTGCCAGCTGATTGTGGAGGTACAGTATAAAAACCATCTTTATGGAGAGATCTTTGTGGTTTAGGCTTAGTCTAAGCGTCTCAAGTAGCCAGGGATTTTATTGGGCCTAATCCATAAGGTCTGATGGCTTTCCTCCTCATCTCAAGATGAATGTGGTAGAAAATATAAATCAAAGAAACGTCCTTTGGCCTAAACTTGCCTTGCCTTGCCTTGCCTTATTTCCTTCTCATCCTGTTCTCTGTCCCAGCCTCTCTCACTAAGCCCTCGTCTGGCTGCATGTCTCTTCTTTCCTCTCTCCTTTTCTCAAACTCTCCTGCTTCCTGGCTTTCGTCTTTCAATTCCTCCATTTCAGTCCTGCAGCCCCGCACTACTTTTTCCTCTTGCCTCCCTTTGGCCTGCTCCCTTGGCTTTCTCCCTCTCTTCCATATCCTTCTTCCCGACTTGTCTCTTGGAGACTTTTTTTTACTTTGCACCCAAGTCTGGGGATGTTTTGGAAACCGTTCAGAGGCCTCGCTGGTGGCAGGGGGGACAGCAGGCAGTGACAGGCCAGGGGCTGACAGGCTCCCCCTCCCCTAGCGGGCGCTCGGCTGCCACACCCAGCTGACATAGAACCTTTGTCACAATGCCCGCTACCGTGGTGAGGATGCGGGCACTCTGCAGGTGACAGGGAGCCAGCAGGACTTGCTGTCAGCTCAGCAATTGCTCAGTTCCCCAAAGAAGCTGAATTCTGCAAATTGCTGCTTTTGCTCTTGAAATGATGTCATCAGGTGGGTGTTTTGGTGTAATACACTGAAAACCAGAGCAGAAATGCTGAAATATTCCCATGATATGCATGGTCTCTGCACCAAACCACCATGACTCAGCCTAAGTACATCTGCTGCTTGTTCTTCTGTACTGACAGAAGATTGTGGAGGTACAGTATAAAAACCATCTTTATGGAGAGATCTTTGTGGTTTAGGCTTAGTCTAAGTGTCTCAAGTAGCCGGGGCTTTTGTTTGGGCCTAATCCATAAGGTCTGATGGCTTTCCTCCTCATCTCAAGATGAATGTGGTAGAAAATATAAATCAAAGAAACGTCCTTTGGCCTAGCCTTGCCTTGCCTTGCCTTATTTCCTTCTCATCCTGTTCTCTGTCCCAGCCTCTCTCACTAACCCCTCGTCTGGCTGCATGTCTCTTCTTTCCTCTCTCCTTTTCTCAAACTCTCCTGCTTCCTGGCTTTCGTCTTTCAATTCCTCCATTTCAGTCCTGCAGCCCGGCACTACTTTTTCCTCTTGCCTCCCTTTGGCCTGCTCCCTTGGCTTTCTCCCTCTCTTCCATATTCTTCTTCCCGACTTGTCTCTTGGAGACTTTTGGCCAATTTGGAGCCAAGTCTGGGGATGTTTTGGAAACTTTTCAGAGGCCTCGCTGGTGACAGGGGGGACAGCAGGCAGTGACAGGCCCGGGGCTGACAGGCTCCCCCTCCCCTAGCGGGCGCTCGGCTGCCACACCCAGCTGACATAGAACCTTTGTCACAATGCCCGCTACCGTGGTGAGGATGCGGGCACTGTGCAGGTGACAGGGACCCAGCAGGACTTGCTGTCAGCTCAGCAATTGCTCAGTTCCCCAAAGAAGCTGAATTCTGCAAATTGCTGCTTTTGCTCTTGAAATGATGTCATCAGGTGGGTGTTTTGGTGTAATACACTGAAAACCAGAGCAGAAATGCTGAAATATTCCCATGATATGCATGGTCTCTGCACCAAACTACCATGACTCAGCCTAAGTATGTCTGCCGCTTGTTCTTTTGTACTGCCAGCTGATTGTGGAAGTACAGTATAAAAACCATCTTTATGGAGAGATCTTTGTGGTTTAGGCTTAGTCTAAGTGTCTCAAGTAGCCGGGGCTTTTGTTTGGGCCTAATCCATAACGTCTGATGGCTTTCCTCTCATCTCAAGATGAATGTGGTAGAAAATATAAATCAAAGAAACGTCCTTTGGCCTAAACTTGCCTTGCCTTGCCTTATTTCCTTCTCATCCTGTTCTCTGTCCCAGCCTCTCTCACTAACCCCTCGTCTGGTTGCATGTCTCTTCTTTCCTCTCTCCTTTTCTCAAACTCTCCTGCTTCCTGGCTTTCGTCTTTCAATTCCTCCATTTCAGTCCTGCAGCCCCGCACTACTTTTTCCTCTTGCCTCCCTTTGGCCTGCTCCCTTGGCTTTCTACCTCTCTTCCATATTCTTCTTCCCGACTTGTCTCTTGGAGACTTTTGGCCACTTTGGAGCCAAGTCTGGGGATGTTTTGGAAACTTTTCAGAGGCCTCGCTGGTGACAGGGGGGACAGCAGGCAGTGACCGGCCCGGGGCTGACAGGCTCCCCCTCCCCTAGCGGGCGCTCGGCTGCCACACCCAGTTGACATAGAACCTCTGTCACAATGCCCGCTACCGTGGTGAGGATGCGGGCACTCTGCAGGTGACAGGGACCCAGCAGGACTTGCTGTCAGCTCAGCAATTGCTCAGTTCCCCAAAGAAGCTGAATTCTGCAAATTGCTGCTTTTGCTCTTGAAATGATGTCATCAGGTGGGTGTTTTGGTGTAATATACTGAAAACCAGAGCAGAAATGCTGAAATAGTCCCATGATATGCATGGTCTCTGCACCAAACCACCATGACTCAGCCTAAGTACATCTGCTGCTTGTTCTTCTGTACTGACAGAAGATTGTGGAAGTACAGTATAAAAACCATCTTTATGGAGAGATCTTTGTGGTTTAGGCTTAGTCTAAGTGTCTCAAGTAGCCAGGGCTTTTGTTTGGGCCTAATCCATAAGGTCTGATGGCTTTCCTCCTCATCTCAAGATGAATGTGGTAGAAAATATAAATCAAGGAAACCTCTTTTGGCCTAGCCTTGCCTTGCCTTGCCTTGCCTTATTTCCTTCTCATCCTGTTCTCTATCCCAGCCCCTCTCACTAACCCCTCGTCTGGCTGCATGTCTCTTCTTTCCTCTCTCCTTTTCTCAAACTCTCCTGCTTCCTGGCTTTCGTCTTTCAATTCCTCCATTTCAGTCCTGCAGCCCCGCACTACTTTTTCCTCTTGCCTCTCTTTGGCCTGCTCCCTTGGCTTTCTCCCTCTGTTCCATATCCTTCTTCCCAACTTTTCTCTTGGAGACTTTTGGCCACTTTGGAGCCAAGTCTGGGGATGTTTTGGAATCTTTTCAGAGGCCTCGCTGGTGACAGGGGGGACAGCAGGCAGTGACAGGCCCGGGGCTGACAGGCTCCCCCTCCCCTAGCGGGCGCTCGGCTGCCACACCCAGCTGACATAGAACCTTTGTCACAATGCCCGCTACCGTGGTGAGGATGCAGGGACTCTGCAGGTGACAGGGACCCAGCAGGACTTGGTGTCAGCTCAGCAATTGCTCAGTTCCCCAAAGAAGCTGAATTCTGCAAATTGCTGCTTTTGCTCTTGAAATGATGTCATCAGGTGCGTGTTTTGATGTAATACGCTGAAAACCAGACCAGAAATGCTGAAATATTCCCATGATATGCATGGTCTCTGCACCAAACCACCATTACTCAGCCTAAGTATGTCTGCCGCTTGTTCTTTTGTACTGCCAGCTGATTGTGGAGGTACAGTATAAAAACCATCTTTATGGAGAGATCTTTGTGGTTTAGGCTTAGTCTAAGCGTCTCAAGTAGCCAGGGATTTTATTGGACCTAATCCATAAGGTCTGATGGCTTTCCTCCTCATCTCAAGATGAATGTGGTAGAAAATATAAATCAAAGAAACGTCCTTTGGCCTAAACTTGCCTTGCCTTGCCTTATTTCCTTCTCATCCTGTTCTCTGTCCCAGCCTCTCTCACTAACCCCTCGTCTGGTTGCATGTCTCTTCTTTCCTCTCTCCTTTTCTCAAACTCTCCTGCTTCCTGGCTTTCGTCTTTCAATTCCTCCATTTCAGTCCTGCAGCCCCGCACTACTTTTTCCTCTTGCCTCCCTTAGGCCTGCTCCCTTGGCTTTCTCTCTCTCTTCCATATTCTTCTTCCCGACTTGTCTCTTGGAGACTTTTGGCCACTTTGGAGCCAAGTCTGGGGATGTTTTGGAAACTTTTCAGAGGCCTCGCTGGTGACAGGGGGGACAGCAGGCAGTGACAGGCCCGGGGCTGACAGGCTCCCCCTCCCCTAGCGGGCGCTCGGCTGCCACACCTAGTTGACATAGAACCTTTGTCACAATGCCCGCTACCGTGGTGAGGATGCGGGCACTCTGCAGATGACAGGGACCCAGCAGGACTTGCTGTCAGCTCAGCAATTGCTCAGTTCCCCAAAGAAGCTGAATTCTGCAAATTGCTGCTTTTGCTCTTGAAATGATGTCATCAGGTGGGTGTTTTGGTGTAATACACTGAAAACCAGAGCAGAAATGCTGAAATAGTCCCATGATATGCATGGTCTCTGCACCAAACCACCATGACTCAGCCTAAGTACATCTGCCGCTTGTTCTTCTGTACTGACAGCAGATTGTGGAGGTACAGTATAAAAACCATCTTTATGGAGAGATCTTTGTGGTTTACGCTTAGTCTAAGCGTCTCAAGTAGCCGGGGCTTTTGTTTGGGCCTAATCCATAAGGTCTGATGGCTTTCCTCCTCATCTCAAGATGAATGTGGTAGAAAATATAAATCAAAGAAACGTCCTTTGGCCTAGCCTTGCCTTGCCTTGCCTTATTTCCTTCTCATCCTGTTCTCTGTCCCAGCCTCTCTCACTAACCCCTCGTCTGGCTGCATGTCTCTTCTTTCCTCTCTCCTTTTCTCAAACTCTCCTGCTTCCTGGCTTTCGTCTTTCAATTCCTCCATTTCAGTCCTGCAGCCCGGCACTACTTTATCCTCTTGACTCCCTTTGGCCTGCTCCCTTGGCTTTCTCCCTCTCTTACACATCCTTCTTCCCGACTTGTCTCTTGGAGACTTTTAGCCAATTTGGAGCCAAGTCTGGGGATGTTTTGGAAACTTTTCAGAGGCCTCGCTGGTGACAGGGGGGACAGCAGGCAGTGACAGGCCCGGGGCTGACAGGCTCCCCCTCCCCTAGCGGGCGCTCGGCTGCCACACCCAGCTGACATAGAACCTTTGTCACAATGCCCGCTACCGTGGTGAGGATGCGGGCACTGTGCAGGTGACAGGGACCCAGCAGGACTTGCTGTCAGCTCAGCAATTGCTCAGTTCCCCAAAGAAGCTGAATTCTGCAAATTGCTGCTTTTGCTCTTGAAATGATGTCATCAGGTGGGTGTTTTGGTGTAATACACTGAAAACCAGAGCAGAAATGCTGAAATATTCCCATGATATGCATGGTCTCTGCACCAAACCACCATGACTCAGCCTAAGTACATCTGCCGCTTATTCTTTTGTACTGCCAGCTGATTGTGGAGGTACAGTATAAAAACCATCTTTATGGAGAGATCTTTGTGGTTTAGGCTTAGTCTAAGCGTCTCAAGTAGCCAGGGATTTTATTGGGCCTAATCCATAAGGTCTGATGGCTTTCCTCCTCATCTCAAGATGAATGTGGTAGAAAATATAAATCAAAGAAACGTCCTTTGGCCTAGCCTTGCCTTGCCTTGCCTTATTTCCTTCTCATCCTGGCCTCTGTCCCAGCCTCTCTCACTAAGCCCTCGTCTGGCTGCATGTCTCTTCTTTCCTCTCTCCTTTTCTCAAACTCTCCTGCTTCCTGGCTTTCGTCTTTCAATTCCTCCATTTCAGTCCTGCAGCCCCGCACTACTTTTTCCTCTTGCCTCCCTTTGGCCTGCTCCCTTGGCTTTCTCCCTCTCTTCCATATCCTTCTTCCCGACTTGTCTCTTGGAGACTTTTTTTTACTTTGCACCCAAGTCTGGGGATGTTTTGGAAACCGTTCAGAGGCCTCGCTGTTGACACGGGGGACAGCAGGCAGTGACAGGCCAGGGGCTGACAGGCTCCCCCTCCCCTAGCGGGCGCTCGGCTGCCACACCCAGCTGACATAGAACCTTTGTCACAATGCCCGCTACCGTGGTGAGGATGCGGGCACTCTGCAGGTGACAGGGACCCAGCAGGACTTGCTGTCAGCTCAGCAATTGCTCAGTTCCCCAAAGAAGCTGAATTCTGCAAATTGCTGCTTTGCTCTTGAAATGATGTCATGAGGTGCGTGTTTTGGTGTAATACACTGAAAACCAGAGCAGAAATGCTGAAATATTCCCATGATATGCATGGTCTCTGCACCAAAACACCATGACTCAGCCTAAGTACATCTGCCGCTTGTTCTTCTGTACTGACAGAAGATTGTGGAAGTACAGTATAAAAACCATCTTTATGGAGAGATCTTTGTGGTTTTGCTTAGTCTAAATGTCACAAGTAGCCGGGGCTTTTGTTTGGGCCTAATCCATATGGTCTGATGGCTTTCCTCTCATCTCAAGATGAATGTGGTAGAAAATATAAATCAAAGAAACGTCCTTTGGCCTAGCCTTGCCTTGCCTTGCCTTATTTCCTTCTCATCCTGTTCTCTGTCCCAGCCTCTCTCACTAACCCCTCGTCTGGCTGCATGTCTCTTCTTTCCTCTCTCCTTTTCTCAAACTCTCCTGCTTCCTGGCTTTCGTCTTTCAATTCCTCCATTTCAGTCCTGCAGCCCGGCACTACTTTTTCCTCTTGCCTCTCTTTGGCCTGCTCCCTTGGCTTTCTCCCTCTGTTCCATATCCTTCTTCCCGACGTGTCTCTTGGAGACTTTTGGCCACTTTGGAGCCAAGTCTGGGGATGTTTTGGAAACTTTTCAGAAGCCTCGCTGGTGGCAGGGGGGACAGCAGGCAGTGACAGGCCCAGGGCTGACAGGCTCCCCCTCCCCTAGCGGGCGCTCGGCTGCCACACCCAACTGACATAGAACCTTTGTCACAATGCCCGCTACCGTGGTGAGGATGCGAGCACTCTGCAGGTGACAGGGACCCAGCAGGACTTGCTGTCAGCTCAGCAATTGCTCAGTTCCCCAAAGAAGCTGAATTCTGCAAATTGCTGCTTTTGCTCTTGAAATGATGTCATCAGGTGGGTGTTTTGGTGTAATACACTGAAAACCAGAGCAGAAATGCTGAAATATTCCCATGATATGCATGGTCTCTGCACCAAACCACCATGTCTCAGCCTAAGTATGTCTGCCGCTTGTTCGTTTGTACTGACAGAAGATTGTGGAAGTACAGTATAAAAACCATCTTTATGGAGAGATCTTTGTGGTTTAGGCTTAGTCTAAGTGTCTCAAGTAACCGGGGCTTTTGTTTGGGCCTAATCCATATGGTCTGATGGCTTTCCTCTCATCTCAAGATGAATGTGGTAGAAAATATAAATCAAAGAAACGTCCTTTGGCCTAGCCTTGCCTTGCCTTGCCTTATTTCCTGCTCATCCTGTTCTCTGTCCCAGCCTCTCTCACTAAGCCCTCGTCTGGCTGCATGTCTCTTCTTTCCTCTCTCCTTTTCTCAAACTCTCCTGCTTCCTGGCTTTCGTCTTTCAATTCCTCCATTTCAGTCCTGCAGCCCGGCACTACTTTTTTCTCTTGCCTCCCTTTGGCCTGCTCCCTTGGCTTTCTCCCTCTCTTCCATATCCTTCTTCCCGACTTGTCTCTTGGAGACTTTTGGCCACTTTGGAGCCAATTCTGGGCATGTTTTGGAAACTTTTCAGAGGCCTCGCTGGTGACAGGGGGGACAGCAGGCAGTGACAGGCCCGGGGCTGACAGGCTCCCCCTCCCCTAGCGGGCGCTCGGCTGCCACACCCAGTTGACGTAGAACCTTTGTCACAATGCCCGCTACCGTGGTGAGGATGCGGGCAATCTGCAGGTGACAGGGACCCAGCAGGACTTGCTGTCAGCTCAGCAATTGCTCAGTTCCCCAAAGAAGCTGAATTCTGCAAATTGCTGCTTTTGCTCTTGAAATGATGTCATCAGGTGGGTGTTTTGGTGTAATACACTGAAAACCAGAGCAGAAATGCTGAAATATTCCCATGATATGCATGGTCTCTGCACCAAACCACCATGTCTCAGCCTAAGTATGTCTGCCGCTTGTTCTTTTGTACTGACAGAAGATTGTGGAAGTACAGTATAAAAACCATCTTTATGGAGAGATCTTTCTGGTTTAGGCTTAGTCTAAGTGTCTCAAGTAGCCGGGGCTTTTGTTTGGGCCTAATCCATATGGTCTGATGGCTTTCCTCTCATCTCAAGATGAATGTGGTAGAAAATATAAATCAAAGAAACGTCCTTTGGCCTAGCCTTGCCTTGCCTTATTTCCTTCTCATCCTGGCCTCTGTCCCAGCCTCTCTCACTAAGCCCTCGTCTGGCTGCGTGTCTCTTCTTTCCTCTCTCCTTTTCTCAAACTCTCCTGCTTCCTGGCTTTCGTCTTTCAATTCCTCCATTTCATTCCTGCAGCCCCGCACTACTTTTTTCTCTTGCCTCCCTTTGGCCTGCTCCCTTGGCTGTCTCCCTCTCTTCCATATCCTTCTTCCCGACTTGTCTCTTGGAGACTTTTGGCCACTTCGGAGCCAAGTCTGGGCATGTTTTGGAAACTTTTCAGAGGCCTCGCTGGTGACACGGGGGACAGCAGGCAGTGACAGGCCCGGGGCTGACAGGCTCCCCCTCCCCTAGCGGGCGCTCGGCTGCCACACCCAGCTGACATAGAACCTTTGTCACAATGCCCGCTACCGTGGTGAGGATGCGGGCACTCTGCAGGTGGCAGGGAGCCAGCAGGACTTGCTGTCAGCTCAGCAATTGCTCAGTTCCCCAAAGAAGCTGAATTCTGCAAATTGCTGCTTTTGCTCTTGAAATGATGTCATCAGGTGGGTGTTTTGGTGTAATACACTGAAAACCAGAGCAGAAATGCTGAAATATTCCCATGATATGCATGGTCTCTGCACCAAACCACCATGTCTCAGCCTAAGTACATCTGCCGCTTGTTCTTTTGTACTGACAGAAGATTGTGGAAGTACAGTATAAAAACCATCTTTATGGAGAGATCTTTCTGGTTTAGGCTTAGTCTAAGTGTCTCAAGTAGCCGGGGCTTTTGTTTGGGCCTAATCCATATGGTCTGATGGCTTTCCTCTCTTCTCAAGATGAATGTGGTAGAAAATATAAATCTAAGAAACGTCCTTTGGCCTAGCCTTGCCTTGCCTTATTTCCTTCTCATCCTGTTCTCTGTCCCAGCCTCTCTCACTAAGCCCTCATCTGGCTGCATGTCTCTTCTTTCCTCTCTCCTTTTCTCAAACTCTCCTGCTTCCTGGCTTTCGTCTTTCAATTCCTCCATTTCAGTCCTGCAGCCCGCCACTACTTTTTTCTCTTGCCTCCCCTTGGCCTGCTCCCTTGGCTTTCTCCCTCTCTTCCATATCCTTCTTCCCGACTTGTCTCTTGGAGACTTTTGGCCACTTTGGACCCAAGTCTGGGGATGTTTTGGAAACTTTTCAGAGGCCTCGCTGGTGACAGGGGGGACAGCAGGCAGTGACAGGCCCGGGGCTGACAGGCTCCCCCTCCCCTAGCGGGCGCTCGGCTGCCACACCCAGCTGACGTAGAACCTTTGTCACAATGCCCGCTACCGTGGTGAGGATGCGGGCACTCTGCAGGTGACAGGGACCCAGCAGGACTTGCTGTCAGCTCAGCAATTGCTCAGTTCCCCAAAGAAGCTGAATTCTGCAAATTGCTGCTTTTGCTCTTGAAATGATGTCATCAGGTGGGTGTTTTGGTGTAATACACTGAAAACCAGAGCAGAAATGCTGAAATATTCCCATGATATGCATGGTCTCTGCACCAAACCACCATGTCTCAGCCTAAGTATGTCTGCCGCTTGTTCTTTTGTACTGACAGAAGATTGTGGAAGTACAGTATAAAAACCATCTTTATGGAGAGATCTTTCTGGTTTAGGCTTAGTCTAAGTGTCTCAAGTAGCCGGGGCTTTTGTTTGGGCCTAATCCATATGGTCTGATGGCTTTCCTCTCATCTCAAGATGAATGTGGTAGAAAATATAAATCAAAGAAACGTCCTTTGGCCTAGCCTTGCCTTGCCTTATTTCCTTCTCATCCTGTTCTCTGTTCCAGCCTCTCTCACTAAGCCCTCGTCTGGCTGCGTGTCTCTTCTTTCCTCTTTCCTTTTCTCAAACTCTCCTGCTTCCTGGCTTTCGTCTTTCAATTCCTCCATTTCAGTCCTGCAGCCCCGCACTACTTTTTTCTCTTGCCTCCCTTTGGCCTGCTCCCTTGGCTGTCTCCCTCTCTTCCATATCCTTCTTCCCGACTTGTCTCTTGGAGACTTTTGGCCACTTCGGAGCCAATTCTGGGCATGTTCTGGAAACTTTTCAGAGGCCTCGCTGGTGACACGGGGGACAGCAGGCAGTGACAGGCCCGGGGCTGACAGGCTCCCCCTCCCCTAGCGGGCGCTCGGCTGCCACACCCAGCTGACATAGAACCTTTGTCACAATGCCCGCTACCGTGGTGAGGATGCGGGCACTCTGCATGTGGCAGGGAGCCAGCAGGACTTGCTGTCAGCTCAGCAATTGCTCAGTTCCCCAAAGAAGCTGAATTCTGCAAATTGCTGCTTTTGCTCTTGAAATGATGTCATCAGGTGGGTGTTTTAGTGTAATACACTGAAAACCAGAGCAGAAATGCTGAAATATTCCCATGATATGCATGGTCTCTGCACCAAACCACCATGTCATAGCCTAAGTATGTCTGCCGCTTGTTCTTTTGTACTGACAGAAGATTGTGGAAGTACAGTATAAAAACTATCTTTATGGAAAGATCTTTCTGGTTTAGGCTTAGTCTAAGTGTCTCAAGTAGCTGGGGCTTTTGTTTGGGCCTAATCCATATGGTCTGATGGCTTTCCTCTCATCTCAAGATGAATGTGGTAGAAAATATAAATCAAAGAAACGTCCTTTGGCCTTGCCTTGCCTTGCCTTATTTCCTTCTCATCCTGTTCTCTGTCCCAGCCTCTCTCACTAAGCCCTCGTCTGGCTGCATGTCTCTTCTGTCCTCTCTCCTTTTCTCAAACTCTCCTGCTTCCTGGCTTTCGTCTTTCAATTCCTCCATTTCAGTCCTGCAGCCCGGCACTACTTTTTTCTCTTGCCTCCCTTTGGCCTGCTCCCTTGGCTGTCTCCCTCTCTTCCATATCCTTCTTCCCGACTTGTCTCTTGGAGACTTTTGGCCACTTTGGACCCAAGTCTGGGCATGTTTTGGAAACTTTTCAGAGGCCTCGCTGGTGACAGGGGGGACAGCAGGCAGTGACAGGCCCGGGGCTGACAGGCTCCCCCTCCCCTAGCGGGCGCTCGGCTGCCACACCCAGCTGACGTAGAACCTTTGTCACAATGCCCGCTACCGTGGTGAGGATGCGGGCACTCTGCAGGTGACAGGGACCCAGCAGGACTTGCTGTCAGCTCAGCAATTGCTCAGTTCCCCAAAGAAGCTGAATTCTGCAAATTGCTGCTTTTGCTCTTGAAATGATGTCATCAGGTGGGTGTTTTGGTGTAATACACTGAAAACCAGAGCAGAAATGCTGAAATATTCCCATGATATGCATGGTCTCTGCACCAAACCACCATGTCTCAGCCTAAGTATGTCTGCCGCTTGTTCGTTTGTACTGACAGAAGATTGTGGAAGTACAGTATAAAAACCATGTTTATGGAGAGATCTTTCTGGTTTAGGCTTAGTCTAAGTGTCTCAAGTAGCCGGGGCTTTTGTTTGGGCCTAATCCATATGGTCTGATGGCTTTCCTCTCATCTCAAGATGAATGTGGTAGAAAATATAAATCAAAGAAACGTCCTTTGGCCTAGCCTTGCCTTGCCTTATTTCCTTCTCATCCTGTTCTCTGTCCCAGCCTCTCTCACTAAGCCCTCGTCTGGCTGCGTGTCTCTTCTTTCCTCTCTCCTTTTCTCAAACTCTCCTGCTTCCTGGCTTTCGTCTTTCAATTCCTCCATTTCAGTCCTGCAGCCCCGCACTACTTTTTTCTCTTGCCTCCCTTTGGCCTGCTCCCTTGGCTGTCTCCCTCTCTTCCATATCCTTCTTCCCGACTTGTCTCTTGGAGACTTTTGGCCACTTCGGAGCCAAGTCTGGGCATGTTTTGGAAACATTTCAGAGGCCTCGCTGGTGACACGGGGGACAGCAGGCAGTGACAGGCCCGGGGCTGACAGGCTCCCCCTCCCCTAGCGGGCGCTCGGCTGCCACACCCAGCTGACATAGAACCTTTGTCACAATGCCCGCTACCGTGGTGAGGATGCGGGCACTCTGCAGGTGGCAGGGAGCCAGCAGGACTTGCTGTCAGCTCAGCAATTGCTCAGTTCCCCAAAGAAGCTGAATTCTGCAAATTGCTGCTTTTGCTCTTGAAATGATGTCATCAGGTGGGTGTTTTGGTGTAATACACTGAAAACCAGAGCAGAAATGCTGAAATATTCCCATGATATGCATGGTCTCTGCACCAAACCACCATGTCATAGCCTAAGTATGTCTGCCGCTTGTTCTTTTGTACTGACAGAAGATTGTGGAAGTACAGTATAAAAACCATCTTTATGGAAAGATCTTTCTGGTTTAGGCTTAGTCTAAGTGTCTCAAGTAGCTGGGGCTTTTGTTTGGGCCTAATCCATATGGTCTGATGGCTTTCCTCTCATCTCAAGATGAATGTGGTAGAAAATATAAATCAAAGAAACGTCCTTTGGCCTAGCCTTGCCTTGCCTTATTTCCTTCTCATCCTGTTCTCTGTCCCAGCCTCTCTCACTAAGCCCTCGTCTGGCTGCATGTCTCTTCTTTCCTCTCTCCTTTTCTCAAACTCTCCTGCTTCCTGGCTTTCGTCTTTCAATTCCTCCATTTCAGTCCTGCAGCCCGGCACTACTTTTTTCTCTTGCCTCCCTTTGGCCTGCTCCCTTGGCTGTCTCCCTCTCTTCCATATCCTTCTTCCCGACTTGTCTCTTGGAGACTTTTGGCCACTTTGGACCCAAGTCTGGGCATGTTTTGGAAACTTTTCAGAGGCCTCGCTGGTGACACGGGGGACAGCAGGCAGTGACAGGCCCGGGGCTGACAGGCTCCCCCTCCCCTAGCGGGCGCTCGTCTGCCACACCCAGCTGACATAGAACCTTTGTCACAATGCCCGCTACCGTGGTGAGGATGCGGGCACTCTGCAGGTGACAGGGACCCAGCAGGACTTGCTGTCAGCTCAGCAATTGCTCAGTTCCCCAAAGAAGCTGAATTCTGCAAATTGCTGCTTTTGCTCTTGAAATGATGTCATCAGGTGGGTGTTTTGGTGTAATACACTGAAAACCAGAGCAGAAATGCTGAAATATTCCCATGATATGCATGGTCTCTGCACCAAACCACCATGTCTCAGCCTAAGTACATCTGCCGCTTGTTCTTTTGTACTGACAGAAGATTGTGGAAGTACAGTATAAAAACCATCTTTATGGAGAGATCTTTCTGGTTTAGGCTTAGTCTAAGTGTCTCAAGTAGCCGGGGCTTTTGTTTGGGCCTAATCCATATGGTCTGATGGCTTTCCTCTCTTCTCAAGATGAATGTGGTAGAAAATATAAATCAAAGAAACGTCCTTTGGCCTAGCCTTGCCTTGCCTTATTTCCTTCTCATCCTGTTCTCTGTCCCAGCCTCTCTCACTAAGCCCTCATCTGGCTGCATGTCTCTTCTTTCCTCTCTCCTTTTCTCAAACTCTCCTGCTTCCTGGCTTTCGTCTTTCAATTCCTCCATTTCAGTCCTGCAGCCCGCCACTACTTTTTTCTCTTGCCTCCCTTTGGCCTTCTCCCTTGGCTTTCTCCCTCTCTTCCATATCCTTCTTCCCGACTTGTCTCTTGGAGACTTTTGGCCACTTTGGACCCAAGTCTGGGGATGTTTTGGAAACTTTTCAGAGGCCTCGCTGGTGACAGGGGGGACAGCAGGCAGTGACAGGCCCGGGGCTGACAGGCTCCCCCTCCCCTAGCGGGCGCTCGGCTGCCACACCCAGCTGACGTAGAACCTTTGTCACAATGCCCGCTACCGTGGTGAGGATGCGGGCACTCTGCAGGTGACAGGGACCCAGCAGGACTTGCTGTCAGCTCAGCAATTGCTCAGTTCCCCAAAGAAGCTGAATTCTGCAAATTGATGCTTTTGCTCTTGAAATGATGTCATCAGGTGGGTGTTTTGGTGTAATACACTGAAAACCAGAGCAGAAATGCTGAAATATTCCCATGATATGCATGGTCTCTGCACCAAACCACCATGTCTCAGCCTAAGTATGTCTGCCGCTTGTTCGTTTGTACTGACAGAAGATTGTGGAAGTACAGTATAAAAACCATGTTTATGGAGAGATCTTTCTGGTTTAGGCTTAGTCTAAGTGTCTCAAGTAGCCGGGGCTTTTGTTTGGGCCTAATCCATATGGTCTGATGGCTTTCCTCTCATCTCAAGATGAATGTGGTAGAAAATATAAATCAAAGAAACGTCCTTTGGCCTAGCCTTGCCTTGCCTTATTTCCTTCTCATCCTGTTCTCTGTCCCAGCCTCTCTCACTAAGCCCTCGTCTGGCTGCGTGTCTCTTCTTTCCTCTCTCCTTTTCTCAAACTCTCCTGCTTCCTGGCTTTCGTCTTTCAATTCCTCCATTTCAGTCCTGCAGCCCCGCACTACTTTTTTCTCTTGCCTCCCTTTGGCCTGCTCCCTTGGCTGTCTCCCTCTCTTCCATATCCTTCTTCCCGACTTGTCTCTTGGAGACTTTTGGCCACTTCGGAGCCAAGTCTGGGCATGTTTTGGAAACTTTTCAGAGGCCTCGCTGGTGACACGGGGGACAGCAGGCAGTGACAGGCCCGGGGCTGACAGGCTCCCCCTCCCCTAGCGGGCGCTCGGCTGCCACACCCAGCTGACATAGAACCTTTGTCACAATGCCCGCTACCGTGGTGAGGATGCGGGCACTCTGCAGGTGGCAGGGAGCCAGCAGGACTTGCTGTCAGCTCAGCAATTGCTCAGTTCCCCAAAGAAGCTGAATTCTGCAAATTGCTGCTTTTGCTCTTGAAATGATGTCATCAGGTGGGTGTTTTGGTGTAATACACTGAAAACCAGAGCAGAAATGCTGAAATATTCCCATGATATGCATGGTCTCTGCACCAAACCACCATGTCATAGCCTAAGTATGTCTGCCGCTTGTTCTTTTGTACTGACAGAAGATTGTGGAAGTACAGTATAAAAACCATCTTTATGGAAAGATCTTTCTGGTTTAGGCTTAGTCTAAGTGTCTCAAGTAGCTGGGGCTTTTGTTTGGGCCTAATCCATATGGTCTGATGGCTTTCCTCTCATCTCAAGATGAATGTGGTAGAAAATATAAATCAAAGAAACGTCCTTTGGCCTTGCCTTGCCTTGCCTTATTTCCTTCTCATCCTGTTCTCTGTCCCAGCCTCTCTCACTAAGCCCTCGTCTGGCTGCATGTCTCTTCTTTCCTCTCTCCTTTTCTCAAACTCTCCTGCTTCCTGGCTTTCGTCTTTCAATTCCTCCATTTCAGTCCTGCAGCCCGGCACTACTTTTTTCTCTTGCCTCCCTTTGGCCTGCTCCCTTGGCTGTCTCCCTCTCTTCCATATCCTTCTTCCCGACTTGTCTCTTGGAGACTTTTGGCCACTTTGGACCCAAGTCTGGGCATGTTTTGGAAACTTTTCAGAGGCCTCGCTGGTGACACGGGGGACAGCAGGCAGTGACAGGCCCGGGGCTGACAGGCTCCCCCTCCCCTAGCGGGCGCTCGTCTGCCACACCCAGCTGACGTAGAACCTTTGTCACAATGCCCGCTACCGTGGTGAGGATGCGGGCACTCTGCAGGTGACAGGGACCCAGCAGGACTTGCTGTCAGCTCAGCAATTGCTCAGTTCCCCAAAGAAGCTGAATTCTGCAAATTGCTGCTTTTGCTCTTGAAATGATGTCATCAGGTGGGTGTTTTGGTGTAATACACTGAAAACCAGAGCAGAAATGCTGAAATATTCCCATGATATGCATGGTCTCTGCACCAAACCACCATGTCTCAGCCTAAGTACATCTGCCGCTTGTTCTTTTGTACTGACAGAAGATTGTGGAAGTACAGTATAAAAACCATCTTTATGGAGAGATCTTTCTGGTTTAGGCTTAGTCTAAGTGTCTCAAGTAGCCGGGGCTTTTGTTTGGGCCTAATCCATATGGTCTGATGGCTTTCCTCTCATCTCAAGATGAATGTGGTAGAAAATATAAATCAAAGAAACGTCCTTTGGCCTAGCCTTGCCTTGCCTTATTTCCTTCTCATCCTGTTCTCTGTCCCAGCCTCTCTCACTAAGCCCTCGTCTGGCTGCGTGTCTCTTCTTTCCTCTCTCCTTTTCTCAAACTCTCCTGCTTCCTGGCTTTCGTCTTTCAATTCCTCCATTTCAGTCCTGCAGCCCCGCACTACTTTTTTCTCTTGCCTCCCTTTGGCCTGCTCCCTTGGCTGTCTCCCTCTCTTCCATATCCTTCTTCCCGACTTGTCTCTTGGAGACTTTTGGCCACTTCGGAGCCAAGTCTGGGCATGTTTTGGAAACTTTTCAGAGGCCTCGCTGGTGACACGGGGGACAGCAGGCAGTGACAGGCCCGGGGCTGACAGGCTCCCCCTCCCCTAGCGGGCGCTCGGCTGCCACACCCAGCTGACATAGAACCTTTGTCACAATGCCCGCTACCGTGGTGAGGATGCGGGCACTCTGCAGGTGGCAGGGAGCCAGCAGGACTTGCTGTCAGCTCAGCAATTGCTCAGTTCCCCAAAGAAGCTGAATTCTGCAAATTGCTGCTTTTGCTCTTGAAATGATGTCATCAGGTGGGTGTTTTGGTGTAATACACTGAAAACCAGAGCAGAAATGCTGAAATATTCCCATGATATGCATGGTCTCTGCACCAAACCACCATGTCATAGCCTAAGTATGTCTGCCGCTTGTTCTTTTGTACTGACAGAAGATTGTGGAAGTACAGTATAAAAACCATCTTTATGGAAAGATCTTTCTGGTTTAGGCTTAGTCTAAGTGTCTCAAGTAGCTGGGGCTTTTGTTTGGGCCTAATCCATATGGTCTGATGGCTTTCCTCTCATCTCAAGATGAATGTGGTAGAAAATATAAATCAAAGAAACGTCCTTTGGCCTTGCCTTGCCTTGCCTTATTTCCTTCTCATCCTGTTCTCTGTCCCAGCCTCTCTCACTAAGCCCTCGTCTGGCTGCATGTCTCTTCTTTCCTCTCTCCTTTTCTCAAACTCTCCTGCTTCCTGGCTTTCGTCTTTCAATTCCTCCATTTCAGTCCTGCAGCCCGGCACTACTTTTTTCTCTTGCCTCCCTTTGGCCTGCTCCCTTGGCTGTCTCCCTCTCTTCCATATCCTTCTTCCCGACTTGTCTCTTGGAGACTTTTGGCCACTTTGGACCCAAGTCTGGGCATGTTTTGGAAACTTTTCAGAGGCCTCGCTGGTGACACGGGGGACAGCAGGCAGTGACAGGCCCGGGGCTGACAGGCTCCCCCTCCCCTAGCGGGCGCTCGTCTGCCACACCCAGCTGACATAGAACCTTTGTCACAATGCCCGCTACCGTGGTGAGGATGCGGGCACTCTGCAGGTGACAGGGACCCAGCAGGACTTGCTGTCAGCTCAGCAATTGCTCAGTTCCCCAAAGAAGCTGAATTCTGCAAATTGCTGCTTTTGCTCTTGAAATGATGTCATCAGGTGGGTGTTTTGGTGTAATACACTGAAAACCAGAGCAGAAATGCTGAAATATTCCCATGATATGCATGGTCTCTGCACCAAACCACCATGTCTCAGCCTAAGTACATCTGCCGCTTGTTCTTTTGTACTGACAGAAGATTGTGGAAGTACAGTATAAAAACCATCTTTATGGAGAGATCTTTCTGGTTTAGGCTTAGTCTAAGTGTCTCAAGTAGCCGGGGCTTTTGTTTGGGCCTAATCCATATGGTCTGATGGCTTTCCTCTCATCTCAAGATGAATGTGGTAGAAAATATAAATCAAAGAAACGTCCTTTGGCCTAGCCTTGCCTTGCCTTATTTCCTTCTCATCCTGTTCTCTGTCCCAGCCTCTCTCACTAAGCCCTCGTCTGGCTGCGTGTCTCTTCTTTCCTCTCTCCTTTTCTCAAACTCTCCTGCTTCCTGGCTTTCGTCTTTCAATTCCTCCATTTCAGTCCTGCAGCCCCGCACTACTTTTTTCTCTTGCCTCCCTTTGGCCTGCTCCCTTGGCTGTCTCCCTCTCTTCCATATCCTTCTTCCCGACTTGTCTCTTGGAGACTTTTGGCCACTTCGGAGCCAAGTCTGGGCATGTTTTGGAAACTTTTCAGAGGCCTCGCTGGTGACACGGGGGACAGCAGGCAGTGACAGGCCCGGGGCTGACAGGCTCCCCCTCCCCTAGCGGGCGCTCGGCTGCCACACCCAGCTGACATAGAACCTTTGTCACAATGCCCGCTACCGTGGTGAGGATGCGGGCACTCTGCAGGTGGCAGGGAGCCAGCAGGACTTGCTGTCAGCTCAGCAATTGCTCAGTTCCCCAAAGAAGCTGAATTCTGCAAATTGCTGCTTTTGCTCTTGAAATGATGTCATCAGGTGGGTGTTTTGGTGTAATACACTGAAAACCAGAGCAGAAATGCTGAAATATTCCCATGATATGCATGGTCTCTGCACCAAACCACCATGTCATAGCCTAAGTATGTCTGCCGCTTGTTCTTTTGTACTGACAGAAGATTGTGGAAGTACAGTATAAAAACCATCTTTATGGAAAGATCTTTCTGGTTTAGGCTTAGTCTAAGTGTCTCAAGTAGCTGGGGCTTTTGTTTGGGCCTAATCCATATGGTCTGATGGCTTTCCTCTCATCTCAAGATGAATGTGGTAGAAAATATAAATCAAAGAAACGTCCTTTGGCCTAGCCTTGCCTTGCCTTATTTCCTTCTCATCCTGTTCTCTGTCCCAGCCTCTCTCACTAAGCCCTCGTCTGGCTGCATGTCTCTTCTTTCCTCTCTCCTTTTCTCAAACTCTCCTGCTTCCTGGCTTTCGTCTTTCAATTCCTCCATTTCAGTCCTGCAGCCCGGCACTACTTTTTTCTCTTGCCTCCCTTTGGCCTGCTCCCTTGGCTGTCTCCCTCTCTTCCATATCCTTCTTCCCGACTTGTCTCTTGGAGACTTTTGGCCACTTTGGACCCAAGTCTGGGCATGTTTTGGAAACTTTTCAGAGGCCTCGCTGGTGACACGGGGGACAGCAGGCAGTGACAGGCCCGGGGCTGACAGGCTCCCCCTCCCCTAGCGGGCGCTCGTCTGCCACACCCAGCTGACATAGAACCTTTGTCACAATGCCCGCTACCGTGGTGAGGATGCGGGCACTCTGCAGGTGACAGGGACCCAGCAGGACTTGCTGTCAGCTCAGCAATTGCTCAGTTCCCCAAAGAAGCTGAATTCTGCAAATTGCTGCTTTTGCTCTTGAAATGATGTCATCAGGTGGGTGTTTTGGTGTAATACACTGAAAACCAGAGCAGAAATGCTGAAATATTCCCATGATATGCATGGTCTCTGCACCAAACCACCATGTCTCAGCCTAAGTACATCTGCCGCTTGTTCTTTTGTACTGACAGAAGATTGTGGAAGTACAGTATAAAAACCATGTTTATGGAGAGATCTTTCTGGTTTAGGCTTAGTCTAAGTGTCTCAAGTAGCCGGGGCTTTTGTTTGGGCCTAATCCATATGGTCTGATGGCTTTCCTCTCTTCTCAAGATGAATGTGGTAGAAAATATAAATCAAAGAAACGTCCTTTGGCCTAGCCTTGCCTTGCCTTATTTCCTTCTCATCCTGTTCTCTGTCCCAGCCTCTCTCACTAAGCCCTCATCTGGCTGCATGTCTCTTCTTTCCTCTCTCCTTTTCTCAAACTCTCCTGCTTCCTGGCTTTCGTCTTTCAATTCCTCCATTTCAGTCCTGCAGCCCGCCACTACTTTTTTCTCTTGCCTCCCTTTGGCCTTCTCCCTTGGCTTTCTCCCTCTCTTCCATATCCTTCTTCCCGACTTGTCTCTTGGAGACTTTTGGCCACTTTGGACCCAAGTCTGGGGATGTTTTGGAAACTTTTCAGAGGCCTCGCTGGTGACAGGGGGGACAGCAGGCAGTGACAGGCCCGGGGCTGACAGGCTCCCCCTCCCCTAGCGGGCGCTCGGCTGCCACACCCAGCTGACGTAGAACCTTTGTCACAATGCCCGCTACCGTGGTGAGGATGCGGGCACTCTGCAGGTGGCAGGGAGCCAGCAGGACTTGCTGTCAGCTCAGCAATTGCTCAGTTCCCCAAAGAAGCTGAATTCTGCAAATTGCTGCTTTTGCTCTTGAAATGATGTCATCAGGTGGGTGTTTTGGTGTAATACACTGAAAACCAGAGCAGAAATGCTGAAATATTCCCATGATATGCATGGTCTCTGCACCAAACCACCATGTCATAGCCTAAGTATGTCTGCCGCTTGTTCTTTTGTACTGACAGAAGATTGTGGAAGTACAGTATAAAAACCATCTTTATGGAAAGATCTTTCTGGTTTAGGCTTAGTCTAAGTGTCTCAAGTAGCTGGGGCTTTTGTTTGGGCCTAATCCATATGGTCTGATGGCTTTCCTCTCATCTCAAGATGAATGTGGTAGAAAATATAAATCAAAGAAACGTCCTTTGGCCTTGCCTTGCCTTGCCTTATTTCCTTCTCATCCTGTTCTCTGTCCCAGCCTCTCTCACTAAGCCCTCGTCTGGCTGCATGTCTCTTCTTTCCTCTCTCCTTTTCTCAAACTCTCCTGC
Source organism: Patagioenas fasciata (assembly GCF_037038585.1). Lineage (NCBI taxonomy): Eukaryota > Metazoa > Chordata > Aves > Columbiformes > Columbidae > Patagioenas > Patagioenas fasciata. The sequence goes on from NC_092528.1 coordinate 3,575,393, forward strand.
TTCCTGGCTTTCGTCTTTCAATTCCTCCATTTCAGTCCTGCAGCCCGGCACTACTTTTTTCTCTTGCCTCCCTTTGGCCTGCTCCCTTGGCTGTCTCCCTCTCTTCCATATCCTTCTTCCCGACTTGTCTCTTGGAGACTTTTGGCCACTTTGGACCCAAGTCTGGGCATGTTTTGGAAACTTTTCAGAGGCCTCGCTGGTGACACGGGGGACAGCAGGCAGTGACAGGCCCGGGGCTGACAGGCTCCCCCTCCCCTAGCGGGCGCTCGTCTGCCACACCCAGCTGACGTAGAACCTTTGTCACAATGCCCGCTACCGTGGTGAGGATGCGGGCACTCTGCAGGTGACAGGGACCCAGCAGGACTTGCTGTCAGCTCAGCAATTGCTCAGTTCCCCAAAGAAGCTGAATTCTGCAAATTGCTGCTTTTGCTCTTGAAATGATGTCATCAGGTGGGTGTTTTGGTGTAATACACTGAAAACCAGAGCAGAAATGCTGAAATATTCCCATGATATGCATGGTCTCTGCACCAAACCACCATGTCTCAGCCTAAGTACATCTGCCGCTTGTTCTTTTGTACTGACAGAAGATTGTGGAAGTACAGTATAAAAACCATCTTTATGGAGAGATCTTTCTGGTTTAGGCTTAGTCTAAGTGTCTCAAGTAGCCGGGGCTTTTGTTTGGGCCTAATCCATATGGTCTGATGGCTTTCCTCTCTTCTCAAGATGAATGTGGTAGAAAATATAAATCAAAGAAACGTCCTTTGGCCTAGCCTTGCCTTGCCTTATTTCCTTCTCATCCTGTTCTCTGTCCCAGCCTCTCTCACTAAGCCCTCGTCTGGCTGCGTGTCTCTTCTTTCCTCTCTCCTTTTCTCAAACTCTCCTGCTTCCTGGCTTTCGTCTTTCAATTCCTCCATTTCAGTCCTGCAGCCCGCCACTACTTTTTTCTCTTGCCTCCCTTTGGCCTTCTCCCTTGGCTTTCTCCCTCTCTTCCATATCCTTCTTCCCGACTTGTCTCTTGGAGACTTTTGGCCACTTTGGACCCAAGTCTGGGGATGTTTTGGAAACTTTTCAGAGGCCTCGCTGGTTACAGGGGGGACAGCAGGCAGTGACAGGCCCGGGGCTGACAGGCTCCCCCTCCCCTAGCGGGCGCTCGGCTGCCACACCCAGCTGACGTAGAACCTTTGTCACAATGCCCGCTACCGTGGTGAGGATGCGGGCACTCTGCAGGTGGCAGGGAGCCAGCAGGACTTGCTGTCAGCTCAGCAATTGCTCAGTTCCCCAAAGAAGCTGAATTCTGCAAATTGCTGCTTTTGCTCTTGAAATGATGTCATCAGGTGGGTGTTTTGGTGTAATACACTGAAAACCAGAGCAGAAATGCTGAAATATTCCCATGATATGCATGGTCTCTGCACCAAACCACCATGTCATAGCCTAAGTATGTCTGCCGCTTGTTCTTTTGTACTGACAGAAGATTGTGGAAGTACAGTATAAAAACCATCTTTATGGAAAGATCTTTCTGGTTTAGGCTTAGTCTAAGTGTCTCAAGTAGCTGGGGCTTTTGTTTGGGCCTAATCCATATGGTCTGATGGCTTTCCTCTCATCTCAAGATGAATGTGGTAGAAAATATAAATCAAAGAAACGTCCTTTGGCCTTGCCTTGCCTTGCCTTATTTCCTTCTCATCCTGTTCTCTGTCCCAGCCTCTCTCACTAAGCCCTCGTCTGGCTGCATGTCTCTTCTTTCCTCTCTCCTTTTCTCAAACTCTCCTGCTTCCTGGCTTTCGTCTTTCAATTCCTCCATTTCAGTCCTGCAGCCCGGCACTACTTTTTTCTCTTGCCTCCCTTTGGCCTGCTCCCTTGGCTGTCTCCCTCTCTTCCATATCCTTCTTCCCGACTTGTCTCTTGGAGACTTTTGGCCACTTTGGACCCAAGTCTGGGCATGTTTTGGAAACTTTTCAGAGGCCTCGCTGGTGACACGGGGGACAGCAGGCAGTGACAGGCCCGGGGCTGACAGGCTCCCCCTCCCCTAGCGGGCGCTCGTCTGCCACACCCAGCTGACATAGAACCTTTGTCACAATGCCCGCTACCGTGGTGAGGATGCGGGCACTCTGCAGGTGACAGGGACCCAGCAGGACTTGCTGTCAGCTCAGCAATTGCTCAGTTCCCCAAAGAAGCTGAATTCTGCAAATTGCTGCTTTTGCTCTTGAAATGATGTCATCAGGTGGGTGTTTTGGTGTAATACACTGAAAACCAGAGCAGAAATGCTGAAATATTCCCATGATATGCATGGTCTCTGCACCAAACCACCATGTCTCAGCCTAAGTACATCTGCCGCTTGTTCTTTTGTACTGACAGAAGATTGTGGAAGTACAGTATAAAAACCATCTTTATGGAGAGATCTTTCTGGTTTAGGCTTAGTCTAAGTGTCTCAAGTAGCCGGGGCTTTTGTTTGGGCCTAATCCATATGGTCTGATGGCTTTCCTCTCATCTCAAGATGAATGTGGTAGAAAATATAAATCAAAGAAACGTCCTTTGGCCTAGCCTTGCCTTGCCTTATTTCCTTCTCATCCTGTTCTCTGTCCCAGCCTCTCTCACTAAGCCCTCGTCTGGCTGCGTGTCTCTTCTTTCCTCTCTCCTTTTCTCAAACTCTCCTGCTTCCTGGCTTTCGTCTTTCAATTCCTCCATTTCAGTCCTGCAGCCCCGCACTACTTTTTTCTCTTGCCTCCCTTTGGCCTGCTCCCTTGGCTGTCTCCCTCTCTTCCATATCCTTCTTCCCGACTTGTCTCTTGGAGACTTTTGGCCACTTCGGAGCCAAGTCTGGGCATGTTTTGGAAACTTTTCAGAGGCCTCGCTGGTGACACGGGGGACAGCAGGCAGTGACAGGCCCGGGGCTGACAGGCTCCCCCTCCCCTAGCGGGCGCTCGGCTGCCACACCCAGCTGACATAGAACCTTTGTCACAATGCCCGCTACCGTGGTGAGGATGCGGGCACTCTGCAGGTGGCAGGGAGCCAGCAGGACTTGCTGTCAGCTCAGCAATTGCTCAGTTCCCCAAAGAAGCTGAATTCTGCAAATTGCTGCTTTTGCTCTTGAAATGATGTCATCAGGTGGGTGTTTTGGTGTAATACACTGAAAACCAGAGCAGAAATGCTGAAATATTCCCATGATATGCATGGTCTCTGCACCAAACCACCATGTCATAGCCTAAGTATGTCTGCCGCTTGTTCTTTTGTACTGACAGAAGATTGTGGAAGTACAGTATAAAAACCATCTTTATGGAAAGATCTTTCTGGTTTAGGCTTAGTCTAAGTGTCTCAAGTAGCTGGGGCTTTTGTTTGGGCCTAATCCATATGGTCTGATGGCTTTCCTCTCATCTCAAGATGAATGTGGTAGAAAATATAAATCAAAGAAACGTCCTTTGGCCTAGCCTTGCCTTGCCTTATTTCCTTCTCATCCTGTTCTCTGTCCCAGCCTCTCTCACTAAGCCCTCGTCTGGCTGCATGTCTCTTCTTTCCTCTCTCCTTTTCTCAAACTCTCCTGCTTCCTGGCTTTCGTCTTTCAATTCCTCCATTTCAGTCCTGCAGCCCGGCACTACTTTTTTCTCTTGCCTCCCTTTGGCCTGCTCCCTTGGCTGTCTCCCTCTCTTCCATATCCTTCTTCCCGACTTGTCTCTTGGAGACTTTTGGCCACTTTGGACCCAAGTCTGGGCATGTTTTGGAAACTTTTCAGAGGCCTCGCTGGTGACACGGGGGACAGCAGGCAGTGACAGGCCCGGGGCTGACAGGCTCCCCCTCCCCTAGCGGGCGCTCGTCTGCCACACCCAGCTGACATAGAACCTTTGTCACAATGCCCGCTACCGTGGTGAGGATGCGGGCACTCTGCAGGTGACAGGGACCCAGCAGGACTTGCTGTCAGCTCAGCAATTGCTCAGTTCCCCAAAGAAGCTGAATTCTGCAAATTGCTGCTTTTGCTCTTGAAATGATGTCATCAGGTGGGTGTTTTGGTGTAATACACTGAAAACCAGAGCAGAAATGCTGAAATATTCCCATGATATGCATGGTCTCTGCACCAAACCACCATGTCTCAGCCTAAGTACATCTGCCGCTTGTTCTTTTGTACTGACAGAAGATTGTGGAAGTACAGTATAAAAACCATCTTTATGGAGAGATCTTTCTGGTTTAGGCTTAGTCTAAGTGTCTCAAGTAGCCGGGGCTTTTGTTTGGGCCTAATCCATATGGTCTGATGGCTTTCCTCTCTTCTCAAGATGAATGTGGTAGAAAATATAAATCAAAGAAACGTCCTTTGGCCTAGCCTTGCCTTGCCTTATTTCCTTCTCATCCTGTTCTCTGTCCCAGCCTCTCTCACTAAGCCCTCATCTGGCTGCATGTCTCTTCTTTCCTCTCTCCTTTTCTCAAACTCTCCTGCTTCCTGGCTTTCGTCTTTCAATTCCTCCATTTCAGTCCTGCAGCCCGCCACTACTTTTTTCTCTTGCCTCCCTTTGGCCTTCTCCCTTGGCTTTCTCCCTCTCTTCCATATCCTTCTTCCCGACTTGTCTCTTGGAGACTTTTGGCCACTTTGGACCCAAGTCTGGGGATGTTTTGGAAACTTTTCAGAGGCCTCGCTGGTGACAGGGGGGACAGCAGGCAGTGACAGGCCCGGGGCTGACAGGCTCCCCCTCCCCTAGCGGGCGCTCGGCTGCCACACCCAGCTGACGTAGAACCTTTGTCACAATGCCCGCTACCGTGGTGAGGATGCGGGCACTCTGCAGGTGACAGGGACCCAGCAGGACTTGCTGTCAGCTCAGCAATTGCTCAGTTCCCCAAAGAAGCTGAATTCTGCAAATTGCTGCTTTTGCTCTTGAAATGATGTCATCAGGTGGGTGTTTTGGTGTAATACACTGAAAACCAGAGCAGAAATGCTGAAATATTCCCATGATATGCATGGTCTCTGCACCAAACCACCATGTCTCAGCCTAAGTATGTCTGCCGCTTGTTCGTTTGTACTGACAGAAGATTGTGGAAGTACAGTATAAAAACCATGTTTATGGAGAGATCTTTCTGGTTTAGGCTTAGTCTAAGTGTCTCAAGTAGCCGGGGCTTTTGTTTGGGCCTAATCCATATGGTCTGATGGCTTTCCTCTCATCTCAAGATGAATGTGGTAGAAAATATAAATCAAAGAAACGTCCTTTGGCCTAGCCTTGCCTTGCCTTATTTCCTTCTCATCCTGTTCTCTGTCCCAGCCTCTCTCACTAAGCCCTCGTCTGGCTGCGTGTCTCTTCTTTCCTCTCTCCTTTTCTCAAACTCTCCTGCTTCCTGGCTTTCGTCTTTCAATTCCTCCATTTCAGTCCTGCAGCCCCGCACTACTTTTTTCTCTTGCCTCCCTTTGGCCTGCTCCCTTGGCTGTCTCCCTCTCTTCCATATCCTTCTTCCCGACTTGTCTCTTGGAGACTTTTGGCCACTTCGGAGCCAAGTCTGGGCATGTTTTGGAAACTTTTCAGAGGCCTCGCTGGTGACACGGGGGACAGCAGGCAGTGACAGGCCCGGGGCTGACAGGCTCCCCCTCCCCTAGCGGGCGCTCGGCTGCCACACCCAGCTGACATAGAACCTTTGTCACAATGCCCGCTACCGTGGTGAGGATGCGGGCACTCTGCAGGTGGCAGGGAGCCAGCAGGACTTGCTGTCAGCTCAGCAATTGCTCAGTTCCCCAAAGAAGCTGAATTCTGCAAATTGCTGCTTTTGCTCTTGAAATGATGTCATCAGGTGGGTGTTTTGGTGTAATACACTGAAAACCAGAGCAGAAATGCTGAAATATTCCCATGATATGCATGGTCTCTGCACCAAACCACCATGTCATAGCCTAAGTATGTCTGCCGCTTGTTCTTTTGTACTGACAGAAGATTGTGGAAGTACAGTATAAAAACCATCTTTATGGAAAGATCTTTCTGGTTTAGGCTTAGTCTAAGTGTCTCAAGTAGCTGGGGCTTTTGTTTGGGCCTAATCCATATGGTCTGATGGCTTTCCTCTCATCTCAAGATGAATGTGGTAGAAAATATAAATCAAAGAAACGTCCTTTGGCCTTGCCTTGCCTTGCCTTATTTCCTTCTCATCCTGTTCTCTGTCCCAGCCTCTCTCACTAAGCCCTCGTCTGGCTGCATGTCTCTTCTTTCCTCTCTCCTTTTCTCAAACTCTCCTGCTTCCTGGCTTTCGTCTTTCAATTCCTCCATTTCAGTCCTGCAGCCCGGCACTACTTTATTCTCTTGCCTCCCTTTGGCCTGCTCCCTTGGCTGTCTCCCTCTCTTCCATATCCTTCTTCCCGACTTGTCTCTTGGAGACTTTTGGCCACTTTGGACCCAAGTCTGGGCATGTTTTGGAAACTTTTCAGAGGCCTCGCTGGTGACACGGGGGACAGCAGGCAGTGACAGGCCCGGGGCTGACAGGCTCCCCCTCCCCTAGCGGGCGCTCGGCTGCCACACCCAGCTGACATAGAACCTTTGTCACAATGCCCGCTACCGTGGTGAGGATGCGGGCACTCTGCAGGTGACAGGGACCCAGCAGGACTTGCTGTCAGCTCAGCAATTGCTCAGTTCCCCAAAGAAGCTGAATTCTGCAAATTGCTGCTTTTGCTCTTGAAATGATGTCATCAGGTGGGTGTTTTGGTGTAATACACTGAAAACCAGAGCAGAAATGCTGAAATATTCCCATGATATGCATGGTCTCTGCACCAAACCACCATGTCTCAGCCTAAGTACATCTGCCGCTTGTTCTTTTGTACTGACAGAAGATTGTGGAAGTACAGTATAAAAACCATCTTTATGGAGAGATCTTTCTGGTTTAGGCTTAGTCTAAGTGTCTCAAGTAGCCGGGGCTTTTGTTTGGGCCTAATCCATATGGTCTGATGGCTTTCCTCTCATCTCAAGATGAATGTGGTAGAAAATATAAATCAAAGAAACGTCCTTTGGCCTAGCCTTGCCTTGCCTTATTTCCTTCTCATCCTGTTCTCTGTCCCAGCCTCTCTCACTAAGCCCTCATCTGGCTGCATGTCTCTTCTTTCCTCTCTCCTTTTCTCAAACTCTCCTGCTTCCTGGCTTTCGTCTTTCAATTCCTCCATTTCAGTCCTGCAGCCCGCCACTACTTTTTTCTCTTGCCTCCCTTTGTCCTTCTCCCTTGGCTTTCTCCCTCTCTTCCATATCCTTCTTCCCGACTTGTCTCTTGGAGACTTTTGGCCACTTTGGACCCAAGTCTGGGGATGTTTTGGAAACTTTTCAGAGGCCTCGCTGGTGACAGGGGGGACAGCAGGCAGTGACAGGCCCGGGGCTGACAGGCTCCCCCTCCCCTAGCGGGCGCTCGGCTGCCACACCCAGCTGACGTAGAACCTTTGTCACAATGCCCGCTACCGTGGTGAGGATGCGGGCACTCTGCAGGTGACAGGGACCCAGCAGGACTTGCTGTCAGCTCAGCAATTGCTCAGTTCCCCAAAGAAGCTGAATTCTGCAAATTGCTGCTTTTGCTCTTGAAATGATGTCATCAGGTGGGTGTTTTGGTGTAATACACTGAAAACCAGAGCAGAAATGCTGAAATATTCCCATGATATGCATGGTCTCTGCACCAAACCACCATGTCTCAGCCTAAGTATGTCTGCCGCTTGTTCGTTTGTACTGACAGAAGATTGTGGAAGTACAGTATAAAAACCATGTTTATGGAGAGATCTTTCTGGTTTAGGCTTAGTCTAAGTGTCTCAAGTAGCCGGGGCTTTTGTTTGGGCCTAATCCATATGGTCTGATGGCTTTCCTCTCATCTCAAGATGAATGTGGTAGAAAATATAAATCAAAGAAACGTCCTTTGGCCTAGCCTTGCCTTGCCTTATTTCCTTCTCATCCTGTTCTCTGTCCCAGCCTCTCTCACTAAGCCCTCGTCTGGCTGCGTGTCTCTTCTTTCCTCTCTCCTTTTCTCAAACTCTCCTGCTTCCTGGCTTTCGTCTTTCAATTCCTCCATTTCAGTCCTGCAGCCCCGCACTACTTTTTTCTCTTGCCTCCCTTTGGCCTGCTCCCTTGGCTGTCTCCCTCTCTTCCATATCCTTCTTCCCGACTTGTCTCTTGGAGACTTTTGGCCACTTCGGAGCCAAGTCTGGGCATGTTTTGGAAACTTTTCAGAGGCCTCGCTGGTGACACGGGGGACAGCAGGCAGTGACAGGCCCGGGGCTGACAGGCTCCCCCTCCCCTAGCGGGCGCTCGGCTGCCACACCCAGCTGACATAGAACCTTTGTCACAATGCCCGCTACCGTGGTGAGGATGCGGGCACTCTGCAGGTGGCAGGGAGCCAGCAGGACTTGCTGTCAGCTCAGCAATTGCTCAGTTCCCCAAAGAAGCTGAATTCTGCAAATTGCTGCTTTTGCTCTTGAAATGATGTCATCAGGTGGGTGTTTTGGTGTAATACACTGAAAACCAGAGCAGAAATGCTGAAATATTCCCATGATATGCATGGTCTCTGCACCAAACCACCATGTCATAGCCTAAGTATGTCTGCCGCTTGTTCTTTTGTACTGACAGAAGATTGTGGAAGTACAGTATAAAAACCATCTTTATGGAAAGATCTTTCTGGTTTAGGCTTAGTCTAAGTGTCTCAAGTAGCTGGGGCTTTTGTTTGGGCCTAATCCATATGGTCTGATGGCTTTCCTCTCATCTCAAGATGAATGTGGTAGAAAATATAAATCAAAGAAACGTCCTTTGGCCTTGCCTTGCCTTGCCTTATTTCCTTCTCATCCTGTTCTCTGTCCCAGCCTCTCTCACTAAGCCCTCGTCTGGCTGCATGTCTCTTCTTTCCTCTCTCCTTTTCTCAAACTCTCCTGCTTCCTGGCTTTCGTCTTTCAATTCCTCCATTTCAGTCCTGCAGCCCGGCACTACTTTTTTCTCTTGCCTCCCTTTGGCCTGCTCCCTTGGCTGTCTCCCTCTCTTCCATATCCTTCTTCCCGACTTGTCTCTTGGAGACTTTTGGCCACTTTGGACCCAAGTCTGGGCATGTTTTGGAAACTTTTCAGAGGCCTCGCTGGTGACACGGGGGACAGCAGGCAGTGACAGGCCCGGGGCTGACAGGCTCCCCCTCCCCTAGCGGGCGCTCGTCTGCCACACCCAGCTGACATAGAACCTTTGTCACAATGCCCGCTACCGTGGTGAGGATGCGGGCACTCTGCAGGTGGCAGGGAGCCAGCAGGACTTGCTGTCAGCTCAGCAATTGCTCAGTTCCCCAAAGAAGCTGAATTCTGCAAATTGCTGCTTTTGCTCTTGAAATGATGTCATCAGGTGGGTGTTTTGGTGTAATACACTGAAAACCAGAGCAGAAATGCTGAAATATTCCCATGATATGCATGGTCTCTGCACCAAACCACCATGACTCAGCCTAAGTACATCTGCCGCTTGTTCTTTTGTACTGACAGCAGATTGTGAAAGTACAGTATAAAAACCATCTTTATGGAGAGATCTTTGTGGTTTAGACTTATTCTAAGTGTCTCAAGTAGCCGGGGCTTTTGTTTGGGCCTAATCCATAAGGTCTGATGGCTTTCCTCCTCATCTCAAGATGAATGTGGTAGAAAATATAAATCAAAGAAACGTCCCTTGGCCTAGCCTTGCCTTGCCTTGCCTTGCCTTATTTCCTTCTCATCCTGTTCTCTGTCCCAGCCTCTCTCACTAACCCCTCGTCTGGCTGCATGTCTCTTCTTTCCTCTCTCCTTTTCTCAAACTCTCCTGCTTCCTGGCTTTCGTCTTTCAATTCCTCCATTTCAGTCCTGCAGCCCGGCACTACTTTTTCCTCTTGCCTCTCTTTGGCCTGCTCCCTTGGCTTTCTCCCTCTCTTCCATATCCTTCTTCCCGACTTGTCTCTTGGAGACTTTTGGCCACTTTGGAGCCAAGTCTGGGCATGTTTTGGAAACTTTTCAGAAGCCTCGCTGGTGGCAGGGGGGACAGCAGGCAGTGACAGGCCCAGGGCTGACAGGCTCCCCCTCCCCTAGCGGGCGCTCGGCTGCCACACCCAGCTGTCGTAGAACCTTTGTCACAATGCCCGCTACCGTGGTGCGGATGTGGGCACTCTGCAGGTGACAGGGACCCAGCAGGACTTGCTGTCAGCTCAGCAAATGCTCAGTTCCCCAAAGAAGCTGAATTCTGCAAATTGCTGCTTTTGCTCTTGAAATGATGTCATCAGGTGGGTGTTTTGGTGTAATACACTGAAAACCAGAGCAGAAATGCTGAAATATTCCCATGATATGCATGGTCTCTGCACCAAACCACCATGTCTCAGCCTAAGTATGTCTGCCGCTTGTTCTTTTGTACTGACAGAAGATTGTGGAAGTACAGTATAAAAACCATCTTTATGGAGAGATCTTTCTGGTTTAGGCTTAGTCTAAGTGTCTCAAGTAGCCGGGGCTTTTGTTTGGGCCTAATCCATAAGGTCTGATGGCTTTCCTCTCATCTCAAGATGAATGTGGTAGAAAATATAAATCAAAGAAACGTCCTTTGGCCTAGCCTTGCTTGCCTTGCCTTATTTCCTTCTCATCCTGTTCTCTGTCCCAGCCTCTCTCACTAACCCCTCGTCTGGCTGCATGTCTCTTCTTTCCTCTCTCCTTTTCTCAAACTCTCCTGCTTCCTGGCTTTCGTCTTTCAATTCCTTCATTTCATTCCTGCAGCCCCGCACTAGTTTTTTTTCTTGACTCCCTTGGGCCTGCTCCCTTGGCTTTCTCCCTCTCTTCCATACCCTTCTTCCCGACGTGTCTCTTGGAGACTTTTGGCCACTTTGGAGCCAAGTCTGGGCATGTTTTGGAAACTTTTCAGAGGCCTCGCTGGTGGCAGGGGGGACAGCAGGCAGTGACAGGCCCGGGGCTGACAGGCTCCCCCTCCCCTAGCGGGCGCTCGGCTGCCACACCCAGCTGACGTAGAACCTTTGTCACAATGCCCGCTACCGTGGTGAGGATGCGGGCACTCTGCAGGTGACAGGGACCCAGCAGGACTTGCTGTCAGCTCAGCAATTGCTCAGTTCCCCAAAGAAGCTGAATTCTGCAAATTGCTGCTTTTGCTCTTGAAATGATGTCATCAGGTGGGTGTTTTGGTGTAATACACTGAAAACCAGAGCAGAAATGCTGAAATATTCCCATGATATGCATGGTCTCTGCACCAAACCACCATGTCTCAGCCTAAGTATGTCTGCCGCTTGTTCTTTTGTACTGTCAGCTGATTGTGGAAGTACAGTATAAAAACCATCTTTATGGAGAGATCTTTCTGGTTTAGGCTTAGTCTAAGTGTCTCAAGTAGCCGGGGCTTTTGTTTGGACCTAATCCATATGGTCTGATGGCTTTCCTCTCATCTAAAGATGAATGTGGTAGAAAATATAAATCAAAGAAACGTCTTTGGCCTAGCCTTGCCTTGCCTTGCCTTATTTCCTTCTCATCCTGTTCTCTGTCCCAGCCTCTCTCACTAAGCCCTCGTCTGGCTGCATGTCTCTTCTTTCCTCTCTCCTTTTCTCAAACTCTCCTGCTTCCTGGCTTTCCTCTTTCAATTCCTCCATTTCAGTCCTGCAGCCCGGCATTACATTTTCCTCTTGCCTCCCTTTGGCCTGCTCCCTTGGCTTTCTCCCTCTGTTCCATATCCTTCTTCCCGACTTGTCTCTTGGAGACTTTTGTTTACTTTGCACCCAAGTCTGGGGATGTTTTGGAAACTTTTCAGAGGCCTCACTGGTGACAGGGTGACAGCAGGCAGTGACAGGCCCGGGGCTGACAGGCTCCCCCTCCCCTAGCGGGCGCTCGGCTGCCACACCCAGCTGACGTAGAACCTTTGTCACAATGCCCGCTACCGTGGTGAGGATGCGGGCACTCTGCAGGTGACAGGGACCCAGCAGGACTTGCTGTCAGCTCAGCAATTGCTCAGTTCCCCAAAGAAGCTGAATTCTGCAAATTGCTGCTTTTGCTCTTGAAATGATGTCTTCAGGTGGGTGTTTTGGTGTAATACACTGAAAACCAGAGCAGAAATGCTGAAATATTCCCATGATATGCATGGTCTCTGCACCAAACCACCATGACTCAGCCTAAGTACATCTGCCGCTTGTTCTTCTGTACTGAGAGAAGATTGTGGAGGTACAGTATAAAAACCATCTTTATGCAGAGATCTTTGTGGTTTAGGTTTAGTCTAAGCATCTCAAGTAGCCGGGGCTTTTGTTTGGGCCTAATCCATAAGGTCTGATGGCTTTCCTCCTCATCTCAAGATGAATGTGGTAGAAAATATAAATCAAAGAAACGTCCTTTGGCCTAGCCTTGCCTTGCCTTGCCTTGCCTTGCCTTGCCTTGCCGTGCCTTATTTCCTTCTCATCCTGTTCTCTGTCCCAGCCTCTCTCACTAAGCCCTCGTCTGGCTGCATGTCTCTTCTTTCTTCTCTCCTTTTCTCAAACTCTCCTGCTTCCTGGCTTTTGTTTTTCAATTCCTCCATTTCAGTCCTGCATCCCGGCACTACTTTTTCCTCTTGCCTCCCTTTGGCGGGCTCCCTTGGCTTTCTCCCTCTGTTCCATATCCTTCTTCCCGACTTGTCTCTTGGAGACTTTTGGCCACTTTGGAGCCAAGTCTGGGCATGTTTTAGAAACTTTTCAGAGGCCTCACTGCTGACACGGGGGGCAGCAGGCAGTGACAGGCCCGGGGCTGACAGGCTCCCCCTCTCCTAGCGGGTGCTCGGCTGCCACACCCAGCTGACATAGAACCTTTGTCACAATGCTCGCTACCGTGGTGAGGATGCGGGCACTCTGCAGGTGGCAGGGACCCAGCAGGACTTGCTGTCAGCTCAACAGTTGCTCAGTTCCCCAAAGAAGCTGAATTCTGCAAATTGCTGCTTTTGCTCTTGAAATGATGTCATCAGGTGGGTGTTTTGGTGTAATACACTGAAAACCAGAGCAGAAATGCTGAAATATTCCCATGATATGCATGGTCTCTGCACCAAACCACCATGTCTCAGCCTAAGTATGTCTGCCGCTTGTTCTTTTGTACTGACAGAAGATTGTGGAAGTACAGTATAAAAACCATCTTTATGGAGAGATCTTTCTGGTTTAGGCTTAGTCTAAGTGTCTCAAGTAGCCGGGGCTTTTGTTTGGGCCTAATCCATAAGGTCTGATGGCTTTCCTCTCATCTCAAGATGAATGTGGTAGAAAATATAAATCAAAGAAACGTCCTTTGGCCTAGCCTTGCTTGCCTTGCCTTATTTCCTTCTCATCCTGTTCTCTGTCCCAGCCTCTCTCACTAACCCCTCGTCTGGCTGCATGTCTCTTCTTTCCTCTCTCCTTTTCTCAAACTCTCCTGCTTCCTGGCTTTCGTCTTTCAATTCCTTCATTTCATTCCTGCAGCCCCGCACTAGTTTTTCCTCTTGACTCCCTTGGGCCTGCTCCCTTGGCTTTCTCCCTCTCTTCCATACCCTTCTTCCCGACGTGTCTCTTGGAGACTTTTGGCCACTTTGGAGCCAAGTCTGGGCATGTTTTGGAAACTTTTCAGAGGCCTCGCTGGTGGCAGGGGGGACAGCAGGCAGTGACAGGCCCGGGGCTGACAGGCTCCCCCTCCCCTAGCGGGCGCTCGGCTGCCACACCCAGCTGACGTAGAACCTTTGTCACAATGCCCGCTACCGTGGTGAGGATGCGGGCACTCTGCAGGTGACAGGGACCCAGCAGGACTTGCTGTCAGCTCAGCAATTGCTCAGTTCCCCAAAGAAGCTGAATTCTGCAAATTGCTGCTTTTGCTCTTGAAATGATGTCATCAGGTGGGTGTTTTGGTGTAATACACTGAAAACCAGAGCAGAAATGCTGAAATATTCCCATGATATGCATGGTCTCTGCACCAAACCACCATGACTCAGCCTAAGTATGTCTGCCGCTTGTTCTTTTGTACTGTCAGCTGATTGTGGAAGTACAGTATAAAAACCATCTTTATGGAGAGATCTTTCTGGTTTAGGCTTAGTCTAAGTGTCTCAAGTAGCCGGGGCTTTTGTTTGGACCTAATCCATATGGTCTGATGGCTTTCCTCTCATCTAAAGATGAATGTGGTAGAAAATATAAATCAAAGAAACGTCTTTGGCCTAGCCTTGCCTTGCCTTGCCTTATTTCCTTCTCATCCTGTTCTCTGTCCCAGCCTCTCTCACTAAGCCCTCGTCTGGCTGCATGTCTCTTCTTTCCTCTCTCCTTTTCTCAAACTCTCCTGCTTCCTGGCTTTCCTCTTTCAATTCCTCCATTTCAGTCCTGCAGCCCGGCATTACATTTTCCTCTTGCCTCCCTTTGGCCTGCTCCCTTGGCTTTCTCCCTCTGTTCCATATCCTTCTTCCCGACTTGTCTCTTGGAGACTTTTGTTTACTTTGCACCCAAGTCTGGGGATGTTTTGGAAACTTTTCAGAGGCCTCGCTGGTGACACGGGGGACAGCAGGCAGTGACAGGCCCGGGGCTGACAGGCTCCCCCTCCCCTAGCGGGCGCTCGGCTGCCACACCCAGCTGACGTAGAACCTTTGTCACAATGCCCGCTACCGTGGTGAGGATGCGGGCACTCTGCAGGTGACAGGGACCCAGCAGGACTTGCTGTCAGCTCAGCAATTGCTCAGTTCCCCAAAGAAGCTGAATTCTGCAAATTTCTGCTTTTGCTCTTGAAATGATGTCTTCAGGTGGGTGTTTTGGTGTAATACACTGAAAACCAGAGCAGAAATGCTGAAATATTCCCATGATATGCATGGTCTCTGCACCAAACCACCATGACTCAGCCTAAGTACATCTGCCGCTTGTTCTTCTGTACTGAGAGAAGATTGTGGAGGTACAGTATAAAAACCATCTTTATGGAGAGATCTTTGTGGTTTAGGTTTAGTCTAAGCATCTCAAGTAGCCGGGGCTTTTGTTTGGGCCTAATCCATAAGGTCTGATGGCTTTCCTCCTCATCTCAAGATGAATGTGGTAGAAAATATAAATCAAAGAAACGTCCTTTGGCCTAGCCTTGCCTTGCCTTGCCTTGCCTTGCCTTGCCTTGCCGTGCCTTATTTCCTTCTCATCCTGTTCTCTGTCCCAGCCTCTCTCACTAAGCCCTCGTCTGGCTGCATGTCTCTTCTTTCTTCTCTCCTTTTCTCAAACTCTCCTGCTTCCTGGCTTTTGTTTTTCAATTCCTCCATTTCAGTCCTGCATCCCGGCACTACTTTTTCCTCTTGCCTCCCTTTGGCGGGCTCCCTTGGCTTTCTCCCTCTGTTCCATATCCTTCTTCCCGACTTGTCTCTTGGAGACTTTTGGCCACTTTGGAGCCAAGTCTGGGCATGTTTTAGAAACTTTTCAGAGGCCTCACTGCTGACACGGGGGGCAGCAGGCAGTGACAGGCCCGGGGCTGACAGGCTCCCCCTCTCCTAGCGGGTGCTCGGCTGCCACACCCAGCTGACATAGAACCTTTGTCACAATGCTCGCTACCGTGGTGAGGATGCGGGCACTCTGCAGGTGGCAGGGACCCAGCAGGACTTGCTGTCAGCTCAACAGTTGCTCAGTTCCCCAAAGAAGCTGAATTCTGCAAATTGCTGCTTTTGCTCTTGAAATGATGTCATCAGGTGGGTGTTTTGGTGTAATACACTGAAAACCAGAGCAGAAATGCTGAAATAGTCCCATGATATGCATGGTCTCTGCACCAAACCACCATGACTCAGCCTAAGTACATCTGCCACTTGTTCTTCTGTACTGACAGAAGATTGTGGAGGTACAGTATAAAACCATCTTTATGGAGAGATCTTTCTGGTTTAGGCTTAGTCTAAGTGTCTCAAGTAGCCGGGGCTTTTGTTTGGGCCTAATCCATAAGGTCTGATGGCTTTCCTCTCATTTCAAGATGAATGTGGTAGAAAATATAAATCAAAGAAACGTCCTTCGGCCTAGCCTTGCCTTGCGTTGCCTTATTTCCTTCTCATCCTGTTCTCTGTCCCAGCCTCTCTCACTAATGCCTCGTCTGGCTGCATGTCTCTTCTTTCCTCTCTCCTTTTCTCAAACTCTCCTGCTTCCTGGCTTTCGTCTTTCAATTCCTCCATTTCAGTCCTGCAGCCCGGCACTACTTTTTCCTCTTGCCTTTATTTGGCCTGCTCCCTTGGCTTTCTCCCTCTCTTCAATATCCTTCTTCCCGACTTGTCTCTTGGAGACTTTTGGCCACTTTGGACCCAAGTCTGGGGATGTTTTGGAAACTTTTCAGAGGCCTTGCTGGTGACACGGGGGACAGCAGGCAGTGACAGGCCTGGGGCTGACAGGCTCCCCCTCCCCTAGCGGGCGCTCGGCTGCCACACCCAGCTGACATAGAACCTTTGTCACAATGCCCGCGACCGTGGTGAGGATGCGGGCACTCTGCAGGTGACAGGGACCCAGCAGGACTTGCTGTCAGCTCAACAGTTGCTCAGTTCCCCAAAGAAGCTGAATTCTGCAACTTGCTGCTTTTGCTCTTGAAATGATGTCATCAGGTGGGTCTTTTGGTGTAATACACTGAAAACCAGAGCAGAAATGCTGAACTATTCCCATGATATGCATGGTCTCTGCACCAAACCACCATGACTCTGCCTAAGTACATCTGGGGCTTGTTCTTCTGTACTGAGAGAAGATTGTGGAAGTACAGTATAAAAACCATCTTTATGGAGAGATCTTTGTGGTTTAGGCTTAGTCTAAGTGTCTCAAGTAGCCGGGGCTTTTGTTTGGGCCTAATCCATAAGGTCTGATGGCTTTCCGCTCATCTGAAGATTAATGTGGTAGAAAATATAAATCAAAGAAACGTCCTTTGGCCTAGCCTTGCCTTGCCTTTCCTTGCCTTATTTCCTTCTCATCCTGGCCTCTGTCCCAGCCTCTCTCACTAACCCCTCGTCTGGCTGCATGTCTCTTCTTTCTTCTCTCCTTTTCTCAAACTCTCCTCTTTCCTGGCTTTCGTCTTTCAATTCCTCCATTTCAGTCCTGCAGCCCGGCACTACTTTTTCCTCTTGCCTCCCTTTGGCCTGCTCCCTTGGCTTTCTCCCTCTGTTCCATATCCTTCTTCCCGACTTGTCTCTTGGAGACTTTTGGCCACTTTGGAGCCAAGTCTGGGGATGTTTTGGAAACTTTTCAGAGGCCTCGCTGGTGACAGGGGGGACAGCAGGCAGTGACAGGCCCGGGGCTGACAGGCTCCCCCTCCCCTAGCGGGCGCTCGGCTGCCACACCCAGCTGACGTAGAACCTTTGTCACAATGCCCGCTACCGTGGTGAGGATGTGGGCACTCTGCAGGTGACAGGGACCCAGCAGGACTTGCTGTCAGCTCAGCAATTGCTCAGTTCCCCAAAGAAGCTGAATTCTGCAAATTGCTGCTTTTGCTCTTGAAATGATGTCATCAGGTGGGTGTTTTGGTGTAATACACTGAAAACCAGAGCAGAAATGCTGAAATATTCCCATGATATGCATGGTCTCTGCACCAAACCACCATGACTCAGCCTAAGTATGTCTGCCGCTTGTTCTTTTGTACTGTCAGCTGATTGTGGAAGTACAGTATAAAAACCATCTTTATGGAGAGATCTTTCTGGTTTAGGCTTAGTCTAAGTGTCTCAAGTAGCCGGGGCTTTTGTTTGGACCTAATCCATATGGTCTGATGGCTTTCCTCTCATCTAAAGATGAATGTGGTAGAAAATATAAATCAAAGAAACGTCTTTGGCCTAGCCTTGCCTTGCCTTGCCTTATTTCCTTCTCATCCTGTTCTCTGTCCCAGCCTCTCTCACTAAGCCCTCGTCTGGCTGCATGTCTCTTCTTTCCTCTCTCCTTTTCTCAAACTCTCCTGCTTCCTGGCTTTCCTCTTTCAATTCCTCCATTTCAGTCCTGCAGCCCGGCATTACATTTTCCTCTTGCCTCCCTTTGGCCTGCTCCCTTGGCTTTCTCCCTCTGTTCCATATCCTTCTTCCCGACTTGTCTCTTGGAGACTTTTGTTTACTTTGCACCCAAGTCTGGGGATGTTTTGGAAACTTTTCAGAGGCCTCGCTGGTGACACGGGGGACAGCAGGCAGTGACAGGCCCGGGGCTGACAGGCTCCCCCTCCCCTAGCGGGCGCTCGGCTGCCACACCCAGCTGACGTAGAACCTTTGTCACAATGCCCGCTACCGTGGTGAGGATGCGGGCACTCTGCAGGTGACAGGGACCCAGCAGGACTTGCTGTCAGCTCAGCAATTGCTCAGTTCCCCAAAGAAGCTGAATTCTGCAAATTTCTGCTTTTGCTCTTGAAATGATGTCTTCAGGTGGGTGTTTTGGTGTAATACACTGAAAACCAGAGCAGAAATGCTGAAATATTCCCATGATATGCATGGTCTCTGCACCAAACCACCATGACTCAGCCTAAGTACATCTGCCGCTTGTTCTTCTGTACTGAGAGAAGATTGTGGAGGTACAGTATAAAAACCATCTTTATGGAGAGATCTTTGTGGTTTAGGTTTAGTCTAAGCATCTCAAGTAGCCGGGGCTTTTGTTTGGGCCTAATCCATAAGGTCTGATGGCTTTCCTCCTCATCTCAAGATGAATGTGGTAGAAAATATAAATCAAAGAAACGTCCTTTGGCCTAGCCTTGCCTTGCCTTGCCTTGCCTTGCCTTGCCTTGCCGTGCCTTATTTCCTTCTCATCCTGTTCTCTGTCCCAGCCTCTCTCACTAAGCCCTCGTCTGGCTGCATGTCTCTTCTTTCTTCTCTCCTTTTCTCAAACTCTCCTGCTTCCTGGCTTTTGTTTTTCAATTCCTCCATTTCAGTCCTGCATCCCGGCACTACTTTTTCCTCTTGCCTCCCTTTGGCGGGCTCCCTTGGCTTTCTCCCTCTGTTCCATATCCTTCTTCCCGACTTGTCTCTTGGAGACTTTTGGCCACTTTGGAGCCAAGTCTGGGCATGTTTTAGAAACTTTTCAGAGGCCTCACTGCTGACACGGGGGGCAGCAGGCAGTGACAGGCCCGGGGCTGACAGGCTCCCCCTCTCCTAGCGGGTGCTCGGCTGCCACACCCAGCTGACATAGAACCTTTGTCACAATGCTCGCTACCGTGGTGAGGATGCGGGCACTCTGCAGGTGGCAGGGACCCAGCAGGACTTGCTGTCAGCTCAACAGTTGCTCAGTTCCCCAAAGAAGCTGAATTCTGCAAATTGCTGCTTTTGCTCTTGAAATGATGTCATCAGGTGGGTGTTTTGGTGTAATACACTGAAAACCAGAGCAGAAATGCTGAAATAGTCCCATGATATGCATGGTCTCTGCACCAAACCACCATGACTCAGCCTAAGTACATCTGCCACTTGTTCTTCTGTACTGACAGAAGATTGTGGAGGTACAGTATAAAACCATCTTTATGGAGAGATCTTTCTGGTTTAGGCTTAGTCTAAGTGTCTCAAGTAGCCGGGGCTTTTGTTTGGGCCTAATCCATAAGGTCTGATGGCTTTCCTCTCATTTCAAGATGAATGTGGTAGAAAATATAAATCAAAGAAACGTCCTTCGGCCTAGCCTTGCCTTGCGTTGCCTTATTTCCTTCTCATCCTGTTCTCTGTCCCAGCCTCTCTCACTAATGCCTCGTCTGGCTGCATGTCTCTTCTTTCCTCTCTCCTTTTCTCAAACTCTCCTGCTTCCTGGCTTTCGTCTTTCAATTCCTCCATTTCAGTCCTGCAGCCCGGCACTACTTTTTCCTCTTGCCTTTATTTGGCCTGCTCCCTTGGCTTTCTCCCTCTCTTCAATATCCTTCTTCCCGACTTGTCTCTTGGAGACTTTTGGCCACTTTGGACCCAAGTCTGGGGATGTTTTGGAAACTTTTCAGAGGCCTTGCTGGTGACACGGGGGACAGCAGGCAGTGACAGGCCTGGGGCTGACAGGCTCCCCCTCCCCTAGCGGGCGCTCGGCTGCCACACCCAGCTGACATAGAACCTTTGTCACAATGCCCGCGACCGTGGTGAGGATGCGGGCACTCTGCAGGTGACAGGGACCCAGCAGGACTTGCTGTCAGCTCAACAGTTGCTCAGTTCCCCAAAGAAGCTGAATTCTGCAACTTGCTGCTTTTGCTCTTGAAATGATGTCATCAGGTGGGTCTTTTGGTGTAATACACTGAAAACCAGAGCAGAAATGCTGAACTATTCCCATGATATGCATGGTCTCTGCACCAAACCACCATGACTCTGCCTAAGTACATCTGCCGCTTGTTCTTCTGTACTGAGAGAAGATTGTGGAAGTACAGTATAAAAACCATCTTTATGGAGAGATCTTTGTGGTTTAGGCTTAGTCTAAGTGTCTCAAGTAGCCGGGGCTTTTGTTTGGGCCTAATCCATAAGGTCTGATGGCTTTCCGCTCATCTGAAGATTAATGTGGTAGAAAATATAAATCAAAGAAACGTCCTTTGGCCTAGCCTTGCCTTGCCTTTCCTTGCCTTATTTCCTTCTCATCCTGGCCTCTGTCCCAGCCTCTCTCACTAACCCCTCGTCTGGCTGCATGTCTCTTCTTTCTTCTCTCCTTTTCTCAAACTCTCCTCTTTCCTGGCTTTCGTCTTTCAATTCCTCCATTTCAGTCCTGCAGCCCGGCACTACTTTTTCCTCTTGCCTCCCTTTGGCCTGCTCCCTTGGCTTTCTCCCTCTGTTCCATATCCTTCTTCCCGACTTGTCTCTTGGAGACTTTTGGCCACTTTGGAGCCAAGTCTGGGGATGTTTTGGAAACTTTTCAGAGGCCTCGCTGGTGACAGGGGGGACAGCAGGCAGTGACAGGCCCGGGGCTGACAGGCTCCCCCTCCCCTAGCGGGCGCTCGGCTGCCACACCCAGCTGACGTAGAACCTTTGTCACAATGCCCGCTACCGTGGTGAGGATGTGGGCACTCTGCAGGTGACAGGGACCCAGCAGGACTTGCTGTCAGCTCAGCAATTGCTCAGTTCCCCAAAGAAGCTGAATTCTGCAAATTGCTGCTTTTGCTCTTGAAATGATGTCATCAGGTGGGTGTTTTGGTGTAATACACTGAAAACCAGAGCAGAAATGCTGAAATATTCCCATGATATGCATGGTCTCTGCACCAAACCACCATGACTCAGCCTAAGTACATCTGCCGCTTGTTCTTCTGTACTGACAGAAGATTGTGGAAGTACAGTATAAAAACCATCTTTATGGAGAGATCTTTGTGGTTTAGGCTTAGTCTAAGTGTCTCAAGTAGCCGGGGCTTTTGTTTGGGCCTAATCCATAAGGTCTGATGGCTTTCCTCCTCATCTCAAGATGAATGTGGTAGAAAATATAAATCAAAAAACGTCCTTTGGCCTAGCCTTGCCTTGCCTTGCCTTATTTCCTTCTCATCCTGTTCTCTGTCCCAGCCTCTCTCACTAACCCCTCGTCTGGCTGCATGTCTCTTCTTTCCTCTCTCCTTTTCTCAAACTCTCCTGCTTCCTGGCTTTCGTCTTTCAATTCCTCCATTTCAGTCCTGCAGCCCGGCACTACTTTTTCCTCTTGCCTCTCTTTGGCCTGCTCCCTTGGCTTTCTCCCTCTCTTTCATATCCTTCTTCCCGACTTGTCTCTTGGAGACTATTGGCCACTTTGGACCCAAGTCTGGGCATGTTTTGGAAACTTTTCAGAAGCCTCGCTGGTGGCAGGGGTGACAGCAGGCAGTGACAGGCCCAGGGCTGACAGGCTCCCCCTCCCTTAGCGGGCGCTCGGCTGCCACACCCAGCTGTCGTAGAACCTTTGTCACAATGCCCGCTACCGTGGTGAGGATGCGGGCACTCTGCAGGTGACAGGGACCCAGCAGGACTTGCTGTCAGCTCAGCAAATGCTCAGTTCCCCAAAGAAGCTGAATTCTGAAAATTGCTGCTTTTGCTCTTGAAATGATGTCATCAGGTGGGTGTTTTGGTGTAATACACTGAAAACCAGAGCAGAAATGCTGAAATATTCCCATGATATGCATGGTCTCTGCACCAAACCACCATGTCTCAGCCTAAGTATGTCTGCCGCTTGTTCTTTTGTACTGACAGAAGATTGTGGAAGTACAGTATAAAAAACATCTTTATGGAGAGATCTTTCTGGTTTAGGCTTAGTCTAAGTGTCTCAAGTAGCCGGGGCTTTTGTTTGGACCTAATCCATATGGTCTGATGGCTTTCCTCTCATCTCAAGATGAATGTGGTAGAAAATATAAATCAAAGAAACGTCCTTTGGCCTAGCCTTGCCTTGCCTTGCCTTATTTCCTTCTCATCCTGTTCTCTGTCCCAGCCTCTCTCACTAACCCCTCGTCTGGCTGCATGTCTCTTCTTTCCTCTCTCCTTTTCTCAAACTCTCGTGCTTCCTGGCTTTCGTCTTTCAATTCCTCCATTTCAGTCCTGCAGCCCGGCACTACTTTTTCCTCTTGCCTCCCTTTGGCCTGCTCCCTTGCCTTTCTCCCTCTGTTCCATATCCTTCTTCCCGACTTGTCTCTTGGAGACTTTTGGCCACTTTGGAGCCAAGTCTGGGGATGTTTTGGAAACTTTTCAGAGGCCTCGCTGGTGACAGGGGGGACAGCAGGCAGTGACAGGCCCGGGGCTGACAGGCTCCCCCTCCCCTAGCGGGTGCTCGGCTGCCACACCCAGCTGACGTAGAACCTTTGTCACAATGCCCGCTACCGTGGTGAGGATGTGGGCACTCTGCAGGTGACAGGGACCCAGCAGGACTTGCTGTCAGCTCAGCAATTGCTCAGTTCCCCAAAGAAGCTGAATTCTGCAAATTGCTGCTTTTGCTCTTGAAATGATGTCATCAGGTGGGTGTTTTGGTGTAATACACTGAAAACCAGAGCAGAAATGCTGAAATATTCCCATGATATGCATGGTCTCTGCACCAAACCACCATGACTCAGCCTAAGTACATCTGCCGCTTGTTCTTCTGTACTGACAGAAGATTGTGGAAGTACAGTATAAAAACCATCTTTATGGAGAGATCTTTGTGGTTTAGGCTTAGTCTAAGTGTCTCAAGTAGCCGGGGCTTTTGTTTGGGCCTAATCCATAAGGTCTGATGGCTTTCCTCCTCATCTCAAGATGAATGTGGTAGAAAATATAAATCAAAAAACGTCCTTTGGCCTAGCCTTGCCTTGCCTTGCCTTATTTCCTTCTCATCCTGTTCTCTGTCCCAGCCTCTCTCACTAACCCCTCGTCTGGCTGCATGTCTCTTCTTTCCTCTCTCCTTTTCTCAAACTCTCCTGCTTCCTGGCTTTCGCCTTTCAATTCCTCCATTTCAGTACTGCAGACCGGCACTACTTTTTCCTCTTGCCTCTCTTTGGCCTGCTCCCTTGGCTTTCTCCCTCTCTTCCATATCCTTCTTCCCGACTTGTCTCTTGGAGACTATTGGCCACTTTGGACCCAAGTCTGGGCATGTTTTGGAAACTTTTCAGAAGCCTCGCTGGTGGCAGGGGGGACAGCAGGCAGTGACAGGCCCAGGGCTGACAGGCTCCCCCTCCCTCAGCGGGCGCTCGTCTGCCACACCCAGCTGTCGTAGAACCTTTGTCACAATGCCCGCTACCGTGGTGAGGATGCGGGCACTCTGCAGGTGACAGGGACCCAGCAGGACTTGCTGTCAGCTCAACAGTTGCTCAGTTCCCCAAAGAAGCTGAATTCTGCAAATTGCTGCTTTTGCTCTTGAAATGATGTCATCAGGTGGGTGTTTTGGTGTAATACACTGAAAACCAGAGCAGAAATGCTGAACTATTCCCATGATATGCATGGTCTCTGCACCAAACCACCATGACTCAGCCTAAGTATGTCTGCCGCTTGTTCTTTTGTACTGTCAGCTGATTGTGGAAGTACAGTATAAAAACCATCTTTATGGAGAGATCTTTCTGGTTTAGGCTTAGTCTAAGTGTCTCAAGTAGCCGGGGCTTTTGTTTGGGCCTAATCCATAAGGTCTGATAGCTTTCCTCTCATCTCAAGATGAATGTGGTAGAAAATATAAATCAAAGAAATGTCCTTTTGCCTAGCCCTGCCTTGCCTTATTTCCTTCTCATCCTGTTCTCTGTCCCAGCCTCTCTCACTAACCCCTCGTCTGGCTGCATGTCTCTTCTTTCCTCTCTTTTTTTCTCAAACTCTCCTGCTTCCTGGTTTTCATCTTTCAATTCCTCCATTTCAGTTCTGCAGCCCGACACTACTTTTTCCTCTTGCCTCCCTTTGGCCTGCTCCCTTGGCTTTCTCCCTCTGTTCCATATCCTTCTTCCCGACTTGTCTCTTGGAGACTTTTGGCCACTTTGGACCCAAGTCTGGGGATGTTTTGGAAACTTTTCAGATGCCTCGCTGGTGGCAGGGGGGACAGCAGGCAGTGACAGGCCCGGGGCTGACAGGCTCCCCCTCCCCTAGCGGGCGCTCGGCTGCCACACCCAGCTGACATAGAACCTTTGTCACAATGCCCGCTACCGTGGTGAGGATGCGGGCACTCTGCAGGTGACAGGGACCCAGCAGGACTTGCTGTCAGCTCAGCAATTGCTCAGTTCCCCAAAGAAGCTGAATTCTGCAAATTGCTGCTTTTGCTCTTGAAATTTTGTCATCAGGTGGGTGTTTTGGTGTCTAAGATTGCAGCGTTTTGGGTGCAGGGGTTTGGGGGGAAATTTAAGGTTGCAGAGTGTGGGGTGCACAGGACTGGGGCACAGGATTTGGGGGTGCGAGGTTTCAGGGTTCAGGATTTGGAGGTGTGGAGTTTTGGGGTGCAGGGGTTGGGAGTGCAGGGTGGTGGGGGTGAGAGATTTGGGGTGCAGGATTTGGGGGTGCAGAGTTTTGGGAGGCAAGGATCCGGGGCTGTAGGATTTGGGGGTTCAGTGTTTAGGGCAGCACAATCTTGGGGTGCAGGGGTTTGCAGTGAAAGGTTTGGTAGGCAGGATTTGGGGTGCAGGATTCTGGGGTGCTGGGTTTGGGGTACAGGATTTGGTGTTGCAGAGATGGGGTTGAAGGGCTTGGGTTTCCAGGCCTTTGAGGTGCAGGATTTGGAGGTGCAGGGTTTGGGAGGGAATTCTTTGGGGTGCAGGGTTTGGGGGCAGGTTTAGGGGTGTAGGGTATAGGACGGAAAGATTTGGGAATGCAGGGTTTGGGGTGTAGGTTTCGGGGTTCAGGAAGGTAGGGAGGGCAGGATTAGGGGGTGCAAGGTTTCAGTTGTAGGGTTAAGGGGTGCAGAGTTTGGTAGGGCCGAATTTGGGGGTGCAGGATTTGGGGTGCAGGGTTTGGGAAGACAGGATCGGGGGTGGAGGATTTGGGGGTGCAGGATTGAGGGGCAGGGTTTTGGTGCAGGGCTTGGGGTCAGGATCTGGGGTGCAGGTTTGGGAAGAGTATTTTGGGGTACAGGATTTTGGGTGCCGTGTCTGCGGGGCAGGTTTGGGGTGATCACTGCTGATCCGCACACACTCGCTCTCTCTGGTATTCACCTCCACTCCTGCTCCTCCACCTCCCCACTGTTCTCTCCATCTCCTCTCTTCTCGTTCCCACCACACTCTGCACACAGACCCGACCACTGAGAATGTTCCAGAACACGCTGATCCAAACCCCGCTGGGACCTCCGGGCTCCATGGCAATGTGAAAATGGAGTGTGCCACAGAATCCCTTTGGGTGTCAAACACCTTGAAGGTGCTGGAGTCCAAGCACAACCCCCCGGCACTGCCCACGGCCCTCAGGAGCTCCTGTGGAAACCCTTCCAGGGATGGCAGCTCCAGCCCTGCCCTGGGCAGCCCGTTCAGTGCCCGACAGCCCTCGCAGGGAGGAGCAGCTCCCAGGCTCCAGCCAGAAGCTCACCCGGTACCGCTGGGGCCGTCTCCTCTCCTCCTGCCGCTCGTTCCCGGGCAGAGTCCCCGAAGCCCGCTCTGCGGGCGCTCTGCGGGTGGCTCCTGGCCCGGCCGCCCCCCGCACTCCCGCTTTGGCTCCGCCCCAAGGCTCAGGCGGGAACGGCCGCTGCGGCCCGGCCGGCCAATCGCAGCTCGCCGCCTCAGCCCCGCCCACAACGCTGCACCCCCAACCTCTGCAGCCCCAGTTCCTTAACGTGTGAAACCCGCACCCCAAGTCCTGCACCTCAAAACCTTACACCCGGAATCCTGCCCCCGAAACCGTGCACCCCAAAATCAAGGCCCCTCAAACTTGCACTCAAAAGTCCGCACCAAAAAACCCTCCCCCCCAGTTCCTAAAGACATGGAACCTGCACCCCCAAATCCCGCACCCCAAAACCCTGCACCCCAGTACCCCAGACCACCAAATCTTGCACCTCCAAATTCTGGCCCCTTTAGCCCTGCACTTCAAACCCTGCACCCAAAATCCTGCAACCAAACCCTGTACCCCAAATCCTGCAACCAGCCCTTGTACCCCTAAATCCTTGACCTCCACATCCTGAATCTCCAAACGCAGTAACCCCAAAACCCTACACCCCCAATCCCTGCACCCCCAAATCATTGTCCTTCAAATCCCACACCCAACGCTCGTACACCCCAAGATCTTGCACCCCCACACACTGCACCCCAAATCCTGCACCCCAAATCCTGCCTACCATAACTTTCACTGCAAACCCCTGCACCCCAAGATTGTGCTGCCCTAAACACTGAACCCCCAAATCCTGCAGCCCCAGGTCTTTGCCTCCCAAAACTCTGCACCCCCAAATCCTGCACCCCAAATCTCTCACCCCCAAATCCTTCCCCCACCACCGTACACCCTCAGATCCTTCAACCCCATCCCCTGCACCCCAAAACTCCACACCTCCAAATCCTGATCCCTGAAACCCCGCACCCCCAAATCCTGTGCCCCAGTCCTATGCACCCCACAGTCTGCACCCCAAACACTGCAGTCTTAGACCTGACTTCTAAACCCTGCACCCCCAAACAGTGCACCCCCAAATCCTGAAGCCCCAGATCCTTCCCTCCGATACCCTGCACCCCCACATCCTGAACCCCCAAATCCTGCACCCCTAAACCTCCACCCTCTTAACACTGCACCCCCAAAACCTGAACCACCAAATCTTTCACCCCCAAAACCTCCCTCCTCCAAACCCTGCCCTTCAAAATGCTGCACCCCCAAATCCTTCTCCCCAACACCCTGCACCCCCAGATCCTGACTCCAAAACCCTGCCCCCCAAATCCTGTACCCCAAAGCCCTGCACTCTCAAATCATACATGCCCAGAACGTGCACCCTAAACTGTGCACCCCAAAATCCTAAACCCCTTAACCCTGCACCCCCAAATCCTCCAGACCCATGTGCCGAACCCAGCACCCCAAAATCTACCCCCCAAAACCTACATCCCCAAATCCTGCACCCCCAGGTCCTGAACACCCAAAATCTGCACCCCCAATTCTGCCTCCCCAAGACCTGCACCCCCAATTCTGCCTCCACAAGACCTTCACCCCCAGTCCCTGCTCCACTAAATCCTACACCCCCAAACCCTGCACCCCCAACCTCCTGTACCCCAAATCCTGCCCCCACAAGTTGCACCCTAAAATCCTGCACCCCAAATCCTGTCCTACCCACCCTTCAGCCCAAACCCCTTCACCCCAAAATCCTGCTGCCCTAAACCCTGCACCCCCAAATCATCCCTCCCAACCCTGCCCCCCAAACCCTGTCCCCCTAAAGACTGACCCCTAAACCCTGCTCCCCAAAACCCTGCTACCCCCAATCTTGTACCCCCAGATCCTTCCCCCAACACCCTGCAATCCCAAACCCTGCACCCCCAATTCTGGCGCTAAACCCTGCACCCCCAGAACCCTGCACCACTGAACATTGCACCCCAAAACCCTGCTCCCCCAATCCTCCCCCCCAAAACTCTGCACCCCAAAACCCTATACCCAAAACCCTGCACCCCACAAGTTGCACCCTGAAATCCCTGCACCCCCAAATCCTCCAACCCTCAGGTCCTGCACCCCCAGGTGCTGAACACCTGAACCCCTCACTCCAGAACCCTCACCCCAAAGCCCTGCACCCCCAAATCCTGCCTCTAAACGCTGAACTACAAGTTTCTGTACCCCAACAGCCTGCTCACCCAGATCCTGCACCCCAGAACCCTGCACGCCCATATTCTGATCCCTACAGCCTGCACCCCCAGCTCCTGCACCCCCAAAACCTGTACCCCTAAATCCTGCACCCTTCAACCCTGCAGCCCACAACGCTGCACCCCCAACCTCTGCAGCCCCAGTTCCTTAACGTGTAAAACCTGCGCCCCCAAGTCCTGCACCTCAAAACCTTACACCCGGAATCCTGCCCCCCAAACCGTGCACCCCAAAATCAAGGCCCCTCAAACTTGCACTCAAAAGTCCGCACCAAAAAACCCTCCCCCCCCAGTTCCTAAAGACATGGAACCTGCACCCCCAAATCCCGCACCCCAAAACCCTGCACCCCAGTACCCCAGACCACCAAATCTTGCACCTCCAAATCCTGCCCCCTTTAGCTCTGCACTTCAAACCCTGCACCCCAAATCCTGCAACCAAACCCTGTACCCCAAATCCTGCAACCAGCCCTTGTACCCCTAAATCCTTGACCTCCACATCCTGAATCTCCAAACGCAGCAACCCCAAAACCCTACACCCCCAATCCCTGCACCCCCAAATCATTGTCCTTCAAATCCCACACCCAACGCTCGTACACCCCAAGATCTTGCACCCCCACACACTGCACCCCAAATCCTGCACCCCCAAATCTTCCAGCCCCATGTCCCAAACCCCCAAACCCTGCACCCTCAAGTCTTGCACCCCCAAACCATTCTCCCCCAAATCCTGCAACCCCAAACCCCACACCTCCTGCACCCCAAAATTCGACACCTGCAAATTCTAAACCCTTAAACCCTGCATCTCGCAAATCCTTCCCCCCAAAAGACTCCCCCCCAAACCCTGCACCCCAGATCCTGCAGCCCCTAACTCTGCACCCCAAACGCTGCACCCTCAGATCCTGCGTCCCCCAACCCTGCACCCCAAATCCTTTACCGCAAAATTCCCCAAACCTGCAAACCCGAATCCTGCACCCCCAGTTCCTAAACATGCGAACCCTGCACCCCCAAACATTCAGCCCAAAGCCCTGCACCCCCAAATCCTGCCGTACACAACCCTTCACCCCAAACCTCTTCAACCCAAGATACTGAAACCCTAAGCCCTGCCCCCCAAACCTACATCCCCAAATCCTGCACCCCCAGGTCCTGAACACCCAAAATCTGCACCCCCAAACCCTTAACTCCAAAAACCTGCACCCCCAATTCTGCCTCCCCAAGACCTGCACCCCCAAACCCTGCACCACTAAACCCTGCACCCCCAAACCCTGTACCCCAAATCCTGACCCCCACAAGTTGCACCCTAAAAACCTGCACCCCAAATCCTGTCCTACCCAACCCTTCAAGCCAAACCCTTTCACCCCAAGATCCTGCTGCCCTAAACCCTGCACCCCCATATCCTCCTTCCCCAAACCCTGCACCCCAAAAGACTGCATTCCAAACCACTGCACCACTAAACCCTGAACCCCCAAATCCTGCACCCCTGGAACCTGCAACCACAGACCCTGTAGCCCCAAATCAGGCCCCGCAAAATCCTGCTCCCCTGGCCTTGCACCCCCAAATCCTGCACCACCTAATCCTCCAACCCCCTAACACAACCCCCTAAACCCCTTGTCCCCAGGGCCCATTGTGACATCCCAGGACCCCCCATTGTCCCCAGGGCTCATTGTGACACCATGGGGGACCCCCTTGTCGCTGGGGACCCATTGTAACACCATGGGGACCTCCCCTTGTCCTCAAGCCCCATTGTGATATCCTGGGGAGCCCCCTTTGTCCCCAGGGCCCATTGTGACATCCCAGGACCCCACATTGTCCCCAGAGCCCATTGTGACATCCTGGGGACCCCCTCTGTTCCCCGGGCTCATTGTGACTTTCAGGGGACCCACCATTGTCCCCAGGGCCGATTGTGAGGTCCTAGGGCCCCTCTGTGTCCCCAGGACCCATTGTGACACTGTAGGGACCCCTCTTTGTCCCCAGGGCCCCTTGTGACATCCTGGCAACGCCCCCTTGTCCCCAGGGCCCATTGTGACGTCCCAGGAACCCCCATAGTCCCCACGGCCCATTATGACATCCTGGGGACCCCTCTTTGTCCCCAGGGCCCATTGTGACATCCACTGCACCCCCTTGTCCCCAGGGCCCATTTTGACATTCAGGGGACCCCTCTTTGTCCCCAGGGCCCATTGTGACATCCTGGGGACCCCCCCTTGTCACTGGGGCCCATTGTGACGTCCCAGGACCCCCCATTGTCCCCAGGGCCCATTGTGACATTCAGGGCACCCCCTTGTCCCCAGGGCCCATTGTGACATTCCGGGAACGCCTCTTTGTACCCAGGGCACATTGTGACATCCTGGGGACCCGCCCTTGTCACTGGGGCCCATTGTGACGTCCCAGGACCCCCCATTGTCCCCAGGGCCCATTGTGACATCCTGGGGATCCCTCCTTGTCCCCAGGGCCCATTGTGATATCTGGGGGACCCCCTTGTTCCCAGGGCCCATTGTGATATCCTGGATACCCCCCCTTGTTCTCAGGGCCCATTGTGACATCCTGGGGATCCCTCCTTGTCCCCAGGGCCCATTGTGACATCCCAGGACCCCCCATTGTCCCCAGGGCCCATTGTGACATCCGTCGGACCCCCCTTTGTCCCTAGGGCCCATTGTGACATCCTGGTGACCCATTTCTCCCCAGGGCCCATTGTGGGACCATGGGGACCCCCCCTTGTCACTGGGCGCCCATTGTGACACCATGGAGACCCCTGCTTGTCCTCAGGGTCCATTGTGACATCTTGGGCACCCCCCATTTTCCCCAGGACCCATTGTGACATCCTGGCCACCCCCTTGCTCCCAGGGCCCGTTGTGGCACCATGGGGACACCCCCTTTGTCCCCAGGGCCCATTGTGACATCCCAGGACCCCCCCTTTGTCCCCAGGGCCCATTGTAGCACCATGGGGACCCCCTTTGACGCCAGGGCCCATTGTGGCACCATGGCAACCCCTTTTGTCCCCAGGGCCCATTGTGACATTCTTGGACCCCACTTTGTCCCCAGGGCCTATTGTGACACCATGGGGACCCCTCCTTGTCACTGGGGACCCATTGTGACACCATGGGGACCCCCCTTGTCCTCAGGACTCATTCTGACATCCTGGACACCCCCCATTGTCCCCAGGGCCCATTGTGACATCCACTGCACCCCCTTGTCCCCAGGGCCCATTGTGACATTCAGGGGACCCCTCTTTGTCCCCGGGGCCCATTGTGACATCCTGGGGACCCCCCCTTGTCCCCAGGGCCCATTGTGACGTCCCAGGACCCCCCATTGTCCCCAGGGCCCATTGTGACATTCAGGGGACCTCACTTGTCCCCAGGACCCATTGTGACACTATGGGGACCCCCCCTTTGTCCCCAGGGCCCATTCTGATACCGTGGGGACCCCCTTTGTCCCCAGGGCCCATTGTGACGTCTTAGGACCCCCCATTGTCCCCAGGGCCCATTGTGACATTCAGGGCACCCCCTTGTCCCCATGGCCCATTGTGACATCCTCGGCACCCCCTTGTCCCCAGGGCTCATTGTGACGTCCCAGGACCCCACATTGTCCCCAGGGCCCATTGTGACATCCTGGGGACCCAACTTGTCCCCAGGACCCATTGTGACACTATAGGGACCCCCCCTTGTGCCCAGTGACCATTGTGACACCGTGGGTACCACCCTTGTCCCCAGGGCCCATTGTGACATCCTGGGGATCCCTCCTTGTCCCCAGGGCCCATTGTGACGTCCCAGGACCCCCCATTGTCCCCAGGACCCATTGTGACATTCAGGGGACCCCCTTTGTCACTGGGGCCCATTGTGAAATCCCAGGACCCCACATTGTCCCCAGGGCCCATTGTGACATCCTGCGGACCCCCCTTTGCCCCCAGGGCCCATTTTGACATTCAGGGGACCCACCATTGTCCTCAGGGCCCATTGTGAGGTCCCAGGACCCCTCATTGTCCCCAGGGCCCATTGTGATATCCTCGGCACCCCCTTGTCCCCAGGGCCCATTGTGACATTCAGGGGACCCCACATTGTCCCCAGGGCCCATTGTGACGTCCCAGGACCCCCCATTGTCCCCAGGGCCCATTGTGACATCCTGGGGACCCCACTTGTCCCCAGGACCCATTGTGACACTATGGGCACCCCCCCTTGTGCCCCGGGCCCATTGTGACACCGTGGGTACCACCCTTGTCTGCAGGGCTCATTGTGACATCCCAGGACCCCCCATTGTCCCCAGGGCCCATTGTGACATTCAGGGGACCCCCCTTTGTCCCCAGGGCCCATTCTGATACCGTGGGGACCCCCTTTGTCCCCAGGGCCCATTGTGACATGCTGGGGATGCTCTTTGTCCCCAGAGCCCATTGTGACATCCAGGGGACCCCATTTGTCCCCAGGGCCTATTGTGACACCATGGGGACCCCTCCTTGTCACTGGGGACCCATTGTGACACCATGGCGACCCCCCCTTGTCCTCAGGACTCATTCTGACATCCTGGACACCCCCCATTGTCCCCGGGGCCCATTGTGACATCCACTGCACCCCGTTGTCCCCAGGGCCCATTGTGACATTCAGGGGACCCCTCTTTGTCCCCAGGGCCCATTGTGACATCCTGGGGATCCCTCCTTGTCCCCAGGGCTCATTGTGACGTCCCAGGACCGCCTGTTGTCCCCAGGGCCCATTGTGACATCCTGGGGACCCCATTGTCACCAGAGCCCATTGTGATATCCTGGCGACCACCCTTGTCCCCAGGGCCTATTGTGACATCCCAGGACCCTTTTTGTCCCTGTCGAGGGTTAAGATTGCGGGGTGACAATCAAACCCTGCCAGATGTGTTGTCAACCTCCTCTCCCCCCCCAATTCCCTTTTTTGCCCCTCCCTCTCCCCCTTCCCACTCAGCACAGGCGATTGGGAGGGGAAGAAGCACAGAGGGAAGAGAGTTGGAAAAGTTAAAGATGTTTTACTGATGCTACTGGTAAGAATAGAGAAAATAATACAAATATACAAAACCAATCTTGTAAGTCTGAGCAACTGCAGGGCAGGCACCCAAAGTCCTGGATTAGACTCTGTAGCCAACCGGAGCTGGATTCAGTCTGTCACTGGCCTCAGTTCGCAGGGACGACCAGCAAGGTCCTCTCCTAATGTCGGCCATGAGGAAAAAAGGGCCGAGATCCTCGTGATCTCCCGCTTTTATATGAAGTATTCACGTGAACGGAATGTTATACAGAGTTGTCACCGGTTTGTTATTGCCCCTCTCGCGAGATGTGCATCCGTGCTTATCAATAAGTTTTCATTCCATTGCTGGGTTTGCCAAAACATGTGTCCGGTTCTCCAGGAAAATGCAGCTGATATGAAGCTTGAGCTGACAGGCAAATTCACTAAAAGAGAAACTTGTTTTTTAACAAAACCAGGACATTCCACCCCTTATAATATGACATTCACTGAATACTTAAACCTTATCAATACAATCTATCAATACAATCTAATTAATCACTACTATATATATATATATATATACATATGTACATATATACACAGGAGTAATTAATCAGTGGACCATCCTTTGAAAAGTTCATGAAGTTCATTTTGTCACCACAGTCTCCCAGGGCAGGGAAAATGGTTGAAGTGCATCTCATGACCCCTGTTGGTGGGTTAAGGACACCAACTTCGAAGAAGGTGTCGGGCGCCACTCGAAGAAGCCAGCGCTGGTTTCATCACCATTGTCTTGATCTGAAAGACACTTATTAAACATTGTTAGTGCGGCAATTCACATCGTACAGTTCAGTATTGAGTATTTTCACCTAAAATCAAATCCCCTTGAGGTGCACACCGAACTTCTCCATCCTTGAGCATCACCCACCAGGTGCTGCCAGGTCCCTGGGCAAAAACAATCCCACGAATAGGTTTGCCTGTGCCTGAGGCAGGAGGAACCCAGACTGCCTTCCCTAACATATTTTCCATGTGTACTACAGGGACTTTATCTCCTTCCACAGTCCGTAGAATTTCTGATTGGGCAGGCCCGGCTCGATTGGTTGATCCCCTGGTGTTGCCCAACCAAGTGGCTTTTGCTAAATGTGAATCCCAGTTTTTAAAGGCTCCACCACCCAGTGCCTTTAGTGTAGTTTTTAACAAACCATTGCACCTTTCAGTTTTCCCAGAGGCTGGTGCATGATATGGAATAAGATACACCCACTCAATACCATGTTCTTTGGCCCAATTGTCTATAATACTGTTTTTGAAATGAGTACCATAGTCTGATTCAATTCTTTCTGGCGTACCGTGCCACCAAAGGACTTGCTTCTCAAGGCCCAAGATGGTATTTCAGGCTGTAACATGAGGTACAGCAGATGTTTCCAACCATCCGGTGGTTGCTTCCACCATTGTAAGTACATAACGCTTACCTTGACGTGTTTGTGGAAGTGTGATATAATCAATCTGCCAAGCTTCTCCATACTTACACTTTAACCATCACCCCCCACATAAGGACCCCCCATCTAAGGACCCCCCAGTTGTGCCCAGGGCCCATTGTGCCGTCCCAGAACCCCTCATTGTCCCCAGGGCCCATTGTGACATCCTGGCAACCTCCCTTTGTCCCCAGGGCCCATACTGACATCCCAGGACCCCCAATTGTCCCCAAGGCCCATTGTGACACCATGGGGAACCCCCTTGTCACTGGGGATGCATTGTGACACAATGGGGACCCGCCCTTTGTCTCAGGTGCCCATTGTGACATCCTGGAGACCCCCCTTGTCCCCAGGGTCTATTGTGACATCCTGGGGACCTCCTTTATCCCCAGGACCCATTGTGACGTCCCAGGACCCCTCATAGTCCCCAGAGGCCATTGTGACATCCTGGGGACCCCTCTTTCCCCCAGGGCCTAATGTGACATCCTGGGGACTCCTCTTTGTCCCCTGGGCCCATTATGACATCCTGGGCACCCCGTTTGTCCCCAGGGCCCATTGTGACATCCCAGGACCCCAGTTTGTCCCCAGGGCCCATTACTACAGGGTGGGATCCCCCTTGTCCCCAGGGACCATTGTGGCACCATGGGGACCCTCTTTGTCACTGGGGCCCATTATGACATCCCAGGACCCCACTTTGTCTTAGAAGGTCACTATTCGGACCCCCGGTGCCCCCCGGCCCCACACCCGCCCCGCAGCCCCACAGCGCGCGGTCTCGGGCCCCGGTGCCGGCGAAGCCACGTCCTGGCCGCGGCCGGAGGAGCCGCCGCTTGTCCGCCCCCCACGTCCCCCCGATCGCTGCTGCTGTCCCTGCCTGAGGAGCCGCAGGAGCCGCCGCTTGTCCGCCCCCCCACGTCCCCCCGATCGCTGCTGCTGTCGCTGCCTGAGGAGCCGCAGCAGCCGCCGCTTGTCCGCCCAGCCCCGACTGCCCCCCCCCAATCGCCGCCTCTGCCGCCCCCGCCACCCCCCTTCTCCCGCCATCCCGGTGTCACAACGGGGACTTTGAGCGCAGCTGTGGAGGCAGCAGCTGTTCTGATAGCGAAGCCAAATCGGACCGGGAAACAGGACCGGGAACCAGGAACCGTGGGAGGGAAGTTTTCCCTTGGAGCAAACAAACCCCAGGTGTTCTTCAATGTTTATTGCGAAAGCAGAGTCAGGATGTACCAGTAGTCCGATTAGTGACCTTCTAAGACAAAGTGGGGTCCTGGGATGTCACAATGGGCCCCAGTGACAAAGAGGGTCCCCATGGTGCCACAATGGGACCTGGGGACAAAGGGAGTCACCAGGATGTCACAATGGGCCCTGGGGACAAGGGGGGTCCCACCCTGTAACAATGGGCCCTGGGGACAAACTGGGGCCCCAGGATGTTCACAATGGGCCCTGGAGACAGTGGGGGGTCCAGAAATGTCACAATGGGCCCTGGGGACAAAGGGGGCTCCCCAGGATGTCACAATGGGCTCTGGGGACAGAGGGGGTCCCCACGGTGTCACAATGCACCCTGGGGACAATGGGGGGTCCTGGGACGTCACAATGGGCCCTGGTGACAATGGGGGTCCCCCGGAAGTCACAATGGGCCCTGGGGACAAAGTGAGGTCCTGGGAAGTCACAATGGGCCCCAGTGACAAAGGGGGTCCCAATGGTGCCACAATGGGTCCTGGGGAAAAAGGGCGTCCCCAGGATGTCACAATGGGCTCTGGGGGCAAGGGGGGGTCCTGGGACATCACAGTGGGCCCTGGGGAACAAGGGGGTCCCCAGGATGTCACAATGGGCTCTGGGGACAAGGGGGGGTCCCCATAGTGTTACAATGGGTCCCAGTGACAAGGGTGGTCCCCACGGTGCCACGGTGGGCCCTGAAGACAACGGGGGTCCCCAGGATGTCACAATGGGCTCTGGGGACAAGGGGGGGTCCTGGGACATCACAGTGGGCCCTGGGGAACAAGGGGGTCCCCAGGATGTCACAATGGGCTCTGGGGACAAGGGGGGTCCCCACGGTGTCACAATGGGCCTTGGGTACAAAGTGGGGTCCTGGGATGTCACATTGGGCCACATTGACAAAAGGGGTCCCCATGGTGTCACAATGGGCCCTGGGGACAAAGGTGGTCCCCACGGTGCCACAACGGGCCAGAGGGACAAGGCGGTCCCCATGATGTCACAATGGGCCCTGGGGACAATGGGAGGTCCTGGGATGTCACAATGAGCCCTGGGGACAAACGGGGGTCCCTATGGTGTCACAATGGGTCCCCAGTGACAAGTGGGGTCCTGAGATGTCACAATGGGCCCCAGTGACAAAGGGCGTCCCTATGGTGCCAAAATGGGCCCTGGGGACAAAGGGGGGTCCTGGGATGTCACAATGGGACCTGGGACAACGGGGGGTCCCCAGGATGTTCACAATGGGCCCTGGGGACAATGGGGGTCCCCAGGATGTTCACAATGGGCCCTGGAGACAGTGGGGGGTCCAGAAATGTCACAATGAGCCCTGGGGACAAGCAGGGT
Organism: Patagioenas fasciata; assembly: GCF_037038585.1. Lineage (NCBI taxonomy): Eukaryota > Metazoa > Chordata > Aves > Columbiformes > Columbidae > Patagioenas > Patagioenas fasciata. The sequence goes on from NC_092528.1 coordinate 3,612,298, forward strand.
ACCCACGGTGTCACAGTCGGCCCTGGGGACAAAGGGGGTCCTGGGACTTCACAATGGGCCCTGCGGACAAGGGCGGGTCCCCAGGATGTCACAATGGGCCCTGGGGACAATTGGCGGGTCCTGGGATGTGACAATGGGCCCTGGAGTCAACGGGGTGTCCCCATGGTGTCACAATGGGCCCTGGGGACATAGGGGGGTCCTGGGATGTCACAATGGGCACTGGGAATAAAGAGGGGGTCCCCAGGGTGCAACTATGGGCCCTGGGGACAAGAGGGTTCCCAGGATGTCACAATGGGCCCTGAGGACAAGGGCAGGTCCCCATGGTGTCACAATGGGTCCGCAGTGACGAGGAGGCTCCCCATGGTGTCACAATTGGCCCTGGGGACAACGGGGGTCCCGATGGTGTCACAATGGGCCCTTGGGAAAAAGGCTGTCCCCTGAATGTCACAATGGGCCCTGGGGACAATGGGGGTTCCAAGGATGTCACAATGGGCTCTGGGGACAATGGGGGGTCCGGGGATGTCACAATGGGCCCTGGGGACAAAGAGGGGTCCTGGGACATCACAATGGGCCCTGGTGACAAAGGGGGGTCCTGCGATGTCACAATGGGCCCTGGGGACAAAGGGGGCTCACCAGGATGTCACAATGGGCTCTGGGGACAAAGGGGTCCCCAGAATGTCACAATGGGCACTGGGGAGAAAGGGGTGGTCCCCATGGTGTCACAATGGGTCACCAGTGACAAGGGGGGTCCCCAGGATGTCACAATGGGCCCTGGGGACAATGGGGGTCCCCATGGTGTATACAATGGGTCCCCAGTGACAAGGGGAGTCCCCAGGATGTCACAATGGGCCCCGGGGATAAAAGGGGTACCCAGGATGCCACAATGGGCCCTGGGGACAACTGGGCAGTCCCCAGGATGTCACAATGGGCCCTGGAAACAATTGGGGTGTCCTGAGATGTCACAATGGGCCCTGGGGACAAAGGGGGATCCTGGGACGTCACAATTGCCCCTGGGGACAAAGGGAGTCCCCACCCTGTCACAATGGGCCCTGGGGACAAAGAGGGTCCCCAGGATGTCACAATGGGCCCTGGGGACAAAGGGGGGTCCCGAGGATGTCACAATGGGCCCTGGGGACAATTGGGGGATCCTGGGATGTCACAATGGGCCCTGGGGACAAAGAGGAGTCCCCTAAATGTCACAATGGGCCCTGGAGACAGAGGGGCTCCCCATGGTGCCACAATGGGCCCTGAGGAAAAAGCGGGGTCGCCAGGATGTCACAATGGGCTCTTGGAAAAATGGAGGGTCCTGGGATGTCACAATGGGCCCTGGGGACAAAGGAGGTCCCCAGGATGTCACAATGACCCCTTGGGACAACGGGGCCATTGTGGACATCACAATGGGTCCTGGGAACAAAGTGGGGTCCCCAGGACGGCACAATGGGCCCTGGAGACAAAGGCGTTCCCCACCCTATCACAATGGGCCTTGGGGACAAAGGGGGGTCCCCAGGATGTCACAATAGGCCCTGGGGACAAAGAGGGGTCCCCTGAATGTCACAATGGGCCCTGGGGACAAAGGGGGGTCCCCAGGATGTCACAATAAGCCCTGGAAACAATTGGGGGGTCCTGAGATGTCACAATGGGCCCTGGGGACAAAGGGGGTCCCCAGGATTTCACAATGGGCCCTGGGGACAAAGGGGGTGCCCAGGATGTCACAATGGGTCTTGGGGACAAAGGGGGTCCTGTGATGTCACAATGGGCCCTGGGGACAAAGGGGGTCCCCATGGTGCCACAACGGACCCTGGGGACAAACGAGGTCCCCAGGATGTCACAATGGGCCCTAGGGACAAAGGGAGTCCCCACCCTGTCACAATAGGCCCTGGGGACAAAGGGGGTGCCCAGGATGTTACAATGGGTCCTGGGGACAAAGGGCATCCCCATGGTGCCACAATGGACCCTAGTGACAAACGAGGTCCCCAGGATGTCACAACGGGCCCTAGGGACAAAGGGGGGTCCCCAGGATGTCACAATGGGCCCTGGGGACAAGGGGGTCCCCAGGATCTCACAATGGACCCTGGGGACAAAGGGGGGGCCTGGGACGTCACAATGGGCCCTGGGGACAATGGGGGGTCCTGGGATGTCACAATGAGCCCTGGGCACAATTGGGGGGTCATTAGATGTCACAACGGGCTCTGGGGACAAAGGGCGTCTCCAGGATGTCACAATGGGCCCTGGGGACAAAGTGGGGTCCTGAAATGTCACAATGGGCCCTGAGCACAAAGGGGGTTCCCAGGATGTCACAATGGGCTCTGGGGACAACGGGGATTCCAACGGTGTCACAATGGGCCCTTGGGACAAAGGCTGTCCCCTGAATGTCAAAATGGGCCCTTGGGACAAAGGCTGTCCCCTGAATGTCACAATGGGCCCTGGGGACAAAGAGGGTCCCCAGGATGTCACAATGGGTCTGGGGACAAAGGGGGTCCCCAGGATCTCACAATGGGTCTGGGGACAATGGGGGGTCCGGGGACGTCACAATGGGCCCTGGGGACAAAGGGGGTCCCCAGGACGTCACAATGCGCCCCAGTGACAAAGGGGGTCCCAATGGTGCCACAATGGGTCCTGGGGAAAAAGGGGGTCCCCAGGATGTCACAATGGGCTCGGGGGACAAGGGGGGGTCCCCATAGTGTTACAATGGGTCCCCAGTGACAAGGGGGGTCCCCAGGATGTCACAATGGGCCCTGGGGACAAAGGGGGTCCTGGGACTTTGTTGTTTTATCCATGCGAGCCACGGAACCTGACACACCAATATGATGTTCACAGAGTTCGCTTTATTGTCGGACCGGGCTAGCTTTATAGCAAAGCTGCCCTGTCCACGCGCCTTACAACAACGTGATTGGTTGTAACTCGTGTTATACAATAACATGATAGGCTGCATGTGCTGTCCACGCGCTCTGCACACATGTGTCCGGCGATTGCTCACTCATTATTACCTTCTAATGGTGCTCCTTTAGTCTCTTTTGTCTCTGGCTTCACCTCTCAGCCAGGCTGGCGACAACCCTCTGGGGCGGGGGGGGCTCTGCCACTACATCTCCCCCTCTTTTATTTAATATTAACAATACGCCGTATCATGCTTTAAATACAGTGTGAAATACAGGGTAAGAACATTAAGGCTAATACAATTACAATTAACAAGAACAAACCTGTTTTCAATATTCCTTTTAACCAAACAAGGCATTCACCCCAAAAAACCCAATATCTTCTGTTATTTTCTTGTTCTGCAAATCTTCTATCTTTTTAACTTTTAAGTTCAAACAACACATGCAATCAAACTCTTCATAACTGTGAACATGTCCAATAACAGAAGATTAATTGCTGCTCTGTTTTACAAAACGTTATTCTCAACATTGGCTACATTCGTTACTTAAAGCGATAACATGTCTGAGGTTAAGGGTTGTCATCACTGCAATCGGTTTCTTCTCTGTTAGCTAGCCAAGGTCTCACCCACTTTGCTGGGATCCATGAATTTTTGTAGTTACCTGTAGAAACACAAGCATATCCCCATCCCCAGGTTATTAGTGACATAGGACCTTCCCATTGTTGTGTTGTCGGATTAAACACACTAACCTTAGGCACATTTTCGGAAAAATCTTTGACATTTTTGATATGGTGCATAACAACCGGTTCCATTTCAGTTTCACTTTTAGGATTAAGCCAGTTCAGCACATACAATGCCTTCATCAATACCTCTTCTGGGCTCACACCAATTCCCCCTTGTTTTTTCAGAACAGACAAAAGATTTTTTAATGTACGGTGTGCACGCTCAATAATTGCTTGGCCAGTAGAATTATAAGGGATTCCAAACAGGTGTTGTACCTTCCACTGGGTGAGGAAGGCTGCAAGTCTGTCAGAGTGGTATGCAGGACCATTATCTGTTTTGATTTGTGTAGGGACACCCATGACAGCAAAAGCTTGTAGTAAATGACGTTTTACTGCCTTTGCATTTGCTGAGGTCAAGGCTGTAGCCCACAGCAGTCCTGAACAGGTATCTATGGAGACATGAATGTACTTTTGTCTGCCAAATGGTGCAAATTCAGTAATATCAGTTTGCCATAACTGACCTGGCTGCAAGCCCCGAGGATTTACTCCCTTTTGTTGGAGAGGGACTATGCGGGCACAATCAGGATAAGCTGCAATAATGGCTCGAGCTTGTTCCTTTGTAATTGTAAACTGCTTTCGGAGTGCTGCTGAGGATTGATGAAAGAATTCGTGAGCTTGTCTGGCTTGTTCAAAAGAGGATATATCTGCTACTGCCACAAGTTTGTCTATGGTGCTGTTTCCCTCTACTAGACCACCTGGTATGTTAGTATGGCTTTTTATATGCATGATAAATACTGGTGCTGTCCTATAATCTAATACGTTCCACAAATCTAACAATGCTTCAAACAATAAGGAATTGGAAACTCGCTGCAAAAGTGCTCTATGTATTCTTTGTACAATTCCCACAACATAAAGAGAATCTGTTACCAGATTAACTGGAGAGTTATGCCATTTTTGCAATGCTGCTAAGCATATTGAGGGCAGTTTCTTTTAATATGTCCTGTCTGTTTGCAAGTAAAACATGCAAGAACAAGAAGAAGGGCTTCGGCCTTTCATTGCAGGCTTAAGTGCTGCAGCCAAGGCTGCAGCGTGGGCTTGAGCATGTATTTTTGCTTTTTCTATCTCCTGTTGCATAATTGGTACCCGTGTGCAAGCTTCCACCATCTCTGCTAAAGAAGCAGTTTTTCCTAAACCGGCTAATATCTGTTGGCATTGGGTGTTTGCATTCATCATAGCCAAATCTTTCCCCACAGCAGCTTTTGCCTCTGGAGTCACGTTAGGAGAGGCATCTATCACTTCTTTTAAACGATCCACAAATGTCATATATGATTCCCCAGGATCCCACTCTATTGTAGAATAGGGTGGCACAGGGTTACCTCTATTTGGCAATTCTTTCACTGCCGCCAAGGCAAGCCCTTGCGTTTGCTGCAAAATCCTTGGATGAAGTGCTGCGTGAGTAGCACCATCCGCATATTGCCCACGACCCAATAACTGGTCCATGCTAGCTAACCGCAACGGATCATCAGCTGGTAAACGAACATTTTCTAATACTGCCAATTCCACTTTCCCCTGCCACTTGTCCAAGAACAGCAAATACCCCGTTGGAGGAAGCAATAACTCCATCAATGCCCTAATATCTGTTTGAGTTAGTACTTGCCCCTTGAAAAATGAATTGATTAGCTGCATCACATGCTTATTATCCATACCATATTGCATAACTGCACTTTGCAACTGCTTAACCGTTTTCCAATCAAAAGGCGACCACTGCCTTTGTCCTCTATTATCTATGTGCACTGGCACTGCTGTAATACTACCAGGTAACATGATCCCTTCAATAGTTGCATCTCTGATTATCCCTTGCCAACGTTGCCCTGCATTATAAGAATGATCTCGAGGAATATCTCTACCCTGATGCACAGGGGCAGCACCCAAATTATCATTATTATCACTCCTATACAATTCCCTTCTGTTTCCCTGTGGATCAGTAAGTCGACGCATATTTGCAAATCGATCTACTAACCCAGTCTCCAGACTTTTCCATATCGCGCTCTCAAATATTCATCTGCTTCTCTTACAGACCACATCCCATCTTCAACACATTGTCTAGCCCATTTTTGTATTTGCTCCCTTTTGATACGGAGCTCCTCCGGAGTGAGGTCTAATTCCGCCCCCTCCCTTTCCTGTTTTCCCCGTTTTTCACATTCCCTGCCAATTGCCTCCAGCCCGTCCTTAATTGCATCTGACGCCTTTTTATATGCTATTAACCGCGAAGTTTTACTGTTACCGCCATCTAGTCGTTTCATAGCTTCTAGAACTTCTTGCATCTGGCTCTCCTGCCCTCTCAGTAAGTCCTTCAGGCTCTGCACGTGGCTCTCCTCCTGGAAGTCAGGGCGATTCTGCGGTGCTCCGTCCTGGTGTTCCATCGGGTCCTCCGGCAAAGGCACGTCGGCTGGATTAACTTGTCCTGGCTTGTTGAAACTTGCCGGTTGCTGCCATTCGTTGTCGGAGCCAGGCAATGGCTCAACGGGCGCAGAGGGTATAATTTGCTCTCCGCCCCAGAACTCCAGATCTGATATGGGACATACCAGCGGTGTTGATTCTTCGGAGTTCTCGGAGGGTGGGCAGCTCGCGGCGGGCGGCTCCGAGGGGGCGGCACACAGCTCCGGCTCCTCTGAGACTTCCCGCATTAGCTGCCTGACCTCCCGCCAGGGTCCGGCGAGATCGCAAGCCTCGCGGCTCCCCCTTGTAACCGCTTCCCATAGTTTGGTCCCTATGTCCTCCCATGTACCGGGAGAAAAAAATTCGTCCGTCGAACGAACACAGCCCTTACGCTGGGCGAATAGTAAAAGGCGCTCCACCGCGTCTTTTTCCAAAATTCTTCCTGTTCTTGCAGCCAGCTGCAGAATACTTCTCACTATTATTTTTTCTTCCACGGATGCCGTGTTTCCCATGCCACCTGCTTCTTCGTAGGCCTACTTTCCGCTATGATTGAGCGCTGGGCTGGTGTCGCCCCCAGGTGGCGTCCTCGCGTCTTCACTTCCGGCGATCTTGCTTCGATACGAAGTATCACGTCGGGGTCACCAAAGTGTTGTTTTATCCATGCGAGCCACGGAACCTGACACACCAATATGATGTTCACAGAGTTCGCTTTATTGTTGGACCGGGCTAGCTTTATAGCAAAGCTGCCCTGTCCACGCGCCTTACAACAACGTGATTGGTTGTAACTCGTGTTATACAATAACATGATAGGCTGCATGTGCTGTCCACGCGCTCTGCACACATGTGTCCGGCGATTGCTCACTCATTATTACCTTCTAATGGTGCTCCTTTAGTCTCTTTTGTCTCTGGCTTCACCTCTCAGCCAGGCTGGCGACAACCCCCTGGGGCGGGGGGGGCTCTGCCACTACAGGACTTCACAATGGGCCCTGGGGACAAGGGGGGTCCCCAAGATGTCACAATGGGTCCTGGGGACAAGGGGGTCCCCAGGATGTCACAATGGGCCCTGGGGACAAAGGGGGTCCTGGGACTTCACTATGGGCCCTGGGGACAAGGGGGTCCCCAGGATGTCACAATGGGCCCTTAGGACAAGGGGGGTCCCCAAGGTGTCACAATGGGCCCTGGGGACAGTGGGGAGTCCTGGGACATCACAACAGGCCTGGGGACAAGGGGGATCTCCACCCTGTCACAATGGGCCCTGGGGACAAAGGGGGGTCCTGGGATGTCACAATTGGCCCTGGGGACAAAGGGGGTCCCCATGGTGCCACAATGGGCCCTGGGGACAAAGGGGAGTCCCCAGGATGTCACAATGGGCCCTGAGGACAAGGGAAGGTCCCCATGATGTCACAATGGGTCCTCAGTGAGAAGGGGGTCCCCCATGGTGTCACAATGGGCCCTGGGGACAAGGGGGATCCCCAGGGTGTCACAATGGACCCTGGGGAGAAGGGTTTAGGGGGTTGTGTTAGGGGGTTGGAGGATTAGGTGGTGCAGGATTTGGGGGAGCAGGATTTTGCGGGGCCTGATTTGTGGCTGCAGAGTCTGGGGTTGCAGGTTCCAGGGGTGCAGGATTTGAGGGTTCAGGGTTTAGGGCAGTAGGATATTTGGGTGCAGGAGTTTGGGGTGCCGGGTTTAGGGGCCAGGATTTGGGGTTGCAGGATTTAGGGGTGCAGTGGTTTGGAGTGCAGTGTTTTGGGGTGCAGGGTTTGGGGAAGGAGGATATGGGGGTGCAGGGTATAGGAGAGCAGGATCTTGGGGTGCAGGGGTTTGGGGTGGAGGGCTTGGTAGGGCAGGATTTGGGGGTGGAAATTTTATTGGGTAGGGCTGGGGGTGCAAGATTTGGGGGTGAAGGGGTTGTGGGGTGCAGGGTTGTGGGGTGCAGGGTTTGGGAGATCGGTACGTGGGGCTGGAGGATTTGGGGGTACAGGGTTTGGAGCAGCAGGATCTGGGGGTGCAGAGTTGGGGGGTGCAAGATTGGGGGTAGCAGGGTTTTGGGGAGCAGGGTTTAGGGGTCAGGCTTTAGGGGGACAAGGTTTGGGGGACAGGGTTGGGAGGGATGATTTTGGGGTGCAGGGTTTAGGGCAGCAGGATCTTGGGGTGAAGGGGTTTGGTGTGAAGGGTTGGGTAGGACAGGATTTGGGGTGCAGGTTTTTAGGGTGCAACTTGTGGGGGTCAGGATTTGGGGTACAGGGTTTGGGGGTGCAGGGTTTAGTGGTGCAGGGTTTGGGGGTGCAGGTCTTAGGGAGGCAGAATTAGGGTGCAAGACTTGAGGGTGCAGGGTTTGGGGGTTTGGGACATGGGGCTGGAGGATTTAGGGGTGCAGGATTTGGGGTGCAGTGTGTGGGGGTGCAAGATCTTGGGGTGTACGAGCTTTGGGTGTGGGATTTGAAGGACAATGATTTGGGGGTGCAGGGATTGGGGGTGTAGGGTTTTGGGGTTGCTGCGTTTGGAGATTCGGGATGTGGAGGTCAAGGATTTAGGGGTACAAGGGCTGGTTGCAGGATTTGGGGTACAGGGTTGGTTGCAGGATTTGGGGTGCAGGGTTTGAAGTGCAGGGCTAAAGGGGGCAGGATTTGGAGGTGCAAGATTTGGTGGTCTGGGGTACTGGGGTGCAAGGTTTTGGGGTGCGGGATTTGGTGGTGCAGGTTCCATGTCTTTAGGAACTGGGCGGGGAGGGTTTTTTGGTGTGGACTTTTGAGTGCAAGTTTGAGGGGCCTTGATTTTGGGGTGCATGGTTTGGGGGGCAGGATTCCGGGTGTAAGGTTTTGAGGTGCAGGACTTGGGGGCGCAGGTTTCACACGTTAAGGAACTGGGGCTGCAGAGGTTGGGGGTGCAGCGTTGTGGGCTGCAGGGTTGAAGGGTGCAGGATTTAGGGGTACAGGTTTTGGGGGTGCAGGAGCTGGGGGTGCAGGCTGTAGGGATCAGAATATGGGGGTGCAGGGTTCTGGGGTGCAGGATCTGGGTGAGCAGGCTGTTAGGGTACAGAACCTTGTAGTTCAGCGTTTAGAGGCAGGATTTGGGGGTGCAGGGCTTTGGGGTGAGGGGTCTGGAGTGAGGGGTTCAGGTGTTCAGCACCTAGGGGTGCAGGACTTGGGGGTTGGAGGATTTGGGGGTGCAGGGATTTGGGGGTGCAGGGATATGGGGTGCAACTTGTGGGGTGCAGAGTTTTGGGTATAGGATTTTGGGGTGCAGAGTTTTGGGGGGGGGATTGGGGGAGCAGGGTTTCAGGGTGCAAGGTTCAGTGGTGCAGGGTTCTGGGGGTGCAGGGTTTAGCGCCAGAATTGGGGGTGCAGGGTTTGGGATTGCAGGGTGTTGGGGGAAGGATCTGAGGGTACAAGATGTGGGGTAGCAGGGTTTTGGGGTGCAACTTGTGGGGGCAGGATTTGGGGTACAGGAGGTTGGGGGTGCAGGGTTTGGGGGTGTAGGATTTAGTGGAGCAGGGACTGGGGGTGAAGGTCTTGTGGAGGCAGAATTGGGGGTGCAGGTCTTGGGGAGGCAGAATTGGGGGTGCAGATTTTGGGTGTTCAGGACCTGGGGGTGCAGGATTTGGGGATGTAGGTTTTGGGGGGTAGATTTTGGGGTGCTGGGTTCGGCACATGGGTCTGGAGGATTTGGGGGTGCAGGGTTAAGGGGTTTAGGATTTTGGGGTGCACAGTTTAGGGTGCACGTTCTGGACATGTATGATTTGAGAGTGCAGGGCTTTGGGGTACAGGATTTGGGGGGCAGGGTTTTGGGGTCAGGATCTGGGGGTGCAGGGTGTTGGGGAGAAGGATTTGGGGGTGCAGCATTTTGAAGGGCAGGGTTTGGAGGAGGGAGGTTTTGGGGGTGAATAATTTGGTGGTTCAGGTTTTGGGGGTGCAGTGTTAAGAGGGTGGAGGATTAGGGGTGCAGGATTTGGGGGTTCAGGATGTTTGGGGGTGCAGGGTTTAGAAGTCAGGTCTAAGTGTGCAGCGTTTGGGGTGCAGGGGCTTGGGGGAAAATTTAAGGTTGCAGAGTGTGGGGTGCACAGGACTGGGGCTCAGGATTTGGGGGTGCGGGGTTTCAGGGTTCAAGATTTGGAGGTGTAGAGTTTTGGGGTGCAGGGGATGGGGGCGAAGGATTTGAGGCTGCAGGGTGGTGGGGGGAGGATTTGGGGGTGAGAGATTTGGGGTGCAGGATGTGGGGGTGCAGAGTTTTGGGAGGCAAGGATCCGGGGCTGCAGGATTTGTGGGTTCAGTGTTTAGGGCAGCACAACCTCGGGGTGCAGGGGTTTGCAGTGAGAGGTTTGGTAGGGCAGGATTTGGGGTGCAGGATTCTGGGGTGCTGGGTTTGGGGTACAGGATTTGGTGTTGCAGGGATGGGGTTGAAGGGCTTGGGTTTCCAGGCCTTTGAGGTGCAGGATTTGGAGGTGCAAGGTTTGGGAGGGAATTCTTTGGGGTGCAGGGTTTGGGGTTCCAGGAGGTGGGGGAAGGACCTTGGGGTCTAGGGTTTGGGGGGGCAGGGTTTTGGGGGAAGGATTTAGGGGTGCAGGGTTTTGAAGTGCAGCGTTTCAGGGGGGCATGATTTTGGGGGTGCACATGTGGGGGTCCAGGTTTGGGGGATGCAGAGTTTGTGAATGGAGGATTTTGGGGTGCTGGGTTTGGGGCTGCCTAATTTGGGGGTGCAGTGTTTGGGTGTTCAGGACCTGGGGGTGCTGCGTTTGGGAATGCAAGCTTTGGGGGTGCAGGGCTCAGGATTTGGGAGGGCAGGATCAGGGGGTGTAAGATTTCAGGGTTTAGGGGTGCAAAGTTTGGTAGGGCTGAATTATAGGGGTGCAAAGTATGGTAGGGCTGAATTTAGGGGTGCAGGATTTGGTATTACAGGTTTTGGGGAATCATGGCTTGGGAGGAAGGATTTAGGGGTGCAGGGTTTCAAGATGCAGGATTTGGGGTGCAGTATTTGGGGTTGCAGGTTTGGGGGGTGCATGTTGTGGGGCGGCAGGATATCGGGTATAGGGTTCTGGGCTGCAGGGTTTGGGGGTGCAGGATTTCAACGTGCAGGGTTCTGGGGTGCAGTATCTGGGGGTCCAGGGTTTGGCAGTGCATTGGCTTTGGGGGTTGAAGGATTTGGGGGTGCAGGGTTTAGGGATGCAGGATTTGGGGGTGCAGGATTTGGAAGTGCAGAGTTAGGGGGCAGGATTTTCAGTGCAGGGTTTCAGGGTACAGAACTTGGTGGTGCAGGATCTGGGGGTGCAGGTTTTCGGTGGGGAATTTGGGGGTGCAGGGTGTTGAGGAAGGATCTGAGGGTACAATATTTGGGCTTTAAGGGTTTAGGGGGGCAGGATCTGGCAGTGCAGAGTGTGGGGACAGGATCTGGGGGTGCAGCGATTGGGGTTACAGGTTCTGGGGGTGCAGGGTCGAGGGAATTATTTGAGGTGCAGGGTTATGAGAGTGCAGGATTTCTGGGTGCAGAGTTTGGGGTGCTGGGTATGGGGCAGCAGGATCTGGGGGTGCAGGTTTTGGGGGTTCATTCATTTGGGGGGAGGATCTGGGGGTGCAGGGTTTAAGGGTTCAGGATTTGGAGGTGTAGGGTTTTGGGGTAAAGGGTTCTGGGTTGAGGTTTTGGGGTGAAAGATTTGGGGATGCAGTGTTAAGGGGCGGAGGCTTAGAGGTGCAAGATTTGGGGGTGCAGAGTTTTCGTGTGTCTGATTTGGGGGTGCAGGATGTGGGGGTGCAAGATCCTGGAATTCAGGATCTGGGGGTTCAGGATTTGGGGGTGCACAGTATGGGAGGGAAGGATTAGGGGTGCAGGATTTGGGGGTGCACTGTTTGGGGGTGCAGGGTTTAGAAGTCAGGTCTAAGAGTGCAGCGTTTGGGGTGCAGGGGTTTGGGGGGAAATTTAAGGTTGCAGAGTGTGGGGTGCACAGGACTGGGACACAGGATTTGGGGGTGCGAGGTTTCAGGGTTCAGGATTTGGAGGTGTGGAGTTTTGGGGTGCAGGGGTTGGGAGTGCAGGGTGATGGGGGTGAGAGATTTGGGGTGCAGGATTTGGGGGTGCAGAGTTTTGGGAGGCAAGGATCCGGGGCTGTAGGATTTGGGGGTTCAGTGTTTAGGGCAGCAAAATCTTGGGGTGCAGGGGTTTGCAGTGAAAGGTTTGGTAGGCAGGATTTGGGGTGCAGGATTCTGGGGTGCTGGGTTTGGGGTACAGGATTTGGTGTTGCAGGGATGGGGTTGAAGGGCTTGGGTTTCCAGGCCTTTGAGGTGCAGGATTTGGAGGTGCAAGGTTTGGGAGGGAATTCTTTGGGGTGCAGGGTTTGGGGGCAGGGTTTAGGGGTGTAGGGTATAGGACGGAAAGATTTGGGAATGCAGGGTTTGGGGTGCAGGTTTTGGGGTTCAGGAAGGTAGGGAGGGCAGGATTAGGGGGTGCAAGGTTTCAGTTGTAGGGTTAAGGGGTGCAGAGTTTGGTAGGGCCGAATTTGGGGTGCAGGATTTGGGGTGCAGGGTTTGGGAAGACAGGATCGGGGGTGGAGGATTTGGGGGTGCAGGATTGAGGGGCAGGGTTTTGGTGCAGGGCTTGGGGTCAGGATCTGGGGTGCAGGTTTGGGAAGAGTATTTTGGGGTACAGGATTTTGGGTGCCGTGTCTGCGGGGCAGGTTTGGGGTGATCACTGCTGATCCGCACACACTCGCTCTCTCTGGTATTCACCTCCACTCCTGCTCCTCCACCTCCCCACTGTTCTCTCCATCTCCTCTCTTCTCGTTCCCACCACACTCTGCACACAGACCCGACCACTGAGAATGTTCCAGAACACGCTGATCCAAACCCCGCTGGGACCTCCGGGCTCCATGGCAATGTGAAAATGGAGTGTGCCACAGAATCCCTTTGGGTGTCAAACACCTTGAAGGTGCTGGAGTCCAAGCACAACCCCCCGGCACTGCCCACGGCCCTCAGGAGCTCCTGTGGAAACCCCTCCAGGGATGGCGGCTCCAGCCCTGCCCGGGGCAGCCCGTTCAGTGCCCGACAGCCCTCGCTGGGAGGAACAGCTCCCAGGCTCCAGCCAGAAGCTCACCCGGTACCGCTGGGGCCGTCTCCTCTCCTCCTGCCGCTCGTTCCCGGGCAGAGTCCCCGAAGCCCTCTCTCCGGGCGCTCTGCGGGCGGCTCCTGGCCCGGCCGCCCCCCGCACTCCCGCTCTGGCTCCGCCCCAAGGCTCAGGCGGGAACGGCCGCGGCGGCCCGGCCGGCCAATCGCAGCTCGCCGCCTCAGCCCCGCCCCCTCAAACCAGCCCTTGGCCCCGCCCCCTCCCCCCAGCCCCTCAGGAGGAGCCGCACCCGCTGGTGCTGAGTGCGGAGCTCAGCGCACAAAGAGCTGCACAGGGTGAGAGGGGCAGGGGGATTCGAGCTGGGATGGGCGCTGTTTGCAGACGGAACCAAGTGAGGCACGGGCTCTGCACCTGGAGAAAGGAAAAGGTGCAGTGATCACCCCAAACCTGCCCCGCAAACACGGCACCCAAAATCCTGCACCCCAAAATACTCTTCCCAAACCCTGCACCCCAGATCCTGACCCCAAGCCCTGCACCAAAACCCTGCCCCTCAATCCTGCACCCCCAAATCCTCCACCCCGATCCTGTCTTCCCAAACCCAACACACCCCAAACCCTGCACCCCCAAATTCGGCCCTACCAAACTCTGCACCCCTAAACCCTACAACTGAAACCTTGCACCCCCTAATCCTGCCCTCCCTACCTTCCTGAACCCCGAAACCTGCACCCCAAACCCTGCATTCCCAAATCCTTCCGTCCTATATCCTACACCCCTAAACCCTGCCCCCAAACCCTGCACCCCAAAGAATTCCCTCCCAAACCCTGCACCTCCAAATCCTGCACCTCAAAGGCCTGGAAACCCAAGCCCTTCAACCCCATCCCTGCAACACCAAATCCTGTAACCCAAACCCAGCACCCCAGAATCCTGCACCCCAAATCCTGCCTACCAAACCTCTCACTGCAAACCCCTGCACCCCAAGATTGTGCTGCCCTAAACACTGAACCCCCAAATCCTGCAGCCCCAGATGCTTGCCTCCCAAAACTCTGCACCCCCAAATCCTGCACCCCAAATCTCTCACCCCCAAATCCTTCCCCCACCACCGTACACCCTCAGATCCTTCAACCCCATCCCCTGCACCCCAAAACTCCACACCTCCAAATCCTGATCCCTGAAACCCCGCACCCCCAAATCTTGTACCCCAGTCCTGTGCACCCCACAGTCTGCACCCGAAACGCTGCACTCTTAGACCTGACTTCTAAACCCTGCACCCCCAAACAGTGCACCCCCAAATCCTGAAGCCCCAGATCCTTCCCTCCGATACCCTGCACCCCCACATCCTGAACCCCCAAATCCTGCACCCCTAATCCTCCACCCTTTTAACACTGCACCCCCAAAACCTGAACCACCAAATCTTTCACCCCCAAAACCTCCCTCCTCCAAACCCTGCCCTTCAAAATGCTGCACCCCCAGATCCTTCTCCCCAACACCCTGCACCCCCAGATCCTGACCCCAAAACCCTGCCCCCCAAATCCTGTACCCCAAAGCCCTGCACTCTCAAATCATACATGCCCAGAACGTGCACCCTAAACTGTGCACCCCAAAATCCTAAACCCCTTAACCCTGCACCCCCAAATCCTCCAGACCCATGTGCCGAACCCAGCACCCCAAAATCTACCCCCCAAAACCTACATCCCCAAATCCTGCACCCCCAGGTCCTGAACACCCAAAATCTGCACCCCCAATTCTGCCTCCCCAAGACCTGCACCCCCAATTCTGCCTCCACAAGACCTTCACCCCCAGTCCCTGCTCCACTAAATCCTACACCCCCAAACCCTGCACCCCCAACCTCCTGTACCCCAAATCCTGCCCCCACAAGTTGCACCCTAAAATCCTGCACCCCAAATCCTGTCCTACCCACCCTTCAGCCCAAACCCCTTCACCCCAAAATCCTGCTGCCCTAAACCCTGCACCCCCAAATCATCCCTCCCAACCCTGCCCCCCAAACCCTGTCCCCCTAAAGACTGACCCCTAAACCCTGCTCCCCAAAACCCTGCTACCCCCAATCTTGTACCCCCAGATCCTTCCCCCAACACCCTGCAATCCCAAACCCTGCACCCCCAATTCTGGCGCTAAACCCTGCACCCCCAGAACCCTGCACCACTGAACATTGCACCCCAAAACCCTGCTCCCCCAATCCTCCCCCCCAAAACTCTGCACCCCAAAACCCTATACCCAAAACCCTGCACCCCACAAGTTGCACCCTGAAATCCCTGCACCCCCAAATCCTCCAACCCTCAGGTCCTGCACCCCCAGGTGCTGAACACCTGAACCCCTCACTCCAGACCCCTCACCCCAAAGCCCTGCACCCCCAAATCCTGCCTCTAAACGCTGAACTACAAGGTTCTGTACCCTAACAGCCTGCTCACCCAGATCCTGCACCCCAGAACCCTGCACGCCCATATTCTGATCCCTACAGCCTGCACCCCCAGCTCCTGCACCCCCAAAACCTGTACCCCTAAATCCTGCACCCTTCAACCCTGCAGCCCACAACGCTGCACTCCCAACCTCTGCAGCCCCAGTTCCTTAACGTGTGAAACCTGCGCCCCCAAGTCCTGAACCTCAAAACCTTACACCCGGAATCCTGCCCCCCAAACCATGCACCCCAAAATCAAGGCCCCTCAAACTTGCACTCAAAAGTCCACACCAAAAAACCCTTCAGCCCCCCCCAGTTCCTAAAGACATGGAACCTGCACCCCCAAATCCCGCACCCCAAAACCCTGCACCCCAGTACCCCAGACCACCAAATCTTGCACCTCCAAATCCTGCCCCCTTTAGCCCTGCACTTCAAACCCTGCACCCCAAATCCTGCAACCAACCCTGTATCCCCAAATCCTGCAACCAGCCCTTGTACCCCTAAATCCTTGACCTCCACATCCCGAATCTCCAAACGCAGCAACCCCAAAACCCTACACCCCCAATCCCTGCACCCCCAAATCATTGTCCTTCAAATCCCACACCCAACGCTCGTACACCCCAAGATCTTGCACCCCCACACACTGCACCCCAAATCCTGCACCCCCAAATCCTCCAGCCCCATGTCCCAAACCCCCAAACCCTGCACCCTCAAGTCTTGCACCCCCAAACCATTCTCCCCCAAATCCTGCAACCCCAAACCCCACACCTCCTGCACCCCAAAATTCGACACCTCCAAATCCTAAACCCTTAAACCCTGCATCTCGCAAATCCTTCCCCCCAAAAGACTCCCCCCCAAACCCTGCACCCCAGATCCTGCAGCCCCTAACTCTGCACCCCAAACGCTGCACCCTCAGATCCTGCGTCCCCCAACCCTGCACCCCAAATCCTTTACCGCAAAATTCCCCAAACCTGCAAACCCGAATCCTGCACCCCCAGTTCCTAAACATGCGAACCCTGCACCCCCAAACATTCAGCCCAAAGCCCTGCACCCCCAAATCCTGCCGTACACAACCCTTCACCCCAAACCTCTTCAACCCAAGATACTGAAACCCTAAGCCCTGCCCCCCAAACCTACATCCCCAAATCCTGCACCCCCAGGTCCTGAACACCCAAAATCTGCACCCTCAAATCCCTGAACTCCAAAAACCTGCACCCCCAATTCTGCCTCCCCAAGACCTGCACCCCCAAACCCTGCACCACTAAACCCTGCACCCCCAAACCCTGTACCCCAAATCCTGACCCCCACAAGTTGCACCCTAAAAACCTGCACCCCAAATCCTGTCCTACCCAACCCTTCACGCCAAACCCTTTCACCCCAGGATCATGCTGCCCTAAACCCTGCACCCCAAAATCATCCCTCCCAACCCTGCCCCCCAAACCCTGTCCCCCTAAAGCCTGACCCCTAAACCCTGCTCCCCAAAACCCTGCTATCCCCAATCTTGCACCCCCAGATCCTGCTGCTCCAAACCCTGCACCCCAAATCCTCCAGCCCCACGTACCGATCTCCCAAACCCTGCACCCCACAACCCTGCACCCCACAACCCCTTCACCCCCAAATCCTGCACCCCCAGCCCTACCCCGTAAACTTTCCACCCCCAATCCTGCCCTACCAAGCCCTCCACCCCAAACCCCTGCACCCTAAGATCCTGCACCCTAAACCCTGCACTCCTATATCCTCCTTCCCCAAACCCTGCACCCCAAACCACTGCACTCCAAACCACTGCACCCCTAAACCCTGAACCCCCAAATCCTGCACCCCTGGAACCTGCAACCACACACCCTGTAGCCCCAAATCAGGCCCCGCAAAATCCTACTCCCCTGGCCTTGCACCCCCAAATCCTGCACCACCTAATCCTCCAAACCCCTAACACAACCCCCTAAACCCCTTGTCCCCAGGGCCCATTGTGACATCCCAGGACCCCCCATTGTCCCCAGGGCTCATTGTGACACCATGGGGGACCCCCTTGTCGCTGGGGACCCACTGTAACACCATGGGGACCTCCCCTTGTCCTCAAGCCCCATTGTGATATCCTGGGGAGCCCCCTTTGTCCCCAGGACCCATTGTGACGTCCCAGGAACCCCCATTGTCCCCAGAGCGCATTGTGACATCCTGGAGACCCTTTTTGTCCGCAGGGCCCATTGTAACGTCACAGGACCCCCCATTCTCCCCAGGGTCCATTGTTACATCCTGGGGACCCCTCTTTGTCCCCAGGACCCATTGTGACGTCCCAGGAACCCCCATTGTCCCCAGAGCGCATTGTGACATCCTGGAGACCCTTTTTGTCCGCAGGGCCCATTGTAACGTCACAGGACCCCCCATTGTCCCCAGGGTCCATTGTTACATCCTGGGGACCCCCTTGTCCCCAGGACCCATCGTGACACCATGGGGACCCTCCTTGTTACTGGGGACCCATTGTGACACCATGGGGAGCCCCCCTTGTCCTCAGGGCCCATTGTGACATCCTGGGCACCCTCCTTTGTCCCCCGGGACCATTGTAACACCGTGGGGACCCCCTTTGTCCCCAGGGCCCATTGTGACACTGTGGGGACTTCCCTCGTCCCCAGGGCCTATTGTTACGTCCCAGGACCCCCCTTTGTCCCCAGGGCCCCCCATTGTGACACCTTGGGGACCCCCCTTGTCACTGGGGACCCATTGTGACATCCTGGGGATCCCTCCTTGTCCCCAGGGCCCATTGTGACGTCCCAGGACCCCCCATTGTCCCCAGGGCCCATTGTGACACCTTGGGGACCCCCCTTGTCACTGGGGACCCATTGTGACACCATGGGGACCACCCCTTGTCCTCAGGGCCTATTGTGAACATCCTGGGGAACCTCTATTTTCCCCAGAGTCCATTGAGAGATCCTGGGGACCCCCTTGTCCCCAGGTCCCATTGTGACATCCTGGGGAGCCTCTTTTTCCCCAGGGCCCATTTTGACATCCTGGGGACCCCCTTTGTCCCCAGGGCCCATTGTGACGTCCCAGGACCCCCATTGTCCCCAGGGCCCATTGTGAAATCCCAGGACCCCCTTGTCCCCAGGACCCATCGTGACACCATGAAGACCCTCCTTGTCACTGGGGACCCATTCCGACACCCTGGGGAGCCCCCCTTGTCCTCAGGGCCCATTGTGACATTATGGGCACCCCCATTTGTCCCCCGGGACCATTGTAACACCATGGGGACCCCCTTTGTCCCCAGGGCCCATTGTAACACTGTGGGGACCCCCCTTGTCCCCAGGGCCTATTATTCCGTCCCGGGACCCCCATTGTCCCCAGGACCCCCCATTGTGACACCTTGGGGACCCCCCTTGTCACTGGGGACCCATTGTGACACCATGGGGACCACCCCTTGTCCTCAGGGCCTATTGTGAACATCCTGGGGAACCTCCATTGTCCCCAGAGCCCACTGTGAGATCCTGGGGACCCCCTTGTCCCCAGGTCCCATTGTGACATCCTGGGGAGCCTCTTTGTCCCCAGGGCCCATTCTGACATCCTGGGGACCCCCTTTGTCCCCAGGGCCCATTGTGATGTCCCAGGACCCCACATTGTCCCCAGGGCCCATTGTGACATCCCAGGAACCCCATTGTCCCAAGGGCCCATTGTGACATCCAGGGGACCCCCCTTTGTCTCCAGGACGCATTGTGACACCGTGGGGACCTCATTAGTCCCCGGGGCCCATTGTGACATCCTAGGGACCTACCTTTGTCCCCAGGGCTCATGGTGGCACCATGGGGACCCCCTTTGTCACTGTGGCACATTGTGATATCCCAGAACCCCACTTTATCCCCATGGCCCATTTTGACATCCTGGGGACCCCCTTTCTCCCCAGGGGCCGTTGTGACATTCAGGGGACCCCACCTTGTCCCCAGGGCCCATTGTAATGTCCCAGGACCCCTCCTTGTCCACAGGGCCCATTGTGACATCATGGGGATCCCATTTGTCACTGGGGCTCATTGAGACATCGTGGGGACCAATTTTGTCCCCAGGGCCGATTGTGACGTCCCAGGTCCTCCCGTTGTCCCCAGGGCCCATTGTGACATTCAGGGGACCCCCCTTTGTCACTGGGGCCCATTGTGACATCCCAGGACCCCCCATTGTCCCCAGGACCCATCGTGACACCATGGGGACCACCCCTTGTCCTCAGGGCCTATTGTGAACATCCTGGGGAACCTCCATTGTCCCCAGAGCCCATTGTGAGATCCTGTGGAGACCCTTGTCCCCAGGTCCCATTGTGACATCATGGGGACCCCCTTTATCCCCAGGGCCCATTGTGACGTCCCAGGACCCCCCATTGTCCCCAGGGCCCATTGTGACATTCAGGGGACCCCCATTTGTCACTGGGGCTCATTGAGACATCGTGGGGACCAACTTTGTCCCCAGGGCCCATTGTGACGTCCCGGGACCTCCCGTTGTCCCCAGTGTCCATTGTGACATCCGAGGAGCCCAGTTTGTCCCCAGGACCCATTTTGATATTGAGGGGAGCCACGTTTGTCCCCAGGGCCCATTGTGACAACATGGGCACCCCTGCTTGTCATTGGGGACCCATTGTGACACCATGGAGACCCCCGCTTGTCCTCAGGGTCCATTGTGACATCTTGGGCACCTCCCATTGTCCCCAGGACCCATTGTGACATCCTGGGGACCCCCTTGCTCCCAGGGCCCATTGTGGCACCATGGGGACATCCCCTTTGTCCCCAGGGACCATTGTGACATCCCAGGACCCCCCTTTGTCCCCAGGGCCCATTGTGACGTCCCAGGACCCCCCATTGTCCCCAGGACCCATTGTGACATTCAGGGGACCCCTTTGTCACTGGGGCCCATTGTGAAATCCCAGGACCCCACATTGTCCCCAGGGCCCATTGTGACATCCTGGGGACCCCCCCTTGTCCCCAGGGCCCATTGTGACATCCCAGGACCCCCCATTGTCCCCAGTGCCCATTGTGACATCCTCGGCACCCCCTTGTCCCCAGGGCCCATTGTGACATCCTGGGAACCCCCCCTTGTCCCCAGGGCCCATTGTGACGTCCCAGGACCCCCCATTGTCCCCAGGGCCCATTGTGACATCCTGGGGATCCCTCCTTGTCCCCAGGGCCCATTGTGACATCCTGGGGATCCCTCCTTGTCCCCAGGGCCCATTCTGACGTCCCAGGACCCCCCATTGTCCCCAGGGCCCATTGTGACATCCTCTGCACCCCCTTGTCCCCAGGGCCCATTGTGACATTCAGGGGACCCCTCTTTGTCCCCAGGGCCCATTGTGACATCCTGGGGACCCCCTCTTGTCACTGGGGCCCATTGTGACGTCCCAGGACCCCCCATTGTCCCCAGGACCTATTGTGACATTCAGGGGACCCCCTTTGTCACTGGGGCCCATTGTGACACCATGGAGACCCCCGCTTGTCCTCAGGGTCCATTGTGACATCCTGGGCACACCCCATTTTCCCCAGGACCCATTGTGACATCCTGGCCACCCCCTTGCTCCCAGGGCCCGTTGTAGCACCATGGGGACCCCATTTGACCCCAGGGCCCATTGTGGCACCATGGCAACCCCTTTTGTCCCCAGGGCCCATTGTGACATTCTTGGACCCCACTTTGTCCCCAGGGCCTATTGTGACACCATGGGGACCCCTCCTTGTCACTGGGGACCCATTGTGACACCATGGGGACCCCCCCTTGTCCTCAGGACTCATTCTGACATCCTGGACACCCCCCATTGTCCCCAGGGCCCATTGTGACATCCACTGCACCCCCTTGTCCCCAGGGCCCATTGTGACATTCAGGGGACCCCTCTTTGTCCCCAGGGCCCATTGTGACATCCTGGTGACCCCCCCTTGTCCCCAGGGCCCATTGTGACGTCCCAGGACCCCCCATTGTCCCCAGGGCCCATTGTGACATCCTGGGGACCTCACTTGTCCCCAGGACCCATTGTGACACTATGGGGACCCCCCCTTGTGCCCAGGGCCCATTGTGACACCGTGGGTACCACCCTTGTCTGCAGGGCTCATTGTGACATCCCAGGACCCCCCATTGTCCCCAGGGCCCATTGTGACATTAAGGGGACCCCCCTTTGTCCCCAGGGCCCATTCTGATACCGCGGGGACCCCTTTGTCCCCAGGGCCCATTGTGACATGCTGGGGACGCTCTTTGTCCCCAGGGCCCACTGTGACATCCTGGGGACCCTCCTTGTCCCCAGAGCCCATTGTGACATCCAGGGGACCCCATTTGTCCCCAGGGCCCATTGTGGCACCATAGGGACCCCCTTTGTCACTAGGGCCCATTGTGACATCCCAGGACCCCCCCCTGGTCCCCAGGGCCCATTGTGACATCCTGGGGACCCCCTTTGTCCCAAGACTTCATTGTGACATCCTGGGGACCCCCGTTGTCCTCAGGGTCCATTGTGACAGCCCAGGACCTTACGTTGTCCCCAAGGCCCATTGTGATATCTGGGGGACCCCCTTGTTCCCAAGGCCCATTGTGACATCCTGGGGACCCCCCCTTGTCCCCAGGGCCCATTGTGACATCCCAGGACCCCCCATTGACCCAGGGCCCATTGTGACATCCTCGGCACCCCCTTGTCCCAAGGGCCCATTGTGACATCCTGGGGACAACCCCTTGTCCCCAGGGCCCATTGTGACATTCAGGGGACCCCTCTTTGTCCCCAGGGCCCATTGTGACATCCTGGGGACCCCCCCTTGTCCCCAGGGCCCATTGTGACGTCCCAGGTACCCCCATTGTCCCCAGGGCCCATTGTGACATCCTGGGGATCCCTCCTTGTCTCCAGGGCCCATTGCGACGTCCCAGGACCTCCCATTGTCCCCAGGACCTATTGTGACATTCAGGGGACCCCCTTTGTCACTGGGGCCCATTGTGACACCATGGAGACCCCCGCTTGTCCTCAGGGTCCATTGTGACATCCTGGGCACCCCCCATTTTCCCCAGGACCCATTGTGACATCCTGGCCACCCCCTTGCTCCCAGGGCCCGTTGTGGCACCATGGGGACACCCCCTTTGTCCCCAGGGCCCATTGTGACATCCCAGGACCCCCCTTTGTCCCCAGGGCCCATTGTAGCACCATGGGGACCCCCTTTGACCCCAGGGCCCATTGTGGCACCATGGCAACCCCTTTTGTCCCCAGGGCCCATTGTGATATTCTTGGACCCCACTTTGTCCCCAGGGCCTATTGTGACACCATGGGGACCCCTCCTTGTCACTGGGGACCCATTGTGACATCATCGGGACCCCCCCGTGTCCTCAGGACTCATTCTGACATCCTGGACACCCCCCATTGTCCCCAGGGCCCATTGTGACATCCACTGCACCCCCTTGTCCCCAGGGCCCATTGTGACATTCAGGGGACCCCTCTTTGTCCCCAGGGCCCATTGTGACATCCTGGGGACCCCCCCTTGTCCGCAGGGCCCATTGTGACGTCCCAGGACCCCCCATTGTCCCCAGGGCCCATTGTGACATCCTGTGGATCCCTCCTTGTCCCCAGGGCCCATTGTGACGTCCCAGGACCCCCCATTGTCCCCAGGGCCCATTGTGATATGCTGGGGAGCCCTCTTTGTCCCCAGGGCCCATTGTGAAATTCAGGGGACCCCAACTTGTCCTCAGGGCCCATTCTGACATCCTGGGTACACTCTTTGTCCCCAGGGCCCATTGTGACATCCCAGGACCGCCTGTTGTCCCCAGGGCCCATTGTGACATCCTGCGGACCCCATTGTCACCAGAGCCCATTGTGATATCCTGGCGACCACCCTTTGTCCCCAGGGCCCATTGTGATATCCTGAGGACCGCCCTTTGTCCCCAGGGCCCATTGTGACATCCCAGGACCCTCTTTGTCCCTGTCGAGGGTTAAGATTGCGGGGTGACAATCAAACCCTGCCAGATGTGTTGTCAACCTCCTCTCCCCCCCCAATTCCCCCTTTTGCCCCTCCCTCTCCCCCTTCCCACTCAGCACAGGCGATTGGGAGGGGAAGAAGCACAGAGGGAAGAGAGTTGGAAAAGTTAAAGATGTTTTACTGATGCTACTGATAAGAATAGAGAAAATAATACAAATATACAAAACCAATCTTGTAAGTCTGAGCAACTGCAGAGCCAGCACCCAAAGTCCTGGATTAGACTCTGTAGCCAACCGGAGCTGGATTCAGTCTCTCACTGGCCTCAGTTCGCAGGGACGACCAGCAAGGTCCTCTCCTAATGTCGGCCATGAGGAAAAAAGGGCCGAGATCCTCGTGATCTCCCGCTTTTATATGAAGTATTCACGTGAACGGAATGTTATACACAGTTGGTCACCGGTTTGTTATTGCCCCTCTCGCGAGATGTGCATCCGTGCTTATCAATAAGTTTTCATTCCATTGCTGGGTTTGCCAAAACATGTGTCCGGTTCTCCAGGAAAATGCAGCTGATATGAAGCTTGAGCTGACAGGCAAATTCACTAAAAGAGAAACTTGTTTTTTAACAAAACCAGGACATTCCACCCCTTATAATATGACATTCACTGAATACTTAAACCTTATCAATACAATCTATCAATACAATCTAATTAATCACTACTATATATATATATATATATACACATATGTACATATATACACAGGAGTAATTAATCAGTGGACCATCCATTGAAAAGTTCATTAAGTTCATTTTCTCACCACAGTCTCCCAGGGCAGGAAAAATGGTCCAAGTTCATCTCATGACCCCTGTTGGTGGGTTAAGGACACCAACTTCCAAGAAGGTGTCGGGTGCCACTCGAAGAAGCCAGCGCTGGTTTCATCACCATTGTCTTGATCTGAAAGACACTTATTAAACATTGTTAGCGCGGCAATTCACATCGTACAGTTCAGTATTGAGTATTTTCACCTAAAATCAAATCCCCTTGAGGTGCACACCGAACTTCTCCATCCTTGAGCATCACCCACCAGGTGCTGCCAGGTCCCTGGGCAAAAACAATCCCACGAATAGGTTTGCCTGTGCCTGAGGCAGGAGGAACCCAGACTGCCTATCCTAACATATTTTCCATGTGTACTACAGGGACTTTATCTCCTTCCACAGTCCGTAGAATTTCTGATTGGGCAGGCCCGGCTCGATTGGTTGATCCCCTGGTGTTGCCCAACCAAGTGGCTTTTGCTAAATGTGAATCCCAGTTTTTAAAGGCTCCACCACCCAGTGCCTTTAGTGTAGTTTTTAACAAACCTTTGTACCTTTCAATTTTCCCAGATGCTGGTGCATGGTATGGAATATGATACACCCACTCAATACCATGTTCTTTGGCCCAATTGTCTATAATACTGTTTTTGAAATGAGTACCATAGTCTGATTCAATTCTTTCTGGCGTACCGTGCCGCCAAAGGACTTGCTTCTCAAGGCCCAAGATGGTATTTCGGGCTGTAACATGAGGTACAGCAGATGTTTCCAACCATCCGGTGGTTGCTTCCACCATTGTAAGTACATAACGCTTACCTTGACGTGTCTGTGGAAGTGTGATATAATCAATCTGCCAAGCTTCTCCATACTTACACTTTAACCATCGCGCCCCATACCATACAGGCTTTAACTGTTTTGCTTGTTTGATTTCGGCGCAAGTTTCACATTCATGAATAACCTGTGAAACAGTGTCCATAGTTAAATCCACCCCTCGATCACGAGCCCATTTTCATGTTGCATCTCTACCTTGATGACCTGAAGCGTCATGGGCCCACCGAGCTAGGAAAAGTTCACCTTTATGTTGCCAGTCCAAGTCCACCTCAGCTACTTTAATCTTAGCAGCTTGATCCGCTTGTTGGTTGTTTCGATGTTCCTTGGTGGCTCGACTTTTAGGCACATGAGAATCTACACGACGAACTTTCATAGGCAGGCTCTCTAGCCAAGCAGCAATGTCTTGCCACAGTGTGGCAGCCCAAATGGGTTTACCTCTGCGCTGCCAGTTGCTTTTCTTCCATTGCTGTAGCCACCCCCACAAGGCATTTGCTACCATCCACGAGTCAGTATAGAGATAAAGCATTGGCCACTTCTCTCGTTCAGCAATGTCCAAAGCCAGCTGGATGGCTTTCACTGCTGCAAACTGACTGGATTCACCTTGTCCTTCAGTGGCTTCTGTAACTTGTCGTGTGGGACTCCACACAGCAGCTTTCACCTTCGATGTTTTCCTACAAGACGACAGGATCCGTCTGTGAACAGTGCATACTGCTTATCAGTCTCTGAAAGCGTATTATATGGTGGTGCTTCTTCAGCACGTTTTACTTCCTCCTCATCTGGAGACATCCCAAAGTCTTTGCTTTCTGGCCAGTCTGTAATAACTTCTAATATCCCTGGACGGTTGGGACTTCCAATTCGAGCTCATTGCGTGATCAGTGCAATCCGTTTACTCCATGTAACTTCGGTGCCATGATGTGGAGAGGGAACCGTCCCTTTGAACACCCAGCTCAGCACCGGCAGTCGAGGTGCAGGAGGAGCTGTGCTTCAGTGCCCATCACTTCTGAAGCAGCTCGAACTCCTTCATATGCTGCTAGTATCTCCTTTTCAGTTGGAGTACAGTTGGCCTCAGATCCTTTGTATCCTCGACTCCAAAAACCTAAGGGTCGACCTCGGGTTTCTCCTGGTGCTTTCTGCCAGAGGCTCCAGGTAAGTCCATTATCTCCGGCTGCGGTGTAGAGCACATTTTTAACATCTAGTCCAGTTCGGACTGGTCCAAGGGCCACCGCATGAGTTATCTCACGCTTAATTTGTTCAAAGGCTTGTCGTTGTTCAGGGCCCCACTCAAATTGGTTCTTTTTACGAGTCACTCGATAGAGAGGCTCACAATGTGGCTGTAGTCAGGAATATGCATTCTCCAAAAACCTACAACGCCCAAGAAAGTCTGTGTCTCCTTTTTATTAGTAGGTGGAGACATTGCTGCAATTTTGTTGATCACATCCATTGGGATCTGGCGACGGCCATCTTGCCATTTTATTCCTAAAAACTGGATCTCTCGTGCAGGTCCCTTGACCTTGCTCCGTTTTATATCAAAACCAGCATCCAAAAGAATCTGAATTATTCTCTCACCTTTCTTGAAGACTTCTTTCGCTGTGTCGCCCCATACGATGATGTCATCAATATATTGCAAGTGTTCTGGAGCTTCACCTTGCTCCAGCGTGGTCTGGATCAGTCCATGGCAGATGGTAGGGCTGTAGGGCTACCCCTGGGGCAAGCGATTCCATGTATACTGGATGCCCCTCCAGGTGAAAGCGAACTGTGGCCTGCACTCTGCTGCTGCAGGAATAGAGAAAAATGCATGAGCAATGTCAATTGTAGCATACCACTTGGCTGCCTTTGACTCCAGTTCAAATTGCAGTTCTAGCATGTCAGGCACAGCAGCACTCAGTGTGCTGTAACTTCATTCAGGCCACGATAGCCTACAGTTGGTCTCCACTCGTCACTAGACTAACGCACTGGCCAGATTGGGCTGTTAAAAGGTGAGCGGGTCTTACTGATCACACCCTGGCTTTCCAATTGACGGATCAGCTTCTGTATAGGAATCAAAGAGTCTCGATTGGTGCGATATTGCCGGCAATGCACCGTTGTGGTAGCAATTGGCACCTGCTGATCGTCAACCATCAGCAGTCCTACAACAGAAGGGTCATCTGAAAGACCAGGCAAATCAGACAGCTGTTCAATTTTCTCAGTGTCCACAGCTGCTATACCAAATGCCCACCTATACCCTTTTGGGTCCTTAAAATACCCTCTCCTGAGGTGGTCTATGCCAAGGATGCACGGAGCATCTGGACCAGTCACAATGGGATGCTTTTGCCAGTTTTTTCCAGTTAAGCTCATTTCAGCCTCTACAACAGTCAGTTCCTGGGATCCCCCAGTCACTCCAACAATATTGATGGATTGCGTTCCTTTATAATTAGAAGGAATTATTGTGCACTGAGCACCAGTGTCCACTAAAGCTTTGTACTCCTGGGGTTGTGTTGTACCAGGCCATAGTATTTGTACAGTCCAATAAACTCTGTTATCCCTTTCCTCCACCTGGTTGGAGGCAGGGCACCTCTAATTCCTGTTTTGCACAGTCTCTGGGTGTGAATTAGAGGTTCCTTCAAGAGCATCAGAATCTCTTCTGCTCCTTTTGTAAACTGGAGCAGCCACCTTCCTAGGAGTTTTTCCTTTTATCTCACGTACTCGTTCCTGAAGTTCTGAGGTAGGCCTTCCATGCCACTTATTGATGTTTTCTCCCTGCTCATGTAGGAAGAACCACAGTAAACCTCTTCTTGTGGGCTGCCTCTGCCCTCTCTCTCGAGATTGGAAACGCCTTCTCCTAACAGCTGAAACATAGGTTTGTGCAGGTCGTGAACGGTACGAGTCTTCTCTGAGCTCTTTGATTTCTTGCAACAGCTTTTCAAACCGGTCATCAGATTTTTCACACAGTTTCTCCACAGCGGAGACACAAGCCCGCAGAGAACCAGCAAGGCTGTCCTCAAAGTACCGGAGCTGCTCAATCACTTCATTAATTTCTTGTGCACCTTTAGCCGACCAGACCATTCCTGCCAATGACTTAGCATATGCAGGTGGTGCACTTTGTACAAATCTGCGCCACATAGATTTTGTACAATTGATTCTATCTGGGTCTGTCCCCCCTTGGCTGTTTGGTCCTAGATAGATGATCTCTCGCACAGCTAATTCTCTCAGGAACTGGATACCTCTCTCCATAGTATTCCATTTCCCTAACTTGGATATACAATCTTCCTTGTAGGGAAATCTGGCTTTCATAGCTGCAGGAGTCGGGTCCAGAGAGTAGCGGCATTAGACTCTCTTGAAATTGCCCTATCAATGGTGGAATCTTTTGACAGAGATCCCAGCTGCCTGGCTTCACCACCTTCCAATTCAATTGTTTCTGCCCCGTTGTCCCAGCATCGCAGCAGCCAGGTTAAAATATTCTCGCCTTCACGACGACTGAAGTCTTTTCGCAGATCTCTCAGCTCACCTGGAGAAAAGGACCGAGTGGTGGTCACTTCATCTCCTCCCTGTCCTGATGATGCCCCTTGGGTTGATGTTGGCCCTGTGCCATCACCTGCTGCACGGGTGGTCTTTCTAGTGACTTTCTTACAACCAGCAACTGATGCTCATATGGGTTCACCATCATTTGATTCATTTTCAGAGTCTGAATGACTGTCACAGTGATTGCCGTGGTTACAGCAGCAACAGTGCCCAGTGTGTGAAAACGGGGGGGCTGCCTTGTTAGCCTTTGAGGCTGGAGAGGTAACGTTATCTGCAGCGACCTTGGCAGAGGAGCTCTGCGGAGGAGCTGTAGCTTCAGCCTGCGAAGCCGCGGTTGGGGGGGCAGTGGCTGCAGCAGCAGCTTTGGCTGTTTTGCCTTTTCTCGAGCGGCTAGGAGTGCTTTTTGCTAAAGCTTCCGAAGACGCACCGCAAATCTCAGGACTAAAAAGAGACACAAACCTCCTATTGAACCTCATTTCTGTTAACAGTAACACAAACTGACACACATTCAGCAAACCAGATAACACCATCACAGTTCTATCAAAGCTCCAAGGATATTCAAAGTTCTCTAAAACATTTGCAAACTGTCCTAGCGAAAACACAAAAGTATTGTTAGTCAGCCTTTCTAAAGATTCGCTTGACCAATTAGCAAATATAGAGCCATTCTGCTCTTTAATCTCTCCTGGAGGTTTTTCAAGGTAAAGCAGAAGCGAGTAGAAATTCATTAGCGGCTGCAGTATAATGAAATAAACCAGTGCCATACCACACAGAATCATCATGACCGCTGTCCAGTTTCTTGTTGTTATATAATGAATACTTCGATTCAGAAAGAAACACCAACACAGATATGGGATCAGCGAGCACAATGTAGAAAATAACTGATACAACTTTTGCCATAACATCTTTAAATCGATGTAATTCACTTTGCCTTAATACCACTAAATAATATCCAAAGCAAACAGACGCGCGAGTATCACAATTCTATGAGTTGCCACCGTGCCAAGAAAATTGAAAGGTACGTCAGAGCAGTAGAAAAGCCAAAAATCTCCAAATTTACCCCTTTCTCTTGCCCCACGTTGGGCGCGAATTATCTGTCGAGGGTTAGGATTGCGGGTGACAATCAAACCCTGGCAGATGTGTTGTTAACCTCCTCTCCCCCCCACTTCCCCCTTTTGCCCCTCCCTCTCCCCGCTTCCCACTCAGGACAGGCGATTGGGAGGGAAAGAAGGACAGAGAGAAGAGAGTTGGAAAAGTTAAAGATGTTTTACTAATGCTACTAATAAGAATAGAGAAAATAATACAAAATATACAAAACCAATCTTGTAAGTCTCAGCAACTGCAGAGCCAGCACCCAAAGTCCTGGATTAGACTCTGTAGCCAACCGGAGCTGCATTCAGTCTCTCCCTAGGCCTCAGTTCGCAGGGACGACCATCAAGGTCCTCTCCTAATGTCAGCCATGAGGAAAAAGGGAAAAAGGGCAAAAAGGGAAAAAAGGGGCCGAGATCCTCGTGATCTCCCACTTTTATATGAAGTATTCACGTGAATGGAATGTTATACATGGTTGGTCAGTCTCTCGATCATCAGTTTCTCGTTGCCCCTCTCGCGAGATGTCCATCCGTGCTTATCAATAAGTTTGCATTCCATTGCTAGGTTTAACCAAAACATGTGTCCGGTTCTCCAGGAAAATGCAGCTAATATGAAGGCTTTAGCTGACAGGCAAAAATTCACTAAAAGAGAAACTTGTTTTTTAACAAAACGAGGACAATGAGGAACTTGGTGATGCAGGACGATCTCTATCAGCACATGTGGTGTTTTCTTCTGTTGAAGATGGATTCAGTCTCTTGGCCCTCTGAAAGATAAGTGGAGGCTGGGGGGCTGGGAAGGGGTTGGGAACTGCAGGGAGGGGGGTAAAGTTCTCTTTGGGGCAAGGGTGATCCAGGAACAGTCCCTTTTGGGCAGGCGAAGGGTCCAGGGAACTTCACAGTGCGATGCCAGCGTGTCCCGGGCAGGGCAGCTCCAGCCTAGTGTCAGTGTTGTATTGCAGGTCGGGAGGCTTGCATTGTGCCTGTCAGACGGTCCCGGGGTCTCGTCGCGCTTGAGGGACCCGACAGGCATCCCGGGCGCCATCCCGGGATCCGGAACGCCGGTGCCAGTTGGCGTAGCGCCAATCGGGTCCTGGTTTTCTTGTATCAGCAGCTGAAAGCGTGGATGGTTTTTGCATTTTGGATGTTTCTGCGCAGTTGTGTTTTATGGTGTAGTTCTGGGCTGCATCGGCAGCTGTGCTCTGTACCCCTCCAGTCTAAGGGACTGGCACTTCTTCCCAGCATCTTGAAGTTTTTAATTAGTGCTGCCGTCTCCTCTGTGTGTGTGTGCGCCACTGCCGCCGTCTCCTCTGTGTGTGTGTGCGCCAGTGCCGCTGTCTCTGTGTGCGTGTGCGCCAGTGCCGCCGTCTCCTCTGTGTGTGTGTGCGCCAGTGCCGCCGTCTCCTCTGTGTGTGTGTGCGCCACTGCCGCCGTCTCCTCTGTGTGTGTGTGCGCCAGTGCCGCCGTCTCCTCTGTGTGTGTGTGCGCCAGTGCCGCCGTCTTATAAGGGGCCGTGACGTAGACAGTACTGAATGCTGCTCCATACTACTTCTCCTCCGGTGGCAAATGCTTCACAGTCGCCCGAGGAAAGACGCTTAGCAATCGATCTCCAAGAGAAACGAAACACATGATGCCATAAGGCGAAAGAATATCAGGGCATCTCTTCACAAGCTTGTCGCTGATCTATAGCTGAGGGCAAACACTTGTGTGCTTGTGGGAGAGCCTGTGTCTTTCCTGGAAGCGTTTGGGAGTTTTGCTCAGACGCGTGTTTCCTCAAGTTCAAGAATCAAGATCTAGGATACCTGCAGACAGGTGCCTGTTTGTGTGGAGACAGTCTGCCTGAAACTCTGTGTTCCTTAGCGCCCGCTCTTTCTATCCGTCGCTCCACACGCCTGGGAGTCCCTTTCTTTCTCTCCACAAGCACGTGTGTTGACTTCGTCGCACACGTGCATCTGCACAAGCGTTGAGCTCAGCGGATGGAGTGTGTCTCTTGACACTTGCTGTGCGTTGGTTGTGTCTGCCTGCTCCAGTGAAGAGAGAAACGGGAAATCATCTTGGTAGAGGCAACAAAGCAAAACCGAGGCAGGATTGACATCTGCTCAACAGAGACGGAATCCCCACGCTGACACAGTTCACAGTTACACGAGAAGAAATCTGAGCGGTACATGGACCAGAGACATGTTTCCGAAGAGGTCGTTTAGCGAG
Source organism: Patagioenas fasciata (assembly GCF_037038585.1). Lineage (NCBI taxonomy): Eukaryota > Metazoa > Chordata > Aves > Columbiformes > Columbidae > Patagioenas > Patagioenas fasciata. The sequence continues at coordinate 3,644,110 of NC_092528.1, forward strand.
TGAACAGCAGTGTGCGCGACTTTCAGGAGTGTGCCAGAATCACCAGAGCCTCTGTTCAAAAGCTGCTGCCTCTGTGACCGCATTGAGGCACGTTCCCGTGTCTGCGAGTGTATAGACGGCTCTTTCGTGTTCACTCCAAGGGAAACGGTCCGGTATTGCTTCTGTGCGTACAGATGCGATTCCCTTGTCTCTTGCGAACACAGGGAACTCTGTCCATCCAAATCTACAGGGTAAGGACGCATCTGCATATGTTTTGGTGAACAATCGAGTGTGCGTGTTCTGACAGCTGCCTCTATGCAGACGTCTCCACAGAGCCACTTCTGAATGCCCCGCAGCCCAGCACTGAATGGATACACTAACAAGTGGACCGGTGTGAGCAACCACATATGAAGAACGACGTCTTTCATCTCACAGAAGCACGAACGTATTGGCGTTCAAGCACAAGGCAGAAACAAGGTGTGAACAGATGAGCTGCTGCTATATTCTCCGTTCGGCATGCTTCGTTGTAGCTCTCTTGCCGGTCGGAAGAGCAACAGCTGACATAGAACCTTTGTCACAATGCCCGCTACCGTGGTGAGGATGTGGGCACTCTGTGTGCGTGACAGGGACCCAGCAGGACTTGGTGTCAGCTCAGCAATTTCTCAGTTCCCCAAAGAAGCTGAATTCTGCAAATTGCTGCTGTTGCTCTTGAAATGATGTCATCAGGTGGGTGTTTTGGTGTAATACACTGAAAACCAGAGCAGAAATGCTGGAATATTCCCATGGTACGCATGGTCTTGGGAGCAAAGCACCGTGACTCACCCTAAGTAGATCTGCCGCTTATTCTTTTGTACTGCCAGCAGATTGTGGAAGTAGAGTATAAAAACCATCCTTATGGAGCGATCTTTGCATTTTAGGCTTAGTCTAAGTGTCTCAAGTAGCCGGGGTTTTTGTTTGGGCCTAATCCATAAGGTCTGATGGCTTTCCTGCTCGTCTCCAGATGAATGTGGTAGAAAATATAAATCAAGGAAACGTCCTTTGGTTTAGCCTTGCCTTGCCTTGCCTTATTTCCCTCTCATCCTGTTCTCTGTCCCAGCCTCTCTCACTAAACCCTCGTCTGGCTGCATGTCTCTTCTTTCCTCTCTCCTTTTCTCAAACTCTCCTGCTTCCTGGCTTTTGTCTTTCCATTCCTCCATTTCAGTCCTGCAGCCCGGCACGAGATTTTCCTCTTCCCTCCCTTTGGCTTGCTCCCTTCGCTTTCTCCCTTTGTTCCATATCCTTCTTTCCGACTTGTCTCTTGGACACTTTGGCCATGCTGGACCCAAGTCTGGGGATGTTTTGGAAACTTTTCAGAGGCCTCGCTGCTGACAGGGGGGACAGCAGGCAGTGACAGGCCCGGGGCTGACAGGCTCCTTGTCCCCTAGGGGGCGCTTGGCTGCCACACCCAGCTGACATAGAACCTTTGTCACAATGCCTGCTACCGTGGTGAGGACGCGGGCACTCTGTGCGTCACAGGGACACAGGAAGACTTGGTGTCAGCTCAGCAATTTCTCAGTTCCCCAAAGAAGCTGAATTCTGCAAATTGCTGCTGTTGCTCTTGAAATGATGTCATCAGGTGGGTGTTTTGGTGTAATACACTGAAAACCAGAGCAGAAATGCTGAAATATTCCCACGGTATGCATGGTCTTAGGAGCAAAGCACCGTAACTCAACCTAAGTAGATCTGCCGCTTATTCTTTTGTACTGCCAGCAGATTGTGGAAGTAGAGTATAAAAACCATCCTGATGGAGAGATCTTTGCATTTTAGGCTTAGTCTAAGTGTCTCAGGTAGTCAGGGTGTTTGCTTGGTCCTAATCCATCAGGTCTGATGGCTTTCCTGCTCGTCTCCAGGTGAATGTGGTAGAAAATGTAAAGCAAGGAAACGTCCTTTGGCCTAGCCTTGCCTTGCCTTATTTCCTTCTCATCCTGTTCTCTGTCCCAGCCTCTCTCACTAAGCCCTCGTCTGGCTGCATGTCTCTTCTTTCCTCTCTCCTTTTCTCAAGCTCTCCTGCTTCCTGGCTTTTGTCTTTCCATTCCTCCATTTCAGTCCTGCAGCCCGGCACGAGATTTTCCTCTTCCCTCCCTTTGGCTTGCTCCCTTCACTTTCTCCCTTTGTTCCATTGTTGCTTTATCCATGCGAGCCACGGAACCTGACACACCAATATGATGTTCACAGAGTTCTCTTTATTGTCGGACCGGGCTAGCTTTATAGCAAAACTGCCCTGTCCACGCGCCTTACAACAACGTGATTGGTTGTAACTCGTGTTATACAATAACACGATAGGCTGCATGTGCTGTCCACGCGCTCTGCACGCATGTGTCCAGCGATTGCTGACTCATTATTACCTTCTAATGGTGCTCCTTTAGTTTCTTCTGTCTCTGGCTTCACCTCTCAGCCAGGCTGGCGACAACCCCATCCCCCTGGGGCGGGGGGGGGGCTCTGCCACTGCATCTCGCCCTCTTTTATTCAATATTAACAATACGCCGTATCTTGCTTTAATTATAGTGTGAAATACAGGGTAAGAACATTAAGGCTAATACAATTACAATTAACAAGAACAAACCTGTTTTCAATATTCCCTTTAACCAAACAAGGCATTCACCCCAAAAAACCCAATATCTTCTGTTATTTTCTTGTTCTGCAAATCTTCTATCTTTTTAAGTTCAAACAACACATGCAATCAAAGTCTTCATAACTGTGAACATGTCCAATAAGAAAAAATTAATTGCTGCTCTGTATTACAAAGTGGTATTCTCAACATTGGCTACATTCGTTGCTTAAAGCGATAACATGTCTGAGGTTAAGGGTTGTCATCACTGCAATCGGTTTCTTCTCTGTTAGCTAGCCAAGGTCTCACCCACTTTGCTGGGATCCATGAATTTTTGTGGTTACCTGTAGAAACACAAGCATATCCCCTTCCCCAGGTTATTAGTGACATAGGACCTTCCCATTGTTGTGTTGTCGGATTAAACACACTAACCTTAGGCACATTTTCGGAAAAATCTTTGACATTTTTGATATGGTGCATAACAACCGGTTCCATTTCAGTTTCACTTTTAGGATTAAGCCAGTTCAGCACATACAATGCCTTCATCAATACCTCTTCTGGACTCACACCAATTCCCCCTTGTTTTTTCAAAACAGACAAAAGATTTTTTAATGTACGGTGTGCACGCTCAATAATTGCTTGGCCAGTAGAATTATAAGGGATTCCAAACAGGTGTTGTACCTTCCACTGGGTGAGGAAGGCTGCAAGTCTGTCAGAGTGGTATGCAGGACCATTATCTGTTTTGATTTGTGTAGGGACACCCATGACAGCAAAAGCTTGTAGTAAATGACGTTTTACTGCCTTTGCATTTGCTGAGGTCAAGGCTGTAGCCCACAGCAGTCCTGAACAGGTATCTATGGAGACATGAATGTACTTTTGTCTGCCAAATGGTGCAAATTCAGTAATATCAGTTTGCCATAACTGACCTGGCTGCAAGCCCCGAGGATTTACTCCCTTTTGTTGGAGAGGTACTATGCGGGCACAATCAGGACAAGCTGCAATAATGGCTCGAGCTTGTTCCTTTGTAATTGTAAACTGCTTTCGGAGTGCTGCTGAGGATTGATGAAAGAATCTGTGAGCTTGTCTGACTTGTTCAAAAGGGGATATATCTGCTACTGCCACAAGTTTGTCTATGATGCTGTTTCCCTCTACTAGACCACCTGGTACGTTAGTATGGCTTTTTATATGCATGATAAATACTGGTGCTGTCCTATAATCTAATACGTTCCACAAATCTAACAATGCTTCAAACAACAAGGAATTGGAAACTCGCTGCAAAAGCGCTCTATGTATTCTTTGTACAATTCCCACAACATAAATAGAATCTGTTATCAGATTAACTGGAGAGTTATGCCATTTTTGCAATGCTGCTAAGCATATTGAGGGCAGTTTCTTTTAATATGTCCTGTCTGTTTGCAAGTAAAACATGCTAAGCCACAAGAAGGGCTTCCACCTTTCATTGCAGGCTTACGTGCTGCAGCCAAGGCCGCAGCGTGGGCTTGAGCATGTATTTTTGCTTTTTCTACCTCCTGTTGCATAATTGGTACCTGTGTGCAAGCTTCCACCATCTCTGCTAAAGAAGCAGTTTTTCCCAAACCGGCTAATATCTGTTGGCATTGGGTGTTTGCATTCATCATAGCCAAATCTTTCCCCACAGCAGCTTTTGCCTCTGGAGTCACGTTAGGAGAGGCATCTATCACTTCTTTTAAATGATCCACAAATGTCATATATGGTTCCCCAGGATCCCACTCTATTGTAGAATAGGGTGGCACAGGGTTACCTCTATTTGGCAATTCTTTCACTGCCGCCAAGGCAAGCCCTTGCGTTTGCTGCAAAATCCTTGGATGGAGTGCTGCCTGAGTAGCACCATCCGCATATTGCCCACGACCCAGTAACTGGTCCATGCTAGCTAACCGCAACGGATCATCAGCTGGTAAACGAACATTTTCTAATACTGCCAATTCCACTTTCCCCTGCCACTTGTCCAAGAACAGCAAATACCCTGTTGGAGGAAGCAATAACTCCATCAATGCCCTAATATCTCTTTAAGTTAGTACTTGCCCCTTGAAAAATGAATTGATTAGCTGCATCACGTGCTTATTATCCATACCATATTGCATAACTGCACTTTGCAATTGCTTAACCATTTTCCAATCAAAAGGCGACCACTGCCTTTGTCCTCTATTACCTATGTGCACTGGCATTGCTGTAATACTACCAGGTAACATGATCCCTTCAATATTTGCATCTCTGATTACCCCTTGCCAACGTTGCCCTGCATTATAAGAATGATCTCGAGGAATATCTCTACCCTGATGCACAGCAGCAGCACCCAAATTATCATTATTATCACTGCTATACAATTCCCTTGTGTTTCCCTGTGGATCAGTAAGTCGACGCATATTTGCAAACCGATCTGCTAACCCAGTCTCCAGCCCTTTTCCATATCGCGCTCTCAAATATTCATCTGCTTCTCTTACAGACCACATCCCATCTTCAACACATTGTCTAGCCCATTTTTGTATTTGCTCCCTTTTGATACGGAGCTCCTCGGGAGCGAGGTCTAATTCCGCCCCCTCCCTTTCCTGTTTTCCCCGTTTTTCACATTCCCTGCCAATTGCCTCCAGCCCGTCCTTAATTGCATCTGACGCCTTTTTATATGCTATTAACCGCGAAGTTTTACTGTTACCGCCATCTAGTCGTTTCATAGCTTCTAGAACTCCTTGCATCTGGCTCTCCTGCCGTCTCAGTAAGTCCTTCAGGCTCTGCACGTGGCTCTCCTCCTGGAAGTCAGGGCGATTCTGCGGTGCTCCGTCCTGGTGTTCCATCGGGTCCTCCGGCAAAGGCACATCGGCTGGATTAACTTCTCCTGGCTTGTTGAAACTTGCCGGTTGCTGCCATTCGTCATCGGAGCCAGGCAATGGCTCAACGGGCGCAGAGGGTATAATTTGCTCTCCGCCCCAGAACTCCCGATCTGATACGGGACATACCAGCGGTGTTGATTCTTCGGAGTCCTCGGAGGGGGGGCAGCTCGCAGCGGGCGGCTCCGAGGGGACGGCACACAGCTCCGGCTCCTCTGAGACTTCCTGCATCAGCTGCCTGACCTCCCGCCAGGGTCCGGCGAGATCGCAAACCTCGCGGCTCCCCCGTGTAACCGCTTCCCATAGTTCGGTCCCTATGTCCTCCCATGTACCGGGAGAAAAAAATTCGTCCGTCGAACGAACACAGCCCTTATGCTGGGCGAAAAGTAAAAGGCGCTCCACCACGTCTTTTTCCAAAATTCTTCCTGTTCTTGCAGCCAGCTGCAGAATACTTCTCACTATTATTTTTTCTTCCATGGATGCCGTGTTTCCCATGCCACCTGCTTCCTCGTAGGCCTACTTTCCGCTATGATTGAGCGCTGGGCTGGTGTCGCCCCCAGGTGGCGTCCTCGCGTCTTCACTTCCGGCGCTCTTGCTTCGATACGAAGTAACACGTCGGGGTCACCAAAGTGTTGGTTTATCTATGCGAGCCACGGAACCTGACACACCAATATGATGTTCACAGAGTTCGCTTTATTGTCGGACCGGGCTGGCTTTAGAGCAAAGCTGCCCTGTCCACGCGCCTTTCAACAACGTGATTGGTTGTAACTCGTGTTATACAATAACATGATAGGCTGCATGTGCTGTCCACGCACTCTGCACGCATGTGTCCGGCAATTCCTCACTCATTATTACCTTCTAATGGTGCTCCTTCAGTTTCTTTTGTCTCTGGCTTCACCTCTCAGCTAGGCTGGCGACAACCCCATCCCTCTGGGGCGGAGGGGGGGCTCTGCCACTACATTCCATATCCTTCTTTCCGACTTGTCTCTTGGAGACTTTTGGACACGCTGGACCCAAGTCTGGGGATGTTTTGGAAACTTTTCAGAGGCCTCGCTGCTGACGGGGGGGAGAGCAGCGAGTGACAGGCCCGGGGCTGAGAGGCTCCCCCTCCCCTAGCGGGCGTTCGGCTGCCACACCCAGCTGACATAGAACCTTTGTCACAATGCCCGCTACCGTGGTGAGGATGCGGGCACTCTGCGGGTGACAGGGACACAGCAGGACTTGGTGTCAGCTCAGCAATTGCTCAGTTCCCCAAAGAAGCTGAATTCTGCAAATTGCTGCTGTTGCTCTTGAAATGATGTCATCAGGTGGGTGTTTTGGTTTAATAAACTGAAAACCAGGGCAGAAATGCTGAAATATTCCCATGGAATGCATGGTCTTGGAAGAAAAGCACCGTGACTCAGCCTAAGGAGATCTGCCGCTTATTCTTTTGTACTGCCAGCAGATTGTGGAAGTAGAGTATAAAAACCATCCTTATGGAGAGATCTTTGCATTTTAGGCTTAGTCTAAGTGTCTCAAGTAGCCGGGGTTTTGATTGGGCCTAATCCATAAGGTCTGATGGCTTTCCTCCTCGTCTCCAGATGAATGTGGTAGAAAATATAAAGCAAGGAAACGTCCTTTGGCCTAGCCTTGCCTTGCCTTATTTCCTTCTCATCCTGTTCTCCGTCCCAGGCTCTCTCACTAACCCCTCGTCTGGCTGCATGTCTCTTCTTTCCTCTCTCCTTTTCTCAAGCTCTCCTGCTTCCTTGCTTTAGTCTTTCAATTCCTCCATTTCAGTCCTGCAGGCCGGCACTAGTTTTTCTTCTTGCCTCCCTTTGGCTTGCTCCCTTGCGTTTCTCCCTCTGTTCCATATCCTTCTTCCCGACTTGTCTCTTGGACACTTTGGCCACTTTGGACCCAAGTCAGGGGATGTTTTGGAAACTTTTCAGAGTCTTCGCTGGTGACAGGGGGGACAGCAGGCAGTGACAGGCCCTGGGCTGACAGGCTCCCCCTCCCCTAGCGGGCGCTCGGCTGCCACACCCAGCTGACATAGAACCTTGGTCACAATGCCCGCTACCGTGATGAGGATGCGGGCACTCTGCATGTGACAGAGACCCAGCAGGACTTGCTGTCAGCTCAGCAATTGCTCAGTTCCCCAAAGAAGCTGAATTCTGCAAATTGCTGCTTTTGCTCTTGAAATGATGTCATCAGGTGGGTGTTTTGGTGTAATACACTGAAAACCAGAGCAGAAATGCTGAAATATTCCCATGATATGCATGGTCTTAGGAGCAAAGTACCGTGACTCAGCCTAAGTAGATCTGCCGCTTATTCTTTTGCACTGCCAGCAGATTGTGGAAGTAGAGTATAAAAACCATCCTTATGGAGAGATCTTTGCCTTTTAGGCTTAGTCTAAGTGTCTCAAGCAGCCGGGGTTTTTGTTTGGGCCTAATCCATCAGGTCTGAATGGCTTTCCTCCTCGTCTCCATATGAATGTGGTAGAAAATATAAAGCAAGGAAACGTCCTTTGGCCTAGCCTTGCCTTGCCTTATTTCCTTCTCATCCTGTTCTCTGTCCCAGCCTCTCTCACTAAGCCCTCGTCTGGCTGCATGTCTCTTCTTTCCTCTCTCCTTTTCTCAAACTCTCCTGCTTCCTGGCTTTAGTCTTTCCATTCCTCCATTTCAGTCCTGCAGCCCGGATCTAGATTTTCCTCTTCCCTCCCTTTGGCCTTCTCCCTTCGCTTTCTCCCTTTGTTCCATATCCTTCTTTCCGACTTGTCTCTTGGAGACTTTTGGCCACGCTGGACCCAAGTCTGTGCATGTTTTGGAAACTTATCAGAGGCCTCGCTGCTGACAGGGGGTACAGCAGGCAGTGACAGGCCCGGGGCTGACAGGCTCCCCCTCCTCTAGGGGGCGCTCGGCTGCCACACCCAGCTGACATAGAACCTTTGTCACAATGCCCGCTACCGTGGGGAGAATGCGGGCACTCTGCGGGTGACAGGGACCCAGCAGGACTTGCTGTCAGCTCAGCAAGTTCTCAGTTCCCCAAAGAAGCTGAATTCTGCAAATTGCTGTTGCTCCTGTTGCAATGATGTCATCAGGTGGGTGTTTTGGTGTAATACACTGAAAACCAAAACAGAAATGCTGAAATATTCCCGTGATATGCATGGTCTTAGGAGCAAACCACCGTGACTCAGCCTAAGTAGATCTGCCGCTTATTCTTTTGTACTGCCAGCAGATTGTGGAAGCAGAGTATAAAAACCATCCTTATGGAGAGATCTTTGCATTTTAGGCTTAGTCTAAGTGTCTCAAGTAGCCGGGGTTTTTGTTTGGGCCTAATCCATAAGGTCTGATGGCTTTCCTCCTCGTCTAAAGATGAATGTGGCAGAAAATATAAAGAAAGGAAATGTCCTTTAGCCTAGCTTTGCCTTGCCTTATTTCCTTCTCATCCTGTTCTCCGTCCCAGCCTCTCTCACTAAGCCCTCGTCTGGCTGCATGTCTCTTCTTTCCTCTCTCCTTTTCTCAAACTCTCCTGCTTCCTGGCTTTTGTCTTTCCATTCCTCCATTTCAGTCCTGCAGGCCGGCACTAGATTTTCCTCTTGTCTCCCTTTGGCCTGCTCCCTTGGCTTTCTCCCTCTGTTCCATATCCTTCTTCCCGACTTGTCTCTTGGAGACTTTTGGCCACTTTGCACCCAAGTCTAGGGATGTTTTGGAAACTTTTCAGAGGCCTCGCTGGTAACAGGAGGGACAGCAGGCAGTGACAGGTCGGGCGCTGACAGACTCCCCCTCCCCTAGGGGGCGCTCGGCTATTACACCCAGCTGACATAGAACCTTTGTCACAATGCCCGCTACTGTGCTGAGAATGCGGGCACTCTACGGGTGACATGGACACAGCAGGACTTGGTGTCAGCTCAGCAAGTTCTCAGTTCCCCAAAGAAGCTGAATTCTGCAAATTGCTGCTTTTGCTCTTGAAATGATGTCATCAGGTGGGTGTTTTGGTGTAATACACTGAAAACCAGAGCAGAAATGCTGAAATATTCCCATGATATGCATGGTCTCTGCACCAAACCACCATGACTCAGCCTAAGTACATCTGCCGCTTGTTCTTCTGTACTGACAGAAGATTGTGGAAGTACAGTATAAAAACCATCTTTATGGAGAGATCTTTGTGGTTTAGGCTTAGTCTAAGTGTCTCAAGTAGCTGGGGCTTTTGTTTGGGCCTAATCCATAAGGTCTGATGGCTTTCCTCCTCATCTCAAGATGAATGTGGTAGAAAATATAAATCAAAGAAACGTCCTTTGGCCTAGCCTTGCCTTGCCTTGCCTTATTTCCTTCTCATCCTGTTCTCCGTCCCAGCCTCTCTCACTAAGCCCTCGTCTGGCTGCATGTCTCTTCTTTCCTCTCTCCTTTTCTCAAACTCTCCTGCTTCCTGGCTTTCGTCTTTCAATTCCTCCATTTCAGTCCTGCAGCCCGGCACTACTTTTTCCTCTTGCCTCCCTTTGGCCTGCTCCCTTGGCTTTCTCCCTCTGTTCCATATCCTTCTTCCCGACTTGTCTCTTGGAGACTTTTGGCCACTTTGGACCCAAGTCTGGGGACATTTTGGAAACTTTTCAGAGGCCTCGCTGGTGACAGGGGGGACAGCAGGCAGTGACAGGCCCGGGGCTGACAGGCTCCCCCTCCCCTAGCGGGCGCTCGGCTGCCACACCCAACTGACATAGAACCTTTGTCACAATGCCAGCTACCATGGTGAGGATGCGGGCACTCCGCAGGTGACAGGGACCCAGCAGGACTTGCTGTCAGCTCAGCAATTGCTCAGTTCCCCAAAGAAGCTGAATTCTGCAAATTGCTGCTTTTGCTCTTGAAATGATGTCATCAGGTGGGTGTTTTGGTGTAATACACTGAAAACCAGAGCAGAAATGCTGAAATATTCCCATGATATGCATGGTCTCTGCACCAAACCACCATGACTCAGCCTAAGTACATCTGCCGCTTGTTCTTCTGTACTGAGACAAGATTGTGGAAGTACAGTATAAAAACCATCTTTATGGAGAGATCTTTGTGGTTTAGGCTTAGTCTAAGAGTCGCAGGTAGGCGGGGCTTTTGTTTGGGCCTAATCCATAAGGTCTGATGGCTTTCCTCCTCATCTCAAGATGAATGTGGTAGAAAATATAAATCAAAGAAACGTCCTTTGGCCTAGCCTTGCCTTGCCTTGGCTTATTTCCTTCTCATCCTGTTCTCTGTCCCAGCCTCTCTCACTAACCCCTCGTCTGGCTGCATGTCTCTTCTTTCCTCTCTCCTTTTCTCAAACTCTCCTGCTTCCTGGCTTTCGTCTTTCAATTCCTCCATTTCAGTCCTGCAGCCCCGCACTACTTTTTCCTCTTGCCTCCCTTTGGCCTGCTCCCTTGGCTTTCTCCCTCTGTTCCATATCCTTCTTCCCGACTTGTCTCTTGGAGACTTTTGGCCACTTTGCACCCAAGTCTGGGGATGTTTTGGAAACTTTTCAGAGGCCTCGCTGGTGACAGGGGGGACAGCAGGCAGTGACAGGCCCGGGGCTGACAGGCTCCCCCTCCCCTAGCGGGCGCTCGGCTGCCACACCCAGCTGACATAGAACCTTTGTCACAATGCCCGCTACCGTGGGGAGGATGCGGGCACTCTGCAGGTGACAGGGACCCAGCAGGACTTGCTGTCAGCTCAGCAATTGCTCAGTTCCCCAAAGAAGCTGAATTCTGCAAATTGCTGCTTTTGCTCTTGAAATGATGTCATCAGGTGGGTGTTTTGGTGTAATACACTGAAAACCAGAGCAGAAATGCTGAATTATTTCCATGATATGCATGGTCTCTGCACCAAACCACCATGACTCAGCCTACGTACATCTGCCGCTTGTTCTTCTGTACTGACAGCAGATTGTGGAGGTACAGTATAAAAACCATCTTTATGGAGAGATCTTTGTGGTTTAGGCTTAGTCTAAGTGTCTCAAGTAGCTGGGGCTTTTTTTTGGGCCTAATCTATAAGGTCTGATGGCTTTCCTCTCATCTCAAGATGAATGTGGTAGAAAATATAAATCAAGGAAACGTCCTTTGGCCTAGCCTTGCCTTGCCTTGCCTTATTTCCTTCTCATCCTGTTCTCTGTCCCAGCCTCTCTCACTAAGCCCTCGTCTGGCTGCATGTCTCTTCTTTCCTCTCTCCTTTTCTCAAACTCTCCTGCTTCCTGGCTTTCCTCTTTCAATTCCTCCATTTCAGTCCTGCAGCCCCGCACTACTTTTTCCTCTTGCCTCCCTTTGGCCTGCTCCCTTGGCTTTCTCCCTCTGTTCCATATCCTTCTTCCCGACTTGTCTCTTGGAGACTTTTGGCCACTTTGGACCCAAGTCTGGGGACGTTTTGGAAACTTTTCAGAGGCCTCGCTGGTGACAAGGGGAACAGCAGGCAGTGACAGGCCCGGGGCTGACAGGCTCACCCTCCACTAGTTGGCGTTCGGCTGCCACACCCAACTGACATAGAACCTTTGTCACAATGCCCGCTACCGTGGTGAGGATGCGGGCACTCGGCAGGTGACAGGGACCCAGCAGGACTTGGTGTCAGCTCAGCAATTGCTCAGTTCCCCAAAGAAGCTGAATTCTGCAAATTGCTGCTTTTGCTCTTGAAATGATGTCATCAGGTGGGTGTTTTGGTGTAATACACTGAAAACCAGAGCAGAAATGCTGAAATATTCCCATGATATGCATGGTCTCTGCACCAAACCACCATGACTCAGCCTAAGTACATCTGCCGCTTGTTCTTCTGTACTGACAGAAGATTGTGGAGGTACAGTATAGAAACCATCTTTATGGAGAGATCTTTGTGGTTTAGGCTTAGTCTAAGTGTCTCAAGTAGCCAAGGCTTTTGTTTGGGCCTAATCCATAAGGTCTGATGGCTTTCCTCCTCATCTCAAGATGAATGTGGTAGAAAATATAAATCAAAGAAACGTCCTTTGGCCTAGCCTTGCCTTGCCTTGCCTTATTTCCTTCTCATCCTGTTCTCTGTCCCAGCCTCTCTCACTAACCCCTCGTCTGGCTGCATGTCTCTTCTTTCCTCTCTCCTTTTCTCAAACTCTTCTGCTTCCTGGCTTTCCTCTTTCAATTCCTCCATTTCAGTCCTGCAGCCCCGCACTACTTTTTCCTCTTGCCTCCTTTTGGCCTGCTCCCTTGGCTTTCTCCCTGTGTTCCATATCCTTCTTCCCGACTTGTCTCTTGGAGAATTTTGGCCACTTTGCACCCAAGTCTGGGGATGTTTTGGAAACTTTTCAGAGGCCTCGCTGGTGACAGGGGGGACAGCAGGCAGTGAAAGGCTCACCCTCCCCTAGCTGGCGCTCGGCTGCCACACCCAGCTGACATAGAACCTTTGTCACAATGCCCGCTACCGTGGGGAGGATGCGGGCACTCTGCAGGTGACAGGGACCCAGCAGGACTTGCTGTCAGCTCAGCAATTGCTCAGTTCCCCAAAGAAGCTGAATTCTGCAAATTGCTGCTTTTGCTCTTGAAATGATGTCATCAGGTGGGTGTTTTGGTGTAATACACTGAAAACCAAAGCAGAAATGCTGAATTATTTCCATGATATGCATGGTCTCTGCACCAAACCACCATGACTCAGCCTAAGTACATCTGCCGCTTGTTCTTCTGTACTGACAGCAGATTGTGGAGGTACAGTATAGAAACCATCTTTATGGAGAGATCTTTGTGGTTTAGGCTTAGTCTAAGTGTCTCAAGTAGCCAAGGCTTTTGTTTGGGCCTAATCCATAAGGTCTGATGGCTTTCCTCTCATCTCAAGATGAATGTGGTAGAAAATATAAATCAAGAAAACGTCCTTTGGCCTAGCCTTGCCTTGCCTTGCCTTATTTCCTTCTCATCCTGTTCTCTGTCCCAGCCTCTCTCACTAAGCCCTCGTCTGGCTGCATGTCTCTTCTTTCCTCTCTCCTTTTCTCAAACTCTCCTGCTTCCTGGCTTTCGTCTTTCAATTCCTCCATTTCAGTCCTGCAGCCCCGCACTACTTTTTCCTCTTGCCTCCCTTTGGCCTGCTCCCTTGGCTTTCTCCCTCTGTTCCATATCCTTCTTCCCGACTTGTCTCTTGGAGACTTTTGGCCACTTTGGACCCAAGTCTGGGGACGTTTTGGAAACTTTTCAGAGACCTCGCTGGTGACAAGGGGGACAGCAGGCAGTGACAGGCCCGGGGCTGACAGGCTCACCCTCCACTAGTTGGCGTTCGGCTGCCACACCCAACTGACATAGAACCTTTGTCACAATGCCCGCTACCATGGTGAGGATGCGGGCACTCGGCAGGTGACAGGGACCCAGCAGGACTTGGTGTCAGCTCAGCAATTGCTCAGTTCCCCAAAGAAGCTGAATTCTGCAAATTGCTGCTTTTGCTCTTGAAATGATGTCATCAGGTGGGTGTTTTGGTGTAATACACTGAAAACCAGAGCAGAAATGCTGAAATATTCCCATGATATGCATGGTCTCTGCACCAAACCACCATGACTCAGCCTAAGTACATCTGCCGCTTGTTCTTCTGTACTGACAGAAGATCGTGGAGGTACAGTATAGAAACCATCTTTATGGAGAGATCTTTGTGGTTTAGGCTTAGTCTAAGTGTCTCAAGTAGCCAAGGCTTTTGTTTGGGCCTAATCCATAAGGTCTGATGGCTTTCCTCCTCATCTCAAGATGAATGTGGTAGAAAATATAAATCAAAGAAACGTCCTTTGGTCTAGCCTTGCCTTGCCTTGCCTTATTTCCTTCTCATCCTGTTCTCTGTCCCAGCCTCTCTCACTAACCCCTCGTCTGGCTGCATGTCTCTTCTTTCCTCTCTCCTTTTCTCAAACTCTTCTGCTTCCTGGCTTTCCTCTTTCAATTCCTCCATTTCAGTCCTGCAGCCCCGCACTACTTTTTCCTCTTGCCTCCTTTTGGCCTGCTCCCTTGGCTTTCTCCCTCTGTTCCATATCCTTCTTCCCGACTTGTCTCTTGGAGAATTTTGGCCACTTTGCACCCAAGTCTGGGGATGTTTTGGAAACTTTTCAGAGGCCTCGCTGGTGACAGGGGGGACAGCAGGCAGTGAAAGGCTCACCCTCCCCTAGCGGGCGCTCGGCTGCCACACCCAGCTGACATAGAACCTTTGTCACAATGCCCGCTACTGTGGGGAGGATGCGGGCACTCTGCAGGTGACAGGGACCCAGCAGGACTTGCTGTCAGCTCACCAATTGCTCAGTTCCCCAAAGAAGCTGAATTCTGCAAATTGCTGCTTTTGCTCTTGAAATGATATCATCAGGTGGGTGTTTTGGTGTAATACACTGAAAACCAGAGCAGAAATGCTGAAATATTCCCATGATATGCATGGTCTCTGCACCAAACCACCATGACTCAGCCTACGTACATCTGCCGCTTGTTCTTCTGTACTGACAGAAGATTGTGGAAGTACAGTATAAAAACGATCTTTATGGAGAGATCTTTGTGGTTTAGGCTTAGTCTAAGTGTCTCAAGTAGCTGGGGCTTTTGTTTGGGCCTAATCCATAAGGTCTGATGGCTTTCCTCTCATCTCAAGATGAATGTGGTAGAAAATATAAATCAAGGAAACGTCCTTTGGCCTAGCCTTGCCTTGCCTTGCCTTATTTCCTTCTCATCCTGTTCTCTGTCCCAGCCTCTCTCACTAAGCCCTCGTCTGGCTGCATGTCTCTTCTTTCCTCTCTCCTTTTCTCAAACTCTCCTGCTTCCTGGCTTTCGTCTTTCAATTCCTCCATTTCAGTCCTGCAGCCCCGCACTACTTTTTCCTCTTGCCTCCCTTTGGCCTGCTCCCTTGGCTTTCTCCCTCTGTTCCATATCCTTCTTCCCGACTTGTCTCTTGGAGACTTTTGGCCACTTTGGACCCAAGTCTGGGGACGTTTTGGAAACTTTTCAGAGACCTCGCTGGTGACAAGGGGGACAGCAGGCAATGACAGGCCCGGGGCTGACAGGCTCACCCTCCACTAGTTGGCGTTCGGCTGCCACACCCAACTGACATAGAACCTTTGTCACAATGCCCGCTACCATGGTGAGGATGCGGGCACTCGGCAGGTGACAGGGACCCAGCAGGACTTGGTGTCAGCTCAGCAATTGCTCAGTTCCCCAAAGAAGCTGAATTCTGCAAATTGCTGCTTTTGCTCTTGAAATGATGTCATCAGGTGGGTGTTTTGGTGTAATACACTGAAAACCAGAGCAGAAATGCTGAAATATTCCCATGATATGCATGGTCTCTGCACCAAACCACCATGACTCAGCCTAAGTACATCTGCCGCTTGTTCTTCTGTACTGACAGAAGATCGTGGAGGTACAGTATAGAAACCATCTTTATGGAGAGATCTTTGTGGTTTAGGCTTAGTCTAAGTGTCTCAAGTAGCCAAGGCTTTTGTTTGGGCCTAATCCATAAGGTCTGATGGCTTTCCTCCTCATCTCAAGATGAATGTGGTAGAAAATATAAATCAAAGAAACGTCCTTTGGTCTAGCCTTGCCTTGCCTTGCCTTATTTCCTTCTCATCCTGTTCTCTGTCCCAGCCTCTCTCACTAACCCCTCGTCTGGCTGCATGTCTCTTCTTTCCTCTCTCCTTTTCTCAAACTCTTCTGCTTCCTGGCTTTCCTCTTTCAATTCCTCCATTTCAGTCCTGCAGCCCCGCACTACTTTTTCCTCTTGCCTCCTTTTGGCCTGCTCCCTTGGCTTTCTCCCTCTGTTCCATATCCTTCTTCCCGACTTGTCTCTTGGAGAATTTTGGCCACTTTGCACCCAAGTCTGGGGATGTTTTGGAAACTTTTCAGAGGCCTCGCTGGTGACAGGGGGGACAGCAGGCAGTGAAAGGCTCACCCTCCCCTAGCGGGCGCTCGGCTGCCACACCCAGCTGACATAGAACCTTTGTCACAATGCCCGCTACCGTGGGGAGGATGCGGGTACTCTGCAGGTGACAGGGACCCAGCAGGACTTGCTGTCAGCTCAGCAATTGCTCAGTTCCCCAAAGAAGCTGAATTCTGCAAATTGCTGCTTTTGCTCTTGAAATGATGTCATCAGGTGGGTGTTTTGGTGTAATACACTGAAAACCAGAGCAGAAATGCTGAATTATTTCCATGATATGCATGGTCTCTGCACCAAACCACCATGACTCAGCCTACGTACATCTGCCGCTTGTTCTTCTGTACTGACAGCAGATTGTGGAGGTACAGTATAAAAACCATCTTTATGGAGAGATCTTTGTGGTTTAGGCTTAGTCTAAGTGTCTCAAGTAGCTGGGGCTTTTGTTTGGGCCTAATCCATAAGGTCTGATGGCTTTCCTCTCATCTCAAGATGAATGTGGTAGAAAATATAAATCAAGGAAACGTCCTTTGGCCTAGCCTTGCCTTGCCTTGCCTTATTTCCTTCTCATCCTGTTCTCTGTCCCAGCCTCTCTCACTAAGCCCTCGTCTGGCTGCATGTCTCTTCTTTCCTCTCTCCTTTTCTCAAACTCTCCTGCTTCCTGGCTTTCGTCTTTCAATTCCTCCATTTCAGTCCTGCAGCCCCGCACTACTTTTTCCTCTTGCCTCCCTTTGGCCTGCTCCCTTGGCTTTCTCCCTCTGTTCCATATCCTTCTTCCCGACTTGTCTCTTGGAGACTTTTGGCCACTTTGGACCCAAGTCTGGGGACGTTTTGGAAACTTTTCAGAGACCTCGCTGGTGACAAGGGGGACAGCAGGCAGTGACAGGCCCGGGGCTGACAGGCTCACCCTCCACTAGTTGGCGTTCGGCTGCCACACCCAACTGACATAGAACCTTTGTCACAATGCCCGCTACCATGGTGAGGATGCGGGCACTCGGCAGGTGACAGGGACCCAGCAGGACTTGGTGTCAGCTCAGCAATTGCTCAGTTCCCCAAAGAAGCTGAATTCTGCAAATTGCTGCTTTTGCTCTTGAAATGATGTCATCAGGTGGGTGTTTTGGTGTAATACACTGAAAACCAGAGCAGAAATGCTGAAATATTCCCATGATATGCATGGTCTCTGCACCAAACCACCATGACTCAGCCTAAGTACATCTGCCGCTTGTTCTTCTGTACTGACAGAAGATTGTGGAGGTACAGTATAGAAACCATCTTTATGGAGAGATCTTTGTGGTTTAGGCTTAGTCTAAGTGTCTCAAGTAGCCAAGGCTTTTGTTTGGGCCTAATCCATAAGGTCTGATGGCTTTCCTCCTCATCTCAAGATGAATGTAGTAGAAAATATAAATCAAAGAAACGTCCTTTGGCCTAGCCTTGCCTTGCCTTGGCTTATTTCCTTCTCATCCTGTTCTCTGTCCCAGCCTCTCTCACTAACCCCTCGTCTGGCTGCATGTCTCTTCTTTCCTCTCTCCTTTTCTCAAACTCTCCTGCTTCCTGGCTTTCGTCTTTCAATTCCTCCATTTCAGTCCTGCAGCCCCGCACTACTTTTTCCTCTTGCCTCCTTTGGCCTGCTCCCTTGGCTTTCTCCCTGTGTTCCATATCCTTCTTCCCGACTTGTCTCTTGGAGACTTTTGGCCACTTTGCACCCAAGTCTAGGGATGTTTTGAAAACTTTTCAGAGGCCTCGCTGGTGACAGGGGGACAGCAGGCAGTGACAGGCCCGGGGCTGACAGGCTCCCCCTCCCCTAGCGGGCGCTCGGCTGCCACACCCAGCTGACATAGAACCTTTGTCACAATGCCCGCTACCGTGGTGAGGATGCGGGCACTCTGCAGGTGACAGGGACCCAGCAGGACTTCCTGTCAGCTCAGCAATTGCTCAGTTCCCCAAAGAAGCTGAATTCTGCAAATTGCTGCTTTTGCTCTTGAAATGATGTCATCAGGTGGGTGTTTTGGTGTAATACACTGAAAACCAGAGCAGAAATGCTGAAATATTCCCATAATATGCATGGTCTCTGCACCAAAACACCATGATTCAGCCTACGTACATCTGCCGCTTTTTCTTCTGTACTGACAGATGATTGTGGAGGTACAGAATAAAAACCATCTTTATGGAGAGATCTTTGTGGTTTAGGCTTAGTCTAAGCGTCTCAAGTAGCTGGGGCTTTTGTTTGGGCCTAATCCATAAGGTCTGATGGCTTTCCTCCTCATCTCAAGATGAATGTGGTAGAAAATATAAATCAAAGAAACGTCCTTTGGCCTAGCCTTGCCTTGCCTTGCCTTATTTCCTTCTCATCCTGTTCTCTGTCCCAGCCTCTCTCACTAACCCCTCGTCTGGCTGCATGTCTCTTCTTTCCTCTCTCCTTTTCTCAAACTCTCCTGCTTCCTGGCTTTCGTCTTTCAATTCCTCCATTTCAGTCCTGCAGCCTCGCACTACTTTTTCCTCTTGCCTTTATTTGGCCTGCTCCCTTGGCTTTCTCCCTCTGTTCTATATCCTTCTTCCCGACTTGTCTCTTGGAGACTTTTGGCCACTTTGCACCCAAGTCTGGGGATGTTTTGGAAACTTTTCAGAGGCCTCGCTGGTGACAGGGGGGACAGCAGGCAGTGACAGGCCCGGGGCTGACAGGCTCCCCCTCCCCTAGCTGGCGCTCGGCTGTCACACCCAGCTGACATAGAACCTTTGTCACAATGCCCGCTACCGTGGTGAGGATGCGGGCACTCTGCAGGTGACAGGGACCCAGCAGGACTTGCTGTCAGCTCAGCAATTGCTCAGTTCCCCAAAGAAGCTGAATTCTGCAAATTGCTGCTTTTGCTCTTGAAATGATGTCATCAGGTGGGTGTTTTGGTGTAATACACTGAAAACCAGAGCAGAAATGCTGAAATATTCCCATGATATGCATGGTCTCTGCACCAAACCACCATGACTCAGCCTAAGTACATCTGCCGCTTGTTCTTCTGTACTGAGAGATGATTGTGGAGGTACAGAATAAAAACCATCTTTATGGAGAGATCTTTGTGGTTTAGGCTTAGTCTAAGTGTCTCAAGTAGCTGGGGCTTTTGTTTGGGCCTAATCCATAACGTCTGATGGCTTTCCTCTCATCTCAAGATGAATGTGGTAGAAAATATAAATCAAGGAAACGTCCTTTGGCCTAGCCTTGCCTTGCCTTGCCTTATTTCCTTCTCATCCTGTACTCTGTCCCAGCCTCTCTCACTAAGCCCTCGTCTGGCTGCATGTCTCTTCTTTCCTCTCTCCTTTTCTCAAACTCTCCTGCTTCCTGGCTTTCGTCTTTCAATTCCTCCATTTCAGTCCTGCAGCCCGGCACTACTTTTTCCTCTTGCCTCCCTTTGGCCTGCTCCCTTGGCTTTCTCCCTCTGTTCCATATCCTTCTTCCCGACTTGTCTCTTGGAGACTTTTGGCCACTTTGCACCCAAGTCTGGGGACGTTTTGGAAACTTTTCAGAGGCCTCGCTGGTGACAGGGGGGACAGCAGGCAGTGACAGGCCCGGGGCTGACAGGCTCACCCTCCACTAGTTGGCGTTCGTCTGCCACACCCAACTGACATAGAACCTTTGTCACAATGCCCGCTACCATGGTGAGGATGCGGGCACTCGGCACGTGACAGGGACCCAGCAGGACTTGCTGTCAGCTCAGCAATTGCTCAGTTCCCCAAAGAAGCTGAATTCTGCAAATTGCTGCTTTTGCTCTTGTAATGATGTCATCAGGTGGGTGTTTTGGTGTAATACACTGAAAACCAGAGCAGAAATGCTGAAATATTCCCATGATATGCATGGTCTCTGCACCAAACCACCATGACTCAGCCTAAGTACATCTGCCGCTTGTTCTTCTGTACTGAGACAAGATTGTGGAAGTACAGTATAAAAACCATCTTTATGGAGAGATCTTTGTGGTTTAGGCTTAGTCTAAGAGTCGCAGGTAGGCGGGGCTTTTGTTTGGGCCTAATCCATAAGGTCTGATGGCTTTCCTCCTCATCTCAAGATGAATGTGGTAGAAAATATAAATCAAAGAAACGTCCTTTGGCCTAGCCTTGCCTTGCCTTGGCTTATTTCCTTCTCATCCTGTTCTCTGTCCCAGCCTCTCTCACTAACCCCTCGTCTGGCTGCATGTCTCTTCTTTCCTCTCTCCTTTTCTCAAACTCTCCTGCTTCCTGGCTTTCGTCTTTCAATTCCTCCATTTCAGTCCTGCAGCCCCGCACTACTTTTTCCTCTTGCCTCCCTTTGGCCTGCTCCCTTGGCTTTCTCCCTCTGTTCCATATCCTTCTTCCCGACTTGTCTCTTGGAGACTTTTGGCCACTTTGGACCCAAGTCTGGGGACGTTTTGGAAACTTTTCAGAGGCCTCGCTGGTGACAAGGGGAACAGCAGGCAGTGACAGGCCCGGGGCTGACAGGCTCACCCTCCACTAGTTGGCGTTCGGCTGCCACACCCAACTGACATAGAACCTTTGTCACAATGCCCGCTACCGTGGTGAGGATGCGGGCACTCGGCAGGTGACAGGGACCCAGCAGGACTTGGTGTCAGCTCAGCAATTGCTCAGTTCCCCAAAGAAGCTGAATTCTGCAAATTGCTGCTTTTGCTCTTGAAATGATGTCATCAGGTGGGTGTTTTGGTGTAATACACTGAAAACCAGAGCAGAAATGCTGAAATATTCCCATGATATGCATGGTCTCTGCACCAAACCACCATGACTCAGCCTAAGTACATCTGCCGCTTGTTCTTCTGTACTGACAGAAGATTGTGGAGGTACAGTATAGAAACCATCTTTATGGAGAGATCTTTGTGGTTTAGGCTTAGTCTAAGTGTCTCAAGTAGCCAAGGCTTTTGTTTGGGCCTAATCCATAAGGTCTGATGGCTTTCCTCCTCATCTCAAGATGAATGTGGTAGAAAATATAAATCAAAGAAACGTCCTTTGGCCTAGCCTTGCCTTGCCTTGCCTTATTTCCTTCTCATCCTGTTCTCTGTCCCAGCCTCTCTCACTAACCCCTCGTCTGGCTGCATGTCTCTTCTTTCCTCTCTCCTTTTCTCAAACTCTTCTGCTTCCTGGCTTTCCTCTTTCAATTCCTCCATTTCAGTCCTGCAGCCCCGCACTACTTTTTCCTCTTGCCTCCTTTTGGCCTGCTCCCTTGGCTTTCTCCCTCTGTTCCATATCCTTCTTCCCGACTTGTCTCTTGGAGAATTTTGGCCACTTTGCACCCAAGTCTGGGGATGTTTTGGAAACTTTTCAGAGGCCTCGCTGGTGACAGGGGGGACAGCAGGCAGTGAAAGGCTCACCCTCCCCTAGCGGGCGCTCGGCTGCCACACCCAGCTGACATAGAACCTTTGTCACAATGCCCGCTACCGTGGGGAGGATGCGGGTACTCTGCAGGTGACAGGGACCCAGCAGGACTTGCTGTCAGCTCAGCAATTGCTCAGTTCCCCAAAGAAGCTGAATTCTGCAAATTGCTGCTTTTGCTCTTGAAATGATGTCATCAGGTGGGTGTTTTGGTGTAATACACTGAAAACCAGAGCAGAAATGCTGAATTATTTCCATGATATGCATGGTCTCTGCACCAAACCACCATGACTCAGCCTACGTACATCTGCCGCTTGTTCTTCTGTACTGACAGCAGATTGTGGAGGTACAGTATAAAAACCATCTTTATGGAGAGATCTTTGTGGTTTAGGCTTAGTCTAAGTGTCTCAAGTAGCTGGGGCTTTTGTTTGGGCCTAATCCATAAGGTCTGATGGCTTTCCTCTCATCTCAAGATGAATGTGGTAGAAAATATAAATCAAGGAAACGTCCTTTGGCCTAGCCTTGCCTTGCCTTGCCTTATTTCCTTCTCATCCTGTTCTCTGTCCCAGCCTCTCTCACTAAGCCCTCGTCTGGCTGCATGTCTCTTCTTTCCTCTCTCCTTTTCTCAAACTCTCCTGCTTCCTGGCTTTCGTCTTTCAATTCCTCCATTTCAGTCCTGCAGCCCCGCACTACTTTTTCCTCTTGCCTCCCTTTGGCCTGCTCCCTTGGCTTTCTCCCTCTGTTCCATATCCTTCTTCCCGACTTGTCTCTTGGAGACTTTTGGCCACTTTGGACCCAAGTCTGGGGACGTTTTGGAAACTTTTCAGAGACCTCGCTGGTGACAAGGGGGACAGCAGGCAGTGACAGGCCCGGGGCTGACAGGCTCACCCTCCACTAGTTGGCGTTCGGCTGCCACACCCAACTGACATAGAACCTTTGTCACAATGCCCGCTACCATGGTGAGGATGCGGGCACTCGGCAGGTGACAGGGACCCAGCAGGACTTGGTGTCAGCTCAGCAATTGCTCAGTTCCCCAAAGAAGCTGAATTCTGCAAATTGCTGCTTTTGCTCTTGAAATGATGTCATCAGGTGGGTGTTTTGGTGTAATACACTGAAAACCAGAGCAGAAATGCTGAAATATTCCCATGATATGCATGGTCTCTGCACCAAACCACCATGACTCAGCCTAAGTACATCTGCCGCTTGTTCTTCTGTACTGACAGAAGATTGTGGAGGTACAGTATAGAAACCATCTTTATGGAGAGATCTTTGTGGTTTAGGCTTAGTCTAAGTGTCTCAAGTAGCCAAGGCTTTTGTTTGGGCCTAATCCATAAGGTCTGATGGCTTTCCTCCTCATCTCAAGATGAATGTGGTAGAAAATATAAATCAAAGAAACGTCCTTTGGCCTAGCCTTGCCTTGCCTTGCCTTATTTCCTTCTCATCCTGTTCTCTGTCCCAGCCTCTCTCACTAACCCCTCGTCTGGCTGCATGTCTCTTCTTTCCTCTCTCCTTTTCTCAAACTCTTCTGCTTCCTGGCTTTCCTCTTTCAATTCCTCCATTTCAGTCCTGCAGCCCCGCACTACTTTTTCCTCTTGCCTCCTTTTGGCCTGCTCCCTTGGCTTTCTCCCTCTGTTCCATATCCTTCTTCCCGACTTGTCTCTTGGAGAATTTTGGCCACTTTGCACCCAAGTCTGGGGATGTTTTGGAAACTTTTCAGAGGCCTCGCTGGTGACAGGGGGGACAGCAGGCAGTGAAAGGCTCACCCTCCCCTAGCGGGCGCTCGGCTGCCACACCCAGCTGACATAGAACCTTTGTCACAATGCCCGCTACTGTGGGGAGGATGCGGGCACTCTGCAGGTGACAGGGACCCAGCAGGACTTGCTGTCAGCTCAGCAATTGCTCAGTTCCCCAAAGAAGCTGAATTCTGCAAATTGCTGCTTTTGCTCTTGAAATGATATCATCAGGTGGGTGTTTTGGTGTAATACACTGAAAACCAGAGCAGAAATGCTGAAATATTCCCATGATATGCATGGTCTCTGCACCAAACCACTATGACTCAGCCTACGTACATCTGCCGCTTGTTCTTCTGTACTGACAGAAGATTGTGGAAGTACAGTATAAAAACGATCTTTATGGAGAGATCTTTGTGGTTTAGGCTTAGTCTAAGTGTCTCAAGTAGCTGGGGCTTTTGTTTGGGCCTAATCCATAAGGTCTGATGGCTTTCCTCTCATCTCAAGATGAATGTGGTAGAAAATATAAATCAAAGAAACGTCCTTTGGCCTAGCCTTGCCTTGCCTTGGCTTATTTCCTTCTCATCCTGTTCTCTGTCCCAGCCTCTCTCACTAACCCCTCGTCTGGCTGCATGTCTCTTCTTTCCTCTCTCCTTTTCTCAAACTCTCCTGCTTCCTGGCTTTCCTCTTTCAATTCCTCCATTTCAGTCCTGCAGCCCCGCACTACTTTTTCCTCTTGCCTCCCTTTGGCCTGCTCCCTTGGCTTTCTCCCTCTGTTCCATATCCTTCTTCCCGACTTGTCTCTTGGAGACTTTTGGCCACTTTGCACCCAAGTCTGGGGATGTTTTGGAAACTTTTCAGAGGCCTCGCTGGTGACAGGGGGGACAGCAGGCAGTGACAGGCCCGGGGCTGACAGGCTCCCCCTCCCCTAGCGGGCGCTCGGCTGCCACACCCAGCTGACATAGAACCTTTGTCACAATGCCCGCTACCGTGGTGAGGATGCGGGTACTCTGCAGGTGACAGGGACCCAGCAGGACTTCCTGTCAGCTCAGCAATTGCTCAGTTCCCCAAAGAAGCTGAATTCTGCAAATTGCTGCTTTTGCTCTTGAAATGATGTCATCAGGTGGGTGTTTTGGTGTAATACACTGAAAACCAGAGCAGAAATGCTGAAATATTCCCATAATATGCATGGTCTCTGCACCAAAACACCATGACTCAGCCTACGTACATCTGCCGCTTTTTCTTCTGTACTGACAGATGATTGTGGAGGTACAGAATAAAAACCATCTTTATGGAGAGATCTTTGTGGTTTAGGCTTAGTCTAAGCGTCTCAAGTAGCTGGGGCTTTTGTTTGGGCCTAATCCATAAGGTCTGATGGCTTTCCTCTCATCTCAAGATGAATGTGGTAGAAAATATAAATCAAAGAAACGTCCTTTGGCCTAGCCTTGCCTTGCCTTGCCTTATTTCCTTCTCATCCTGTTCTCTGTCCCAGCCTCTCTCACTAACCCCTCGTCTGGCTGCATGTCTCTTCTTTCCTCTCTCCTTTTCTCAAACTCTCCTGCTTCCTGGCTTTCGTCTTTCAATTCCTCCATTTCAGTCCTGCAGCCTCGCACTACTTTTTCCTCTTGCCTTTATTTGGCCTGCTCCCTTGGCTTTCTCCCTCTGTTCTATATCCTTCTTCCCGACTTGTCTCTTGGAGACTTTTGGCCACTTTGCACCCAAGTCTGGGGATGTTTTGGAAACTTTTCAGAGGCCTCGCTGGTGACAGGGGGGACAGCAGGCAGTGACAGGCCCGGGGCTGACAGGCTCCCCCTCCCCTAGCTGGCGCTCGGCTGTCACACCCAGCTGACATAGAACCTTTGTCACAATGCCCGCTACCGTGGTGAGGATGCGGGCACTCTGCAGGTGACAGGGACCCAGCAGGACTTGCTGTCAGCTCAGCAATTGCTCAGTTCCCCAAAGAAGCTGAATTCTGCAAATTGCTGCTTTTGCTCTTGAAATGATGTCATCAGGTGGGTGTTTTGGTGTAATACACTGAAAACCAGAGCAGAAATGCTGAAATATTCCCATGATATGCATGGTCTCTGCACCAAACCACCATGACTCAGCCTAAGTACATCTGCCGCTTGTTCTTCTGTACTGACAGATGATTGTGGAGGTACAGAATAAAAACCATCTTTATGGAGAGATCTTTGTGGTTTAGGCTTAGTCTAAGTGTCTCAAGTAGCTGGGGCTTTTGTTTGGGCCTAATCCATAACGTCTGATGGCTTTCCTCTCATCTCAAGATGAATGTGGTAGAAAATATAAATCAAAGAAACGTCCTTTGGCCTAGCCTTGCCTTGCCTTGCCTTATTTCCTTCTCATCCTGTTCTCTGTCCCAGCCTCTCTCACTAACCCCTCGTCTGGCTGCATGTCTCTTCTTTCCTCTCTCCTTTTCTCAAACTCTCCTGCTTCCTGGCTTTCCTCTTTCAATTCCTCCATTTCAGTCCTGCAGCCCCGCACTACTTTTTCCTCTTGCCTTTATTTGGCCTGCTCCCTTGGCTTTCTCCCTCTGTTCTATATCCTTCTTCCCGACTTGTCTCTTGGAGACTTTTGGCCACTTTGCACCCAAGTCTGGGGATGTTTTGGAAACTTTTCAGAGGCCTCGCTGCTGACAGGGGGGACAGCAGGCAGTGACAGGCCCGGGTCTGACAGGCTCCTCCTCCCCTAGCGGGTGCTCGGCTGCCACACCCAGCTGACATAGAACCTTTGTCACAATGCCCGCTACCGTGGTGAGGATGCAAGCACTCTGCAGGTGACAGGGACCCAGCAGGACTTTCTGTCAGCTCAGCAATTGCTCAGTTCCCCAAAGAAGCTGAATTCTGCAAATTGCTGCTTTTGCTCTTGAAATGATGTCATCAGGTGGGTGTTTTGGTGTAATACACTGAAAACCAGAGCAGAAATGCTGAAATATTCTCATGATATGCATGGTCTCTGCACCAAACCACCATGACTCAGCCTACGTACATCTGCCGCTTTTTCTTCTGTACTGAGAGAAGATTGTGGAAGTACAGTATAAAAACCATCTTTATGGAGAGATCTTTGTGGTTTAGGCTTAGTCTAAGAGTCGCAGGTAGCCGGGGCTTTTGTTTGGGCCTAATCCATAAGGTCTGATGGCTTTCCTCCTCATCTCAAGATGAATGTGGTAGAAAATATAAATCAAAGAAACGTCCTTTGGCCTAGCCTTGCCTTGCCTTGCCTTATTTCCTTCTCATCCTGTTCTCTGTCCCAGCCTCTCTCACTAACCCCTCGTCTGGCTGCATGTCTCTTCTTTCCTCTCTCCTTTTCTCAAACTCTCCTGCTTCCTGGCTTTCGTCTTTCAATTCCTCCATTTCAGTCCTGCAGCCTCGCACTACTTTTTCCTCTTGCCTTTATTTGGCCTGCTCCCTTGGATTTCTCCCTCTGTTCTATATCCTTCTTCCCGACTTGTCTCTTGGAGACTTTTGGCCACTTTGGACCCAAGTCTGGGGATGTTTTGGAAACTTTTCAGAGGCCTCGCTGGTGACAGGGGGACAGCAGGCAGTGACAGGCCCGGGGCTGACAGGCTCCCCCTCCCCTAGCTGGCGCTCGGCTGTCACACCCAGCTGACATAGAACCTTTGTCACAATGCCCGCTACCGTGGTGAGGATGCGGGCACTCTGCAGGTGACAGGGACCCAGCAGGACTTGCTGTCAGCTCAGCAATTGCTCAGTTCCCCAAAGAAGCTGAATTCTGCAAATTGCTGCTTTTGCTCTTGAAATGATGTCATCAGGTGGGTGTTTTGGTGTAATACACTGAAAACCAGAGCAGAAATGCTGAAATATTCCCATGATATGCATGGTCTCTGCACCAAACCACCATGACTCAGCCTAAGTACATCTGCCCCTTGTTCTTCTGTACTGACAGATGATTGTGGAGGTACAGAATAAAAACCATCTTTATGGAGAGATCTTTGTGGTTTAGGCTTAGTCTAAGAGTCGCAGGTAGCCGGGGCTTTTGTTTGGGCCTAATCCATAAGGTCTGATGGCTTTCCTCCTCATCTCAAGATGAATGTGGTAGAAAATATAAATCAAAGAAACGTCCTTTGGCCTAGCCTTGCCTTGCCTTGCCTTATTTCCTTCTCATCCTGTACTCTGTCCCAGCCTCTCTCACTAACCCCTCGTCTGGCTGCATGTCTCTTCTTTCCTCTCTCCTTTTCTCAAACTTTCCTGCTCCCTGGCTTTTGTCTTTCAATTCCTCCATTTCAGTCCTGCAGCCCCGCACTACTTTTTCCTCTTGCCTCCCTTTGGCCTGCTCCCTTGGCTTTCTCCCTCTGTTCCATATCCTTCTTCCCGACTTGTCTCTGGGAGACTTTTGGCCACTTTGCACCCAAGTCTAGGAATGTTTTGAAAACTTTTCAGAGGCCTCGCTGGTGACAGGGGGACAGCAGGCAGTGACAGGCCCGGGGCTGACAGGCTCCCCCTCCCCTAGCGGGCGCTCGGCTGCCACACCCAGCTGACATAGAACCTTTGTCACAATGCCCGCTACCGTGGTGAGGATGCGGGCACTCGGCAGGTGACAGGGACCCAGCAGGACTTGGTGTCAGCTCAGCAATTGCTCAGTTCCCCAAAGAAGCTGAATTCTGCAAATTGCTGCTTTTGCTCTTGAAATGATGTCATCAGGTGGGTGTTTTGGTGTAATACACTGAAAACCAGAGCAGAAATGCTGAAATATTCCCATGATATGCATGGTCTCTGCACCAAACCACCATGACTCAGCCTAAGTACATCTGCCGCTTGTTCTTCTGTACTGACAGAAGATTGTGGAAGTACAGTATAAAAACCATTTTTATGGAGAGATCTTTGTGGTTTAGGCTTAGTCTAAGAGTCGCAGGTAGCCGGGGCTTTTGTTTGGGCCTAATCCATAAGGTCTGATGGCTTTCCTCCTCATCTCAAGATGAATGTGGTAGAAAATATAAATCAAAGAAACGTCCTTTGGCCTAGCCTTGCCTTGCCTTGCCTTATTTCCTTCTCATCCTGTTTTCTGTCCCAGCCTCTCTCACTAACCCCTCGTCTGGCTGCATGTCTCTTCTTTCCTCTCTCCTTTTCTCAAACTCTCCTGCTTCCTGGCTTTCGTCTTTCTTTTCCTCCATTTCAGTCCTGCAGCCCCGCACTACTTTTTCCTCTTGCCTCCCTTTGGCCTGCTCCCTTGGCTTTCTCCCTCTGTTCCATATCCTTCTTCCCGACTTGTCTCTTGGAGACTTTTGGCCACTTTGCACCCAAGTCTAGGGATGTTTTGAAAACTTTTCAGAGGCCTCGCTGGTGACAGGGGGACAGCAGGCAGTGACAGGCCCGGGGCTGACAGGCTCCCCCTCCCCTAGCGGGCGCTCGGCTGCCACACCCAGCTGACATAGAACCTTTGTCACAATGCCCGCTACCGTGGGGAGGATGCAAGCACTCTGCAGGTGACAGGGACCCAGCAGGACTTGCTGTCAGCTCAGCAATTGCTCAGTTCCCCAAAGAAGCTGAATTCTGCAAATTGCTGCTTTTGCTCTTGAAATGATGTCATCAGGTGGGTGTTTTGGTGTAATACACTGAAAACCAGAGCAGAAATGCTGAACTATTCCCATAATATGCATGGTCTCTGCACCAAACCACCATGACTCAGCCTAAGTACATCTGCCGCTTGTTCTTCTATACTGACAGATGATTGTGGAGGTACAGAATAAAAACCATCTTTATGGAGAGATCTTTGTGGTTTAGGCTTAGTCTAAGTGTCTCAAGTAGCTGGGGCTTTTGTTTGGGCCTAATCCATAAGGTCTGATGGCTTTCCTCTCATCTCAAGATGAATGTGGTAGAAAATATAAATCAAAGAAACGTCCTTTGGCCTAGCCTTGCCTTGCCTTGCCTTATTTCCTTCTCATCCTGTTCTCTGTCCCAGCCTCTCTCACTAACCCCTCGTCTGGCTGCATGTCTCTTCTTTCCTCTCTCCTTTTCTCAAACTCTCCTGCTTCCTGGCTTTCGTCTTTCAATTCCTCCATTTCAGTCCTGCAGCCTCGCACTTCTTTTTCCTCTTGCCTTTATTTGGCCTGCTCCCTTGGCTTTCTCCCTCTGTTCTATATCCTTCTTCCCGACTTGTCTCTTGGAGACTTTTGGCCACTTTGCACCCAAGTCTGGGGATGTTTTGGAAACTTTTCAGAGGCCTCGCTGGTGACAGGGGGGACAGCAGGCAGTGACAGGCCCGGGGCTGACAGGCTCCCCCTCCCCTAGCTGGCGCTCGGCTGTCACACCCAGCTGACATAGAACCTTTGTCACAATGCCCGCTACCGTGGTGAGGATGCGGGCACTCTGCAGGTGACAGGGACCCAGCAGGACTTGCTGTCAGCTCAGCAATTGCTCAGTTCCCCAAAGAAGCTGAATTCTGCAAATTGCTGCTTTTGCTCTTGAAATGATGTCATCAGGTGGGTGTTTTGGTGTAATACACTGAAAACCAGAGCAGAAATGCTGAAATATTCCCATGATATGCATGGTCTCTGCACCAAACCACCATGACTCAGCCTACGTACATCTGCCGCTTGTTCTTCTGTACTGACAGATGATTGTGGAGGTACAGAATAAAAACCATCTTTATGGAGAGATCTTTGTGGTTTAGGCTTAGTCTAAGTGTCTCAAGTAGCTGGGGCTTTTGTTTGGGCCTAATCCATAAGGTCTGATGGCTTTCCTCTCATCTCAAGATGAATGTGGTAGAAAATATAAATCAAAGAAACGTCCTTTGGAATAGCCTTGCCTTGCCTTATTTCCTTCTCATCCTGTTCTCTGTCCCAGCCTCTCTCACTAACCCCTCGTCTGGCTGCATGTCTCTTCTTTCCTCTCTCCTTTTCTCAAACTCTCCTGCTTCCTGGCTTTCCTCTTTCAATTCCTCCATTTCAGTCCTGCAGCCCCGCACTACTTTTTCCTCTTGCCTCCCTTTGGCCTGCTCCCTTGGCTTTCTCCCTCTGTTCCATATCCTTCTTCCCGACTTGTCTCTTGGAGACTTTTGGCCACTTTGCACCCAAGTCTGGGGATGTTTTGGAAACTTTTCAGAGGCCTCGCTGGTGACAGGGGGGACAGCAGGCAGTGACAGGCCCGGGGCTGACAGGCTCCTCCTCCCCTAGCGGGCGCTCGGCTGCCACACCCAGCTGACATAGAACCTTTGTCACAATGCCCGCTACCGTGGTGAGGATGCGGGCATTCTGCATGTGACAGGGACCAAGCAGGACTTGCTGTCAGCTCAGCAATTGCTCAGTTCCCCAAAGAAGCTGAATTCTGCAAATTGCTGCTTTTGCTCTTGAAATGATGTCATCAGGTGGGTGTTTTGGTGTAATACACTGAAAACCAGAGCAGAAATGCTGAAATATTCCCATGATATGCATGGTCTCTGCACCAAACCACCATGACTCAGCCTAAGTACATCTGCCGCTTGTTCTTCTGTACTGACAGAAGATTGTGGAAGTACAGTATAAAACCCATTTTTATGGAGAGATCTTTGTGGTTTAGGCTTAGTCTAAGAGTCGCAGGTAGCCGGGGCTTTTGTTTGGGCCTAATCCATAAGGTCTGATGGCTTTCCTCCTCATCTCAAGATGAATGTGGTAGAAAATATAAATCAAAGAAACGTCCTTTGGCCTAGCCTTGCCTTGCCTTGCCTTATTTCCTTCTCATCCTGTTCTCTGTCCCAGCCTCTCTCACTAACCCCTCGTCTGGCTGCATGTCTCTTCTTTCCTCTCTCCTTTTCTCAAACTCTCCTGCTCCCTGGCTTTTGTCTTTCAATTCCTCCATTTCAGTCCTGCAGCCCCGCACTACTTTTTCCTCTTGCCTCCCTTTGGCCTGCTCCCTTGGCTTTCTCCCTCTGTTCCATATCCTTCTTCCCGACTTGTCTCTGGGAGACTTTTGGCCACTTTGCACCCAAGTCTGGGGACGTTTTGGAAACTTTTCAGAGGCCTCGCTGGTGACAGGGGGGACAGCAGGCAGTGACAGGCCCGGGGCTGACAGGCTCCCCCTCCCCTAGCGGGCGCTCGGCTGCCACACCCAGCTGACATAGAACCTTTGTCACAATGCCCGCTACCGTGGTGAGGATGCCGGCACTCTGCAGGTGACAGGGACCCAGCAGGACTTCCTGTCAGCTCAGCAATTGCTCAGTTCCCCAAAGAAGCTGAATTCTGCAAATTGCTGCTTTTGCTCTTGAAATGATGTCATCAGGTGGGTGTTTTGGTGTAATACACTGAAAACCAGAGCAGAAATGCTTAAATATTCCCATAATATGCATGGTCTCTGCACCAAACCACCATGACTCAGCCTACGTACATCTGCCGCTTGTTCTTCTATACTGAAAGATGATTGTGGAGGTACAGAATAAAAACCATCTTTATGGAGAGATCTTTGTGGTTTAGGCTTAGTCAAAGAGTCGCAGGTAGCCGGGGCTTTTGTTTGGGCCTAATCCATAAGGTCTGATGGCTTTCCTCCTCATCTCAAGATGAATGTGGTAGAAAATATAAATCAAAGAAACGTCCTTTGGCCTAGCCTTGCCTTGCCTTATTTCCTTCTCATCCTGTTCTCTGTCCCAGCCTCTCTCACTAACCCCTCGTCTGGCTGCATGTCTCTTCTTTCCTCTCTCCTTTTCTCAAACTCTCCTGCTTCCTGGCTTTCCTCTTTCAATTCCTCCATTTCAGTCCTGTATCCCGGCACTAGTTTTTCCTCTTGCCTCCCTTTGGCCTACTCCCTTGGCTTTCTCCCTCTGTTCCATATCCTTCTTCCAACTTGTCTCTTGGAGACTTTTGGCCACTTTGGAGCCAAGTCTGGGGATGTTTTGGAAACTTTTCAGAGGCCTCGCTGGTGACAGGGGGGACAGCAGGCAGTGACAGGCCCGGGGCTGACAGGCTCCCCCTCCCCTAGCGGGCGCTCGGCTGTCACACCCAGCTGACATAGAACCTTTGTCACAATGCCCGTTACTGTGGTGAGGATGCGGGCACTCTGCAGGTGACAGGGACCCAGCAGGACTTTCTGTCAGCTCAGCAATTGCTCAGTTCCCCAAAGAAGCTGAATTCTGCAAATTGCTGCTTTTGCTCTTGAAATGATGTCATCAGGTGGGTGTTTTGGTGTAATACACTGAAAACCAGAGCAGAAATGCTGAAATATTCCCATGATATGCATGGTCTCTGCACCAAACCACCATGACTCAGCCTACGTACATCTGCCGCTTTTTCTTCTGTACTGAGAGAAGATTGTGGAAGTACAGTATAAAAACCATCTTTATGGAGAGATCTTTGTGGTTTAGGCTTAGTCTAAGAGTCGCAGGTAGCCGGGGCTTTTGTTTGGGCCTAATCCATAAGGTCTGATGGCTTTCCTCCTCATCTCAAGATGAATGTGGTAGAAAATATAAATCAAAGAAACGTCCTTTGGCCTAGCCTTGCCTTGCCTTGCCTTATTTCCTTCTCATCCTGTTCTCTGTCCCAGCCTCTCTCACTAACCCCTCGTCTGGCTGCATGTCTCTTCTTTCCTCTCTCCTTTTCTCAAACTCTCCTGCTTCCTGGCTTTCGTCTTTCAATTCCTCCATTTCAGTCCTGCAGCCCCGCACTACTTTTTCCTCTTGCCTCCTTTGGCCTGCTCCCTTGGCTTTCTCCCTCTCTTCCATATCCTTCTTCCCGACTTGTCTCTTGGAGACTTTTGGCCACTTTGCACCCAAGTCTAGGGATGTTTTGGAAACTTTTCAGAGGCCTCGCTGGTGACAGGGGGACAGCAGGCAGTGACAGGCCCGGGGCTGACAGGCTCCCCCTCCCCTAGCGGGCGCTCGGCTGCCACACCCAGCTGACATAGAACCTTTGTCACAATGCCCGCTACCGTGGTGAGGATGCCGGCACTCTGCAGGTGACAGGGACCCAGCAGGACTTCCTGTCAGCTCAGCAATTGCTCAGTTCCCCAAAGAAGCTGAATTCTGCAAATTGCTGCTTTTGCTCTTGAAATGATGTCATCAGGTGGGTGTTTTGGTGTAATACACTGAAAACCAGAGCAGAAATGCTGAAATATACCCATAATATG
This sequence comes from Patagioenas fasciata, assembly GCF_037038585.1. NCBI lineage: Eukaryota > Metazoa > Chordata > Aves > Columbiformes > Columbidae > Patagioenas > Patagioenas fasciata. The sequence continues at coordinate 3,677,488 of NC_092528.1, forward strand.
CATGGTCTCTGCACCAAACCACCATGACTCAGCCTACGTACATCTGCCGCTTGTTCTTCTATACTGACAGATGATTGTGGAGGTACAGAATAAAAACCATCTTTATGGAGAGATCTTTGTGGTTTAGGCTTAGTCAAAGAGTCGCAGGTAGCCGGGGCTTTTGTTTGGGCCTAATCCATAAGGTCTGATGGCTTTCCTCCTCATCTCAAGATGAATGTGGTAGAAAATATAAATCAAAGAAACGTCCTTTGGCCTAGCCTTGCCTTGCCTTATTTCCTTCTCATCCTGTTCTCTGTCCCAGCCTCTCTCACTAACCCCTCGTCTGGCTGCATGTCTCTTCTTTCCTCTCTCCTTTTCTCAAACTCTCCTGCTTCCTGGCTTTCGTCTTTCAATTCCTCCATTTCAGTCCTGTATCCCGGCACTAGTTTTTCCTCTTGCCTCCCTTTGGCCTACTCCCTTGGCTTTCTCCCTCTGTTCCATATCCTTCTTCCAACTTGTCTCTTGGAGACTTTTGGCCACTTTGCACCCAAGTCTGGGGATGTTTTGGAAACTTTTCAGAGGCCTCACTGGTGACAGGGGGGACAGCAGGCAGTGACAGGCCCGGGGCTGACAGGCTCCCCCTCCCCTAGCGGGCGCTCGGCTGTCACACCCAGCTGACATAGAACCTTTGTCACAATGCCCGTTACTGTGGTGAGGGTGCGGGCACTCTGCAGGTGACAGGGACCCAGCAGGACTTGCTGTCAGCTCAGCAATTGCTCAGTTCCCCAAAGAAGCTGAATTCTGCAAATTGCTGCTTTTGCTCTTGAAATGATGTCATCAGGTGGGTGTTTTGGTGTAATACACTGAAAACCAGAGCAGAAATGCTGAAATATTCCCATGATATGCATGGTCTCTGCACCAAACCACCATGACTCAGCCTACGTACATCTGCCGCTTGTTCTTCTGTACTGAGAGAAGATTGTGGAAGTACAGTATAAAAACCATCTTTATGGAGAGATCTTTGTGGTTTAGGCTTAGTCTAAGAGTCGCAGGTAGCCGGGGCTTTTGTTTGGGCCTAATCCATAAGGTCTGATGGCTTTCCTCCTCATCTCAAGATGAATGTGGTAGAAAATATAAATCAAAGAAACGTCCTTTGGCCTAGCCTTGCCTTGCCTTGCCTTATTTCCTTCTCATCCTGTTCTCTGTCCCAGCCTCTCTCACTAACCCCTCGTCTGGCTGCATGTCTCTTCTTTCCTCTCTCCTTTTCTCAAACTCTCCTGCTTCCTGGCTTTCGTCTTTCAATTCCTCCATTTCAGTCCTGCAGCCCCGCACTACTTTTTCCTCTTGCCTCCTTTGGCCAGCTCCCTTGGCTTTCTCCCTCTCTTCCATATCATTCTTCCCGACTTGTCTCTTGGAGACTTTTGGCCACTTTGCACCCAAGTCTAGGGATGTTTTGGAAACTTTTCAGAGGCCTCGCTGGTGACAGGGGGACAGCAGGCAGTGACAGGCCCGGGGCTGACAGGCTCCCCCTCCCCTAGCGGGCGCTCGGCTGCCACACCCAGCTGACATAGAGCCTTTGTCACAATGCCCGCTACCGTGGTGAGGATGCGGGCACTCTGCAGGTGACAGGGACCCAGCAGGACTTCCTGTCAGCTCAGCAATTGCTCAGTTCCCCAAAGAAGCTGAATTCTGCAAATTGCTGCTTTTGCTCTTGAAATGATGTCATCAGGTGGGTGTTTTGGTGTAATACACTGAAAACCAGAGCAGAAATGCTGAATTATTCCCATAATATGCATGGTCTCTGCACCAAACGACCATGACTCAGCCTACGTACATCTGCCGCTTGTTCTTCTGTACTGACAGATGATTGTGGAGGTACAGAATAAAAACCATCTTTATGGAGAGATCTTTGTGGTTTAGGCTTAGTCTAAGTGTCTCAAGTAGCTGGGGCTTTTGTTTGGGCCTAATCCATAAGGTCTGATGGCTTTCCTCCTCATCTCAAGATGAATGTGGTAGAAAATATAAATCAAAGAAACGTCCTTTGGCCTAGCCTTGCCTTGCCTTACCTTATTTCCTTCTCATCCTGTTCTCTGTCCCAGCCTCTCTCACTAACCCCTCGCCTGGCTGCATGTCTCTTCTTTCCTCTCTCCTTTTCTCAAACTCTCCTGCTTCCTGGCTTTCCTCTTTCAATTCCTCCATTTCAGTCCTGCAGCCCCGCACTACTTTTTCCTCTTGCCTCCTTTGGCCTGCTCCCTTGGCTTTCTCCCTCTCTTCCATATCCTTCTTCCCGACTTGTCTCTTGGAGACTTTTGGCCACTTTGCACCCAAGTCTGGGGATGTTTTGGAAACTTTTCAGAGGCCTCGCTGGTGACAGGGGGGACAGCAGGCAGTGACAGGCCCGGGGCTGACAGGCTCCCCCTCCCCTAGCGGGCGCTCGGCTGTCACACCCAGCTGACATAGAACCTTTGTCACAATGCCCGCTACTGTGGTGAGAATGCGGGCACTCTGCAGGTGACAGGGACCCAGCAGGACTTGCTGTCAGCTCAGCAATTGCTCAGTTCACCAAAGAAGCTGAATTCTGCAAATTGCTGCTTTTGCTCTTGAAATGATGTCATCAGGTGGGTGTTTTGGTGTAATACACTGAAAACCAGAGCAGAAATGCTGAAATATTCCCATGATATGCATGGTCTCTGCACCAAACCACCATGACTCAGCCTACGTACATCTGCCGCTTGTTCTTCTGTACTGACAGAAGATTGTGGAAGTACAGTATAAAAACCATCTTTATGGAGAGATCTTTGTGGTTTAGGCTTAGTCTAAGAGTCGCAGGTAGCCGGGGCTTTTGTTTGGGCCTAATCCATAAGGTCTGATGGCTTTCCTCCTCATCTCAAGATGAATGTGGTAGAAAATATAAATCAAAGAAACGTCCTTTGGCCTAGCCTTGCCTTGCCTTGCCTTATTTCCTTCTCATCCTGTTCTCTGTCCCAGCCTCTCTCACTAACCCCTCGTCTGGCTGCATGTCTCTTCTTTCCTCTCTCCTTTTCTCAAACTCTCCTGCTTCCTGGCTTTCGTCTTTCAATTCCTCCATTTCAGTCCTGCAGCCCCGCACTACTTTTTCCTCTTGCCTCCTTTGGCCAGCTCCCTTGGCTTTCTCCCTCTCTTCCATATCCTTCTTCCCGACTTGTCTCTTGGAGACTTTTGGCCACTTTGCACCCAAGTCTAGGGATGTTTTGGAAACTTTTCAGAGGCCTCGCTGGTGACAGGGGGACAGCAGGCAGTGACAGGCCCGGGGCTGACAGGCTCCCCCTCCCCTAGCGGGCGCTCGGCTGCCACACCCAGCTGACATAGAACCTTTGTCACAATGTGTTGCTTTATCCATGCGAGCCACGGAACCTGACACACCAATATGATGTTCACAGAGTTCGCTTTATTGTCGGACCGGGCTAGCTTTATAGCAAAGCTGCCCTGTCCATGCGCCTTACAACAACGTGATTGGTTGTAACTCGTGTTATACAATAACATGATAGGCTGCATGTGCTGTCCACGCGCTCTGCACGCATGTGTCCGCCGATTGCTCACTCATTATTACCTTTAATGGTGCTCCTTTAGTCTCTTTTGTCTCTGGCTTCACCTCTCAGCCAGGCTGGCGACAACCCCATCCCCCTGGGGCGGGGGGGGGCTCTGCCACTACATCTCCCCCTCTTTTATTTAATATTAACAATACGCCATATCATGCTTTAAATACAGTGTGAAATACAGGGTAAGAACATTAAGGCTAATACAATTACAATTAACAAGAACAAACCTGTTTTCAGTATTCCTTTTAACCAAACGAGGCATTCACCCCAAAAAACCCAGTATCTTCTGTTATTTTCTTGTTCTGCAAATCTTCTATCTTTTTAACTTTTAAGTTCAAACAACACATACAATCAAACTCTTCATAACTGTGAACATGTCCAATAACAAAAAATTAATTGCTGCTCTGTTTTACAAAGTGGTATTCTCAACATTGGCTACATTCGTTGCTTAAAGCGATAACATGTCTGAGGTTAAGGGTTGTCATCACTGCAATCGGTTTCTTCTCTGTTAGCTAGCCAAGGTCTCACCCACTTTGCTGGGATCCATGAATTTTTGTGGTTACCTGTAGAAACACAAGCATATCCCCTTCCCCAGGTTATTAGTGACATAGGACCTTCCCATTGTTGTGTTGTCGGATTAAACACACTAACCTTAGGCACATTTTCGGAAAAATCTTTGACATTTTTGATATGGTGCATAACAACCGGTTCCATTTCAGTTTCACTTTTAGGATTAAGCCAGTTCAGCACATACAATGCCTTCATCAATACCTCTTCTGGGCTCACACCAATTCCCCCTTGTTTTTTCAAAACAGACAAAAGATTTTTTAATGTACGGTGTGCACGCTCAATAATTGCTTGGCCAGTAGAATTATAAGGGATTCCAAACAGGTGCTGTACCTTCCACTGGGTGAGGAAGGCTGCAAGTCTGTCAGAGTGGTATGCAGGACCATTATCTGTTTTGATTTGTGTAGGGACACCCATGACAGCAAAAGCTTGTAGTAAATGACGTTTTACTGCCTTTGCATTTGCTGAGGTCAAGGCTGTAGCCCACAGCAGTCCTGAACAGGTATCTATGGAGACATGAATGTACTTTTGTCTGCCAAATGGTGCAAATTCAGTAATATCAGTTTGCCATAACTGACCTGGCTGCAAGCCCCGAGGATTTACTCCCTTTTGTTGGAGAGGGACTATGCGGGCACAATCAGGACAAGCTGCAATAATGGTTCGAGCTTGTTCCTTTGTAATTGTAAACTGCTTTCGGAGTGCTGCTGAGGATTGATGAAAGAATTCGTGAGCTTGTCTGGCTTGTTCAAAAGGGGATATATCTGCTACTGCCACAAGTTTGTCTATGATGCTGTTTCCCTCTACTAGACCACCTGGTATGTTAGTATGGCTTTTTATATGCATGATAAATACTGGTGCTGTCCTATAATCTAATACGTTCCACAAATCTAACAATGCTTCAAACAACAAGGAATTGGAAACTCGCTGCAAAAGCGCTCTATGTATTCTTTGTACAATTCCCACAACATAAAGAGAATCTGTTACCAGATTAACTGGAGAGTTATGCCATTTTTGCAATGCTGCTAAGCATATTGAGGGCAGTTTCTTTTAATATGTCCTGTCTGTTTGCAAGTAAAACATGCTAGGCCACAAGAAGAAGGGCTTCCACCTTTCATTGCAGGCTTACGTGCTGCAGCCAAGGCCGCAGCGTGGGCTTGAGCATGTATTTTTGCTTTTTCTACCTCCTGTTGCATAATTGGTACCCGTGTGCAAGCTTCCACCATCTCTGCTAAAGAAGCACTTTTTCCCAAACCGGCTAATATCTGTTGGCATTGGGTGTTTGCATTCATCATAGCCAAATCTTTCCCCACAGCAGCTTTTGCCTCTGGAGTCAAGTTAGGAGAGGCATCTATCACTTCTTTCAAACGATCTACAAACTTCATATATGGTTCCCCAGGATCCCACTCTATTGTAGAATAGGGTGGCACAGGGTTACCTCTATTTGGCAATTCTTTCACTGCTGCCAAGGCAAGCCCTTGCGTTTGCTGCAAAATCCTTGGATGAAGTGCTGCCTGAGTAGCACCATCCGCATATTGCCCACGACCCAGTAACTGGTCCATGCTAGCTAACCGCAACGGATCATCAGCTGGTAAACGAACATTTTCTAATACTGCCAATTCCACTTTCCCCTGCCACTTGTCCAAGAACAGCAAATACCCCGTTGGAGGAAGCAATAACTCCATCAATGCCCTAATATCTGTTTGAGTTAGTACTTGCTCCTTGAAAAATGAATTGATTAGCTGCATCACATGCTTATTATCCATACCATATTGCATAACTGCACTTTGCAATTGCTTAACCGTTTTCCAATCAAAAGGCGACCACTGCCTTTGTCCTCTATTATCTATGTGCACTGGCATTGCTGTAATACTACCAGGTAACATGATCCCTTCAATAGTTGCATCTCTGATTACTCCTTGCCAACGTTGCCCTGCATTATAAGAATGATCTCGAGGAATATCTCTACCCTGATGCACAGGGGCAGCACCCAAATTATCATTATTATCACTGCTATACAATTCCCTTGTGTTTCCCTGTGGATCAGTAAGTCGACGCATATTTGCAAACCGATCTGCTAACCCAGTCTCCAGCCCTTTTCCATATCGCGCTCTCAAATATTCATCTGCTTCTCTTACAGACCACATCCCATCTTCAACACATTGTCTAGCCCATTTTTGTATTTGCTCCCTTTTGATACGGAGCTCCTCCGGAGTGAGGTCTAATTCCACCCCCTCCCTTTCCTGTTTTCCCCGTTTTTCACATTCCCTGCCAATTGCCTCCAGCCCGTCCTTAATTGCATCTGACGCCTTTTTATATGCTATTAACCGCGAAGTTTTACTGTTACCGCCATCTAGTCGTTTCATAGCTTCTAGAACTTGTTGCATCTGGCTCTCCTGCCCTCTCAGTAAGTCCTTCAGGCTCTGCACGTGGCTCTCCTCCTGGAACTCAGGGCGATTCTGCGGTGCTCCGTCCTGGTGTTCCATCGGGTCCTCCGGCAAAGGCACGTCGGCTGGATTAACTTGTCCTGGCTTGTTGAAACTTGCCGGTTGCTGCCATTCGTTGTCGGAGCCAGGCAATGGCTCAACGGGCGCAGAGGGTATAATTTGCTCTCCGCCCCAGAACTCCAGATCTGATACGGGACATACCAGCGGTGTTGATTCTTCGGAGTTCTCGGAGGGTGGGCAGCTCGCGGCGGGCGGCTCCGAGGGGACGGCACACAGCTCCGGCTCCTCTGAGACTTCCTGCATTAGCTGCCTGACCTCCCGCCAGGGTCCGGCGAGATCGCAAGCCTCGCGGCTCCCCCTTGTAACCGCTTCCCATAGTTCGGTCCCTATGTCCTCCCATGTACCGGGAGAAAAAAATTCGTCCGTCGAACGAACACAGCCCTTACGCTGGGCGAATAGTAAAAGGCGCTCCACCGCGTCTTTTTCCAAAATTCTTCCTGTTCTTGCAGCCAGCTGCAGAATACTTCTCACTATTATTTTTTCTTCCACGGATGCCGTGTTTCCCATGCCACCTGCTTCTTCGTAGGCCTACTTTCCGCTATGATTGAGCGCTGGGCTGGTGTCGCCCCCAGGTGGCGTCCTCGCGTCTTCACTTCCGGCGATCTTGCTTCGATACGAAGTATCACGTCGGGGTCACCAAAGTGTTGCTTTATCCATGCGAGCCACGGAACCTGACACACCAATATGATGTTCACAGAGTTCGCTTTATTGTCGGACCGGGCTAGCTTTATAGCAAAGCTGCCCTGTCCATGCGCCTTACAACAACGTGATTGGTTGTAACTCGTGTTATACAATAACATGATAGGCTGCATGTGCTGTCCACGCGCTCTGCACGCATGTGTCCGCTGATTGCTCACTCATTATTACCTTTAATGGTGCTCCTTTAGTCTCTTTTGTCTCTGGCTTCACCTCTCAGCCAGGCTGGCGACAACCCCATCCCCCTGGGGCGGGGGGGGGCTCTGCCACTACAACAATGCCCGCTACCGTGGTGAGGATGCCGGCACTCTGCAGGTGACAGGGACCCAGCAGGACTTGCTGTCAGCTCAGCAATTGCTCAGTTCCCCAAAGAAGCTGAATTCTGCAAATTGCTGCTTTTGCTCTTGAAATGATGTCATCAGGTGGGTGTTTTGGTGTAATACACTGAAAACCAGAGCAGAAATGCTGAATTATTCCCATAATATGCATGGTCTCTGCACCAAACCACCATGACTCAGCCTACGTACATCTGCTGCTTGTTCTTCTGTACTGACAGATGATTGTGGAGGTACAGAATAAAAACCATCTTTATGGAGAGATCTTTGTGGTTTAGGCTTAGTCTAAGTGTCTCAAGTAGCTGGGGCTTTTGTTTGGGCCTAATCCATAAGGTCTGATGGCTTTCCTCCTCATCTCAAGATGAATGTGGTAGAAAATATAAATCAAAGAAACGTCCTTTGGCCTAGCCTTGCCTTGCCTTACCTTATTTCCTTCTCATCCTGTTCTCTGTCCCAGCCTCTCTCACTAACCCCTCGCCTGGCTGCATGTCTCTTCTTTCCTCTCTCCTTTTCTCAAACTCTCCTGCTTCCTGGCTTTCCTCTTTCAATTCCTCCATTTCAGTCCTGCAGCCCCGCACTACTTTTTCCTCTTGCCTCCTTTGGCCTGCTCCCTTGGCTTTCTCCCTCTGTTCCATATCCTTCTTCCCGACTTGTCTCTTGGAGACTTTTGGCCACTTTGCACCCAAGTCTGGGGATGTTTTGGAAACTTTTCAGAGGCCTCGCTGGTGACAGGGGGGACAGCAGGCAGTGACAGGCCCGGGGCTGACAGGCTCCCCCTCCCCTAGCGGGCGCTCGGCTGTCACACCCAGCTGACATAGAACCTTTGTCACAATGCCCGCTACTGTGGTGAGAATGCGGGCACTCTGCAGGTGACAGGGACCCAGCAGGACTTGCTGTCAGCTCAGCAATTGCTCAGTTCACCAAAGAAGCTGAATTCTGCAAATTGCTGCTTTTGCTCTTGAAATGATGTCATCAGGTGGGTGTTTTGGTGTAATACACTGAAAACCAGAGCAGAAATGCTGAAATATTCCCATGATATGCATGGTCTCTGCACCAAACCACCATGACTCAGCCTACGTACATCTGGCGCTTGTTCTTCTGTACTGAGAGAAGATTGTGGAAGTACAGTATAAAAACCATCTTTATGGAGAGATCTTTGTGGTTTAGGCTTAGTCTAAGAGTCGCAGGTAGCCGGGGCTTTTGTTTGGGCCTAATCCATAAGGTCTGATGGCTTTCCTCCTCATCTCAAGATGAATGTGGTAGAAAATATAAATCAAAGAAACGTCCTTTGGCCTAGCCTTGCCTTGCCTTGCCTTATTTCCTTCTCATCCTGTTCTCTGTCCCAGCCTCTCTCACTAACCCCTCGTCTGGCTGCATGTCTCTTCTTTCCTTTCTCCTTTTCTCAAACTCTCCTGCTTCCTGGCTTTCCTCTTTCAATTCCTCCATTTCAGTCCTGCAGCCCCGCACTACTTTTTCCTCTTGCCTCCCTTTGGCCTGCTCCCTTGGCTTTCTCCCTCTCTTCCATATCATTCTTCCCGACTTGTCTCTTGGAGACTTTTGGCCACTTTGCACCCAAGTCTAGAGATGTTTTGGAAACTTTTCAGAGGCATCGCTGGTGACAGGGGGACAGCAGGCAGTGACAGGCCCGGGGCTGACAGGCTCCCCCTCCCCTAGCGGGCGCTCGGCTGCCACACCCAGCTGACATAGAACCTTTGTCACAATGCCCGCTACCGTGGTGAGGATGCGGGCACTCTGCAGGTGACAGGGACCCAGCAGGACTTGCTGTCAGCTCAGCAATTGCTCAGTTCCCCAAAGAAGCTGAATTCTGCAAATTGCTGCTTTTGCTCTTGAAATGATGTCATCAGGTGGGTGTTTTGGTGTAATACACTGAAAACCAGAGCAGAAATGCTGAAATATTCCCATGATATGCATGGTCTCTGCACCAAACCACCATGACTCAGCCTACGTACATCTGCCGCTTGTTCTTCTGTACTGACAGCAGATTGTGGAGGTACAGAATAAAAACCATCTTTATGGAGAGATCTTTGTGGTTTAGGCTTAGTCTAAGTGTCTCAAGTAGCTGGGGCTTTTGTTTGGGCCTAATCCATAAGGTCTGATGGCTTTCCTCCTCATCTCAAGATGAATGTGGTAGAAAATATAAATCAAAGAAACGTCCTTTGGCCTAGCCTTGCCTTGCCTTGCCTTATTTCCTTCTCATCCTGTTCTCTGTCCCAGCCTCTCTCACTAACCCCTCGTCTGGCTGCATGTCTCTTCTTTCCTCTCTCCTTTTCTCAAACTCTCCTGCTTCCTGGCTTTCCTCTTTCAATTCCTCCATTTCAGTCCTGCAGCCCCGCACTACTTTTTCCTCTTGCCTCCCTTTGGCCTGCTCCCTTGGCTTTCTCCCTCTGTTCCATATCCTTCTTCCCGACTTGTCTCTGGGAGACTTTTGGCCACTTTGCACCCAAGTCTAGGAATGTTTTGAAAACTTTTCAGAGGCCTCGCTGGTGACAGGGGGACAGCAGGCAGTGACAGGCCCGGGGCTGACAGGCTCCCCCTCCCCTAGCGGGCGCTCGGCTGCCACACCCAGCTGACATAGAACCTTTGTCACAATGCCCGCTACCGTGGTGAGGATGCGGGCACTCGGCAGGTGACAGGGACCCAGCAGGACTTCCTGTCAGCTCAGCAATTGCTCAGTTCCCCAAAGAAGCTGAATTCTGCAAATTGCTGCTTTTGCTCTTGAAATGATGTCATCAGGTGGGTGTTTTGGTGTAATACACTGAAAACCAGAGCAGAAATGCTGAAATATTCCCATGATATGCATGGTCTCTGCACCAAACCACCATGACTCAGCCTAAGTACATCTGCCGCTTGTTCTTCTGTACTGACAGAAGATTGTGGAAGTACAGTATAAAAACCATTTTGATGGAGAGATCTTTGTGGTTTAGGCTTAGTCTAAGAGTCGCAGGTAGCCGGGGCTTTTGTTTGGGCCTAATCCATAAGGTCTGATGGCTTTCCTCCTCATCTCAAGATGAATGTGGTAGAAAATATAAATCAAAGAAACGTCCTTTGGCCTAGCCTTGCCTTGCCTTGCCTTATTTCCTTCTCATCCTGTTTTCTGTCCCAGCCTCTCTCACTAACCCCTCGTCTGGCTGCATGTCTCTTCTTTCCTCTCTCCTTTTCTCAAACTCTCCTGCGCCCTGGCTTTTGTCTTTCAATTCCTCCATTTCAGTCCTGCAGCCCCGCACTACTTTTTCCTCTTGCCTCCCTTTGGCCTGCTCCCTTGGCTTTCTCCCTCTGTTCCATATCCTTCTTCCCGACTTGTCTCTTGGAGACTTTTGGCCACTTTGCACCCAAGTCTAGGGATGTTTTGAAAACTTTTCAGAGGCCTCGCTGGTGACAGGGGGACAGCAGGCAGTGACAGGCCCGGGGCTGACAGGCTCCCCCTCCCCTAGCGGGCGCTCGGCTGCCACACCCAGCTGACATAGAACCTTTGTCACAATGCCCGCTACCGTGGGGAGGATGCAAGCACTCTGCAGGTGACAGGGACCCAGCAGGACTTGCTGTCAGCTCAGCAATTGCTCAGTTCCCCAAAGAAGCTGAATTCTGCAAATTGCTGCTTTTGCTCTTGAAATGATGTCATCAGGTGGGTGTTTTGGTGTAATACACTGAAAACCAGAGCAGAAATGCTGAACTATTCCCATAATATGCATGGTCTCTGCACCAAACCACCATGACTCAGCCTAAGTACATCTGCCGCTTGTTCTTCTATACTGACAGATGATTGTGGAGGTACAGAATAAAAACCATCTTTATGGAGAGATCTTTGTGGTTTAGGCTTAGTCTAAGTGTCTCAAGTAGCTGGGGCTTTTGTTTGGGCCTAATCCATAAGGTCTGATGGCTTTCCTCTCATCTCAAGATGAATGTGGTAGAAAATATAAATCAAAGAAACGTCCTTTGGCCTAGCCTTGCCTTGCCTTGCCTTATTTCCTTCTCATCCTGTTCTCTGTCCCAGCCTCTCTCACTAACCCCTCGTCTGGCTGCATGTCTCTTCTTTCCTCTCTCCTTTTCTCAAACTCTCCTGCTTCCTGGCTTTCGTCTTTCAATTCCTCCATTTCAGTCCTGCAGCCTCGCACTTCTTTTTCCTCTTGCCTTTATTTGGCCTGCTCCCTTGGCTTTCTCCCTCTGTTCTATATCCTTCTTCCCGACTTGTCTCTTGGAGACTTTTGGCCACTTTGCACCCAAGTCTGGGGATGTTTTGGAAACTTTTCAGAGGCCTCGCTGGTGACAGGGGGGACAGCAGGCAGTGACAGGCCCGGGGCTGACAGGCTCCCCCTCCCCTAGCTGGCGCTCGGCTGTCACACCCAGCTGACATAGAACCTTTGTCACAATGCCCGCTACCGTGGTGAGGATGCGGGCACTCTGCAGGTGACAGGGACCCAGCAGGACTTGCTGTCAGCTCAGCAATTGCTCAGTTCCCCAAAGAAGCTGAATTCTGCAAATTGCTGCTTTTGCTCTTGAAATGATGTCATCAGGTGGGTGTTTTGGTGTAATACACTGAAAACCAGAGCAGAAATGCTGAAATATTCCCATGATATGCATGGTCTCTGCACCAAACCACCATGACTCAGCCTACGTACATCTGCCGCTTGTTCTTCTGTACTGACAGATGATTGTGGAGGTACAGAATAAAAACCATCTTTATGGAGAGATCTTTGTGGTTTAGGCTTAGTCTAAGTGTCTCAAGTAGCTGGGGCTTTTGTTTGGGCCTAATCCATAAGGTCTGATGGCTTTCCTCTCATCTCAAGATGAATGTGGTAGAAAATATAAATCAAAGAAACGTCCTTTGGAATAGCCTTGCCTTGCCTTATTTCCTTCTCATCCTGTTCTCTGTCCCAGCCTCTCTCACTAACCCCTCGTCTGGCTGCATGTCTCTTCTTTCCTCTCTCCTTTTCTCAAACTCTCCTGCTTCCTGGCTTTCGTCTTTCAATTCCTCCATTTCAGTCCTGTATCCCGGCACTAGTTTTTCCTCTTGCCTCCCTTTGGCCTACTCCCTTGGCTTTCTCCCTCTGTTCCATATCCTTCTTCCAACTTGTCTCTTGGAGACTTTTGGCCACTTTGCACCCAAGTCTGGGGATGTTTTGGAAAATTTTCAGAGGCCTCGCTGGTGACAGGGGGGACAGCAGGCAGTGACAGGCCCGGGGCTGACAGGCTCCCCCTCCCCTAGCGGGCGCTCGGCTGTCACACCCAGCTGACATAGAACCTTTGTCACAATGCCCGTTACTGTGGTGAGGATGCGGGCACTCTGCAGGTGACAGGGACCCAGCAGGACTTGCTGTCAGCTCAGCAATTGCTCAGTTCCCCAAAGAAGCTGAATTCTGCAAATTGCTGCTTTTGCTCTTGAAATGATGTCATCAGGTGGGTGTTTTGGTGTAATACACTGAAAACCAGAGCAGAAATGCTGAAATATTCCCATGATATGCATGGTCTCTGCACCAAACCACCATGACTCAGCCTACGTACATCTGCCGCTTTTTCTTCTGTACTGAGAGAAGATTGTGGAAGTACAGTATAAAAACCATCTTTATGGAGAGATCTTTGTGGTTTAGGCTTAGTCTAAGAGTCGCAGGTAGCCGGGGCTTTTGTTTGGGCCTAATCCATAAGGTCTGATGGCTTTCCTCCTCATCTCAAGATGAATGTGGTAGAAAATATAAATCAAAGAAACGTCCTTTGGCCTAGCCTTGCCTTGCCTTGCCTTATTTCCTTCTCATCCTGTTCTCTGTCCCAGCCTCTCTCACTAACCCCTCGTCTGGCTGCATGTCTCTTCTTTCCTCTCTCCTTTTCTCAAACTCTCCTGCTTCCTGGCTTTCGTCTTTCAATTCCTCCATTTCAGTCCTGCAGCCCCGCACTACTTTTTCCTCTTGCCTCCTTTGGCCTGCTCCCTTGGCTTTCTCCCTCTCTTCCATATCCTTCTTCCCGACTTGTCTCTTGGAGACTTTTGGCCACTTTGCACCCAAGTCTAGGGATGTTTTGGAAACTTTTCAGAGGCCTCGCTGGTGACAGGGGGACAGCAGGCAGTGACAGGCCCGGGGCTGACAGGCTCCCCCTCCCCTAGCGGGCGCTCGGCTGCCACACCCAGCTGACATAGAACCTTTGTCACAATGCCCGCTACCGTGGTGAGGATGCGGGCACTCTGCAGGTGACAGGGACCCAGCAGGACTTCCTGTCAGCTCAGCAATTGCTCAGTTCCCCAAAGAAGCTGAATTCTGCAAATTGCTGCTTTTGCTCTTGAAATGATGTCATCAGGTGGGTGTTTTGGTGTAATACACTGAAAACCAGAGCAGAAATGCTGAAATATACCCATAATATGCATGGTCTCTGCACCAAACCACCATGACTCAGCCTACGTACATCTGCCGCTTGTTCTTCTATACTGACAGATGATTGTGGAGGTACAGAATAAAAACCATCTTTATGGAGAGATCTTTGTGGTTTAGGCTTAGTCAAAGAGTCGCAGGTAGCCGGGGCTTTTGTTTGGGCCTAATCCATAAGGTCTGATGGCTTTCCTCCTCATCTCAAGATGAATGTGGTAGAAAATATAAATCAAAGAAACGTCCTTTGGCCTAGCCTTGCCTTGCCTTATTTCCTTCTCATCCTGTTCTCTGTCCCAGCCTCTCTCACTAACCCCTCGTCTGGCTGCATGTCTCTTCTTTCCTCTCTCCTTTTCTCAAACTCTCCTGCTTCCTGGCTTTCGTCTTTCAATTCCTCCATTTCAGTCCTGTATCCCGGCACTAGTTTTTCCTCTTGCCTCCCTTTGGCCTACTCCCTTGGCTTTCTCCCTCTGTTCCATATCCTTCTTCCAACTTGTCTCTTGGAGACTTTTGGCCACTTTGCACCCAAGTCTGGGGATGTTTTGGAAACTTTTCAGAGGCCTCACTGGTGACAGGGGGGACAGCAGGCAGTGACAGGCCCGGGGCTGACAGGCTCCCCCTCCCCTAGCGGGCGCTCGGCTGTCACACCCAGCTGACATAGAACCTTTGTCACAATGCCCGTTACTGTGGTGAGGGTGCGGGCACTCTGCAGGTGACAGGGACCCAGCAGGACTTGCTGTCAGCTCAGCAATTGCTCAGTTCCCCAAAGAAGCTGAATTCTGCAAATTGCTGCTTTTGCTCTTGAAATGATGTCATCAGGTGGGTGTTTTGGTGTAATACACTGAAAACCAGAGCAGAAATGCTGAAATATTCCCATGATATGCATGGTCTCTGCACCAAACCACCATGACTCAGCCTACGTACATCTGCCGCTTGTTCTTCTGTACTGAGAGAAGATTGTGGAAGTACAGTATAAAAACCATCTTTATGGAGAGATCTTTGTGGTTTAGGCTTAGTCTAAGAGTCGCAGGTAGCCGGGGCTTTTGTTTGGGCCTAATCCATAAGGTCTGATGGCTTTCCTCCTCATCTCAAGATGAATGTGGTAGAAAATATAAATCAAAGAAACGTCCTTTGGCCTAGCCTTGCCTTGCCTTGCCTTATTTCCTTCTCATCCTGTTCTCTGTCCCAGCCTCTCTCACTAACCCCTCGTCTGGCTGCATGTCTCTTCTTTCCTCTCTCCTTTTCTCAAACTCTCCTGCTTCCTGGCTTTCGTCTTTCAATTCCTCCATTTCAGTCCTGCAGCCCCGCACTACTTTTTCCTCTTGCCTCCTTTGGCCAGCTCCCTTGGCTTTCTCCCTCTCTTCCATATCATTCTTCCCGACTTGTCTCTTGGAGACTTTTGGCCACTTTGCACCCAAGTCTAGGGATGTTTTGGAACCTTTTCAGAGGCCTCGCTGGTGACAGGGGGACAGCAGGCAGTGACAGGCCCGGGGCTGACAGGCTCCCCCTCCCCTAGCGGGCGCTCGGCTGCCACACCCAGCTGACATAGAGCCTTTGTCACAATGCCCGCTACCGTGGTGAGGATGCGGGCACTCTGCAGGTGACAGGGACCCAGCAGGACTTCCTGTCAGCTCAGCAATTGCTCAGTTCCCCAAAGAAGCTGAATTCTGCAAATTGCTGCTTTTGCTCTTGAAATGATGTCATCAGGTGGGTGTTTTGGTGTAATACACTGAAAACCAGAGCAGAAATGCTGAATTATTCCCATAATATGCATGGTCTCTGCACCAAACGACCATGACTCAGCCTACGTACATCTGCCGCTTGTTCTTCTGTACTGACAGATGATTGTGGAGGTACAGAATAAAAACCATCTTTATGGAGAGATCTTTGTGGTTTAGGCTTAGTCTAAGTGTCTCAAGTAGCTGGGGCTTTTGTTTGGGCCTAATCCATAAGGTCTGATGGCTTTCCTCCTCATCTCAAGATGAATGTGGTAGAAAATATAAATCAAAGAAACGTCCTTTGGCCTAGCCTTGCCTTGCCTTACCTTATTTCCTTCTCATTCTGTTCTCTGTCCCAGCCTCTCTCACTAACCCCTCGCCTGGCTGCATGTCTCTTCTTTCCTCTCTCCTTTTCTCAAACTCTCCTGCTTCCTGGCTTTCCTCTTTCAATTCCTCCATTTCAGTCCTGCAGCCCCGCACTACTTTTTCCTCTTGCCTCCTTTGGCCTGCTCCCTTGGCTTTCTCCCTCTCTTCCATATCCTTCTTCCCGACTTGTCTCTTGGAGACTTTTGGCCACTTTGCACCCAAGTCTGGGGATGTTTTGGAAACTTTTCAGAGGCCTCGCTGGTGACAGGGGGGACAGCAGGCAGTGACAGGCCCGGGGCTGACAGGCTCCCCCTCCCCTAGCGGGCGCTCGGCTGTCACACCCAGCTGACATAGAACCTTTGTCACAATGCCCGCTACTGTGGTGAGAATGCGGGCACTCTGCAGGTGACAGGGACCCAGCAGGACTTGCTGTCAGCTCAGCAATTGCTCAGTTCACCAAAGAAGCTGAATTCTGCAAATTGCTGCTTTTGCTCTTGAAATGATGTCATCAGGTGGGTGTTTTGGTGTAATACACTGAAAACCAGAGCAGAAATGCTGAAATATTCCCATGATATGCATGGTCTCTGCACCAAACCACCATGACTCAGCCTACGTACATCTGCCGCTTGTTCTTCTGTACTGACAGAAGATTGTGGAAGTACAGTATAAAAACCATCTTTATGGAGAGATCTTTGTGGTTTAGGCTTAGTCTAAGAGTCGCAGGTAGCCGGGGCTTTTGTTTGGGCCTAATCCATAAGGTCTGATGGCTTTCCTCCTCATCTCAAGATGAATGTGGTAGAAAATATAAATCAAAGAAACGTCCTTTGGCCTAGCCTTGCCTTGCCTTGCCTTATTTCCTTCTCATCCTGTTCTCTGTCCCAGCCTCTCTCACTAACCCCTCGTCTGGCTGCATGTCTCTTCTTTCCTCTCTCCTTTTCTCAAACTCTCCTGCTTCCTGGCTTTCGTCTTTCAATTCCTCCATTTCAGTCCTGCAGCCCCGCACTACTTTTTCCTCTTGCCTCCTTTGGCCAGCTCCCTTGGCTTTCTCCCTCTCTTCCATATCCTTCTTCCCGACTTGTCTCTTGGAGACTTTTGGCCACTTTGCACCCAAGTCTAGGGATGTTTTGGAAACTTTTCAGAGGCCTCGCTGGTGACAGGGGGACAGCAGGCAGTGACAGGCCCGGGGCTGACAGGCTCCCCCTCCCCTAGCGGGCGCTCGGCTGCCACACCCAGCTGACATAGAACCTTTGTCACAATGTGTTGCTTTATCCATGCGAGCCACGGAACCTGACACACCAATATGATGTTCACAGAGTTCGCTTTATTGTCGGACCGGGCTAGCTTTATAGCAAAGCTGCCCTGTCCATGCGCCTTACAACAACGTGATTGGTTGTAACTCGTGTTATACAATAACATGATAGGCTGCATGTGCTGTCCACGCGCTCTGCACGCATGTGTCCGCCGATTGCTCACTCATTATTACCTTTAATGGTGCTCCTTTAGTCTCTTTTGTCTCTGGCTTCACCTCTCAGCCAGGCTGGCGACAACCCCATCCCCCTGGGGCGGGGGGGGGCTCTGCCACTACATCTCCCCCTCTTTTATTTAATATTAACAATACGCCATATCATGCTTTAAATACAGTGTGAAATACAGGGTAAGAACATTAAGGCTAATACAATTACAATTAACAAGAACAAACCTGTTTTCAGTATTCCTTTTAACCAAACGAGGCATTCACCCCAAAAAACCCAGTATCTTCTGTTATTTTCTTGTTCTGCAAATCTTTTATCTTTTTAACTTTTAAGTTCAAACAACACATACAATCAAACTCTTCATAACTGTGAACATGTCCAATAACAAAAAATTAATTGCTGCTCTGTTTTACAAAGTGGTATTCTCAACATTGGCTACATTCGTTGCTTAAAGCGATAACATGTCTGAGGTTAAGGGTTGTCATCACTGCAATCGGTTTCTTCTCTGTTAGCTAGCCAAGGTCTCACCCACTTTGCTGGGATCCATGAATTTTTGTGGTTACCTGTAGAAACACAAGCATATCCCCTTCCCCAGGTTATTAGTGACATAGGACCTTCCCATTGTTGTGTTGTCGGATTAAACACACTAACCTTAGGCACATTTTCGGAAAAATCTTTGACATTTTTGATATGGTGCATAACAACCGGTTCCATTTCAGTTTCACTTTTAGGATTAAGCCAGTTCAGCACATACAATGCCTTCATCAATACCTCTTCTGGGCTCACACCAATTCCCCCTTGTTTTTTCAAAACAGACAAAAGATTTTTTAATGTACGGTGTGCACGCTCAATAATTGCTTGGCCAGTAGAATTATAAGGGATTCCAAACAGGTGCTGTACCTTCCACTGGGTGAGGAAGGCTGCAAGTCTGTCAGAGTGGTATGCAGGACCATTATCTGTTTTGATTTGTGTAGGGACACCCATGACAGCAAAAGCTTGTAGTAAATGACGTTTTACTGCCTTTGCATTTGCTGAGGTCAAGGCTGTAGCCCACAGCAGTCCTGAACAGGTATCTATGGAGACATGAATGTACTTTTGTCTGCCAAATGGTGCAAATTCAGTAATATCAGTTTGCCATAACTGACCTGGCTGCAAGCCCCGAGGATTTACTCCCTTTTGTTGGAGAGGGACTATGCGGGCACAATCAGGACAAGCTGCAATAATGGTTCGAGCTTGTTCCTTTGTAATTGTAAACTGCTTTCGGAGTGCTGCTGAGGATTGATGAAAGAATTCGTGAGCTTGTCTGGCTTGTTCAAAAGGGGATATATCTGCTACTGCCACAAGTTTGTCTATGATGCTGTTTCCCTCTACTAGACCACCTGGTATGTTAGTATGGCTTTTTATATGCATGATAAATACTGGTGCTGTCCTATAATCTAATACGTTCCACAAATCTAACAATGCTTCAAACAACAAGGAATTGGAAACTCGCTGCAAAAGCGCTCTATGTATTCTTTGTACAATTCCCACAACATAAAGAGAATCTGTTACCAGATTAACTGGAGAGTTATGCCATTTTTGCAATGCTGCTAAGCATATTGAGGGCAGTTTCTTTTAATATGTCCTGTCTGTTTGCAAGTAAAACATGCTAGGCCACAAGAAGAAGGGCTTCCACCTTTCATTGCAGGCTTACGTGCTGCAGCCAAGGCCGCAGCGTGGGCTTGAGCATGTATTTTTGCTTTTTCTACCTCCTGTTGCATAATTGGTACCCGTGTGCAAGCTTCCACCATCTCTGCTAAAGAAGCACTTTTTCCCAAACCGGCTAATATCTGTTGGCATTGGGTGTTTGCATTCATCATAGCCAAATCTTTCCCCACAGCAGCTTTTGCCTCTGGAGTCAAGTTAGGAGAGGCATCTATCACTTCTTTCAAACGATCTACAAACTTCATATATGGTTCCCCAGGATCCCACTCTATTGTAGAATAGGGTGGCACAGGGTTACCTCTATTTGGCAATTCTTTCACTGCTGCCAAGGCAAGCCCTTGCGTTTGCTGCAAAATCCTTGGATGAAGTGCTGCCTGAGTAGCACCATCCGCATATTGCCCACGACCCAGTAACTGGTCCATGCTAGCTAACCGCAACGGATCATCAGCTGGTAAACGAACATTTTCTAATACTGCCAATTCCACTTTCCCCTGCCACTTGTCCAAGAACAGCAAATACCCCGTTGGAGGAAGCAATAACTCCATCAATGCCCTAATATCTGTTTGAGTTAGTACTTGCTCCTTGAAAAATGAATTGATTAGCTGCATCACATGCTTATTATCCATACCATATTGCATAACTGCACTTTGCAATTGCTTAACCGTTTTCCAATCAAAAGGCGACCACTGCCTTTGTCCTCTATTATCTATGTGCACTGGCATTGCTGTAATACTACCAGGTAACATGATCCCTTCAATAGTTGCATCTCTGATTACTCCTTGCCAACGTTGCCCTGCATTATAAGAATGATCTCGAGGAATATCTCTACCCTGATGCACAGGGGCAGCACCCAAATTATCATTATTATCACTGCTATACAATTCCCTTGTGTTTCCCTGTGGATCAGTAAGTCGACGCATATTTGCAAACCGATCTGCTAACCCAGTCTCCAGCCCTTTTCCATATCGCGCTCTCAAATATTCATCTGCTTCTCTTACAGACCACATCCCATCTTCAACACATTGTCTAGCCCATTTTTGTATTTGCTCCCTTTTGATACGGAGCTCCTCCGGAGTGAGGTCTAATTCCACCCCCTCCCTTTCCTGTTTTCCCCGTTTTTCACATTCCCTGCCAATTGCCTCCAGCCCGTCCTTAATTGCATCTGACGCCTTTTTATATGCTATTAACCGCGAAGTTTTACTGTTACCGCCATCTAGTCGTTTCATAGCTTCTAGAACTTGTTGCATCTGGCTCTCCTGCCCTCTCAGTAAGTCCTTCAGGCTCTGCACGTGGCTCTCCTCCTGGAACTCAGGGCGATTCTGCGGTGCTCCGTCCTGGTGTTCCATCGGGTCCTCCGGCAAAGGCACGTCGGCTGGATTAACTTGTCCTGGCTTGTTGAAACTTGCCGGTTGCTGCCATTCGTTGTCGGAGCCAGGCAATGGCTCAACGGGCGCAGAGGGTATAATTTGCTCTCCGCCCCAGAACTCCAGATCTGATACGGGACATACCAGCGGTGTTGATTCTTCGGAGTTCTCGGAGGGTGGGCAGCTCGCGGCGGGCGGCTCCGAGGGGACGGCACACAGCTCCGGCTCCTCTGAGACTTCCTGCATTAGCTGCCTGACCTCCCGCCAGGGTCCGGCGAGATCGCAAGCCTCGCGGCTCCCCCTTGTAACCGCTTCCCATAGTTCGGTCCCTATGTCCTCCCATGTACCGGGAGAAAAAAATTCGTCCGTCGAACGAACACAGCCCTTACGCTGGGCGAATAGTAAAAGGCGCTCCACCGCGTCTTTTTCCAAAATTCTTCCTGTTCTTGCAGCCAGCTGCAGAATACTTCTCACTATTATTTTTTCTTCCACGGATGCCGTGTTTCCCATGCCACCTGCTTCTTCGTAGGCCTACTTTCCGCTATGATTGAGCGCTGGGCTGGTGTCGCCCCCAGGTGGCGTCCTCGCGTCTTCACTTCCGGCGATCTTGCTTCGATACGAAGTATCACGTCGGGGTCACCAAAGTGTTGCTTTATCCATGCGAGCCACGGAACCTGACACACCAATATGATGTTCACAGAGTTCGCTTTATTGTCGGACCGGGCTAGCTTTATAGCAAAGCTGCCCTGTCCATGCGCCTTACAACAACGTGATTGGTTGTAACTCGTGTTATACAATAACATGATAGGCTGCATGTGCTGTCCACGCGCTCTGCACGCATGTGTCCGCTGATTGCTCACTCATTATTACCTTTAATGGTGCTCCTTTAGTCTCTTTTGTCTCTGGCTTCACCTCTCAGCCAGGCTGGCGACAACCCCATCCCCCTGGGGCGGGGGGGGGCTCTGCCACTACAACAATGCCCGCTACCGTGGTGAGGATGCCGGCACTCTGCAGGTGACAGGGACCCAGCAGGACTTGCTGTCAGCTCAGCAATTGCTCAGTTCCCCAAAGAAGCTGAATTCTGCAAATTGCTGCTTTTGCTCTTGAAATGATGTCATCAGGTGGGTGTTTTGGTGTAATACACTGAAAACCAGAGCAGAAATGCTGAATTATTCCCATAATATGCATGGTCTCTGCACCAAACCACCATGACTCAGCCTACGTACATCTGCTGCTTGTTCTTCTGTACTGACAGATGATTGTGGAGGTACAGAATAAAAACCATCTTTATGGAGAGATCTTTGTGGTTTAGGCTTAGTCTAAGTGTCTCAAGTAGCTGGGGCTTTTGTTTGGGCCTAATCCATAAGGTCTGATGGCTTTCCTCCTCATCTCAAGATGAATGTGGTAGAAAATATAAATCAAAGAAACGTCCTTTGGCCTAGCCTTGCCTTGCCTTACCTTATTTCCTTCTCATCCTGTTCTCTGTCCCAGCCTCTCTCACTAACCCCTCGCCTGGCTGCATGTCTCTTCTTTCCTCTCTCCTTTTCTCAAACTCTCCTGCTTCCTGGCTTTCCTCTTTCAATTCCTCCATTTCAGTCCTGCAGCCCCGCACTACTTTTTCCTCTTGCCTCCTTTGGCCTGCTCCCTTGGCTTTCTCCCTCTCTTCCATATCCTTCTTCCCGACTTGTCTCTTGGAGACTTTTGGCCACTTTGCACCCAAGTCTGGGGATGTTTTGGAAACTTTTCAGAGGCCTCGCTGGTGACAGGGGGGACAGCAGGCAGTGACAGGCCCGGGGCTGACAGGCTCCCCCTCCCCTAGCGGGCGCTCGGCTGTCACACCCAGCTGACATAGAACCTTTGTCACAATGCCCGCTACTGTGGTGAGAATGCGGGCACTCTGCAGGTGACAGGGACCCAGCAGGACTTGCTGTCAGCTCAGCAATTGCTCAGTTCACCAAAGAAGCTGAATTCTGCAAATTGCTGCTTTTGCTCTTGAAATGATGTCATCAGGTGGGTGTTTTGGTGTAATACACTGAAAACCAGAGCAGAAATGCTGAAATATTCCCATGATATGCATGGTCTCTGCACCAAACCACCATGACTCAGCCTACGTACATCTGGCGCTTGTTCTTCTGTACTGAGAGAAGATTGTGGAAGTACAGTATAAAAACCATCTTTATGGAGAGATCTTTGTGGTTTAGGCTTAGTCTAAGAGTCGCAGGTAGCCGGGGCTTTTGTTTGGGCCTAATCCATAAGGTCTGATGGCTTTCCTCCTCATCTCAAGATGAATGTGGTAGAAAATATAAATCAAAGAAACGTCCTTTGGCCTAGCCTTGCCTTGCCTTGCCTTATTTCCTTCTCATCCTGTTCTCTGTCCCAGCCTCTCTCACTAACCCCTCGTCTGGCTGCATGTCTCTTCTTTCCTTTCTCCTTTTCTCAAACTCTCCTGCTTCCTGGCTTTCCTCTTTCAATTCCTCCATTTCAGTCCTGCAGCCCCGCACTACTTTTTCCTCTTGCCTCCCTTTGGCCTGCTCCCTTGGCTTTCTCCCTCTGTTTCATATCCTTCTTCCCGACTTGTCTCTTGGAGACTTTTGGCCACTTTGCACCCAAGTCTAGAGATGTTTTGGAAACTTTTCAGAGGCATCGCTGGTGACAGGGGGACAGCAGGCAGTGACAGGCCCGGGGCTGACAGGCTCCCCCTCCCCTAGCGGGCGCTCGGCTGCCACACCCAGCTGACATAGAACCTTTGTCACAATGCCCGCTACCGTGGTGAGGATGCGGGCACTCTGCAGGTGACAGGGACCCAGCAGGACTTGCTGTCAGCTCAGCAATTGCTCAGTTCCCCAAAGAAGCTGAATTCTGCAAATTGCTGCTTTTGCTCTTGAAATGATGTCATCAGGTGGGTGTTTTGGTGTAATACACTGAAAACCAGAGCAGAAATGCTGAAATATTCCCATGATATGCATGGTCTCTGCACCAAACCACCATGACTCAGCCTACGTACATCTGCCGCTTGTTCTTCTGTACTGACAGATGATTGTGGAGGTACAGAATAAAAACCATCTTTATGGAGAGATCTTTGTGGTTTAGGCTTAGTCTAAGTGTCTCAAGTAGCTGGGGCTTTTGTTTGGGCCTAATCCATAAGGTCTGATGGCTTTCCTCCTCATCTCAAGATGAATGTGGTAGAAAATATAAATCAAAGAAACGTCCTTTGGCCTAGCCTTGCCTTGCCTTGCCTTATTTCCTTCTCATCCTGTTCTCTGTCCCAGCCTCTCTCACTAACCCCTCGTCTGGCTGCATGTCTCTTCTTTCCTCTCTCCTTTTCTCAAACTCTCCTGCTTCCTGGCTTTCCTCTTTCAATTCCTCCATTTCAGTCCTGCAGCCCCGCACTACTTTTTCCTCTTGCCTCCCTTTGGCCTGCTCCCTTGGCTTTCTCCCTCTGTTTCATATCCTTCTTCCCGACTTGTCTCTTGGAGACTTTTGGCCACTTTGCACCCAAGTCTAGGGATGTTTTGGAAACTTTTCAGAGGCATCGCTGGTGACAGGGGGACAGCAGGCAGTGACAGGCCCGGGGCTGACAGGCTCCCCCTCCCCTAGCGGGCGCTCGGCTGCCACACCCAGCTGACATAGAACCTTTGTCACAATGCCCGCTACCGTGGTGAGGATGCGGGCACTCTGCAGGTGACAGGGACCCAGCAGGACTTGCTGTCAGCTCAGCAATTGCTCAGTTCCCCAAAGAAGCTGAATTCTGCAAATTGCTGCTTTTGCTCTTGAAATGATGTCATCAGGTGGGTGTTTTGGTGTAATACACTGAAAACCAGAGCAGAAATGCTGAAATATTCCCATGATATGCATGGTCTCTGCACCAAACCACCATGACTCAGCCTACGTACATCTGCCGCTTGTTCTTCTGTACTGACAGATGATTGTGGAGGTACAGAATAAAAACCATCTTTATGGAGAGATCTTTGTGGTTTAGGCTTAGTCTAAGTGTCTCAAGTAGCTGGGGCTTTTGTTTGGGCCTAATCCATCAGGTCTGATGGCTTTCCTCCTCATCTCAAGATGAATGTGGTAGAAAATATAAATCAAAGAAACGTCCTTTGGCCTAGCCTTGCCTTGCCTTGCCTTATTTCCTTCTCATCCTGTTCTCTGTCCCAGCCTCTCTCACTAACCCCTCGTCTGGCTGCATGTCTCTTCTTTCCTTTCTACTTTTCTCAAACTCTCCTGCTTCCTGGCTTTCCTCTTTCAATTCCTCCATTTCAGTCCTGCAGCCCCGCACTACTTTTTCCTCTTGCCTCCCTTTGGCCTGCTCCCTTGGCTTTCTCCCTCTGTTTCATATCCTTCTTCCCGACTTGTCTCTTGGAGACTTTTGGCCACTTTGCACCCAAGTCTAGGGATGTTTTGGAAACTTTTCAGAGGCCTCGCTGGTGACAGGGGGACAGCAGGCAGTGACAGGCCCGGGGCTGACAGGCTCCCCCTCCCCTAGCGGGCGCTCGGCTGCCACACCCAGCTGACATAGAACCTTTGTCACAATGCCCGCTACCGTGGTGAGGATGCGGGCACTCTGCAGGTGACAGGGACCCAGCAGGACTTGCTGTCAGCTCAGCAATTGCTCAGTTCCCCAAAGAAGCTGAATTCTGCAAATTGCTGCTTTTGCTCTTGAAATGATGTCATCAGGTGGGTGTTTTGGTGTAATACACTGAAAACCAGAGCAGAAATGCTGAAATATTCCCATGATATGCATGGTCTCTGCACCAAACCACCATGACTCAGCCTACGTACATCTGCCGCTTGTTCTTCTGTACTGACAGATGATTGTGGAGGTACAGAATAAAAACCATCTTTATGGAGAGATCTTTGTGGTTTAGGCTTAGTCTAAGTGTCTCAAGTAGCTGGGGCTTTTGTTTGGGCCTAATCCATAAGGTCTGATGGCTTTCCTCCTTATCTCAAGATGAATGTGGTAGAAAATATAAATCAAAGAAACGTCCTTTGGCCTAGCCTTGCCTTGCCTTGCCTTATTTCCTTCTCATCCTGTTCTCTGTCCCAGCCTCTCTCACTAACCCCTCGTCTGGCTGCATGTCTCTTCTTTCCTTTCTCCTTTTCTCAAACTCTCCTGCTTCCTGGCTTTCCTCTTTCAATTCCTCCATTTCAGTCCTGCAGCCCCGCACTACTTTTTCCTCTTGCCTCCCTTTGGCCTGCTCCCTTGGCTTTCTCCCTCTGTTTCATATCCTTCTTCCCGACTTGTCTCTTGGAGACTTTTGGCCACTTTGCACCCAAGTCTAGGGATGTTTTGGAAACTTTTCAGAGGCCTCGCTGGTGACAGGGGGACAGCAGGCAGTGACAGGCCCGGGGCTGACAGGCTCCCCCTCCCCTAGCGGGCGCTCGGCTGCCACACCCAGCTGACATAGAACCTTTGTCACAATGCCCGCTACCGTGGTGAGGATGCGGGCACTCTGCAGGTGACAGGGACCCAGCAGGACTTGCTGTCAGCTCAGCAATTGCTCAGTTCCCCAAAGAAGCTGAATTCTGCAAATTGCTGCTTTTGCTCTTGAAATGATGTCATCAGGTGGGTGTTTTGGTGTAATACACTGAAAACCAGAGCAGAAATGCTGAAATATTCCCATGATATGCATGGTCTCTGCACCAAACCACCATGACTCAGCCTACGTACATCTGCCGCTTGTTCTTCTGTACTGACAGCAGATTGTGGAGGTACAGTATAAAAACCATCTTTATGGAGAGATCTTTGTGGTTTAGGCTTAGTCTAAGTGTCTCAAGTAGCTGGGGCTTTTGTTTGGGCCTAATCCATAAGGTCTGATGGCTTTCCTCCTCATCTCAAGATGAATGTGGTAGAAAATATAAATCAAAGAAACGTCCTTTGGCCTAGCCTTGCCTTGCCTTGCCTTATTTCCTTCTCATCCTGTTCTCTGTCCCAGCCTCTCTCACTAACCCCTCGTCTGGCTGCATGTCTCTTCTTTCCTCTCTCCTTTTCTCAAACTCTCCTGCTTCCTGGCTTTCCTCTTTCAATTCCTCCATTTCAGTCCTGCAGCCCCGCACTACTTTTTCCTCTTGCCTCCTTTGGCCTGCTCCCTTGGCTTTCTCCCTCTGTTCCATATCCTTCTTCCCGACTTGTCTCTTGGAGACTTTTGGCCACTTTGCACCCAAGTCTGGGGATGTTTTGGAAACTTTTCAGAGGCCTCGCTGGTGACAGGGGGGACAGCAGGCAGTGACAGGCCCGGGGCTGACAGGCTCCCCCTCCCCTAGCGGGCGCTCGGCTGTCACACCCAGCTGACATAGAACCTTTGTCACAATGCCCGCTACTGTGGTGAGAATGCGGGCACTCTGCAGGTGACAGGGACCCAGCAGGACTTGCTGTCAGCTCAGCAATTGCTCAGTTCACCAAAGAAGCTGAATTCTGCAAATTGCTGCTTTTGCTCTTGAAATGATGTCATCAGGTGGGTGTTTTGGTGTAATACACTGAAAACCAGAGCAGAAATGCTGAAATATTCCCATGATATGCATGGTCTCTGCACCAAACCACCATGACTCAGCCTACGTACATCTGCCGCTTGTTCTTCTGTACTGACAGATGATTGTGGAGGTACAGAATAAAAACCATCTTTATGGAGAGATCTTTGTGGTTTAGGCTTAGTCTAAGTGTCTCAAGTAGCTGGGGCTTTTGTTTGGGCCTAATCCATAAGGTCTGATGGCTTTCCTCCTCATCTCAAGATGAATGTGGTAGAAAATATAAATCAAAGAAACGTCCTTTGGCCTAGCCTTGCCTTGCCTTGCCTTATTTCCTTCTCATCCTGTTCTCTGTCCCAGCCTCTCTCACTAAGCCCTCGTCTGGCTGCATGTCTCTTCTTTCCTTTCTCCTTTTCTCAAACTCTCCTGCTTCCTGGCTTTCCTCTTTCAATTCCTCCATTTCAGTCCTGCAGCCCCGCACTACGTTTTCCTTTTGCCTCCCTTTGGCCTGCTCCCTTGGCTTTCTCCCTCTGTTTCATATCCTTCTTCCCGACTTGTCTCTTGGAGACTTTTGGCCACTTTGCACCCAAGTCTAGGGATGTTTTGGAAACTTTTCAGAGGCCTCGCTGGTGACAGGGGGACAGCAGGCAGTGACAGGCCCGGGGCTGACAGGCTCCCCATCCCCTAGCGGGCGCTCGGCTGCCACACCCAGATGACATAGAACCTTTGTCACAATGCCCGCTACCGTGGTGAGGATGCGGGCACTCTGCAGGTGACAGGGACCCAGCAGGACTTGCTGTCAGCTCAGCAATTGCTCAGTTCCCCAAAGAAGCTGAATTCTGCAAATTGCTGCTTTTGCTCTTGAAATGATGTCATCAGGTGGGTGTTTTGGTGTAATACACTGAAAACCAGAGCAGAAATGCTGAAATATTCCCATGATATGCATGGTCTCTGCACTAAACCACCATGACTCAGCCTACGTACATCTGCCGCTTGTTCTTCTGTACTGACAGCAGATTGTGGAGGTACAGAATAAAAACCATCTTTATGGAGAGATCTTTGTGGTTTAGGCTTAGTCTAAGTGTCTCAAGTAGCTGGGGCTTTTGTTTGGGCCTAATCCATAAGGTCTGATGGCTTTCCTCCTCATCTCAAGATGAATGTGGTAGAAAATATAAATCAAAGAAACGTCCTTTGGCCTAGCCTTTCCTTGCCTTGCCTTATTTCCTTCTCATCCTGTTCTCTGTCCCAGCCTCTCTCACTAACCCCTCGTCTGGCTGCATGTCTCTTCTTTCCTCTCTCCTTTTCTCAAACTCTCCTGCTTCCTGGCTTTCCTCTTTCAATTCCTCCATTTCAGTCCTGCAGCCCCGCACTACTTTTTCCTCTTGCCTCCCTTTGGCCTGCTCCCTTGGCTTTCTCCCTCTGTTTCATATCCTTCTTCCCGACTTGTCTCTTGGAGACTTTTGGCCACTTTGCACCCAAGTCTAGGGATGTTTTGGAAACTTTTCAGAGGCCTCGCTGGTGACAGGGGGACAGCAGGCAGTGACAGGCCCGGGGCTGACAGGCTCCCCCTCCCCTAGCGGGCGCTCGGCTGCCACACCCAGCTGACATAGAACCTTTGTCACAATGCCCGCTACCGTGGTGAGGATGCGGGCACTCTGCAGGTGACAGGGACCCAGCAGGACTTGCTGTCAGCTCAGCAATTGCTCAGTTCCCCAAAGAAGCTGAATTCTGCAAATTGCTGCTTTTGCTCTTGAAATGATGTCATCAGGTGGGTGTTTTGGTGTAATACACTGAAAACCAGAGCAGAAATGCTGAAATATTCCCATGATATGCATGGTCTCTGCACCAAACCACCATGACTCAGCCTACGTACATCTGCCGCTTGTTCTTCTGTACTGACAGATGATTGTGGAGGTACAGAATAAAAACCATCTTTATGGAGAGATCTTTGTGGTTTAGGCTTAGTCTAAGTGTCTCAAGTAGCTGGGGCTTTTGTTTGGGCCTAATCCATAAGGTCTGATGGCTTTCCTCCTCATCTCAAGATGAATGTGGTAGAAAATATAAATCAAAGAAACGTCCTTTGGCCTAGCCTTGCCTTGCCTTGCCTTATTTCCTTCTCATCCTGTTCTCTGTCCCAGCCTCTCTCACTAACCCCTCGTCTGGCTGCATGTCTCTTCTTTCCTTTCTCCTTTTCTCAAACTCTCCTGCTTCCTGGCTTTCCTCTTTCAATTCCTCCATTTCAGTCCTGCAGCCCCGCACTACTTTTTCCTCTTGCCTCCCTTTGGCCTGCTCCCTTGGCTTTCTCCCTCTGTTTCATATCCTTCTTCCCGACTTGTCTCTTGGAGACTTTTGGCCACTTTGCACCCAAGTCTAGGGATGTTTTGGAAACTTTTCAGAGGCCTCGCTGGTGACAGGGGGACAGCAGGCAGTGACAGGCCCGGGGCTGACAGGCTCCCCCTCCCCTAGCGGGCGCTCGGCTGCCACACCCAGCTGACATAGAACCTTTGTCACAATGCCCGCTACCGTGGTGAGGATGCGGGCACTCTGCAGGTGACAGGGACCCAGCAGGACTTGCTGTCAGCTCAGCAATTGCTCAGTTCCCCAAAGAAGCTGAATTCTGCAAATTGCTGCTTTTGCTCTTGAAATGATGTCATCAGGTGGGTGTTTTGGTGTAATACACTGAAAACCAGAGCAGAAATGCTGAAATATTCCCATGATATGCATGGTCTCTGCACCAAACCACCATGACTCAGCCTACGTACATCTGCCGCTTGTTCTTCTGTACTGACAGATGATTGTGGAGGTACAGAATAAAAACCATCTTTATGGAGAGATCTTTGTGGTTTAGGCTTAGTCTAAGTGTCTCAAGTAGCTGGGGCTTTTGTTTGGGCCTAATCCATAAGGTCTGATGGCTTTCCTCCTTATCTCAAGATGAATGTGGTAGAAAATATAAATCAAAGAAACGTCCTTTGGCCTAGCCTTGCCTTGCCTTGCCTTATTTCCTTCTCATCCTGTTCTCTGTCCCAGCCTCTCTCACTAACCCCTCGTCTGGCTGCATGTCTCTTCTTTCCTTTCTCCTTTTCTCAAACTCTCCTGCTTCCTGGCTTTCCTCTTTCAATTCCTCCATTTCAGTCCTGCAGCCCCGCACTACTTTTTCCTCTTGCCTCCCTTTGGCCTGCTCCCTTGGCTTTCTCCCTCTGTTTCATATCCTTCTTCCCGACTTGTCTCTTGGAGACTTTTGGCCACTTTGCACCCAAGTCTAGGGATGTTTTGGAAACTTTTCAGAGGCCTCGCTGGTGACAGGGGGACAGCAGGCAGTGACAGGCCCGGGGCTGACAGGCTCCCCCTCCCCTAGCGGGCGCTCGGCTGCCACACCCAGCTGACATAGAACCTTTGTCACAATGCCCGCTACCGTGGTGAGGATGCGGGCACTCTGCAGGTGACAGGGACCCAGCAGGACTTGCTGTCAGCTCAGCAATTGCTCAGTTCCCCAAAGAAGCTGAATTCTGCAAATTGCTGCTTTTGCTCTTGAAATGATGTCATCAGGTGGGTGTTTTGGTGTAATACACTGAAAACCAGAGCAGAAATGCTGAAATATTCCCATGATATGCATGGTCTCTGCACCAAACCACCATGACTCAGCCTACGTACATCTGCCGCTTGTTCTTCTGTACTGACAGATGATTGTGGAGGTACAGAATAAAAACCATCTTTATGGAGAGATCTTTGTGGTTTAGGCTTAGTCTAAGTGTCTCAAGTAGCTGGGGCTTTTGTTTGGGCCTAATCCATAAGGTCTGATGGCTTTCCTCCTTATCTCAAGATGAATGTGGTAGAAAATATAAATCAAAGAAACGTCCTTTGGCCTAGCCTTGCCTTGCCTTGCCTTATTTCCTTCTCATCCTGTTCTCTGTCCCAGCCTCTCTCACTAACCCCTCGTCTGGCTGCATGTCTCTTCTTTCCTCTCTCCTTTTCTCAAACTCTCCTGCTTCCTGGCTTTCCTCTTTCAATTCCTCCATTTCAGTCCTGCAGCCCCGCACTACTTTTTCCTCTTGCCTCCCTTTGGCCTGCTCCCTTGGCTTTCTCCCTCTGTTTCATATCCTTCTTCCCGACTTGTCTCTTGGAGACTTTTGGCCACTTTGCACCCAAGTCTAGGGATGTTTTGGAAACTTTTCAGAGGCCTCGCTGGTGACAGGGGGACAGCAGGCAGTGACAGGCCCGGGGCTGACAGGCTCCCCCTCCCCTAGCGGGCGCTCGGCTGCCACACCCAGCTGACATAGAACCTTTGTCACAATGCCCGCTACCGTGGTGAGGATGCGGGCACTCTGCAGGTGACAGGGACCCAGCAGGACTTGCTGTCAGCTCAGCAATTGCTCAGTTCCCCAAAGAGGCTGAATTCTGCAAATTGCTGCTTTTGCTCTTGAAATGATGTCATCAGGTGGGTGTTTTGGTGTAATACACTGAAAACCAGAGCAGAAATGCTGAAATATTCCCATGATATGCATGGTCTCTGCACCAAACCACCATGACTCAGCCTAAGTACATCTGCCGCTTGTTCTTCTGTACTGACAGATGATTGTGGAGGTACAGAATAAAAACCATCTTTATGGAGAGATCTTTGTGGTTTAGGCTTAGTCTAAGTGTCTCAAGTAGCTGGGGCTTTTGTTTGGGCCTAATCCATAAGGTCTGATGGCTTTCCTCCTCATCTCAAGATGAATGTGGTAGAAAATATAAATCAAAGAAACGTCCTTTGGCCTAGCCTTGCCTTGCCTTGCCTTATTTCCTTCTTATCCTGTTCTCTGTCCCAGCCTCTCTCACTAACCCCTCGTCTGGCTGCATGTCTCTTCTTTCCTTTCTCCTTTTCTCAAACTCTCCTGCTTCCTGGCTTTCCTCTTTCAATTCCTCCATTTCAGTCCTGCAGCCCCGCACTACTTTTTCCTCTTGCCTCCCTTTGGCCTGCTCCCTTGGCTTTCTCCCTCTGTTTCATATCCTTCTTCCCGACTTGTCTCTTGGAGACTTTTGGCCACTTTGCACCCAAGTCTAGGGATGTTTTGGAAACTTTTCAGAGGCCTCGCTGGTGACAGGGGGGACAGCAGGCAGTGACAGGCCCGGGGCTGACAGGCTCACCCTCCACTAGTTGGTGCTCGGCTGCCACACCCAGCTGACATAGAACCTTTGTCACAATGCCCGCTACCGTGGTGAGGATGCGGGCACTCTGCAGGTGACAGGGACCCAGCAGGACTTGCTGTCAGCTCAGCAATTGCTCAGTTCCCCAAAGAAGCTGAATTCTGCAAATTGCTGCTTTTGCTCTTGAAATGATGTCATCAGGTGGGTGTTTTGGTGTAATACACTGAAAACCAGAGCAGAAATGCTGAAATATTCCCATGATATGCATGGTCTCTGCACCAAACCACCATGACTCAGCCTACGTACATCTGCCGCTTGTTCTTCTGTACTGACAGAAGATTGTGGAAGTACAGTATAAAAACCATCTTTATGGAGAGATCTTTGTGGTTTACGCTTAGTCTAAGCATCTCAAGTAGCCGGGGCTTTTGTTTGGGCCTAATCCATAAGGTCTGATGGCTTTCCTCCTCATCTCAAGATGAATGTGGTAGAAAATATAAATCGAAGAAATGTCCTTTGGCCTAGCCTTGCCTTGCCTTGCCTTGCCTTATTTCCTTCTCATCCTGTTCTCTGTCCCAGCCTCTCTCACTAACCCCTCGTCTGGCTGCATGTCTCTTCTTTCCTCTCTCCTTTTCTCAAACTCTCCTGCTTCCTGGCTTTCGTCTGTCAATTCCTCCATTTCAGTCCTGCAGCCCGGCATTACTTTTTCCTCTTGCCTCCCTTTGGCCTGCTCCCTTGGCTTTCTCCCTCTGTTCCATATCCTTCTTCCCGACTTGTCTCTTGGAGACTTTTGGCCACTTTGCACCGAAGTCTGGGGATGTTTTGGAAACTTTTCAGAGGCCTCGCTGGTGACAGGGGGGACAGCAGGCAGTGACAGGCCCGGGGCTGACAGGCTCCCCCTCCCCTAGCGGGCGCTCGGCTGCCACACCCAGCTGACATACAACCTTTGTCACAATGCCCGCTACCGTGGTGAGGATGCAGGCACTCTGCAGGTGACAGGGACCCAGCAGGACTTGCTGTCAGCTCAGCAATTGCTCAGTTCCCCAAAGAAGCTGAATTCTGCAAATTGCTGCTTTTGCTCTTGAAATGATGTCATCAGGTGGGTGTTTTGGTGTAATACACTGAAAACCAGAGCAGAAATGCTGAAATATTCCCATGATATGCATGGTCTCTGCACCAAACCACCATGACTCAGCCTAAGTACATCTGCCGCTTGTTCTTCTGTACTGACAGCAAATTGTGGATGTACAATATAAAAACCATCTTTATGGAGACATCTTTGTGGTTTAGGCTTAGTCTAAGAGTCGCAGGTAGCCGGGGCTTTTGTTTGGGCCTAATCCATAAGGTCTGATGGCTTTCCTCCTCATCTCAAGATGAATGTGGTAGAAAATATAAATCAAAGAAACGTCCTTAGGCCTAGCCTTGCCTTGCCTTGCTTTATATCCTTCTCATCCTGTTCTCTGTCCCAGCCTCTCTCACTAACCCCTCGTCTGGCAGCATGTCTCTTCTTTCCTCTCTCCTTTTCTCAAACTCTCCTGCTTCTTGGCTTTCGTCTTTCAATTCCTCCATTTCAGTCTTGCAGCCCGGCACTACTTTTTCCTCTTGCCTTTATTTGGCCTGCTCCCTTGGCTTTCTCCCTCTGTTCCATATCCTTCTTCCAGACTTGTCTCTTGGAGACTTTTGGCCACTTTGGACCCATGTCTGGGGACGTTTTGGAAACTTTTCAGAGGCCTCGCTGGTGGCAGGGGGGACAGCAGGCAGTGACAGGCCCGGGGCTGACAGGGTCACCCTCCCCCAGCGGGCGCTCGGCTGCCACACCCAGCTGACATAGAACCTTTGTCACAATGCCCGCTACCGTGGTGAGGATGCGGGCACTCTGCAGGTGACAGGGACCCAGCAGGACTTGCTGTCAGCACAGAAATTGCTCAGTTCCCCAAAGAAGCTGAATTCTCCAAATTGCTGCTTTTGCTCTTGAAATGATGTCATCAGGTGGGCGTTTTGGTGTAATACACTGAAAACCAGAGCAGAAATGCTGAAATATTCCCATGATATGCATGGTCTCTGCACCAAACCACCATGACTCAGCCTAAGTACATCTGCCGCTTGTTCTTCTGTACTGACAGAAGATTGTGGAAGTACAGTATAAAAACCATCTTTATGGAGAGATCTTTGTGGTTTAGGCTTAGTGTAAGCGTCTCAAGTAGCCGGGGCTTTTGTTTGGGCCTAATCCATAAGGTCTGATGGCTTTCCTCCTCATCTTAAGATGAATGTGGTAGAAAATATAAATCAAAGAAACGTCCTTTGCCTAGCCTTGCCTTGCCTTGCCTTATTTCCTTCTCATCCTGTTCTCTGTCCCAGCCTCTCTCACTAACCCCTCGTCTGGTTGCATGTCTCTTCTTTCCTCTCTCCCTTTCTCAAACTCTCCTGCTTCCTGGCTTTCGTCTTTCAATTCCTCCATTTCAGTCCTGCAGCCCGGCATTACTTTTTCCTCTTGCCTCCCTTTGGCCTGCTCCCTTGGCTTTCTCCCTCTGTTCCATATCATTCTTCCCAACTTGTCTCTTGGAGACTTTTGGCCACTTTGGAGCCAAGTCTGGGGATGTTTTGGAAACTTTTCAGAGGCCTCGCTGGTGACAGGGGGGACAGCAGGCAGTGACAGGCCCGGGGCTGACAGGCTCCCCCTCCCCTAGCGGGCGCTCGGCTGCCACACCCAGCTGACATAGAACCTTTGTCACAATGCCCGCTACCGTGGTGAGGATGCGGGCACTCTGCAGGTGACAGGGACCCAGCAGGACTTGCTGTCAGCTCAGCAATTGCTCAGTTCCCCAAAGAAGCTGAATTCTGCAAATTGCTGCTTTTGCTCTTGAAATGATGTCATCAGGTGGGTGTTTTGGTGTAATACACTGAAAACCAGAGCAGAAATGCTGAAATATTCCCATGATATGCATGGTCTCTGCACCAAACCACCATGACTCAGCCTAAGTACATCTGCTGCTTGTTCTTCTGTACTAACAGAAGATTTTGGAGGTACAGTATAAAAACCATCTTTATGGAGAGATCTTTGTGGTTTACGCTTAGTCTAAGCGTCTCAAGTAGCCGGGGCTTTTGTTTGGGCCTAATCCATAAGGTCTGATGGCTTTCCTCCTCATCTCAAGATGAATGTGGTAGAAAATATAAATCAAAGAAACGTCCTTTGGCCTAGCCTTGCCTTGCCTTGCCTTATTTCCTTCTCATCCTGTTCTCTGTCCCAGCCTCTCTCACTAAGCCCTCGTCTGGTTGCATGTCTCTTCTTTCCTCTCTCCTTTTCTCAAACTCTCCTGCTTCCTGGCTTTCGTCTTTCAATTCCTCCATTTCAGTCCTGCAGCCCGGCACTACTTTTTCCTCTTGCCTCCCTTTGGCCTGCTCCCTTGGCTTTCTCCCTCTGTTCCATATCCTTCTTCCCGACTTGTCTCTTGGAGACTTTTGTTTACTTTGCACCCAAGTCTGGGATGTTTTGGAAACTTTTCAGAGGCCTCGCTGGTGACAGGGGGGACAGCAGGCAGTGACAGGCCCGGGGCTGACAGGCTCCCCCTCCCCTAGCGGGCGCTCGGCTGCCACACCCAGCTGACATAGAACCTTTGTCACAATGCCCGCTACCGTGGTGAGGATGCGGGCACTCTGCAGGTGACAGGGACCCAGCAGGACTTGCTGTCAGCTCAGCAATTGCTCAGTTCCCCAAAGAAGCTGAATTCTGCAACTTGCTGCTTTTGCTCTTGAAATGATGTCATCAGGTGGGTGTTTTGGTGTAATACACTGAAAACCAGAGCAGAAATGCTGAAATATTCCCATGATATGCATGGTCTCTGCACCAAACCACCATGACTCAGCCTAAGTACATCTGCCGCTTGTTCTTCTGTACTGACAGCAGATTGTGGAGGTACAGTATAAAAACCATCTTTATGGAG
Organism: Patagioenas fasciata; assembly: GCF_037038585.1. Taxonomy (NCBI): domain Eukaryota; kingdom Metazoa; phylum Chordata; class Aves; order Columbiformes; family Columbidae; genus Patagioenas; species Patagioenas fasciata. The sequence goes on from NC_092528.1 coordinate 3,713,666, forward strand.
AGATCTTTGTGGTTTACGCTTAGTCTAAGCGTCTCAAGTAGCCGGGGCTTTTGTTTGGGCCTAATCCATAAGGTCTCATAGCTTTCCTCCTCCTCTCAAGATGAATGTGGTAGAAAATATAAATCAAAGAAACGTCCTTTGGCCTAGCCTTGCCTTGCCTTGGCTTATTTCCTTCTCATCCTGTTCTCTGTCCCTGCCTCTCTCACTAACCCCTCGTCTGGCTGCATGTCTCTTCTTTCCTCTCTCCTTTTCTCAAACTCTCCTGCTCCCTGGCTTTCATCTTTCAATTCCTCCATTTCAGTCCTGCAGCCCCGCACTACTTTTTCCTCTTGCCTCCTTTTGGCCTGCTCCCTTGGCTTTCTCCCTCTGTTCCATATCATTCTTCCCAACTTGTCTCTTGGAGACTTTTGGCCACTTTGGAGCCAAGTCTGGGGATGTTTTGGAATCTTTTCAGAGGCCTCGCTGGTGACAGGGGGGACAGCAGGCAGTGACAGGCCCGGGGCTGACAGGCTCCCCCTCCCCTAGCGGGCGCTCGGCTGCCACACCCAGCTGACATAGAACCTTTGTCACAATGCCCGCTACCGTGGTGAGGATGCGGGCACTCTGCAGGTGACAGGGACCCAGCAGGACTTGCTGTCAGCTCAGCAATTGCTCAGTTCCCCAAAGAAGCTGAATTCTGCAAATTGCTGCTTTTGCTCTTGAAATGATGTCATCAGGTGGGTGTTTTGGTGTAATACACTGAAAACCAGAGCAGAAATGCTGAAATATTCCCATGATATGCATGGTCTCTGCACCAAACCACCATGACTCAGCCTAAGTACATCTGCCGCTTGTTCTTTTGTACTGCCAGCTGATTGTGGAGGTACAGTATAAAAACCATCTTTATGGACAGATCTTTGTGGTTTACGCTTAGTCTAAGCGTCTCAAGTAGCCAGGGCTTTTATTGGGCCTAATCCATAAGGTCTGATGGCTTTCCTTCTCATCTCAAGATGAATGTGGTAGAAAATATAAATCAAAGAAACGTCCTTTGGCCTAGCCTTGCCTTGCCTTGCCTTATTTCCTTCTCATCCTGTTCTCTGTCCCAGCCTCTCTCACTAAGCCCTCGTCTGGCTGCATGTCTCTTCTTTCCTCTCTCCTTTTCTCAAACTCTCCTGCTTCCTGGCTTTCGTCTTTCAATTCCTCCATTTCAGTCCTGCAGCCCGGCACTACTTTTTCCTCTTGCCTCCCTTTGGCCTGCTCCCTTGGCTTTCTCCCTCTGTTCCATATCCTTCTTCCCGACTTGTCTCTTGGAGACTTTTGTTTACTTTGCACCCAAGTCTGGGTATGTTTTGGAATCTTTTCAGAGGCCTCGCTGGTGACAGGGGGGACAGCAGGCAGTGACAGGCCCGGGGCTGACAGGCTCCCCATCCCCTAGCGGGCGCTCGGCTGCCACACCCAGCTGACATAGAACCTTTGTCACAATGCCCGCTACCGTGGTGAGGATGCGGGGACTCTGCAGGTGACAGGGACCCAGCAGGACTTGCTGTCAGCTCAGCAATTGCTCAGTTCCCCAAAGAAGCTGAATTCTGCAAATTGCTGCTTTTGCTCTTGAAATGATGTCATCAGGTGGGTGTTTTGCTGTAATACACTGAAAACCAGAGCAGAAATGCTGAAATATTCCCATGATATGCATGGTCTCTGCACCAAACCACCATGACTCAGCCTACGTACATCTGCCGCTTGTTCTTCTGTACTGCCAGAAGATTGTGGAGGTACAGTATAAAAACCATCTTTATGGAGAGATCTTTGTGGTTTAGGCTTAGTCTAAGCGTCTCTAAGTAGCCGGGGCTTTTATTTGGGCCTAATCCATAAGGTCTGATGGCTTTCCTCCTCATCTCAAGATGAATGTGGTAGAAAATATAAATCAAAGAAACGTCCTTTGGCCTAGCCTTGCCTTGCCTTGCCTTATTTCCTTCTCATCCTGTTCTCTGTCCCAGCCTCTCTCACTAAGCCCTCGTCTGGCTGCATGTCTCTTCTTTCCTCTCTCCTTTTCTCAAACTCTCCTGCTTCCTGGCTTTCCTCTTTCAATTCCTCCATTTCAGTCCTGCAGCCCGGCACTACTTTTTCCTCTTGCCTCCCTTTGGCCTGCTCCCTTGGCTTTCTCCCTCTGTTCCATATCCTTCTTCCCGACTTGTCTCTTGGAGACTTTTGGCCACTTGGGAGCCAAGCCTGGGGATGTTTTGGAAACTTTTCAGAGGCCTCGCAGGTGACAGGGGGGACAGCAGGCAGTGACAGGCACGGGGCTGACAGGCTCTCCCTCCCCTAGCGGGCGCTCGGCTGCCACACCCAGCTGACATAGAACCTTTGTCACAATGCCCGCTACCGTGGTGAGGATGCGGGCACTCTGCAGGTGACAGGTACCCAGCAGGACTTGCTGTCAGCTCAGCAATTGCTCAGTTCCCCAAAGAAGCTGAATTCTGCAAATTGCTGCTTTTGCTCTTGAAATGATGTCATCAGGTGGGTGTTTTGGTGTAATACACTGAAAACCAGAGCAGAAATGCTGAAATATTCCCATGATATGCATGGTCTCTGCACCAAACCACCATGACTCAGCCTAAGTACATCTTCCGCTTCTTCTTCTGTACTGACAGAAGATTGTGGAGGTACAGTATAAAAACCATCTTTATGGAGAGATCTTTGTGGTTTAGGCTTAGTCTAAGCGTCTCAAGTAGCCGGGGCTTTTGTTTGGGCCTAATCCATCAGGTCTGATGGCTTTCCTCCTCCTCTCCAGATGAATGTGGTAGAAAATATAAATCAAGGAAACGTCCTTTGGCCTAGCCTTGCCTTGCCTTGCCTTATTTCCTTCTCATCCTGTTCTCTGTCCCAGCCTCTCTCACTAACCCCTCGTCTGGCTGCATGTCTCTTCTTTCCTCTCTCCTTTTCTCAAACTCTCCTGCTTCCTGGCTTTCCTCTTTCAATTCCTCCATTTCAGTCCTGCAGCCCCGCACTACTTTTTCCTCTTGCCTCCCTTTGGCCTGCTCCCTTGGCTTTCTCCCTCTGTTTCATATCCTTCTTCCTGACTTGTCTCTTGGAGACTTTTGGCCACTTTGCACCCAAGTCTAGGGATGTTTTGGAAACTTTTCAGAGGCCTCGCTGGTGACAGGGGGACAGCAGGCAGTGACAGGCCCGGGGCTGACAGGCTCCCCCTCCCCTAGCGGGCGCTCGGCTGCCACACCCAGCTGACATAGAACCTTTGTCACAATGCCCGCTACCGTGGTGAGGATGCGGGCACTCTGCAGGTGACAGGGACCCAGCAGGACTTGCTGTCAGCTCAGCAATTGCTCAGTTCCCCAAAGAGGCTGAATTCTGCAAATTGCTGCTTTTGCTCTTGAAATGATGTCATCAGGTGGGTGTTTTGGTGTAATACACTGAAAACCAGAGCAGAAATGCTGAAATATTCCCATGATATGCATGGTCTCTGCACCAAACCACCATGACTCAGCCTAAGTACATCTGCCGCTTGTTCTTCTGTACTGACAGATGATTGTGGAGGTACAGAATAAAAACCATCTTTATGGAGAGATCTTTGTGGTTTAGGCTTAGTCTAAGTGTCTCAAGTAGCTGGGGCTTTTGTTTGGGCCTAATCCATAAGGTCTGATGGCTTTCCTCCTCATCTCAAGATGAATGTGGTAGAAAATATAAATCAAAGAAACGTCCTTTGGCCTAGCCTTGCCTTGCCTTGCCTTATTTCCTTCTTATCCTGTTCTCTGTCCCAGCCTCTCTCACTAACCCCTCGTCTGGCTGCATGTCTCTTCTTTCCTTTCTCCTTTTCTCAAACTCTCCTGCTTCCTGGCTTTCCTCTTTCAATTCCTCCATTTCAGTCCTGCAGCCCCGCACTACTTTTTCCTCTTGCCTCCCTTTGGCCTGCTCCCTTGGCTTTCTCCCTCTGTTTCATATCCTTCTTCCCGACTTGTCTCTTGGAGACTTTTGGCCACTTTGCACCCAAGTCTAGGGATGTTTTGGAAACTTTTCAGAGGCCTCGCTGGTGACAGGGGGGACAGCAGGCAGTGACAGGCCCGGGGCTGACAGGCTCACCCTCCACTAGTTGGTGCTCGGCTGCCACACCCAGCTGACATAGAACCTTTGTCACAATGCCCGCTACCGTGGTGAGGATGCGGGCACTCTGCAGGTGACAGGGACCCAGCAGGACTTGCTGTCAGCTCAGCAATTGCTCAGTTCCCCAAAGAAGCTGAATTCTGCAAATTGCTGCTTTTGCTCTTGAAATGATGTCATCAGGTGGGTGTTTTGGTGTAATACACTGAAAACCAGAGCAGAAATGCTGAAATATTCCCATGATATGCATGGTCTCTGCACCAAACCACCATGACTCAGCCTACGTACATCTGCCGCTTGTTCTTCTGTACTGACAGAAGATTGTGGAAGTACAGTATAAAAACCATCTTTATGGAGAGATCTTTGTGGTTTACGCTTAGTCTAAGCATCTCAAGTAGCCGGGGCTTTTGTTTGGGCCTAATCCATAAGGTCTGATGGCTTTCCTCCTCATCTCAAGATGAATGTGGTAGAAAATATAAATCGAAGAAATGTCCTTTGGCCTAGCCTTGCCTTGCCTTGCCTTGCCTTATTTCCTTCTCATCCTGTTCTCTGTCCCAGCCTCTCTCACTAACCCCTCGTCTGGCTGCATGTCTCTTCTTTCCTCTCTCCTTTTCTCAAACTCTCCTGCTTCCTGGCTTTCGTCTGTCAATTCCTCCATTTCAGTCCTGCAGCCCGGCATTACTTTTTCCTCTTGCCTCCCTTTGGCCTGCTCCCTTGGCTTTCTCCCTCTGTTCCATATCCTTCTTCCCGACTTGTCTCTTGGAGACTTTTGGCCACTTTGCACCGAAGTCTGGGGATGTTTTGGAAACTTTTCAGAGGCCTCGCTGGTGACAGGGGGGACAGCAGGCAGTGACAGGCCCGGGGCTGACAGGCTCCCCCTCCCCCAGCGGGCGCTCGGCTGCCACACCCAGCTGACATACAACCTTTGTCACAATGCCCGCTACCGTGGTGAGGATGCAGGCACTCTGCAGGTGACAGGGACCCAGCAGGACTTGCTGTCAGCTCAGCAATTGCTCAGTTCCCCAAAGAAGCTGAATTCTGCAAATTGCTGCTTTTGCTCTTGAAATGATGTCATCAGGTGGGTGTTTTGGTGTAATACACTGAAAACCAGAGCAGAAATGCTGAAATATTCCCATGATATGCATGGTCTCTGCACCAAACCACCATGACTCAGCCTAAGTACATCTGCCGCTTGTTCTTCTGTACTGACAGCAAATTGTGGATGTACAATATAAAAACCATCTTTATGGAGACATCTTTGTGGTTTAGGCTTAGTCTAAGAGTCGCAGGTAGCCGGGGCTTTTGTTTGGGCCTAATCCATAAGGTCTGATGGCTTTCCTCCTCATCTCAAGATGAATGTGGTAGAAAATATAAATCAAAGAAACGTCCTTTGGCCTAGCCTTGCCTTGCCTTGCTTTATATCCTTCTCATCCTGTTCTCTGTCCCAGCCTCTCTCACTAACCCCTCGTCTGGCAGCATGTCTCTTCTTTCCTCTCTCCTTTTCTCAAACTCTCCTGCTTCTTGGCTTTCGTCTTTCAATTCCTCCATTTCAGTCTTGCAGCCCGGCACTACTTTTTCCTCTTGCCTTTATTTGGCCTGCTCCCTTGGCTTTCTCCCTCTGTTCCATATCCTTCTTCCAGATTTGTCTCTTGGAGACTTTTGGCCACTTTGGACCCATGTCTGGGGACGTTTTGGAAACTTTTCAGAGGCCTCGCTGGTGGCAGGGGGGACAGCAGGCAGTGACAGGCCCGGGGCTGACAGGGTCACCCTCCCCCAGCGGGCGCTCGGCTGCCACACCCAGCTGACATAGAACCTTTGTCACAATGCCCGCTACCGTGGTGAGGATGCGGGCACTCTGCAGGTGACAGGGACCCAGCAGGACTTGCTGTCAGCACAGAAATTGCTCAGTTCCCCAAAGAAGCTGAATTCTCCAAATTGCTGCTTTTGCTCTTGAAATGATGTCATCAGGTGGGCGTTTTGGTGTAATACACTGAAAACCAGAGCAGAAATGCTGAAATATTCCCATGATATGCATGGTCTCTGCACCAAACCACCATGACTCAGCCTACGTACATCTGCCGCTTGTTCTTCTGTACTGACAGAAGATTGTGGAAGTACAGTATAAAAACCATCTTTATGGAGAGATCTTTGTGGTTTAGGCTTAGTGTAAGCGTCTCAAGTAGCCGGGGCTTTTGTTTGGGCCTAATCCATAAGGTCTGATGGCTTTCCTCCTCATCTTAAGATGAATGTGGTAGAAAATATAAATCAAAGAAACGTCCTTTGCCTAGCCTTGCCTTGCCTTGCCTTATTTCCTTCTCATCCTGTTCTCTGTCCCAGCCTCTCTCACTAACCCCTCGTCTGGTTGCATGTCTCTTCTTTCCTCTCTCCCTTTCTCAAACTCTCCTGCTTCCTGGCTTTCGTCTTTCAATTCCTCCATTTCAGTCCTGCAGCCCGGCATTACTTTTTCCTCTTGCCTCCCTTTGGCCTGCTCCCTTGGCTTTCTCCCTCTGTTCCATATCATTCTTCCCAACTTGTCTCTTGGAGACTTTTGGCCACTTTGGAGCCAAGTCTGGGGATGTTTTGGAAACTTTTCAGAGGCCTCGCTGGTGACAGGGGGGACAGCAGGCAGTGACAGGCCCGGGGCTGACAGGCTCCCCCTCCCCTAGCGGGCGCTCGGCTGCCACACCCAGCTGACATAGAACCTTTGTCACAATGCCCGCTACCGTGGTGAGGATGCGGGCACTCTGCAGGTGACAGGGACCCAGCAGGACTTGCTGTCAGCTCAGCAATTGCTCAGTTCCCCAAAGAAGCTGAATTCTGCAAATTGCTGCTTTTGCTCTTGAAATGATGTCATCAGGTGGGTGTTTTGGTGTAATACACTGAAAACCAGAGCAGAAATGCTGAAATATTCCCATGATATGCATGGTCTCTGCACCAAACCACCATGACTCAGCCTAAGTACATCTGCTGCTTGTTCTTCTGTACTAACAGAAGATTTTGGAGGTACAGTATAAAAACCATCTTTATGGAGAGATCTTTGTGGTTTACGCTTAGTCTAAGCGTCTCAAGTAGCCGGGGCTTTTGTTTGGGCCTAATCCATAAGGTCTGATGGCTTTCCTCCTCATCTCAAGATGAATGTGGTAGAAAATATAAATCAAAGAAACGTCCTTTGGCCTAGCCTTGCCTTGCCTTGCCTTATTTCCTTCTCATCCTGTTCTCTGTCCCAGCCTCTCTCACTAAGCCCTCGTCTGGTTGCATGTCTCTTCTTTCCTCTCTCCTTTTCTAAACTCTCCTGCTTCCTGGCTTTCGTCTTTCAATTCCTCCATTTCAGTCCTGCAGCCCGGCACTACTTTTTCCTCTTGCCTCCCTTTGGCCTGCTCCCTTGGCTTTCTCCCTCTGTTCCATATCCTTCTTCCCGACTTGTCTCTTGGAGACTTTTGTTTACTTTGCACCCAAGTCTGGGATGTTTTGGAAACTTTTCAGAGGCCTCGCTGGTGACAGGGGGGACAGCAGGCAGTGACAGGCCCGGGGCTGACAGGCTCCCCCTCCCCTAGCGGGCGCTCGGCTGCCACACCCAGCTGACATAGAACCTTTGTCACAATGCCCGCTACCGTGGTGAGGATGCGGGCACTCTGCAGGTGACAGGGACCCAGCAGGACTTGCTGTCAGCTCAGCAATTGCTCAGTTCCCCAAAGAAGCTGAATTCTGCAACTTGCTGCTTTTGCTCTTGAAATGATGTCATCAGGTGGGTGTTTTGGTGTAATACACTGAAAACCAGAGCAGAAATGCTGAAATATTCCCATGATATGCATGGTCTCTGCACCAAACCACCATGACTCAGCCTAAGTACATCTGCCGCTTGTTCTTCTGTACTGACAGCAGATTGTGGAGGTACAGTATAAAAACCATCTTTATGGAGAGATCTTTGTGGTTTACGCTTAGTCTAAGCGTCTCAAGTAGCCGGGGCTTTTGTTTGGGCCTAATCCATAAGGTCTCATAGCTTTCCTCCTCCTCTCAAGATGAATGTGGTAGAAAATATAAATCAAAGAAACGTCCTTTGGCCTAGCCTTGCCTTGCCTTGGCTTATTTCCTTCTCATCCTGTTCTCTGTCCCTGCCTCTCTCACTAACCCCTCGTCTGGCTGCATGTCTCTTCTTTCCTCTCTCCTTTTCTCAAACTCTCCTGCTCCCTGGCTTTCATCTTTCAATTCCTCCATTTCAGTCCTGCAGCCCCGCACTACTTTTTCCTCTTGCCTCCTTTTGGCCTGCTCCCTTGGCTTTCTCCCTCTGTTCCATATCATTCTTCCCAACTTGTCTCTTGGAGACTTTTGGCCACTTTGGAGCCAAGTCTGGGGATGTTTTGGAATCTTTTCAGAGGCCTCGCTGGTGACAGGGGGGACAGCAGGCAGTGACAGGCCCGGGGCTGACAGGCTCCCCCTCCCCTAGCGGGCGCTCGGCTGCCACACCCAGCTGACATAGAACCTTTGTCACAATGCCCGCTACCGTGGTGAGGATGCGGGCACTCTGCAGGTGACAGGGACCCAGCAGGACTTGCTGTCAGCTCAGCAATTGCTCAGTTCCCCAAAGAAGCTGAATTCTGCAAATTGCTGCTTTTGCTCTTGAAATGATGTCATCAGGTGGGTGTTTTGGTGTAATACACTGAAAACCAGAGCAGAAATGCTGAAATATTCCCATGATATGCATGGTCTCTGCACCAAACCACCATGACTCAGCCTAAGTACATCTGCCGCTTGTTCTTTTGTACTGCCAGCTGATTGTGGAGGTACAGTATAAAAACCATCTTTATGGACAGATCTTTGTGGTTTACGCTTAGTCTAAGCGTCTCAAGTAGCCAGGGCTTTTATTGGGCCTAATCCATAAGGTCTGATGGCTTTCCTTCTCATCTCAAGATGAATGTGGTAGAAAATATAAATCAAAGAAACGTCCTTTGGCCTAGCCTTGCCTTGCCTTGCCTTATTTCCTTCTCATCCTGTTCTCTGTCCCAGCCTCTCTCACTAAGCCCTCGTCTGGCTGCATGCCTCTTCTTTCCTCTCTCCTTTTCTCAAACTCTCCTGCTTCCTGGCTTTCGTCTTTCAATTCCTCCATTTCAGTCCTGCAGCCCGGCACTACTTTTTCCTCTTGCCTCCCTTTGGCCTGCTCCCTTGGCTTTCTCCCTCTGTTCCATATCCTTCTTCCCGACTTGTCTCTTGGAGACTTTTGTTTACTTTGCACCCAAGTCTGGGTATGTTTTGGAATCTTTTCAGAGGCCTCGCTGGTGACAGGGGGGACAGCAGGCAGTGACAGGCCCGGGGCTGACAGGCTCCCCCTCCCCTAGCGGGCGCTCGGCTGCCACACCCAGCTGACATAGAACCTTTGTCACAATGCCCGCTACCGTGGTGAGGATGCGGGGACTCTGCAGGTGACAGGGACCCAGCAGGACTTGCTGTCAGCTCAGCAATTGCTCAGTTCCCCAAAGAAGCTGAATTCTGCAAATTGCTGCTTTTGCTCTTGAAATGATGTCATCAGGTGGGTGTTTTGCTGTAATACACTGAAAACCAGAGCAGAAATGCTGAAATATTCCCATGATATGCATGGTCTCTGCACCAAACCACCATGACTCAGCCTACGTACATCTGCCGCTTGTTCTTCTGTACTGCCAGAAGATTGTGGAGGTACAGTATAAAAACCATCTTTATGGAGAGATCTTTGTGGTTTAGGCTTAGTCTAAGCGTCTCTAAGTAGCCGGGGCTTTTATTTGGGCCTAATCCATAAGGTCTGATGGCTTTCCTCCTCATCTCAAGATGAATGTGGTAGAAAATATAAATCAAAGAAACGTCCTTTGGCCTAGCCTTGCCTTGCCTTGCCTTATTTCCTTCTCATCCTGTTCTCTGTCCCAGCCTCTCTCACTAAGCCCTCGTCTGGCTGCATGTCTCTTCTTTCCTCTCTCCTTTTCTCAAACTCTCCTGCTTCCTGGCTTTCCTCTTTCAATTCCTCCATTTCAGTCCTGCAGCCCGGCACTACTTTTTCCTCTTGCCTCCCTTTGGCCTGCTCCCTTGGCTTTCTCCCTCTGTTCCATATCCTTCTTCCCGACTTGTCTCTTGGAGACTTTTGGCCACTTGGGAGCCAAGCCTGGGGATGTTTTGGAAACTTTTCAGAGGCCTCGCAGGTGACAGGGGGGACAGCAGGCAGTGACAGGCACGGGGCTGACAGGCTCTCCCTCCCCTAGCGGGCGCTCGGCTGCCACACCCAGCTGACATAGAACCTTTGTCACAATGCCCGCTACCGTGGTGAGGATGCGGGCACTCTGCAGGTGACAGGTACCCAGCAGGACTTGCTGTCAGCTCAGCAATTGCTCAGTTCCCCAAAGAAGCTGAATTCTGCAAATTGCTGCTTTTGCTCTTGAAATGATGTCATCAGGTGGGTGTTTTGGTGTAATACACTGAAAACCAGAGCAGAAATGCTGAAATATTCCCATGATATGCATGGTCTCTGCACCAAACCACCATGACTCAGCCTAAGTACATCTTCCGCTTCTTCTTCTGTACTGACAGAAGATTGTGGAGGTACAGTATAAAAACCATCTTTATGGAGAGATCTTTGTGGTTTAGGCTTAGTCTAAGCGTCTCAAGTAGCCGGGGCTTTTGTTTGGGCCTAATCCATCAGGTCTGATGGCTTTCCTCCTCCTCTCCAGATGAATGTGGTAGAAAATATAAATCAAGGAAACGTCCTTTGGCCTAGCCTTGCCTTGCCTTGCCTTATTTCCTTCTCATCCTGTTCTCTGTCCCAGCCTCTCTCACTAAGCCCTCGTCTGGCTGCATGTCTCTTCTCTCCTCTCTCCTTTTCTCAAACTCTCCTGCTTCCTGGCTTTCGTCTTTCAATTCCTCCATTTCAGTCCTGCAGCCCGGCACTACTTTTTCCTCTTGCCTCCCTTTGGCCTGCTCCCTTGGCTTTCTCCCTCTGTTCCATATCCTTCTTCCCGACTTGTCTCTTGGAGACTTTTGTTTACTTTGCACCCAAGTCTGGGATGTTTTGGAAACTTTTCAGAGGCCTCGCTGGTGACATGGGGGACAGCAGGCAGTGACAGGCCCGGGGCTGACAGGCTCCCCCTCCCCTAGCGGGCGCTCGGCTGCCACACCCAGCTGACGTAGAACCTTTGTCACAATGCCCGCTACCGTGGTGAGGATGCGGGCACTCTGCAGGTGACAGGGACCCAGCAGGACTTGCTGTCAGCTCAGCAATTGCTCAGTTCCCCAAAGAAGCTGAATTCTGCAAATTGCTGCTTTTGCTCTTGAAATGATGTCATCAGGTGGGTGTTTTGGTGTAATACACTGAAAACCAGAGCAGAAATGCTGAAATATTCCCATGATATGCATGGTCTCTGCACCAAACCACCATGACTCAGCCTAAGTACATCTGCCGCTTGTTCTTCTGTACTGACAGCAGATTGTGGAGGTACAGTATAAAAACCATCTTTATGGAGAGATCTTTGTGGTTTACGCTTAGTCTAAGCGTCTCAAGTAGCCGGGGCTTTTGTTTGGGCCTAATCCATAAGGTCTCATAGCTTTCCTCCTCCTCTCAAGATGAATGTGGTAGAAAATATAAATCAAAGAAACGTCCTTTGGCCTAGCCTTGCCTTGCCTTGCCTTATTTCCTTCTCATCCTGTTCTCTGTCCCAGCCTCTCTCACTAACCCCTCGTCTGGCTGCATGTCTCTTCTTTCCTCTCTCCTTTTCTCAAACTCTCCTGCTCCCTGGCTTTCATCTTTCAATTCCTCCATTTCAGTCCTGCAGCCCCGCACTACTTTTTCCTCTTGCCTCCTTTTGGCCTGCTCCCTTGGCTTTCTCCCTCTGTTCCATATCATTCTTCCCAACTTGTCTCTTGGAGACTTTTGGCCACTTTGGAGCCAAGTCTTGGGATGTTTTGGAATCTTTTCAGAGGCCTCGCTGGTGACAGGGGGGACAGCAGGCAGTGACAGGCCCGGGGCTGACAGGCTCCCCCTCCCCTAGCGGGCGCTCGGCTGCCACACCCAGCTGACATAGAACCTTTGTCACAATGCCCGCTACCGTGGTGAGGATGCGGGCACTCTGCAGGTGACAGGGACCCAGCAGGACTTGCTGTCAGCTCAGCAATTGCTCAGTTCCCCAAAGAAGCTGAATTCTGCAAATTGCTGCTTTTGCTCTTGAAATGATGTCATCAGGTGGGTGTTTTGGTGTAATACACTGAAAACCAGAGCAGAAATGCTGAAATATTCCCATGATATGCATGGTCTCTGCACCAAACCACCATGACTCAGCCTAAGTACATCTGCCGCTTGTTCTTTTGTACTGCCAGCTGACTGTGGAGGTACAGTATAAAAACCATCTTTATGGACAGATCTTTGTGGTTTACGCTTAGTCTAAGCGTCTCAAGTAGCCAGGGCTTTTATTGGGCCTAATCCATAAGGTCTGATGGCTTTCCTTCTCATCTCAAGATGAATGTGGTAGAAAATATAAATCAAAGAAACGTCCTTTGGCCTAGCCTTGCCTTGCCTTGCCTTATTTCCTTCTCATCCTGTTCTCTGTCCCAGCCTCTCTCACTAAGCCCTCGTCTGGCTGCATGTCTCTTCTTTCCTCTCTCCTTTTCTCAAACTCTCCTGCTTCCTGGCTTTCGTCTTTCAATTCCTCCATTTCAGTCCTGCAGCCCGGCACTACTTTTTCCTCTTGCCTCCTTTTGGCCTGCTCCCTTGGCTTTCTCCCTCTGTTCCATATCATTCTTCCCAAATTGTCTCTTGGAGACTTTTGGCCACTTTGGAGCCAAGTCTGGGGATGTTTTGGAATCTTTTCAGAGGCCTCGCTGGTGACAGGGGGGACAGCAGGCAGTGACAGGCCCGGGGCTGACAGGCTCCCCCTCCCCTAGCGGGCGCTCGGCTGCCACACCCAGCTGACATAGAACCTTTGTCACAATGCCCGCTACCGTGGTGAGGATGCGGGCACTGTGCAGGTGACAGGGAGCCAGCAGGACTTGCTGTCAGCTCAGCAATTGCTCAGTTCCCCAAAGAAGCTGAATTCTGCAAATTGCTGCTTTTGCTCTTGAAATGATGTCATCAGGTGGGTGTTTTGGTGTAATACACTGAAAACCAGAGCAGAAATGCTGAAATATTCCCATGATATGCATGGTCTCTGCACCAAACCACCATGACTCAGCCTAAGTACATCTGCCGCTTGTTCTTCTGTACTGACAGCAGATTGTGGAGGTACAGTATAAAAACCATCTTTATGGAGATATCTTTGTGGTTTACGCTTAGTCTTAGCGTCTCAAGTAGCCGGGGCTTTTGTTTGGGCCTAATCCATAAGGTCTCATAGCTTTCCTCCTCCTCTCAAGATGAATGTGGTAGAAAATATAAATCAAAGAAACGTCCTTTGGCCTAGCCTTGCCTTGCCTTGCCTTATTTCCTTCTCATCCTGTTCTCTGTCCCAGCCTCTCTCACTAACCCCTCGTCTGGCTGCATGTCTCTTCTTTCCTCTCTCCTTTTCTCAAACTCTCCTGCTTCCTGGCTTTCGTCTTTCAATTCCTCCATTTCAGTCCTGCAGCCCCGCACTACTTTTTCCTCTTGCCTCCCTTTGGCCTGCTCCCTTGGCTTTCTCCCTCTGTTCTATATCCTTCTTCCCGACTTGTCTCTTGGAGACTTTTGTTTACTTTGCACCCAAGTCTGGGATGTTTTGGAAACTTTTCAGAGGCCTCGCTGGTGACAGGGGGGACAGCAGGCAGTGACAGGCCCGGGGCTGACAGGCTCCCCCTCCCCTAGCGGGCGCTCGGCTGCCACACCCAGCTGACATAGAACCTTTGTCACAATGCCCGCTACCGTGGTGAGGATGCGGGCACTCTGCAGGTGACAGGGACCCAGCAGGACTTGCTGTCAGCTCAGCAATTGCTCAGTTCCCCAAAGAAGCTGAATTCTGCAAATTGCTGCTTTTGCTCTTGAAATGATGTCATCAGGTGGGTGTTTTGGTGTAATACACTGAAAACCAGAGCAGAAATGCTGAAATATTCCCATGATATGCATGGTCTCTGCACCAAACCACCATGACTCAGCCTAAGTACATCTGCCGCTTGTTCTTCTGTACTGACAGCAGATTGTGGAGGTACAGTATAAAAACCATCTTTATGGAGAGATCTTTGTGGTTTACGCTTAGTCTAAGCGTCTCAAGTAGCCGGGGCTTTTGTTTGGGCCTAATCCATAAGGTCTCATAGCTTTCCTCCTCATCTCAAGATGAATGTGGTAGAAAATATAAATCAAAGAAACGTCCTTTGGCCTAGCCTTGCCTTGCCTTGCCTTATTTCCTTCTCATCCTGTTCTCTGTCCCAGCCTCTCTCACTAACCCCTCGTCTGGCTGCATGTCTCTTCTTTCCTCTCTCCTTTTCTCAAACTCTCCTGCTCCCTGGCTTTCGTCTTTCAATTCCTCCATTTCAGTCCTGCAGCCCGGCACTACTTTTTCCTCTTGCCTCCCTTTGGCCTGCTCCCTTGGCTTTCTCCCTCTGTTCCATATCCTTCTTCCCGACTTGTCTCTTGGAGACTTTTGTTTACTTTGCACCCAAGTCT